>NC_090927.1:227540331-228790331 GCF_040938575.1 Ambystoma mexicanum | reverse complement strand
AAGTCGTTTACTTTGTAAATATGGGTCTTAATTCACTTATCTGGTTGGGAGACTCGATAGTTGTATGGTCCTGTTTGCTCAATTACCTTAAAGGGTCTGTGCCATTTGGAAAACATCCTGTTCTCTCATGTTGGTAGTAGAACAAGGACTTTTTGTCCAATGGAAAAAGACCTGCACAAAGCCTTCTTGTCATGATATACATTGTGGCTTTCTCTGGCCTTAACCATATGGGCCTGAACCATCGCTCTCACAGTGGCTATGCATTCTTTTAGCCTTTGGGCTGTTTGTGATAGTTGAAAAAGATCCTCCTAGTGGCACCGTCTAGGCTAAGATCAACTCTATAAAGTAACCTGTACTGCAGGAAAAGAATGGTCCCCCTTTTAGTCTTCCCTCTTTCTAAGATACCACATGTAAAAAGGCTTATGCTAGCAGGGAATCGTTCCTTTGAGCGAAGACTAAGTCAGGAATTATTTCAACTTCCTCATCCAGGCCCTTGGTGGTATCACCTCAGCTATAATTTGGGACTCTTCATCTGCTTCTTCAAAGCCTTTTCCACTTTCACAGTTTAGTCTGCTTTCGTGATTCCCTCCAATTTAGGAAACAGAGCTCTTTCCAGGATCCCCTGAACTATTCTTTCTTCAGCGTTTATTTGATATGCCAACTTCCCATGGTTTTGAATTAAGATCTTTATGTCTCCCCTATAGTCAGGGTCTATGATGCCTGCTAGGGCATCTAAGCCATGGCACCAGGCTAGGCCTGACTTAGAGCCTAACTTGATGGGAGTGCTCGTGGGTTTATTAGGATCAAGTCAGTGGGTATTAGCATTCTGTCTCAGTGTGATACCAATTCTCCCCTGCTACTACATAAATCAAACCCAATGGATTTTCCTGTAACTACTGAGGTTTGGTTGCTAAGTTGTTTCAATTCTGAGGGTCCCCCAGTTTTTTTCAACTGAGCCCGATCCCACAAAATAATAAAAAAGGGTTGAAAAATGGCTGACTGTCTCTGCACTTGGAGGTTTTTCCCTACCTCAACCAAAACCAGTGTCAAGATGTCCAAAATGAAATGTTCTGTGTTCGAAATCCTATCCTATCCTTCACACTTCAAAAGTAACTATAAGGGTGGTAAGGGTATTGTCTCTGGTAAGTGCACAAATTTTCAAGTTGAAAAGAAATGGCAAACTCCAACAAAAGGTTCCAAATGAACAAAGCTCACTGATCCATAGGCTAACCCTCTCCCTCATGGTTTTCTTACACAGCACAAACAGTTCACCTCCTGGGAATGGCTCCCTTCCCCAGGTTTATTTCCACAACACAAACAGTTGAAGTCCTCAGAATGACTCCCTTCCTCAGGTTTCCTTGCACAACAACAGGAACAGTTCAAAGTGAAGAGACGGGTCCAACACCCTCTCTGGGCTTCTGGCACCCCTGGATCAGGGAAGGCAGACTGGACACCAAGCAGGAAGACAGGCAGACAGTCAGGCTGGATTTCAAATACATCTTTTAATACTCCTCAGGACACAGGAATCAATCAGCAAACACCAGAAAACCAACAGCACACTGAGCACTCTCTCACCATTAGTTCCTTATGTACAGTTTCAAAGCTGATGTAATTTAATATTTTAATACACAACACATTTTAATTGGATCTGATAACTAAAGACAAACCCCTCTCTAGTCCAGGGTTGGTTGCCTTGACAGTCACTCATCAGGTCCTTATGTCATAGCTATGCATGCAAACTAATTAAATTTGTGTGAGATGCTCTTGGCCTTTAACATGAATCCTTTGATGTCAAGAGAAAGAACATTCTTGGCAGCCTTCTCGAGGTTCCTTTGGCAGGCAACACCATGCCTTCCTGTCAAAGAAGTCTAAATATGGGCATGAGCTGTGTGGACTGCCACTGAACTCAGCTCCCTGCTCTAATTGCAACTTCCCTTAAACAGTACCTAGTTGCCCCTGGCTTGTCAATGACAAAATGACTGCCAAGATGTCTGAACAAAATGTTTAGTTATGCCCTTCTCCAATGAACCTTTAATGACCTGCTATGAGATAATTATATCATCATGACTTTGCAAAATTCAACCATTTTGTATTCCGGCAACCATCTTAGTATCTGCCTGACCTCGCTTTCTGGCGGTGGGCCACTTGTCATATGATTTCCCCTCATGTGGGTTGGACTTTCTCCAGCACCGCTCTCCCTGGCGTGCTGAGTTGCAGCAGGATGGCTGGCGTCTCTTCAACTTGCACCGTTAACCGGCTCTGGCACGTTTCCTTTTCATTCCTGTGCTCCTTCTTCTTCTCCTTCCTGTTCACCTCTGTCAGTTGGGGTGAATTTAAACTTCCTTGCAAGGTAGAGCACCTTCCAGAGACTAGACCATTGCGTTGGCTTCTTGGTATTAGTGATCTTCATTGCTCCGGTCCTCTTCCACGTCCCAGTACCCCCATATATATGGGATTGGAAAACAGTTCTAGCCATAATACTTTGACAGGTATTATCAGTAAGGTTTATGGGTGACTGATGGGAGCTAGCCCAATAAGCCATAAAGGTATGAAACATGGAGAGGATTATCCCTAAAAGGAAAATGGGGGTATGCAATTTCATCCCATGATGCCATGCTATCCCCCTGAGGGTCACCTCCTCCCTCAAATAGCCACCCCCAGGGTAAGGATGATTTAGCGGCTGCCATCCCCTGGCCACACGGGCAGAGGCTATCCCTGGGAAAGGAGTAATGACTCCATCAGATTCATAACAGGGTGCATTAGCACGATGGCTAAAGAAATATAAGTGGGGACAATTCATTCTGGGGTAAACGCAATGGGCTCTTCATTCTCCAGTTCTTCCTTTACTAATCAAACAAGCTGTGCATACAACTCCCTAAGGTGGTTTCCAACGGTTTCTGTTAAACGACAAACATTGTTTTGTAGATGGGACACATATGCTGTTTCTGCTTGCAGAGTCCATTGCAATTCCCCCAGGAACATGAGCAGGGGCAGAGAAGCACAGGCTGGGCTCTTTTGCAGGTCTCGATACTTGCAAATGGGAAGAAACCAACAACACAACAAACAGTTCTGTAATGCCATGTCCAAGTATTCCAATGCCAACCCAAAAGAAATAAGACGCTAGCAATGGAGAAGAATACAGTACAGATCCCCCATTTCAAACCCTTGCAAAGCCCATACTGTTGAAAAGGGAGGAAAATTCACTGGTTTAGATTGCATATGGGGAAAAGAAGTGAAGGAGCCATAATATACAGCACAGAGACAAACCCCCCTCAATAATTATGGCTTTGTTGTTTCTCTTGCCTTGTCCTTCAAGTGACGGGAGGCGGGGGGAATTCTCCTTCTTCAGCTATTTGCTCTCCATTCAGAGATCGGGGTCATTAACAGAGCAAGTTTTGTACATGCTGTGTTCATACTTGTCCGTCTAGTAGGAAGAAAGCTTAATGTTGTTGCAATTTTACAAAAGCTGCTGCTATTAGCCATCGAGCTTTAGGGGAGGAGGGTTCAACGAGAAGAGCAACCTCTCAAGGGCAAGGGTACAATTGTAGGAAACTGTGCCAACAATTCTGTTTTACAGTGACACTGGAAATATTCAGCATTATATGGAAATATATGACAATATACTGAATGTTTAATAATAGTGAAACTAGGAAGGACTTGGCATTTTCCCAGATACATTGATACATACATGAACTGGTACTGTGTAGACAGGCAATATATTGTGACATGAATTATGACATGTTTAGTGTGGGCTACTGCCACCTATAATCCTGAACTATTGTATTGGAGTACAGATATTGAGAACTGTTACATGAGGAGGAACGCAAAGCTTGCAGGTGTTGTTTGGTTTTTTATGCACTCATTGACTGCCCATGGCCATGCTAATCCCCACGTCCATTCCCACCCAGTCCCTGTCCCTCCCCGGACATAATTCACGCCCCTGCCCGTCCAAAACACCACCTAATGGGAACTCTTTGAGCTTGCTTTAATCGAGCCTCGCCATCTAACGTTGCACTCGAAGTGCCTGCCAGTGTTTACTTAGCAGTCTTCTGGGAGTTGATGACTTTAGTTTGAGCTATAAAGGTGCTGCTACTGTAATAAAAATTGCAGCCAGGTCTGCCTTCAGCCACTCGATTTATAAGCCCAACGCGTGCCCTTTCCTGAAGTCCAGTAAAAAAAAAACAAGCATTGGTTTTGGCTTGTCTATAAGTATTAAGCATTTGCCAGGCACTGATATTAGATGCCCAGGTGCTTGCACCATTTTGCACGTGCTACCATCTATGGGCAGTTAATGCCACTATGGCAGTGCCTGGCAACTGCCTTTCCCACAAAAGTCCAAATTGTTGGCATTGCCAACCTTGTTTAAATGTCTAGATTATACACATTCACTTGATTTAAGCTTTGTGTTTAAATCTGTGTAAAAAACATTCAGAATTATACAATCTTGTTGACCAGTACATTATACAGGACCCAGAAGTAAAGGTAACAGTGTCGATGGTTATTGGGCGGTAGAATCGAACTACCATCAGCCACCTGGTCAATTGTTCAGGTGTGCGTCCTACGCAAGAGCTCACCAGTGCAAATGATTTGAATTACATAACCCTGAATGCCTTTGGTTTTGAAAGCGGTATGTAAGTGTAGTGCCCACGGCACTAATTCAACTGCTTCAGTGGTTCAGGTGTTGCATGTAATCTAAAAGGAACACATTGGGCCTCATTACGAGGAGGGTGGTAAGGGGTTAACAGCGCTGGTAAAGGTGCCAGAGCCGTTAACCCCGTACCACCCTATTACGAGGTCCCCTCGCGGGACCCGCTCTGGACGTTTGCGGGTCCCACGATGGGACAAGCATGATAACAACGGGCCTGTTGTTAGCATGCTCCCCATTTCCATTGAGCCCTATGGGGGCTCAAATGGGAATGGGGATGGTCCAGGTCTGGGTTCCCTGAATGGGGAAATACCGGGCCCTCCAAAGTCGGAATGGCCCGGTATTTCCCCATTCAGGGACCACGGACCTGGACCAGAGTTTAGAGGCAGCCATGCCCTTATTAAGGGCATGGCTGCCTCCAAACTCGTAATGAGGCCCATTGGATTCACATTGACTGAAATGGAGCCCTTTGGGACCTGTAAAATATGCCTGTGTGAAAAAACATTTTGGATAACAAAAATACTCAAATGACCTTGTGAAATACTGTCTGATATACGGTGGCGCCAGTAAATTGACAGCAACAAAAATAAAACTCTGCGTCTACAGTGCAATTAGAGAAATAATATTAGTGGGCAGATCAAACCCTGATCACCAGATGATCGAGGGCTTCACCACAATTGATGGTGACAGTTCACTAAGGGGTTCATCATGAGAGAGTGAGAAAGAGAGTGAGAGTGAAAGAGAGTGAGAGAGTGAAAGAGAAAGTGAAAGAGAGTGAGAGAGTGAAAGAGAGTGAGTGTGAGAGAGTGAGAGAGTGAGAGAGTGATCCAGTAGGCTTGGCCGTACGGGTCATGTGTAGGAGATGAATTGGGGCCAAATCGATCCAAGATATGCTTTTGAGGTGGCGGATCACGCTGTTTAAAGAGAAAGGTATGCATACCCCAAAATAGGTGGCTGACCAAAAGCACAAGGTGCCCTCCTTAATGCAGCGGATGCTGAATCACATGTCCCACACTGTATGTGCACTAAAGGAGGCTATCTAAGACCACAAGGGGTGCATGTGATATTTTAGAAGAACAGCGTTCATAGAAAGTGTCCCATAGAGGAAGATTCCAAGGAGTGTCTGCTAGATCTGGGAGGACAAAGCTCACACGCCTTGCACCACAGAGGAGAAGGCCATGGAGCATAAGGTGTGTATGTGATAGGTCTGGGAACATTGATCTCACATGGTAGGTCTCAGACAGGGCACTACTCTTGCACACATCCTGTGCATCATCTTGTGTTTTTGTGCCAGAGTCTCACACTTTGTTTTCCGCATGTGAGGAAACTTCGATGCGCTCCTTCAGATCCCGTTTTTCACCGCTTTGCCCATTTGCGCAAATAGGGGGGCTTTTCTGGGCATTTTAAAGCGCAATCCCAAATTCAAAAACAGGATGTACTTTTAAATGCACAGAAATCAGGGTCATCTCCTTGTGCCTTTTGAAACGGGCACAGGTAGAGAGGTGGAAATCATGATAGAATTATTTTTGACACTGTTTAAAAGGCTGCTGTCACACTTGAATTTCCTTTGCCCCAAAGAATGCAAATTCTATTTGTTTTCAAGCATTTCACAGAGATGGGCCCTTTGACAGCAAATCTTGGTGAATTAAGCTTGCTGCAACCACAAGGTTGCTAGGAGCCTGTCACAAAGGAGGGTGCTCCTGACACTAATTTATGCAAGAGGGCTAGACAACGCATCTTTGTGCTACTGGCCAGGCTACCCTGAATATTGCAGGTCACCTTTGAGAATAAGAGGTCCTTTGCATTTCAGCAATGAGTGCAAATGAAAAAAAACAAAAAAACAAAAAAATAAAACCGCAACCGCCATGCTTTTTTTTGATTTGCACTGCTTTTTGAGAATCTTGCCCCAATGCCAATGGAGGAAGCCAATGAGCGTAACAAGGTATGTGAGTGTAAGAGCTGGTACTTCAAAACTCGTACAATGAGTGTTTCTAGAGAACACATTTTGTGTGACATGGATAGGAGAACTGTGTTCACACTGTAAAACCTGGCTCTTGGCTGCATTCAGAATACGGATGTTATGGAAAGTCTAGCTGAAATCCTGGATGGACTGGGAAACCCTTCGGAAAGGATTTCCTGAGGGTTCCGGCTTCATGCTGGGAATCCAAATCCAACGGGCTGATGTGGGGAAACCTGCTGAAACAATGTTTACGCGTTAATCTACACGTTCTGGGTAATGAAGGAGATTGCCTGTGGCTTGCTTAGGAACTTGTGTGAATGCTTATTTCTGATTATGCATTGCAAATGTAGATATTTTTCTATCGTATGTGTCGGATAATTTTCTCCCTTCACACTGCCATGGCCCCTAATAGAGGGAGCATCCACATACGACACCTATTTGTTCTCAATGGTGCTTCTTACATACTAGGCCAGGGATCAGCAAACTGCGACTCCCCAAACAGTTTGGACTTCTGCTCCCATGATCCCTCACCACTAACTAAGCTGCTTAGGGATGATCGAGTTGTATTCCAATACCTCTAGGCAGACAAAAGTTGCAGACCAATGTGCTAGCCAAGGGAGCAATTTCAGTCAAATAATACCATCCTTCTATGTAAAAAAACTGTGAGCCACACAAAAGGAAATGTTTGGATTGTCATCCTACATACCATAGCGACATAACAGCTCCGGCTTACCTATTATGTAATTAAGCAATAGGCCCCGACCAGGGGGTGGGGGGCATTACCACTTCAGGTAATGTCCTGGGGCCCGTAGTTAACGAAGGTCTGGGGCATTACCTGAAGTGGTAATGGCCCCCCTGCGAGGGGCCTATTGCTATTAGTACCCGGCACTAAGAGCATTTTTCTTTTGGAACAGACCATATGTTTTCTTCAAAAAAATGTCCGCCGGGGAAGGGAGACCAAAGTCTGTTTTCCCTTTCCATGGTGGCCATTGAAAATTAATGTAAAAAGGTAAACAAACAAAATGGCCACCGTGGAAAGGGAAAAAGGACTACAAGTAGTCCGTTCTTCCTTTCCTTGGTGGCCATTCAAAAAATAGGGAAAAATGTACACACAAAAAAATGGGCGCCATGGAAAGGAGAGAAGGGACTAGATGTAGCCCCTTCTTCCTTTCCATGACGGCCTGTCGCGGATCGGACACGCTGGGGACAGATGTGTTCCCAGTGCGTCCACTCCTGAAATGGACAAAAAAGAAGGTAAGTGGGGTTGGGAGGGCGGTGAGGGGATTTTTTGCATTGTGGTGGGGGGATGGAACTACACTTTCCTCGATCTTCGGCGGGGGAAGATGGCAGCCTCCAGCCATGTGGCGGCTCGGAGCAGGGATTATACATTATACAATACAGTATAATGTATGATCCAGATGATACCTAGGTTGTTCGCCTCATCAATTAGGTTAGGGAATCTTTCAAAAGCTTCATAATGGCACAGGACAGCTGGATGGGGAAGAATGTCCTCAAAATAAACTCATCAAAACAGAATGTCTTGCCACCTGCCATCTGAAGATTAAGTACGACTCACTATGACCAATCCAGTCTGGCTGCTGCCCAACCCTAACTAACACAGTGAAACATCTGGGAGTTGTGGATAAGGAATTATGTGGTCCCTCTGGCCATCTTTGTATGCATAACAGGCTCATTCACTACCTTGATAAACTCAATGGATTCTAGGCTGTGATTGTGCTGGTGGTCTCCTCCTGGATTATACAAATAGAATATACCTGGGAGCTCAAAGGTTCATGAACACTAGAATGAAGAGACACGCCACAGAGAGCCCACATAACCAGTCATGAATCACCTCATTTGCTGTGGATATGCACATCCATGTGAAGGTTATGTGTATGTCTCACTGCATACTATGGACAGAGAAAACCTATGTTCAATCCCCTGGCACAGGATCAGCCAGCAAAACAGCTGGGTTCTCCATCACCCTTTCAATGAACAGTGCCATGAGTCTAAAGGACCAGGTCAGGAGGTCGCTTATTCTCCTTCCTTGTCCTCACTTTACAGAACCAACTACCAGGTCACATCCCGACTATATATAATCAGCTAACATTTAGAAAACATTTGAAGAGTTGGTTATTCCAAAAGACATAGATATCTCCTAGCGCCAAGAGGCCAGGTGTGATGAATGAGCAGTCTACAAACAAATCTGTAATATTAAATCTGAAAAATCATGGACAACCGATGTTCAGTCTTCTAGAAAACAAGTAATTTAATGTTTTATTTGTAATATAATTATTTGGGAAAATGTGTACTGTACATTTTTCAATGTTGTAAAGTATGTACATTTCTGAAGACGTAGAGACTGCAAACAAAGTATTTATACAAATAGACAAGAATTCTTCAAATTGAATTGAATTGATAGGTAATTTATATCGCGCTCATACACAGGTGTTTCAGAGTGCGACAAGGCGAGGGAGGGTAACAAGGGAGAACAGTAACACCGATCCTACTAGACCCAGTGACATTGAGAACGCACAGGTGCACGGGAGAGGGAAAAAGGTGAAAAGTGCATGGAAGGGGGAGAAGTGGAAAGTGCAGAGCAAAGGAATACAGATAAATAATAAATAAATAATAACAGGCAACAAACAGTAGTAGTGCAGCCAACAGGTGGCAAGTGCTAGGTTTGAGGAACAGACAGGGTGAGTCTGCTAAGTGCAGAGAAAAAAGGGGGGACTGTATGGTTACAGATACAGGCCCCAGTGCAAGGA
The DNA here is from genome assembly GCF_040938575.1 of Ambystoma mexicanum. Taxonomy (NCBI): domain Eukaryota; kingdom Metazoa; phylum Chordata; class Amphibia; order Caudata; family Ambystomatidae; genus Ambystoma; species Ambystoma mexicanum. The sequence goes on along the minus strand of NC_090927.1, from coordinate 228,780,958 downwards.
TTTGCCAGGAGGCAGTGCAGGTGGGTGGCAAGGTGAGCAGGTACCTGGGCCCGGGAGTCAGAAGGTAGGCCAGGTGCACTTTGCCAAGAGAGCAGATCAGCAGGGGATAGGAGGGGTGAAGGCAGAAGCAAAGTGGAAAGTATAGAGGTGCTTCCAGTAAAGGAGATCATTTTCCTCACGTTTCAGAGTGGCAGGGAGGCCGTTCCAGATGGAGGCCCCAGCCAAGGCCCCAGTCGAGGACAACAATCCTAAGGGAGTTAGCGGTTGAGGAACAAAGAGCTCGAGAGGGAAGGTATTTACAAAGGGACAGCTAAAGGTATAATGGACACAGGCTCCATAAAGCCTTTTGGATAATGAAAAGGATTTTGAATTTAATCTTTACAGCCACTGGGAGCCAGTGGAGAGAGCTCAGGGCTGGAGAGATACAATCCCAGGACTTGTGCCAAGGACAAGTCTTGCAGTCCTGTTCTGGATAAGTTGCAAAGGGCCGAGAGTACAAGCAGGTAGATTTAAAAAGTGGCTGTTACAATAGTCCAACCTAGAGCGAACCAGGGCTTGAGAGACAGTGAGCTTCTGGAGGAAGGAGAGGAAAGGCAGAATACCTCTGAGGAGGTACTGTAGGAAGTTTGACTTTTTAGAGATGTCAGAGATGTGGGCAGAGAAGGAAAGTGTGGAGTCAAAGATGACGAGGTTCTTAGCCTAGCAGGTAGGGGTGGGAGGATGGTAAAGGGAGGTCGGCCAAAGAGTGAGAGGAAAGGAGGGTGATGGTGTGCCGGTGAGGAAGATCTCCGTCTTGCAGGCATTCAGGCCGAGATCGTTGGCGGCACACCAATCCTGAATGGCAGATAGGCAATCAGAAATAAGAGAAGGAGAGGCGGTGGCAGAGGGAAGCCTGAAAATGAGTTGAGTGTTGTCAGTTTAGCACTGAAAGTGGGAGCAGAAAATGTGATGCGATGAGCGAGAGTTGCCAGGTATTGGTTAAAAAGCCAGGGTGAGAGATTAGAACCCCTGGGGAACACCACAGGTAGACAGGGAGATAGATGAAAGGAAGGACCCAAGTTGCACTTGATACGGTCGATCAGAGAGGAAAGAGGTCAGCCAGGCCAGAGCCTGATCGGTGATACCCAGGTTGTCATGGAGACAGTTGAGCAGGATGGTATGGTTGAAAGGTTTATTAGTTTTATTTGGGCCATCATAATTTGATTTTGTACAGAAGTCTTCTTCTGAAAATCCAATATCACTGATGTATTTATGAACTGAGATAATCTGATTATTTTTTTAAGCTTCTATACTATATTTTTTTCCATACATTCTAGTTAACACGTGTTACCAACTTTGATTGGAGCATCAAACAGTAGGTGTATGTTACCTTCTGGTCACAACATTGATGAGGGACTCTGGGAAGCAGCACCTACAGTACCTTTTCGAAGTGGCAGAATACATCTAGAGATTCCTTTTGGGCCTCTACGTAATGCATTTCAATACCAACATAGTAAATGCGAGAAAGATACAACCCATTAGAAGCCTTGAAAATAATCTTATTGTTTGAATAGTTAATTTGAAACTCAGTTAAAGGTGAATGGCTTCGTTGCACCGCCTTAATGCAATCTCGATTTGTTGTTAGACTTAAGTACTTATTGTTGTAGTCCATGATTTCAACAATTCCAGGGTTCTTGAAGCACATATAGAAGCGGCAGGTGTTGTTTCTTTCTGTTTGACCTTTGACTCCATCAGAGGTTGAACTCCAGTACATACCATTGTCCATCTTGAAGAAGACTGCTGTACGACTATTTACACAGACCTTTAGCAGAAAGTTGTAATCTAAGAATTAGAAATTGAAAAAGAGAACCACCATATCGATCAGTCTATCAGACACGTTTTTTTTGCCGAAAGTACACATTTCCATACATTCACATACATGTGGCTAAAACATTTAGCCAATATGACCTGAGGAAGACGGCCATTACTGGTCGGGTAATGCCCCCGGGGCCACAGTTAGAAGCCTGAGGGAAGCGATGACTTTAGTACCCTGGAACGTCATACCGGGGCACTAATTGCAATTTTTCTCGAGTCCAGAAACAGCGCTACAACTGTTTCTGGACTCGAGAAAAAAAAAGAAAACAAATGGCCGCTGGGGATCGGGAGAAGGGACTACAAATAGTCCCTTCTCCCTTTCCATGGCGGATATTCCGTTTAATAGAAGTAAAAAAAAAATGCCTGCCATGGAAAGGGAGAAGGGACTACGTGTAGTCCCTTCTCCGTTTCCATGGCGACCAGTCATGGAAGGAACCCCAGAGCCGCGGCAGTGAAGCAGAGGCTTCAGAGCCTTCTCGGCAAGGTAAGGCCGGGCGAGGGCAAATGAGCTTGCTTGTAACAAGCTCATTGACTCTCACAGGGTACTAATGAATAATTATCCACACACCATTCAGCACCTAATGCAACATTTTCAAAAAATACTTGTTTCAACATAGAAGATGTGAAAAGTAAAATTGTTTCAGAAGGTTAAAATTGCAAGCAGCAATGAGTGACATTTGCATAGAGAATTTAGGACTAGAAAACATTTGTCAGAGCTCCTGCGATAGCCTGGATTGACCGATTCAATTTTGCCAGTATAAAGAATAGGCCACGCAGGTTGTGGACTGTAGAACTGCCTGAATAGAGCCAACCTACTCTGGGTTTATTAGAGTCAGCATATGGGGCCTCGGTCTGTTGACAACGGTTTTAGATAAAAACAAACATTTTAACAACTGTACTGTTTAATGACAATAGTTTGCATGAGGCACAAAGCTGAGGTGCTTTTAAAGAACATCGCCACATTCTACAAAATAGAAAATACCATACGCATCTTAAAAAGTTCTCTGCGGACCCTAAAACCCTGCCAAGCAGTAGCCTCTCCCCATACTCTCCTGATCTAATGTTCGCGAATGTGCAGTTTTCAACACGATAACCAGTTACCTGGAGGTGAACCGGTTTAGCAACCTATTCCAATTTTGGTTCCATAACTGACACTCGTCCACACCCCAAACCTTCTCACTAATGTTCATCACTCGAAACTGTCCTCAATGCTCATCCTTCTAGATTTCTCTGTGGCTAAGACAATGTCGACCAACTCCCTCTCCTCCAAACCTTATTCAACTTTGGTATCCGTGATGCTGCACTTGTATGGATTGTCTCCTACTTGTCAGAATGTTCCTTCTCTTTCTCATGAAACATGATTGTCTCTAATCCCAGACCTATTCCAGTAGGAGACCCCCAGGAATCGGTGCTTAGACCTTTACACCTACTTGTGGGGAATTGCCATCTGGCAATGGTGTAGGGGCCCCATTTTTTGTTTTTATTAAATAATAAAATGTTGCACTTAATTCCATCTCTGAAAGGAAAACCTGCTGACCAAATTCCCCTTTCATAAGCTCCATGGAAAATAATAGTGTGTACTGCATTTAAGATATCCGCCCCTGTTCCAAAAACTGCATAACTCTGAGGATCCTGTCCTATGGGAAGTGATATCAGCCGGGTCATTTCATTGTCTCCAATCAAAACCTCAGCTTGCCAATACATGAATAATCACATGCACATAGTCTGATCCAGGATTGTAAATGGTGCTCAATTTCATCCCCATATACGTTCCTCTTCTCCTATGTGACTGATTTCGCTCCATGAACTGCCATTCAATGTGTGACCACAGGTGTGTTGTGACACTGTGCTGTTACTGTGGGTAATCCCAGGAGAGGCATGTACCCTTGCTGTGATCCATTGTTACCCTGATGGTTTATGTCACCTTCTTGATATTTAGTGTGACTCCAAGGTGAGTTTCAGGAAGCTGCCCGGGTGTGTTTAGAGTGAAGTATTTCTGAATATGTATCATGTAAACACTCATATATATATATATACATATATATATACACACACACACACACACACACACACACACCACCACCACCACCACCACCACCACCACCAATGAGGCAACCAGCTGGAAAGCCAAGTATTTGAAATAAAGATATTCATAAACATTGATCCAACTTACCCAGTTGTTCAGTAAATGTTTCTGTGTTAAAGAAAAACAATGATGCATTAGAGCTCACATCGTTTTACTACCAAATGATACATTCAATATAAGATTGATTAAAACTGCAGGTGAATTCCCCTACCCTCCAAACTCAACCCGTTCTATCTGGCCCCCAACCTCCCACAATCCAGGACTAATGCTTCTTGATTGTACCCCAACGGGAGGCGCACATATGTCACGCTCACACGCTCTGATCTGCATTTTCTCAGGACACACCAGAGGGCTGCAGAAATTGTATTGAAAATTCCAAGACCATTTGTTCTGGAACTTGATAAAACAGTTAATGATATGGGGCAGATCAGTTGATTCCAATGTAAATAAAAAAGGCCAATACAGGTAATCACCCTGACCCATTTCCCGGCATTCTCTCCCCACTTCTTGGTGACTTCTTCCTCGTTGCTTCATTTCATATTTTCCTTATTGAGCTGTTATTTCCTTACCTCTGTTTTATGATCATATACCTTGATTGACAGGCCAGACCCTTGCCCGGGCTAGTCCAATACACAAACGGCAATATCCAAGCCACTTGGGCCCAGTGATAATTTCATAGCTGAATCGTCCGATACCTGCTTCCACCCTCTCCTGCTAGTGACACTCAAGCTCGAGACACATTTCCTAGTGTACACCGTCCTGCCCAATCACTTCTTCTAATCATCAGCCCCAGCAGGTCTGACTATGCGGTACAAATCCTCGCCCCATTTGGCCTTTTCCTATCTCCCTTCAGAGAAGATGTCCGCACATAACAAGGTATACGTAAGCATGTGCCGTGCCAATATCAAGTCATGGTCCACCACTCGGACCATTGCGTTATCACCACAACAACTGGGTACTCAGCATATATCATACACCGCAATAGCTCATCTACACATAAGAAGTGTGAGTAAAGAAACTCATTGAAGCACCCCGTTCTCCTACCAGTCAAGTTGACTGCATGAATGAGGTAAGAAGATGCAAGAAAGAGAGTGTGAAAGACAGAGTCGAGAAGGATGGTGCAGTAGGGTACGCATGAAAAGAAAAACAACTCCTGCCCCCTATATGTGGTTCTTCCTACCATCAGCGTTCAGACTTTCCAATCAATTCTAAACGCCACTGTCAGGATTGTTCTTTAACTGTGATAGTCCACTCAGATCACCCCTAAAATCTTTATTTGGTGCATTTAATATGGCTTCTTGTCTCCTTTCGGTTCCTATTACACTACCTCTGCATGGTCTTTAAAGCATTTCATCAACTAGCCCCATCCTCCTAGTCCTCATCAAACCAGATCAACCCACTTGCCTGCAGAACCACTTCATTTGGTCCCCTAAGAATACCTGGCGCCCCCTTTCGAATCTAGTCTTGTTCACGTATTCCCCCCAAAGAGTGGATCTCTCTGCCCTCTACCATCAGATTAGTTGCTGCCATGAACAGCTTCAAATACATGCTTACAATAGGTCTCTCCTTAGCCTTTTCCACAACAGCATCAGACAACCCCACCATCTTGTGTCTCTTCCCCTATTTACATGAATGTGTGGAATTGCATTGTTCTCTTTGTAGCACTTCTAAGATTCTTGACAGCATTTTTGACAAAAGCCCTAAAGAAAATTCAACAAACTTACAAATACAAGGAGAGCAGGGATATTGATACAACAAGCAGAAGAGCTGGAGGCCAGCCACAGACGATAGGCGCCTCTTGCCTCTAACAATGTCATTAATTCCACATTTAATTCATTTAAAGCGTATATAAACACACTCACATAGCAGTGATGCCTCTTCAGAGTGTTAGGAGAACCAGGAAGTGTCCAAAAAGCCTGGGAGGAAGTGCTCTATTAGCCAAACACAGAATAGAACAGGAAGAGTGTTATGGTGGACACTATCTTTAGATCGACTGGCCAACTAGTTCTGTGAGACCTGGGGCAATGACCCTCTCTTCAACAGGTCTCTCCTACTAGACCTTGTTAGGGAGGGTGTGAAAAATCTATTTAACTCTTTGACCAAAAATAGAGGTGACGTTTAAAAAACAAAAAGATATTATCTGAAGTAAGAGAGTGTTATGTTCCGTGCAGGTGAAGGAATGAAGAGGAGAGACAGCAGTATAAGGAAGTACCTTTATTGAAGGTAAGTGTGCAGCATAAGAGCCGTGCCTCAGCAACCACTTTGATAACTTTCCCCAATGACTCTGCCGCCATGTCCGTGTACGATGCATGTGCTAGTTCAAGCAATGGACACACGGCTGTCATGGGCCCTGGTAACTAAGGCATTTGGTAACTGCAGTGTGTGCTGCACTGAAGTTACAGTCCACAACAAACCTCCCCCATAAGATAACAAACTTAACACATAATCCTTCAACCTGTTAGAAATACCTTTAACCCTAGAACTTTTCCAAGTCCCATCTTTCATCAACCCAGTACACAGTTTGTTTGCAAGAGTCCAATTTGTTCTTTACTCCTTGAACTCTCCATGATGCAGACTCTCCCTTGTCTAATGAACCTTCCATTACAGTCATTGGTTCAACATTTCCTCCTGAGACGGCAAGTCTAATCTCAGCACCAGACACATCAGTTTCCCGAGCCCCTGGTGGCTCTTCCCTCCAAAAACTCTATTGTGCATGGAATTACCTCTCTCAACTCCTTCAACACTTTGATCCACCCCTTCCGTATTTCCTCCACCAGACTCATCACTCGACATGTCAGTCGCAATTCTTTCACAATCTCTGATTTCCGCTTCATGACACTTGACAAGTTGCATCATGCTCCATTTTTTTCCATCCTCTAACACCATCACAGTATCTAGTACCTTCTGGATTCTTTTAGGACTTGAGAGACACGGAACACTCTTACCCCTTATCCTGGGATTCCTTTCACTCACTTTTTCTCCCACCTGAAACTGCTCCAAGTATATATGTTTTCAGCCTTAAAACCATCTCTTGTATCTCTCCTGACACTCCTCAGCTCTCAGAATAAGCACCTGCCTTTTTTACTTTGACTGGGCCTGACGCAGCAAACCACTCCGGAGCTAACTCACAGATGGGCTTCCTTTTCTTCAGGGATACAAATGGTGACACCCCAGTTGAAGAATGTGGTGTGGTACTGTATGCTCACACCATGTCCTTCAGCGTCATCACAACATCCAATCGGAATCTGAAATCTAGCTGTAATGTCCCCTTCACCACTCAATTAAATCTTTCCACCAGCGCATTCTGCCTGGGACAATACTGAGCCATGGTCTCATGTTTTAGACTCGCACTACCCAGATAATTTGCAAATACTTTGGACTGAAACTGTACACCATAGAGTGTTAGCACAAGCAATGGTAAACCCTCTCTATTGAATACACCATCCAAAAACTCCACCACAGCTGCAGCTTTAATATCAGCAGCCCAACCTACACATGGCCATTTGATGTGGTAATCCATCAATGTGAACATAAACCTTTTGCATACGTAACACTTAGGTAGTGGCCCAATGATATCCAACGCCACCTTCTCCCAGGGGCATGTCAGCATTTTGCCTGGTTTCAGAGGCGGCTCCATTCTTACATGTGATTTGTCACTGGCCGCGCAAGGGAAACAATTCACTACCAAACGCTAAACATCCAAATCCATGCGTGGCTACCAATAGGTCTATTCTTAGTCATGTTACGACCTAGATGACCCCCTGTGAGCCATCACTAGACTTACATGTCTCATCTGTTTGGGAGGCAAAATCTTCTCCCCCCTATACAACAGGTTGCAGGGTACGAAATTGAGATTCGATAAGCAGGAGCAAAAACCAGGTCCTGGGTGTCAGGCATCAGTAGGCAGACGCTATTGCAGGGGACCCCGCAGCTACCAGAAGTGATCCTACTCCATTTATTTATGAACCATTGTGTTTAAATGTATATTAGATGTGTTCCAATTCTTCTTTTAGTAACATTCTCAAATCCTCAAGGTTAATGTCACATTTACATGCTTGAAAGGCACCAGTTGGGCCTAGGAACCAAAGGTAGCTCCTGGTAGTGTTTGGCTTCAAGGTAACCAGGCTCCACTATGCCAGAAGCCTGAGCTAAATAGCTCCCAGATCCTTTTAATTTCGAACCCTGGGTTGTCTTCCACCCACATCTCACTCAGCACCTGATCGAACTGAACACTCACCACTGACAACTGTTTCAGCCAACCCTCCTCTAATAACCTACAGACTTTTCCATTCTTCATCCAATGCACATTCTTCTCGCCATTTTGTTGGCTCCAAAACTGCACCTTGGGTTATATGTGCTACCATCCCCTACTGCTCTACTTGTAACCCATGTACCTCCACAACTGGTAACCTCGACAAACAATCGGCAACTACACTTGTCAATCCATGTGTATGTACCACTGTGAAATTATATTCCTGCAGGGCAAGTGCCCACTGATGAATCCTAGGGGAACCACACTTGTTGTGCCCCAGAAAGGCATGCACCAAAGTATTGTGATCAGTTTTCAACAGAAATTGTGTGCCCCACAAAGAAAATGTAAAATGGTTCACTGCCCAATAGCAGGTCAATGCCTCAACCTCAACTGGAGAGTGATTCCTTTTTGCGCTTGTAGAGCTCTTGGGGCGAGTACAATCACAACCTCCTGCCCTTCTTTTCTTTTATATGTAAAAGTACAGCTTCCAATCGAAGCTGCTACACCGGCGCAACCACCCCTAACCATTCAACCCATCAGGGCCGATCACAGCCCCGCCTAGCCTCTGCAAGCCACCCACCGCCTTCGAGCAGCACCCCTTGGGGCACCATTAATTCCTGCTTGCTAGCTGCCCCTTTGAATTGCACACTAGTCAATGCAAGATCGATGCAAGCCCATCCGCTGGACATCCATGACCTCATTTTAGCTAACAACCTAGACTTGCTAGCCATTTCGGGAACCTGGCTCCACGCCACCTCAGGCCCCACCATGCCCATTTCTATCCCTCCTGAATACACCATCCTCCGCTGTGAAAGACCCGATGTTAAAGGTGGGCTTGTAGCTAAAACCTCACTCGATATCAGACAACTTAGTGCAACGCAGATAGATAATTGTGACCCCTGTTAAACTACCCCTATCCCACACTGGCACCATTACCCTGCACCTAATCACCACCCACCTGGCCCTCTCCTTTCCTTCAAGGAGAACATAATACACCTACTTAGCACTAATATCAAGCCCACGTCAAAAACTATCATCTTGGGCGATTTCAACTTAGGCTTTAAAGACCCATATGACTCCAATGCTGGATTTGTGGCTAGCGCCCTCCACAGCTTGGGATTCAAACAGTGCATCACAGCACCCACCCACATCAAATGTTGCAGAGTGAAATGATCTCTAAAGGAAAAACACAGCACAGATCATTCTCAAAATGAAAAATAAGATTTAATTGGCTGAGGAACCGAATGAATGAAATGTGGGCCTAGGATTGCTTTCTTATCTAAAAGGCCATAGAAACCCCTGGACGTCCTTAAACTGACAATCATTAAACGCCACCACACTAAAGGCACCTTCCCCTCAACCTTCAAGAGAGGACAAATCTTCTTGCTTCTCAAGAAACCAACATTGGACATCAATGCCCCATCACCAATCTTCTCTTCCTAGGTAAGATCCTTGAGAAAGCAGTAGCCATGCAACTCCTCCAATCCAATGAAGCCAACAACTTATATCCATCCTACCAATCTTGATTCAGACCCCGATTGCAGCACAATAATGGCTACCCTTGATCATCGATAACCTTAACATCCTTGATGAGGGGCTTCCTTGCGTCCTCCTTTCTCCTTGATGTCTGAGAAGAATTTGACACAGTAGACAACTACACACTCAGCGACGTTCTACATCACCGCATGGAGATCAGCGGGATCATCATCAGCTGGTTCACGCCCTACTTTGCTAACGGACACCAATTCATCCAAATGTATCCAGATTACCAACTCTAACCATCACCTGTGGAGTTGCTCAAGGACTCATTCTCTCTCCTGTGATCTTCAACCTTTACATGGAACCCCTCCTGGCTCCACAAACCATCTGCATTCACCAATAAGCAGTTCTACCTCAAGTTCTCCTCAATCAAAGACATCCACAGGCTCAAGGCCTGCCTCACATTAATCCAGTCCTGGATGCACAGTGCTTACCTGAAGCTCAACCCCTACAATACAGAATTCCTACTGCTGACCAACAACACTGAACCAGTAACATTGGACCTGGCACTCTGATATGGGCTTCACCATCCCAGCTGGCCACCTACGCCAAGTCCCTAGGGTTGACATTGACAGTAAATTTGCATCAAGCAGCACATAGCAAGAAAGACACAAAAGACTTGGTACCAACTTTCTCTCCTGCAGCAAACCAACCTCTTCATCCCAGAAATCAACTCCATATCAGCAGCCCACGCCCATGGCATTCTCCCACCTGGATGGTGGTAATGTCCTTCTGGAAGGCCTTCTGGCACCTACCATAACACCTTGGGTATGTGTGTCACATGCTGCAGCATGATTCAAAGGACTCCGCACATTGGACCACATTACCTCAATCCTCATCGAACTGTACTGGCTTCCGCTGCAAACACATATTATCTTCATATCCTGCTGTTTCAAACTCTGCTGTATCAGCCACAAGTCTGTTTGTTACTTTTACATTTCAGGAAGGTGCTCAAGACCCTCCTCTTCAATGAAGGACTGCTCCGTAACACCTAGCTCCTTACACCCTCCACTTCCCACCTAACCCAAGACTGGGTGAACTGATCTGCTCAGTTTGCGCCCGCTGGTTGCTTGTAGACCACTTGCTGCACAATTGTTCACCCTTTCCTGCTCTTTACTCCCGCCTCCCTTGTATTTCTGCTTCCCTCAGCGTGTCCTTCCCCCTATATCTTGTAAAAAGCTCTGTTGCTTCATGAAGCTAGGTCAGCACTCAACAAATACCCTAATAATCACAATAATGCATATGATGGGTGTGGCCGAGCGTACAACCCTTTGCACAAGCACGTAAGGATCTCTAATCAAAGTTGCTCAGTGATGAGTTTTTGCTGTCCAATCATCAAGGACCTTAATGTTCATGATGTATTGGAAAAAGGTTAACGGGGCATAGGAGACCTGCAATAAATTCTCTAGTCTTAGACCCCTCAGCAGCCAATACTCCCATTGATGTTTCCTAACCCGTCGAAATATTTATCTTGACTCAGGGCTTTCAGTGGACTTTAATCTCATGTTTACCTCTATGGTGATCTGTGTAAAATGCCAACTTTTTCTTAGGAAACCCCCACAAAAATATATTTAGACTATCCATTAATGCAACATTAAGACACTCTTAAAGATCTCTCCGAAATCTCCCACACTGATCACTGCATTCCATATTAAGGTTTCACAGGGCCATCAATGGACTACCTCTCAAGCACTTTCCTGGGCCTCTTTCTAGGTACAGTGTCTCCAGCACACACACCAGAATATACCCCCACTCACCCCCATGTATACATGAGTGTGCAGCAACTGAATGGCTGCTGCATCTCTGGTTCTAGAAGTAAATGGATTACTGTCCTCTTTCAAGACTTCCTACTGCTTTTTTGGTACTTCATGCAGGTGAATCCTGATCAGGCCCACATACCACTCCCTCACAGTCTTATTCATTTACCTTTTAATTCTAATAGCTTTTCTTGCAGGTAAGACTGTTGTCTGGTGCTCTGCTGTGCTGTCCCCTCTCCAAGAGCATCCTCTTCAGGCTTTAGTACCGTCACTGTACCACACCTACGAATGAGACAAGGATATTGTGGATTACCCTCAGCCCTCTAAAATAGATAGAGTGAGGCCTCATTCGTGAGATACATAAAAAGAGACCTCCCATTCAGGATAGGTGGAAACAGAGGATCAGAGTGAAGGCAGTAGATACAGATAGGGCAACAGGTTCCTTCCCTTTGATAAACAAGAGCCCTTGTGGGATAAAAAAGTAAGAGGGCAGGAAATCTCTCCTGTGAATGAAAGAGAAATAATAGACTATCTGGGGTAAGAGGAGGAACAAGTGAATCAGACCTGTCAAGACTATGGATACTCCCACCTCCATTTGTTCTGTTAAATTATCCATAGGCCAATAGTTGAGAATCTGTGAGGTAGAAAATGCCTGAGTGGCTAGGAGGGGTAACAAGAGTGTGGCACCTTTCTGCATGTGCATCTACGATTCGTAAAAGTCTCTTCAACCGCCAGTATAAAAAAAGAGAAGTATGTGTGTGTTGGGAGTGAGAGGGAGACAAAAAAAAAGTAAAAAGTAAGAAAGAGAGGAGGAAAAGAGAAAATAAACGAGAAAAAGAGATAGTGTGCTTAGAAAGCAGGAAGTCGGGTAATTCATTGATCTTGCCCCATCGATCATGAAAGTGACCTGGGCGAATAACATGAATGGCTCCTCGACGTACAGATGGTCAGGGAAGCCCCAAGTCTGCAACCTCATCAAGCATACAATTAACCGGAGGACTATTTTCAAAGAGTGTATGGAACAGTCTGAATTGGGTGGACACCTTGAACAGTATATTCAGAGCCATTGTGGTAAGTTTTTACATGGTGGTTTTCCCGAAGCTCCGCAGTACACTGCTTTGTACACAGACCCCCTCTGTAAATATTTAACAAGGAATTCATCATTCTGCTGGCCTTGTCTGAAGCTGGGTAGAACCAGAAGGGGATATCTTTGGTTTTCTTCATAGCGATTTACTCAAACAGTAAATACATCTATCGTCGCCTGATTCTAAAGGTCTGAAGCCTTTGTTTATTCTGTCATCCCACTCATTGCCTGTGAATGGAGAACAGGGATAAGGTATTAGGGCTATTGAGGTGGTATAGTTTGGGAGTCTCTCTTGTCACCGCTTTGAGTTTTGTTTTCCTCAGCTTGTGGCTCAGGTGGAGCGTGGGAGAGGGGCTGATTGTATTGTCCACTGTAAGGGTGAGCCTGGAGTCACTACTACAAGATAAATTAGAAGATTGCAAGGTCTTGAAGGATGTGGATGGGCCTAGGAGTGTCCATGGGAAAGCACTAGAAGAATGAGAGACTGCTCACGGAATATGGACTGAAGAAGAGACTCCTGAGCTCAGAGAGGGGAGTGGGAAGTACCCCAGGAGCAAGGAATAAATCAGAACCCTGCAATGCGAGATAAAGAACAGGATAGAACAATCTCACCGGGTATGTATGTGCCTGACAATTGGGATAAGAGACAGAGAATAGGAATAGGAAGACAAGGCTCTAATGGGGTTGGGATGAGGGAAGGGACCGTTAGCCTGAGCTTAGGTAGCGAAGGATAAGGATCAAGTATGGGATCTTTAGTATGAATGAAATCATAGGCTCAATCTCAGATAAATGGGAAGCAAAGATTCCTCAAGGGTTAAAGGCCCATTATTTTTACATGCGAGCAAGAGAACATACCTATCCAAGAGGTTCTTCACATCCTAGAGAGAACAAGAGAAAGAGAACAAGGTAAATATTCATCCCACATTTTATTAAGAGACTTGATTTCCATTTTTAAGAGACCCTGACCTGTGATTGGAGGAATTAGTCTAGCATCTGTTTTAGAAGGGCTAAACAAATGATAATCATTCAAGGAAGTCCCAGATCTGCCAAAGACAGGTTCTGATTCCTCCATTGGACAATTAGCCCACCCAGTGACTGGTCTTGTACAACTCCTTGGGTGGACACAACCACCCCAATATTTACCCATTTGCAGCCAGGGACTGCATCCACAGCAAAAGGTGAGTTGGGATTAATTAACAAAAGTGTTATACTGCACAGAATGTCAAAAGTTAAAATCGATTTATATCAGAATTACTTATATATTAGACAGTACATTTTATTGTAATATTGTATGACCTTGCATCTCAGCACTATGAAGAAACCCCAATACATATCCTAGGGACCAGGAAAACAACATGGGGGAAAATGCTGGTCACCCCTGAGGGTGGGATATAACAGAGCGGACGGTATGACAAGCCCTGGTCACCAAATGGAAACAGTTGGATAGTACATTGGTTCTCCCATAGTAAACAACAACGGGTAATGGGGGTAGGGAAAGTCTGATGTCAGAACATGGTGCCATCAAAAAGATTTAGATTTCTTCATCAATTTTGAGAGATTTAAAAGCCAAGAAGAAGCCAGCTAGGCAGGACTTGCCACAGGAGAGATTGTCTCTTTCAAAGTTTGATATTAAGTAACAGGAAATGAATATGAATATGATGATATTTGATTTTCGGACATTAACTGCATGCTTGGTGCCTTTTTAATCCCTTCTTGTCATTATTTATCCCCAGTCGTTATGCATAAAAGTGGCCATTGATAATTACAGTTTGAAAATATTAGTTCTGGGTTTTTATTTGTGTGCAAAATTCAGGTCTGTAACTAGATGTGATGGAATTAACGTTGACCACAAAATGTTCATGGGTCGATCCTTTGGCAAATCTACGACTTGATGGAAACTAATAAAATATTGAACACAGTACAAGGAGGCCTTGTGTGTGGTTATAAAGAATATGTAGCCACCATGTGGGCGGCTCAGAATGCTGCTTTCTATTCTACTGGACATTGAATACACAAACAAGGCTGCCTGGTACTGAAGGGGTTAAGCTCAGGTGTTCCTGGTGTGAGGTCTTGCTGGCTGTTTATTGGTTGGATGCCCTGAACTGTGGTGAAGCGTACTTCACTGTAGGTGGCAGCAGAGAATCCCCTGAGAGACCGCTTGAGAGCAGTTGTTGCTTAGTGACTGGACGATGACGGAGGACAGATGACAGGACGGGGGAGTTGGGGTTTTCCGTGAGAAGAAGGTGTGAAGTATGAGGAAGGTGCAGGTCTATTTTAGGTAAGTTGAGATGTAAACAGATCCTCTGATAGAGAGGAGCCTCATTCAGGATTCCCTTGGATTCCCATTTTCCCTAGTCGGAAGTGGAGAATCTATTCACATAATTACAAAAAACTGACATTATATGGGTAAAGGAAGGCTGGCTCATGCATATAGGAATGGGTGAGGCAACCAGGAAAGGATCAGACATGGTCACACATTGATGACATTCAGACGGACGGATAAGGGGGTTTGGTGAACAATCAATACCTATGTAGGGGGTGTAAACTCTTCAACCAGGAGAATCATTGCGCCCATGCACAATCCTGATTGAACAATGGTGGTGACGTGAGTAAATGTGTGAGCGGGGGGCATGAGCCACTTGATTCAGGGCATGCCTTGATAGGTGTCTTCATGCAACACGTGAAGTGTGTTGCCACACAGTCATCGGTCTATGGTGTAAGAGGATTCAATTCAGCACTACAGCTAAGTCAACGCCTAGTCTAGAATACTGAATCAAAACCCTTATTGATATATCTTTATGTCCAGTTCATGCGTTCTGGATGACTACCCCTATATAACACCCCTCTCTTGGAATCCCCCTGACCCCACTGAGCCAAGAAGTAGTTCTGTTTTGCAAGTTAAAAGGTTTATTTGATAATTTAAACAATATATATATATATATATATATATATATATATATATATATCACGCTTTATAATAAATTAATAATTGAATATCACACTTAATCTGAGATGATAAAGATTAACAACGGAGAATCTGAACTAGCACACTTCTTGATAATCACTAAGGAGTTGACATGAAATGGATAAGATAGCAACAATACTTTTATGGTTTCAAATGGATGCAATGTGGAATGAAATGCAGTAAAGAAAATAACTTGATAGGATTTCAGCAAAGACAATGTAATCACTTTCTTGGACAATTCACCCCCCCTTTTATGCAATGCAGGGAAATGGAAGGAAGGCACACAATTCTCAGAAATGCAATTCAAATGTAATTCAGTTCACCCCGCCCCCTAGACTACAGAAGTTGAAAACACAGGCAAAATGCTTTTATATGTGCTGGCAATAAAGTGAAAAATATGTTAAAATGCTTTTAATTCCCTCTAGAGGTTCAGGGTGAGTGTTATCAAGTTAATATTAGTCCAGGCTCACACTAGCAATGATCTAGGATTAACTAGCAGGTTAAACGAATTTTTGGCAAATGGAAGGCAAGCAGCAGCAGATTTTTACACGTGAAGAAATTTGCAAATCGCGGCAAAATTCGCGAATGCGTCTGGCGCTATTACAGAAGAACTACAAGGGCTATCAATATTGTTTTGGGGTCCTAGGAAAGCCTAAGATCTCAGCTTCCAGATGAAAGTTAATGCAAGTCTCTAGCACAAACGGTCGCGGAGATATGAGCGATTGAATAAAGGTCGTTTTTCAGATTTAAATTTTAAAGTTAAAAAGACAAGTGCAGCTTGCAACTAGAAAATGACAAGTGACAGCTTCACAAATGACAGGTGACAGTTAGGAGGCAGTTCTACTTAGATTAAAATAGCTTGGATTATATTATTTTAACTAAGAGATTGGTTCTGCACAGTTTTCTAGGTACTCACACTATATTCTTGAGTGAAATGGGCCACGCCATGGATCTGGTCAGGTTTTAGACTGGACTCTGGTCTCTGCACTTCACAGTGATCTGGGTCAGCTCTCTCTGGTTCTGCTAACAGGTCAGCTCTACTCTGCTGGTCTGGTCTCTGAAGGTTGA
This sequence comes from Ambystoma mexicanum, assembly GCF_040938575.1. Lineage (NCBI taxonomy): Eukaryota > Metazoa > Chordata > Amphibia > Caudata > Ambystomatidae > Ambystoma > Ambystoma mexicanum. The sequence continues at coordinate 228,764,353 of NC_090927.1, read as the reverse complement.
TGGAGGTAAAGTATGGATTTTCCCGGCAGAGCTTCCAGCTGCAAATGGATTTGAAGGTCTCTATCTGTCCTGTCTCTCTGCTTTTATGTGTTTTTAAAATGGGTGTGTGTGAGCAGCATCACTAGCCAGCCCCTCTCCACTTATCATTGGCCAAGCTTTCATTTCTCCCCTGATTGGGGGAGCTAGGTTGTGTCGGAGTGATGTCATTTTACAGCCTGCAGAAAGTACACTCCTCCTGTCAACTTGCACACAAATCTAGATTTGAACCAAATACATATTTCATAGCTACACAGTGGTTTGAAATTACATGCACCCACCACATATCACAGGAGGTATACCCTGTTCAAACTCTGCTCTTCCTGGGGGCTTGCAGTCAGAAATGGCGATATTTTGCACTTTTTAACTGGTTTGCAATCCCGGACATTACCCCAAATTTACACACATGTGCGCAAGGAGTATGGACATTAGTTGATGAAGTGTCAGATTTTTCACATGCACACATTTTGAGTAATATCCTCTTTTCCGCTAAAACCCCCCTGAACATGCCACCGGTTCTAAAAACCTCTTAAAATGTGGGCAGAAAAATCACAAGAATTATGGTGTCATTTATAAAATGTTCACAAGTCCGCTCTATGAGTTATTCATCTTTTTCTAAAACCATATTCTGGCTATAGAGGTGTGTCTTTTCATGTCACATGGTACAGAAACCAGTCTTTCCAGTTTCTGCCAAGCTCAGAGACCCTGCCCCTCCCAGCTTCTGCCAAGAGGAAGCTCCATTTACGACTCCCGCCATAAACCATCTGCCTGGGTCAGGACAAGGCTTTGTTCAGAGCTCCTGTATTCTGTGGGGGCTCCCCTTAATTCAATTATCAGAGAGATGGCATATCCTTAGTGTGGCCAGCAAAAGGCAGATAGGCCTGGGAACACAGCTGTGACTCAAGTTTCACTCCTTATGGGGGGGTAGTTGCCAGGCAAAATTGGAATCTCTTTAAGCCAGTTTTCAGATAAAATGTCACTTCTGTTCCCCAGTTTAAGTCAAGACATTTTTTTACATATGCAGCTAGGATGCTGATTCTAAGTTTAAAACTATGACATTTAAACAATTGCAACCTATGTGACACTCAAAGTAGGTCACTCATTTCTTTTAAACATTTAGATTTTTTAGTGTCTTTCAGTCCAAATTTACCTAAACTGCTGAAATCCACAGCTCAGCCAGTCTTGCTATAAACCTTCAAGTCACTTCAGAATATAACTTTACATTGGATCCACCTCTCAGTAAGTCTTTCTTTGGCTTGCTTTGGGTTCATTTATTCAGTTTTCTACAAAAAAGTAAAATCTGGTGGTTTTAAAATGCCGGCTTTTGGATAGTGGTGAGTACTGGTACTGCACCCCTTTTTGGGATTTAAGAAAATGAATTCCCAACAGTTATGGGTTTGCTTTTGGCAATCAGCATTGCCACTCCCAATGGTTTCAGACTACTGTGTGGGTAGTCCAATGGTGGTTTTAGGCAGCGTCCTTCTGTGCCCATAACATCGGCAAAAATGAGTGGCAGCCTATTCTTCATGCATTTCCCTGTGCATTTTCTGGGAAGCTCTGGCCATCATGATGTTTTCCATGTCAATACTGCACAGTTTTGAGGTAGGGCTCGGATGCATGGGTAAATACATCCCACAAGCCCCCCTCTTGCGATGGCCATTCTATTTCACGAATGGGACTCGCAAGACCTGGGATGTTTCCTCATCTTCTTCCAATAGATGGCACAGTTCAGCATCTTTTCCTCCATCCGGTACTGATCGATCGGTTCTCCTCGCCGGTCCTGATGGGACTATTGGGCGGTACACCGGGCCCGTTGCGTCTCTGCTCCCGGTCTCCGGATCGTCCTCCTTGTCCCGTCTCCAGGTTTTCTTTCTCCTAGGACGACAAAGGAAGAGCGGCAATACCTATTTATAGACGTTTTTTCCACCACTGTTGAGATAGTGGGGCAGCATATGCATTTCATCATAACGAAACATTACATTCTTATTTTGAAAAAAGAACAGTAAAACTAAGAGACAGTTTCATGCAAATCACAATATTTTAGAGACTAGATGTGGTATGTTTTATGGTTGGAACTGAATTAGTCTGAGACAGTACCCGCTAGGATTCCAGCGGATTCCTCCAGTTGTTGCAGAGTGTGCCTGGGATGGCAACATTTCAACTGGTTTATGTGGACCCACTTGTCTTCCCCCGCTGCCAAAGGACCTTTGGGGATGTGGATTTTGTAGGCCACAGGGGAGATCTTGTCGATGATCTCAAAGGGTCCATTCCACGTAGGCAAAGATTTGCGCTGCTTGGCCTGGTTCCTTTGGAAGTTGTATAGATAGACCCGGTTTCCCACCTGATATTCCTTCCTGGAAGTCTTCAGGTCATAGTGGGTCTTCATGCTATCAGCTGATCTTTCTAGATTCCGCTGAGCATACGCAAAAGCATGTTGAAGGTGTTTCCTTAAATTCTCCACATACTCATGAGTAGTGGAGGCATTTATCAGTGTCTGCTCTTGGGTCCTGTAGAGCAAATGCTGCGGAAGCACCATCTTGCGTCCAGTCATCAACTCAAATGGTGACATTTTGGTTGCAGATGAAGGGGTAGATCTGATGGCCATTAGGACCAGAGGTAATCGGATATCCCAACTTGGCCCAGAATCTGCCACAAACTTCTTTAATATGCTCACAATTGTCCGGTTATATCTCTCTACTGCCCCAGAAGAAGCTGGCCTGTAAGCAATATGCAACTTCCTTTTGACCCCCAGTATCTCCCACATCTTTGTCATCACTTCACTGGTGAAGTGGCTACCCCTGTCTGACTCAATCCTTTGAGGTAGACCAAAACGGGAAAAGATGTGGTTAATCATCAAGGCAGCTGCGGTTTCTGCCTTGCAATTTGGGACTGGGAGACATTCCACCCACTTGGTAAACAAGCATGTCACAGTCAACATGTACTTATTCCCCCTAGCAGAGCGAATCACGGGGCCTACAAAGTCGATTTGTAAATCTGACCATGGCAGTGTCATCCCCCTCTTTTGGAGAGGCGCACGGTGCGTGAGGGATGATGGCTGAAATTGTGCACACACAAGACACCCCTTCAAGTATTGGTCGAGGTCCTGCCCCATGTGTGGCCAGTATGCAACCTCTCTTAAGATTTCCAATGTTGTGTGAAACCCCCTATGACCGGCGGTGGCCGCATCATGGGCGTGACTTAACATCAGGCTTCGGAATGAGGTAGGAACCACCCACTGATCGTGGCCAGCTTTGGATTTCCTTACCAGCAAACCGTCTTGGATTCGGAACATTTTTGGACATTTCATCAACACTCTTAGGTCCTCTTTCCCAATGTAATCGGTATCCGTCAGGGGAAAGTTCTCAGGGTCCTCAAGGTGCTGGTAAAACTTGCCAATAATTGGATCCCCCTTCTGAGCTGTAATCAAATCAGCATCAGGGGTCTCCTTACTCCATTGTGCAATTGAAAGGTCGTTGTGAGCATTTGTCTGGGACCTAGTGATAGCAGTGACCTGGATTTCCCCCAACAGGGACTCAATCTCAATTAGATCCCCTTGGATGGCCCCGGTTTTGGCCAGCTGATCAGCCAAGTCATTTCCAGTTTTGTCTGGTCCCTCTACTTTGGAATGACCCTTGATCTTTTTCCAATAGATGGTCATCTCATTCGAGGTGACCAGATCATCAATGTTTTGGATCAACTTCCCATGTTTCAAGGGTTTGTTGTTAGCACATAACATGCCTCTGGTTTTCCAATTAACCAGGTGCTCCACGAACCCGTTCCGTACATAATCCGAATCTGTGATTATGACCAGTTCGCGGAGTTGATGCTGGACAGCAGTGAGGATGGCTTGATGCACAGCCATCAATTCTGCCACCTGACTACTTCGGGGACCAATTTTGTATCCAGCGGAGGGTTCTGGGGACTCATTCACCCATGCATTCCCTACGCCGGCCACCAGTTCTTTCTCCCCGTTGTTGTCAACATGGTAAGAGCATCCATCCACATAGACAGTGGGCATTCCCTCACACTTGTCCTCTTCAAAGACTTTGTGTGGGGAATTAAGGTATGCCTCCGTGTTGTCCTTGATTTTTAGACTTTCGTCCTCGAGACAGTTTTCTCTGGCACAATCATGCAAGTCAGCCAGACCTTGCGCGAGGGGACTCTTCTTGTTTTGGCCATATCTGACCTCCACAGGAAAGCCTTGCATTGACAGAATCCAGGAAGTAATTCGGGAATTACTCACATTTCCGGCCCGGATTCTGTCACTTTGGAGATATTGCAGAGGCTGGTGTGGAGTCTCCACTATGATGTGTTCCCCCTGGATAAACGGGCGGTAATTCTTCAATGCCCACACCGTCGCCAGGAGTGCCTTCTCACAATCGTTGAATTTTTCCTCCACAGAGGATAAAGTTTTGCTCGCATAGGAGATTACTTTATTGACCTTGTCATGCTTTTGGTATAATACTGCCGTCAAGCACGTATTAGAGAACCCCGTCTCCAGGAAGAACTCCTTGTTTCTGACAGGGTAAGCTAGGCAAGGCGCTTGTGAGAGGCTTCTTTTGAGTTGTTTTACTGCCTCGGATTGTTCTGGACCCCATTCCCACTTGACCCCCCCTTCAGGAGATGAATCAGGGGTCTGGTGATCTCTGCGTAGCCCTCAATGAACTTTCTGCTGTAGTTAGTCAGTCCAAGGAGGCTCCTTAGTTCCCGCAGAGTTGTGGGGTCTTTCAGTTTCTGAAGTGCTTCCACTTTCTTTTCTTGGGGACAGAGACCCTGAGGAGTAATCTCATGCCCCAAGAAATTAACACGGGTTCTACACCACTGTGCTTTCTGAAAGGAAAGTTTTGCTCCGGCGGCCCTCAACTGGGTCAGAACATAACGGATCTCCGCTATGTGTTCCTCCACAGATGAACTTTTGATGAGGACATCATCTACATAAGCCAGGTTACCCCTCGCACCCAGGTCGGGCATGGCCTTATGTAGGAAAATGTTGAACTCATTACCGGAGTTAAGATATCCGAAGGGAGTCCGGGTCCATGTATACTGCTGGCCCCCAAAGGTAAAAGCCAGTTTGTATTGGTCCTCCCTGCTGACAGGCACGGTCCAGTATCCATTGGTCAGGTCTATTGCAGTGAATACCTGTGACCCCTGGATCTGGGCCAGCCCTTGGTCAATGTAGGGCAGAGGCCATCGGGAAGTATGGACCCGTTTGTTGAGCTCCCTGAGGTCAGCACAGAGTCTCCACTGGCCATTTGGCTTCAATATTCCCAGCACCGGATTATTGAAGGTGCTGTGGACTGGACGGATTATTCCCCTTACTCAAGGTTCTTAATTATTTCAGTAAGGGACTCCATTGATGCGAGAGGCAAGCGATATTGCTTCACAAACACAGGAGTCATGCCAGGGTCCGTGGGGATTGTTGTTGTGTGGATGTCAGTGCGACCACAGTCATATGAGTCTACCGCAAAGAGATCTTGGAAATCCAAGAAAACTTGTTTCAACTTTTGCTTTTGTTCCAGAGTGTCACAGGCATCAGCTAGGTTGACTCTCTCTTCCACCATCTGCCTGAAGCCTGGAAAGACTTCTGGTTTGGCTATTTCAGCGGCCTCCTCCAGCTGGGTGGAGAAGTCCCTGGTCAGAGTGCTGATTTGGACCGGAGGCTTCAGGTGGGAAAGGCAGCCCTCATGGACCTGGAAAATCACCTCATCCCTCCTGAAGTCACAAGTCACATCTTCCTTACCATAGGGGCAAGAAGTGTACACCAGGAAGTTCACCCCCATGCCGGGTAAAAATCCTGTCTGGTGTTGTATTGTCATCACTGTCACTGTCAAAACAGTCCTTGGGGATTGGTCCTAACAGTTCATTTACTAAGTCGATGGAAAAATGTCGGTCATCAACCGCCATTCCAATAATGGTGCCTGCGGCTAGAGTAATACTCTTTAAGTCGCTGTTATCCACCTCTATTGGAATGGTGTCATGTTCTATGTTGACTAATGGAGTTGGGTTTACCCCCAACCCTTGCTGTTGGAGAGAAGCGTTTAGATGTATGTAAGCATCAGGGTTTTTCAACTCTTGTCCCCTTTTAACTTTCACTTCCAGGGAGAATTGTCGGGTCCTTTCTGGGATGGTGACTTCCTCTTTGATCTGAATTTCAACTGCATAAGGTAGCAATTGAGCTGACCTAAATGCTTTTTCTGGATCATCAAAGCCCATGGGATTATCCGCTAATCGGGACCAAGCTTTGAAGTTTATTAGGTCCAAACTAATGGCAAAGCGATTGAGAATGTCACTGCCTAAGTAAAAGGCGGCAGGGACGTCTCGCACGACCCAACAATTGTGGACTATGCTCTTGTTGCCAATGGAGATTTTGAGCATACACCTGCTTGGCAGGAGATGTTTGGAATTAGGTGCTTCCAGGTCCATTTCCCATTTGTCTATCAGTTTGAATGTGGGAATGGCTGGATCTTTTGGGAGTTGGCGGAACATGGCTTCGCTGATGAAGCCCTTACCGTTGTTCACACACACTCGAGCGAGAACAGAGTCCTTCCCCTCATTTAACTGAACAGGGATGAACAACTGCTCTCCAATTTGCTGAATATCAGCCAGGCTCTGAGCTGATTTCACATCTTTCTGGACTATAGGAGTGGGAGTTTCTGATTGTGGATTAGTATAGAATCTCAGAGTGTTTCCCTCCAGCGTGGAGTACCACTTTAGACTAGAAGGAAGGTTAATTTTCAGAAATAGAGAGGACCCCCCATCACCAGTATGTTGTCCTACTGCTATTACTGTCACGTCTGGAATCTGGTTGTTCTGGAAGTGAAATTCTACTTGGTCAGATTTTTGTTCAACCATGTGGCAGGTGCCGTTTAAACTAACATGGTTGACACTCTGTTTTAATTTTATTGGTCGGCTAGTCTGGGTCCAGAGGACCTTGTTTACACAATCTATTAGGGGTGACAACCTTCTCAGGAGGTCATTCCCTAGTAAACAAGGGGTGCCCTCTGGAGTCACGACTATGACCGGGTGTTTCACCTTGTGTCGCCCGATCTTAATGTCCAAGTCTGCTGTCCCCTCGACAGGAATTTCCTTCCCGTCAAAGTTCTGGAGTTGTCCAGGAAGAGAGGTGAGAGGAATTTGGTAATTCTCTCCCCTTCCTGCATTCAGTTCGTCAAAGGCCCTTCTGGACAGAAGGGTAGCTTGAGATCCAGTGTCCACCAGTGCCAAAATTGTACCCTGCCCCTGTACTTGTACCGGGGCATAATATCTTCCCTCCTTCTCCTCAAGGGGGCACAGATAATGCACATTTTGGACAACTGGTGGGCTAGCTTTCTGGTTTTGGACATCGCTAGCGAAGAGATTTGGGCAGAATTCTGTGGAGAGCCTTGGGAATCTGAAAGAAAAAGTTGGCAACTGGAGATCAGAGCCATTGTGGGTTCCCCTGGCTCTGGTTCCGGGCCGCCCCCCCCTTTTTGGAGGCAGTCACCAGGATGGGTTTGAACCAGGGGATTTTCTTGCTGTTGGTTCTGGGATGAGATGGTGGGCGGCGGTAGCTCAGTCTCCACATCTCCCCAGTCTGGATTTGCATCCCTAGGGACCCATTTTTCTTTGGGAGGAGTTCCCCCCTCTCTGAAGGAGAAGATCCTTTTCCCAGGATCCTCTGAGGATCCCTCTCCCTCAAATTGGAAGATCTGTACCTCCTCCTCAAACTGAGTCTGTTTGGGTCTTTTGTTTCTCCTACCCCCCTCTGCTCCTTAGGAGGCAGACTTTCAGGGGGAAGAGATTTTGTTTCCGGTTCCTGGGTTTCCAGGGGCTGTTTACAAGTGAGGAAGGAAGCTTCCTCCAAGGCTTTACACCCCCCTTCCCCTTGTGCCTCCTCCCTGGGAACCGGTGAGTTATCGGGGTGCTGCCCCCGTCATTGTTCTGGGGCACCAGGTCCAGAGTTGGGTGCGTTCTGCGCCGGCACGCCCATCTGGGGGTTCTGCTGAGCCCTCAGTATGTGACCCAGATCCCGTGCCATATTTTGGACCTGGCGCTCTAACTGGGAAACCCGCTCAGGCTGATACGGGGCCCTGTTTTCTCCCCTGGGCTGATCCCGGGAAGGGTAGCTATCCCTTCTTTGGTAGTACCCCTGGTTGGGAAGATTTGGATACCCCTCCACCCTTGGCCTCTCCTCTCCCGGATTAGGTTGTCTGGTCTCAGGGAATTGGGGAAAGAAGGATGGATGATTTTGGGGTTGGAAATTGGGTGGATACCTGGGGAAAAAGTTCTGCCCAGGATTTGGAGAATTTCTGCCCTCCTGTGGGAAGTTGGGAGGGAAGTTCCCTGGGTTAGGTGCTTGGCTGGATCCCCCCCCTTGGGCTGGAGGAGTCCACACATAACCCAGGATGGGTCTGTTTCCCTTGTAACGGGGGCTTACATAATCAGGAGAGCGAGGGACCCCATTTGTGGGGCTGCCTCCCTGGCTCCCTGTCTGTGACTGGCCCGAGGACCTTCTGGGCCTAGCATTATTAGGTGCAGGTAGGTTTTTAGGCCCCCCCATCTCCAACTCTAAAACGGGGGTGACCTTTACCTCTGCCACCTTGGCAGCAGCAGGGGTGCTGTTGGCTTTGGGGTTTTTCTGGGCATTATTTTTGCTATCTACCGGTTTCTGCACCTCATAGATCCGGGTAGCCTGTTCAATGACCCAGTCTAAAGATCTTTTCTCGTGAAAATCCCTCACGAGCTGGGTCATTATGTATTTGGGCAAGGCATGAAAAAATGTATTAATGAATTCTCTACTGTCTGTGCGCACCCTTCTGGTGGTCTGTGCAAAAGCACGTTTCAGTTCTTGCACAAATTCTTGTGGGGCCTGATCCTCCCCACATTGCAAATTGTAGGCTGCCTTGCGAGCCTCTTGAGGATTTCTATGAATGGAAAAATGTTTCAAGATGGCCGCCTTATAGGTGGACCATCTTAAATGATTTTGGTCCTCCAGCCCCGCAAAGAAACTGGAGTATTCCGGGGAGAAGGTCCACTTTACATATTGAATACAGCTTTGGCTGTCCTTCAAATGGAAAGTCTCCATCATTTGCTCAAACAACTCTAAGTGCTCCCAAACAGAATACTTAGCGTTCTTATGGTAAGGCGTGATGACGCTCCTGATCGCCTTAATCTGCTTTAAGGGGTCCTTAAGCAAGGCCCTTTTTGCCTTATTGGCCTTTTTGGTTCGGGTAACCCTTGTCCATTCATCCTCTGACTCAGAGGCACTGCTCCCAGAGGTTCCTGTCTGTTCTTCCAGGTTTTCCCGGATTCTGCGAGCCTGGGAATGGCTGGCAGAATGTGGGGACCTGGTCTCCTGTTTCCTGTGGTGCTCAGAGGAGTCCTCAGATCCCTCCTTGCTGCCAGGATTTGCTGGGTACCCCCCCACTGACCTAACTGGGCAGAGGTTTTCAGGATGCCCTTAAGGGGCCTACTCTCCTGGGGTTCCCCACTGAACTGTACTGTACTTGGGTGCCCATACCCGGATGCCCACCCCTCCATTCCTGAGTGGTACTGGCCTATGAGCCCCATACTTTTAGCTGGATAGTAATCTGCCATCCCTGTGGCCCTGTGCTCATGTGCGCCAGGGGACATGGGGGTGGTAGAGTCCAGGGACTGGGAGAGATGAAGGCCCCTGGTGTTAGGGCTCCTGAGGTTATGGTCAGGAGTCTCTCTTTCCCAGCGGACCTCATCTCTATCCGCCCCTGCTCCCTGTTGCAATGCAAGAGCCTGCATTTGTGCTTTCAGTTCCTCAGTCAAGGCCTTACTAGACTCTATCAGTCTCTCCTGCATCGCTACCTGTTGTTGGAGCCTATCATTGTGTTGACAAAGGGCCTCATTTTCCCTCTGTGCTTCCTGGTTGGTCCTGGAGAACTGGGCCAGTCTTTGCTGCAGGAGGTTTACCTCCCGAGTCCCATCCCTACTGGCCTGCTCCTTTCTTGCCAGAGCATCTTCCACCCTTCTGGTGTGCTCTACCAAGTTCCGGTTTTCTTTTTGGAGGTCACCCAGCCCCTGGAGGGCCAGGTGATTTTCTTCAATTTCCTTTTTTAAGTGGCAGACTTCCTGGCCTAAAGTGTCTCTTTCCTGACTGAGAGCCTGCATCTGTGCTGCCAGGTCGTCCCTCTGTCGTTGAAAGGCACCAGCTTTTTGGCGCTCCTCATCAAACTCTGCCTGGGTATCCAGGTCTTTCAGAATCAGTTTATTGCTCTCCTCTTTCTCTCTATCTAGCTGGCTTTGCAGGGTGACTACCTGCTCCGCGCATGCCCTGTTGAAATTGATCTGTTGCTCCAACTTTTTCTGGTTCTGCAGTAAGGAGTCCAAACTGTCTTGGTGCTCCTTCTGCAGGGCCAGAAATCTGGTATCCTGGTCTGTCTTTTCCTGTTGTAGGATGCCCATATCCTCTTTTATTTTAATGATATATAGCCTACTATCATTTTCTGACTCCTGGCTCCTCTGCAGCCTCTGCTCAGAAGAGGCCAGATCAGATCGGGCCTTCTCTAATGCCATCTGTTGCCTATTTGCCAGATCTTGGCTTTCAGTGCATTTATCCTGCATGTCTCCCATATATAGGTACAGGTATGCTGCTATCCTGGCAATCTTATTGTGTTCATCCTTGGCTTTAGGAGCCATATATAGTTCACTCAGGGCCACATGTAATGGACCCTGATCTCTCCATAGGTCTGACCCTGTTTCAGTGACCTGTCGCGTGATGGCCTGCAACCAGGCATCCTGGCCCTGTTCAGTCCATTCACCTCTCACAAATAGTTTATGTAAGAGGTGCTCTCTGGCTATTTTCATGTCTACTAAGGTCGTCATTCTAGAGATTGGTCTCTGTCCTGACTTACAGAAGTTTGTATTTTATTTTTGCAAAACAGACCTTTTCCTAAGAGCGTTCCTATGAGGAGTGCTTTACAGCGTAACACAGCGTGGTGATCCGACCGGATATGTGTATCTGGTCAGCTGGCACGCTGTATTAATCTGCACAAGTGATAGATCTAATCCAAACGTCCGGCACGAGCCCCCAATTTGTAAGAGGATTCAATTCAGCACTACAGCTAAGTCAACGCCTAGTCTAGAATACTGAATCAAAACCCTTATTGATAGATCTTTATGTCCAGTTCATGCGTTCTGGATGACTACCCCTATATAACACCCCTCTCTTGGAATCCCCCTGACCCCACTGAGCCAAGAAGTAGTTCTGTTTTGCAAGTTAAAAGGTTTATTTGATAATTTAAACAATATATATATATATATATATATATATATATATATATATATCACGCTTTATAATAAATTAATAATTGAATATCACACTTAATCTGAGATGATAAAGATTAACAACGGAGAATCTGGCACTAGCACACTTCTTGATAATCACTAAGGAGTTGACATGAAATGGATAAGATAGCAACAATACTTTTATGGTTTCAAATGGATGCAATGTGGAATGAAATGCAGTAAAGAAAATAACTTGATAGGATTTCAGCAAAGACAATGTAATCACTTTCTTGGACAATTCACCCCCCCTTTTATGCAATGCAGGGAAATGGAAGGAAGGCACACAATTCTCAGAAATGCAATTCAAATGTAATGCAGTTCACCCCGCCCCCTAGACTACAGAAGTTGAAAACACAGGCAAAATGCTTTTATATGTGCTGGCAATAAAGTGAAAAATATGTTAAAATGCTTTTAATTCCCTCTAGAGGTTCAGGGTGAGTGTTATCAAGTTAATATTAGTCCAGGCTCACACTAGCAATGATCTAGGATTAACTAGCAGGTTAAACGAATTTTTGGCAAATGGAAGGCAAGCAGCAGCAGATTTTTACACGTGAAGAAATTTGCAAATCGCGGCAAAATTCGCGAATGCGTCTGGCGCTATTACAGAAGAACTACAAGGGCTATATCGTTTTGGGGTCCTAGGAAAGCCTAAGATCTCAGCTTCCAGATGAAAGTTAATGCAAGTCTCTAGCACAAACGGTCGCGGAGATATGAGCGATTGAATAAAGGTCGTTTTTCAGATTGAAATTTTAAAGTTAAAAAGACAAGTGCAGCTTGCAACTAGAAAATGACAAGTGACAGCTTCACAAATGACAGGTGACAGTTAGGAGGCAGTTCTACTTAGATTAAAATAGCTTGGATTATATTATTTTAACTAAGAGATTGGTTCTGCACAGTTTTCTAGGTACTCACACTATATTCTTGAGTGAAATGGGCCACGCCACGGATCTGGTCAGGTTTTAGACTGGACTCTGGTCTCTGCACTTCACAGTGATCTGGGTCAGCTCTCTCTGGTTCTGCTAACAGGTCAGCTCTACTCTGCTGGTCTGGTCTGGGTCTCTGAAGGTTGATGGAGGTAAAGTATGGATTTTCCCGGCAGAGCTTCCAGCTGCAAATGGATTTGAAGGTCTCTATCTGTCCTGTCTCTCTGCTTTTATGTGTTTTTAAAATGGGTGTGTGTGAGCAGCATCACTAGCCAGCCCCTCTCCACTTATCATTGGCCAAGCTTTCATTTCTCCCCTGATTGGGGGAGCTAGGTTGTGTCAGAGTGATGTCATTTTACAGCCTGCAGAAAGTACACTCCTCCTGTCAACTTGCACACAAATCTAGATTTGAACCAAATACATATTTCATAGCTACACAGTGGTTTGAAATTACATGCACCCATCACATATCACAGGAGGTATACCCTGTTCAAACTCTGCTCTTCCTGGGGGCTTGCATTCAGAAATGGCGATATTTTGCACTTTTTAACTGGTTTGCAATCCCGGACATTACCCCAAATTTACACACATGTGCGCAAGGAGTATGGACATTAGTTGATGAAGTGTCAGATTTTTCACATGCACACATTTTGAGTAATATCCTCTTTTCCGCTAAAACCCCCCTGAACATGCCACCGGTTCTAAAAACCTCTTAAAATGTGGGCAGAAAAATCACAAGAATTATGGTGTCATTTATAAAATTTTCACAAGTCCGCTCTATGAGTTATTCATCTTTTTCTAAAACCATATTCTGGTTATAGGGGTGTGTCTTTTCATGTCACATGGTACAGAAACCAGTCTTTCCAGTTTCTGCCAAGCTCAGAGACCCTGCCCCTCCCAGCTTCTGCCAAGAGGAAGCTCCATTTACGACTCCCACCATAAACCATCTGCCTGGGTCAGGACAAGGCTTTGTTCAGAGCTCCTGTATTCTGTGGGGGCTCCCCTTAATTCAATTATCAGAGAGATGGCATATCCTTAGTGTGGCCAGCAAAAGGCAGATAGGCCTGGGAACACAGCTGTGACTCAAGTTTCACTCCTGATGGGGGGTAGTTGCCAGGCAAAATTGGAATCTCTTTAAGCCAGTTTTCAGATAAAATGTCACTTCTGTTCCCCAGTTTAAGTCAAGACATTTTTTTACATATGCAGCTAGGATGCTGATTCTAAGTTTAAAACTATGACATTTAAACAATTGCAACCTATGTGACACTCAAAGTAGGTCACTCATTTCTTTTAAACATTTAGATTTTTTAGTGTCTTTCAGTCCAAATTTACTTAAACTGCTGAAATCCACAGCTCAGCCAGTCTTGCTATAAACCTTCAAGTCACTTCAGAATATAACTTTACATTGGATCCACCTCTCAGTAAGTCTTTCTTTGGCTTGCTTTGGGTTCATTTATTCAGTTTTCTACAAAAAAGTAAAATCTGGTGGTTTTAAAACGCCGGCTTTTGGATAGTGGTGAGTACTGGTACTGCACCCCTTTTTGGGATTTAAGAAAATGAATTCCCAACAGTTATGGGTTTGCTTTTGGCAATCAGCATTGCCACTCCCAATGGTTTCAGACTACTGTGTGGGTAGTCCAATGGTGGTTTTAGGCAGCGTCCTTCTGTGCCCATAACATCGGCAAAAATGAGTGGCAGCCTATTCTTCATGCATTTCCCTGTGCATTTTCTGGGAAGCTCTGGCCATCATGATGTTTTCCATGTCAATACTGCACAGTTTTGAGGTAGGGCTCGGATGCATGGGTAAATACATCCCACAAGCGGAGCCACGAAGCCTACTTCTTTCCCATTGTCATCAGTGAGAAGTGATTATGGTCAATCCTGTGAGCGGATGGCCGCCGCATCAGGATGGGTTGCTCTCAGGCAGCCATCTTTAGTGGTTCAGAAATGTCAGGAATTAAGAAATAAATTCCTGGTTATGTTGACATGTTCCAGTTTTAAAATAGGGGAGGGAGTAGGAGCAGCCTTCCACCTCTACTTGTGGCACTTGAAACAATTGTGTATATGCGCGTTATAAATGCCATATCATATCATATTATATCACTACACTGACTCCAAGTAGTGTATGTACTACAGGGAGCAGGACGGGACTTCTGAAGTATGCAAACTAGGAACGCCTCTTGGGTCATACTGAAGTAGTCCCATTATTTTAATGTAGTCATTTGGAGTGCTTACTGAGGAATAGATGGGCTTTGGGCACCAGAGGAAGATATGGTGCTGGCATTTAGCCCAGCTCACCCATCACGCCATGGATCGCCTGTCAGGGAAAAGGCAAACCATGAAGTGGGAAGGGCCGAAGTATTGGCAAGCGTCAATGTGGAGACTGCGTTAATGGAACTGTAGGACAGGATTGCTAGGTTCAAATTGCGGATTTCAAATATAAAATGAACACACATTTTGAATCAATTGTCAATATGCATTGGTGCCATTATTTTCGAATTCCTAACAAATTTTAAGATGCACAGTACTTGGGTGAAGTTAATATTGGTTAATATGCAGCCTCCTAATACATGCCAGAGAGTATTATTGCTAAAATGCACACTGGGCTGTATGTTCATGAACAGCCACACAGGGATAACTGTAGAAATGAAAAATGTGCTATAATGCTGTGCAGGCTTTGAACTGGCTGCAGAGAAGGAAGGATTGCACACTAAAAGAGGGATTATTTTGCAGCAGATACAGAGAGGAAATGTTAGTCTTAATAAAGAACGTTTTGCTGATGAAGACACCAACGCCACCTTGGAAACATTGAGATCCCGCTGCTTTCCAATTGGCTATTGTCAGGAGGGCAGAATTGGTTATCATGCCATGGTATGTGGTTACTGAGGTAGGAGTTGGGTTGCTAAAACATTTTACGTGACAGATGAATTTGTAATAAGTAAAAAGGTGGGCTCTAATTGGATGAGTGTTAGGAAAGATTTCTCTTTACAGCACCTTTCCTATTGCTTTATGAATCTGACCTGCTCTTTATGCCGTGCAGTGAAGCCTTAGCTTCACTACACTGGCGTTTGCTCATTTGTTATGGGGAAACTGACATGTCCTGCAGGCTGTCAGTACTGGGAAACATTGTTTCCCTTAGTCTTGTTACATTGTTATCACTGTTGGTATGTTTGTATCATTGTACAATGCATCTTACAAAGCAGCACAATGGGGTACACTTTTAGTTTTACCGTAGACTAACACTCCGAGTATTATATGGTTACTCAAGGTGTGGCTAACGGTCAAACTGGTGTGAAGTTACTTTTTGCTATTTATTATTGTGTTTTACGTTAGCTTTACAGTGTTTACTGTGTTTGGCTACCTACTGTGGCTAGTGTCCAAACATGGCCATGTCACAAGGTTTTTCGTTTGTGCCTTGGCCATCTTGTCACTAACCCTTCTTCCTGACCTGTGAGGCCAGGAAAATCCTAATATGGACTTCTAGTGCCCAGGAAAGCAGGGGCTTTTTGTGGGCTACTGCAGCGCCATGTGCGTTTGATGCAAGGAAGTGGGTTGGGACTGTCTGGTCCCGATCCACAAACTGGTTTCAGTGTGTCTGAATGGTACGCATGAGCTGTGCCACCAGTGGTCGTGATTGGACCACTGAGGGGTGTGTGTGTGTGTGGGCAAGAGCTTTCATTATCTAGTGGAAGTTTCAGTTCTTACCTGCTTTTTGAATAAGATGAGGACCCCTGCATCAATTCTTCAGTGGTCTTGGAAGAACCGAAGTAGCCAAGTAGCCTATCCAGCTGCAAGATGTGCAAGGAGACAGAGGACCCGCTGGAAGAAGGTCTGACGACCAACTTCTGATGCTGTCCTGAGAGAGCCCTGTCTTGGTGAAGATCTTCAGCAGTACTGCAAAGGAGCTGCAACCTTTGGAGTGGAGGGAACATCTGTTCTCGATGTCAGCTCGGAGTCCTGAAAAGAAGAGCCCTCGCAGTTGCCCCTGGATCACCCAGTGGCTGGCCAGATCAGAGTTTGGGCTACGGTGCTGCATACGTTGTCTTTCTGCATTGAGGCCTGGAACTTTGGAAATCGACAGCTTGTACTACAAGACTCACCTCTTCCAGATTTCGGGGTTCCAGCATCAAGGGGCCCGAGATAGGAGAAGTCAGACTGCGAAAAGTGTATCGCCCTTCATTGCTGTGCATCGGAGGCCATTGTCCGAAACAGCTTTCCTACATCCAATCCTTTGCTGAGAGTAGCCCTGCTTCGATTTATTCTGCCTTCTCCAACCTGAACACCTTGCACTAGCATTTGTCACCGACCGGAGAAGTGCTCGAACCTGCAACCCCTGAGAATCAGGATCCGGAGCTGAAGGCGGGAAAAGCAAACTCAGACTCTCTTCAGAAGACCCATCAAGTCCTAAGAAGAATCAGAGTACGGAAGGTGAGTCATAAAAAAGTACTTAAGGTTTGGTAACTTTTTGAAACTTCTACAACAGTTTGGCTTTGCCATTGCTTGCTCACGCAAGCACTTCCAAAGTTGGGGACACTTTTGATTGTTAGAATAACTTGTCCTCTACCACGTGGAACTTTCATTGGACCTCAGAAGTCCTACACTAATTGTTTCCTGTCTCACAAAACTGTGTGGAACTTTGGTGAACATTTGCGCCCAAGACCCCATACATGGACCTGTAGTGCTGCATACTAATACTTACCTTCTTTTGCAGGGGTTTGTTATGTATTTTGCCCTACTCCAGTGATTGTATCTTTCATGTGCTGTTGTGTGATAATATTACATGCTAGTAGTCATTTTTCATAATGTTATATAATATGGCCATAAATAAGTACATATTTTTTATAATCGATTGTCTAAGTGGGTTCCCAGACTTCTCACTGTGTGTGCTCATTGAGGACACCTTACATGCTCACCGCCACTTGAGACTTCGCCTAGACGACTCGTCCACCTATCTTGAATTGGTTTGGCTACCGCTCCCAGAGTTTTCCCCGTCACTAAACTAGGTTGTTGTTCTATACATCTGCCCAACAGGCCAGGCTATAGAAAATCCTATACAATCCTAACAATGAGTATCTATGGATCATAAAGAAATGTATGCCCATACAAAACAAAGGCGCGTGCTTGATGAAGAAAGTGGTGTGTCCTTGATGTGGGGCTTGCTAGGCCTGAAGGAAGGAGGTTTGCCTTGCTGACTGGAATGATGTTGCCTTCTTTCGCCCTCGCAACGCGTTTTGCAACAAACTGGAGTTGCCAAAGCTGGCCACACAGAGAAGAGTATATCACCGATTTCATTGCTACCCGCATTTACTTGCTGCCGAATGATGGCAACTACTAGCATATATAAAAGCCTGTTGAATTCTTTGTAACTACAAAGGGCCTGGTGTGGACTGCTATTGGAATACAAAGGAGTAGGCCGGCAGTCGGCATTCCTGGCTGGCACCATACGCGTTAGATGAGGCAGCCAACCTTGCTCGGGTGGAAAAAAGACAAATCAAGCTGTACTAGTTAGAGGCTCACATAAAAAGCAATGTTGCAAGGTTGTTTTATTTATTTAAAGTAGTTGCTAGAGACGAAGTTCTGAGATGAATGCTTGCAAGAACCGCATGTATACACGATATCTACCAATTCGTTTTAAAGCGAAAGGTTGCACTTTGTCCCGCATACAGATAGCTCAATGCTTTGGAAAAGAGACACTTGTCGTGCAGAGGAAAGGTTATAGCGGTAGCAGAGGCTTACTTGTGCAGCAGGGTAGCTGTGCAATAATGGAACTGGATTGTAAGCTTATCTTCTCTCGAGGGTGTTAATTTAACATATTTAACATGCCGACTGTCCCTCTGCGTATATCAATATGCGTTCTTTCAAAATGTTAATGAATTAACATTTTATGATGCAAAATAACATTCAATTAAATAAATAAAAAGAATACTGTATTTTGGAAACAGTGACTTGCATGTGTTCGAATTTCGGGTTTTAACTTTGCAATTTCAGAAATTACCTTTGTTGGCAGATTGGCTTAAAATGAATTAAGTAAATAAAGTCTAATGGCAGGAAATTAAATAATTACAAATAAATACATCCAATCAAATAGATACACAAATATATCGATCCCCTCTTAAACCACCTTGAATTGGCATATATTTGTGGTGAGCAGTGCACGTCTGGTGTGCTGTTTATAACCAATGTGGTTCGGGTCCTATTGCCCATAATTCAATCGGTGGAAGAACTTTTCATATACTGGAGGTGCCCTGCGCCAGGATTCACCTTAACAAAAACACTTTTCTTGCACCTAGTTGTCCTGCACCAAGGTCACTGGCACTGGTACTTCGAACCTCGCCGCCTCCACAGTGGCTATCCAGCTTCCTTATACAAGGACGAGCATCCATGAACCTTTACATTGATAAAGACTTCGGTCGAAACACGTGTTGGCTCTCTTGATGTGACCAAGCTCTATACGTGCCAAATCTACCACTAAGCACTCACGTGCTCAATAAATCAAGACTACACAACACGTCCATGTGTTCCTACCTTTTTCAACTGACTAATATTGACAAGATGTGAATGTACTATTCTCAAAAATCCAGTGCCAATGCTAACAGGGTTTCCAACCACTTCTCGTAATTTCGCATTTGGGAATCTGTGAGCTTGCCCCAATGAAACCCTGTACTCGGCAGCAGGAGTAACTGAGACCTTTAACGGGATCCAACCTAGCGCAGGGGTTCCTCCAGCTCACTTCTTCCATTACGTGTTATAATCAACCAAAGCACTTTACATACACCTAGATGCCCTGCACCGGCGTTCCTCTTCACCAGGGGTCAAGGCCTAAAAATAAAACTGGAGGACTCATCACCACATGCAATCCGATGTGACACTGCCAGAAATTAGCATATCAAGGTGGAATATGCACATTTCATTAAAATGGCTTTGCATAACCACCCAAATTGCACAGGACGAAAGGCATTTTCTTTTCATAAAGTCATCACACACACAAACCCAAGAGAGGATATTTTCTTCTAATAGTGTTTTTTAAAAGGCGTGCATGTTTTAAACTCCAAGAGCCAACACAAATGTTTCCCTGGAACATGCAGGACCGAAATGGGACATTTCACCTTTAGTGGTTTGCTATTTTTTATCAGGTTATATAGTGCAGCAGTGAAGTGTCCAGCCTGCAAACCTGACAACTGCAGTTCAATCCCCAAGCTTGGCTTTAATTCATAAATGAAAAGAAGACATTACTTGTTTCTCCTTTTAGAGGGGGGGCTGAGTCCACCCTCTGAAAAAAGTGGGGGGACTGGTCCTTAACTGAAGTAGCTTTTTTACACCTAGGTGACCTGCAACGGGGTTCGCCTTAAAGGAAGTACTTTTTTAAATTATTTTTTTTTACACCTCTCTGCCCTGCTCCCGGGATTCACATTAATGATCTGGCTGGGGTGAGAAGCCATTGGACGCATTCAAACCAAATCTCTTGTGTATCATGTAGCGCCAATAAGGGAGAACGCACTACAAGGTGGTTGCAAGTAGAAATCATTTCTGTTTCTTTGTAGCACACGCAAATGTAGTGTTAGAGAAAACAATTCCCTTATTTATGTCTGTCTCCTGTTTGCTCCCGTCTATTAATCATGGTTAGCAGAAGAAACATTATTTTAAAATTTGGAGGCTGCTGTTATGTTAAAGGTTCTTATACAGCGCACTGTTGCCACCTGCGTTTTCAGTTGATGTTCTGGCGCATCTGTAATGCCAGGAGGGTGGCAGGTATGTTAGTAGGACTGAGCGGGGAAAAAGAGCAAGAGAGCTGTCATGTGCTCTTGGCAGCTTCAGTTCAGAGAAACCGTTCACTGAGCGTAGGTGTTTTTATATATGTCGGTAGTCGCCATGTGGTGTTGGCCAAGATTATGTGTGGTTTGTTTCGTTGTCTCTGTGTTGTGAAGGCTTGCAGCGCTGTAGAGGTATGGTTTAGTTCAGAGTTTGAGAAGTTGTATGCATGAGGGTGAGTTTTTAGTACAGTTAGTTAGTGGTAGAACATTTCCTACCCCCGATGTTCTGACTAAATGTGTCCCATACTTCCTTCCCTTGTCGATTAATTCTAGTGTGCAGCAATTACCACCCCCCGCAAATTCCTCCAGGAGTGATGCACTTCACGTGACTCGAGGCAAGTCCATGAGATGCAAAGTTTCTGGGTCCGGCCGCATTCCTTTATGTGTGGCGAGTTTTACAACGTCGGTGGTCCAATTAAATGGGACAAGGCTCCCGCCCCTTTTCCACCTTTGCCCCTTTATCGGGATGGGATACTCTTCTAGCATCCAGCCACTTTTGCAATTTGGACTCCTCTGCTCCCCCCTGTCCTCCACTTTGCCACGGTCCACTCCCCACTACTTTTCTGTTGTGCGTTTGTTTCATGATGCACAGATATTGTTCCCATTCGGTGCTGAAAAGCCAGGTTTTTAGAAGTTTTCTGAATTTTAGATTGGGTTGAAGATTTGACCCCTCTCCAGAAAAATCCACCTATTCAAGACAACAACAGTTGTCCCGATGGCATGCATGTGTGACCCAATGTGATGGATAAAACCCACACAGAAGAGAACAGCTTGTTCAATTTGTAAGGGCATTAAAAATAAGAAACCATTCAGAAGGTACAGAAGAGGAATAGCAAGCCACTATAAATGGCGTTTTTGGATTGCTCCTCAGCCTTCGACAAAGTGGACCAACACATTATATGGAAATAAAATATCAGTACTGGGAAACGATCCTAGACTTGTGAATCGAATTATATTTCTGGATTCTTGGATTGGAAAGGTACAGAAAAAATAATCACGTGATATAGATTGAGACTGGGTTGCGTACTAGCTCCCTGCTTTACAATCCATAATAACAGATTTAAAAGACCACCAGTTGCAGTAAGGACTTTTCTGCCTATATAGTGAGATCATCATATACTGCATTTTGCTTATGCGGGTGATGTTGCAGTGGTTTACATGAAAAGAGGGGGCTTTAAAATAAAAGTTTGTCATTTGGGAATATTCTAAAAATGTAAAAATGTAAATCTGGAATTAAATACGGTTAAATCTAAAGTGATGTGCTTTACGTCCAAGAGAAGAATGCAATCCATAACTTGGTACACAGGCCTGCAACCAGTTGAGACATTGGGTAGTTATTTTACGTGGGTCAATATTTACAAAAGAAGCACACATATTTGATATTGTATTTTTAATGACTAAGGAAAATAAAGATTTCTGCCCTTCTCAGAAATGTTGACTCCCAATACGGAGGATTTTCTTTATTACTGATACTTAAAGAATATACCCAACAATGTGTTCCAATGCTCTAATATCTTTTGACATGCTTCATTTCACTAGAGAATAATTGGCTTGATCACCTAGAGGGCAAATTATGACACTGTGCATTGGGTTTGCCTAGTAGTCTAATGGTACAGCCCATTCCAGCAGAATTAGGCGCAACATCTCCACAAACATTGTTAAATATAAAGAGATTCCTCTTGTTTGCACAGGACCCATACATCAGACACCTCTGGTAAGAAACACACCATGTGTCTGACCACTCTTTCTGCATAGCCCATCCCCACTCGCATCAGACAACGCAAACGACACACAACTCTGTCACCATGACAGACTTCACATTGAAGCAACCTCACCACCATTCCCATCAGGCCAACACACACAGCATCCCCTACAAACATAGAAGATGAAGCTCATCAACACCCGCTGAGCAAGAGCACATAAAGCTAACATTGAAGAAACCGTCAGGACCCACAACCTGGACACACTCTTCGTGACTGAAACGTGGTTCCTGCCCGCGTCAACCACCATTCGAGATGTCTTCACCCCAGGCAGCTACAGCATTCAACTCAAGGACAGGCTGAACAAGACTGGTGGAGGGCTTGCCATTATCCCCACTTCTTTCGGGCCCTGCACCAGACTAGAAGTAGCCACTATTATCTCCTTCAAAGGCCTCTCCCTCCACGTGCCCCTTTCATCTCTGTGAAACCATCACCTTCAGGCTCACCTACAGGTCTCCCAAGGCCAACGCCATCTTTTATTATGATGTTGCAGGCCTGTAACCACCACATCCCTCACAAGTTCTCGCAACGTCTTCCAGTGGGAATTCAACCTCCCAGGCAGCACAGCCACAAGACTATGAAGGAAGCACTGCTCACCCTATTAGACACACTGAACCTCACCCAGCACACTACTTACCCAAACCAC
Organism: Ambystoma mexicanum; assembly: GCF_040938575.1. NCBI lineage: Eukaryota > Metazoa > Chordata > Amphibia > Caudata > Ambystomatidae > Ambystoma > Ambystoma mexicanum. The sequence goes on along the minus strand of NC_090927.1, from coordinate 228,741,882 downwards.
AAGCAAGGGAACATCTTAGACCACATCATCACTGCCTGGCCAACCCTTAATTACAACACATCTGTTTCCCTTAACTGGTCGGATCACTATGTAATTCCCTTGACTATCGACCGTGTTGCCACAACCAACTGGACAAAACTGAAGCCTATCATGCAGGCATTCCACTCCTTTTAAGACTTCACTATTGAACTACTCCTTGTTGACCTCATCAACCTCACCTCCTCCCTATTAAAACCACATATAAGCTCTCAACAACAACCTAAATTCCTACATCAACATAATGCCCCAGAGAAACAATGGACCATCAGATATAAACCATCAACCCCAAGGTAAACGCAAGAACTTAATATGAGCTGAAGAGTTATTCATATGGATACATGGGGGTGTCCTTCCCTGGGCATTTCACTGTATTACTATCAATTTGGTAATACATATTCAAGTTTTTGTCATGCGGGATACACTAGAGAGCAGTTACATTGTATCATGTACATTATTTGTTGGTTTATAAAGCATAAGAACACACAGGTTTAACAAAAAATCTGACCAGTCTTTAGTAGTGGTCTTCAGCTGTTTATAGGTTAGAAACAAAGTGTTGTAGGTGGTATAAGCAGCAGAAATACAATGGTATGAAGTGCTACTAGTGACCAAATCCTTCACCTCCAGTGACGTGTGTGGTACAGTAGTTACAGCGTTTATAAGTCACATTCTAGCAATCTATTTCAGTGCCTAGTTGCAGAAGCCAGGCAGAGAAAGGGTGGCCTAATCAAAGGTCAACGTCTGGGTTTAGGTCAATGGTTCAGATGTAGTGAATGGCAACCTCGATAAAGGCAGTCGGGGGTCCCCGGACTTTTCGGCAAAATGCTGTTCAAGAGCCTTCTTCAAAGGACTGGAAAAGTCTCCCTACAGGAGGAACATATAAAAGGGCATTAAAAACTGCAGGATTCCTTCTGACACAAAGGGCAATGCTGGGAGGAGGGTGGTTGTGCACTGACCTTCAGTGTGCTGGGACCAGGATCTCTCTCCGGGGTGCAGTAAAAGATTCTTAGTTTCTTTTAGAGGACCATGAGTAGAATGTACTCCCACTGGGATGATGAAGGAGTTATTCATAAACAACAGAAAACCTGGAAAAAGTTAAAATAACTAATTTGATATAACCGAACTTAAAGAACTTTGGACTGGCCCTAGACAACTGATCGCCACAGCGAAAGCTGCTTACTACCAGAAGACCATTGCCAAAGTCAACAATAAAAGCGAAACCCCCTTCAAGTCAGTCAAACAGTAATGCCAAAGAGCAGCTTCAAAACTCCACCCATGGAAGGTGTGACTAGTATTTTAGTATCTCTCGCTACACTTAGGACATCCTTCCAGCCATCATCATCAAGACACACCCACCCCCCCCACAGAAGCACTCCAATCTTCCTGGTTATAACCAATGAATTCCCTCGGCCAAGGAACACTTCCCACTACCCTCAAAACTCGACAAATACTTCTGCTCCTAAAAACATTTTTATTTAAAAAACACTGGACCCGAATGATCACTGCAAGTATCACAGCATTATCCAACTTCCTTTCCTATGCACAAACTTGAAAGAGCTGTAGCCATTCAACTTCAAAAACACATCGGAAACAATAATCACCTATGCACGTACCAATCTGACTTCACACTCAGTTGCAGCACAGACACTGCCACCATCCAGCACTGTAAAGAATATGCTCTAGGAACGTCAATGATGGACACCCTGGTCTACTGGTACTCCTTGAACTGTCCAGAGCCTCCACACTGTTGGACGTAAAGCCAGCGTTGACATATCATGTAACAGACTAACATCACTTCATCCATATGAACACCTCCAGATTGCCCCCACTACCCGTCGCCTGTGGAGTCGCACAATGATCTATCCTCTAATCTTTGATCTTCGTCGTCTCTGGCAGTTAAGGCTTCACAAGAACCTAGGACCTGGTCAGATTAGAATTGCAAAAATTCAATAAACAGGAAAAGTTTTTTTTACAATCTACGAAGTGTGGTGTGTTATGCCTTTCGATGTGTTACTCTCACCCACCATCATGCAATTCAGAAAGAGTTCAAGGTAGAGGGTTAGATCTTCACAAATGCGAGCGTTGGGATCTAATTAATGAGCCAGAAGGCCAAATATGGCAGTGGATTAATCATGTACAATTTGAGTTTACATGACCTTGATTTTAGATACCTTTTCGATGGAAAGGTATGAATATCAGAACGCACAAAGATGTAAAGCTAGCACATGAATAGTGGGAGATTGTCCACTCGCTGTCTGGTAACATATCCAGTTCCTTAACTTGCCATTAGCTCATTCTTAAAATCATTTGGGGGGGGCTGTGCCTTATCTACGCTGGATCATTAACCCTCATACAAGAGGTTTGTTTAGGAAATCACGCATGAGTTTCTTTCCAACTGCTGACTTTGTTTCTGAATAGTACCGGGGCACTTCTAATAGGTGCCCTCACTTCCTATACGAAGTAGGAACCGACATCCATGTAATGCGTTTCTGTACCTTGTGCATAATTGCCGGAAAGAAGCAGATTTGTCCATGTTTGAACAGACAACCGGGTCAGGTGAATAGCAGAGGAACTTTCTCTTTTAAAAATAGCAAATCAAAAGAGATAGGATTCATGATGTCGCCTTTTATAAGTTAAGTGACACAGAATATACAGAATCGATATCTAGATTTGTTCTCATGATGCTGACATGGGTGCATGAATTGCTTATAAAGCTATCTGTACCTTACTTCTAAGGGTTTAATTTTAATTCCAAAAGTTCTTTCTAGAACATGTTTTACAATACTGATATATGGATTATGATTTATTTTCTATGAATACTGTTTTGTATATACACAAGACAAAGTCAGATACTGTAGTGAAATACGTGTATTTATGAACTAGCAAATGTTTTATATAGGTCTGCTTTAATATATTGAAAATCCAAATAAAGCAAATGTTGAATTGAACTGAAAAGAGCTCAAGAACCTCCTCTTGAAGGAGCACCTTCTTCATGCACCATAACAACCCCAATCCTACCTCAGCCAACCCCACCTACCTTTCAATTACTGTTTCTGTTCCTAAACTGTAATGTAATCCAGCCCTGTGGCAACTGTACCCCTAACATGCAATCCTATTAACCTCCACTGCTTCTCAAAAATAGGTCTGCCCTCAATAAGTACCCAAAATAAAAAATAACGTTTTTTAAAAAAAAAAAACCTCTCACCTTCAGTAACTCAACATCCTTCACTTGACACTTCCTCTGTTAGTGTTCAGGTCCTATGGGGATCAATGCTGCCCTTGTACATCCCTGATCCCTCTCAACTTCAGTAACTCCACACCCTTCACTTGACACTTCCTATATTAGTGTTCAGGTCCTATGGGGATCAATGCTTCCCTTGTACATGCCTGATCCCCCTCTCACCTTCAGTAACTCCACACCCTTCACTTGACACTTCCTCTATTAGTGTTCAGGTCCTATGGGATCAATGCTGCACTTGTACATGCCTGATCCTCTCTCACCTTCAGTAACTCCACATCCTTCACTTGGCACTTCCTCTATTAGTGTTCAGGTCCTATGGGGATCAATACTGCCCTTGTACATGCCTGATCCCCCTCTCACCTTCAGTAACTCCACATCCTTCACTTGACACTTCCTCTATTGGTGTTCAGGTCCTGTGAGGATCAATGCTGCCCTTGTACATGCCTGATCCCTCTCACCTTCAGTAACTCCACATCCTTCACTTGACACTTCTTCTATTGGTGTTCAGGTCCTATGAGGATCAATACCGTCGTTGTACATGCCTGATCCCTCTCACCTTCAGTAACTGCACATCCTGCTGCTGGCATTTCATCTTTAGCTCCATGATGAGGCTTCTGTGGGTGGATTGCTGCCCATCTAGATTGGTCAATTTCGCCTGAATTTTCTTCATGTTCTCCTCTTGTTCCTCTTCCAGTCTCGTGAGCACTTGTTGTCTCTCCTGTTCCAGAAACTGTATCAGATGCCAAAATGCACTAAGGATTTTATCTTTTTGCTCCTGGAAGTTCTCCTGTAAAAAAGTAAAAAAAAAAGGTAAAACAAATGTGTATTTTTCTACATTGTCATTAAAAGGTGCACATGTACCATGGATAGTGTGTACCCTTCAACATGTACACAAATGATACGCCCGGCCAAATGTGACACATGCTCTCCTTGCATGACCGCTCCAACTTCTCCCCCATACTGACCCTCAGTAATCTTGTCTACACGAGTAACACTCTCCCTCGGTTTACTCACCATCATCTCCCTCAACAACCCCGGTGTGCAACAGAAAATGCTTACTGAATTTACTTCCCATCACCTGACCCAGGCTATCCCTCAGTAGTCCCTGTGTGCAGCAGTAATGCTTCCTGCATTTACTCTCCACCATGCTACATACTTATTGTTCGAATGTGCTTTGCTTTGCCCATGTAATACTAAAGCTCAACCCTGTCATTGAATCCTCTGTGTTCAAAATGTTCTAGAGTGGCATCTAGAGTGGCAGAGGCCAGGCAGGAGGCAGGTTGTAGAAGTGTGACACAATACAATAAATCATTTAAAACATAAGGAGGGTTACTACAATTTGTGATAAGCAAGCTCTCCTCATCGCTTTATAAACTGACTGAGGCTCTCATCTGAAACCTTGCACTGAGTAAGAAGCCTTGTGACTACAAACTCAGTATCGAAGCCTGCCTGGCAGATCATCACAATGCTGGAACTGCAGCACAGAGAGCAGGCAGGTCCCATTAGCCCAGCCAAAGATCAAAGATTGGTGCTGCCACAAAGCCAAGGTGGATTAACTGCATATAGACACAGAAAGGTATTGTTAAAGTAAAATGCGTCCAGTGTGTTAACAGGATTAGGCCAAATGAACGACCAAATGAACAGGGATACGTAGCTTAAAGCAATATCCAGCAATAACAGGATTCAAAAGTTCAATTAATGAAATCACAACCCGGGTGCCTTCTCAGCGATAACAAGGTCTACACTGACTCTCCCAGTCCAGGCGGTGGGGCACTCAAACCCCCAGTACTCACAGCCCTGGGGGTTTCAGTGTCCCACCACTTTTTCTGGTCTCTCTGGTCCTTCTGTTCCTGCTTTTTAGTTCCTCATCCCTGGTGTCACAGGAGGTAATTCCCTGGGCCCCCAGGTACACTTGCACTAACAAGCTAAGCTTTACAAGGGTCTTATACTGGGGCTCAAAATGGATTGGCAAACCCCAGTGCTTCCTTCAGAGAATGGAGGATCTAAATCTCTCCAGGTTCTCTCTTTCTCCAAGCATCAAGGTGCAGTCTATGTTCCTTCAAATCCCTGCTTCCTCTACCCCCTTGATGATTTGCAACAGTCTCATTGCCAAGGGAACCTCTTTGCCCTCTCTCCTCTGACCCAGTTGCTTGCCCACCTCACCCTCCTGAGCTTCCTCTACAAACTCTTGACTTCTTCTCCTGTGTTTCTACCACCTGCTCTACTGGACTCCTCACCTCCACATGAGTGCTCTCCCCTCCTCTCAAATCTCCAGAACTCCTCCGTCACCTCCTATTGGAACATATTATTTGATGTTCTTTCCACTATCCTTCTAACCCCTTTCAAACTCTTGTCCAAACTTCTGCCCATCTCCTTTTCACCACATTGACCAACCTCCTCCTTACTCCTTCCCACCTACTTCTCAACCTCCATCCACTGCCTGGGTTTTTTCTCCAACCTCTCCTGGTATGCGTTCCACACTCTGGCCTGTTCCACCAGCCAGCCTTCAGCCAAATGTTACCTTCCACCCCTTGGCTCCTGTATGCCACCAGCTCCTCTCTGCCCGTACCTCTGTGCCTCGCTCTCCGCCTCATAATGCCCACACCCAGACTAGGCAACTTGCGGCTTAAGTGGAGTCGTTGCTCCTTTTCGTGAGCACCACTTCACCTGACCAGTACCACTTGTCAGCAGTAATAGGATTATGATTGATTTACTAGTGTAGTAGCTTGATTGGGTACGCCTGGCGCTGCAGTGTTACGTGGGCCAAGCCTTCATAACGCTTGTTCGCCATCTTGGAATTGACATGAGCAGTGTGAGCACTACAGGGCAGTCTACTCTTGAAGAATAATCACTGATCAGATTGCATTGTCTTCCACCCCACCAAATTAGCCCCAAAGCCATAAGGAGCCATGCACTTCCCTCTTTCTACCCGGATGATCAGGATACTTGGTATTAACAGATTGAGCATCAGAACTGCGCTGTATAACATGCTTTGGTGCATACTTTCATGGGCTCTGCATTGGCTGACACCATGTGACAGTCCTCGGCCACAGAGATGGGGGAATGGCAGGTGGTCAGATACTGCCTCCAGGCTCAGATTCATGCCTGCAGTGATAGCAACCAGCCCCTGTTACCCACCCATCCCCCACAACCCTATCCAGCACCTGCAGATATAGGCGGTGTCTAGTCAAAGGATCGAATCTAAAGGGTCGACAGGTCAAAGGATCGACACCAAAGGGTCGACAGGTCAAAGGATCGATTTTTTTTTTTATTATATATATTTCTTTAGGTTTTCGTTTAGGGAAAAAAGTGTTTTTTAGCAAAAAAAAGGGGGTTGAGGGGGACCCCCCCCAAAAAAAGGGAAAAAAATAATAATAAAATCGATCCTTTGACCCGTCGACCCTTTGTTGTCGATCCTTTGACCTGTCGACCCTTTAGATTTGATCCTTTGACTGGCAACCGATATAGGCAGGTGACCTCAACACAGTGCACAATTTAAGGCTCTAGCAGTCTCAGTAACAGTGCTAGCCCCTCCCACAGTGTGGCTACCGTTGCAGTGCTGGTCCCTCACATGCTCATCTTCCTCTTCAGAATGCAGATGAGCATGCAGCAGGCCCCAGCAGGAGCACTACATAGAGCTCAGCCTCATGGAGAAGGTCTAATGCCTAGACACAGCATTTGACGTCGCAAGCCTCCTGTCTCCAAAAGCAATGATGCTGCACACCGAGCGGTCAGGCATCATCACAACAGAAAAAAGTGGCACTGCATCATCCTTGCATTGCCAAGTACCATACAAAAGGCCTCATATAAGTCGCTTGGAAATGGGAACAAGCTCCCCGACTACTGTAGTGCATCATCCTCCAGGCAACGTTATGAATTGAGTGAAATGGATGAGTGTTGCTTGGCAACAATTTTAATGTCCATACATAAGGGCAAGCCACATGACTGGGGAGATAAATGCAATACAAGGAAAGTGCTCCCTCAATTCTATGTCAAGACCCCCTGTTTTTTTCTCTTATAAAACATTAAACCAACAAAACTTCCATCACAAGGGACTACAAATCCCCACAAGTCCACTGGGTTCCTGTAGTTTTGTCCTTCCTGAAAACAGTAAGCAATCCTATTCCTGCAACATCCCTCTGTCACGTCCACGACCTCCTCTTTCTTTGCTGCTCTCCAAAAGATAAGTGACATTTGCTATGGCTCTTAAATCATGCGTGTTAATAGTGCTCATTACTAACTTTCATAATGGTGTGTACGGAAGTCTCACGTGACGCGGCATCCAATATTAAGGAGTAGCACATCGCCAGGCGCGCTCTGCTTCGCATGCGCCAGACAGGAGTGATTTTCCCACTCACCGGGGAGTGCACCGGTGAACCTTTACACCTGTCAGCAAAACTGAGTGGCCAGACGCGCACCAGTTCGCTGAGAGACGCAGATCGTGCAGCACCATAAAAAAAGAAAAAAGGACCTTGTCAATGCGCAGTCGCAGTACACTGGGGTAAAGCATTCGAGCCTCCAGTGTATACCGCTCCAGTGATCGTGACGTCTCAAGCGGTAGCCTGCATCGTTCAGGCCACAGCAAGATTTTGCATAAAAGAATTCCATAAAGAAAGCAAAACAAATATTATGGAGCAGGAAAGTTCTTCTCCGGATTGGAGGAGGAGGTGCCCCAGTTGGACAGGCATCAAATTCTTGGGGGATTCATTGGCTATTGCAGTGTCCCAGGGGGTCAAGCCCATTCAAGACAGGCTGCAAGTGCTGGAAACACTTATTGCATCCAAAGGCACCAGAGATCCAAAAAAGAGAGAGAGCGCACAGAGTCCTGATGAGGGCACCTCAACAAGGCACACCAACAAAGGGAGTGTGGCGGAGGAGATTCAAAAGACCTAGAAGAGCCCCCCTTTTCAATTCCATTGGGACAAAGTGAAGGGGTTCAAAAAATACCCCGTGAGGTAGCCGACCCATATGGCAAGCTGAAGTGTGCCTTTTGGGGAAGAGCGGCAGTGGCGCACCTCTTACAGCCTACCTCACGGTAGAAAAATACAGGGGATGCCAAAGATGGTAATATAACTTTGTATTTGTATTTATTTTATTTATAAAGCGCAGCCAGGCCCAGGGGCATAAGGGCGCATAAGTTAGATCTGGTTACAGTTGCAATTGAAAGCAGTCAATAAGGGTTACGTTACATTGCAGTTACAGGTGGGTACAAACTTAGTCATGCAAATGCATATATACATAGTCTAGTATAAGTACATTAATTACAAAAGTGTGCCAGTGACAGTCGATCATTTTGGGATCAGGCGGTTAGGCTGTCATAGAGTCCATGTTGTGAAGCCAACACTTCGTGTTATGTTTAAATAGGTTAAATGAAGGTTCTGCTCGCAAAAGCACAGGTATTGTGTTCCATAATTTGGAGGCTTGTACAGGGAAGCTAGCACCACCCGAGTTATGAAGTTTAAATCTCGGTATGGACATAGTGTTAGCTTCTGCTGCTCTAAGAGGTCTTGAAGAAGTGTGAGGTGTAAGTTGGTTGGTGAGGTAGGCTGGTGCAAGGGTGGCCCTGGCTTTATGTGTAAGGGCCAGAGTTTTAAGGGATATTCTGTGCTTGACTGGAAGCCAACGTAGTTTGCGTCTGGTCTCCGAGATGTGCATCTTTTTGGGGATGTTGAGGGCAGCTCTGATGGCATTATTTTGAATTACTTGCAGTTTGTTGATATTTTTGTAGCTAGTGCCTAAGTAAAGGGCATTACAATAGTCTATCTTGGATAGGACTAATGCTCTAGCAAGAGTAATGCAATTGGGTGAGGAGATGAACGGCCTACATGCAGTGATCAGCTTGCAGGTGTAAGCGGCTGATGATGCTACTGTATTAGTTTGTTTGGAGAAGGATAAGGTGGCATCGATGTAAACCCCAAGGGTTTTGGTGTTATTTGACACGGGGACGAGATTGCCATCTATGGTGAAGGATTTAAATGCGGGATTGAGATTTTTGAGTTTGGCGTGAGTGCCAAGGATGATCAACTCGGTTTTTTCGTCATTGAGACAGAGTCCATGATTTGCCATCCATGCTTGAATTACTGAGTAGATTTCATTAAGGGTTTTGCTGTCTGTTTCATAGTTCCCCGAGATAGGAATGAGTATCTGGGTGTCATCCGCGTAATTGGTATACGTGACACCCAGATAGTCAAGGATATCAAAGAGGGGCTTTGTGAATATATTATAGAGTGTCAGGGACACGCAAGAGCCTTGCGGGACTCCACAGGGTACTGGTGAAGGTTCAGCAGAATCAGTGGGAGAGAAGACCCTCATGGTTCTGTTCACCAAGAAGGAACTGATCCAGGCCGTGGCTGCGTCTGGAGAAGTGTGCTGCAGTTTTCAAGTGGTGACAGAGTGTTTGATGGTTGACCAGGTCAAAAGCTGCTGACAGATCAAGCAATAAGAGGAGTGCAAGTTTACCATTGTCTTTCAGGATTTGGATCTGGGTAGTGAGATCTATTAATGCAGTTTCCGTACCGTGTCTCGGTCGGAAACCTGACTGCCTAAGTCCTAGGAGGTTGTTTGATTCTAAGTAGGCCTGTATTTGTAAATAGGCTGCTCTATCCAGTATTTTTAATAAGAAAGGTACAGTTGTTATCGGTCTATAGTTAGACGGGTTGGCTGGATCAAGAGTAGGTTTTTTAAGGAGTGGGATGACCCACGCATCTTTTAGGTTATCAGGCACTACTCCAGTTTTGAAGGAGGCATTGATGAGGTTGGTTATGAATGGTGCCAGGTCGTGCGCAGCAGCTTTGATGATCGGGGCAGGGCAGGCATCACCTTGGCAATTTGAATGTTTAAGTTTCCTGATGATGTTTTCTACTTCCCAGATTGAGAGGGGTGAGAAGCTGAAAGGTTTACAAGTTGACTTAAAGGTAGGTGATTTGTTAGGTAATTGTTTGTAGTCCGGGTCAGCAAGTAGCAGGGATTTTTTTGCGTTGATTTTAGATTGTAGGCGAGCTATTTTATCTAATAAAGCCTTCTGAATATTACTACACCATAGTGCATCTGTAACACATTTGTCTATGGGGGCAATGTGGGATTTTAGTTCTTTCAAAATCTTAAAGAGTTACTTTGTGTTGGATTCCGCTTGTGTAATCCTTTTGTTATACGTGTCCTTTTTAGCAATAAAGATGGCTTCTTTGTAACTAGAGGAGGCTAGGGTTAGCTCAGTCTTATTGGATGCTGTGGGATGTTTTTTCCAATGTGACTCTGCGGTTCTCTTAGCTTTGCGTAATTCTTTTAGCTGCGGCGTGAACCAAGTGTTAAGGTGACGCTGTGGTTTAGGTTTCCGCAATTTTAGGGGGGCAATGGTGTTCAGTGCTTTAAGTATAGCCTGGTTGTAGATATCCACTGAGACTGTGGGATCAGCCTCTGAGTCGATATTGTTCAGGATGGGGAGTAGTATGGGTAAGAGTTTGTCAGGTGTAATATCTTTCTTATTTCTCGTGCTGGTGGCTGGGGCGATGATAGGCGCCAGGTGAGGTGTATTGGCTTTGATAGAGAAGGTTATTATGTGATGATCCGACCAAATGCATGGGTCATTGGACAGAAGGTCAATAGAGCAATTGAGGTGAGTGATCCAGTCCAGTGTTCTGCCTTTGATATGAGTGGGCTCGTGAATAATGTGCGTGTGACCCAAATCCGATAAGGTGTTAGCTAGGTCATGGGCGTTAGTGTTCTTAGGGTCGTTAAAACCAAGATTAAAGTCCCCAAGTAAGATCGTTTGAGAGTTGGGTTTGGTATCTGTGGTTATGAGTGATGCAATGTCCTCTATAAAGGAGGAGATGGGACCTGGTGGTCGGTAAATAAGGTGCAAAGTTGCTGTGTGGTTAGGTGATAGAGGTAGCTTAATAGACAAGGATTCAGCAGAGGGGATTTGAGCGTCCTGGATGATTTTGATGTCGAATGTATTTCTGAATATGATGACGAGTCCACCTCCCTTCGTTTGAGTGGTGTTTCTGTCGCATCTAATAATAGCATAATCATTAGGTATAGCAAGGGCCAGAGATGGACCGGAGGCAGCATTAAGCCAAGTTTCCGTGACTGCGAGGAGATCGAGCTTTTCGTGAGATATAAAGTCAGCGATGTCGAGAGCATGGGCAGGAAGAGACCTAGCATTCACCAAGGCTGCTTTAACGAGCCTTGCAAATGGGTATGGGCTAACTTGACTGAGTCAGTGGTCGAATTGGCAGGGTTGTGGTCAGTATGCAAATGTTTCATGCTGCGGGCTCTTAATCTAAAGTTTCTGGTTAAGATGCTAGGGTGGGAAGAGCATGGAAAGGTAGGTAGGCTAGTTTTAGAATTCAGTCTAATGTTTCTATTAGAAATGCTAGGGTGGTGGGAGCATGGAAAGGTAGGTGGGCTTGTTCTAGAATTCAATCTAGTGTTTCTAATAGCCGTAGTACAAGGTTGGTTAGGTGTTGGTCTGGTAGCAAAGTGGCGTATCCAGAGTGCTGGATCATCCAAATACGGGTTAGCAGGTGTCATGGTGCTAGGCCACGAGGTGAGGGTGGTGGTTAACATGCGTGTGCAGGTGTAAGTGTCTTGACTAGGAAATGGATTAGGTTGACTAGTCCAACGTCTAGTGTAGATATACAGTAGGTGGATGAGAGTAGATAGGCACCAATACATGATGTGGGCAGTGTTGCTAGTAAGCAGGGGTTGCAAATGTGGTCTATTGGCGACCATAGGCACAACACAAATCAATCAAATGTGGTCTGTAGGTGACCATAAGGCACAACACTAATCAATCAAATGTGGTCTGTAGGCGACCATAAGGCACAACACTAATCAATCAAATGTGGTCTTGTAGGCGACCATAAGGCACAACACAAATCAATCAAATGTGGTCTGTAGGCGACCATAAGGCACAACACTAATCAATCAAATGTAGTCTGTAAGCGACCATAAGGCACAACACAAATCAATCAAATGTGGTCTGTAGGCGACCATAAGGCACAACACTAATCAATCAAATGTAGTCTGTAGGCGACCATAAGGCACAACACAAATCAATCAAATGTGGTCTGTAGGCGACCATAAGGCACAACACAAATCAATCAAATGTGGTCTGTAGGCGACCATAAGGCACAACACAAATCAATCAAATGTGGTCTGTAGGCGACCATAAGGCACAACACCTGATGCAGTGTGGCAGCATCTAAGTCCAGAATAGTACATAAACTGAAGAGGAGTTAGGCATCACCTGGGTTCGGGTAGGACACTTAAGCTAATAGTGCAGTAGGGCAGCAACTGAGTTCCGAGTCGTGCCTAAAGCTACAAAGTTAAAGTGTTGTGTGCGAAGACAGCAGTAGTGTGTCAGAGCGCAAATTTAGAAGGCACAAGCTGGTGGTTTAGAATGCTAGGGTACAATTACCAAATGTGGCGGACAAAACAATCATGCTGCCGAAATCTAGAGTGCAGCTGGGAGAGGAATATGGCCTACCTTGCATCTGGCAAGGCACGCGGGCCTCGATCCTGTAGCCTGCTGCTCCTGCAGTGGATGGAGGGAGCTCCTGCTCCTCCAGGATTCAGGTGGAGATGCTGGTCCAGTGAACATACTTTGTGTAAAGGAGAGCAGAGTAAGGCGCTCTGTCGCGCCCCAGGAGGCAACAGGGTGCAAACAGGAGCCTTTATGTGGGCCTTCGTGTGGCCGGCGCTTCCGCCTGCCGGCGGATGTGAGGGGAACAAGTTGCTGCTAGTATCCTAGCAACGAGGCCTCAGCCTCAGTTTCATGCCGCGCTGCGCCCGGCATTGTGAGGTCAGGCGGGAAGGGTCAGGCAGTACGGGATCGAGGAAGCCTACCCGTTGGCACGAACATCAGAGAATGATGAAAATGACAGTGAGGATGAGGAGTACGATCAGGGGATCCTGATGAAGTCTCAGTGGACTGCAAGGGCAAGGGTCCTAGAGAGCCCAAGTGGCCAAAGGTGGCCAAGGCTAAATTGGAGGAAGTGGACGACATGGATGAAATGTTTGATCCTGAGAATTTACAGCACCCAAAGTCTACGGACTGGCTGCCATCACATGGCACAGTGGATCAGGAAACTGCTAGAGAAGAAAGTATGATTCAGGGTGAGGGCTGAGTGCCCACATCTAGAGCTACCACATTAGATGATGGAGACGCCAGAACTTGATTTGAAGGTGATCACTTTCCTGACCAATGCAACCAAAGATGTTAGCAATGGCTTGAATCACGCCTGGAAATTGTGGCAGGACGAGGATCTTGACCTGGCTGGGCCATTGGCAAAAATGATGGACTCAGCAGAAAGGTCCTAAGATACTGACAAGCCCGTAGATGCCCTCACTCTAGCCAGCTGGGCACGGAAGGATGTGTGCCTCCTTGATAATGCCAACTGCGCGTAGTCTGTTGATGAAGATTGACAGTAAATTTGGGGAATCTCGCTTCCTATAAAGCTGGGGAATCCACACAGGGCTTGCTCTTTGGAGAAGCCTTGGTGAAGGAGATGTCCAGGGACATAGACGGCTTTGGAGAAAGCTCAGACATCAATCCAAAAAAATGTCCCTGGAAGGGTTTTCGCTGAGACCAGTTGACATAGGGGCTGGCATAGGGTTGACATAGATCGGTCACTTCAGCTCTACGAGAAGGCCCCAGGGACCCAGGGCCCAGTCAAGGTAACTGGAAACCGTTTTCACCAGCAGAGGCCTCAGAGGTCGAAGAGGAAGTGGTGGTTACAGACAGCAGAGTGCAGCCAGTGGTAAGTGTGATTTGCGAATGGTACCAAGTTTAGGGGGGGAGAACACAGATGTTTATAGCCAAATGGCGGGAGCTATCGGGCGATGCTTGGGTCTTGCAGACAGTGGTAGGTTTCAAACTGGACTTTGTGGAGATGCTGCAGCAGTATCATGTTCCCACACAGCTCTGTATGGCAAGGGAAGAAGAAGAGCTCTTACAGGCTGAACTGAGCAGTCTAGTAGAGAATGGAGCTATATAGAGGAGTATGCAGGAGCAGTGAGGTTTCTACAGTAAAATGTTCCTGGTACAAAGGAAGGGAAAGTCGAGGCCGGTGATCAACCTGAAAGAGTTGAACAGTTGGTTGGTCTACAGGCAAGATGAAGGGAATTCACCTTCTCAGGGATATACTCCGGAAGGCGGACTGGCTAGCGAGGCTGGATTTGAAAGATGCTTATTTGAGTATCCCGGTAGAGCCAGAGCACAGGCGGTTTCTCTGATTTTTGTGGGAAGGGCAGTGTTGGCGATTCACATGCCTTCCCTACGGGCTAGCTTCAGCGCCTTGGGTGTTCATCAAGGTCACAAAGCCAGTAGCAGCGGCAATCAGAGACAGGGGAATCAGGATCATAGTTTACTTGGACGATATCCTGATTCTGGTGCAGGACAGACTAGCGTTATTGGACCATGTGCGATCGGCGAGTACCCTGCTGACGTCCGTAGGTTTCCTGATCAACCAGGAGAAGTCAGAGCTTGTTCTGAGGCAGAGGATGGAGTTTCTGACGTTCATGATAGACACCAGAAAAGCCATGTTCGAGTAGGCACAGCAGAAGATGAGAGCAATTCAGGCCATACACATGGGCCCTTTGCACTATAGGGCATTACAGACACTGAAGATCAGGCATTTGAGATATCACCAGTTAGTGCCACTAGACGAGTTAGGAAGGTGGCTACAAAATATGGAACAGTTGAAGCTGCGCATCAAATGTTTAGAGCTGTTGGCAGGTTCGTTTGCAGCTAAAACGTTTGCCAGGGACCAAGTCAATTGCTACATTCTGTTGAAGATGGACAACATCTTGGCAGTGCGCTGCATACATCGCATGGGAGGTGAGAGGGGAACTCGACTGAAAATGTTGGTGGAGCTAGCAAAAGACTTCTGGCATTATTGCCTGGAAAGAAAGCTAGCAATAGCAGCGGAGTACCTTCCCGGGGATCAGAACGTGGTGGCAGATAGAAACTCCAGATAGCTGGAAGATGCCGGCGATTGGACATTTGACAGAGCTGTTTTCTTATGGTTGGAGAAAGCATGGAGGCCACTGGACATCGATCTGTTCGCCTACCAGTTGAACGCTCAGATGCCCAACAGCTAGAGTTGGAGGTTAAACCCAGAAGTGCTGGGAATGATCGCATTCCTCCACAGTTGGATGGGTGCAGTACATTATACCTCCGTTCATCATGCTAGCACAGGCACTGGCGAAGGTTGGCAGGGAGAGAGCGGAGATGGTGATTGCGATGCCGCTAACGGAATCGCAAGCCTGGTTTCTGCTTCTGATGAAACTTTCTTTGGATATTCCAAGGATGATTCCCTTCCAGCATAACATGTTGAGGAATCCAGGCGACAGATTAACACAATAGGGAGCCCTATGTCCAAGTAAAGAGGGTTTGCCCTGACAATCAGGTATTAACACAAAGAAGGGCTAACACATCTGAACAAAGGTGCATTGCAAGGTGCATTGCAACGCACTTCACACTCATCCAAGAGTTAAAGAAGAGGTAACCTGCATATCCATAAACTTAAAGAGACACAAGGATGCCTATCAGTGTACTAATTCTAGGCTGCGTTAGTGTGCTGCTTATCTAAAAGTGGACAAAATAAGAACCGGAAAAAAAGAAAGATCTGTTATCTTCTATGTTATTCATAAGCCAAGCTTGGGCATGTTTCAAGAATTACTGATCTTGATGATCTTATTCTCTTCCCCTCTTAAACCACTCTCTATCATTAAGATAAAGAGTGATAAAAGAGAGATTATGGCAAAATCCACCTGTCTATTTCTGTTACAACTCAATTTATTAACCTATAGACAAGATTAACTTCTCCCCAGGATCTCTAAGATATAAAATAGTGTTATTATAACAACCACTTTCTGTGTTGGAACGGAGACACTATGTCTAATCCATCTTCGGGCCCTTGTGGGTAGAATGATAACACCCCTATTACAGTTTATTACTGTCTAACGGTTTCAGTGGTGTAAGTTTGCTAAAACCACTTTCTTCAGGACAGTATTAGTGAGACAATCATCCTATCCTTGTGTCTCTTTAAGTGTATGGATATGCAGGTTACCTCCTCTTTAACTTTTGGATGAGTGTGACGCGCATTGCAATACACCTTTGTTCAGATGTGTAAGCCCTTCTTTGAGTCATCCAGGGGGCCAGGATTATCCGCTAGTACTTGCAGCTACTGGGGTGCAGAGTTTCAGGCAACGGTGGGTCGTGCCAGGCCTTTCGGGAGTCGCTGCAGACTGTATCAGAGACTTTAGGGCTCCCTTCACCCTTAGAAGCTACGGCACTGCATGGAACAAATGGGAGGAATGGTGTGCGCTACAGTGTGTTCATGCCGTTTCATCACCTTTGGCACAGGTTATTAATTTTAAGGCAGCATTGTCTCAGGACGGTAGGGCCTTCACGACTATAGGGGTGTACAGGTCAGCTGTTTACGCAGGTCATGAGAAAGTGGTGAACATGCGACAGGTCAGCTGTTTCTGCAGGTTATGAAAAAGTGGAAGGTTTGGTAGTTAGGGATCATCCGTCTGGGATTAGGTTGTTGTACAGAATGAAGCTGCGTAGGCCTCCGTCGGCGGAATATTCTGTTCTCTGGGACGTGCAGGTGGTTTTCCACCTTTTGTGCAATGGCCAGGTAGTGAGCAGCTGTCCATCCACAGGCTATCCAGTAAACTAGCAATGTTGCTATGTTTGGTGTCCTGTAGGAGTGTTTCGGATGTTAAGGCTCTGGAGATTAACAGGAATCTGTTCCACCCAAAAGGGGTGGCTTTCCAAATAGCTAAGAAGACTTAGAGCGGGTCATCAGTAATTGCGTACTATGTTCCCTTAGTGAGCCTAAGCATTGTGTAGCACAGTGCATTAGAGATTATGAGAAAGCAATGGAGGGTGTTATACCGCCAGGTGTCCAGCAGTTGCTGATTGCATGTAGGAAGCCATTTCATGCATTAGCTTCTGCAACCATAGCCAGGTGGTCTAGAGAAGTCATGCAATTGGCAGGCATTGATTTTAAGGTTCAGTTAGAGGGGCTATGGCATCCAAAGCTTTTGCTTTAGGGGCATCACTGCATGATATTTTGAGGTCAGCCTATTGGTCTACAGAGCCGACTTTTAAAACCTTTTATTTTAGGCCTGTTTCTTCCGTGGCTGCGGTAGTGTTAGAAAGTTTTGAACAAGCATAATGCTCACCTCTGGTAGGGACATAGAATGAATGTTATCCTGGCTTACAGCGCAGGTAGTCTGAATTCTATTAAAGACACAGAGGCAAGCATTATCCCACCAATAATACACAGAGAGAGGGATTGTTGTATTGGTATGCAGATGTGTCCTATGTATATTGTACTGTGCTGTTGTGCAGGCATGAGGCTGCGTGTTCCCTCCATGACTGTTGATTTATGTTTTTTGTTCTCAGGTGATGAACATGAGAATGGATGAGGGGACGGCGTAGCCGGATGTGTCTCGTAAGCCGGCCTAGAGTGATGCCGTTTGCAGTGTTGTGGTTGAGTCGGAGGTTCGAGCGAAGTTGATGTTTGTGACTTTGTGGGACCATGGTTTGGCAGTGGGATTTGTTGCTTGGTTGGATCGTCAAACAAAGAGGAGGAGTTCAAGGCAGGGCGTGACATAGGGATGTTGCTGGAGTAGGATTGGTTACTGTTTTCAGGAAGAACAAAGCTACAGCAAAACAGTGGACATGTGGGGATTCGTAGTCCCTTGTGATGGAAGTTTTGTTGGTTTACTGTTTTATCAAAACAATTAAAAAAAACAGGGAAGGTTTTTATATTTACAAAGAGCTACTGGAGAGTGCCATTAAAGAGTTTAAACCATAATTCACCTCCATGTCTTTAATAGAATCAAGACTCCCTGCGCTGTAAGCCTGGATAATCTTCACTAACAATATCAAATTCTCACCACACTCCAAAATGGCAACCATTGAACCATCTACCAAAATGTCTTGAAAAACTAGGGCAACCGCCCATTTCATGCAAAAGGTGAAAACAAGGATTTAACACACATAGGAAGACAATGAATGGCAGGTGCTATCCAATATCAAGGAAGAATGCAACTTTCCTTCACTCTCTGGGATCAGAGGTACAGGGAGTTTGCAGACAACTGCCAACATAAACGGAGGAAGGGGGAGGTCTAAACGAGTATGGCAAACTAGTGGCCTGCAGGAATATGGTTTTTCTCCTGCCCACTTGCTATACTGTCATGCATTAGGATCCATTCTGCCCATGAAGAGGCGTAATGAGCGCATGAAAGGACATTCCATGCCAGCCTTCCCCTCATCTTGAAACTAGCTAACCCTGAATGATCCCAATGACAGAAAGTAGTGCCTAGAAATGTACCAAGTGCCTAGTGATATAAATAATAAAGCACCTTGCATAGACAGGTAAACGCTGACAGCACTATACTCCGCTTAAGTGCTTTATACGTTTGCATTACAACATGGACCATTTAAGAAACTGTTCTTCATTTATATGTAATTTTGCACTGCTCTTTGAAACGTGCATTATGCAGCCAGAATCCAGCAACTGGATAAACACTTCCTTTTATTCCTTCCAAAAGGGATTTTTACAGAGGCATGCAAGGGAAATTGTGTTACCTTGTCCTTGTACTGTGTACAGAGAAAAACGAGTGGTGAGTGTTTACAAGTGCCACCTAAAATCTCCCATAGAAATCTCTTCAGGGACATGATAAGCACATTCCCTTTCAGATGGTGTCTGTCGCTTAACAGCAGACAGAGTTTGTGTCAGCTGAAATTGCATTAATAAAAGAGAATTATGCAACAAAACGATACATTTGTGACAAAATTATGGGATAAGGGGTGTGTCAAAGGGGTTGGGGTTGAAAGCCCACAATCCAAATGTTCGGGGGAGAAAAGACCGAAGATTATGTTTCTGAAATCATTTTTGGCCTTTTCTCCCCTGAACATGTACAACTTGGCCCCGGCCCCCACCCATATCAATACCCACACCCCACACCCTTACTTACCTTGTGTCCCTGCAACACCTGTTCCCTTTCACCTCCTATATCGGGAACCGGCGCATCAGAGTCCTTTTTCTTCTTTTTTTTGGGATGGCTGCAATATAGTGAGCAAGGGTGTGGGGCACACCCCTGCAAACCCCGACACCAAATGCGTGATTTGGTTGAACTTTTCGGCTGCTCGGAATTACCGAATGGACGAAATTCGACCAAATCACACATTCAGGCTTTTAAGCTCAGTCACTTTGGCCAGTTTCCTGACAAAGTGGACAGGGCAGGGTGTCAGAACCCTTGTCTCACAGGAATGCATTGGGAATACCCGTCTCAGAAAAGTGTCCATCACTTGCGATGTGAGATTATTAATTAGGGGCTTTCCAGTCTTTGGGTGCATTTTGGATGACAGATCTCTTCATTCAGGGGACTGAAAGGCAAGCAGATTGCAGAAGACTGTCCTCATGGGGAAGCAGCAGTCCTGAAGATGCTGCCGTTGCTTGACAGGCTCCCATCTTTGACAGGGAGTGTTTCTTCTAAAGAGTAGGGGACACACACTGAGTGAATTGAAGGTTCATACAATATTTACAAATTTTACATCCTGAAATTGTATTCTAGCATTTAAAGTTTGAACAGAATGTTTTTGCATTATTTTGCATTAATTTTCGTTTGCATTATGAACTTGCATTTTCGATTAGCAGATTTCTGCACAGAGAATAGAGAGAAGTGCTTCCTATTTCCATTGCTTTTGGGGATTTACAGGTTTATCAGTTATTAAATGCATATGCCTCATAAGACATATTTTCTGTTCTGAAGATTGCTTTTCTCTAACATTGAAAAAGAGATACATGTCTTTGGTTTAAGTTCACCAGGTTAGGCAGCAAACAGCATTTTGCAAGCATCCGTGTGGTATGACTACTACTATGATTTGATTTTGGCAATTTCAAAAGATTGCACTTTGGCCAATGGGGGCTTGGTGATAGGCGCAGCTAATCGTGTGTTGATATAAAGAAGTGTCAATTTTTATTTTTCAGCAACTGCTCAGAATGAGATGTGAACTATAGATGCTCATTAATTAATTGTGATTAATGTACTGTGACATTATGTAATTAAATTAGATTAAGATTCTTTGCCTAGTAGCATTTTAAGGAGTGGGCTGAGAAGTGTTTTTTTTTGGTTTTTATAATAAAAGCACATTAAAGTACATGTTAATGGTCAGTGCATTCATTTCAGACCATTATTCATTTTTTGTAAAATGTTATGCTGAGATGACAAATTGAAATGCCATTGATTCTGTTGATTGCTGTTTTGTTTTGATCATGGAATGCACAATGATTGAGATACCATGTTAGAGGCACTGTCATACACTGATAGCGCCCATTTAGGGTTGGATGTGCTTACGGGCAGAGTAGGGCAACATTCTTACTATGAGTCCTATGTCATCTTTCTGATGATCTGAGCTTTAACAGGAAAGGGAGATTTTGTGTAGCTAAAAGGATCCATTGCCCTTATAAAGATCTTAGATGTGGACTTGGAACTCATGGCTGACACTGCACAAGGCAGTGTCACTGTCAGTGTGCAAGAGGACAATGGAGAAAACGTGGTTGGTCCTATAAAGCCCATAGCCTACATACCACAGTCATACATCGGCCACAGAGTAGATTTGTTAGGCTGGGTCGTCGCACAGATGAAACAGAAAAATGATAGGGATGGTCAATGTAGTGAGTCATGGCCTTCCATTCTGGAGGTTTTAGGCAGAGCTCTGCATGGTTATGAAAATTTGAAGGACCCAAACGAGTACTCCTGGTGGAACACTAATCTGGAAAGGTAGGGAATAGGGAAATACTCTGATGGCTTCTCCTAGAACGGTGGGGTAATAAAGGACTCTTACAACAAAATAATGTTGAAACTGGATGTGACTCCTGTGAAGTGCAAGGTAAGGATAACATACAACTACTTGCCGTGCAAAAACAGTCATTTAGGAGTATGTCATCAGAAGGTATCGTAGAAGAAACTAGGGCATCAGAATAGGTGGCCTGAGAGAAGCAGAGCATAGCATTCAGTTGGGATTGAGCCCGCAGATCGCAGACTGGGATCCCCTCACCACTACAGGGGAATACAGGGGAAATGACTGATTGGACACGGAATGTAACCGTCTTTTTAGCACTTGACCTACATACTTGATACCACAGGATTAGTCTTGCATTAGAAAGTTGACACTGTGCTTCATTCATCAAACCATTTAGGCTATTTAGATTCAACTACATACCATTCAAATTTGAATCTGCAAAATCTGCTTTTCAGCGACTAATAGAGAAATGGTGCAAAGGAGTCACTTGCATCATGTATTTTTTATGATGGCGTCTTGATATACACCAAGGATTAGGTCGAGCGCAATAAGAACATTGCAGGCCAAGAACAGGACAGTCGGAGAGAAAAAACATGCACATTGTATTGAGACCAAGCTGCATACTTGGGACACACATTGTTGAATGGCGGTATAATACCAAATTTCCCAAGCAAGAGTCACCAAAGCAACTCCCAATCCGGTCAGCAAGGAAGATCTTTTATCATTTGTAGAACCCTGCGAGTACTACATAAAGTTCCTTTGCAATTTTTCGGCAAGAGTGGAACCACCAAGAAAACTACTTTCTCAAATAAAGAAAAAAGTACACGTTTGTCCTCGTGGACTTTTACTGTATTGTACGACTGGACCGAAAAAAAGGTCTGACCGTACAAAAAGTCCAGAAAAATGTTACTACCAGAGGTTCAAACACCCAAAGTTCGAACCTTTGGTGGTAGCATTGTAGGTAAGGATAGAAAAAAGCAGGGGGCTGCGGGGGTGTCCCCCGCAACACCCCGCTCACTATACTATAAAGTATAGTGAGCAGGAAAAAAAAAAAAAGAATAGGACCCTGCGGCACCGGTTACCGATCACGGAAGTGAATGGGGACTGGCGCCGCAGGGCCACAGCGTGAAGAGAAGGTAAGTAGGGTTTGTTTATATTAGGGGTGTGGATGGGGGGGTGTTGGTATGTAGAGGTTTTGAACGTGTGTTCGCATGGGAAATGTACAAACCTTTTGTGGTTCGTACATTTCACATGCAAACTTTCCAGCCGTGGGAAATTCACCCGCGGGCGGATCACGTAGATCCGACTTTTACTGCCATCAGCCAGGGATAAAAGACATGTACTTACAGAAATCTTCAGCTAGAGAAGGTGTGCCAGACACCATACTGACGGACAATGGCACTCAGCTGGGGTCACTGGAAATTAGAGATTTCCTCAGCCAGGAGGGAGGGACACACATCACTACACTGTTGTAACACCTGCAGGCCAACCGAATACGAAAACGGTTTAGTTGGGTAGTGAAAGACACAACTCAGCTCATGGTGGATGCAGCACTTGTTCTCATGAGCAACATAAGTAGCATGTTTTCTTATCACTCAAGGGTACATTTGACACCTAGTAGGATCCCATTTAAAATAATGCAGGTATGATTGTGTCCTGCCACATACCTCTTGGGAGAGACGATGTCTCCAGATCTGGCAGGTTCTGTCATGGAGATCTACCCCAGTTGACGCTTTTCTATGACACATTTAACTTCAGCCTTCAGCTCACTGAGCGCAGCCATTTGTTAGAGTCTGCGCATGTACAGATGTCCGTGTTCGACGCTCCGTGCATGCGCATTCCTCCTGGCTCCGCGGCAGCATCCGCTTGCTGTGCAAGCCTCGTACTCGCCACACATGCTTATTAGGGCTCCGCAGGCACCAGTTCACTGCGTCTCAACGAGGTTAGTTTCCTGATTGTGTCTTCACCTGGTATTCGCCCTCTAGTACGCATTTCACTGCGCTCCTTTTGAGCTCCTCGTCTGCCTTGTTTTCGTCCTTGTTACTGGCTTGCTGCCCTTCTTCCTGGCTCTACTTCAGTGCCTGCTTGTCCAGTGCCTTGCCCCTTTCCCTCCTGCTGGGTCGTGGTCCAGCACTCCTTTTTATATTCGTCAGTGTAGGGTACCAGTCTGGGTTCTCATCTTTTCCTTCCTCTTGTTTCTTGTCCAAGCCTCGTGCCTTCGTCTGGTATTACCTTGCATCCTGGAACAGCTACCTGCCGATTCATATGTTGGATCTCTACCACTGGTATACCGGCTACAGTCAACTGGACATTCAACGTGGCTTTCCTTGCCACTGCTCACACTGTTCTGATGCCAAGTAAATCAGGGAAGTGACGTCCAGTGGTGTTGGGAGGAGCTAATCCAAAGCATCCATGTTCCTACCAGGAAGGTGTTGGTTTGGTACCCTGCACTGCAAATTCTTCTTTTCAATGCTTCCCGACAGACAGCAACAAGCACGAAGGACAGGTATGCAGCACCTGTGAGACACCTTATATAACAGGATTGTAGGCATACCAGTTGAATGGATAAGTAAAGTAAGACACCTAGGGTGAATGCCCCTAGCACAGAGAGGTAGTCCGTAGGAGGATACGGGTTAACAAAGCCAAATATAAAACAGAATTTGATAGGTGAAGGGCAGTGCCAGCTAAAAGTCAAGTTGCCTCATCGGGTGGCAAAAGGTAAATCCAGATAAGGAGAATGTAAGAAAATCACAAAGGTATTCAGTTCTAGTGTGAAGACAGATGATGGCAGGGTATGGAGGCTGATTAAAAGGGGCCGAGTTCAAAACAACATCCTATGTGTGGCCTTGGTGGAAAAACTAGGTCACCATGCTAAACGTATTTATTTATATATATACAGAGAGGAACAATGCTCTTTTGCTCGTAAAAGAACGTACAATAGATGACAAATCAGATTTGGCGAGAAGGAGTGAGCTTCTTATAATGGGGCGAGTTTGAGTGACATTCTGGGCAGGTTATAGGGGAGGGGGAGTAAATGGAACAGTCACAATACATAATTGGACATACATAGATTAAAGACAACCAAAATTAGACATTTTTAAGTGCTGGTAGGCGGTACGGCCAGCTGTGTTCGGGATGTGACCATGATGTATGAAGTGCTAGAGTGGAGGAAGAGAAAGTGAGGGGCAGATTCCGGTTAGAAGCGAGAGAAAAATTGTTAGCTAGAAGGCAGATGGGACATAGGTTAAGAGGGTAACTCGGAAGTGAGGAAGGAGACTTTCAGTTTTCTGCTGGACTCAGTTTCTAGTGTAATCCCCATTTGAGTGACAGCATATCAATTTTGCTGTTACTTGTACTCTTTTTACCACACATTGGGCCTCATTACGAGTTAGCTTGTGCGGTATTAACGTGCCGGTATTAACGTATACCAGCACGTTACCGCACCAGCCAATTAGGAGTTTGCCGGTGAGGTGGAGGAATCACTTACTGCTAAGAGCTGGAGATAATTCCGCCACCTTACCAGTAAAAACCGCCAGTATTACCATCAAAATCCCCCATGCAGGTCAATGGGACTCCATGGAATGGGGATTTACTGCGGCGACCGGCACTCGTAATCTGGTGGTAATTTTGCCAGACGAAGTGTTGGTATCGGAAATTCCGTTTGCCAGTATCTTGGTGGATTTCCCGCCATAAACTCATAATGAGCCCCACTGTCTTTGCATTTCGCCGTCTCTTTAACTGTTTCCGTACGAGGAGACACTTCCTTCCTACGGTTTTTAGTTATCAGCAGAATACTAAGGGGGAATGTGTTAGATAATAAGCGCTCGTTGGTGTGCCTACGTCGCAATGGAACTCCACAATGTCATGGAATCCTCAGAGGTTACTGTATCCTGACAAGGCATTTAGAGTGGGACAGGAGGAGGAAAGGAGTAGGTGGATTGCAAGAATTCTGCACAATAAAATCTTTAACTCACAGGGTGAAAAGCTTTACTACACATAACCTGCCTCAGAAGTCCATCTGTACATCAGTAATGCTTACTCTATTTACTCTCCGTCACTTGCCCCAGGCTGTGCCTCTGTAGTCTCGATGGGTAGCAGTAATACTCTTCTGCATACACCACACATTGCCTCCCCCAGTCCATGCTTAGGTCTTCTCTGTGCGCAGCAGTAATGCTTCCTGTATTTAGTGTACATCATTTGCCCTAGGGGGTTATTTCAAAGTCCTTGAATGAAGCATTAATGCTTTTCCCTAAATTCTCTCCATTTCCTTCTGATGGATGCCCTATAGAACCACGGCTTCAAAGCCACAAGCGCAGATGGTGGGCTATAATGAGCCACAGATGTGGCTTGGTTTTCCAAAGTTATGGAGTGTCCAAACACGATAGATGGCACAGAGGCCTTATTTGCGAGAAATCACATATTTGCCACATTTGTATACTGAAAAAGGTTTTCTGTGTTCATAAAAATGTATGTAAGAGGAGTTTGGGGTGTTACTTAGTGCCTTGTCTACATCTAGGGGTTACAGATGGGGTAACCATGGAAAACAGGTGCCATCACCCATCATGTAATGGCGGGCATGGGGCGTTGGGGGGAGGATCTCCTGGTCCGGTTCTATGTCATTTCTTCGTGGGCAGGGTTTTTTGCTGGTTTTTTTCTGCAGATTTTTCAATGAAAAAAACAAATCGAATTTTTTATTTTGGGGGGTTCCCCCCTAGACCTCCATCCACTTTTATTTTTTATATGATCCCGAACACCCACACCCCAAATATATATTATTCCAACCTCTCTAAAACATTTGATGAGTTTTTTTCGTTAAAAAATTTGTCTGAAAAACCCTGTGAAAAAACATACCGCAATGAAAGGACGTTATACACCTAGTCCACCGCACCCTCTTCCAAGAGACTGGCAGATACTTTTCACAGGGTGCAAACAATGGCCACTGCCCAGTTAACAATGCTAGTGAGAGATGGTCAAACTCTGAAAGGAGTCCCAGGAGTAAATGTTGTGGTAAGGCAGGCCTGCAAGGAAGTGCCAGCTGATCACACACTTACCCTGGTAAGGTTTGTGAACCCAAAGCACAGGGACATTTGTTTGAAGACACTGGGAGTCATTAATACAGACACCCTGTGAAGCATGCCACTCTGCATTATGGAACGTACAGCACAAATCTTTATATATAATGCGGAATGTATGTGTGTGTGTGTGTTTGTCTGGCTATACAAATCCACACCGTTGAACCCACGTCTACCAAATTTTGCATGGATTCCCTTTTTGTCTGGGGCAAGATCCTAGTCTATGTTTGAATGCAAAAATCTTATATGCAAAACATTTTTGGGATGTGTGTCTGTATGTTAGTCCAGCTATACAAATCCACATTGTTGACCCCACTGCTACCACTCCAACTATGGGAAATGGCAAGGTTACAGTTTACTTAAGTTAATTCACAAGAAGAGATCACAATCAATCTTTCTTGGACATTTTCTCAAATGTGCTGAAGCCATTAAATGACAGAAACATGCTGCACAAAAAACAAACATCACTTGGAAAAGCTCCATCTGATGAAAAGCGAAAATCAATATCAAGACCACAACAAACAGTTGGCACGACTTGCCGACCAGAGGACAAGAGCAACTTTCTGCAGGGCAAATGAGATGCCAGAGCAAACTGAAGCAAGACTTGCTGACATGAGGACAAGAGCAACATCATCCAGGGCACAAAAGACACCACTCAATTAGGACACGGGCAACGCTGGGTACCCCAGCTAGTACTGCATACAGGATAGCAGCCACCCCAGTTATTGCCCAAATTCACTGAGCTACGTAGGAAGGTTCAGAACAGGCTGCATAACGCCTGCAAGTTCAAATCTACCAATTCAACGTTGCAAACTATTGTGCAACACAGATTGAAAATGGGACCCCAGGGGGAGGGGCCAGTTCCTACAACGAACACCACATTTGAGAGACAGGTGCAGGAGTCTAGAGAGGAGAGGTAAAGAGATGAGTGGGTGGGTGAGGAAAAAGAAGAGGAGGGTGTGAGGAAAGAAGAGGAACATGTAAGGAGAGAACAGAAGGGGTTGCAGAGAGAACCGTAGGGGCTGTGGAGAGAACAGGAGAGGGTGAAAGATAAGCAAGGAGGAAAGGCAATAATGAAAGATTTCAGGAGAAGAACAGTAAGAGGTGGTGGATGATCAGAAAGGGGAGGGAGGAAGATGACTGGATGAGGTGGTGAGTCACCCTGAGAGGGGGGGGACTTAAGAAGAAAATAGGAGAGAATGGAGAGAGATAGACAAGTGGAAGACCTGGCAGAGGAGTTGTTAGTAGATCCCTTGGAGAAGGGAAAGCAGATTAAGAAAGTCTAGGGTGGCTGAGCCGGAGAGGAATGACACACCAGGCACACAATACCTTTGGTGGGCCAGAGTAGACAGAGGAGAACAATGCTCACCAACATCCACTCAGCTTTCACCCACGCAGCAGACATCGGCAACCTTATCACTACACATGACCTTGATGCCACCTTCATTGCTGAGACCTGGTTGACACCCACATGCTAGATGTCCTTTCCCCCGCCCAACAGCTACAGCATCCAACACAGAGACCAGCCAAATAAGACAGGCGGAGGACTTGCAGTCATCCACAAGACCTTGTGGTCCTGCACCAGTCAACATTGACAACACTGGCTCCTTGAAAGTCCTCTCCTGCCACTTCCCACTCTCCCAGACAGACGCAGTCACATTCCATCTCATCTACAGACCACCTAAACCCAGCACCACCTTCATCAGAGACTTCACTGACCTGGTCACCACCATGTCCCTCATGCACACCAACATCTTCCTAAGCAACTTTGACCTCCCAGGCAACAAGGCCACCAAACCAATGAAGGAAGCTCTCCTGAGTCTTCGACACCCTCAACCTCACACAGCACAGGAAACACCCAACGCATGAGAAAGGTAACATCCTCAAAGTAATCATGACTGCACTGCCTTCCCTCCACTACAGCTCTCCTCTCCAACTTGACAGGTCAGACCACCTGACCGTTCCTTTCAACATTCTACACACCACCCCAGTCAAGCGCTCCAGCAGAAACCCATCGGAAAAAACTTCAGGTCATTCAAGAATTTCCTGGTGGAAGCTCTCATGGAACACCTTGCCAAGCTCTACCTCACATGGACAGAACACCACCAACCAAACTGTGACTCTCTACTGGAAACCCTCAACACCACCCTCCCAGCCTCCATCGACCGACACGTGCTTCTAAACCAACGCACCTGCAAACCAAAACCATCAGCACACTGGTACATGTAAGAACTCCACCTCAGCACAAGAGTCATCAGGAAACAAGAGAAAACCTGATGCCGCTCCAGGACCGCATTGATCCTGATGCTCCTCAAAGAGCTGACAACTAATCAGGACTGCCAAGACCTCTTACTATCACCATAGCAGAAGCTGACAACAAAAGCAGAGCCCTCTTCAAAGTGGTCAAGCACTGCGTCAAACCCGTGAAACGACTATGCCAGACCACACTCCATGGAAGATTCCACCACCTTCAAACCCCTTCATCAACAAAATCAGCAAGGTTCGCCACCACATAAGACACCAGCTCTGCATCTACAGACCCACTTCACGTCCCTCCTCGCAAAACCTCCACACCCTGGACAACACTCAAGACACTCTCTGAGGACCTGGTAGAAACCCTGGCCACCCTCAAAGCCATATCCTATACAGAAAACATCCTACCAGCATCCACTGTCAAGACCTCCCTGCAGAAGCTCTTATTCCCTGCCTGGTGATCATCAACAGCTCCCTAACTCAAGGCACCTTCCCATTGACCCTAAACACTGGACAAATCTTCCCGCTACTATAGAAATCCATTCTGGACCCCGAAAACCTAGGTAACTATAGCCCCATCACCCATCCTAGATCATCGAGAAAGCAGAAGCCGCGCAACTGCAGCAACACATTGACACCAACAATCTCCTCCAAACCTACCAATCCGGATTCAGACCCAGATGCAGCATGGAAACGGCAACCATACAGGTGCTCGATGACGCCCTCAACATCCTTGATGACGGGCACCCCTGCATCATGGTTTTACTCTAACTCTCGGCCGCTTCTGACACAGTAGACCACAAGGCACTCACAAACACCTTACATCAGTGCATGGGGATCAGCAACCTTGTCCTATGCTGGTTCAAGTCTTACATCACCAACCACAAGCAGTTTGTTCAGATGGACTCCTCTAGATCGCCAATGCTACCCATCACCTGTGGAGTCCCACAGGGTTCCATCCTCTCTCCAGTGATCTTCAAACTATACATGGAGCCACTGGGAGCCCTCCTAGCAACAAACAACATCCAACATCCCTCATTGACATATACAACCAAACAGTCGCTCCGTGCCCCATCACCTTAGCTTCGCTCAGCACACTAAGCTTAAGAGAAAGGACCAGCAATGCCACACCTGAGGTCCCGGACTCAGTGTCATACTACAGCCACCCCCCAACAACAGCCAACAATGAGGTGGTTGCAAAGCCATAATCCCACCCACGAACCAGCAGTAGTAGCCGGCTGCAGTGCCCAGACGCACCAAAAGGGGAACAGACTGCTGTCAACCAGCACCAATGGATAAGGTAGGAACAATTTTCACAGATATTAATTACCACCCAACATTGCAGCTGACCGCACAGCAGCACCACCAGTAAATACATACAACAACCAATCACATCCATCACGCTCACTAGGAAATCCATTGTCAACACAAAATGGTTTAAAAACCTACCATATTGTGAAACCTAGGCCTCTCTCCCACTATACAGGATTCTCAATTCAAGGTGTGTTCCCCGTACCCAAATTATTTGTGAAACCTAGGCCTCTCTCCTACTATACTGGGTTCCCAAATCTAGGTGTATCTCGCATATCTGCCTAATATATTGCAAAACGTACTGTATTGTGAAACATTGGCCCTGTCCCACTATACAGGACTCTCAATTCAAGGTATATCCCCTCCCTAACCAAATTGCTTTGTGAAACCTAGGCTGCTCTCCTACTCTACAGGTTTCACAATCTAAGTGTATCCCCCATATCTGTCTATTATATTGTGTAACCTACTGCACTGTGAAACCTGAGCCTTTCTCCCACTATACACGACTCTCAAATCTAGGTGTGCTCTGCCGTACCCAAATTGTATTGTGAAACCTAGGCCTCTCTCACACTATACAGGGTCCTCAAATCTAAGTGTATCCCCCCCATCTGCCCATTATACTGTGACACCCACTGTATTCGAAACCTAGCCCTCTCTCCTATGGTACAGGACTCTCAAATCTAGGTCTGATTTTTCCTGCACCCAAATTGTACCGCTCTGTGAAACCAGGCCTTTACCACGAAACTCACCCGAGCAAGTCCCATAGACCAGACAGACACCATGCCACACACTGGTCAAAGCAGAACAGCATGCTGGCGCACCAGTAGGCCCGATGAGATCCACCGCAGCCGATCTCTATCACCGCCAACACACAGCCCACTACCGCAGCACCACTGCACTAGATCAATCTGCAACCCTCACACCTCACACCTCACCTATCCCTCCTCCTTGCCAGACCAACCCACCTAATCCCAATCCGCTATCCCCCCACGTAGATCCCACTCTGCGCAATTAAGAACGGCAAGATGGAGAGAGGGAGCAGAGAACATTGTTCTCCGGAACATACCGGACGCCACAGCGAGCAATATAAAACACCCATCAGACACCACCCCCGCCACCAACCACTCACCCACACCATTAGCTCACACCGTCTCCAAAGAGCAACACAGCACCTCCAACTCGCACTTCCTCAGCCTTAGTGCACTAAGATAAGCTCTGGCTAAAACAACAAGTTCCACAGCCCCTCCAACTCTCACCCACACCCTTAGGACTGTCCAAAAGTCAAGCAAAGGCCGAGACCAAAGGCACCTTATGCCCTTCCTAGCTTCACCCATCCTCCAACCCAGCTCGCAAACACTGCCACCACACTATAGGACCAAAACCTCTCCACCCACACCCAACCCAGTCCTAGCCCTATTCCCTGCTTCTCCCTTTCCCTCTTCTCCCACTCCAGTTGTTCCAGTTTCTCCATACTGCACCACCACCCCTCACCGTGCCCCACCTTCCTCGTTGCCCGCCCTACTTTGGCCCCCGCTATCCCTACAACCCTACCCGTCCAGCACCTACAAGGGCAACCCACCAACTATCCTGAATCCTCATCAACAGTAGGTCAGTTTAGAAAAATAAATTCCACGTCTTTGACCTCATCACAGAAGAAAACCCAGACATCCTTTTTATTACTGCGACCTGGTTTTTCAACGACTACGAGCCCATCGCGCACAAGACTTTCCCACCTGACTACAACCTCACTGTCAGGAACAGATCACGAAGGCAGGGTGGGGGGGGCTCGCTATATTACACAAACACCAATTCCGCTAATAATCAAGGACACCAACACCACAGTCTACAAATCTCTCTTGGTAAAACTGCAACTCTCACCCTCCACCTCTCACAGTTTCTGACTCATCTACAGACCCCCAGCTACAACAAAAACTTCGCAGACACACTTGGTGAAGCACTAGCCACCGACCTCATCCTACATCCAACACATATCATCTTAGGGGAGTTCAACATATGGTTCGACTCGCCCTCAAACCCTTTGACCCGATCACTCACAATCTAGAATCACTCAACCTGACACAATACATCTCCACATCCACCCACACGAGAGGTCACGCCCTCAATGCGATTTTCAGCACCACAAGTATATCTACCCAACCCCTCCACCCCCTTATCATGGACTGATGACTCAGCAATTTACTTCTCCATACCACTGAGCACAGAGGCTGGCGTTAAAGGCCACACACGACGGGAACCAACCACCCCCCCTACCATTCTTCTATCGAACAAAGTTGTAATAACCCCAGATCTAGCACACTCACTCCTCAACTCTCTCCATACACTTTGCCTCCAGGAAGGACCTCCAGCGATCGAATGCTTTTACCTCTGGCTTACAAAAGCCCTCATACCCCTCACTCCAACAAAATGGTCCTCTTACAGATCAGGACCAAAATCCAGGTGGCTCACTGCCAATCTCAAATCACTAAAAACTCAAGCACTGTCTGGAACGGACCTGGAGAGCCGACCCTACAGCCTAGAACAAAACCACGCTAGCAAGAACAACCAGAACATACAGCCTGGAAATCAAAAAAAGCAAGAAAACATTCTATGGGAACAGAATTTGAAATGCTTGAAACCCAAGCAAGGAACTACATAGACTCATGTCCAAATTCAAATCCCTGGCATGCTCGAGCCAGCCCCCACAATCTCCCAAGCCCTATGCGACACCTTATCACTGCACTTCCACAATGGGTCTAATGACAGACACTCCGCCATCATCTCTAAATTGAAACAAATGCCCCTGAACTCCACCCGCCCACAGACTAACCTTCAACCCTCCTATCCCCCGATACAAATCCTCGACTCCTTCTCTCCCATCACACACCCAGAGTTCCTCTCGCTCATAGCAGAGATCCATCCTTCAGGCTCTCCTGAGGACCCCTGCCCACCCTCCCTCCTCACAAACATCCCAGGCTCTACCTTTGCAGGACAATCCTCAACCACTCACTCACATCAGGATCTTTCCCAAAAGCCCTAAAAACCACCTACATCAAACCCATCCTCAAAAAACAGACACTCTACCCACTCCTCCCCCAGAGCTACCGGAAAATCTCCAACACACACTTCATCGTGAAAATCATGGACCGTGTAGCACACAAACAGCTTTTGACGAAGCCAACAACTTCCTAGACCTTGCACTTCAGGCAACTCTGGGGAACAGAATCTTCCCTAGTCTCCATCTGGGACGTCCTAAAAAGTACAGCTGATGCAGAAGGCTTGGCTGTAATCATCCTACTGGACCTCTCTGCAGTCTTTCATACCATTGATCACACTATCATACTAGACAAGCGACAAACACTAGGAATCAGAAACACAGCCCTCTCATGAATCTCCTCTTTTATCTCAAATCGATCACAAATCATGCACCTCCACCAGTTCACATCCACATCATGACCAGTAAGAAAAGGTGTCCCACAAGGAGCATCTCTATCTCCCCTAATCTGCAAATTCTACCTAAAACCCCTGCCCACAATCATCCACTCATACAATCTTACCTACTACAACTATGCAGACGACACCCAGAGCATCCTCAAAATCCCAAAATCTCAAGGCTCCAGCAGTCCGGACCGGTCATACCTCTCAGATATTGACCACTGGATGACGACCAACCACCACATTCTCAATCCTGGGTAAAATGAAATCCTAGTTTGCGGGAAAATAGCCATCCCCCCCCAACCAATTCTGTAGACTTAATCCCTAGGACAAGCACTGGCAATTTCTAACGTGGTAAAAAACCTTGCACATTGGACTCAACTTATCCCTTACCCAACACATCACTACTGTATATAAAACTTACTTCTTCCATCTACGGATTCTCAGGCGTATATTCCCTTACCTCACATATCCCCACCATTTTTCGGCCATCAACTACATCATCCTGTCCTGCCTAGATTAAACAAACTGCCTCCACCTAGGTGCTCTGGCATTTCAACTAAGGAAACTCCAAAGAATCCAAAAGGTGGCAGCACGCCTGCTCAACCTACCCGCTAGAGATCACATCAGCCCTACACTAAAAATCCTCTATTGGCTACAGATTGGTCGATGCACTACCTTTAAAGCCATGTGCATCACCCACCATGCCGTCCATAGCACCCCACCGGAATTCCATACAAATGGGGAAAGAGCACTAAATAAATAACCAAATAAAATACAATACATCAACCAATAATCTGATGACACAGCTATACTTCAAGATCGACTCCATTAAGGACAGTCACAGGCTTAAAACCTGCCTCTCGCTGATCCAGTCTTGGATGTCCAGGCATACTTGACGCTCAATGCCTCCAAGACCAAATTCCTACTCTTCTCCTACAATACCAAGTACCCAAACATACAGACCTGGCTAGTAACTATGATCCCTGAGGGCTTCACACCCGAGCTCACTTTCTGTGCCAAGTCCCTTGGGTTCCACAACGACAAACGTCACTCCTTTAAGACACACATAGCTAAGAAAACTCAGACAGCTTTGTATCAGCTCTTCCTCCTCATGAAAGTCAAGCCCTACCTCCCTCCAGACAGCTTTAGATCCACTGTTCAAGCACTGGTCCTATCCCACCTGGATGGAGGCAATGCCCTCCTCGAAGGCGTCCTGTCGTCCTCCCCTGTGCCCCTAAGAAGTGTCCTACATGCATCTGTACTCCTCATCAAGGGTAGATACGACCACATCACCCCTGGACTCATTAACCTTCACTGGCTCCCACTGCATGCACAAATCACCTTCGAGTCTTGCTGCATCTTCAATAAGACAGTTGCCCTTAAGTCACCCAGATACCTTGCAGACACTCAGCATCTCCGGCAGACAGTGCACCACCAGAAGCCAGGACATGTGCAGATTTGAAATCCGCCACTGGAAAACTCAGAAATACACATGGGAGAAGGGCAGCCATGGATACCCATCCACATGAATGGGCATTCTGAAATGATTGAAGCCACTTTGATGCTTGAAAATAAAAGGAGTTCGTGAAAAGGTACTCCAGCAAATACTTGACAGAGTGAGGAGATCCCAAACTTTAAAACAAAGAACCAACACATCTTTGGCCTAGGTGACCCCAAGTTGGGACAAAGAATTGTATGAAGATGCATGTTAAAGATTACAATTGGCTCTAAGAGCATTCATCATAATGCGAGGATCATGAGCGGGACACAAGGCACATTTTATTTGGGAAATGACATCATGCACAGAATGCGCATGGTATTACACTTTCTAAATCAAAAAGCCTGGTCCAGGTTGAGTAGAGCCGCACCTGAATTTGAGGACAAAAGCCAAGCTTACCATTGTGCCCAAATGGCGCCATATGAAATTGAGCTTCAGATGAAAAAGAATGTTACCATTCCTGCATTTGCCAGACAATTTACAGTAGCATTTAAATACAGGAAGGGACAACAGATACAAGATTCTGATGCATGTGTATGCCTAAATGAATCCATAAAGCAGCAAGGGTTAGAATGTGAATATACACCACTGATAGAGATTGGGGATGGACCCATTCATATCCCGGTGGACAATACAGGGTGTCAAGACATTCATTTGGAAGAGAAGTCAGCATTTGGAATGGCAGTACAGAAGTCTTACTACACTGCTGATTTCAGTAATCCAGTGATCGGGAACATCCCTGAATGCTATGTGACTGCACAGGGTGAATTATCAGAATCATTCAAGTCTAGGCATAAAGGAATCTTTAAAGTTCAGTCTCTGTACCATTATGAGCCAAGTGAAATGGTATGCTGCCATCAGGATGATTTTATCCTATTTGAATTAGGTGAATAGAAAATAGTAAAACAGCATATTGGAGATCAATATTCCAAAATATTTGAGTATTGCGACTCTCCAAAGAAACACTGCCACACGGTTGGAGGAAAGTACAGAGGTTCCTCCTTTGGAGGATTCCCCAGAGTTTTCTAAAATGGTAGAGGAGCAGATTCAAGCTGCAGATGCTTGCACAAATAAAGAAGAAAAAGACCAATTGAAAAAAATATTTATGGAGTTCGAACAGGTTTTTGCCAAAGATGCTTATGACTTTGGGCTGATAGATTTGCATGTGGCCAGATTTGCATGTGGCCACACTTCCAGAAGGACAGGGTAGGGAGCCAGTATTCGTGCGGCAATATAGGTTACCCTTGGCATGTATGGAATCACTAGCTGAAATAATCAAAAATGTTGACTCTAGAAGAATCATTAGGCCTATTCATGGTACATCAAATGTTCCTATATTCGGTGTGTTAAAACCCAATGGCCAATGGTGGTTGTGTTCAGATTTACGAGCATTAAACAAAAAGGTACCTGTTTCAAGGTGGCCTCTTCCATTTATTGATCAGGGTCTTGCACAGAATCACGGGTCAAAGGTGTTTACCACATTAGATCTACAGCTGGATACTGGTGTGTGCCACTAGCTGAAGACATTAAAAATGTATTTGCATTCTCATTTGACAAATCACAATATGCATGGTCCTGGACCCCTTTTGGGTATGTCTATAGTGGAAGTGAGTTTGGGATATTCAGGAGCAAGGCACTCTCATATGCAGCTGAAAGATGGAAAATAGTCTATGTGAATGATGGGCTAATCAAAAATGAAGATCTGAAAAGCCACTTCAATGAGATTAGAAATATACGCAGTTAGCTACAGAAGGCTGCGGCAAAAGCATCTTTACAGAAAGCACAGGGGAGTAGAAAAAGGGTAAACTTTCTAGGTCAGGAAGTGATAGAGCATGGATTAAACCCAAAAAAGAAAAAAGTGGAAAGGATTCAGAAACTAAAAGATCCCACTAACTTCAAAAGTTTAAAGTGCTTGCTAGGAATGACAAGTTACAACAGAAAATGTATTGAAAATTATGCAGAGATTACACAACCTTTGATGAGATTACTGAAGCAGGGTGTACCCTGGAAATGGGAAAAGGAATAAAGTGAGGCAGTGGCCATGCTAAAAGGGTGTCTAATGAAAGTGCCATGTTTGGCATATCCAATGAAAAACCGGGATTTCTTTGTAGAAATAGGATTCACAGATAAAAGCATGTCAGCAGTGTAATATCAAAAACACGATGCAAATAACAAAACCATTGCATATGCTAGCAAAACATAGTCACAGGTAGAGACCAAATATAGTGAATGAGAAAAAGTGCTTCTGACCACTCTCTGGGCATTACAACATTTCTGTTCCATAATTCAGGGGCAGCGATTGACTGTAGAAAGAAATGACCAGCCTCTGCAATTTTTGCAAAGTAAGAGAATCAGATCAGGGAGTTTGGCCCAGTTAAGAATAACTTCATGGACATTAGCACTTCAGGGATTTCTAGTAGATATGAGATATGGACAAAATAAAGAAAGCCCAGTTGCTCAAGAGCTAGCACAGTTGCACGATTGTGCCGCTGTCTGTGCGTCTGATGATACTGAGCTAGAGACAAATTTGAATGAATTTGAGCAATCCCCCTACAAGGCTTTCAAGAAAGAAACATGTAAGGACTTATCAACTGTATATGTAGCTGGATGTGCATACCATGCAGAAAATGATACTGAAAAATAACTTGTATTAGGACTAGGAAATGTATGGTTTAAATGTGACAGCATTCCAAGAGTAAGCATGAGGAAATGCCCGAAAAGCAGTCAAGTGGCAGAACTGGCCTCTATTTCTAAGACAATGGGCCTCATTACAAGTACTCCGGTCCGGAATTAACACTGCCGGTAAAACCATACCGGCACCGTTTGCATGTCCGCGCAATCATGACCCGCGGCCCCGGTAATAGCACCACCCTAAACCGCCACCGCGGAAATAGGGTTCCCCTTAATTCCGCCTGCACGGAAACCCCTCCGTTACCGGCAACACGAAACACCGTGAGCATCACAACTAGCGCGGACACGGAAATACCGGGAAAAAAATGGCGGAAATACCATGATCACGGTGGCGGAACCGCCGCCACCGCGAACATGGCGTTATACACTGCCGGCTGAACTGAATCAGGGCACAGGTGCACCAAATCAGCCCAGCTGGACCTAGCAGGCCACTGGGAGCCTACAAAAGGGCCACACCCAGCCCAACACAACACAGAACCATGCAGGCAGCAGGGCTAGTAGCACTGGGACTGGGCCTACTCAACCAACAGGCAGTACTGCACATGGTGGCAGCAATGGCGCAGAGGAGGAGGCGTAGGCGGAGGAGGCGCAGGCGGCAACCAGCCAACCCTGCAGCTATGGCAAACCCCATTGCCCAGCCAGCCCGACCCCGCCGCCAGCCACCAATACCACGCATCAGGGCCTCACCCTGGAACCTCACCCCAGGACAGATCCACACCCTATACCGGCTGGACCGTGCAACAATCCTGCACATCACCGCCATGATTGAGGACAACATCAGCAGCCTAATTGACACCCCCACTGCCATCCCCCCCTCTTGAAGGTTGTCTCAGTTCTGCATTTCCTTGGCACTGGCACCTATCAACACACGGTTGGTGAGCTGCACGGCATATCACAACCGTGTTTCTCAAAAGTCCTGGTACAGGTACTGGATGCCATGTTGCGCCATGTGTCGGAACACATAGCCCTACCCCGCACCCTCCCCGGGGTCATTGCCACCAAGTTGGCCTTCCATGCCATAGCAGGCATGCCGAATTGCATAGGCGCAGTTGACTGCACCCACGTCGAGCTGACAGTACCACATGCAATTGAGGCGGTGTTCCGCAATAGGAAACAGTATCACTCCTTGAATGTCCAGATGGTTTGTGATGCCATGCAACTGATTACACACTGCTGCGCACGTTTCCCAGGCTCATCACATGACTCAATGGTACTGCGGAATTCCACGTTGCCACGGTACATGGAACGCTATGCCGGACAAAGCACGTGGCTATTGGGTGAGTACAGCTGACGATGCTACAACCCTGTCGGAGTGGTGTGTGTGTGTCCAGGCAATGAGCATTGTGAGTGTGCCGCTGTGACCGCACATGCATCACCCCCCTTCCATCTACCAAATACACAGCGGATGCCAAACATCATGAAGGAAGACATGACAGGGCACCACAATGTGCCCGTGCACACACTGCCACAGCCAATCCCGTCACTGTCCCATGAACCCTGTGCCACTGCAGACACCCACCCTCAATTGAAACACTGCCCCAAAAAGCACGAGAGGCGTGTAAATGATACGACGAGTATTTACTACTTCCGTACAGTGAAGTCACTCTGCCATGTGTGGACAGCACTGCACCATGACATGCACACAATCAAATGTCACCCGCAGGGCACAGCAAACATGCAAGTTAATGTGTAGGCCCATATGCAGTCAGCGACATTCCTCGTGATGGCCAAAACATACCTCCAGACACTGCATGGTTCATATGCATGAATGAATGATGATACAAGAATGCACAGCAGCAGATGAGGACATGATGCCACAAACACTGACATGTTCCCCCATCTACATCCCATGTAGGTGATGCGGGATATGCACTCACGCCATGGTTGATGACACCTGTATGGAGACCAAGGAACAGGCATGAAGAGGCATACAATAGGGCACATATCCGCACACGTGGAATGATTGAGAGGACATTTGGACTGCTGAAGGCCCGTTTCCGCTGTCTGAGCAGATCTGGCGGATCACTGCTGTACAGCCCAGTGAAGACGGGCAAAATCACGCTGGTATGTGCCATGCTGCACAATATATGCCTGCGCAGGAACATCCCAATGCCACCAGACGCAGATGAGGAAGATGGGGATGGGGATGGGGATGGAGATGGGGATGGAGATGGGGATGGAGATGGAGATGGGGATGGGATGGCACCGCCTCCCCCTGGGGGTGCACATGATGGCCAGAGAGCACGGGATGCCCTGATTTGCATTTACTTTTGAGTCACAGCACATTCACAGTAATGCACAAACATGGTGACGACAATGAATTAATAGTTGCACTGCAAAATAAATGATCAATGTCCACACATGTATGTCTTGATTTGAAATGGTGATGTATTGATGTAATAACAACAGGGAAGAAGGTGCATTGGTTAGGGAAGCTGTACACCCGGGGCCACCCACCACCCAAACGTGCCCACCCCCACCCAGAGCCCATTGTCCAAACCCCCAAAACTACCTACCCCACCACCCAAACGTGACCACCCCTCTCACACCCTTGTAGTCCACATGTGTCCTGCACTGCCCCACACACATGCCATCACTTCCGTGTGCGCTTCTGTGCAACCTTGACCAAGGGACCCGTTAGCCTACTCGAGCGCCTCCTTGGACTGGCAGTAGTGGAGCTGGATGGGGTGGTAGTGTTTGATTGGCCAGAATCAGGGATTGAGGGCATCCGTGCCAGATTTGCCTGTTGGCCAACCAACATGGCCTCCACAAGCCTGGAGGTGTGGTCATTGCCCTCCCGCACATGGCGTGCAAGGGTCACTATGGTGCTCGCAAAGCGTCCAATGGACCTCGACAGGCGACGCACTGAGGCGCTGTAGCTCTCCCTCTGCAGCCTGGATTCCTCTAGCTGCCTCTCCACCAGCTGGGTGAGGGTAGCCTGCTGGTCCTCCATCCGCTGCATGCGGGCATTCAGTTCGGCCATGGATGGGCTGGGCGACCTCATGGGACTCCCCAGTGAAGTGGGGCTGAACCCCAGCTCATGGAAGGAGCCCAGGTCTTCCAATGTGGGCATCTCCCCCTGTGGCCCTGTTTCCGAGTGCTCTTGCGGGGCACTGTTATCACTGCAGGCCGCCCCCTCTGCAGTGCTGCTGCCTTCGGTGTTTTGTTGGGTGGCCATGATAGGTTCCTGTGGCACCTGTCTGGACTCAGCCAGTGTGGAGATGGTGGGGATGTTGGTGGTGGTGGTGGTGTGATGCACATCTGTGGTGGCTGGTAATGTGGCCAGAGGTGCAGAACTGCCGGCAGCATCCTCCTGTGTGGTGGCGGTGGCTAGTGTACTTGCCGATGCTGATTGGCTGGCCTGTTGTGCAGTATCACTGTCACTTGAAACGGCTGTGGGGACACAAAGGGCATGCAATTAGTGTTGTTGTGGTGGCAGATGGGTGCATCACATGCGTCATTAAGATTGTACATTGAATAGTGTTAGTCACATGCATCTGATTGCTGGTGTCTGCATTCAGTGATATTGGTTGCCATACGGATCATAATGGGTCCTTTGGCCCACACATGCACTGCCTGGGGGGGGGGGGGGTTGTTAATGGGTCCTTTGGCCCACACATGCACTGCCTGGGGGGGGGGGGGGGTTGTTAATGGGTCCTTTGGCCCACACATGCACTGCCTGGGCATTCATGTTTGGGCACTTACCGGCATCTGCAGGTGGGCTCACTCCTGCCTCAGCCTGCCCAATCCCATGGATTCCCTCTAGGTGGAGGACGCTGCTGCAACGCTCCTCCCATGCTTGCAGCCTCAGTGGGGAAGGGGGTCCTCCGCCTGTCCCACTGCTGCGTTGGCGGTGCGTGGAAATGAGGTTGCGTACCCTCAGCCTCAGGTCGTCCCAACGCTTGTGGCAGTCCTTCACGCTCCTCACTGCCACGCCCACAGCGGTGCACTTGCGTGCAGCTTCGGCCCACACCTCCTTCCTCCGCTGCCGTTGGTCGGCGCTGAACAGCATCTCAGCATTGTCCACAATGTTCTCCACCAAGACGGTTAGCTCCGCCTCGCTGAAGCGCTGTTTGCGCTGCCTCTGAGCAGGAATCCTGGCAGACATGCTGGTGGTCCCTTTTGGCTTCTCAGAGTCAGGATTGTGCTTGTGCTGGCTCTGGATGGCAATGGATTGTGCTTTTATATGATGGCCGCCTCTCTGTTTCCTGTTTTGGCGATCATGGTATTTCCGGTTCCGTGTCCGTGGCGGCGGAGGCGGAAACGGGTTTTGCGCCACTTGTGGCTTCGTTATTTCCATTTCCGTGGGGTATTCCGTGACGGCGGTAACAACGTTTCCGAGTCCGTGTGGTGCGCGCGACCGACAGCGTGTAATCGTGCGGTTTTTCCGCACCCTTGCGGACACGGAAACGTTTTTACCGCCATCACGGATTTTGCACGGTCCCGGACTGGCAGGTTGTAATGAGGCCCAATATCTACAGCAGTAGCAAATAGACTCACAAAAATAGTGTTAGTCACTGATTCTGATTATTATGTGCAAAATAGTTTTGTTGAGTAGTTACCTGGCTGGAAGATGAAAGGGATGCTCACATATAACAAGAAGCCACTTAAACATGGCAAGATGATTCAAGGTATAGACAAACTTGTGTCAGAAAATGACCTGATAACACATTGGAGGAAAATATGTGGTCATTTGAAAAAACCAGGCGAGGATAAGGAAGGAAATGATAAGGCATATCAATTATCCAAAATTGGAGCAGTAATAGGGGAATTGTTTTCTATTGAGCACCTGCTTGGTGAAATACAGGTAGATGACCTTTAAAAACTCTGAAAACAGTTGAACAGCCTCTGGCGTAATGGAGCTTTGATACTCCAGATCAAGACTTGGTTAAGGCACAAAAGGAGGATCTTATTCTAGGCCCATTTTACAACCATTTGCTCGATGCAGGATGAAGTCCACTGACTGAAGAGGACTGCAAAGGGAAAGAGGAATTGAAAGTGCTATTAAAAACAAAAAGATAATTAAGTTACAAGATGGACTGATGGTTAGAGAATCTGTGACAGGCCAAATCCAATGGGTAGTTCCTTTGGCATTTCGGGGATTGATGTTACATCATGCCCACACTGCCATAATTGAAGGACATTGAGGTTCACAGAAGACTTTGGATATTTTAAAGATTATGCCTTGTAGCCACATGCCTCAAGATGTTGAGCTCTACACCATAGGGTCTTTAGTGTGTGCACAGTTTCAGCCTGCGTCAACAGCTCATAGAGCACCATTAATGAAAAGGGGTTTGACCCACCCATGGTCTGATTTACAAAATCGAATATGTAGGGCCCATGATGAGATCAGCAAGGGGAAACAGGTACCTGCTGAAAGTCATTTGTCTCATGTCTAAATGGGTGGAGTGCATTCCAGCTCCAGAGTGCAGTGCGCAAATGGCAGCCACTTTACTTGTACATCATATTTTTTCAAGATTTGGTTTACCTCAAAGAATAAAACCAGACCGTGGAAGTCATTTCACTAGTGCATTAATGACAAAAATGTGGTACATATTTGGTGTGAAGAGGAAGCTACTTCACACCCAAAGAAGAGGAAGCTACTTTCTTACCGGACCTCCTCTTCAGGGGGAGTGGAATGGTATAACAGATTGATAGTTGACATGTTGAAAAAGTTTGTATCTGAAACGGGATCTAGCTGGGATTTGTGGCTTCCATTGGTACTAATGACTCTCAGGTCGACGCCCACTAAATCATCAAATCTCTGCCCCCATGAAATCTTGACAGGAAGAAAAATGGTTTTGCCACAACACTTACTCTACAGAACAAATGAACAGGTGCTTGTAAATGCGTCCACAATCCATGAATATGTGGAAGAACTGAGAAAGCACTTGCAATTTGCATTTGCGCAGTGAAATTTGGAAAAGGCTGCTCACAGTGCAAAGTCATTATGATAGGAAGACATCTGTGAGAGAGTATGAAATAGGAGACTATGGGCCTCATTACAACCTGCCAGTCCGGGACCGTGCAAAATCCGTGATGGCGGTAAAAACGTTTCCGTGTCCGCAAGGGTGCGGAAAAACCGCACGATTACACGCTGTCGGTCGCGCGCACCACACGGACTCGGAAACGTTGTTACCGCCGTCACGGAATACCCCACGGAAATGGAAATAACGAAGCCACAAGTGGCGCAAAACCCGTTTCCGCCTCCGCCGCCACGGACACGGAACCGGAAATACCATGATCGCCAAAACAGGAAACAGAGAGGCGGCCATCATATAAAAGCACAATCCATTGCCATCCAGAGCCAGCACAAGCACAATCCTGACTCTGAGAAGCCAAAAGGGACCACCAGCATGTCGGCCAGGATTCCTGCTCAGAGGCAGCGCAAACAGCGCTTCAGCGAGGCGGAGCTAACCGTCTTGGTGGAGCACATTGTGGACAATGCTGAGATGCTGTTCAGCGCCGACCAACGGCGTGCCACACAGTAGCGGAGGAAGGAGGTGTGGGCCGAAGCTGCACGCAAGTGCACCGCTGTGGGCGTGGCAGTGAGGAGCGTGAAGGACTGCCACAAGCGTTGGGACGACCTGAGGCTGAGGGTACGCAACCTCATTTCCACGCACCGCCAACGCAGCAGTGGGACAGGCGGAGGACCCCCTTCCCCACTGAGGCTGCAAGCATGGGAGGAGCGTTGCAGCAGCGTCCTCCACCTAGAGGGAATCCATGGGATTGGGCAGGCTGAGGCAGGAGTGAGCCCACCTGCAGATGCCGGTAAGTGCCCAAACATGAATGCCACATGTAAATATGCAGTTGTGAGTACTGGGCCAAAGGACCCATTAACAACCCCCCCCCCCAGGCAGTGCATGTGTGGGCCAAAGGACCCATTAACAACCCCCCCCCCCAGGCAGTGCATGTGTGGGCCAAAGGACCCATTAACAACCCCCCCCCCCAGGCAGTGCATGTGTGGGCCAAAGGACCCATTATGATCCGTATGGCAACCAATATCACTGAATGCAGACACCAGCAATCAGATGCATGTGACTAACACTATTCAATGTACAATCTTAATGACGCATGTGATGCACCCATCTGCCACCACAACAACACTAATTGCATGCCCTTTGTGTCCCCACAGCCGTTTCAAGTGACAGTGATACTGCACAACAGGCCAGCCAATCAGCATCGGCAAGTACACTAGCCACCGCCACCACACAGGAGGATGCTGCCGGCAGTTCTGCACCTCTAGCCACATTACCAGCCACCACAGATGTGCATCACACCACCACCACCACCAACATCCCCACCATCTCCACACTGGCTGAGTCCAGACAGGTGCCACAGGAACCTATCATGGCCACCCAACAAAACACCGAAGGCAGCAGCACTGCAGAGGGGGCGGCCTGCAGTGATAACAGTGCCCCGCAAGAGCACTCGGAAACAGGGCCACAGGGGGAGATGCCCACATTGGAAGACCTGGGCTCCTTCCATGAGCTGGGGTTCAGCCCCACTTCACTGGGGAGTCCCATGAGGTCGCCCAGCCCA
This sequence comes from Ambystoma mexicanum, assembly GCF_040938575.1. Classification (NCBI taxonomy): domain Eukaryota; kingdom Metazoa; phylum Chordata; class Amphibia; order Caudata; family Ambystomatidae; genus Ambystoma; species Ambystoma mexicanum. The sequence continues at coordinate 228,696,973 of NC_090927.1, read as the reverse complement.
TCCATGGCCGAACTGAATGCCCGCATGCAGCGGATGGAGGACCAGCAGGCTACCCTCACCCAGCTGGTGGAGAGGCAGCTAGAGGAATCCAGGCTGCAGAGGGAGAGCTACAGCGCCTCAGTGCGTCGCCTGTCGAGGTCCATTGGACGCTTTGCGAGCACCATAGTGACCCTTGCACGCCATGTGCGGGAGGGCAATGACCACACCTCCAGGCTTGTGGAGGCCATGTTGGTTGGCCAACAGGCAAATCTGGCACGGATGCCCTCAATCCCTGATTCTGGCCAATCAAACACTACCACCCCATCCAGCTCCACTACTGCCAGTCCAAGGAGGCGCTCGAGTAGGCTAACGGGTCCCTTGGGCAAGGTTGCACAGAAGCGCACACGGAAGTGATGGCATGTGTGTGTGGGGCAGTGCAGGACACATGTGGACTACAAGGGTGTGAGAGGGGTGGTCACGTTTGGGTGGTGGGGTAGGTAGTTTTGGGGGTTTGGACAATGGGCTCTGGGTGGGGGTGGGCACGTTTGGGTGGTGGGTGGCCCCGGGTGTACAGCTTCCCTAACCAATGCACCTTCTTCCCTGTTGTTATTACATCAATACATCACCATTTCAAATCAAGACATACATGTGTGGACATTGATCATTTATTTTGCAGTGCAACTATTAATTCATTGTCGTCACCATGTTTGTGCATTACTGTGAATGTGCTGTGACTCAAAAGTAAATGCGAATCAGGGCATCCCGTGCTCTCTGGCCATCATGTGCACCCCCAGGGGGAGGCGGTGCCATCCCATCCCCATCTCCATCTCCATCCCCATCTCCATCCCCATCTCCATCCCCATCCCCATCCCCATCCCCATCTTCCTCATCTGCGTCTGGTGGCATTGGGATGTTCCTGCGCAGGCATATATTGTGCAGCATGGCACATACCAGCGTGATTTTGCCCGTCTTCACTGGGCTGTACAGCAGTGATCCGCCAGATCTGCTCAGACAGCGGAAACGGGCCTTCAGCAGTCCAAATGTCCTCTCAATCATTCCACGTGTGCGGATATGTGCCCTATTGTATGCCTCTTCATGCCTGTTCCTTGGTCTCCGTACAGGTGTCATCAACCATGGCGTGAGTGCATATCCCGCATCACCTACATGGGATGTAGATGGGGGAACATGTCAGTGTTTGTGGCATCATGTCCTCATCTGCTGCTGTGCATTCTTGTATCATCATTCATTCATGCATATGAACCATGCAGTGTCTGGAGGTATGTTTTGGCCATCACGAGGAATGTCGCTGACTGCATATGGGCCTACACATTAACTTGCATGTTTGCTGTGCCCTGCGGGTGACATTTGATTGTGTGCATGTCATGGTGCAGTGCTGTCCACACATGGCAGAGTGACTTCACTGTACGGAAGTAGTAAATACTCGTTGTATCATTTACACGCCTCTCGTGCTTTTTGGGGCAGTGTTTCAATTGAGGGTGGGTGTCTGCAGTGGCACAGGGTTCATGGGACAGTGACGGGATTGGCTGTGGCAGTGTGTGCACGGGCACATTGTGGTGCCCTGTCATGTCTTCCTTCATGATGTTTGGCATCCGCTGTGTATTTGGTAGATGGAAGGGGGGTGATGCATGTGCGGTCACAGCGGCACACTCACAATGCTCATTGCCTGGACACACACACACCACTCCGACAGGGTTGTAGCATCGTCAGCTGTACTCACCCAATAGCCACGTGCTTTGTCCGGCATAGCGTTCCATGTACCGTGGCAACGTGGAATTCCGCAGTACCATTGAGTCATGTGATGAGCCTGGGAAACGTGCGCAGCAGTGTGTAATCAGTTGCATGGCATCACAAACCATCTGGACATTCAAGGAGTGATACTGTTTCCTATTGCGGAACACCGCCTCAATTGCATGTGGTACTGTCAGCTCGACGTGGGTGCAGTCAACTGCGCCTATGCAATTTGGCATGCCTGCTATGGCATGGAAGGCCAACTTGGTGGCAATGACCCCGGGGAGGGTGCGGGGTAGGGCTATGTGTTCCGACACATGGCGCAACATGGCATCCAGTACCTGTACCAGGACTTTTGAGAAACACGGTTGTGATATGCCGTGCAGCTCACCAACCGTGTGTTGATAGGTGCCAGTGCCAAGGAAATGCAGAACTGAGACAACCTTCAAGAGGGGGGGGATGGCAGTGGGGGTGTCAATTAGGCTGCTGATGTTGTCCTCAATCATGGCGGTGATGTGCAGGATTGTTGCACGGTCCAGCCGGTATAGGGTGTGGATCTGTCCTGGGGTGAGGTTCCAGGGTGAGGCCCTGATGCGTGGTATTGGTGGCTGGCGGCGGGGTCGGGCTGGCTGGGCAATGGGGTTTGCCATAGCTGCAGGGTTGGCTGGTTGCCGCCTGCGCCTCCTCCGCCTACGCCTCCTCCTCTGCGCCATTGCTGCCACCATGTGCAGTACTGCCTGTTGGTTGAGTAGGCCCAGTCCCAGTGCTACTAGCCCTGCTGCCTGCATGGTTCTGTGTTGTGTTGGGCTGGGTGTGGCCCTTTTGTAGGCTCCCAGTGGCCTGCTAGGTCCAGCTGGGCTGATTTGGTGCACCTGTGCCCTGATTCAGTTCAGCCGGCAGTGTATAACGCCATGTTCGCGGTGGCGGCGGTTCCGCCACCGTGATCACGGTATTTCCGCCATTTTTTTCCCGGTATTTCCGTGTCCGCGCTAGTTGTGATGCTCACGGTGTTTCGTGTTGCCGGTAACGGAGGGGTTTCCGTGCAGGCGGAATTAAGGGGAACCCTATTTCCGCGGTGGCGGTTTAGGGTGGTGCTATTACCGGGGCCGCGGGTCATGATTGCGCGGACATGCAAACGGTGCCGGTATGGTTTTACCGGCAGTGTTAATTCCGGACCGGAGTACTTGTAATGAGGCCCAATGTGTAGAAATTTAATTTTGGGAAAAATGACCATAAAAACTCTAAATTTCTTGCAGCATGGCAGGGACCATATAGAATTGTAGATAAGGTTTCACCTGTGGTCTACAGAATTGCTAAAAAGGAGGGAGAATTAACAGTGGAACAGTTTGCCCATGTTAATCAAATTAAGCCCTTTCACCCGAAACATGAAGTAAAAAGGCTGGAGCGAATTGAGTATAGCAGGGAGTGAAAAATAAAGCGCTTATATATTAAATAATATCACCATATCAGGTGAATAGGTGTAAATAGTTTAAAGGTATCAAAATGAGATTTGAAGAGATTAAAAGGGAAAAATATATGAAATTAGTAAACAAAATTATAAATAAGTAACTAAGAGAAAGGAGTGTTGTGTTTGCGACTGTTGCCTGAAAAGTGTGGTGTGTATTAGTGTGCTTAACTTAAGTTATTTTCAGATGGTCCTAAAAGATGCCCTTGCTGCGTTATATATTATTTGGTAGAATCTGAATTTGCATACATAATATAAATTGATTTCAGATATCCCAGTGAGAAGGGAAAGGTACAGGGATTGGTGTACTTGATTCTTAAGTTGTGATTTCTTTTTACTCTAGAAACATAATTGTTTTCCCCGTCAGTGTGCCGGATCCCTGGAAGTGCCGGATCCCTGAAAGCATCAGATCCCTGGAAGCGCCAGATCCCTGGAAGCGCCAGATCCCTGGAAGCGCCAGATCCCTGGAGATACCACTGTAATGGAGTCTCCTGGAAAGACCCCTGGACCAAAGAAGGGGGTGAAGCTGATGACCCCAAATGGAAATCCATATTACAGAGAAAAGGATGACTGGCTGCATTTCCGGTATGGCAGAACAAAAAAGGAAATATTTTGGCTACTTCTGGTGTTAGTAGTAATGAATGCTCCAGGGTGTATTGTTTATGGAGGGACAAGTTCTGATAGAGCCTGGACTGGCATCATGAATTGCAGTAGAAGAAGCACCAGGTTTAATAATAGGGAATAGAAGGTTGTTGTACCAGAACATGTATATTAGCCTAAATCCTGATATGGTCATTGAAACATTCCTTATTGGGTCAGAAATAAAATCGGAGCAAGTGATGGAATGGATGCAGCCCTGTAAAGAAGAAGCTTGGAGGGCAACCAAGGAAATAATTTTGTAAAAAATAGGAGGGGGTGTAGGAATGTAAGCTCTGCATTTCATCATCCACATTTTAGAAAAGGTTTGAATTTTAAGGGTGTGAGACTCAGGCTGAATCCAATTAGTTGCACAGAACACATTCTAGAAAATAATCACTTTGCTCCACGATGCTATTTTAATGGGACAAGTTGCACTCAAAAAATAAAACTAACATGAAACTAACATACTAATTTACCTTACCCATTTAACATACAACAGACTCCCATAATAACATCTAGTGCAAACCAGTCCATGATATAAACTGGATGCAGACTGATGGAAATGCATGGTGGTCTGGAAAAGAAAAATAAAAGTAAACATGCAGGCTTAAAGATCTCTGCGTTTTAAAGTGTGGATTGTGAGATCCGTTCTGCCAAAGACAGGGCATTGTTTCAGGGCAGGAAGCGCCGGGGGAATGAAACACTTTCTCTTCAGCAATGCAATGTGATCTCGGTTAAGGCACAAAGGAAATCACATGCTATTTTAATGGGATGATTTGTCAAGGGGAGGTTCTTTTTTGGAGTGACACATGGTGTTTAGAAAAATGTTTGAAGCAGAGAGTCGGGGGGGCATTCACTCACTCACTGGAATGAAGCAGTAGCGCTGGTAGAGAGAGAGGACTCCAGGGCCCTTATCTCTGACTGACTTTGGGGAGCTGAAAAGCTGAATATTTTGTTCCAGGCAGAAAGGGAGTAGACGTGATAAGAATTCTCCTGTCCAAGCTGAGTCAGGGAATATCGCCAACAGATTTAGGTAATCATACAGTATATGAGGGCCGTGTAGTATACGTGAGAAATGCTTACAGGTTGTGTGATAGAAATATGTTGATTTTTTTAAGTAATTCATGACCTATATTTCACGTGGATTTATTAAGTGAGCTTTTGATAAATAACTGGATCCTAACCGCCCAGGATTGTGAGAGAAATATTCAAGGATTCCTTATCAGCCAGCAACAACTATGTAACTGAAGCTTATTACTAGAAAAGATATTTAATGTGTGCAAGCTCTCTAATGAAATGCATTTTATCCATGTTTGAGTATGAGCCACTGTAAATGAGTACAGCATAATGCAACTGTTTGGTCATTTTTGGAATTTTAACATTTTATAAAGTCATAAAAGAGAAAAACGAATTAGAGTAGCATTATTATTATTATTATGTGTCTGAATTATTGCTAAGACATAGACTAAGGTCCAAGGGGTGGTAATCCTATGTTACCGCAGGCGGTAATTCACATTCCCACATGTGGTAAAATATAAAATGAATTGTTTTCCTTCAGAGTTTAGTTTTTAGAAGTGCTAGGCATGTGTGTGAGTACAACAATTTGGTGTTGTGAAATAATCAATACATTTTGAAACATAGCCAAAAGTGCATAGGATTGATATTGTAGATGAAATATCACAGGAGAGCGTGAGTTAATTATTCAGAGTGTACTAAGTCCAGTGCTTGTTTACTGTTAGTTACTCTGCTAAAATTATTACTAGGCAGTGTTCTTAAATTAGTCTCATCACTACAAAAATACCCCAACAAGTTTACCACAATATATTGCCAAGAGATAAGAAAAATACCACCATACCAAAATACCACAATATACTAAATATAGCACAATATAGCACTCGCTAGATGTCGTCTGCCCTTCACCTTCCTGCCACCCTGTACAATTGTACCCCTCCTCTATGCCCCTCGCTGTATAGCTATTCCATTGTTACCTCTGTAAAGTGCTCTGTTGTGTATCTGTAATGTTGTATACCTCTGTAAAGTGCTCAGTTGCTTCTTGAAGCTAGGTCCGTGCACAATAAATATCCTAATAAAAAAAGAAGGTTAAGAAGGAGATGAAAAAGCCTATGGGAGAACTGCATGCAAGGTTTAAGCCTATGAGTGAATTACCCAACCCCTGTTGATTGCCAGCAAGACAAACACAGATTTTTTGGAAAGGTCAAATCCAGAAGCTTCTTTCTTGTACATGTATGAACAGTAGATAGAGGTGCTTTCTTTCGGTCTGTTTATATGGGATGGCAAAAGATACTTTAGAACAAGGGCTAATTCTGAGGGTGAACTATTTTGACTATTCTTTATTTGTTGCTCTTTCCACCTTAGTTGACGATTTTGGTTCAACATAAATACAATATAAAACTCTACAAAAATGTTCAACACCTTAACAATACATGTCGGGCTGTAGAGTAATCAATTTCCTGCTCATGACACGCGATAGTTGGAGGAGACTGCAGACAGGCATGGAGTGGGTAAAGGATGAGATCACCTGTAGAATAGTCAACTAAAAGCGCATGGACAAAGCAAATGTCTTGCTTTTTAACATGCACTTATCTTAGGTACATATTCACATACAGATAGCAATTCTAGCCATTACACACATGGATATTGCTGGCATCTGCCAGATACTGCCCCTATACACCTACAAATGTCTACCATGTGCCGTCACATGTCAGATACTGTCATCATATCCACAGCAGTATTATAGCCGTGATATGTTCAGGTTCGCACATCAAATACCAGGTATAACCACTGAGGGTGCATAGTGAATATTTTCTGATTTTCATATAGATGTGCAAAAGGACAGCAACACAGCCATGATTATTGATGTATACAGTGACATAATTGCTGTAGCTTACGATTGGTTGGCACTTAATGACAATGAGCCATGGCTGTGAGACTACTCACTGAGACTGAGGAATTGACATCTGCTCTGCAGGGGTAAAAGAATGAGTAGAGGCTAAAGCGCCTACTCAGCCTTCACACTGCTCCAAACCAAGAGCCTACACAGGTTTCCGGCACAGTTAGGAGATATACCTCAGTTGCCTTTTGCGGTAACATGGACCGTGCAAAGGCTATACTCTTAAAAGGGGTGCAAATGTGATTCAGTAGCAACCCAAACAGTGAAGTAAAACAGTTCAAAATAAAGGAATGTCCAATCAAGGTTATATATATATATATATATATATATATATATATATATATCTATATATATATATTCAAAAATCCACGTTTAGCCAAAGATCTCTGCGCTCTACCTCTATCAAATAGCTGGTGCTACCGGGATAAAGCTTGGCTAAGATGACAACATTTCAAAAATGTATCAAACTACAAACTCCAGCCAGAGAGATGTTTAGGGCTGAGAATATCATAACGCAATAATGCCCAAGCACTCTAGACCGCTTTAGTGAAAACATATATATTTGATTTCTTCATTGTAACAATGAGCATCAGTGTTAAAAAATTCTTATTCAATTCCATGCAGACCAGGTAAAAAGCATGATGAGTACCTCACCGGGTGGAGTTCGCCACGCGTTCCGCTCTATTCCAAGAGCTTCGTCAGGCTATTTGTGATCCATTTGGTTGCACTCCCGCTATTGTTTTTAAAAGGTAACCAAGTGGGCGTTAACGCGTTACGCGAGTGTTCCGTCTCACTCTCTACAATTGATCATGTGAGCCCTAAACATCTCTCTGGCTGGAGTTTGTAGTTTGATACATTTTTTAAATGTTGTCAGCTCAGCCAAGCTGTAGCCCGGTAGCACCAGCAATTTGATAGAGGTAGAGTGCAGAGATCTTTGGCTAAACGTGGATTTTTGAATTTAAATAGGAACTGCAGCCACCTCCCGTGATAGTGCAATTTTGCACATGCTGAATGAACTTTGTACATATATCACGGTATAGCACCCTTTGCTTTAGACCAATTAAGAGGAGCAGTGCATTGTTCACGCATCTCTATATAAAGCATAAAGGGTAGACCCTCAGACTAGACTACTGTCAATAGCAGTATAATTTTTGTATTTCTCTTAAGAGTCTGGGTATTTGAGTGAATCCATTGAGCATCAACGTGATAACATAAGATACAACAGAAACTCTTACTGTTGATATCAGGATGGCAGACCAGGTAGAAGCACAGAGAATAGCAGCAGCACTCATTCTCTTCAATCAGGACAAGCCGATTGCAGATAAGTGGAGACAACAATTTACCAGCCAGTTTGACTGTTCAACAGAAAATGGACAAACTGGAGAGAGTCAAGAGAAGAGAGATATCCAAATGGTGGGAAGCAATGGCATTACAGATTATTTAGAGGCCAAGCGCATTCCCAGAGGACTGAGAATATTGACAATTCCAACATTTGAGGACATGGATCCCTTGCTCATAGAGGAATGGACAAGCCATACAAACACTTGCTCCTTCAGAATGATAGAAAGTTTGATCAAGTATACCAAGCTGGACAGAACCAAGTTGACTAAAGAAATAGAAGACATGGAAGAGCAACTTTTTTCCTCTGAGGAAGGAGATGAATGCAAAAAGAGAATGGTAAGATTAGAGATTCAAAGGAGAAATAAGATTAAGAAAACAACTCAAATTTAAACGAGATAGGCTTGACTATGAGCAAGGCAGAATCTACACTTTTGCCAAAAGATTTGATGGCCCAATAAAAGCCAGAATGGAGCAACAAGAGGCAAAAAAATTATCGACTACACCACAAGTGGATGATCGAAGATGGAATTACCTGCATCATTGTTTTAATTCTTTTTTAAAAATCAGGGCTTTCGCACCCTTGCCAGATGTAAATTTCTCAGAGACGGTAGTGTGTGTTTAGTCTGGATACCACCAATACGTCAAAAAACGTTTCTGTAGTATGTCTGAGATTAGTATTTGGCCAAGTGCCTCTGCACATGAACAATGGTTATTGAACAACACCAATAATGACGTTGCTTAAAGAAATGAAGCACTCATGATGTGTTTTTAAATGCATATAAAAGCTGTACAATATGCTACAAGGGTGTTAGCAAATGCGGATGATGTTTCACCAGCTTTTGTATATCCTTCATCACAGAGACCCTGTTCAGAACAAGCTACACGCATGAAAAGGAGGTTCTAAGCATAGCGGGGATCACACATGGACTGGTGTGTATTGGCCAGTTAAGGCTTATGTGTAGTGCTGCAACCCACTCCAAGCAAAAAGAATAGGTCATGGGATTGAGAAAGGTGGAGGCATGCAAGCATGGGCTGTGGCTCCACTAACAAAGTGTTCAGGGCTAAAGGATGTTCTGTTAGGAAGTGGGTTGTTGAAATATAACTAAACGTATCACATTAATGTATGCATTTCTAGCGTCTACAATCCTATAATAAGTCCCTGATGGCCCGCCATTTCTTGGTACAGGGATAGACGTCTGGTTTCCCCATGTCTTTTTCAGTACACCTGAAAAGAAATAAACGGTCTATCTCGGACATCACAAATTGAGTATTTTGTATTTCGATGCTGCCAGGCCTTGGCTCGTCATGTCCAGTTAAGATGACAACAGTAGCTGTGAACCCTCTTCAACCCCCCCCCAACCACTTTATACACATATGGATAGCTAAGAGTGCATCTTAAAATCGCTCTGGGGGTCAGAGGAGGGTTGACCATACGTTCTGGGTCTTTTGTTGGGCTGTGCATCAGTTATCTGTAGTTTAACACAGAAGGGTGGAAACACAGTCTGGGGGGGAATAGGAGTGTGACAAGGTCAATAATCTGACCTTGTCAAGAGGGTATGGGATCTACCATAACAGTATCCGGAGACATTCCTACCCAGGTTCCTGTCCCCTCCCCAAGTGCCTGCTTATACAGGAGTGGTACCACATTGCCTAAACACATACCTAGACAACCAACTGTTTGCCTGCAGTGAAAGAAAAAAAAGACGGTCAATCTCAAACTTCAGAGACCAAAATGGACTACACGTATGGATATAGTGCACCAAAGCTTCACAGCTGCACACTTCATCCAGAAACAGTACACGCATCTCCAGAAAGTGAATCCGGAACCGGAGAAACAGGCCAGCCATGCATCCCCAGGGAATGCAGCACACCGCAGAAGACAGGCTCTAACAAAAGAGAAGGCTCCCCGTAAGAGAGACAGATTATAGAGCTGAGGAGCGTATTTCTCCAAATTTACCTGGGAATCCGCCACATCAAAGCGTCTGAACATGAACAGGCACCAAAACAGTCAGGGACTAAAACAATTTGTGGAACCCTCTACTGATATGTTGTAACACACAAAAACAGGTATAGATCACACATAAGTACATACATGATTTTTCATGTACTCAATTAGTGAATCCACCAACACTGTTCCTAGCCAGAAGCACACCCTATCCCTGTAGGGGAGTGCTGTCCCTAGGCCAACAATGGTGCGCCGGCTATCTAACAGAAAAGAGGGAGAGGACTGTCCCCATCTACATAGAATGCACCACACACTCAGGTTCACCCATCGTTTTTTTTATTGGCTTGTCTAGGACTAGGGACCAGTCAAAACTAGTCCAAACCATTCCTGATAGTTACGTGTTTGCACAACATCCATTTTAGGACTGCCTTTTGGTTTCCCAAAACAAAGTGTCGGGAGAAGGACTTTGAACAAATTATCAGTATCTGAATAGATACCATAATAGGTGATAGCCCATAATTGGGCTACTAATGCAGGAAACCCGACTATATCCAGTCTAAAGCCAAAACTAAATTACAACTGACGCCAGCCTACTCCACAACACTAGTGTAGGGAGATATAATCACTTTAAGGACAAAATGGGGTTGTGATATGCAATACTCTTGTTATCTCAGTGTGAAACTAGAGGCCATAAGTGCTGAAGCGGTAGTCATACAAATCAGAATGTTAATGGTGCCAGTAAACTGGAGTGGAGGAGATAGCTAAACTATCATCAGTTCAAAGAGAACTTGCTTATTCAGCCTCCTTCATATCACTTGAAGTATCTATGCAAACCAAGTGCAATTATAAGGTTAAAGGGTTCAGGCCAGTTATTACTAGTAATTAATTATGTTTGCACACAAAGGTTTAACTGTTTGATTATGTCTCCAGCGCTCTTTAACATTTACACATACCGTTTATGTAATATTCTGGACAGGACGGGGAAAGATTCACAAATGACTACGATGACACGCAGCTGTTGATCGAGCTAAGTGGCGACTATGCAAAGGATGCTGCGAAAAATTCCAGATACTTACAAGCTGGTAAAAGATTAGACGACAGCCAATTGCCTCAGTCAGAACGGTGCAAAGACCGAGATTCTGATTTTTGGGTCCCCCCCAAACGAAAATTAAACTGGACCCATGTTTTGCTAACTTTTTAATTGATGGTCATTGTATTAAAGCTCAAGATAAAGTTAAAACTCTAGCGGTGGTGCTGGACTGTTCGCTTGGTGCTGATGACCAGGTGGATAGTGCAGTTAAATAGTCCCAGTATCACCGCAAACTATTGAAGCTTGTGAAACCATATTTCACAAGGAAAACTGTGATATTCTAGTATGGTCCATCATAGTGCCCACGCTTGACTATTGCAGTGCGTTCCTGAGTAGAGTCAAGAAGAATGGCATCAATAAAGTGCAAATACTCCAAAATGACACTGTGCAAATTATTAAGAACAACCCTAAGAGGGAGCACATTACCCTGCCAGGAGAGAACTTCACTGGCTGCCAGTTGCGTCACGGATCCTCTTCAAGATTATTACATTGACACACAAATGTTTGCATGGATCGGCTCCTGTATACCTTAAGGAAAGTCTCACCTTGCAAAACCAGCGAAGAATGACTAGATCCACCGACACCTTTCGGCTTGTATGCCCAAAGGTTAAGAGAAGGAGAGGGAGAGGGAAAGGACGTTCCTTCCCCGCCAAGTTTTCACATACATGGAATGAATTGCTGGTCGATCTTCATAGAGAGAATTGTCTCCTTATTTATTTCTTTATTGGGCATTTGTAAGGTGCTTATACATCAAGAACATTTTGTTTCAAAGCGCCCACAGGGCAGGAGGAAGGGAACAAGGGAAACAGCTAGACAATGGAATATTTTAAATACAATAAGCAGACTAGACCATGTGAATATTTGGATCGTGCAAGTGCAGAGAGAGAGAAGGGACAGGGGAAAGGGGTAAGTGCAAGAGCTGGTAGCAAGGCAAATAGTAAGCACCAGGCAGTGACCACTAGATTTAAGAGGGGTCACCCACCCACATCATAAGTGCAGGCCTGTGAGACAGCACAGGCCAAGTGGTGTCTGAAAGCAAGTGTGGGGGGGGGAGGGACGAATGCTGCAGGCGATCGGACAGAAGGCCAGGACCCAGAAGGACACATAAGGTCCCAGGCCACCAATCACAGCTACTGTGGGGTTTAGCACAGGGGGGAGAGAGGGAAGGAGGACCAGAAGAGGAAAGTCTTGCAGTGTTTGGAGAACTTGAGGAGATCCAGCTCAAGACAGAGAGAAAGGGGAGGCTGTTCCAGATGAGAGTCAGCCGAGAAAAGGGAACGGCCACCTGTTCTCTGCTTAGAAAAGCGCTTGACAAGCAGAGAGTAGGAGCCGGAGGATTGGAGGGGTCTGGAAGGAGAGTATTTGGTGAGAGCAAGTTGTAGATAGTGTGGCCACCGGCTCCAGACAGTCTTATTGATGATACAGAGGAATATAAATGTGATCCTTGCAGCAACCGGGAACCTGTGAAGAGATATTAGGGCTAGAGAGATACAGTCCGTGGACATAAGGCCAAGGATAAGTCTTGCAGCCCTATTCTGGATAAGCTGGAGGGAGCAGATAGGAGAAGGTAGATTAGACAAGAGGCTGTTGCAGTAGTCCAACCTAGGGAGTACCAAAGCTCTAGAGACATTGCGCTTCTTGGGGAAAGTGAGGAAAGGGAGGATGCCTATGAGGAGATAGAGTTGGAAGTGGGCCTTCTTGGCATGGTCCGAAATGAGAGAGAAGAGTCGAAGATACCTCCCAGGTTTCTGGTCTCAGAGAAAGGAGAGGGGGAGAGCCCATTGAGGGTGGCCAGAGTGAAGGGAGAAAAGAGGGAACAGGAGTCCTGATAGGAAGAATATCAGTCTTGCTGGCATTGAGACAGAGGTCATTGAAGGTACACCAAGACGGCAAAGCGAACAGGCAATCAGGAATGCAGATGAGGTCAGAAGAGAAGCAGAGGGTAGTCTGAAGAATAGTTGGGTGACGTCTGCATAACACTGGAAGTGTGGTGAAAAAGTGGTGCTAAAGTGAGCAAGAGGAGCGAGATAAATGTTAAAGAGCCAGGGTTAAAGGATAGAGCTCTGGGGAATGCCACAGGTGGAGATAGAGGGGCATGAGGAGAAAGAACCCAGGATAACCTGGGAGGGGCGGACGGTGAGAAAGCCAGTCCATTACCTGCTCCAAGATATCAAGGGTATTATGGAGCCGTTTTGTAAGGATAAGTGGTTAACCATATCAAAAGCAGAGGTGAGATCAAGTAGAATGATAACAGCAGGTGAGTTATAGTCAAGAGAGGCACACAGATTTTCACGGGTGTTCAGGAGAGCAGTTTCTGTGCCTATGGATGCTCGCAATCTAGATTGATGGTCGTGCAAGCAACCAACAAGCTCAGTATCCTGGGTCAATTGGGGGAGGACCAACTTCTCCAGTGGTTTCTCAAGGAAGCAAGTGAGCAGACATGAGGGGTCGGCAGAAGGCTTTTTCAGGAGGGGGCGCACAAGAGAGTGCTTGAGGGAAGAGGGGAAAGACCTAGTGGCAAGAGAGTGATTGAAGAAGTCCTTGAGTGCAGGGGAAAGGGAGACAATATTGTCCTTAATAGTACTTGAAGAACATGGGGAGACCTGTTTGGAATAGACCTTCATAGAGCGAACAGCTCCAGTGACCTCGCCTGGTGTGATAGGAGAACATGAGGAAAGAGTGGATGAGGGAGGAAGAGGGGCCAAGGGCAGCAGGGGGTCGGGGACAGAATGGAGAAAAGGAGGAAGAAAGAGTTCAGGATGTCCTGAGTTTTAGAAGTGAAGTGGGTGGCCAGTGCAGTGCAGGGGGCCTGGGAAGGAAGAGGTGAGGTAGAGAATGCAGATGAATTGGCTACTTCCTTGCAGATTTTAAAAAGTTCAGCCATGTTGTTAGAAGCTCCAGAGATGCGGGGCTGGGTGTGAGCCCTTTTCTCTGAGCCAATGGAGAGACGATATTGCCTTTGGAGAAGGCAGCAGGCCAGTTTATCAGAGGATAAGCTCGAGGTCTGGAACTTCTGTTCACCAGCTTACCTTTCGCAAGCGGCTTAAACCACGTTTATTCAATTAATATTGCAAATACCCCTTGATGTAAGATTTCCTGAATTGTCTGTCTTCTGTTGTTAGTTTTTTATGTGCTTCCTGATGCCTCCAGGCTGCAGCGTGTGACAAATAAACAAATAAACAAATAAATAAATAAATATAAATGTCATGACTTACCACAGACAAATTCCATGAAGGGGTGGGCTAGGAATACAATTTGGAGATGGTAGTTTAGATAAATGGCCATCGATGTGAATATTGCAATTGGATAAAGATTGGATTTCTTTGAAGAGGGTATGTCCAATCACATGTGGCGGGTGGATTGTAATAACATATATGGGAGTGTTTTAACTGTTGCAAAACTGTATAAAATATGTCAATTTATGTGGTTCGTTGAGACTTGGGTTATTTTGACTCCATGGCGTCATCTAACTGCTCCCCACACGGTTGTACAATAACCTTGCATTAGGTACAAAATGTGCACTCGTTCCTCAGGTGGTGGACCCAAATTGGTTTTACAGTAATTAGGGGTCCACCCCCACAGGCCCTCATGCGTCAATTCCATCAGCACTGTCCTCCTCCACCCGCAACTCACTGCACCTTGTCAGCACCAGGTTTCCCATCAGTTGTCGGGGATGGGACGTCCAGACCTCTGCAGGCAACCACCCAATCCCCAGGCTCCAGACCTGCACCAACATCCTGTGCCATAGACAACCAGCCCCACCCTTGTACTCCGCTGGCATTCTACAGCCAGCTTCCACCAGCTCTACTTCACCTACAGCTCCCCACTAGATCCCAGAGTAACCTGACCTATCCAAAGTTCATTCAGACCTAGCATGAGAGGTCCCAAGTTCCCCAGCACTGCAGGTTGACTGGGGTCAAATAAACAACTGGAGAACCTTTAACTCTAGTCAGCACGAGAGATGCTCCTCCCCCAAAAGTGGCAAGTAAGATGGAGACATGGCAGTATTTCTCTCACCTCCAGCTCTGATGCAGTCGTACTTTCTTCAGTTGCCCACTTCTGAAGGCCCTCCAGCTGTCGGGTAAGCTGTTCAACGTGACTCAGAAGCATCTCCTGAAATAATATACAAATTATCACCATTAAAAACCTTTCCCATGTATCAGTGTTTTTGCTTAATCTGCACAAAACATGAAAGCCCGTTTCTTCATTCTGCCCCAATGCTCCGCCAGGCAGGTTTACAACCCACATAGAATGCCCCCACAGTCTCTCTAACTGCTTCTTTTGGCTCTTTTGAGCCCAATATAGAAAGCCTCCTCAGTCGGCCCAGCTGCTCCTCTAGACTGGTTTTCAGTATGTAAAGAATGCCTTCTCAGGAAGCCTAGCTACTGAGCTAGTCTGGTTCAAAGTCTATAACTCACAGTCATTGAACTCTGCAATCAACGACCGTTGAATTCTCATTTTTTTTTTTACTGTGCAATAGCCAACATTTGACTTTTAACACATTTACAATCATACAAAAGAATAATAAAACTAAAATACTTCAAGCAATTTACAGAATTCATATCAATAAAATCTTTGTCTTAAAAGGAGAAAAGAAAAAGAAAAGAAAAGGAGAAGAAAAAACAAACAAAAACTCAGAAAAAGCAAACTTTTCTCCCAGAGAAATTAATTAATCAGTAGATCCAGGTTCCACAAAAGAAAGATTCCCCATACAACAAAACAATTTTACTGTGCAAAGTCCATTAAAGACCCTCAATAACAGATTTGACCAGGATGACGCTAGTTACTAGGAACTTAATCCTTATGTAACCAAAACTGGATCACCGATTAAATTGATTTCTCTCAAAGCTCTAACAGGTTCCATTGAGAGAGCAGATTCATGGCAGGAGGATACTTTCCCCCAGAAGGCATCAGAATCAAGCCAGGATAGCTGATGGGCAAACCTGCTAAATCTTCTGGCCCTCATATTCCCGGTACCCTGACAATTAGATATTAGATGTTTAGAAGACTGGAAGACCTTGATACAACACTTATCACAATATGGGTCTATTTTCCCTTCTCTATCTCTAGAGGCCAAAATCTCTTGAGTGGGGAGAAGATTTAGATGAAATCTAAGAAGAGATAATCCAATACTCAGATCAGGCGTCTTTTTTAGATAGGCGGGAACCAGAGAGAGGGGCTTATCAACCACAGAAAATGAGGCAGATCTTGTCTTCCTCTTCATACTGTCAATCGTATCAATCCAGTCTCTTTGTTTCAGCTTTAGTTTTACTCTATCTGGATTTTGAAACAGTAGGGTCAAATCACAGTCCGCTCTCTCTAAAATTTCCAGGCATCTTTGCTTGAACTTAGCAATTTCCTCAAAAAGTGAGTTCTTAGGAGCATCTAATGCTGATCTATACAGAATCAGCCACTTCCATTGAGGCCATGATCTAAGAGACAACAGGCCCAATTCATAGCGAAGAGAGACTATTGAAACATATTCCGGCAGTCCCAATGTACGTTTCCACAACTTGGCTTCCCAGGAATCACACTCGACGTCCATTGCTAAGATGTTATAATCAAGACCAAACAGAAGAATCAGGATTGCTTTCCCTATATAGAATTTCACCAAGAGTAGAATAGAAAATGTGCAAAACTGGGATTTTTTTTTTCATTTGTGCTTCCAATTTTATAACTTTAAATCCAACAAGCGCACCAAGTTGCCTTTCGTTGAGAAGGAGCTAATCGAATCTCCCAGGTATGTCAATTCCGAGACTCCCTCAATTGGAAGTTGATCCAGGCTCCAGACATATTGCTTAATTCTCTTTTTTGGATGTTTAAATCTTATTATCTTGGACTTGGCTGGATTGATAATGAGGTTATAATTTTGAGCATATTTTTCTAAGGCAAACAGAAGACGCTGGAGCCCTACTTGGGAATGATCAAGTAGTACGACATCATCCGCGTATGCCAACCAATTAATTTTTGTTTTTCCTAATATCAGAGATATTAAACCTATTCCCTTCATCGCCTCAGCCAAATCTGCCATAAACAAGATGAACAATAGGAGAGCTAGGAGACAGCCTTGACGGACCCTCTCTTTACACTGATCGGATTTGTCAAAAGGCCTATTCTACCAAGCCTCACCTGCATGGAATTGTTGTGATGTAATTCTCTCAATATTGACAAGAGACTAGGAGGCAAACCCCACTCATCTAATTTTTTCCATAAAAGATTCCTGTCTATCGTATCAAAAGCTTGGGAAAGGTCTAACCAAGCACCAAAGAGGGGCGGCCCCCCTCCTTGGACAGACGGTGAAATCAGGGCACTCAGAACCAGCCCATTTAGAGAAGTAGACAAACCCTTCCTAAAACCTGATTGCTGCCTTGGGATGACACCCATTTTTTTGCCCATGATTCCAATTCCCCTAAGATGAGCCCTGTGAAAATGTTACTGTCTGCATCTAAAAGGGAAATTGGACGATAATAAGCAGCTAGCAATCTGTCCCCCTTTTTATAGATTGGTATCACTAGGGAATTTTTCCATGAGTCCGGGAAGCACTTCTGATAGATTGTGTTATCAAAAAGTTTCTTTAGTATCCCAGCCCATAGGGAAGGGTCCTTTTTAAGGATTGAATTACTCAACCCATTCGGTCGCTCCGCTCTAGAAGTTGATGATTTCCTGATCAGTGATTCCAGATCCATGGTTGTAAAGTCCAGGGACCACTTAATCAGTGCGTTTCTCTCCCCAATAATGGCATTAGATGAGTCATAAAGACTGGCAAAATGCTCAGACCAGACTTGTTCTTGAATAACCACATCCATTTTTTGATTCCTGCCTACCTCACCTCCCCCTACCATTGTCCAAAAATGTCTTGTGTTTCCCCTTGAGAGAGCAGATAACATTCTCTCTCCATCTTGTTGCCATATAAGATACCTATGAGCCCTATACCAATTTCTATATTTGTTCCTAAGAATTCTCAAGCCCTCCTTGAGTTGGACCAAATCCATACAGGAACTCTTCAGCTTCCTTCTTTGCTGCCTAAGCTCCTTCTTCCTTTTCACTATTTCAACATTAGGAGTATGCTTGTGGATCCTAGGAGGTCTCTGCAAATTGGAATCAGCAGGAGCCGAATTAGAAAGAAAGAGAGAAACCACCAAGATTACAGAAATTCGAAAGTTGTTGATCTGATAATTGATTCACCAGGCCCCTCAATTCACAATTTAGGCCGTCCCCCCGACCATGAAACCTCGTAACAACATTTCCTGTTCTATTCGTTGTAAGGTCCTGCTCACAGAATAATACATCCCGAACCCCCTCAAACAGCAAAGTGCTCTCAGGATTTGATGGTCATCTATATTCCCTTCTCCCACTTGAAAACTTGAACAATATTCAAAAATGCATTGCGAGGCAAAGAGATAATCGATGGTCGAGAAGGCAGGACCTCTACGCCATGATGGGGCGTTAGGGATGCCCCCCTCATATTACCATTAAACATTTCGAGGCCCCATTGATGCATAAAATCTGTCCACATCTTCCCATTTGAAGTCATCTGGCGGTTGTTTCCTGAAATAGGGCGAGTTGTGGAGATACATATCATCAGAAAGATATTGCTGCAAACAGTCTACCAGACCATTCGAGAGATTAAGCAAAAAATCTGGGAGAGAGAGATAACATCCCCTTGGTAATCCCTCTCCTCATCACTCTTACCACAGGATGCCTTCTCTAGCATTCCATACAGCCTTTGAGTTCTCAAAAATCTCATTGCTACATGCAACAAGCAAACCCCCCATTGGCCTACCCCCTTCTCACCCTCGAGCCAGTTGCTGAAAAATGGAGAAACCATCCAACCCAACTAAACCAGTTAACCAAGTCTCTTGAAATAATATTAGTTCAGATGATTTAAATATTTGAGATTTCCCTGGTTCCTGGGAAACAGATGCATATACTCTGGTGTTCCATGACAGTATGTTAATTTGAGTCTTCCCTAGAGTCTCTGCTGGGGAACACCCATTTTACGAAATACCTGAGAGATTATCTCTGGGACGATTTCCCACATATTCGATGAATTGGGAAAAGTTCTCTCTTTATTATTGGTTTCAATCTTCTGCTTTTGGGTGTCTAAAAAACCATGACTCGTATTTATTAAAATTGGGCATATCTGGGAGATCCTGAGACCTCTCTGGTCCCATGCCATTGACTTACCCAAGATTAAATCGACACCCAGTCTTGATTTCAGGGTAACCTCTGCAGTATTTGTGTCAGGCCCAAAGGGAAAGCTCACCACATCAATGTCAGCAGTTGTAAAATATTTGATGGCAGGAATCATCTTCATTTCCCGTAAAATTGTAGATCGGTTCAACGGGATTGCATTTTGGGAGCTTTAATTTACTGTCAACATAGGAAAGACTCTGCGATCCTCTCATCTTCTTACTGGAATCATATGTGCCATCCAGAGAATTACTTCCATTATCCCTTACTGGATTTACCATTCCCTGAACCACAAAGGGGGTTATTTCAAGATTTTTATTCTGCGGCCCTCCGTTCTCTAAACTTATAGCTGCCCCTCTGATTTCTTCCCCTCCTCCAATGTTCGTACCCCGGATCTCCACTGGGTTTGCGGGGGGAGCATTTTTGACTTTTTTTCAGAAAAATTGGAGCAATTTTTAACGACGGATCAATAGGCTTAATTTTACGTTTTGCCAGAAGGAATATAGAAGCAATTTTCTTTGGCGGCTCAATTTTATCCGTTTGGATCCCCACTGTTCATTTTTCCACAGTTATATTTTTGTCCACCGAATCCTTAGTGTCTTGGCTCTTTGATTTATTAGTCTTCTTCCATTTTTTTCCTTAACCCCCATTGGGCAAACTTTCCTTCTGCTTGATTTCGTCTTTTTTCAGACCATCTTTTAAGTTTTTCAGGAATTGACTAGCCCTTGATGTCTTACGGTTCTTTTTACTATTTCCTTGAGTAGTTGCCGTCAGTGGAACTTCAAGTAGAGCTCTAGCTTGCCTTTTTATTTTCAGTTTCGTTCTTCCATTTACTTTCTTTTTCCTAGAAGCAACACAATCAGAGTCAACTGAGGATATATTAATCGGCTGCTCATGGTCAGCTTGTACGAGATCATTATCCAACACTAATGCCAGCCTCAAAAACTCTTCCATAACTGATGCTGATAATGGGGTATCTTGCAAAACGGATTCTGTACTCATTTTAGAGCAGGCACCTTTCTATTGGTTCTCAGAGCTTCTATCACTAGGATCGCGTTTCTCTGAATTGATCATTGATATCCTAAGTAAATCTGGATAAACTGCTGTTACCTGATCCATTTTTAGAGATTGCTCCCTAACTTCTTTTTGGATCTCCTTCACAGCTGCCCCCATTGACTCATTAATTGCCGATTTCAGGGCAGTCATGGTTGAATCGTTTATCTCCAATTCTTTAGTAACCTCCAATAAAATGCCCGTATGCTGCTGAACTTGTAACTTAAGATCTTCAAAAACTTTTACTAATGAAGTTAGGACAAAATGTAAGGCCATTATCGTCAGCTGAGCCAACTCCTGAGATTTATTGTCTTGGTCCATATTAGAAGTTGCATGTGGACTTGTTATAGAATGAACAAACTTGCATACTTCAGGATTCTTGGTGGATGGTTACCCTTGATCTTCACCAACTGCATTTAACTCTACGAGGCCTTTCAGTGATTCTACCACTTCCAACTCCAAGAGATCTTCATCTCTTAGTTCACTGAGATTGTCGATTAACGGCAGTTGAGAATCCCCATACTTCGCTCTAGCTACTTCTTCAGTAGATGATACATTCATCAAAGTATTACTAGTATGTGCTGTTGGTTTTGTTAGCTGGTTGGAAATCACCTTTCTCATCATCATTGCTCTTAGTGTATAATCCAAGGTGCCTTGGAAAAGTGCCCGAATAGGATGACTTGAAGGAGTTGACTCTGTTCCCTTAAAACTTGCTTCAGGTGAGGCTTTTTGGAGCCCTGATCCTGTAGGTGATTGATTATCAGCTGGATAGATGCCAGGGGGGGGGACAAAAATGCCTCCTCCTGTCTTATAGGGTTTGAAAAAACTTGAACCCCTCTTATCAGGACACTCTGAGAATTTTGAGACTACCATAGTCTTGGAATGGCCGTCCCGATTAGTCTGGGGACCTTGGGTTGAGCTACGCAGATCATACAATGTGGTCCCAATTTCCACCGTCCCCTTGATATGATGGTGATTCTAAGGTCCACATTTTGGAACCTAGAACTGGTGGTAGAATACTTATCCAGTAAATGCCAAAATCCAAACTTATGATAAGTAGATAGGTGACAGCACACTTCTCCAATGGCAAGTACCGGCAATAGTTATAAGCCTCAAAAGAGTGGCTCAAAGGACTAAATCCCGCAGTCACCACTTCCTTGAGTTTGCCTACTAGACCGTCACTCCCCAATGCTCTTTTCAATTAGGGGATGTTTTTTTTTTTTTAGTAGTAATACGGACAGCCCCCAAATCAATAATTCACTGGGTTCTCAGACACTAAAACACAGCCTGTAGATCAAACCGCTTCCACACGTGCAACTTCTAAGATTCTAAGCAGTTCCCACACGTTAGACTCTCTTGTGGAAAGTGCCCCCAGATATATGTGTGTGTGTGCCGTTTAGGATTAAGGCCAATCAACAGAACGAATGGCAATCATGATTTTAGTATGGCAACCTCACCTCTCCTCACCTCTCCAGTTGCTCTACCTCCTCCTCCTCCACGCTGCTGCGGGCCCTCCTCCAGCTAGTCGGGCAGTCGGGCAGCCGCGGGAGGACTTCACAGCCGGATTTTTACTCTGAAAAATAAAGGGAGGATGGACTCTCAGGGAGAGGCTCTGAGGCTCTGAGGCCGGACCGCTGTTCAGGCTCTGAGGGGCAGAGGTGGTGGAGGGGGGGCACCCCGATCGCAGCACAAGCACATCCGCACAACACAGCGGATGCAAACAGCGGAAGCTACCGCCACCGAGCCGAGCCGTGACCGAGCCGAGTTCGATACGATTACAATTTGAGTTTCGGGTTCGAGGAAATGACCTCACAGGCTCGTCAAAGAGTGTCAAGCCGCACTGCCACACAGCAAAGCTACAAAACATCAGCCGCTTCCGACAATCCCTGTAGAGCGTATCTCACCCCATACTCTTCAACAAATTACAATTCAGGCTATGGTGCCCTACAGACTATACACCCAGTGTCACGATGAGATGATATTGTGGACTTTGGTTTGTGGATGGTCCTGTACATCAGCCTCAGCTCAAAGAGTGAGCTCGAATAATTCATCATCTCTAGCATATTGCCTGGTACTGGAGCCTCCCATCATCTTTGCCAGGCTCCATGCTATCACCACAAATGGTGTAAGGTATAAAGGCCCTGTCCCACTCATTCTTGCTGAAGTGTTCCACCAGATGTAGTCTTATGACAAATCATAAACATATCCACCCTGAACTCACCCACACAGCCTCTATATTTCTGAACACCAGCCTGTCCTTCATCCAATAATTTTCAATGCACAAATGTCATGAATCCCAGTCTAATACCACATCCTTTAACCCTGACAGGTAGACCTTCTGCATAGCTACCTCCCTGTCCAGAGGCGCCAGAACTCTCATCAAGACTGCCAGCAGCTTTGACCTGCTTCACATACCTCACTGCAGGCCAAATGTTCCAAACATACTTCTTTCCTCTAGCAACAACTCTGCCCCTCTCCACTTCTACAAACTATACCCATCATCCCTCCCAGCTAGTGTCTGACTATATTACCACAAAGGGCCTCTTACCAAAAATTCCCCTCCACTTACACGCTTTTATGTGCACCAACCACCACAAGATCTCCCACCTCGCCTCCTTTGACTGCTCCATTTCATCTGAATATTGCAGGCCATTCATCATACACTCTCTCCCTTCAGCCTCTGAAGCTCTCATCAGTGCAACAGCCCCAGTAGAATTGCCCGAATCGATGAGCTCAGCAAGCCCATGCCAACATACACAAGAAGATCTCCTTCACTGCTTTTGCCTCCCACAACTACCTTGTCTGTAAACGCTTTATAAGGCTCAAACTTAGTGAGGAAGAAACATTGTGCTACATATATACATTGCAGGGTAACTAGGGGTTACAAATAGGGAGCTGGGATAGGTAGTGGGAGTTTCAAAAGATGAACTCCAGAAAAAGAGAAGTAGGGTTGACTTGACTGATCAGTGAGATGTTCTTTTAAAGGTATGTTGTTCAGGTCCTTTCTAGAGTGTAGGATGCAGTGGAACAAGAGTGTAATGTGTCCCAGAGACAGGGTGAGTAG
Organism: Ambystoma mexicanum; assembly: GCF_040938575.1. Lineage (NCBI taxonomy): Eukaryota > Metazoa > Chordata > Amphibia > Caudata > Ambystomatidae > Ambystoma > Ambystoma mexicanum. Next base: position 228,673,544 of record NC_090927.1, on the reverse strand, counting down.
CAGGAAGAGAGATGTTTCCCGTTTTTCCCATCTGCGGTTCTTGTTTTCCAGTATTGTGTGGTTGCAGCTTCTGGTGGTGAGGTGGCCTCTCGAATTGGTGAGTTTCTTGACCAGGTAGAGTGCTATTTTGGTTTTGATTGCTTTGTAGGGGAGGCCAGATGTCTTGAACTGGATGTGTTTTTGAAGGCAAAGTCGGTGCAGCTCTTGGAGGATGGGGATGATGTTTCTTAGTCTTGTGGTGAGGAATGTTTTAAACATGCTGGAATCTTAGGGTGACTCTTTGTTTGGCACACAATACTCTAATATAATGAACCACTCCTTCGAAACCTCTATGTTATCCTGTCAGGTACTGTCATAATTAAATCTCAATAGGTTCTCTACAGTCTGGGAGGACGGCTTTTTGCAGACTTGCATACACGCTATTCATCTATTATAATGGCGGCTTCCAAATCTAAATACCTAAAAGGATCAACCATTAAGAATGTTATGATAGTACAACATACGCCAAAATTATCATTCAACAAGCGCACAACACCAGAAGACTATTGATGAGGGTTGTGATACCTTGCCACATAATAACTTAACCCTCCACAATGTGCAGTAGCGGCTCATGGACCTAAAACAGGACCACTGAAGTGAGATCTCAGACGATCAGAATGTAAATAAATGGTCACTGAAATCAACAATTGAGTCAAGACTAAGGGGGTCCTTAGAAGTTTGGTGGTATCCCGCCGGTAATTTTGGTGGGATAACACCAAATGGTATTACCATTCCCGCTGCCTGATATCCCAGTAATTCCGGGACATTACAGGTGGCAGGAATACCGGTAGATCCCCATCCCATGGAGTCCCATAGGACTATATGGGGGAATTTGCTGGTGCTGGAAATAGCGGGTGTTTTTTGCTGGGGGGGGCTGTGTTACCTCCAGCTCGTGGCTGGAGGTAAGTCAGGTTACCCCCCCCCCCTCCGCCTGCAAACTTGTACTCAGTCAGTCTGGAAAAGTGTTGGTATATGGAAATACCAGCACTTCTCTCCAGACCGACAGAGTCATGATGACACCCTAAATATTACGATCATATCGGAATGTTCTATCACAAAAGTAACAAAGTAAAGCGATGCTATGGAAGCACTGCAAGAATAGCTTTTGCTAAAAACAGGGGGATCAGGAGAACAGGTTGCGACAAAATAAAGTTTGAGGCATATTAACTGAACTTTCTGCCCATGACCTTGAAAACTATGCGAAGGCTATCATCAATACTTTGCTACAACATCCTGTGGAGCAGGAGATTAAAATTTATCGCTGCGACAGAGCCTTAGCCAATGTTCAAGCATCACAATGCTTGATCCCAGACAATCCAATGAGATTTCATTATAATAAAGACAAGAAAGGATTTATGTCGAAAGCACGGCCTCTAAACAGAGGTTCAGTTTCACAAATCTAGATTAAAGATTTTACCTGATCTAGGGCAAGAAACACTAAAAGTCTTTGTCCACCTACACCAGAAAAAGATTATGAACAATAGGGGTTTCCCCATTTAGTACTCTCTCTCTACCACTCCAGGCCCCTCTCCAGCAGTATCTCCTCTTCCTTTCTCCTCCTTCTCCCTGTTCACTCCTGATGATGTTTCTAGACAAGTCCGATCTTTGAAAGTCTCATCAAAGTAGGTGCTTCCCTGATCCTCCAGAACCATTAACACCACATCAACACCCTTGCTTCAGCCTTGGCTGATTTCTGCAATCACTCTTGCCACTGGAACGCTCCCTTCCCCCATTAAGCACTCCCTTGTGCACTCCTTCATTAAGAAGCCCTCTGCCATCCTTCCTCTCCAGCAAACTGCTGCATGATCTCCATCACTCCTTTCCTGGGAAAACTCTAGTAAAAGCTGGCCATCTCCCAGCTTAATCTACATACTGAATCTGTTGGTTGTCTCCATGGCCACTGGAATGGCTTCAGAGCACAGAAACTGCTCTCCTGAACAACCGTGAAGGCTTGCTCTCTAATCTTGACTCTAACTTTCCTTCTGTCCTCATTCTCCTTGATCTATCCTCTGCTTTCGACAAGGTCAACCACGCCATCCTGCTCAATCGTCTCTGTGACAACCTGGGTATCTCTGGTCAGGCCCTAGCCTGGTTGACCTCCTTTCTCTCAGATCGACCCTACCAGGTCCAACTTGGGTCCTTCCTCTCTTCTATTTCTCACTCTATATATGGTGTTCCCCAGGGGTCTAACCTCTCTACCTGGCTTTTTATCCACTACCTGGCACCCCTGGCCCACCACATCTCTACCTAACTTTCAGGGTTATCCGGATAACACTCCGCTCTCCTTCAGGCTCCCCTCGGCTACTTCTGTTCCTTCTCTCATACCAGTCTGTCCACTATTCAGGAATGGTGTGCCTCCAACAATCTCTGCCTTAATGTCAGTAAGATCCAGATCCTCCTCATTGGGACACGTGTTCCCCCTTTCACTCTCTCACTCACTCTAGGAGCCCTCTCTGGGCACTCTACCTTCCTGTGAGGCTAAGAACCTTGGTGTCATTTTCTACTCCATACTCTCCTTCTCTCCTCACATCTCTGACGTCTCTAAGAAGTCACACTATCAGCTGGACCTCCTCAGAAGTATTCTTTCTTTTCTCACTTTCCTGCAGAAGCTCACTGTTTCGAGAGCCCTAGTTCTCTCTAGACTGGACTACTGCAACAGCCTCTTTCTAAATCTGCCTGCCTCTACTCGTCGCCCTTTACAACTAATCCAGAACTGGACTGGATGTCTTGTCCTTGGCCTCAAGCCCAGCAATCATATCTTTCCAGCCCTGAAATCTCCCCACTGGCTCCCCGTGGCTGCAAGGATCATGTTCTAGACCCTCTGCATCATCCACAAGGCTTTCTGGGGCCAGGGATAATTGACCTACACCACTGTATTACCCCTCACTATGCACTGCGCACAACTGTATTGAATATCATGTCACCATTACACACCAACATCACCTTACTATCTCCACTCATGATTTTGGAGTGTATCAGCATTGAGAAAAACCTTTGGGTCAAAACACGTGTCGGCTGACCACATGGGACATCAAGATCCCCACCCTCACACTGTTTGGGTGAATTTGAAGTAAATAAACAGGCCTGCCGCCAAGCAGCGCTCACAACAAAAACACAAACCTGTGTGGAAAATACAAACTTATTTCATCTACTCACCAAGGCAAGGTATCCAGGTTATCCTCAGCTCTCGATCAATCAAAAGAGGTGTGGGCTACACCTCAACCACAACCTGTGACCGTGCCACAACAACACAAACCAAAGAATCGCAATTTAGAGCCCAGCAAGGTTGGTTCCATTCTAGAGCCCAAACCCTCCACCCCCCGTTCTACACACACTAGGGAACCAGCACCAGGAACCTCTCTTTGGAATTGTGCCAGGAATATCTGAAAACTAATATCAAGATGGCAGAATATCTGATGTCCAGAAATGAAGACCTCAAAACCACACGAGGATCTCAGACAGAAGTTTATGAGTCTAGAAAAACTCTCTGTGATGGTTGAGCTAAAACATGGCGCTGGTGCGCAGTGCATTCTGGGAGCACTCAGAGCCATGATGGATATTTATCCATGCCTCAGTGGAAAGCTACACTTGCTTTGCGAAACAACATGTTTTCAACGTTATTCGCTGATGGGCTTGGAATGCAGGCCTTCCCAGCCAAGGACACGGCACTGGGAAAGCTAAGATCCGCAGGTGCCGGCTGGTACCTGATAGCGAAGTTTGTTTTGGGTTTGCTCGGCCTGTGCCAAGGTTTTGAGATGAGTTATGGAATTGTTTCCCGGGGCGTTTAGGAGAGAGAAGTGCTTTGCTCCTTGAGGTTACTGTCGGTTGATTCAGCTGGCAACCAACGGTCACCCATCAATGCGCAAGCGCACTGCCAGAAGGTTCGAGAGGTTTCCACCCCTTGTTGAGGAGGGCATATAGTTTAGTTTAGTTTATTATTTATAGCGCGCGCCAGACCCGAGGGTAACCGGGCGGAAGCCCTCAACGGTCAGGCGGGATAAGCACAAAGACCTCAGTCGGAGGGGGGACGCTTCGGTCCGACACTCCTGTGGGTTGTTGTGCTCTTGGCCTGGCTGTTATCGGGGTCTTTCAGCCGCTTCTGGCCAGATGAAGTTCCATTAAGCTACGCCCACGGTGATGTATTTCTTTCTTTGACTTCTTTATGTTTTCTGTGATCTATGCCCATGTGAGTTGTACGAGTTATTTCTATGTACCTGTAAGCTTTGAATAAATAGCCGTAAAGAGCTGATTATCTTCTAAAGTGTGCGTGGCTGTGAATTATTGTGTCTGTTTTTGGGTTGAAGTATTTGCTCTATAATTGCACTGGTGATTTATGGTAGTTCCGTGCACTTTTCAGAGGAGAGCAATACACTCTCCAAAACAGAAATCAACAAATTCTAGGAGAAAACAACGATGCAAGAATACTATGAACAAAAGAAAATACCAAGAGGACTTAGAATCCTCATATTCCCGGACTTTGATGACCCTCTAGACTCAGACCTAGCAGACAATTGGGAAACCAACCTCATACAAGGTTCAACCATAATGATAGAACTACTAATAGAACATGCAAAACGCAAACATGCAAGAGTTGTAATACTTATTGAAGATTTCAAAAAAGAAATCAAAGATTTCGATGCGCCAAAAACAACCAAGGAAAATAAACTATAAAACGATGTATAAAATACTCATAATTCATCAAGATTAAGTCAAAGTGCGGAAACTACACAAATTATTCAAAGATGATAAGACTACAGAGAAGACAGAGTCTTCACCTATCAAGCTAAATATGACCAGGACACACCTACATCAAAAGAAAGTACACCAAACAGTTCACCGGGAAGCTCGGAAAAGGAGAGTGATCAGGAAGAAGTTGCTGCAACAAGTGAAAAGGCAGCAGATGAACAACCCACGAAACTGTCTTTTTTAGAGCAAATAAAAAGACACAAGAAAGCAAATCGCAACAAACCACCAACAAAGAAAATGGTACGATTCGCAGTACCATTAACAGATACAAGAATCCAACCAGAAGAGAGAGAGGAGGGAGACCTGGCAGAAAACGCTAGAGAATTGGAAGAGGAAATAGAACAAAGACAAACAAGATCACATTCCCAGAAGATCGCGGTACAGGGGGAACAACAACATTTAGTTATGAACTTATCTGACAAAGAACTAACCACAGTTCAGACCGGAGTTCTCAATAAAGGGTTATCCTTCTCACCAACAAGCACCAACAACTACGTCGATATTCAAATTGACCTTTTCAAATTTACTAGACGGCTTCAGCTGACCAAATTCGTTGCCACTAAACCCAAAATATACAAACCACAAGAGGAAGCAATACAACCCAGTCCAGTCACAATCGGCAACCTAGAAGACATCCATCTACTAACCACGCTAGAAGAAGACACTCCAAGCAAAAATGATTGCATGAGGGAACTCGGAATCACCAATGTGGCCATGAATATCCCGGATCTCCAAAACAAATCCAGATTTACTCCACAACTGTTTGCTGAAAACTATATTGATACGTTCCAACAGGCAGTCACCAATGATCTACACAGACTAGAAGACCAAGGACAGCACAGACAAGAGAACAAAGAGAACCTCACCAGGGCTGAACTTAGCACCCTGAAACAACTACAAAAGGAGGAAGGAGGCAGATAAAGGAGGGAACATAGTCATTATGAACAAATGGACTACATTGCCATGGCGCAGAACCACTTGGAGACACCAGGCAGCTACAAGAAAATAGGCAGTAACCCACAACAAAGAATCCTAACGGAACACCAGGATCTCCTAAAATATTACCAGACCAAGGTACTCATTACGGATGAAGAACAGGACTTCCTCAGAACAGACTTCCCAATCATGCTCCCCCCTGTATTTTTTGCCTAAAATACACAAAAACTTTGCAACAATTCCCGAAGGATGACCCATCATGAGCGGAATAGGAGGCCAAACAGAAACGCTGGCTAGATACATCAACAACGTTATCCAGCCATTGGTCACCAAGATACCGACATACCAATGCACACCTTGGTAATACTCTCAAAAATAGAATGGAAGCCCAACTTTTTGCTCGCAACTCTGGATGTAAAGGCTCTTTATACATCGATTGACCACAAACTAGCCATCCCCATCCTGGGATACCTGTTAACTAATGAATCAGCATCACATTGGGAACAAGCAGAAATGACGAAAGACTTCTTGAAATTTTCATTATCGAACAAGATCTTCTTATTCAACAGTGAATATTATAAACAAACAAAAGGGATCGCAATGGGGGCTAGCAATGCCCCGGCATTGGCCAACTGCTTTATGCAAGCATATGAACAACAACATGCCATGAAAGAAAACAGATTCACTAACCTAATTGTACAATGGTCCCGCTATATAGATGATGTTATACTCATCTAGAGTGGAACAACTAAACCAATATGTAGACTACCTCAACACGAACAACTACGGGATAGAGCTAAGCAGCCACCTCAGCACTGAACAAATTGATTTTTTGGATTTAAGAATCTTAATCAAAGAAAACAAAATAATTACAAGGACCTTCCGCAAACCAACAGAGGTCAACTCAGTAATGCATGAGAAGAGCTGTCACAGGAAAAGTGTAATATGTAACATACCACAAGGCGAATACATCAGGGCCAAAAGGAACTGCAATACACAAAAATTCTTTGAATAAGAATGTGATCTCCTGGACGAAAGATTTAGAAATAGAGGCTATGCGAAGGAAAACCTGAGGGAAGCCAAACTAAAAACATCAACAATACCAAGGGAAAGACTGTAAATTCCAAAAAGAAAAACCAATTGTGTGGAAAAAGCTATCAGATTTGTAACGAGATACAACATGGATAGTTACAAAATCCAAAAAATACTCACTAAACATTGGAACTTACTACTAATAGACGAACATATCAGACCCTACCTAAAACAGTACCCAAGCCTGTCCTTTAGTAGGGCACCAACCTTGCGCAACATATTGAGTCCTTCATTCCTATCACAGAAAAACATCAAAGCTCAAGATTGGCTCAGCAAACAAGACACCGATTAGATTTACCAAATGTGGCACATGTTCTATGTGCAAATATGCTACACAGAACAATTGCGCAAATTTCAAAGGCTGTCCACCATACAAAATCACTGAACACTTGAACTGTGAAAAGCAAATATATAATCTAAGCAATTGTGTGTGTTTGTGACAAGATCTACATAGGGAGCACTATCCAAGAAGTCCGGATCAGAATTAGAGAACATCTGAACAACATACATTCACAAGATCCAAAATTGCCACTTGCCAACCACTGGCAAAAATACCATCAAGCTCAGCTCTCTATCAAACAAAAGAGGTGTGGGCTACACCTCAACCACAACCTGCGACCGTGCCACAACAACACAAACCAAAGAATCTCAATTTAGAGCCCAGCAAGGTCGGTTCCATTCTAGAGCCCAAACCTCTCCCCCTGCCCCCCAGGGATCACACTACATCCAACTTTCTCTTCCTAAGCATCTTCCTTCTCGAGCCCTCCGCTCATCCACCTCCAGCTCTCTGAGGGTGAGATGCTTCTCCAGGCAGAGAGTGGGAGGTAGATCTTTGTCTTCGGCTGGGGCCTCCCTCTGGAACAACCTCCCTGCCTCCTCAAACTTGAGCAGGTCCACCTAAGGTTCCGGAAGCATCTCAAGACCTTTTTGTTTCCGCTTTCTCACTCCCTCTCCCTTGCTGATGCCCCTGTCTGCTGCTCAAACTGGTTACCTGGCCACCCACTGAACTTACAGGACCAGTTGCCCTTCCACTGCCTCCGGGCCCCCAACCCTCTAGGGACTGTATCTGCAACCCTACAGTCCCCTGACTCCCTGCACTTATGAGCCACCTCCTGGCAGCACTTACATGTTGCTTTGTACTCTCCAACCCCCCCTCGCCTCCCCGGCACTTCTCCAACTCGCTCACCCCCGCACTTGCAGGATCGGATTGACACAAGGCCTAGTAAGATCAATGTTTTGTCCTCCTTCTGTACTCCCTTCCTTGTCTTGTCACGCCTAGAAACACTTGTGCACAGGTGCGTTACCAAGAACATAGTTTAGTTAGCATATCATAAATGCCATGAAGAGGGAGACGATAAGGAGGGTCATACCTGATCTCATTATTAGCCGTCTTTCTATATTCTTTTCTCTACCTGCCTTAATACACAGTGTTATGATTGTACAAACAGGAATGGTATCCATTATATTTTGGGATATGGATCTTTAACGTGAAGAGAGGTAATAAAATATGGCCTGGCTTGTAGAGACTGAACAGACGGGCTAATTTACCTTACAATAATATATCAGTGTAAAGGTTTGACAGCTATCTTGCATTTTTTTGCTTACTGTAGGTGTAGAGTGAGTCCATTTAGTGTTATGTGTGATTCAGATGTTTTTGATGGCATGCTACATTATATTTCCTGTAAATCATGTTTCCTCTTTTTTCTCCAGGTAAGCTTTTGATTATTTTTTACTTCTAGATGTAGCATACCATGGCTCTTAATGTGTCAACACCATAGAGCCTCCACAATTACTCACAAAATAGCAAGGAGTATTTCAGTAGGAGTAATAGAAAGGTTTATATATGCCACTGTCTCAGTTAATCCATGTTGGCTTGAGGTTTGGATTCCCTTTGTTCAATGTCCTTTAGGTGTATACTGGGCATGAAGTGAAAAAAATGTTAAGGAATACCAGAAATCTGAATGTTTATGACACGGTATGATTGTTCCTAATCTCATTAAGTTTGTATTTGTAAATGTCCAGGGGCTTAATTCTCCTTGCAACAGAAGGTCCATCCTCACAGTGGTTGGTTGTATTCAATGCATACATGAGGTTATCACAAGAGACACTTAAAATGGAAGGCAGAATGTTGATTCAAATCGAAGGTGAGCCAAGGGGTTGGTTTATGGCCGAGTAATGTCAGGTGCCGAGAGTGTAAAAGTGTTCAGAGAATGGCAGTGAGGTGTTAGGAGAAATGAGAGCAAGGTAGAGGAGCAAAAAAGAGCATAGCAGGAAATAAGAGGTTCACAAGTGGGAGAGAGATGACCGGGGGGTCGGGGGATGGGGAGAGGAGCAGAGGTATGAGAAGAGGGTGAAGGAAACCCAGATGATAAGCAGGAAGTAGTGCAAGATCATGGAAGGAGTTCAGAAAATAAAATGCTTCCTGATGTTGGGTGTGACAGAAGAGATGTGAGGTGAAGGAACGTGAGATGAAAAAAGGAGCGAGGGCAGAAAGAGGAAAGGAGTAAAGGGAAGAGAAGAATGTGTTCATTTGAAAGCCCACTTTTACCACGCGAGATGGTCCACTGTACGTTTTGCCTGCTCTACTGGTTTTTGATTTTCTTTTCCTTCTAGCCTGACTTAATGCAAAGCCTGACTGAGAGCATGGCTTTTATGGGCTCTGCCTTATGAGTCCCTATGACTCCTAAAGCCTGGGTAACCCAAAGGTACCCCTTTGATCTTAGAGAGAGTACCCTCTCTCCATTGTCACAATGCTTGGCTGGTGGGGGCTTTTTCACCTTTGTAAAATGGTTCCACTGGGTGAAATCCATTTTACCCGACTGGGTTCTTTTTGACCCACTCCTCCATTCATCAACATGAAGGTTGTCTTTGATTGTCATAAAGACAAGAGATGGTCACACGACTAGCCCTTGTCCCTCCTTGTGTATGTAATGAAATGAATTAAATGAAATGAACATTTATTTATATAGCGCACAATAGACCCGTAGGCGTGATGGCGCATAACAGACAAACAAGACACATTCGGAACATAAAAACATGAAACAAAAAGCATAATAAAATTACAACCTAAATACCCAGGGGCCCACATGAGTTGTTAAGCACCCCAGAGCTATAACAGAGCTCTTAGCATAACAAGATTCCTAACAGAACAATCCTAAGTATTAAATTACAAACAGAGGCCCCTCTAGGAAAGTAATTACATATACTAAGATAGTATGGTAAAGTACTGGCCCCACAGCCCACAATAACACAGTTATTGTGGCAATAAGCCACGAGACTGCAGGCCAATACTTCCCCAGGTAATGCCCCCGGGGCCGTAGTTACAGGCCCGAGTGTAGAACACTCTGTTCCCAGCGTGTCCGCTCCCGAGATAAGAAGAAAAAAGATAGTAAGTGGGATGGGGAAAAAAAAAAAAAAAAAAAAAAAACTCAGACACTGAAAAATGTTGCAGTCTCACCTTTACTAAAAAAAGCCGGACTGGATCCCTCTGATGCTGCCAACCTAAGGCCAATTACAAATACCCTGTTTCTACTCAAACTTATTGACAAGGTTGCAACCATCCAATTGCAGAATTATGTATTGATGGCGGATATACTTCATACTAAACAGTCAGGTTTTAGAAGCCATCATAGCACTGAGACCGCCCTCCTGGACTTGCAGACTCATACTTTCTAAGCTAGAAGAAAGCAGGTCGGGGCTGCTGATGCTGTTGGACCTATCGGCAGCTTTCGACCTGCTCGATCATAACATACTTCTTGAGAGAATGCAGTCAGTTGGGGGCCTCTCTGCAAATGCTATAGAATGGCTAAGATCATTCCTGAAGGTTCGTCGATCACACATATACTGGGGGGACTGTGCCTCGGAACCTCAACTGTTGACCTGTGGAGTTCCACAGGGGGCCTGCCTCTCCCCTTTATTATTTAATATTTACATCATCCCCCTTTGCAATGATTTGGAATTCTTTCAGATTTTCTTTTGCAATTATGCGGATGACTTCCAATTGGTCCTTGGCATCACGGGTAATCATGACACAGACCAAAATTTGGTAGATATGGTATATCAAGTGATAAAAAAATGGATGTCTACAAACTGGCTCTGCCTTAATGCCTCGAAGACTGAGCTCATGCTACTTGGACCCCGTCAGGTACTAACCAAACTGGACCAGGCGTACTCAGGTTTCAGGATTGATGGTAGTGATATAAAAGTTGTACAGAAAGTCAAAACATTAGGCACCTTCATGGAGTAGCTTAGACTGTGAAGCTCACGTTGCTGCCATATCAAAGAGCACTAATTACCATCTTAAAGTGCCCAGACAGGTTGCCCCACTTGTTTCCATTGAAAACCGTACCAAACTGGTGAGAGCTGTTATTCTACCACGCGTGGATTATTGTAATGCTCTCCTATGTGGGGCAAGCAAAGCCAACATCCTTGAACTCCAAAAAGGTACAAAATAAAGCTATTCGCATCATCTACCAAATGAAATATTCAGAACCAACTACTGCTGCTAGGGAAAAGCTACACTGGCTTCCTGTTGAGGCCAGAATTTGGTTTAAGCTACTCACCATCCGTCATAAATGCGTCTTTGGGACTGCACCAATTTATTTGAAGGATGTTGTAAATGTTTACGAACCCTCAAGAAGGCTCAGATCAGCGGAAGAGCACTTACTAGTCCAACATTGTGTGAAACGATCCCGTGGGCTGGGCAGAGCGTTTCATATCCAAGGCGCTAAGGCCTGGAATGTGTTACCAGCTACATTGCGTAAGACCGAGGACTTACTCTCTTTTAGGAAACAGCTGAAGACCCATCTCTTTCATTAGTACCCCTTCTCCTCACGGGTAGCCTGCATGCTTCTGTCTCTCGGCGCCTGGATGCCTACGGGCTTTGGCGCGGTATAAGATAAAATAACATAACATGTTTGCGAAGGTGCTGCCGCGGGCCCAGTGCTTAACATCAAAAGGGGGCCTCACCAAATGTTTTGCCCCGGACCTCACCAAATCTTGTGACAGCCCTGTTCAGGTGAGAAAAGACAGAAGATTATTTGGAAAAAATAATCTTCAGTCTTTTCTCCCTCGAACATTTCTGCTTTGGTCATTCAACCCCAAATCGTGGTTGTAAACCACGGGATGTTGAAGGTGTGGCGCCCGCCTTTGCACCTGATGATTAAAGAAGATACAGCTATATTCAACGCCTCCGTGCTTTAGTGATACGTGTCATTATTGCATGTAATATGAAGTGCAGAGCATGCATGCCTATATCTAACACCCTTCACATTCATGTCCACATCTGTGTGAAAATCTTCATAAAACAGTTCCTCCCTCTGCTGAAGTCTGTGACCCAACACAGCCTGCTCACGCAGGGTATATGTTCAGTCCATTTCAGTGGCAGAATGCACCCTTGCTCCATGCCGGTAGCCTTGAAATGTAGAGCAAGATAGTGAGACCCAACCCTTGTCCATAACATAGAGCACAAACAACTTATACTCATGGGCAGCGATTGAATTGGAAGAACTTGTTGAAACCACAGCACTGTCTCACACCTATCATGATGCAGCGTACACATCGTGTGCTCCTGGGCAGCTCTTCGAGCATAGGGAGCACCCTATGAGGCTCCATTCCTGTCCAGGAGGAGTTCTACTGATAGCGTATGGGGCGTTCTTTGTGAGACTCTCAGCCCTGTCCCCTACCTAGTGATTCATACGAAAACGGTTTATAGCACACACACACCTTGTACTTTTCAGCAGCCTCCTCTATTGGGTGCATCGCGTGACTCGTGTGCTCCGGCGAATCTCGGCATATCACACATAGAGGGATGTGATCCTCTTCACAGAACAGCTGCAGCCTCTGTTGATGTCTGGGGCACAGGTCACCGCCTGGGGGGCTCGGTGGGGCTACATTGAGTTTGACGATCTCCACTATGTTTCTCAGTTCCTTGTTGGGCCTGAGGTTTACTTCTTGGGATGGAACCCTACAGTAGGGGCAGCGGGGATCTGCGTCCAACTCCTCCCAGCACCGAGAGATGCAAGCCCGGCAGAAACTGTGCCCGCAGTCGATGGACACTGGGTCCTGAAAATACTGAATACATATGGAGCATGTGACTTCTTTTTGGAGACTCTGCAAGGGCTGGGCTGCCGCCATAGTCAGGAAACGAGAGACGGCTGCAGGGAGTGGCGTTTGGCTGAAAAACAACGCCTAGAGCGGGTGGACGGCCTCGATTGCTCTGCGCAGTGCTCGGGGGTTTTCCGGTGTGCTGCGAACAATGCCTTGTCACTGAATAGGTAACATAACAGCTGTGCTGAAAACGGGAGAAAAAAAACTCCGTATTTCCACAGCTGTGGGCTGACCTGGAGCGATGATGGGGCGGGGTTATGGGTGGAGTCATGGCAGGCAAGTGACAGGCTCCTAACAAGTGCAAACAAGCATTGGGAATGCCAACAGTTTGGGCCTTTGTGTGGGCAAGGGAAAGGCACTTGCCAGTAAAACTGGCAACAGTGCTTTAAGTGGGCCGGGTCAGTCTCCAGAAAGGGCTCCCGAGCCGGGGCCCACCCCTGACTAGCCACAGCCACGCTGACAACTGAGGCAGTCTGTGTAGTGGCTGCATAGTTACACGAGCCGCCTGCAGGTGTCACCACTTCGGATTGGAAAAAAAGAAAAGGTATCACCTTTTCTTTTTTCTAAACGGACATACTTACACCTACAAGCAGCAGGTGTAACCATAGTGAGGACTGCCTGATGGCTACGTACTCTGAAACAGGAGGAGGGCTGGATTGCCCAGCTCTCCTTTTGTTTCTGAGCAAATAGTCATCACCCAGCATAAAGCCCCTTTTCTTTATGCTGGGTGATGACCAGTCCAGCCGGCCTCCTGTTTTTGGGTAAAGAGACATCAGCAGCAGGCAGACCTTTCATTCAAGGAGCCCATGGTTAAAGCATTGCCTACTACGCAGCTCCTTGAATGAAAGGGCTGCCTGCTGCATGTGAGCTGGGCACACCGGTGTCCCACCTTTGGTGCGCCCAGCCCCTTCTTTCGGTTAAAAGATGGGGCTGGGCCCATCAACGGTAATAATGGCAATGCACATCTTTTAGCAGCCCCCCCTTATGCGAGGGGAGGAGTATCTCTCGATAGGGGATGGTCTAATGACACCCATACTTAGGTCACCCCCTTAATGAGAGCCCCCTCAATTTCTAATCCCACTTAATGCGCTGCGTGGGAGAGCCATGTAATTCATAGAAAGGGCCGCGCCACAGGGTCTGGCCTGGGTCTTAGGGCCAAATAAGAGCCAAGCCAGGAAAATGGCCACCCAAAACGGGGGAGGAGCCTGTGTCAGGGGCTTGGAAGCAAGAAAAGGGTTTTAAGGGGTTGGGAGCAACAGAAAGGTCTAAAGGGGCAAGAACATGGTTTGATGGGCAACAGGGGGCACTAAAGCGAGCTGAAGGCAAGAAAAGGGGGTAAACAGGACTGGGGCAACAAAGGGGCGTGAGGTGTCGGCATGGGTGCCGACTTTTGATTTGCAGTGCAGGGGCAATATTTCTTTTTCTTTTTGCACTTACTGAATCCTTAACCCTAATGCTGGAAAGGTTGGCATGATTTGCACCAAGTTGTAAATACCTTAGGAACGTTGGTTAAAGCATGGGATTCTGTTGTAAGGTGTCTAAACGAGCAGAGCATAATGCTTTGCGTTTCAGCCAGGAGCCTAGTACAAACAAAGCATTCTGAATGTAAAGCACAGTGTATTGAAATTACCACTATTGCAAGCAATCCTTCAAATGTGTTTTCATGTACATTTGCTGCCTGATCAATTCAGCTTAATTTTGTCCATGTTCAAAAGGTACAGAATATCAGAATTAAAATTTTAAATGAATAAATGCTCAAGACCCAACATCTGCCCAAAAGAGGGGAGTGGGGTAAGCCAAAATACATGTGCGTCTAAGCCACGGCCTCACAGCTAAGACAAAAAACAAGAAGGTTCCGGTTGGCACCAATATGCTGCGATTTGAAATAAAGCACAGGCATGCCCGCTGAGAATGAAAACTTGTATCACACCTGGAACCATTACTGAGTTTTGATCGATACCTGCATGAATCCAAGTAAAACCGTCAACCATGGATTAGGAGAAGTGAATACAAAGCAACAGGAAACTACAGGGCTTTTAAAATGTGTCAGGATTGGTGGAGGCCTATTTCAAAAAGAGGTTTTGGCGCTCCCTTACCTGCAGCCGGGGAAACAGTCCCGTTACACTGAAATGGAGTCAAAAGAATGCAGCAAGAGGATTAATAGCTGCAGATTATCATGGACAGGCAGCCAGCGGGGAGCTGAAAGACTAAATGTTCACTGCAAAGCTATTAATCACGCTTGGACACCAGGGTGCTATTGTAGAGGAAACCGTAGTAAAAATGCTACAAGGTTATAAGAAGATTGCTGGATACTACAAGAGGCCCACGGGAGGTGATGGTCGGATGGAGCCAGCAAAGGCAGCCTGTAACGTTTGCAATGCAAACCACACATTTAATTTCAGGAGTTAAAGGAGCATGTTGCTGTGTCGTAAGATGTCCAACAAGGTCCCCTCTGGTTGATTATTTTTCGATTTTATACATTTTGTTCCTCAGGGTTTGTGTTTAGGTGTAAATGTCTGGGGTTGGAGGTCCTGCAACCTGAAGGCCCACTTTGCGTAGCTAAACAATGCCTGCATCCGCCCCTATGCACTTGCATTACCTTGCCACCTCCCTTCTCACTCCTCGTTCCAATATCCCTCCATCCTCCTACCTCCTACCCTCTACCAACTCTCCCTCGATCTTCTCCCATCTGTCACTCCCTTGCCTCCACCCTCTCTCCATCCCTCAAATGCTTAATATTGTTTCCCTTTCCTCCTTCTATCTCTCCAGCTCACACTCCCTAAGCCTCCCTCCGTCTCATCCCTCCTTCCCTCTCTCCACACATTATGCGCCAATCCTTGCATCTTTCTTTCTTTCTTGCTCACCCTTTCCAAAACCCAGTTAGATACACACTTTATTTCTCCCCTGCCTTGCACACCCTTCCTCATCTCTGCATTTCAATCTCTAGTCCACTTCATGCCTTTCTCTCCCTGCCTCTTTCTCTCCACATATTTACCTACCTGCCTGCCTCTCTCTCTCTCTTTCCTTTCTTCCC
Source organism: Ambystoma mexicanum (assembly GCF_040938575.1). Lineage (NCBI taxonomy): Eukaryota > Metazoa > Chordata > Amphibia > Caudata > Ambystomatidae > Ambystoma > Ambystoma mexicanum. The sequence goes on along the minus strand of NC_090927.1, from coordinate 228,657,589 downwards.
ATCCTTTTCTCCATATTTCTGTTCCTTCAATTCCTTTTTTCCAGTCTCTTGGGCAGCTGGGTCCTCTTATTGAACACTGTGTTCCAATGCAGGTGCATTAACTTGATGAGCTATATTGGTGGAGTTTGAATCAGTGGCCTCCAGTTTAAAACAGCCAGGAACAGGAGAGAGTGGGGATTGACTCACCATTTAAGAGAGCGAGGGAGACAGAGAGACCGCAGCAAAATCATAGGGGCATGGGGATGGGAGGCAGATGAAAGAGGCAAAGAAATATGGAGGGTTGACAGGTGAAATGGCTGGAAAAAAAGATTCAGAAAGTCAGGAAAGAAAGAATGGAAATAAAGTGAAATGCAAAAAGCAAGAACGATAAAAGAGAAATGGTAAGAATTAGCAAAAGGAGAAGATTGAGCATGGCATGTCCACTGTCCCCACAATCAAGGCTGAGGTAATGATGAGGCGGACATCCCACTTTGAAGTGAGCAGCACTTGCTAATTTTGCAATATGCATGCTAACACTTCACTAAAACTGTGCACGGAATCAGAGGAGCCAGAAGCCCTACTTTGCCCAGTTAGGGTGCAGACCATGATAGCTTGCTTGCCTTTCAAGACTGCCTTCACTCACTATTCACCATCATAAATGAGATGAGAAACCCACATGGATGCAACAACACATCAGTACCTTCACAAAAACTATGCAACGACCTTGCAGACCACTTCAAAAACAAAATCAACAACATGCATTGGATCATACAAAACAGGCCAATCGACAAAACCGTGCTCTATACCCCACCGACCCTGCAACCACAGAATAACCTACAAAGCTTCACACAAATATCAGTAGAGAAATTTGTCAAGCTGCTAAAACATAGCAATAAACCAGTATCACCAATAGATCCCTGACCACCAGACATCTATAAATCAATCCTCACACAAGGCACACCAATGGAATGCCACAGAAACCTCTTCAATCAATGGCTCTTAACAGGGAGTGTACAGCAGTCTTACAAATCTGCATAAATCAAAACGCTCATCAAGGATACCAGGCCCGGCTCCAGGAATTTTCATCTGGGTGGGCCAGGGTTGTGACCAGGGGGGCCCACATTTCATTGGGTGCGGGTGTAGGAGTACCCTAATCAAAGTGCTGACACTGATCCAGATTTCCCAGATCCGTGATCCAGCACATTTCTTTCCCAGATCTGCAAAAATACATTTGCACCCCACCATAAAAAACAGTACATAGCAAAAGAGAAGCAAGGAAAATAGTGTTGCAACATCAATCTACCCATCTTCCCTTCCCATCTGCTCTCCCCTTTCTGTTATATCCGATCCTCCTTCACCTTTCACTGTCCATACACCTTCCGTCAGCTGCCCTAACCACTGTTCCCATGTACCTCCCCTCCCACCTATTCACACCAGCACCCAGCATGCCTTTCCTGGCCTAGCTTGGGAGAATTGAGGGTGATGCCTCCTCCCCTTCCTCTGAGAGGGCTGAGCAGTGAGGAACCCAGTCTTTGTACCATCTCAGATGGTGTCTGCCCAACAATACTTTCCTGAGCACTGTGGCTACTGCCAGCAGGCCGCGGTGGAGATGCTTGTGCTACCTCCAACTTGTTGTGAAAGATAGACCCCCACCCAGAATACTGAATCAAGGAATAGGAGATTTTGTTTCCTACTAAATTTCATTTTTTTCAAACTTCTTTTTATTTCAAGAACAGAACATTCTATGCCCAATCAATACAGGTAGTCTTGTTGATCTTAACAATATTTAGAGCACAACAACATATCCTCCAATGACATACACATGTATACAATCCTCCCTTCACCCATACATTCCACAACCCCCCTCTTTTCCAACTGAACCCCTGCAGTAGTCCCATTCTGAATGTCTCCCATCAATGGTTCATGTCCAAAATTACATTTTAAACACATGTTATTTTTTTTTGTATTTTTGCAGCACATTTTAATTGAGTTGAGAGTGCAAGGTGGTACTAGGGCTGTAAGGGCTGCATCAGGAGGCAGACAGTGCTGGTTGAGGGCTTTTCGGCCTCCTGGTATTGTTCCTGGTGGGGCGTGGCATGAAGGAGAGGGCTATGCTCCCCTACCATGCCCCTGTACATCATTTTCTGGTACATACTGTTACCAAACTGGTTTTAATATGCAATTGTCCACAATGACTTTTTGTTTGATGTGTTTACTTTGATTTGGTATTGAATGACACAATTTTGTTCAATAAATGTGTCCCGGAAATGTTCGAAGTTAGATGTATGTGTGTGTCCTAATGCCTGTGCTGCCCATCTATTAAACCATGAGTGAGGCTTTTTGGAATAGCTTATAATGCGAACTGAATCCTTGTAGTGGCACCTAATTTTAACAGACAAAGCATAGTGAAATTCAAAAATATGCTCAGGATCACACACTTTGGTTAAGCCTACCCTGAAATGTAGATACTTGACCACACATCTTCTGAACTCAAGTTGGTACAAATATGTGTTGAAGTCTGTCTTTGAATACCTAAACTAATACTCAATTGTATACAGATTACTTTAAAAATGCACAGGTCACATGATAAACCAACCTGACAATGTCTTTTGTTTTGAATCCTAAACTGCATAGAGCAGCATTCTCCTATTTGCACTTTTTGCAAAAGGAGCCATTCATTAATTTTCATTGTTTCCACCAAGTACTGTAAAAGTAAAGAGTAAAACACAGGCGAAAAAATTGCCTTTGCTCTTTACTTTACCACTACGTGTCTGGAAAAGTGTAAATCACTTCCGCCATTAACGATTGTAGGAGCCATCCACAATGGATTCCTTTTGACTCTGCCCACTTTTACCAGGTTTAAAAGTCAGGCAGATCCCATAGGAATCCATTGGTTTTCCGCCAATGTAAAAATACTTGCTGGTGGAATACCAATCGGATTTGGCAGGGGGACCTTCTTAAGTCTGATCTGATCTGCTCTCCAACCTCTCCTGTGTATTCATACAAAATCCTGCAGCTCATAAAAAGCAGAGCTAAATACATTTAGCACCACTTCTTCCACTCCGCTTGACCTGGAAAATAATCCCCTATGACTGTAGCTTTATTTTCCCCGTCCTGAATGGAACCCTAGAAGCTCCAGCATAGCAATTAATGAGAATTTACAAAAAATCCCATACAGCCACAAAGTGAAATGAAATGATTGACAAGGTCATTGTTTCACACAGCTTGTTCCGTATCCCCTTAATTACTAAACAAACAATCACACTTAAACAGCTTCTTAAAACTCCCTATATTGTTTTTTAAAGTGCCACACCAATGATCACTGCCTTGTTACCTTTTCTCATCTCTAATGTATTTATTTAATTATTTAATTTATTTCTAAAGCACTAGGACAGTGGCCCGGGGGCATAAGAGCACTGACATGACATACAATATAAAACATAAAGCCCAGAGAGGCCTAAGAAGAAACCTGAGAGAAACTAGTGGAGGCCAAGGATCCATTTGCTCAAAAGGAAAGGTTTTCAGGACATGTTTGAACCTGGGAAAAATGGCACACCGCCTCAAATCAGGTGGAAGAGTATTCCATAAGTGAGAACTTGTGGCTGCGAAGCATTCATTTTGCACCTGTACCAGTTTGGCCTTTGGGGTGAAAAGCAACCCTGTGTTATCAGATCTTAGATTACATTTGTGCTGCCATTGTAAGAGGATTCAATTCAGCACTACAGCTAAGTTAACGCCTAGTCTAGAATACTGAATGAAAACCCTTATTGATATATCTTTAGGTCCAGTTCATGCGTTCTGGATGACTACCCCTATATAACACCCCTCTCTTGGAATCCCCCTGACCCCACTGAGCCAAGAAGTAGTTCTGTTTTGCAAGTTTAAAAGGTTTATTTGATCATTTAAAATAGATATATATATCACGCTTTATAATAAATTAATAATTGAATAGCACACTTAATCTGATATGATAAAGATCAACAACGGAGAATCTGGCGCTAGCACACTTCTTATAATCAATAAGGAGTTGAGATGAAATGGATAAGGTAGCACACTGGTAAATAGGTACAGAAGTATAATGTGGTAGAGGATGCTTTATGTAAGCTCAGGTGGATGCAATATTCAATGAATGCAGTACAGAAAATACTCAATATGATTTCAACCAAACAATGTAATCACTTTTCTCTGGCTATTCACTCCCCCCCTCTTTATGCAATGCAAGGGAATGGGAGGGAAGCACACAGTTCTCAGAAATGCAATCAACTGTAATTCAGTTCAATCCAGCAAGCTTACAGAAAACAGATAGGAGTTTTGAAAACACAGGCCCAAATGCTTTGATATGTGCTAGCAATGGATGAGAAATATGCTGGAAATGCTTTTTAATTCCCTTTCAGAGGTTCAGGGTGAGTGGTATCTAGTTAATATTAGTCCAGGCTCACACTAGCAATGATGCAGGGATAGTTAGCAGGTTAAACGAATTTCTGGCAAATGGAAGGCAAGCAGCAGCAGTTTTTACATGTGAAGAAATTCGCAAATCGCGGTAAAATTCGCGAATGCGTGTTCCGCGATTGCGGTAAAACTATAAGGGGTAGGAATGCGGTTCTTGGTGCGATTCAAAGCTACGATTCTAAGCTATCAGAGGAAAGTTACTGCAAGTCTCTAGCCCAAACGGTCGCGGAGATATGAGCGATTTAATAAAGGTCGTTTTTGGGTTTGCAAATTTCAAAAGCTCAAAATGACAAGTGCAGCTTGCAACTAGCAAATCACAGGTGACAGCTTTACAAGTGACAGGTGACAGTTAGGAGACAGTTCTACTTAGATTAAAATAGGATTGAATTATATTATTTTAACTAAGAGATTGGTTCTGCACAGTTTTCTAGGTACTCACACTATATTCTTGAGTGAAATGGGCCTCGCCACGGATCTGGTCAGGGTTTTAGACTGGACTCTGGTCTGGTCTGGTCTGGCCTCTGCACTTCACAGTGATCTGGGTCAGCTCTCTCTGCTGGTCTGGGTCTCTCTGGGTACAGCACTGCTTTCTCTCTGGTTCTCTTAGTTCTGGATAGATTGAAGTCTCTAGTTTGGCTTTCTGGAGGTTGATGGAGGTAAGTATGGATTTTTCCGGCAGAGCGTCCCGCTGCAGATGGATTTGGAAAAGTCCCTCTCTGTCCTGTCTGTCTGCTTTTATGTGTTTAGAATGTGGGTGTGTTCTAGCATCACTGACCCTACCTCTCTCTCAGCTTCTAATTGGTCAAACTTCCATTTATCATTTGATTGGGGAATGAACTGTGAGTCAGAGTGATGTCATTTTACAGCCTGCAGAAAGTCCACTCCTCCTGTCAACTTACACACAAATCTAGATTTGAAACAAATACATATTTGCAGAGGTACATATTGTTTTAAAATCATATGCACCCATCATGCATTACAGGAGGTATACCCTGTTCAAACTCTGCTCTTCCTGGGAGCTTGCATTCAGAAATGGCACATATTTCACTTTTTAACTGATTTTGCAATTTCTGACATTGACCCAACTTTACATACATGTGTGCAGGGAGTAGGGACATTAACTGATGAAGTTTCAGATTTTTAACATGCATACATTTAGAGTAATATCCACTTTTCCGCTAAAACCCCCCTGAACATGCCACCGGGTCGAAAAACCTCTTAAAATGTGTGCAGAAAAATCACAAGAATTATGGTATCATTTATAAAATTTTCACATGTCCGCTCTATGAGTTATTCATCTTTTTAAAGTTATGTTCTGGCTCCAAAGGGGTGTGGTTTCCCAGGTCACATGGTATAGAAACCAGTCTTTCCAGTTTCTGCCAAGCCAGCTTGCTCTCACAGGCAGTGCTCCTCCCAGCTCCTGCCAAGAGGAAGCTACATTTTACGACTGTGGTAATAAAAACCTTTGCCTGAGTGAAGAGGGCTTTGTTCACTCTCTTGCAGAGCACAGGTAATTCAATTATCAGATAGATGGCATATCCTTAGTGTGGGCAGCAAAAGGAAGGTTGGCCTGGGAACACAGTGGTGACTCAAGTTTCCCTCCTGATGGGGGTAGTTGCCAGGCAGAATTCAGTTCCTTAAGCCGGGTTTCAGATAAAATGTCACTTTTTGTTCCCCAGTTTCTGCATTCAAATAAAACTAAACATTTTTACATATGCAGCTAGAAGGCTGATTCTATGTTTAAAACTATGACATTTAAACAGTTACAAAGGCATGTGACACCAAACATAGCTCACTCATTTAATCTAAACATTTTCGATTTTAGTGTCTTTAAATCCAGTGCAACTTAAACTGCTGACTCCATAGCAGTTTTGTTATAAGCATTGTTTTGGGCTCTTCATTTCCCAGATTTTGTAGGCACACAACACTCCATTCTACCAAATGTCTGCTGGTGTCCAGTGAGTTTTTAGATGTGTTGCAATGTTCAAAATAGACAGTTTGAGCCTGCCTTCAGAGAAACACAGGGTGGTTTTAAACTGCCGGCTTTTGGATAGTGGTGAGTACTGGTACTGCACCCATTTTTGGGATTTAAGAAAATGAATTCCCAACAGTTATGGGTTTGCTTTTGGCAATCAGCATTGCCACTCCCAATGGTTTCAGACTACTGTGCGGGTAGTCCAATGGTGGTTTTAAAGCACTTTGAAGCTAACCGGCGCTACTGTTTTTCCTTTGGCAACCCATTTCCCTCATGGCAACCCAGCCTTTCATTCTCGCACTGGTGGGTGGCAAGTGAGGCAACCATTTTAGTGTGCGCACAAACTGCGCAGCTTTCCTGGATTTCAGCGCACATGTGGGTTTTCCGCCATCTTGAATTTTCTAAGCCCACAGCACCAAATGTTGCAGCATGATAGCTTAAACGTGGGTCAGGACACCCAACAAGCCCCCCCACGCGACTGCACTTTGAATTTGAGTCGATGGGGAGTCGCGTGCCCATGGGTTTTGACCCACGCACCGGTCTGTCCGCATAATCCTCTTCCTCTTCTGTAGATGGCACAGTTCAGCATCTTTTCCTCCATCCGGTCGGATCGATCGGTTCTCCTCGCCGGTCCTGATGGGAATATTGGGCGGTCCACTGGGCCCATTGGATCTTCGTTCCCGGTCTCCGTATCATCCTCCTTGGCCCGTCTTCAGGTTTTCTTTCTCCTAGGACGACAAAGGAAGAGCGGCAATACCTATTCATAGACGTTTTTCCACCACCGTTGAGATAGTGGGGCAGCATATGCATTTCATCATCACGAAACATTACATTCTTATTTTAATAAAAACAGTATGACTAAGAGACAGTTTCATGCAAATCACAATATTTTAGAGACTAGATGTGGTATGTTTTATGATTGGAACTGAATTAGTCTGATACAGTACCCGCTAGGATTCCAGAGGATTCCTCCAGTTGTTGCAGAGTGTGCCTGGGATGGCAACATTTCAACTGGTTTATGTGGACCCACTTGTCTTCCCCCGCTGCCAAACCGCCTTTGGGGATGCGGATCTTGTAGGCCACAGGGGAGATCTTATCGACGATCTCAAAGGGTCCTTTCCATGTAGGCAAAAATTTGCGCTGCTTGGCCTGGTTCCTTTGGAAGTTGTATAGATAGACCCGGTCCCCCACCTGATATTCCTTCCTGGAAGTTTTCAGGTCATAGTGGGTCTTCATGCTATCAGCTGATCTTTCTAGATTCCGCTGAGCATAAGCAAAAGCATGTTGGAGGTGTTTCCTTAAATTCTCTACATACTCATGAGTAGTGGAGGCATTTATCAGTGTCTGCTCTTGGGTCCTGTAGAGCAAATGCTGAGGAAGCACCATCTTGCGCCCAGTCATCAACTCAAATGGTGACATTTTGGTTGCAGATGAAGGGGTAGATCTGATAGCCATTAGGACCAGAGGTAATCGGATATCCCAACTTGGCCCAGAATCTGCCACAAACTTCTTTAATATGCTCACAATTGTCCGGTTATATCTCTCTACTGCCCCAGAAGAAGCTGGTCTATAAGCAATATGCAGCTTTCTCTTGACCCCCAGTATCTCCCACATCTTTGTCATTACTTCACTGGTGAAGTGGCTACCTCTGTCTGACTCAATCCTTTGAGGTAGACCAAAACGGGAAAAGATGTGGTTAATCATCAAGGCAGCTGCAGTTTCTGCCTTGCAATTTGGGGCTGGGAGACATTCCACCCACTTGGTAAACAAGCATGTCACAGTCAACATGTACTTATTCCCCCTAGCCGAGCGAATCACAGGGCCTACAAAGTCGATTTGTAAATCTGACCATGGCAGTGTCATTCCCCTCTTTTGTAAAGGCGCCCGGTGTGTGAGGGATGTCGGCTGAAATTGTGCACACACAAGACAACCCTTCAAATATTGGTTGAGGTCCTGGCCCATGTGTGGCCAGTATGCAACCTCTCTTAAGATTTCCAATGTTGTGTGAAACCCCCTATGACCGGCGGTGGCCGCATCATGGGCGTGACTTAACATCAGGCTTCGGAATGAGGTAGGAACCACCCACTGATCGTGGCCAGCTTTGGATTTCCTTACCAGCAAACCGTCTTGGATTCGGAACATTTTTGGACATTTCATCAACACTCTTAGGTCCTCTTTCCCAATGTAATCGGTATCCGTCAGGGGAAAGTTCTCAGGGTCCTCAAGGTGCTGGTAAAATTTACCAATAATTGGATCCCCCTTCTGAGCGGTAATCAAATCAGCATCAGGGGTCTCCTTACTCCATTGTGCAATTGAAAGGTCGTTGTGAGCATTGGTCTGGGACCTAGTGATAGCAGTGACCTGGATTTCCCCCAATAGGGACTCAATCTCAATTAGATCCCCTTGGATGGCCCCGGTTTTGGCCAGCTGATCAGCTAAGTCATTTCCAGTTTTGTCTGGTCCCTCTACTTTGGAATGACCCTTGATCTTTTTCCAATAGATGGTCATCCCATTCGATGTGACCAGATCATCAATGTTTTGGATCAACTTCCCATGTTTCAAGGGTTTGTTGTTAGCACATAACATGCCTCTGGTTTTCCAATTAACCAGGTGCTCCACGAACCCGTTCCGTACATAATCCGAATCTGTGATTATGACCAGTTCGTGGAGTTGATGCTGGACAGCAGTGAGGATGGCATGATGCACAGCCATCAATTCTGCCACCTGACTACTTCGGGGACCAATTTTGTATCCAGCGGAGGGTTCTGGGGACTCATTCACCCATGCATTCCCTACGCCAGCCACCAGTTCTTTCTCCCCGTCGTTGTCAACATGGTAAGAGCATCCATCCACATAGACAGTGGGCATTCCCTCACACTTGTCCTCTTCAAAGACTTTGTGGGGGGAATTAAGGTATGCCTCCATGTTGTCCTTGATTTTTAGACTTTCGTCCTCGAGACAGTTTTCTCTGGCACAATCATGCAAGTCAGCCAGACCTTGCGCGAGGGGACTCTTCTTGTTTTGGCCATATCGGACCTCCACAGGAAAGCCTTGCATTGACAGAATCCAGGAAGTAATTCGGGAATTACTCACATTTCCGGCCCGGATTCTGTCACTTTGGAGATATTGCAGAGGCTGGTGTGGAGTCTCCACTATGATGTGTTCCCCCTGGATAAACGGGCGGTAATTCTTCAATGCCCACACCGTTGCCAGGAGTGCCTTCTCACAATCGTTGAATTTTTCCTCCACAGAGGATAAAGTTTTGCTCGCATAGGAGATTACTTTATTGACCTTGTCATGCTTTTGGTATAATACTGCCGTCAAGCATGTATTAGAGAACCCTGTCTCCAGGAAGAACTCCTTGTTTCTGACAGGGTAAGCTAGGCAAGGCGCTTGTGAGAGGCTTCTCTTGAGTTGTTTTACTGCCTCGGCTTGTTCTGGACCCCATTCCCACTTGACCCCCCCCTTCAGGAGATGAATCAGGGGTCTGGTGATCTCTGCGTAGTCCTCAATGAACTTTCTGCTGTAATTAGTCAGTCCAAGGAGGCTCCTTAGTTCCCGCAGAGTTGTGGGGTCTTTCAGTTTCTGAAGTGCTTCCACTTTCTTTTCCTGGGGACAGAGGCCCTGAGGGGTAATCTCATGCCCCAAGAAATTAACACGGGTTCTACACCACTGTGCTTTCTGAAAGGAAAGTTTTGCTCCGGCGGCCCTCAACTGTGTCAGAACATAACGGATCTCCGCTATATGTTCCTCCACAGATGAACTTTTGATGAGGACATCATCTACATAAGCCAGGTTACCCCTTGCACCCAGGTCGGGCATGGCCTTATGTAGGAAAATATTGAACTCATTACCGGAGTTAAGGTATCCGAAGGGAGTCCGGGTCCATGTGTACTGCTGGCCCCCAAAGGTAAAAGCCAGTTTGTATTGGTCCTCCCTACTGACAGGCACGGTCCAGTACCCATTGGTCAGGTCTATTGCAGTGAATACCTGTGACCCCTGGATCTGGGCCAGCCCTTGGTCAATGTAGGGCAGAGGCCATCGGGAAGTATGGACCCGTTTGTTGAGCTCCCTGAGGTCGGCACAGAGTCTCCACTGGCCGTTTGGCTTCAATATTCCCAGCACCGGATTATTGAAGGTGCTGTGGACTGGACGGATTATTCCCCGGGACTCAAGGTTCTTAATTATTTCAGTAAGGGACTCCATTGATGCGAGAGGCAAGCGATATTGCTTCACAAACACAGGAGTCATGCCAGGGTCCGTGGGGATTGTTGTTGTGTGGATGTCAGTGCGACCACAGTCATATGAGTCTACCGCAAAGAGATCTTGGAAATCCAAGAAAACTTGTTTCAACTTTTGCTTTTGTTCCAGAGTCACACAGGCATCAGCTAGGTTGACTCTCTCTTCCACCATCTGCCTGAAGCCTGGAAAGACTTCTGGTTTGGCTATCTCCGCGGCCTCCTCCAGCTGGGTGGAGAAGTCCCTGGTCAGAGTGCTGATTTGGACTGGAGGCTTCAGGTTGGCAAGGCAGCCTTCATGAACCTGGAAAATCACCTCCTCCCTCCTGAAGTCACAAGTCACATCTTCCTTACCATAGGGGCAGGAAGTGTACACCAGGAAGTTCCCCCCATGCCGGGTAAAAATCCTGTCTGGTGTTGTATGGTCCTCACTGTCACTGTCAAAACAGTCCTTGGGGATTGGTCCTAACAGTTCATTTACAAGATCAATGGAGAAATGTCGGTCATCAACCGCCATTCCAATAATGGTGCCTGCGGCTAGAGTAATACTCTTTAAGTCGCTGTTATCCACCTCTATTAGAATGGTGTCATGTTCTATGTTGACTAATGGAGTTGGGTTTACCCCCAACCCTTGCTGTTGGAGAGAAGCATTTAGATGTATGTAAGCATCAGGGTTTTTCAACTCTTGTCCCCTTTTAACTTTCACTTCCAGGGAGAATTGTCGGGTCCTTTCTGGGATGGTGACTTCCTCTTTAATCTGAATTTCAACTGCATAAGGTAGCAATTGAGCTGACCTAAATGCTTTTTCTGGATCATCAAAGCCCATGGGATTATCCGCTAATCGGGACCAAGCTTTGAAGCTTATTAGGTCCAAACTAATGGCAAAGCGATTGAGAATGTCACTGCCTAAGTAAAAGGCGGCAGGGACGTCTCGCACGACCCAACAATTATGGACAATGCTCTTGTTGCCAATGGAGATTTTGAGCATACACCTGCTTGGCAGGAGATGTTTGGAATTAGGTGCTTCCAGGTCCATTTCCCATTTGTCTATCAGTTTGAAGGTGGGAATGGCTGGATCTTTTGGGAGTTGGCGAAACATGGCTTCGCTGATGAAGCTCTTACCGTTGTTCACACACACTCGAGCGAGAACAGAGTCCTTCCCATCATTTAACTGAACAGGGATGAACAACTGCTCTTCAATTTGCTGAATATCAGCCAGGCTCTGAGCTGATTTCACATCTTTCTGGACTATAGGAGTGGGAGTTTCTGATTGTGGATTTGTAAAGAATTTCAGAGTGTTTCCTTCCAGTGTGGAATACCACCTTAAACTGGAAGGAAGGTTGATTTTCAGAAATAGAGAGGACCCCCCATCACCAGTCTGTTGTCCTACTGCTATTACTGTCACGTCTGGAATTTGGTTGTTCTGGAAGTGAAATTCTACTTGGTCAGATTTTTGTTCAACCATGTGGCAGGTGCCGTTTAAACTAACATGGTTTACACAATCTATTAGGGGTGACAACCTTCTCAGGAGGTCATTCCCTAGTAAACAAGGGGTGCCCTCTGGGGTCACAACTATGACCGGGTGTTTCAACTTATGTCGCCCAATTTTAATGTCCAAGTCTGCAGTCCCCTCAACGGGAATTTCCTTCCCGTCAAAGTTCTGTAGTTGTCCCGGAAGAGAGGTGAGAGGAATTTGGTAATTCTCTCCCCTTCCTGCATTCAGTTCGTCAAAGGCCCTTCTGGACAGAAGGGTAGCTTCAGATCCAGTGTCCACCAGTGCCGAGATTGTACCCTGCCCCTGTACTTGTACCGGGGCATAATATCTTCCCTCCTTCTCCTCAAGGGGGCACAGATAATGTACATTTTTGGACAACTGGTGGGCTAATTTTCTGGTTTTGGACATCGCTAGCGAAGAGATTTGGGCAGAATTCTGTGGAGAGCCTTGGGAATCTGAAAGAAAAATTTGGCAACTGGAGATCAGAGCCATTGTGGGTTCCCCTGGTTCCGGTTCTGGGCCGCCCCCCCTTTTTGGAGGCAGTCACCAGGATGGGTTTGAACCAGGGGATTTTCTTGCTGTTGGTTCTGGGATGAGATGGTGGGCGGCGGTAGCTCAGTCTCCACATCTCCCCAGTCTGGATTTGCATCCCTAGGGACCCATTTTTCTTTGGGAGGAGTTCCCCCCTCTCTGAAGGAGAAGATCCTTTTCCCAGGATCCTCTGAGGATCCCTCTCCCTCAAATTGGAAGATCTGTACCTCCTCCTCAAACTGAGTCTGTTTGGGTCTTTTGTTTCTCCTACCCCCCCTCTGCTCCTTAGGAGGCAGACATTCAGGGGCAAGAGATTTTGTTTCCGGTTCCTGGGTTTCCAGGGGCTGTTTACAAGTGAGGAAGGAAGCTTCCTCCAAGGCTTTACACCCCCCTTCCCTTTGTGCCTCCTCCCTGGGAACCGGTGAGTTATCGGGGTGCTGCCCCCGTCATTGTTCTGGAGCACCAGGTCCAGAGTTGGGTGCGTTCTGCGCCGGCACGCCCATCTGAGGGTTCTGCTGAGCCCTCAGTATGTGACCCAGGTCCCGCGCCATGTTTTGAACCTGGCGCTCTAACTGGGAAACCCGCTCAGGCTGATACGGGGCCCTGTTTTCTCCCCTGGGCTGATCCCGGGAAGGGTAGCTGTCCCTCCTCTGGTAATACCCCGGGTTGGGAAGATTTGGGTACCCCTCCACCCTTGGCCTCCCCTCTCCCGGATTCAGTGGTCTGGGCTCAGGGAATTGGGGAAAGAAGGATGGATGGTTTTGGGGCTGGAAGTCGGGTGGATATCTGGGGAAAAAGTCCTGCCCAGGGTTTGGTAAATTTCTGCCCTCCTGTGGGAAGTTTGGAGGGAAGTTCCCTGGGTTAGGTGCTTGTCTGGATCCCCCCCCTTGGGCTGGAGGAGTCCACACATAACCCAGGATGGGTCGATTTCCCTTGTAACGGGGACTTACATAATCAGGAGAGCGAGGGACCCCATTTGTGGGGCTGCCTCCTTGGCTCCCTGTCTGTGACTGACCCGAGGACCTCCTGGGCCTAGCATTATTAGGTGCAGGCAGGTTTTTAGGCCCCCCCATCTCCAAATCCAAAACGGGGGTAACCTTTACCTCTGCCACCTTGGCAGCAGCAGGGGTGCTGTTGGCTTTGGGGTTTTTCTGGGCATTACTTTTGCTATCTACCGGTTTCTGCACCTCATAGATCCGGGTAGCCTGTTCAATGACCCAGTCTAAAGATCTTTTCTCGTGAAAATCCCTCACGAGCTGGGTCATGATATATTTGGGCAAGGCATGGAAAAACGTATTTATAAATTCCCTGCTGTCCGTGCGCACCCTTCTTGTGGTCTGTGCAAAAGCACGCTTTAACTCCTGCACAAATTCTTGTGGGGCCTGATCCTCCCCACATTGCAAATTGTAGGCTGCCTTGCGAGCCTCTTGAGGATTTCTGTGAACAGAAAAATGTTTCAGGATGGCCGCCTTATATGTGGACCATCTTAAATGATTTTGGTCCTCAAGCCCCGCAAAGAAACTGGAGTATTCCGGGGAGAAGGTCCACTTTACATATTGAATACAGCTTTGGCTGTCCTTCAAATGGAAAGTCTCCATCATTTGTTCAAACAACTCTAAGTGCTCCCAAACAGAATACTTAGCGTTCTTATGGTAAGGCGTGATGACGCTCCTGATCGCCTTAATCTGCTTTTAGGGGTCCTTAAGCAAGGCCCTTTTTGCCTTATTGGCCTTTTTGGTTCGGGTAACCCTTGTCCATTCTTCCTCGGACTCAGAGGCACTGCTCCCAGAGGTTCCCGTCTGTTCTTCCAGGTTTTCCCGGATTCTGCGAGCCTGGGAATGGCTGGCAGAATGTGGGGACCTGGTCTCCTGTGTCCTGCGCAGTTCAGAGGAGTCTTCAGATTCCTCCTTGCTGCCAGGATTTGATGGGTACCCCCTCCACTGACCTAACTGGGCAGAGGTTTTCAGGATGCCCTTAATGGGCCTACTCTCCTGGGGTGCCCCATTGAACTGTACTGTACTTGGGTGCCCATACCCGGATGCCCACCCCTCCATTCCTGAGTGGTACTGGCCTATGAGCCCCATACTCTTAGCTGGATAGTAATCTGCCATCCCTGTGGCCCTGTGCTCATGTGCGCCAGGGGACATGGGGGTGGTAGAGTCCAGGGACTGGGGAAGATGAAGGCCCCTGGTGTTAGGGCTCCTGCGGTTATGGTCAGGAGTCTCTCTTTCCCAGCGGACCTCATCTCTATCCGCCCCTGCTCCCTGTTGCAATGCAAGAGCCTGCATTTGTGCTTTCAGTTCCTCTGTTAAGGCCTTACTCGACTCTATCAGTCTCTCCTGCATCGCTACCTGTTGTTGGAGCCTATCATTGTGTTGACAGAGGGCCTCATTTTCCCTCTGTGCTTCCTGGGTGGTCCTGGAGAACTGGGCCAGTCTTTGCTGCAGGAGGGTTACCTCCTGAGCTGTGTCCCTATTGGCCTGCTCCTTTCTTGCTAGAGCATCTTCCACCCTTCTGGTGTGCTCTACCAAGTTCTGGTGTTCTTTTTGGAGATCACCCAGTTCCTGGTGGGCCAGGTGATTTTCTTCCATTTTTCTTTTTAAATGGCAGACTTCCTGGCCTAAGGCGTCTCTTTCCTGACTAAGAGCCTGCATTTGTGCCGCCAGGTCGTCCCTTTGCCGTTGAAGGGCACCAGCTTTTTGGCGCTCCTCATCAAACTCTGCCTGGGTATCCAGGTCTTTCAAGATCAGCTTGTTGCTCTCTACCTTCACTCTATCTAGATGACTTTGCAGGGTGGCTACCTGCTCCGTGCATGCCCTGTTAAAGTCTAATTGTTGCTCCAGCTTTTTCTGGCTCTGCAGTAAGGAGTCCAAACTGTCTTGGTGCTCCTTCTGCAGGGCCAGAAATCTGGTATCCTGTTCTGACTTTTCCTTTTGCAGCACATCCATATCCTCCTTCATTTTAGTGATGTACAGTCTGCTGTCATTTTCTGACTCCTGGCTCCTCTGCAGCCTCTGCTCAGAAGAGACCAGGTCAGATTGGACCTTCTGTAATGCCAGCAGTTGCCTACTCGCCAGATCTTGGCCTTCAGCACATTTGTCCTGCACGGCTCCCATATGTAAATATAAATACGCCGCTACCCTGGCAATCTTATTGTGTTCATCTTTGGCTTTAGGAGCCATATATAGTTCACTCAGGGCCACATGTAAGGGACCCTGATCTCTATATATATCTGACCCTGTTTCAGTGACCTGTTGTGTGATGGCCTGCAACCACGCATCCTGGCCCTGTTCGGTCCATTCACCTCTCACAAATAGCTTATGCAAGAGGTGCTCTCTGGCTATTTTCATGTCTACTAAGGTCGTCATTCTAGAGATTGGTCTCTGTCCTGACTTACAGAAGTTTGTATTTTATTTTTGCAGAACAGAACTTTTCTTGGAGTGTCCCTTTTGAGGAATGCTTCACAGCGTAATGCAGCGTGGTGATCCGACCGGATGTATGTATCCCGTCAGTTAGCACACTGTATTAAGCTGCACAAGTGGTAAATCTAACCCAACGTCTCGGCTCGAGCCCCCAATTTGTAAGAGGATTCAATTCAGCACTACAGCTAAGTTAACGCCTAGTCTAGAATACTGAATGAAAACCCTTATTGATATATCTTTAGGTCCAGTTCATGCGTTCTGGATGACTACCCCTATATAACACCCCTCTCTTGGAATCCCCCTGACCCCACTGAGCCAAGAAGTAGTTCTGTTTTGCAAGTTTAAAAGGTTTATTTGATAATTTAAAATAGATATATATATCACGCTTTATAATAAATTAATAATTGAATAGCACACTTAATCTGATATGATAAAGATCAACAACGGAGAATCTGGCGCTAGCACACTTCTTATAATCAATAAGGAGTTGAGATGAAATGGATAAGGTAGCACACTGGTAAATAGGTACAGAAGTATAATGTGGTAGAGGATGCTTTATGTAAGCTCAGGTGGATGCAATATTCAATGAATGCAGTACAGAAAATACTCAATATGATTTCAACCAAACAATGTAATCACTTTTCTCTGGCTATTCACTCCCCCCCTCTTTATGCAATGCAAGGGAATGGGAGGGAAGCACACAGTTCTCAGAAATGCAATCAACTGTAATTCAGTTCAATCCAGCAAGCTTACAGAAAACAGATAGGAGTTTTGAAAACACAGGCCCAAATGCTTTGTTATGTGCTAGCAATGGATGAGAAATATGCTGGAAATGCTTTTTAATTCCCTTTCAGAGGTTCAGGGTGAGTGGTATCTAGTTAATATTAGTCCAGGCTCACACTAGCAATGATGCAGGGATAGTTAGCAGGTTAAACGAATTTCTGGCAAATGGAAGGCAAGCAGCAGCAGTTTTTACATGTGAAGAAATTCGCAAATCGCGGTAAAATTCGCGAATGCGTGTTCCGCGATTGCGGTAAAACTATAAGGGGTAGGAATGCGGTTCTTGGTGCGATTCAAAGCTACGATTCTAAGCTATCAGAGGAAAGTTACTGCAAGTCTCTAGCCCAAACGGTCGCGGAGATATGAGCGATTTAATAAAGGTCGTTTTTGGGTTTGCAAATTTCAAAAGCTCAAAATGACAAGTGCAGCTTGCAACTAGAAAATCACAGGTGACAGCTTTACAAGTGACAGGTGACAGTTAGGAGACAGTTCTACTTAGATTAAAATAGGATTGAATTATATTATTTTAACTAAGAGATTGGTTCTGCACAGTTTTCTAGGTACTCACACTATATTCTTGAGTGAAATGGGCCTCGCCACGGATCTGGTCAGGGTTTTAGACTGGACTCTGGTCTGGTCTGGTCTGGCCTCTGCACTTCACAGTGATCTGGGTCAGCTCTCTCTGCTGGTCTGGGTCTCTCTGGGTACAGCACTGCTTTCTCTCTGGTTCTCTTAGTTCTGGATAGATTGAAGTCTCTAGTTTGGCTTTCTGGAGGTTGATGGAGGTAAGTATGGATTTTTCCGGCAGAGCGTCCCGCTGCAGATGGATTTGGAAAAGTCCCTCTCTGTCCTGTCTGTCTGCTTTTATGTGTTTAGAATGTGGGTGTGTTCTAGCATCACTGACCCTACCTCTCTCTCAGCTTCTAATTGGTCAAACTTCCATTTATCATTTGATTGGGGAATGAACTGTGAGTCAGAGTGATGTCATTTTACAGCCTGCAGAAAGTCCACTCCTCCTGTCAACTTACACACAAATCTAGATTTGAAACAAATACATATTTGCAGAGGTACATATTGTTTTAAAATCATATGCACCCATCATGCATTACAGGAGGTATACCCTGTTCAAACTCTGCTCTTCCTGGGAGCTTGCATTCAGAAATGGCACATATTTCACTTTTTAACTGATTTTGCAATTTCTGACATTGACCCAACTTTACATACATGTGTGCAGGGAGTAGGGACATTAACTGATGAAGTTTCAGATTTTTAACATGCATACATTTAGAGTAATATCCACTTTTCCGCTAAAACCCCCCTGAACATGCCACCGGGTCGAAAAACCTCTTAAAATGTGTGCAGAAAAATCACAAGAATTATGGTATCATTTATAAAATTTTCACATGTCCGCTCTATGAGTTATTCATCTTTTTAAAGTTATGTTCTGGCTCCAAAGGGGTGTGGTTTCCCAGGTCACATGGTATAGAAACCAGTCTTTCCAGTTTCTGCCAAGCCAGCTTGCTCTCACAGGCAGTGCTCCTCCCAGCTCCTGCCAAGAGGAAGCTACATTTTACGACTGTGGTAATAAAAACCTTTGCCTGAGTGAAGAGGGCTTTGTTCACTCTCTTGCAGAGCACAGGTAATTCAATTATCAGATAGATGGCATATCCTTAGTGTGGGCAGCAAAAGGAAGGTTGGCCTGGGAACACAGTGGTGACTCAAGTTTCCCTCCTGATGGGGGTAGTTGCCAGGCAGAATTCAGTTCCTTAAGCCGGGTTTCAGATAAAATGTCACTTTTTGTTCCCCAGTTTCTGCATTCAAATAAAACTAAACATTTTTACATATGCAGCTAGAAGGCTGATTCTAAGTTTAAAACTATGACATTTAAACAGTTACAAAGGCATGTGACACCAAACATAGCTCACTCATTTAATCTAAACATTTTCGATTTTAGTGTCTTTAAATCCAGTGCAACTTAAACTGCTGACTCCATAGCAGTTTTGTTATAAGCATTGTTTTGGGCTCTTCATTTCCCAGATTTTGTAGGCACACAACACTCCATTCTACCAAATGTCTGCTGGTGTCCAGTGAGTTTTTAGATGTGTTGCAATGTTTAAAATAGACAGTTTGAGCCTGCCTTCAGAGAAACACAGGGTGGTTTTAAACTGCCGGCTTTTAGATAGTGGTGAGTACTGGTACTGCACCCATTTTTGGGATTTAAGAAAATGAATTCCCAACAGTTATGGGTTTGCTTTTGGCAATCAGCATTGCCACTCCCAATGGTTTCAGACTACTGTGCGGGTAGTCCAATGGTGGTTTTAAAGCGCTTTGAAGCTAACCGGCGCTACTGTTTTTCCTTTGGCAACCCATTTCCCTCATGGCAACCCAGCCTTTCATTCTCGCACTGGTGGGTGGCAAGTGAGGCAACCATTTTAGTGTGCGCACAAACTGCGCAGCTTTCCTGGATTTCAGCGCACATGTGGGTTTTCCGCCATCTTGAATTTTCTAAGCCCACAGCACCAAATGTTGCAGCATGATAGCTTAAACGTGGGTCAGGACACCCAACACCATATAAGAAGGGTTTATTCCATACATGCAAGCATGTGCAATGCAAAGGGTACGAAACTTGATTCTCTTTGTAATGGGGAGCCAATGTAATGCTCTGCGTGCTGTTGAGATATGATCTGTTTTAGACATACCCATAACGACCCTCACTGCGTTGTTCTGGAAAACTTGCAGACAATTGAGTTCTCCTTTGCCAACCCCAAGCAGACTGCTGGCATGGTAGTCCAGGCGGCTCCCAATGATCGCCCTAGCTAGGGTGCCACAAATGGAGGCCTCAAGGAATGGTCTGATTTACGCCAAAAGTTGAATGTAGTATGTTGAGTTAGACACTAGGCAACTGATAGGGGATCTCATTCAGAGCTCTTGGTCAATAGGGACTCACAAGGTTTTTACTTTTTTCAAAGTGGGGAGCAGACATTCTGCGATTTAAAAGAATTAATAGGACTGATCAAGCTGGCGCAACTTGGGGCTCGTGCCCAGGATAATAATCTTAGTTTTTGAGTTATTCGGGCTAGGCCATTATACCGAATACAGAGCTGGATTTGGTTGTATGTGGCATTAACGACATCTGTGTCTTTGGAGGGGTCACCTGATAAAGGGAAAAGACACAGAGTATCATCAGCATAGTTGGCATAGCACTTCCTGTTGTAAATAATCTGTCTCTGAGACACGTTAAAAAGATACAATCTCAATGGTAGGGCCTGTTTAGCCCTGCTCTATGTATTTGAAGGAAGAGGGAAGAACGGGGTGGGGGGGCATTGGTATTTGTCCCTTTTCCAAATGTTAAATCCACCTCTCATTGCACTCTTTAGATCATATTTAAATACTGTGTTTAAGATATACACCTTTTATACTTTTCCCGCAACATTATAGAAAACGCTCTTCTTTTTTGTGATTTTACGGCTGTTCATGTTTAATTTCCGGCACTGCCTAAACACCCAACACCCAGGATTTACATCATACTTTCCAAACAAATCCCACAACACGCATGACATATTCTGTTTGCATACACACTCTGTAAAGCTACTCAAACAGAATGAGGTTATCAAGTCAGTACTTATCAGTACTTATCAGTTTGAATCATGAAACATTCTGGCGGAGTAGACTAGCCTTCCAAACAAAGATACATTCTATTTAGGTCGGAACCCCACTGGTAAGTATGCATGAGAAGATCTGAAACTGGTCAATACTTGCCAACCTAGCCTTATCATTTTCAGGTAGGGCCTTGTTGGACCAGCTCAGTGAGGTGCAGCTTGATTCCCTAGGTGTAGCAAGCAAGACACCCACATCTGGGCATATACACATTCACTTAGGGAGACAAATGGAAGCCAACATGCATTGGCAAAGCCAACAGCTTGGGCTTTTAATTAGGAATGGATAGGCATTTGCCAGGCACTGCCATAAGGGTACCACATAAGGGTACCACCTGGCCATAAGATGGGAACAGCTGGAAAATGGTGCCAGTAACTGGGCATATGATGGAATTGCCTGGCAAATGTCTGCTAATACCTATACGCAAGCCAAAACTGATGGCGTTGTGATTGCTTGTTTAAGACAGGACTTCAGTGCACGTCACAGAGGCATTGACAAATATATAGCTTATAAAATCAACTGGCTGAAGACACACATTAAGAGAATTTTATTAAACCAGGAGCTCATTTACAGAGGTAAGTAAGTAATTAAACACTCAAAATAATGCTTAGATACAACACTGGCAGGCCCTATACAGCAACACGTTTGGTGTTACT
This sequence comes from Ambystoma mexicanum, assembly GCF_040938575.1. Taxonomy (NCBI): domain Eukaryota; kingdom Metazoa; phylum Chordata; class Amphibia; order Caudata; family Ambystomatidae; genus Ambystoma; species Ambystoma mexicanum. The sequence continues at coordinate 228,636,407 of NC_090927.1, read as the reverse complement.
TTGTGACAGAGCTTGCTCAAAGTCATTAGGTGAGTAAATGACCAGACACACCCATAGGATGTGTGTTTCTCCTCACATTCTATCACCATCCTATCTGTGTTCCACTGCGTGCGTTCTGGTTGTACCTAATAGGTAAAAAGTCTCTGAATAAATTAAAGCCACTGTCATTGCTCTGGCCAGCCTTCCATGCCATTGTTTGCATATCCGCCTTGGCCGTGTCACTAATATCAAAGCCCGTCCCAAACTGCTAGACCACAGGGCCTAAAAATCCATGCGGTTACTTGTGTTGCAGTGCAGATGGAACACAGTCTTGCAATTGATATTGAACTGCACCTTACACCAAAAGTCATTTGCTAATGGCTTGTCCCTTTCTCTAATGGCACAGACATACTACAGAATTACGGCATGGAATGTTGCACAGAACAATGGTAGTGGTAATGTTTAATTCAAAGCCTTGCATCTATCACTTTTTGATTTTTCTACACTCTCCTCTCCAGAATTACATTTTTGTTACTACCAACCTTGTGTTTTCACTTGTACTCAAATAGTTAATGCAGCAGAATATATACTTAGAATGTAATTTGTAAGGGCCCCCAGTCAGTTGACACACCTTCTGCAGAAACTAGTGTTCAAGCAACTTTACCTGTCACTTATATTGTTTGATATAGTTAACCATTGTATTAAGCATGATGTGAAAAACCACTATGTTCCTAAACAAAATAAACATACTTTAAATTACAGAAACCAAATTGTGATTTAGGTTTGAGAAAATAGTAGTAGACAGCCTGCTTGTATACGTGTGCTACCTCACTTAGAGGTGTGAATGGCCCTCCATCTCCCTGGTCATTTGTACTTTCACGGCTCTGGGGGGGATACATCATTGTCTAGGGCAAGAAAACAAATCCTGGCTGGGCCTCCTGCAGTTCAGCCTCTCAGAATGATGTCTCTGATGTTGCTGATGAATGTTTAGAGTGACATCCACCCCCTCACTCCCTTGGGTACCACTGACATGGCCTCCTGTCTAGGGGGGCCAAGGGCTGGCTCTGGGGGGACCTGGCCCCCTTCTCCCCTGCTGGAGCCGGGCATGAAGGATACTACAGGCGATGTGGAAGACCTCTCTAAGTACAGACCGATATCAAACATTCCATATCCGGCAAAACTGCTAGAAACCCATCTCTACTATAAGGAACTCATGGTGGCAACAGTAAAGGCAGACACAAGTGATCATAGTTCAAGGGTGTTTATTAAACTGTAAATGCACAGTGGACAAATTCCTAACGTAAACCTAAATCTAAGATGGGAGCAAGCTTTGACCATCAAATGAAAAATAAGGCAGTCTTTGTGGAGTCTTGTGAAAGTAAAAGTCTGATACTAAAAAAAACTATTGCCAAATCCTTACAACTAATTACAGAAAGAGTGCGGGATAGGGTTTCAATAAAGAAAGAAGTGTTCACAAATAATAAGTCAGGATGTGATTGCCAGGTGTCTCCCTGCCCCAAGTCTGGAGCACGGGACAAGGTGGGTCTCCTAAGCACAGTAAACACTCAAGCTTTCCCAGCATGAGCCAATAGTTCTGTTTCAGCTATCAGGTTGTTCCATGGTTAAGTCTCTTTTTACTAAAATGTCTCTTGCCTTTGAGGGCCTGATATTTTCAATAAAAAAACACAAAGTTCTGTTTCCTGTATGACTCTGGGTGATGGCTTTACCCCTGGGTCCCCATCTTTCGGGCGCAGACCCCTCACCAGTCGTATACAACAAATCAATTAACCAGTTGATGTCTCAATGAACTATGGGTATGGCTTTCCACCCCTGGGTCTCCCTCCTTCGGGTTCAGACCCCTTTTCAACTGTCAGCCTCCCTCCTTTGGGTTCACAATGGCTTTTCTTGTATTCACTAATCACAATGTCCTTTGAAATATTTCACTGTGGATATCCCTCCACCAGTTCACTCCTGTCAACACGATGTTCATGCGAGTTCAGACTTCATCCCTTCTTGTTAGCATCCCTCCACCGGGTTCACTCTTGCCAACCTTTACGACACACTGTTTGTGTAAAACCTTTACCATGCAGGATTTGTTCCCCTTTGCTTCACAATCATCTGTTGGTCAAAGTCTTTCGATTGTACAGAGGATTTCACAAGACCCCATATGACCACTTTGACCCCCTTTCGCCTTTTCCGAAGGGCTACTATTACGGTAGTTTCTATCATCGGGTAATCGCCCAGAGGCTCCTACTTGAGCACCCACGTGGTGCTGGACTTCTCCGTTGCTGGTTTTGGGCCTGGGTCCACAAAACACAGCGCACGACAGAGCACTGTTTAATAATTGCAGAGCAGATGTGTGGAGGGCTCTCAGGGTACAGAATCCTTATACATCAGATATGGGTGCAATTATGATACGTAAGATGAAGGAAGATGAAGACCCTATTGCTTACATGCAGGATATTCAAGAGAAATGGCAGCTTGAAACTCGCGAGCCTTGGGAAAAAATTGTGGCATTATTTTACCACATTTTATGTCAGGGGTTACCTGAGCCAGTACCGAGGCAGATGAAGAAACAAGTGGGGATGGAAGTGAAACCATGGGCTGAGATACAGTTGATGATAGTGCATCACTGTTGGCTATTGCAAGACAAAAATAGGAAGAAAGATGAGAATAGGAAAATCAAGGAAGCCAAGTTAGTTCAGAAGAAATTGTCAGAATTTGCCATAGAAGGGGCGTTATTGACAAGCAGAGAAGGACTCGGAATGCAATAAGCGATGGGTGTATCACAGGCGAATAATCAGTGTCCGATGGACCAAGGTGGATATGGGTTTGTGCCATAAGGCAGATGTACGGGCTATAGAGGAAGAAGGAGATTCCAGAATAATTAAGGTGGTTTTCAGAATGCGCAAAATGAGAACCAGAGCACCCATGGAGGATTTAACAAAGGGGGACTTGTCAGACAAGCACCCCCAATATGTTGGACGTGTGCGATGATATGGCACATTGTACACGTATGTGGGAGCCAAGGGAATGTACAGAATGGTCAATTCTCAAGAGGGGGACAGCTTTTCCTCCACCATATAGCACACAAACTAGGAAGGGTATGCCCAAGATCAGACAATGTATCAGAAACAAGCGCCACACGTGCAGCAGGCTCAGCAACCAGTGCAAATTAATCCACCACAAGAACAGTCAAAACAAGCCCCTATGCAAACACAGCAGTACGCAAACACAGGACTCGTGCTGACACCCAGAATAGGCAGTGCCACAGTGGTAGGAGAAAATCAGATCACAGGGACAGGAGTACGCCTGTATCCACAATAGAACTGAAGAAAATTAGACCATCCAGACCAGAGATAACATCCGATTACTCTTTCAATTGTAATCGTTAGCTTTTATTTTACAAAAACCATATATCAAATTACACAATGACAATTATATTCATGTAAAGATGTGGCTCTTTGAACCAAAACAAACACATCCCTCCATACAAACTTCATTCACAACTTCTTCATGCATTCATCATATTCACAAATGATAGAAAATTATATGTTGTTCATATTACAATAACAATGGCAATTAAAGCATTTCTTAATTCAACACTTGATTAATTTACAATGTGTCCATCTGTAAACATTCAGAGGATAGAAAAACTGTTTGTCAACATGTTTCGGTTGAGTTCTTAACGTGGGCAATTGATTCCCTATGTGTATTATATTCAACCTTCTTCAGGACAAGGGACGTTCGCCAAATCCGCGTAGTCTCACAGAAAAGTGGGGGTGTGTAAGGCAAAGAGGCCTTGGGTCTCCTCTGATTTTTTCAGTGGCTCGCGTGTCGGTTCGTTGGAATAAATCCCGGCATGAAAAATCTCAAATAATGAGCTTCACGTTGTATGTCTCGATTAGAATGAATGGGCTCGAGAAAGTAAACGAGCTGTGAGTTCGAGCTATTAGATGTACTCCCGAAGAGATGAAAATGTAATGGAGGAAATCCCCAAATGAATATGAAAAAGAGCAAGAAAAGGAGCTTGTGACCGTCACAATAAGCAAGCATGACGCACAGAGAAGACTGGCTGAACAAGATGCATGACCCTTATAGAAACTGATGATGAAATAAAGAATTGAGTAAACTTTCATATGTGAAGAAAAGAGTGCTCGTGTGAGGAGCACTGCAGAAAATGCAAGCCTTTCAATAACTGTACAGATACAGTAACGCAAGCAGACAAAGTGATCATAGAAGCTGGCTATATGTAGTGAATAGACTGCAGGTGGAGCTGCCATTATATAGAAGTTGGACATCAGTGTCATAAATTTAGTAAGCTCAGACCCATATAGAAGGAAGGCCGAGAGCTGTGTCACAGTAAGAATTAGCTGACATCACAGACTTGAATGGTAAAGCTGTCTGGCCTGGTGTCAAGGCTGAGGGCAGCCAAGACTGGTTACCTGTTCTTGAAGGCGGTGCAAAGAAAGAGCACTATGCGTGCCAAGTTTTGTTCATTTAAGACATTTAATTGCCTCGAAAGGGTCCAAAGTGTGGCCTTCTGTCACGTGAGCCAAAGATGGAAAGAGAGTGAACATGGATTCCTAGAATAACGATAGTGCATGCTCACACTCCCTTATATTCCCAGAGACAAGAATACACTGCAGGGACAAGTTCAAAGACAATCTACATGGCAGAAGGCATGGGTGATGAGAGTCGTTGGGCTAATTGGGTGGGGAGGTAAAGTCGAGTCCACCTCCTGGCACCTGGGTACGAGTTTACATGCTGCTAAGTGAACCGAATGTAGACATGGCACAAGTGTGCCAACAAATTGTAGAGGGCCATATAATGAAGGGCCTTATAGTTTGAGAGCCAATGATATAACGTGTACTTAATAATGTGGAAGATGAATTGCATTATAGGTAGGCACAAGATGTCCACCTGACATTAGAGACCCAAACACAACCCAATCCCTTATAGAAAGTATACATAGATGTTCCCCTTGAGCATATCACAATCCCTCTTAGGTTTCTTGTACATGCCACATAGTATGATGTCACATATGACAAATGAACCATGGGGGGCCCTTAAATCAGTAACACGGCATACAAGGATGGGGATGCAGAATAACTCTTGCACCAAACAATAATACTGACTCAGGAAGTTGGCGAAATGTCTCATCTGAATGTTTTATTTTCAATTGTCTAAAACAGGGAGTTAAAACGGACATCAATGGACGCGGCACAGCATTCTCTTGGAGCATTTCATGAAAAACAATACTTTTATAGCAAAAACTCGTCATACGTGACGTCATACTATGTGGCAAACTAAGAAAACCTATAGGGGGTTGTGGTTGGCTTATGTGGAACATCTAAGTCTACATTTTATATAGGGATGGGTTGTAATTGGGTCTCTACAGTCAGGTGGACACCTAGCGCAAGTCATCTTCAACAGTTATTAAGTGCACAGCATATTATTGTCTCTCAAACTATAAGGCCCTTCGTTATACAGCCTTCTACAATTGATTGGCATGCTTGTACACTTCTGGAACATTCGGCACACTAGCAGCACGTAAACTGGTACTGTAGGTGTCAATGGGTGGGCTTGAGCGTGTCTCCACACCCAAGTAGCTCAACATCCCTCATCACTCATGCCGTCTGCCATTCAGATTGTCTTTGAACTTGTCCTTGCAAAGTATCATTGCTCCTAAGAATAAAAGGGAGTATAGGCACACACTTATCGCAGTTCAGGTCTGCACGCCCAACTCCTATTTCCATCCTTGACTCACGTATTTCGGCCTGTTTTGCAGCATTTAATTGTCTTGAGTGAATAAACTTGGCATTCATAGTGTTCTTTCCTTGCATCTTAACAAGGGCTGATTCAGCTTCTCACGTTCCCATGTTCTTCAAGGATAGATAGCCGGTTCTTGGCCAATCCATCCTTTGACACCAGGCCAGACAGCTTTTCCAAGACTTTCCTCGATTCTTCAGCTGTTTTCTTGCTGCAACACAGCTTTCCGATCCTTCTTTCTTTGTGGGTCTGAGCTTACTAAATGTCTGACACTGATGTCCAGACTCTATACGATGTCCAGACTCTATATAATGGCAACACCGCCTGCAGTCTATTCTCTTCTTATAGCCAGCCTTTGCGATTACTTAGTCTACCTGTGTTGCTGCGTCTGTACAGTTATAAAATTACTTGCATTTTCTGCAGTGCTCTTCACACGTGCACTCTTCAATTCTTTACTTTGTCATTAAATTCCATAAGGTCTTTGCATCTTCTTCTTTGACCACTCTTCTCAGTGTGTCCCGCTTGCTTCTTGTGATGTCACCAGCTTCTCTTTCTCTCATCCTCATATTCCTTCGGGGATCTTCTCCAAGAGATTGTCATCTCTACCGGGATACATCATATAGGGTCTTCTCAATGGATACCTTTCTAGAAGACTCTCCTTGGAATAGGCATCACCACTGGCGTTGTGCATGTCGCAATTTCCGGCTTCCAACATATAGGCAGAATGGGGGCGGGACTTCCTGCAGAGGCATTCAGCTGCTCCTCTACGCTAACTTTTACTATGTAACTGTGATTTTCTATGAAATGAGCTCGAGCGAACGTCCCTTGATGTCCGTTGTAACTCCCTATTTTAGACAATTGATAATAAAACAGAAAAGTTTGCCATCTTCCTGAGCTGGCTCGATTATTTGGTGTCAGAGTTATTCGGCATCCCATCCATTGCATGCATCTTGCCAAAAGGCTCTAAGCTCACAGAGATTTGGCCAGACCCTATGGTAGAGACAGAAATGACCATTTCATTCTGACAGCTACATCCTAGTAATACCCTTTCCAACCAAACCGGAATGGTTTGAAACATGTACAGATGTTTTGGACGGATCATCATCTTTATTAACAAAATACAACCGAGTGGTAGTCTGTCCCAGCATAATAACTTCACCTTCAATTATGAAACATAAATGCCACACTTTTTTTGCATGAAATGGATATATAGGGAGGAGGCAGCCCATCAGTGGCGTGTCCAGGGAGTGGACTGGGGTGACACGTGTTACCCCTGGAACCTGATTGGCCACCCCAGGTGCCACCCCATTATCCTAAATGATGATCATCATTATGTGTGTGTGCGCTCATACTTCATGCCACCCCTGCATAAGTCAGTGCCCCACTTGGACCAACCGAGTCAAAAGAGTCTGGACATGGCACTGAGCACATCATCTTCGTCTTATTTCCAGGTTACCCACTGATTATACACCTTTATACCTATGTCTGTCCCTCAATAAGTCAGATAGTGTATGATGTATAATTGGTTATTTATAACGTGCTTAATACCCAGAGGTTTCTAAGCGCGGAACCAACCTGTGTTGCTCCACTTCGTCTTGCTTCCAAGGCAAGCTCGTTGCCCCTGAGCTGTCCTCCCAGGCACTATCATAGTGGTTAAATAAATAGTACGCAAAGCAAGAGACAGAGGGCACCGTTGCCTCGTGCCCCTGGCCAGGAGTAGTGGTGGTGCTGACAGTGTGCCATTAGTCCTGACTCTTGCAAAGGGTGAGAACATAGTAGTTTAATGTATGAAATAATTATATGACCAAATCTACATATTTTCAATGCAGTAAATAAGAATTTCCAAGAATGGAATCAAAGGCTTTTGCATGTCTCATGAGGTCGAAATGGCTTTCGTTTTAGGGTCTATGTGGGATATGATATAAAAAATTATAATTAAGTTCAGGTCTGTGGAGCGGCCTGGGTAAAAACCGGATTGATCCAGCTGGATCATGTGTGGGATAAGTAACAGGAGTCTGCTTGCTAGCACTTTAGCAGAAAGTTTAGCCTCAATGGTTATGAAGGATGGTGGTCTATAAGAACAAGACATCTCTGCTGGCTTTCCTGACTTAAGGAGAAGGTCTGTGATGGCTTTGCGCAGCGATTCCACAACTGCAAAGGACACAGGGATCGTGTTTCCTGATATTCTTTATGGGGATCCTGCCATGAACCCTTTGGAACTCGGTGCTTTAACCTTGGGCAGCGATTGAATCACCGTTTTTATTTCTTCATCAGAGATAGGGGACTCAAACACTTGCATCACTTCAGTCAAGAGCTTTGAGATAGGTATCTGATCTGGTAACTCTCTATTTCATTCTCATTCACATTATCAACTGACGTGTATAGGTTAGAGCAGCATTGATAAAAAGCTTAGTCGATGTCCTTGTTAGTACGCATTGTGTGCCCTCTGCTGATCTAATATATGGGATAATGCTGTGTGTGCTTTCCTGCTTAAGCAATTATGCCAAATGCTCACCAGGCCGGTCCGCCTGCCATGTTTTCTAGCCTTGACCAGTCTCCTTTGCGCCACTTTGTGGAGGCTGCACAACTCTGCTTTCATTTCTATCTCTATTGAGGGCTTTGGGTCAGCTGCATATTGCAGATCAAGTGCTTTTAATTTGGCTACAGCAATTGTGATGTCATTTCTGGTCGCTCCAAGTACCCTAGGTTCAGTGGATAAATCCCTCGTATGTATACCTTAAATGCCTGGCTAAGTGTATTCATTGTCTGCACTGAACCAACATTACTGTCGAAGAAGATACTTATTTTGTCTTGCATATTCATTGCAGATGTTGTGTCTGGCAATGCTGCCAGTTTGCACCTCCACTACGGTATCTGGCTGGCCAGTTCCCTGAGCAAAGCTAAGCACCACCTTCTCTGGGGAGTATTTCGAAACGGTTCTCTGAAGGATTTCACATACTGAAACCATATTTAGGGAGGCAGCGGACAATAACCAAAGATCAATCCCCGAGGACATTTCATGTACTGTGGAGTAGTGTGAATAATCTCTACTCTCTTGGTGCAGAGTCCTCCAAACGTCCAGCATGCCGCACTCAGCCATTCCATCCAGAATAGCCCTGGAAGCGACAGCAAGTGATCCATTGGACCTGCCTTTGCGGTCAAGTGTGGTAGAATTGTATTTATGTTGCCCACTCATATTATTGCTGCCATGGCGTACCCCAAACATATGTGAAGAACGCTCCTGAAGAAGTCTGGATCATCTACGTTTGGAGGACCTCTACTTGGTTACGTTTAACATGTACCATCACAGAGCATCCCGACTGATCTATCCTGGTACCTAAGCAAGTAAAATGCAACAATGTATGTACAAATGTTGACACCGTTCTTGCCCATTTTGAGTATGAGGTGTAACAACTGCCCCGAATTCGGGTGAAGGACACAGCAGGGTCCGAAATTGAATGTGCCTCCTGTTAGAGAAGGATCCATGCATCATGTCAGTTCATGGGCGCTAGCAATTTACGAGCCTTGATTGGATTGCCAAGGCCTCTAACATTCCAGCTCATGCATGTGATATCGTTAATTAGTATCATAGTCATACTTTACTTTACTTTAATAATTCATACTGTGCACCTCTGAACCCCAAGGCTTATGGGCGCAACTAACACGGACGATGACAGAGACATGTTACATGAAGCTGAGCTGAACAGAAAGGAAATTGATATTCAGGAAGATAGTAACAACTAGTTATCTGAACAAGTGTGTTTTGAGTTTTTTCTTGAAACTTTCAATTAGACTGATTTTTCTCAATTCTTCCGGGAGAGAGTTCCAAACTGTGTGAGCTACTGCATAAAAAGCATGTGCTATAAGCTTCGATAGCACACTGTTCCAGATTCCTTGTAGTCTAACCACCGTCTGAAAAATATTTCGATACACATTTAAATAAATCCACCAAGTGATTTTTTTGTTTCCCCAACGAATACTCAATTTGATTCCCACCCCCACCCTGACTGCTCCCCGGACCCCGGCAGAGGAATGAATCCCACCCCATACTTCATCCCACTTTTCATTCACAAAGGATTACTTGTATACCTGCCAGGCAATGACAGAGTGACATTTTCTTACACATATACAGTGTAGCCACACCACTACCAACATTAAGAAATAAGATAATAATGAATAACCAGGGAAGATGACAAGTATCACTCATGTTATCCTGGTGGAGATACCTTGGCAGAGGAATGTGACGTTGGAATGTTTGCTTCTATAGAGGATATTGTGGCTTCCGGCATTGTGAGAAAGGGAGTTTTGTTGTCAAACTGGAAACACAATCGTACTGGCAATAGCATGGCATTGTGAATGTTCCTCTCTATGAAGAGCTACTTGAGTCCCTGAAAGGATTGGCAGTCCTGAAGGACCACGGCAGAGTAACCCGGCTAGAGATAGGTGGGGCGTGACTCAACCCCTAGATCGCCTTTTTCTTTCTCATACTTTAGGAGTTTGCCTCTATCTCTGTAATTTAAAATGCATGATATGATATGACATGGCATTTATACAAGTGTTTCTAGGCACGAGATTAGAATGCTATAATGGGCATGGATACTCACCGTAGAAACCCCATAATCAGGTTTGGGTTTCAGTGTTAGTGAGCGGCGTGCCCTCTTAACCAAGAAGTGCAATGACAACACTGGGTTTCCTTGGCTCATTTTGAGCAGATCTTCAACTGCCTTCTTCATATTGCCACACTGTGCATTCAACTCACTATTCGGATATTATTCCTGCGAGAGCGTGATTCTAAATCATCACACTGGGTCTTTACTTGCTCAATCCAGTTCTTTAGATAATTTATTCACCATAGTGCGCCTGTTAAATATAGTGTCTTCTCTTTTACTTATTCTGCTGTCCACTTAAGCAATCATTGAGGATTCACAATCTAATTTAGCTTGGATGGAGGCCACATTAGAGGTAATATCGGCCAACTTGCTGTTTATAGCTTCAAACCCCTTCTGCATTGGAGCCAGTATTTGCTGCGTGTCCCCTAGGAACGTGTTGTTCTGGAAACTGTTCTTGTGAAGTGCTCAGATTTACTTTGATTCTTGCCCCAACTCTTAGATTTCCTCATCCCACCCTACTCAGGCAGTTTCAGATGGTGTCTCTTCTGTGGGGGGAGGGGATGCACGTTGATGTCGTTTCCATTAGGAGGATCGGAGACCCCTGGATTAAGTAAGAGCCCTAATTCAGGCCTTGAATGTATATCTACTGAGCTACCCCCACAAGCAGTTCGAGAGAAATGTGGCCTTTTTGTACACTGCAAGCCCTCTCACATAGGGGTGGATGGTGCCGTTCTGATAAAGCGAAAGAGACTCACCAATGAACGAACTGGAGCTCAAGCATCGGGGAAGCAGGCACCACAATGCCCTGCTTGCCAAGGATCCTGCTGTGGAGACGGCATCTGACCAGCCCACAACGTGCCTGGGAGCCGGGAAAATGTGTAGGGGAGCACTGTTGTTGTCACTCAATGGTTGCACGCCAACGACCACTGAGGCCCACACCACTGCCTGTATATATGTACACTGTATATTCCCTGTATACCCAACTCACTGTAATAATTACCCTTGTATATTGCCCTACACTGTACTGTACCATCCTTCTTTGCCTATATACCTGTAACATATTTATGTACCCTTTACAATGCAATGCAATTACCTTTCTACAATGCCTTTTGCTGTACTGTACCCTCATTTTACCCATGTACCTGTAACCTAAACTATTGCAAGTGCCCAGATGCCTGACGGCCCGGCGCGCTATACAAATAAATAAACAAACAAGCTCAGTCCACACCAGTCAATTGCTTGATGTGCAGAGGCCGCTATACATTAGTGTAACGGCGCCCCCACTTATTAACACCATGCAGCTGGGATCACTGGAGAGGCTGCCCATGTCCCGTTACAAGATGATGGTGGCCTAGGCATGTACAGTGAACTGCTGGCTGATCTCCAACCACAGGGTTCATCCGTCCAGAGGGAGTCACCCACCACCAGGTGAGTCAATACTGAACTGCCCTTGTCCGCAAGCTGATCAGCTCTCCTAAAGGAGGGTTTTAATTACAAGTCGAGGGATAGAGCAGGCTAAATTAAAATGAATGCATTGCCTTGGCACGGAGCTCAGACTAAAGCAGCCATCTTGTGCAGCTGCTCAATGTACAATTTTACCTATTATTAAAAAATGTTAAAAATAAATCTCACTTGCCAAACACCCTCGAAACCCACCTTGGTTAGTTTGGGCTGCCTTGCTCCGCTTGACCACTCAAGCATATTTGTGGCAAATATTTACGCCCCTCCAATTAAAAAAATCACCAACCACTATTGCTGAATTGTCCTTTGCAATGCCCATCTATGCTGGGTTTGGAGGTCATACTTATTTCCATCTGGGTGCTCTGCAGAAAGGGAAGCTGAATGGAGACGTTTCTTTTGGAGAGGTTGCAGCTTTCTTGCAGCAGCAGATGTTTGCTGTACTCCTTGTTTCTGTTGATGAGCTGGGTGGTGATGGTACATGGATAGAAGAGGAGTGACTATTTTGTGTGTAGAATATTTTACCAGAGTAGTGAAAGGAAGGATTGTAATCCTTCTCCCTCTGGTTCTGACCAGCAGATCTTAGGGTTTCAGACTCTGTCTTCTACCTTGGCACTTCGTTTTCAGAATGGTAGTCAAATACAGATTTTTTTGCTGGCCAATAGGATTAGAAGTAAGCCGCAACCAGGCAGATCTCTCATTCTCTAGGACATGGCAGTAGTGTTTGCTAACAAGTATGCAACATCTTTAGAGACCCTGATGATGTTATCAGAAACTATGCAGCTTATTTTATTCTTTGAATTCTGGTAGGAATTGTTTGAATTTGTAGAGGAGCAGACGTGTACGTCACTGATAGACTCCACCCCTTACCTCTGTCATACTGGAACCGCAGTAAAAGAGCCCTATGTGTGACACGAGGTGTTGCCCCAATACCACATTGAGCGTATGAGATACAATATGCACTCAGACAACCGTATTGAATGTACCCTTGCACTGAAAGGGCGGAAGGATATCTGCACACACCATTGGACATCGAAGTGCTATAAGTGAAATCGGACAAGGGCAGAATGATGTCATGAAGGAAAGACACAAAGATGCACTGAAACAATAGAACCAAGAAGTAAATGAAGTAACAAGAGAAACATGTAACCGAATATGAAGAAATCATGTGCACCAAAGAAATCAGTGGCTAGATATTAAGTGAATGTACTTATGCAGAAACTCAAGATAGAAGAGACATATAGACTCTTGCTGCAGAAGAAAATGTAACGTGACTAAAACGGCCATGAGAAAACGATGGCCACCAGACTCGTGTTGATATCAATGAAGCTACCTCAGAGACAGACCAGGGCTGCAGAGTCAGGAGATGCTGGAAAAACAGCTTTGTATCAGGAATACAGAGGAGTCTATTGGCCTGAGATCAAGGATGCCACATCAAGGAATAATTGTAAGACACAAAGGGAGTCAAGAGGATAAGCCATGTACGTAAGACATATTTCTATAAGATTAAACAAAGAATACATCTGAAATTGCCAAGTATTGGACCGTCAGGGATGCAGAAAGCTTATGTGAGGTAGAGCACCCATATCTCCAGAGGCCAAGAGGAGTAATGACACCCAGTTTAAGTTAATTAAATAGTACAAAATAAAAAGGCGAAATTGATAAAATTGTGGTCTCCTCACAATTGATTCAGAAGTCGAAAACAAGGGCTATTCATTCAGCTCCAGATGAAGATAATAGTATACTTACATTCCCTTGAAAGTCCCAGAACAGAAAACAAAGAACAGGCTGTAAGGTGCACTATAAAGAAGAAGCCTTGGCTTGGGGCCTGACTGATGAGAGATGATTGACTTATTGGGCAAGTGGGTAGTAGTCTGACGTTGTTCTCTGCACCTGAGTTTTGTTTAGCTTACGTGCTGCTAATGAGCCGAATGTCCAAGGTTGGGAGAGAATGCCAACCAATCAGAGGGTCTATGTGGCAACACCGTTTACAATGTTGCACAGGCCAACCTGCTGCTGTTATTCTGCTATAATCTGTATTATACGTATTTAGATGTTGTTCAAGGTGTGCCTACCAGATAAGGGGCAGCCAGTGATATAACTAATACTTATATGCTATATAGGTGCATATGTTCCCTTAACCAATCCCTCCCTTCAATAGATTTTATTGTTTGCCACATATGATGGCATCATAAAGGATGCATGTTGGGGTATAAAGCCGTTGTATAATTGAACCTTAAGTGTGAGTGTGTGGAGCACATTTATATGTTTGCTAGATTGCCCTACTTTATTTGAGCTGATAATAAAGTAATATTTTGCCAATTCTTTGAGTCTGTGCAGTTATTTGGGTCTGAGATCATTATTGGTAATTCCATTGAGCACAGGAGACGCTTCAAGGTGCTAGTGCACACATTTCTGAACTGAGTACCACAAAGACCAAGCAAATCTAACCAATAGGGCACCGAAACTAGTTGCTACAAGGTTGTTGTGGGTGACTTGCAGAGTTTCCTATCTAGTGGCTCAATTTTTCTAATCTCCTTGTACGGTGGGATCTTGTGAAGATGTAGATGGAACCCTTTTTCTCAACAACAAAAGATTCTTGTTGACGAACAAGGGTGCTGTGACTAAAGCAACAAGCATTTGCACTTGCAACATAATGGGCCTCATTACGACCCCGGCGCTAAACCATGGTGCTGTTAGCACCATGGTCCATGCCGGGGTCCGCCATAGTGAATGGCGGAATTACCGCCCTATTCCAAGGTTGGTGGGCGGTAATTCCCCATTCACCATGGGCCCTTCCCCATTCCCATTTTTGCCCCATAGGGCTCAATGGGAATGGGGAAGGCGCTAAGTACGGTGCTGCAAATTGCGGCACCGTACTTAGCATCAAGGTCCCTTTGCGGCACCCTACTTTAATGACTGGTAAAACCAGCCGTTAAGGTCGGGTCCCGCAAAGGGACCTCGTAATCAGGCGTTAAGGGTTTAACGGCGCCGACACCTTTTACGGCGCCGTTAAACCCTTAACGCCAGGGTCGTAATGAGGCCCAATATGTTGTATACTATATATATATATATATATATATATATATATATATATATATATATATATATATATATTCAGTGACAAAAACTTTGTTAAAGGGACATTATGGTTAAGTTGTGCTACTAAAAACATGAAATTCTGTGAAAAAAACTTCAGACGGACTTTCCTGTTCGCTCCGCGGACAGTGCCCTGATTGGGCGAGCGGCTTGCGCGATGTCCACGGACACCCGACGTGTTCGCTGACTGGACGGCGTGGTGCGTGAAGCGCGTCAGATTTTCTGTGGCGCGCCCGCCATCTTGCATTCGCGGACGACCGCGGACAGCGCGGTATAACTTGGATTAAAAATTGTATTTAGTGGAGTGTGTTGGTGTGTAAGAGTAATTGGGGAGGGTGGGGGAGTATGAGATAGGTTCAATGTTCATTTTTTTTATATGCTAGACACTTTTGTTGTGTTCGATTTGTCTGCGGACAACACGGCTGTTCTGAAATGTTCTATATAAACTAAATGGTGGGGTGTTCTGAGGACGGAGTATGTGTCCGTTTTGTTCGCAAGCAAGCTAAAATTGAGCTAAGAACACTTGCGGTGTCCTTAAATGTTCGTACATAAACAAAATGGGGGTGTCCTGAGGACGCTGTCCGTATTGTACTCTGGCTAGTTGAATGTGTTCTAAGAACACTTGCGGTGTCCTGAAATGCTCTGATTACTTAACGGTAATCTTCATAACTCCTACTCCTACTCTTCCTCGTCACAGTACTGACGACCCTCCTCACCCTCCCTGCAGGGAAGGTCCCATGCTCCGGCTTGGTAATATGAAACTGAGTGATGTGGATGTGGGGGAGGAGTTATAGGAATTTAAAGAAATAGAAGAAGGTCATGTGTCGGAGGCAGGGGCCTCATGAAGTAAGTACTGGGACGAGGAAGAGTGGATGAGGAGGTAATGTTTGCAATTAAACAAAATGGGGGTGTTCTGAGAACGCTGTTCGTATTAGTTGTCAGGTTGAAAGTGTTATAATAACCCTCCTTATGTCAGTTGACATTACAATTTCCTATGGCCTTTACCCGACTTTTTGTTCACTAAACAAACGATAAATCAGGCTGCTGTGCGTCGAACTTATTTGATAATCCTCTCACTCGCCCCATCGACCTGGCTGACCTGCTTTTGCGACACTAAATCATATCTCCCACCCCTAAGCCTGACATTATCAAAGCATTCATATTCCCCATCTCTCTCCGTGACGGTAAAGGATACGTAGCCAAACGCGCCCAGTCGTCTCCAGTCCTACGCGACTTTACACAGAACCCGGAAAACAACACAGATCATCTCACAACACAGCGCGCAACAATTCCGAATATGAAACTGTGATTTAAAAGCAAGCAGCAAGATTGTACATTTCGTAAAGTACTTTTATTTGACATCAAATGTTTAGAGAATATTCAGCGATTTGCATTTGTCTTTGCTGTCGATCCGCAAAAGTTCATCTTGAATCATGCGCTGTTCCTTTGCGGTTCCTACGCGACTTTACACAGAACCCGGAAAACAACACAGATCATCTCACAACACAGCGCGCCACAATTCGGAATATGAAACTGTGATTTAAAAGCAAACAGCAAGATTGTACATTTCGTAAAGTACTTTTATTTGACATCAAATGTTTAGAGAATATTCAGCGATTTGCATTTGTCTTTGCCGTCGATCCGCAAAAGTTCATCTTGAGTCACGCGCTGTTCCTTTGCGGAACACAGGGTGTTGGTTTATGATAAAATAAGCACTATGGTGGCACTGATAATCGGAAGGCTGTTCCAACAACGAGGCATTAGACCACCATAATGGTTGGTATGTTGCTTCTAGCCGCTAGTACCGCGTAAGGGCATATTGGTCCTTGGCGATTGTCCCATAAAATGGTGAGGGTCATGAAGTTGTTTAGAATTAGCTGCACCTGGCAGTTAAAAAAATCCATCGGCCGGGGTCTGAAAATCGTGGCATTCACAGTACGGGAGGACATACCTGTTTTAAAAAACATAAATTAGTCTCACCAGCCGATCTTCATTAAAAATATTCATTTTATTTATTAGGTCGTGAAACTATTTGCTAGCGAGGATAGTGCAACGGAGTATGTTAACTTATTCCTATTAACCCACCCTCTGTCCTCTGCCTTTTTCAGAGCCCTCTAAGCGACAGGGGACCAATTTGGCGGTGATAGTGCGCGGTAGAAAACACTATGCCACATTGAAGGAACAAGTACAACTTAACCAGGCTTTAACGCCACGCTATTGTTATTATATTCCGATATAAAATAATCTAAAGGGTTACTTACATTATATTGGCATTTTCCATTGTCTAAGCGTAGTGCAGTCCCAAAATACGACTCTGTCTGTGCCAACGATCTTTCTCATAGTGATATAATATATAAAAGTGGTTTCGTTTCAGAAATTTCATCCTTATCGTGTCTTACGTTTTTGCAACACTCCTTCAAAAGAAGTCTTTTAGCACGATCCCTGTCTGTCAAGGTCAAAAAACAATAGAACCTTATAGTGCGAGTCGTGGGCCTCTCCGGCACGCAAGCAAAAAATGGAAGCAGCTGACCTTCACTGTAAACAACCATAAATTCTTAGTTTGCAACATTCTGTGTACAGCCATCTCTGAGAAATTGCTTTTTACACTCCATCTTTGTATATTGTTTGCGTGCTAATAAAAAAAACTTTGTTAAAGGGACGTTATGGTTCCAAGTAAAACCGTAAAACCCCTGAAATTCCCAAGTTATGGTAAGCTAAGCAAACATAACTCGCGCCACCACTGTGCACTGCTAAGACTAACACCCAGGACATCAAAGATGACATCACAAATGTCAGTGATGACATCACTGATGACATCACATGCATATGCACTTTTCATGAAATATGTGTACAAGGGATTCTTATTATAATGTTGCGAGAAAAGTGTCACGGATCATTGCAATAAATATCATACCCTAATTAGTGCTTTGAACGATGCATTGATATAAATAGCATTCTATTATGGGGTTCTATCTAGTATACTAAGCTACTAATGCAGAAACATAGCATTGTGTGCAGCGTACAATATGAAGGTATAATATTTGTAATGTTAATATGTTGAATAATTAAATGATAATTGTTTTCTTAATAGATTTTTGTGTACTGTGAGTTATGTAATAAGTAGCTAATAAAACCCATGTATTACATAATTGCATTACTATAGAGAAAACAGAAAGAGACAAGAACACATACCAATATACATATACATAGGGTAAATAGCAGCTTTGAAACAGAGAAATCATCATTTATTTGCTTGAAAATAATGCTGTCTTTAAAGCTTGTGTCTTCCCCTATGTATATGTTTCATATGATGTGACTGGACTCTAAGGGAATTACTATAAGAACGTACTTGTAGGATACGTCTACAAATAAAATGCAATGTTTAGTTTCTGACTGTTACTGAAGAAAACCATGTGGCCTAGATATGTCAGCAAAAGAAAAAAGAGTGAGCCAGAAGAACACTCGCGGTGTCCTGAAATGTTCGTACATAAAGAAAATGGGGGTGTTCTGAGGACGTTCTCCGTATTGTGTGACTGCTTAGCTGTATGCAATGAGGGAATGGCACAGAGAGTGAAGTGGAAATGGTAGAAGGGCTGTCCAACAGTTACGCGGTCCGCGGACACCGCGGCTGTCCGTGGACAGGGCGTGCTACACCCGGGGTTTTCCAGCAAATCCAGCATGGAAAGAAGACTGTAGGGATCAGCCAATCAGATGTTGAGGTTGTGGATTTGTGTTGAAAGAGACTGTGTGTAGTGAAGATGGCAGAAGTGGAGAAAGTCAGGGTGTTGGTGCTCGGAGATATGTTTGTGCATGGTTTACAACAATATGCTCAATGCAGGCATGTTGCAAAGAATTTTGATGTTAAAGGAGTGGAAGTCGTGTGGAGCACTGTGCTTGATTGCAATGTACAGGGAATTGTACAAGTTTGTGAAGATATGGGCAGGATCAACAGTCCCCATGTGGTAGTTTTGCACTATGGTGCTTTGCGTTTGGGCTATGTCAGTGCCCCTACTTTGTTGGCAGATTTGGAACACTTGGTTCAAGCAGTAATGAATCTCCTTCCAAATGCCAAAGTAATTTTTTCTGAATTACTACCTAGGGCAATATGGGGCAATAGTTCAGTTTTTTGTCTTCAGCAAAACAATGCTAGGTGTGTAATCAACCGAGGCATGTGTGCCTTCATGCTTATAGCTGGTATGTTCTTCTGTAATAATGAGAATATTGATTCCAGTAATGCTGTTTATTTTAAAGAAGATGGCATTTCCTTTTCTTTTATGGGAAATGCCATGCTGTTTTGGAATGTAAGGGTTGCTTTGGAGAAGGTTATGTGAGGACTTTAGGAGTAAAGTAAGAAAAAAAGAAGAAAAATAATACAAAATAACAGGTGTCTGTCAAGCATCTGCAAAAAAACCAAAGAAAACGACTCTTTTCAGAGCCAACCTCAAAGGGGAAATGGGGCACACTATTTAAATTTACATTCACCACACTCAGATTTACGATATATCCGTGGACATGGCGGTAGTCCGCGTACATCGAAATCACTAACTAGGGGTTCAGTATGTTCTATGTTACATGTATTTAAAGTCAGGGATATTATGGTTAAGTTGTGCTACTAAAAACCTATGAAATTCAGTAAAAAACTTTGTTAAAGGGACGTTATGGTTAAGTTGCGCTACTAAAAACCTATGAAATTCAGTGAAAAAACTTTGTTAAAGGGACGTTATGGTTCAAAGTAAAACCGAAAAACCCCTGAAATTCAGCAGTTATGGTAAGATAAGCAACCATAACTCGCGCCACCGTGCACTGCTAACACTAACACCCAGTACATCAAAGATGACATCACAAATGTTAGCAGTGCACAGTGGCGCGAGTTATGGTTGCTTATCTTACCATAAATGTCGAATTTCAGGGGTTTTTCGGTTTTACTTTGAACCATAACGTCCCTTTAATAACGTTTTTTACTGAATATAGATATAGATAATGTAAATGTGATAAATGTTTACTAAGTCTCCCTTACCTTACATTTATATAACATAGAAAATACTAAACCCCCTGCCCTGCTAGTGATTTGACGTCCGCGGACCGTGCGCATTGCGCATGTCTGCGGGCAGACGCAGTCTCCATCAGCACTATCCAAAAACTCAACGGTATCTTACATTATTGTATCATACAATAAAAACACCAAACATGTTCATAAAGTACCACATAAATACATTACATTTAATAATAAATAAGAAGTGGAAACTGTATATGTAAGACACCAACCATCCACTAAAGTAGCATTTGCAATATAATGGAATATACCAAAACAAAATAAATATGCCTCCAACAGAATGACCTCACAGAAACTGCACAGCAAGAAGCAAGACCATTCTTAGAAAGCAGTCACCGGAAATGTTTGTAAAAAACTAGTAAGTACACTACATTTATTTCATAAACGTATACATTTTCTGTATTAGGTACACTAAAAGTAATATACATTTTTGTTACACAGAAATGTCCAGTACTTTGGAATGGCTGGAAGAAAATTTTCCACAAGATGAAATGAGTGAAGAGAGTGATATTAATGATAGACACAACATTTCTCTATATAAGCCAATTAATAACCATTACTTTGTGTACTTAACACATTTTTGTAACAGACCAGACAACCAATAAAGATAATATACCAAAAGAAATATTAGAAGATCCTCTGAAACGAATGGAACTAAAAATGGATTTGTTAATGCAACACTTCAATCAACTAAAAGAGTGTGTTGTGGACCACATTAAAGAAAACATAGAATACCACTGTCCCACATGTACCTGTTCCCCCTCTCCTTGTCCCAGCCAACCATCCCCAAACCCTCCCCAGCAAGAAAAACGTTACAATGAGATTTCCATCCCTTCCTCCCATACATCATGTCCAAACCCCTAACTCCCATGTATTTGTTTCAGTTTCTGCTTCCCCCTCTCTTTCCTAATTTTTATATTGTTAAACAATAATAACATTTTAAGTTGTTCTTACTGTATGCCTTTGTCTTATTTCTTCTTTTTTAAAAGCCAGTTAGGGTGTCCGCGGACAGCGCGGCCGTTATGTCCGTAATTAACCAAAATGGGGTGTCCTCAGGACACTATACCTGTCCGTACTGTCCGTAATTAAAATGGAGGTGTCCTTAGAACAAACAAGATGTCCCCCTGTCCGTTATTAACCATAATGGGGGTGTCCTAAGGACAATATACCTGTTTGTACTGTTCATAATTAAAATGGTGATGTCCTCAGAACACACAAGATGTCCAATTGTCCGCAATTAAGCCAAATGGGGGTGTCCTACGGACAATATAACTGTTCGTACTGTTCGTAATTAAATTAAATTAAAATAGAGGGCTCCTTAGAACACACAAGATCTCTGCCTGTCCGCAATCACCCAAAATGGGGGTTTCCTAAGAACACCCTCCTATTCATAATATCCGCAACCAGAATGAATATACCCGTAGAACACATATCCCGTCCGCCTGTCCGCAAGGTTTTGACGCACACTTATTTTATTCAGGGACTTCAACATTGTTCTTAGAACACCCGCACACATGCGCTTCACACGCTTAGGTCCTACGAACATCGTGCCTCTCTGCAACTGTCCGCCGCATGTGTGTGGCACTTTTAATTAGTTTGGGGACCCAAACACTGTCCGTAGGACACCCGCGCGCATGCGCATAACCGTCCATGCGCATTCGGTGTCCTACGGACAGCCGTCCCATTTTGCGAACGTGTCCGCGATGTCCTCATGTGACCGCCCCCACGCTGAGCGTGTGTCCTTATTTACGGACACTGTTGGGCCCCTGAACATTTAAAAAGTGTTTTTCTAGCAATCCAAGGTATTTTACAGTAAAGGTTCACCATTGCACATGTCCCAGACAATGTGCCTGCCGATCTACATACTTTTCGGAACTTTTTGAGCCTTTTCTTGGTGTTCGAAGTGTTTGGGGATGGCGCGGGTGTCCGTGAAGCGTGCCCCAGCATCCCTATAAAAGGCCACACCCCAGAGCTGATCCTCATTCTGCTTTTGGATTTCCAAGATTTACAACAGGACAATTGTGCAGGTTGCTGTTCTTGGTTCCTGTTTCCTGGTTCCTGGTTCCTGGTTATTAACCTTCCAGAAGGCATCCCAAATTCCTTCTGCTGCTACGGCATCAGCACCCCCACCCCCTCCACCACCACCACGTCCCCAAGGGCCTGCAGAGGGGAACAGGCGTGAGGATGCAGAGGAGAGTGACGAAGAGGATGAAGAGGATGAGGTAGTGGAAGTCCCTACTACTAGCACTCATCATGAGTCTTGGGTGTGGCGGTTATTTACCACCGTTGATGGAAAGTTAAAAGCTCATGCGAACAAGGTGATCTGCACTCAGTGCCGCATGGTGCTGAGTCGTGGCAAGCCTGGTTCGTATAGCTTTGGTACTACATCAATGAAGCAACACCTAAAGTCATTCCACAGTGGGGCTATTCGTAAGGGTGTACCTTGCAATAAACGTAGTAGGTTGAGTTCCTCTGCAGCATCCTCCGTTTCTGATGCTGTCACCACAAAAGACACTCCTGTGGGACAGTGCATCCCTCCAGCTGCCTCACAGGCCATATGATGCTGTTGACCCTTATCTTTTGAGGGTCACAATATTGTGCATGTACTGCGACACAGTACTCTGTAGGGGGAGAACCTTTGGAGTGCTTTCGATACTGCGGTCAAGGAGCATGAGAAGGTCTGTGACCTACCTGAATAAGGCCCACCCTACATCTTCCTCTCTCCACCTGCCCTTTCTTATCCATGTGGTTGGTGTCCCTTTCTTACCCTCCTTTCCCCTCCTTTCATTGTGTGTCATGTTTAAAAAACCAAAAAAATAATATAAAACAACAAAAGCCAAGACAAAAAAAGGCTCTTTTCAGAGCCGTCTATCACAGTTTAAAAATAGAAGTGACAAATAAATAGTGCAGGGCTGTGTGGTTTTTTTTAGAAGTCTGCGGACAGTTCACAGATATTTATTTTTGGGGGGCGCTGCCCTATCAGAACCATTACACTTTTCTATGGGAGAAAGTGGTGGCTCTGAAAAGAGCCTTTTTGTGGTGTTTTTTTGTGTTTCAAAACCTTCAAATGGACAACACCTACTGCAAAATGGATTGATGTAATTCCAAAAAAGGTGGCAATGCATTTTGTATATTTCACAGAAAAATCTGATTGCCAGCATAAGTAAGATGTACTCCATCTCTGCGAAAAATATGTGTGCTACAAAACATAATGTTTTCATTCTGAAAAGAGGAAATACCAACATCTCTCAAAAAGGCACAAACAGCCTTGTTAACATTGCGCCTTGCTTTCTCCATTTGTGGACCAAATGAAAAGGAACGCAACCACATTTGTCTCTACACAATACAGGAAAAAAATTACTCTGGAGTTTGGATACATGTCCATGACTTTCCCAAGTCCTTCTTTCATTGCAAATTGCAAAGAGATTCCAGACACATGTCCTAACTGTTCCCTCCACAATGAATAATAATAATGTCTGGCTGCATCACCAAAGAAGCACAGAGAGGTACCAAATCCAGCCACTTCATTCCAGGCACTCCATGCCACTGCACTTCCACATGAGAGAATCCAAGATGCGCAGCCACCCCACAGCGATCTGCATGCACCTCCAACCAATTTATCCACAAATCTCCCAAAATCCAAACAATCTGCTTTCTGAAACACACAGCCATAGCTATCTGCTCTTCTTTCAGGAAAAAGACCTACTGACAAACTCTCTCCTTACACAACACACACAGTGAAATGTATTGACCAATCCTTTGCTCTGCTCAGTCTCATTTGATTGCCTCTCAACCCCAAAATCCCTGTATGTAATACGTGCTGTGCACGGACAACCAAGCTGTCCATGGACAAATCGAAAACTCTGAGCGTGGGGAATGAAAATTGTAATAGTGTGCCCCATTTCCCCTTTGAGGTTGGCTCTGAAAAGGGCCATTTTTTTTTGGTTTTCTTGCAGATGCTTCAGAAACACCTTTTATTTTCTTTTTTTTCTTATTTTCCTCAAAGAATCTTCACATTAGCTTCTCCAAAGCAACCCTTAGGTTCCAAAACAGCATGGCATTTCCCAAAAAAGATAACGACATGCCATCTTCCTTAAAGTAATCAACATTACCAGAGTAAATGTTGTCATTGTTGCAAAACAACATGCCAGATCTATTCATAAAACCAAACATGCCTCGGTTGACTAAGCACCTAGCATCATTTTGCTGAGGACAAAAATCAGAACTATTGTCCCATATTGCCCTAGGTGTCAAACCAGAAAAAAATAACCTTTGCATTTGGAAGGACTTTCATGATTGCCTGAACCAAGTTTTTCAGATCTTGCAACAAAGTAGGGGCACTGACATAGCCCAAATGCACAGCACCACAGTGTAGGACAACTACATGTGGACTATGAAACCTACTAAAAGTGCCTGCAAATTCAAATCAGGCACAGTGCTCCACACCACATCCACTCCTTTTGTGTCAAAATGGTTAACCACATTCCTAGATTTTGCATACTGCTCCAAACCAGTCACAAACATATCTCCAACCACCAACACACTGACCTTCTGCACCTCCGCCATCTTCACTACACACAGCCTCTCTCAATACGAAGCAGAACTACAACACCTGATTGGCTAATCCTCAAAATACACTCCCACTTCATGCTCGGAAACCCCGGATGTGGCATGTCCTGTCTGCGAACAGACGTGCTGTCCACGAAGCACGTAAGTAACACTGGGGCAGCCCTTCTACCCTTTCCACTGCACTCTCTGCGCTATTTCCTCATTGGCTACTGTTAAGCAGTCACCCAATCATCCACCAATCACATCCAAGAACTCTACATCTAACTGTATCATCACAGATCAGCACCTTAGATGTACTATTGATTACTCTCAGTACAATTCGGCTGTGACTGCAAAGGACCTACCGCAACAACTGCTATAAAACTCCCCAAGATTTCTACTTGCAGATTCATGCACATCCACATGCATGAACACACACTACAGGTATGACTATTTTCTACACAGTACATGTACAGCTCTTCTAGGAATACAATACATCCCGGGAGCATAGCTCTGCGGCAAAGTGCGCGCCTTGGAACCAAGACGTCACGAAGTAACAGAGGTTCGATCCCCGGGCCCGTGCCTAGAAACCTCTGGGTGTTTAAGCGCATTATAGATACGCAACTAAAATAAAATAATTGCGTAACTAAAAAACAAACAATTCCTGTAACAGCGCCTCGATGCCCGCGGCCTGTGTAAGCGCTTCAAAAATGTGACATTAAATAAAAATATGAACAGAGTAACTGCCACTTACCTTGTATAAACTGTAAAATGAACTTACTGTCATTTCTCCCATCTGCTATGATGAAGTGTCAATTGCAAACCTTTTACGTCTCCAAATTTTTGTTTACACACACACTTATCTAAAATAATATTGTTTCATATTATAAGATGGGAGAAATAACAATATAATTATGAAAAAGACTGTACAGTGTGTTATAAAATTACACACAGCCAGGATGAGTACATGCATCTTCATTCAAGCAGACACACAGACAATATCATTAAAAAGACTCCAAGCTCAAACAACACCACTGCCTCTATATGAAATCCTTCTGCTTTATTTCCCATACCTTCACACATGCATACATTGCATGCTTTTCTGTACAATCTCTGCCATTTATCCTGTAAAAATAGCAAAATTGCATATGATTATTTCTTCTATCTCTTAACATCCATTAACATAACATTAAAAAAAACAAGTGTGCTCTATACGTTTACTATTATACTCATTTGTAAAACACATTCAACTAATAGATTCTAAATAAAATATACAGGATGCACATAAGCAGAGGAAAGTGCATGTGCATACTATGCTCAGTTATAAGAAAACACTTCTACTACAAAAAAAGAAACAATGTCTACATTAACACAAGGCTATAAACACACATATTCACTAACTTCTTTCTTTTACAATTGCAGTGAAGACCACTCTCCTGAAAAGCAGCAGCGTCTGAAGTATGAACAAGGACTTAGAAGAAACCTACTCTTTCCATACAAAAAAGTATGTACAAAACTAACATAATGTTCTAACTGTTACTCAAACACACTAGCATTTTAGTATTGTAGAAGAAACACGTGTAGTAATCCTTTACCATTAGATGTACTATTACTGCTTCCCCTTACAAGTTGCATACTTTATATTGTCATCTGAAGCCCAGTATAGTAACACAAAAATACAAGAATAACCTTCCCAACTAGATGTAGCTGTCCATTGCACAATCACACACCTCCACAAGCATCCTTACACTCATACTCAGACACTCATGTACAAAGCACGCATACACTGAACAAAAGCCCAACCCACACTTTCTTTTTTTCTCCAACAGACCCCAAAGAATGGCTACCAAAAAGCAACTCCGGAGAAGGAAACGCAGAAGTAGAGCAAATCAAAATAAAAGTGTCCAAAATAAGCATTCATCGCTAGCAGATTTTGTACAAAAAGTTCAAACGAAACAGCTAATACAGTCATTAAGCGAAACAAAACAGGCTTCCACTACAGAAAGTTTCCCTCCTCTATCAAATGTAAAACAAAGCAGAAAGTCATGAACAACACTTCAGCTACCACTACTGCTAACGGTGCACCTATAAATCTTGATGTAGTGGCAAGTAACCATACCAAAAAATATATTTTACAAAAAATGTTTCGTCACAGAGTCCTTCAGAACCTTACAAAAACAGGAGAGTAATCATGCACAACCCTTAAAATCTACCGTAGAAAATTCATCCTAGAAGCTCTCATAGACAGTGCAATCCTTCTCAAAAGGAAGTTATTTATTTTAGTTTTAAACAGGATGAAACCACTAAAAAAAATAACTACTAAACTACAAAAAAGACTTCCTTATAAACAGAATATCAACAAAAATAGCTTCTTAAACATCTGTGGATGTGAATGGTGTCACACCACCACCGCATAACCATTTTTTAATGAAGAAGCATATAAACAAAAAAACAAAAGCAAACAAACCCAATTGTCATACATAGCAGTTGACGAGGGTATGAAAAACTTAATAACACCATTATGGAACAAGAAAATCTGCTCACAAAAATATCCCCAGAAAACTCAGTATCACCTCCCCATTCTACTGAATCAAAACGTACAGTCTACAAATGGCTGTGCACACCAAAGTATAACATTGCCAAAAAAATCTTTCAAATCTTTACGCCAGTTCCTCAATCAGTATGTAAAAAGCAAAGAAAAATTCAAAATGAAACTACTACAAAATATGGATGCCTGTCCAGTGGGCAAATACACAGGACTCCAAGGACATTCATTAGCCTGCATTTCAGGTCCTATTTGCAAAAGCACCTTCCATCATATCAAAATGATATCAACACATAATTCAACTATAATAAATCTGGTCCAAAAACTCTACTATGCTAAAAGTCCTGCATTAGCACTAGCCAATTTAAATAACAATCTTCTACATGGTACAGCCAAACAATTACTCAACGAAATAGACCATATCCAGAGAAAATATTTTGGAATTGAAAGCCACTTACAAAATGCAATAGATGTACAACAAGCTAGCAACTACTGTACAAATAGCAACCTTCTATTAAACACATACAAAAAATAAATACTTAAGTTTAAAAGTACCTCCGCTGAAGTACCAAACCATGTGTGTGTGTGTTGCCGCAGGACTTTTTATACAAGTAGCAAAACAACTGTAGACATAACATACAAAATAGAAGACAATGAACATTCCAAAAGGTTCCAATTAGCTCTCTACCTTATAGCAGAAAAGAAATACAACATTACTGATCCCTTAATACTTTGCAATTACTGCACTACAAAACTTGACAACAACCAAATACCTTCACGTGCTATCACAAATATCTTGGAATTATTCCCACTACCAAAACCCCTGCAACAACTAAATTTATATAAGAGCATCATAATTCAAACAGTGCACCCATTTCAAGCAATAATACACCTTCAACCAAAAACAGCAAAATTACCTCTCTCTGAATTAGTGAAAGGCATTCGTGGCAAAGTAGTTTATTTACCATTAGATCTCAAAGAAAATGTACACACTCTAGGAGTGCAACGGCCAATAGATCAATCTTTAATTGTCTTAGTAAATGGCGTACTACAAAAGACAAAACATTTTTGGCAACAACTCGTGGACTTACATAAATTTAGATAAGCCCTGCAATATCTAAGAGACAACAGTGAATACTTCAAAGAAATTAATATGGAAGAAAATCTGAGGGAAACCATTGAAATAATTCAAGAGTCACCAGAAACTGGTCAATTTCAACTTCTAAATCCTTCTGCATAATCCAATATTTTAGACCATTATACAATTCATCCTTTACACTCTAAAGACAGTATAGATGATGCCCTAGAAACGTATCAAATGCGACAAGCCAAAGGATCTCCAATCAGCATATGGGATAAAAGTATAGAAGCACGGGCCTTTCTGCTACTCTTTCCTACTGGAAAAGGAGGAAGGTACGATGATAGACCCACACAGATAACAGCATCAGAATATCGCTCTTTCCGAATGTATTCTGATGACCCCAGATTCAGAGAAAACATGGAATACATATTCCACCTCCTCTTTGAAAGTGAACTAGCAACTCTATGCTATGGAGTTGCACACACATTAAAATCAGGTACCCATTTCAAAATATGTCAGCTACGCAATTATTACAAAAAGTGCAAGAAATAGTTGACGTTTTACAGTCAAATATTACAAATCTTTTAGCAAACATGCATGGTACAAATGAATACTGGTTCCGACATCATGGAGATGAACGCTGTATGATAAGAAACCTTGGCCCACCCACTTGGTTTGTTACATTAAGTTGTGCAGAATATGCATGGGAAGATGTACATGATTTCCTATGCATAGCAAACAAAAATAAAACAAACACCAGGAGAACTTTGCTCGCTAGATCCTGTAAATGTATCAAGATAATAATAATAATTTGGCATTTATATAGCGCTACAAACCCTCAGGTATTTGAGCGCTGCTTATTATTACCCACAGTGTGTGGTGCTCATTTATCGACCTCGGAAGGATGAAAGGCTGAGTTTGGCCCCGCCGGGATTCGAACCTGCGTTAGCAGGCTCTGCACGGATATCAAAGCGTGCGCTCTACTCGCTGTGTCACTTGACCGGATATTTCCATCATCGCTTCATTGTTATTCTACACTTTATTTGTAATACGACTGTTCCTCCCCTCGGAGAAGTCCAACACTTCTTTTGGAGAAAAGAATACCAAGCCAAAGGAGAACCACACATCCACCTGCTATTATGGATTAAAATTTCTCCTAAATTTGCTCAGGACAGTGATGCCACTGTTTTGCAGTTCATCCAAAAATATGTCACTTGTGAAATCCCTTCACAAACAACACATAGTGACCTTCATGCACACATTTTACAATTTCAAAGACGAAAATGTGGGAAATATTGTTGTCGCAAATATTTAAAAAAAGGGAAATACTACACCAAATGCTGCTTTGGTTTACCTAGACCAGTTTCAGCAACAGGTCAAGTAAACAACTTCATGTCTTCAGTTAGACATAGTGTCAAAGGTAAATCACCTAAGAACACATATTACATAAAAAGAACAGAAGAAGCAAAATACATCAATGATTACAATGCAATCATTGCCCTCTTATGGAAGGCAAACATATATGTGCAGTACACTGCAGACAATTCCACTGCAGTTGCCTGATATGTCACAGCCTACTTAACCAAAGCAGAGAAAACAGAGCTTCAGGACCTCTGGGATGACATATCATCTGACATAACACTATCACAGAAATTGTACAGCTTAGGCATAAAAATGCTCTCTCATAGAGAATGTGGCTGCTATAAAGCTGCAGACCGTTTAACCAGTACTGCCTTGTATGAAAAAATCTGACAATATAGTATGGCTAAGTCTTGGTCCTGCTAAATCTAGAAAGAGTTCTCAAATCATATAAGGACATAGAAACAATTGTCAAAAATGATCCCATTAGCCAAGACATTTTGAAAAACAATTTACTAGACACATACAACCCAAACAGGAGTACTACTTTGGAAACCATGTGTCTCTACCACGTAGCCCAAAACTTCACATACAAAAATAATATTAAACAAGATGAAAAGAAAGGTAGATACAAAGTTGTAAATTGTGAAGGTAGCTTAGTGAAACTTACCAAACGCAGCTTAATTAATCATATCAAATTGTCATTAAAAACTCCTCAACATAAATACCTGTATTACATGTCCCTGCTACAACTTTTTAAACCATGGAGAAAAGAAGAAGAGTTAATGGATACATATGACTTCTATGAAGATGCTTTCAAAGCAAATGAAAGCACTATAACAGACGTAAACTTTACACAGTACCAAACAATGTTGCACAATGAACAGCAACACGAAGAAAAACTCCAGGCCCAACTAGAAGTGGACAGACCCAACACTAGTCAACCTTCTGTAACAGGAAGCCAGGAACCACTTGGACAGCCACTAATAGCAAATGAGGCAGAATTGGCCATGACAGAAGTAGAAAACACCATGTGTCAGTATAAACAAGCTACAGAAGACTTTGCTGTACTGAAATCACAACTAAACAATGAGCAGCGTAGCATTTTACAAGAAATAACAAAACAAATTGAACATGGTGTGCAACATGAAAATAAAACTGTACCTGCCAATATTACAAACCTATACTAATATACATGAGTGGTGAAGCTGGTTCGGGCAAAACATTCTTAATCAAAATCATTAGCAAGTTCCTTCAACAATTGACAAACAACAAACTGTCAGCTGTTGTAACTGCCCCCAAAGGTTTAGCAGCCTACAACATAGGCGGTGTCACTTTACACCGATTACTACTCCTTCCAGTAGAACACCAAAACAAATTAGACTATTACAAACTTTCCACAGAAGCTGCAATGGAACTACGCAGAGTTTTCAAACAAATGAAAATGCTGCTAATAGATGAGGTGAGCATAGTCTCTAACCTAATGTTGGCTTTGATTCACCTCAGATTACAAGAGGTCCTCAAAACAGACTACGAAGAGCTCTTTGGAGGAAAACACATTATTGTTTTTGGAGATCTTCTTGAATTGACACCAGTGAAAGCTGAACCTATTTTTTAAACCTTAGGGCACAAACAGTGCTGTAAAACTCTTGGCAGCATAGGAAATGTCAACCTTTGGCATCATTTCCAATACAGAGAATTAACCCAAAGCATGTGCGAGTCTGCAGACCTCACATACCCAACATTTTAAAAAGTATTAGAGTTGGTGTACTATCGCAAGAAGCACAATCAATATTAAAAACCAGGCACATCCATGCACTCTATGGCCATAATTCATGTGCTACTGATGTCATAGAACAATTAACACACAAAAATGTCAATTGTATGTCCTTGATGCCAACTCTTTCAAGCTGTTCAAAATTCAATGAAACAATGTTGAAAAAAGAAAAGCAACCATTTAATTGGATAAACTGGACGTACATGGTATGACACTACCCATGTGTCAACAAGCCACAACAAGACTAAATACCTCAGAAAACTCTATCTCCAATACAGCTGGTTTGGAGAAAATATTAACATTATCTTTAAACTGTAGAGTAATGCTTAAACCTAACCTTGACGTGGAGCAAGGACTAGTTAATGGAGCACTTTGTACAGTTGTTGGCTTTCAAACATACCCACGTGACAATAACATTCAGTTTGTCAATATTCTCTTTGACAAACTATCAGAAGTTGAAAGGATAGGAAGCTCAACAGCCCGCTTCCTTCTTTTCAAAGACTTGTATGTACACAGAGAACAATTTTCACTAACTCTAGCATACGCAGTTACCATTCACAAATCACAAGGTCTTACCCTAGATAATGCATTGTTAGATATTGGTAGCATAGTCATTAAAGAAGGCTTGAGCTATGTAGCACTATCACACTTACGTACTCTTGACGGGCTATTTCTAATCAACTTTGATGCAAGTAAAGTAAATGCTGATATTCCTTGTATTCTAGTATACAATAGGCTGCGTTCACTCTACACCCCCATCTAAAAACCTATCCTGTTCCACAAAGACAAAAACGTTGTAAAAGAAAGCTACTTCAAACTGAAACAATACAGGATCTCACTGCAATTCCTCCAAAGAAAGTAAAAGAAGCTAATACTTCATCAGTACCACACCAAAGAAGAATCTACTGCTCAAAGCAACTTAACTACTTCTTCAATGAAGCAACACACACTCCGAACAAATGGCTTCAACACAGAACTGTCAGGTCCATTCAAATTTTCAAAAACAACTGGTGTAAATTGCTATGCAAACGTAGCAATAAATATTCTATTCCAACTGCCACCAATTATTGACAACATTTACTTACACAGTACCGACCAATTGTGTTTGCAAATGTTGGTCCCTCATAGAAAAGCAACCAACAATCCTGACAACACTTACAGTGTTCATGGAATAAGACAAGAATTGGACTACTGTGCTGGAATGGTCAAATTCACTATAAATTCACAAGAAGATCCACAAGAAGATCCACAATAATGTCTAATGTACTTACTACAAGTACTGAAAAACAAGTACATACCTAGAAATAAAATCTTCCAGATTTCATACATGTGGAAACATAGATGCACTCTCTGCAGCCATGTGGCACAGGAACAAGTCCCTAATGAACACTCTTCGAGTATGTATCCATACCTAACTGTGAATCCATTCCATTTCAGCAACTTGTACAAAATGTAAACCATGGAAGATGATGTGCTACCTGCAATTCAGATAATCGCTCCACCTTACAAATACAGACACATAGTAAATACGTAATAGTAATGCTTTTACGTTACAATGCAGATGGTACCAAAAACAACTGTAACAGGTATAATCTACCACGCAGGAGCCACAACCAATGCAGGTCACTACACTGCATATATAAAAAAGAATTGTGGATGGTTCGAATGTAATGATAGTACCATTACTCTAAAGCAGAGATTACCAGCAAATCTTGTAAACGTTTACCTAATATTCTTAAAACCAACAAGCAAACAGATAAATAAATACCACTAAAATCTAACAAGAAATACACAGTTAGAATATGCCAACAGGTATCTAACTGCCCCAAAAAATCTGCAACAACCCAACAGATACATGAATAGCATAAAAGTAGAAATAAAAAATTAGAATACGCCAACAGGTATCCAATTGCACCAAAAATCTGCAAACAAGCCAACAGATTAGCATGAAACAAGAAATAACCAGTAAAACAATTAAATAAATATATTGTACCACAACATAGAAGGTTTTTTTTTTAAATCCAGCATGCATTTTTTTTTTCCACAGACCCAATGATTTAGAAAACAAACACAGAAACTGAGCAAATTGCGCAGTCCACTGGTTTGAACTATAGTATTTATAAAGTACTAAATATGAGGGTCAAGAAAATACAGAAATGTCTATTGTGCAATGCAATAACTCATTGTGAACTACCTACTCTAACATATGATCTTTTCTTGTATCACAGAAATCGAAAAAGTATGTCTGGTCCAGTTACCCATGTCATGAAAAAACTGCATACAACCACAAAAAGCGCAACCAGTAAGTATAAAATAAATAGACTCACAAACACTGCTGCATAGCACACCCATTCAAGCAAACATCTACCCATACACCATAATCCAAAATGTTTACTTCCAAGGGTATCTTACGATGCAGTCCTTGTTACAAACCCTACAATCTTAACTGCATAGCCTAGCCAAAACTTCACATACAAACTGTACAAATGAACACAAACTTTTGGATTGTGGATATATGATGAGTGTTTGATTCTATGGGTGTGTTATGCTGCGGTGGTTGTGGCCAGTGCCCAGAGTCTTGGATGCATGGCCACAACCACCGCAGCATTACACACCTATGCTACCAAACATTTTGACTGTGGTATGTGTGCTGCTTATAGGGGATATTAATTACAATCAATGCTCTACTACACCACAAACCAACATCATACTAAAGTAAAATAGCCAGTAGTGCATTTATTATTTCCGCAGACAGCCGCGAAGACCGCGGCCATGGCGAACACATCAGGGGCACCTGCCACCTAAACAAATACAGTATTTGACCCATCTCTTACTCCCCAACCCTCCCCAACCACTCCTGCACACCAACACACTCCCAAAATTGCATTTTGCCTCTGCTTGCCGCCGCGCTGTCAGCGGATCCAAGATGGCGGGCACATCGAAACAATGTGACGCACCTCACGCCTCACCCCAGCCAATCGGCGTACATGTTGCGTGTCCGCGGACATGTCTCAAGCCGACTAGCCAATCGGTGTCCTGTCCGCGGAGTGAACAGAGACAAATTTTTTTTCCTTACGTTTTGCTCATTTAAAAAAATACTACTAGATCGATTTACATCAATTTAACAAAAGCACACTTTTCGGGTCTAAGCAGCCACTACTGCCACAAATTTGTTGGAAATCCGTCCAGCGATTTGAGCTGTAGGCGTGCACAAAGTTTTTTCTCATTATGTCTATGGGAAAAAAAAATGTTGGGACCCCCCTATAACTTTGCCCCCCCTGGACCAAACCTCACCAAAATGTGCTCAAATATTCAGAGTGGCCCATATACTTTTCTGCAAAGTTTGGTGAGGATTCATCCAGGGGGGAGCGAAGTTATCAGCCGCCCAAAAAATGCTCTTCCTATGGGATTAGCAACTTAACCATAACTACCGTGGGCTGTTTAATATATTTGGAACCACATTATGAATGCTCTCACTCGCTTCATTAGTATTTGTTTATAGTTATTCTTTTGTAGAGATACTATATCAGTCTTAAAAATAATATAGTCAAACAATATCCAGTTTCCAATATTAGCAATAAAGTAGTTGAATAGATACCCAGCATTCTACTCTTCTATTCGTCTATAAATTTTTAAACCTACCTAAAACAAATCATCAGGGTTACTCCTCTTGGATTTACCTAACGAGTGTCTAGGAGCCAATGCATATTACCCCTGTGTGTATGATGAACATTCTGTGTTAATCAACATCTTCCCTACACAGTTCTATCACTAAACCTGTGAAGGATTCCAATTGGGCGTAACACCGGACCAGAACCTTCGCCCTCAGCCTTTGATGTACCGTACGATTAGAATGTTTTTTTTTATTTCAACAAATTCAAATTGAGCCGATACCCAACCCATCTCACACCCCCTTTTACAAATATCCCGGGTCACAATGGACCATGAACCAGGCCGTTGGGTGGTAACACAATATTTATTTATTTTAATTTCAAAGAAAATCACACTATTTTTATACTGGGCAGAAATCACCAATGGGGTGATGATTACAATGAAAACCACTGAAATATGCTTGGGTAACCTTCTACAAACACATGTTCAAAGCACAAATCAATAAGAGCACTTTTTGAATTAGGATAGATAGCACCCAAGTTAAAGATTCGCCCTGTAATGTTCCCTCACCCCACAATTAATCTAATTCTGAGTGGATAGAAAGAAGCCGCGGGTTCTCACGGATATGTGGCAGCAAACAGAATCAAAATTCAACTTTCCCTCACAAAATAAGAGGCAAAAGCCCTTTGCAATGGCCTAAATTGACACTCAGATTTTAACAAATAATTAATTAATGTGTGGTTAAATCTATGAGGCAAATATGATTTCTCACAATAGCAAGAAGGTATAAACACTGGCAACCACAAGGCAAGTTCTCCACAAAAGCATAAAGTTCAAAAGCAAGTTGAAAGTAAGAACACGATGCAGCAGGAATCACACGTTGGAAAGTTGCATTTTACACGGATGCAGTTTTAAATGGCACAAACGGTTTTTAAGAAAAATGGGTGAAATACTTTGAATTGGAATGCAGATTTTGGGCTGGGGGATAGATGCACATCACAGGGACAATATAGAAGTGAAAGGAGGGCTAGAGCTGAAGAACTGGATGAGGTTTGCAAGAAGAAATGAGGGTCAGTTTTGGTAATATAAAGCCGTTAAAGGGAGGAAATCAGTTTGGAAAGAGACAGGACAAGTTTTACTTTCACTAGATTATTCAGACTAAATTGTTAAAGAAAGACAAGGTACGATCCCGGGTTAATTTGCAACTTAACCCTTTCACCCTGAGTTCAGATCTTTGTGGGAATTAATTTAAATAATTCCAAATATTGCTAAGGAGTTACAAGTTGAGGTGAATGAAAGAATTGCTCTAACACTAGAAAAACAAGGACAGGGTGTACAGAGAATTAGAACAGTTTAGACAAGTTATCAGGTTATGCATAGGATTACTTAGAAAATAGGGCAAAGACAAAGGGGTCAAGATGGGGTATGCCATGTTTTGCTATGGGATGGGGAAATACTCACCGTCCACGCTTGAGTTTGGGATTTTGGACAGCCAACTGGGCTCTGGGCTCAAAAGGTTCTGGTCACAGGCAGAAGCTCTCCTGGCAAAATACAGCTGGGCAAAGGTCTGGTCACGGCACAGCAACGCCTCAGCTAGATGGAGTGGATAAGCAGGGCAAGCAGGTGGCACTGGAGAATCCCAAAGTGAACTCAGCCACCTTCCCCTTTTCACCCTAAAGTTAGTGGGATTTTGTTATGGGGTTTTAGTGCTGAAGGGTAGTTCTGCCTGGATAGGAAGGCCTGGGTCAACTATCCCTTTTCTAGCATTGGGTTCTGGAATCTTGCAGAGTGAAGGTGGGATCTGGATACGCAGGCGCTGGAAATTCAGAAGACAGTGTGTCTAGAGTTCTGTCAGCCACCTTATTTATAAGACACAGTGACATCATAGAATTATTGGGTGGCAGAACTGAGCTAGGTCTACCCCCAAGGCCCGGATAGAACAACCAATGTTGGTTGCCTCCTCTAGGAGGTGACTCAGTTTATGGAGTTGGATTTTATGATTTACAAAGCCTTCCCATAGACCTTTTTGCCAAAAAACCATCTTGACACAATTTACACATTTGTACAGTCGTGGCACTTTAACAAATCACATGGGCAGATTCCATATTTTATGCAGAGCTTGCCAGTCCAACTGTCAAAACTAACAACTTCCCCTTTCTTTATGCCCAACTCCTCCTCACCTGAACCTCCAGGGGAGCCTGTAGAAGACGACCAACCCTGTCTTCTTCGATGTTTCCTTGATGCAGTCTTCTTCTTGGTCTTCTTTTGACGTAAATAAGGACGTGGCTCCTCGGAGGCCACCTTGACCGGATGGGAACCAAATCCGGTGATCTCCCAGGAGCCAGTCCCAAAACTCCAGGGAAAAAGCCGTTTAGGCAAAAAACCCTGTGTAGCAGATCTTTTCTTCTGTCGGAAAGGGTGTTAGATCCACCAATTGTGATTTCCACTATGCTGAACAAAGGATCCTTAGTTGTAAGTAGAATGAAGCCTTTTACATAAGTCAAGGGCAAAAACCGAACTGTAGTTTGTAGAAACTACAAGTTCCAGAAGGCACCGCAGGAGATCAGGTAATGTTCGGAGAGTTTTGCGATCCAGAAGGCGCCGCAGGAAATCAGGTAAGGTTCGGAGAGTATTGCGATCCAGAAGGCACCGCAGGAGATCAGGTAATGTTCGGAGAGTACTACGAAGGCACCGTAGAAGGCAGAAGATACGTGGGACTAGCAGCTCTGTTAGAAATTACGGTAACGAGAGCTCCGGCACAGAAGTATGATTGCCGTGGAGAGAGAGAGAACAGTGGAAAGGGAGTGCTGAAAATACTCGGAAAGGTAGAAGAAGTAAATTAAGAAGATATAGGGAAGATAGGTAAGCAGAACAATAAAGATAGATGACTACCAGCGTAGGGACAGAAAACCCAAGAGAAAAAGAAAAGAAACTCCCGTGAACTTACCAGTAGAACCCGCTGCTGGATATACACTAGAGGAATACACCGCGAGTGAAAACAAAAGAGTAGAAAACGTCCAAGGTAAGAGGGAAGGGGTAAGGTCTTTCTGCGAAACAGAATATCAACGAGCAAGGGCAATGAACAAAGTTGAGAATAACGATGATACAACGCACCGTTGTTACTGTGCGTGATGCGTATATACGTTCCGGACGCCATCTTGGTAGAAGGCTAGACCGTTAACTGGGAATTGAAGGCATTCACTTTAGGTGTGTCTCCACCGATACCATAACTTCCATGGCCGGTGCATAACAGTATGCCCCCTTCGATGCCGGGTCCCTCCCGGTTTACCGGGATACAATCTGTGGAACTTCTTGATTAGTTCTGAGGCATGTAGATGCGATCTAGGCTCCCAAGTTCTTTCAGAATCTGGGTAACCCTTCCAATGAACTAGGTATTGTAATGTTCCTTGTTTGTAACGTGAATCCATTAATCTGGCTACCTCATATTCTTCAGGTATCGGGGACATCTTGATCTCTTTCTTCCTGGTTTTTCTGTGAAAAGGATCCTCGATATGTTCCTTTAACAAGGAAGTGTGGAATACCGGGTGTATTCTACTGAAACGAGCAGGTAGCTTGAGTTTGTATGCCACAGGATTGATCTTAGTCTCTATCCTAAAAGGACCGATGTATCTTGGGGTAAATTTGCCTAGCCTTGCCCATCTGGGTAAGTACCTGGTGGATAGCCAGACTAGTGAACCTGGACCCCACTGAGGAACTGGTCTTCTTTTCATGTCCGCGTACTTCTTGGAGTTCCTTCTGCTCTCTTCCAATGTATGTAGGGCAGAGGCATGTAATTGTTTAATCTCAGCCAGTGTCTTGTCTACAGATGGCGCCTTGGTTTCGTTAAGGCCGATCTTGGGGAAGGAGTGAGGGTGATAGCCGTAAGTACATAAAAATGGACTCATACCGATAGATGTGTGGAAAGTATTATTGTAGACAAATTCTGCCATGGGGATCAAGGAATCCCAATCGTCCTGTTCTTTATTGCAGAAACAACGGAGATACTCTTCGAGAGTGGCATTGAGCCTCTCCGTCTGTCCATTTGACTGCGGGTGATAACCCGACGACATGGCTCTATGAATTCCTAACTCCTTACAAAGTAAGGACCAGAACCTTGAAGTGAACTGTACGCCCCTATCGGAGATGATCACTCGAGGTAGTCCATGTAGTCTTACTATGTCTCTAAGAAACACCGAAGCAGTATCTGCTGCTGAAGGTACTCCTTTCAGAGAAGAAAAATGTGCTTGTTTAGAAAACGAATCAATTGTTACCATTATTGCTGTCTTTCCCTGAGAGGAAGGCAGATCCACAATGAAATCCATAGAGATGTTTTCCCAGGGGCGAGTGGGAAGCTCAGGTTGTTGTAGTAACCCGATGGGTTTCTGCCTAGATACCTTAGCGCTGGCACAAATTGAACAAGACCGGACATATGACTTGACGTCAGAATTAACTGAAGGCCACCAAAAACTTTGTGTGATTAGCTCATGTGTGGCCTTTTGGCCTCTATGTCCAGCCAGAGGGAGGTCATGACATAAACTGAGTGCTTGTTGTTGAAGCTCCGGAGTGGGTAGAAAAAGAGCTGATTTGTAGAACCATAGTCCTTTTCTCTCTTGTAGATCCTTGGAGATAGGTGTCTGTTTAGTGCAATGTTTATATCCTTCCTGTATTTTTTGGAGATAAAGATTGATCATGGCTATGAATTGTTGTTTGGGTAACAACTTCTCTATATTGACCAACCCAGTCTTCTCCTGTCCGGGTTCGGGCCAGCTTCTGGAAAGAGCATCCGCTACTCCGTTTAACGTACCTGGTATGTAGGTAATCTGAAAATCAAAAGTCGAGAAGTAATAGGCCCAGCGAGCATGACGTGAGTTATGGCATTCCATCTGCTGAAGGACTTTTAGGTTTCTATGGTCGGTACGTATGAGGAATGGATTGGTTGCTCCTTGTAAGAGATGTCTCCACTCTTTGCAAGCCATTCTCATGGCCAACAACTCTCGTTCGAGCACAGAATAATTTCGCTCACTGATGGTAAGTGTTCGTGAATAATATGCGATAGGGTGTTCCTGTCCTTCCTTGTCTTGCTGTAAAAGTACAGCTCCCAGAGCACCGCCGGAGGCATCAGTCTCAACAATAAAAGGCTTCGACTGGTCAGGTTGTATTAGAACAGGTGCTGTAGTAAACAATTCCTTTAGTGTGGAAAATGCCTTCTGGGCTGCTGGATTCCAGGAAAAAAGTACTCCCTTCTTAAGGAGTGAGGTAAGAGGTAACACCATCTCAGAGAAATGGGGTATAAAGCGGCGATAGAAATTCGCCAGCCCGAGAAAGCGCTGTACCTCCTTGACGGATGATAGATCAGGCCATCTGAGAATGGCCTTAACTTTATCTGGATCCATCCGTATGCCTGTAGACGAGAGTATGAAACCAAGATAAGCTATTTCTGAAACCTCAAATGAACACTTCTCAGGTTTGGCGAACAGAGCGTTCTTTCTTAGCCTGCGAAGAACCTCTTTAACCTGGGTACGGTGTTCATGTAGTGAGCTGGAGAATACCAGGATATCATCTAGATACACTACAACAGATATGTTGAGTAAGTCTGATAATATCCGGTCCATGAATCTCTGGAACACCGCTGGGGCATTAACAAGACCAAAGGGCATTACGCAATACTCGAACAACCCCAACGGTGTCCGAAAGGCGGTCTTCCATTCATCGCCATGACGTATCCTTAACAAATGATAGGCTCCTCGTAAGTCAATCTTAGTGAAGATTTGTGAGTCCTTAACAGCCTCTAGGATATCCCTGATAAGAGGCATAGGATATCTGTCCCGAACAGTAATACTGTTCAATCCACGGTAATCTATACAGGGACGGAGTTCCTTGGTACCCTTCTTGGCTACAAAAAACAAAGATGCTCCACCTGATGATTTCAAACTTCTTATCAGTCCATTGCTGAGGTTGGAATCAAGATATTCCTTAAGCACCGTCCGTTCCAGTTGGGACAACGGATACATTCTTCCAAAGGGCAGGGGCACGTCTTCCTTAAGTTCGATGCTGCAGTCCTCAGGGCGATGAGGTGGGAGGAGTTTGGGCAGGACGTCTTCAAATACATCCTCGTATTCCTTATATTGCAACGGAATAGCTGATATTGTCAATTTAGATTGAACTGCCAGGTCGGCGGGTTGTACCTCTAAGTGTGGATCCTTGATACAGTGTTTGCTGCAGAACTCGGAATCAAAACTCAATCTGTTGGTACTCCAGTTAATGTACGGATTGTGAAGTCTTAACCAAGGTATTCCCATTATGAGAGGGAAGTGTGCTGCTCTAATTACATCAAAGATAGCTTCTTCATGGTGGTTACCCATAGACACTCGCATAGGTAGGGTTTCCATGATGATAGGTCCAGAGGACAAGGGACAGCCGTCTACTCCTTCTACTGGTATTGCCGTCTTCTTATGTTGTAGAACGATCCTATTGTTCTTAGCCCAGTTAATGTCAATAAAGTTGCCTGCTGCTCCGCAGTCCAACATGGCTAGAACCGGAATACTATTTCCAGTGGTAGTGGTTAGTGATACTTGCAAAATCATTAGATTGTTGTCCTCTACTCGTCTTCCGGCTCCTGTGGGGTTGCAAGGACTTGTGCTACTCTCCCCGTTACCTCCCTTGCAGAGGGACGAGGTTGAGCGTTTCCCGAACGTCGGGAAGGAATCTCGGTACAATCCTTCAAATGATGTTTGGAGGAACCACAGTACATACATAAGTTCTGTTCTCGCCGACGTCTTCTTTCGTCTGACGTCAAAGGTGCACGCGTAGCACCTATCTGCATTGGTTCCTCGGGTGAGGATCTTTCCTTTAGGATTGAAGGAGGGTTATAGTTCGGCTGGCTTCCTCGGACTCTCTTCCTCTCATGGCGTCTCTCATGTATTCTGTATTCGATCCGTAGAACCAAGGTTACTAATTCCGCAAAAGTGTCTGGTCTGGCTACTCGAGCTAATTCATCTTTTATCTCCTCATGGAGACCTCTACGGAATATCGTCTGCTGAGCCGTATCCGGCCATCCGGCCAAGGTAGCCAACCCTTGGAATTGAGACACATAGGATTGTACATCTTGATTCCCTTGTCTAATATCCAATAGTGCCTCATACGTCGAGTACTGAATTTCTGGTCTCTCAAAACGTATCTGTAAATTGCGAACAAATAGGGCATAGTCGTTCACTGACGGATCGTCAGCCGTTACCAGAGGTGTTGCCCATCTTAAAGCGTTGCCAGTCAGGTTGGAAATCAAGAACCCTACCCGGGCTCTTCCGGACTCGAAGGTTCTTTTTCTAAAAGAAAAATACACTGAGCAGGAATCCAGGAAATCCTTTATACACTTTGGGTTTCCGTCGTACTTGGGCATGGAAAACGGCATTGGTGGTAGTTCACCTCTTCCTTCATCCCTGATTGCGGCTTGGTTACGCAAAGTCTGGTTCTCGGCCTGAAGTGCTTGCATATCAACTCGTAGACCTTGGATGGCGTTACACATCTCCTGTATTTGTTCAGGAGTAGCCATCGAAATCTTCTCTGGGCGTTGTATACTGTCAAAACTAACAACTTCCCCTTTCTTTATGCCCAACTCCTCCTCACCTGAACCTCCAGGGGAGCCTGTAGAAGACGACCAACCCTGTCTTCTTCGATGTTTCCTTGATGCAGTCTTCTTCTTGGTCTTCTTTTGACGTAAATAAGGACGTGGCTCCTCGGAGGCCACCTTGACCGGATGGGAACCAAATCCGGTGATCTCCCAGGAGCCAGTCCCAAAACTCCAGGGAAAAAGCCGTTTAGGCAAAAAACCCTGTGTAGCAGATCTTTTCTTCTGTCGGAAAGGGTGTTAGATCCACCAATTGTGATTTCCACTATGCTGAACAAAGGATCCTTAGTTGTAAGTAGAATGAAGCCTTTTACATAAGTCAAGGGCAAAAACCGAACTGTAGTTTGTAGAAACTACAAGTTCCAGAAGGCACCGCAGGAGATCAGGTAATGTTCGGAGAGTTTTGCGATCCAGAAGGCGCCGCAGGAAATCAGGTAAGGTTCGGAGAGTATTGCGATCCAGAAGGCACCGCAGGAGATCAGGTAATGTTCGGAGAGTACTACGAAGGCACCGTAGAAGGCAGAAGATACGTGGGACTAGCAGCTCTGTTAGAAATTACGGTAACGAGAGCTCCGGCACAGAAGTATGATTGCCGTGGAGAGAGAGAGAACAGTGGAAAGGGAGTGCTGAAAATACTCGGAAAGGTAGAAGAAGTAAATTAAGAAGATATAGGGAAGATAGGTAAGCAGAACAATAAAGATAGATGACTACCAGCGTAGGGACAGAAAACCGAAGAGAAAAAGAAAAGAAACTCCCGTGAACTTACCAGTAGAACCCGCTGCTGGATATACACTAGAGGAATACACCGCGAGTGAAAACAAAAGAGTAGAAAACGTCCAAGGTAAGAGGGAAGGGGTAAGGTCTTTCTGCGAAACAGAATATCAACGAGCAAGGGCAATGAACAAAGTTGAGAATAACGATGATACAACGCACCGTTGTTACTGTGCGTGATGCGTATATACGTTCCGGACGCCATCTTGGTAGAAGGCTAGACCGTTAACTGGGAATTGAAGGCATTCACTTTAGGTGTGTCTCCACCGATACCATAACTTCCATGGCCGGTGCATAACAGTATGCCCCCTTCGATGCCGGGTCCCTCCCGGTTTACCGGGATACAATCTGTGGAACTTCTTGATTAGTTCTGAGGCATGTAGATGCGATCTAGGCTCCCAAGTTCTTTCAGAATCTGGGTAACCCTTCCAATGAACTAGGTATTGTAATGTTCCTTGTTTGTAACGTGAATCCATTAATCTGGCTACCTCATATTCTTCAGGTATCGGGGACATCTTGATCTCTTTCTTCCTGGTTTTTCTGTGAAAAGGATCCTCGATATGTTCCTTTAACAAGGAAGTGTGGAATACCGGGTGTATTCTACTGAAACGAGCAGGTAGCTTGAGTTTGTATGCCACAGGATTGATCTTAGTCTCTATCCTAAAAGGACCGATGTATCTTGGGGTAAATTTGCCTAGCCTTGCCCATCTGGGTAAGTACCTGGTGGATAGCCAGACTAGTGAACCTGGACCCCACTGAGGAACTGGTCTTCTTTTCATGTCCGCGTACTTCTTGGAGTTCCTTCTGCTCTCTTCCAATGTATGTAGGGCAGAGGCATGTAATTGTTTAATCTCAGCCAGTGTCTTGTCTACAGATGGCGCCTTGGTTTCGTTAAGGCCGATCTTGGGGAAGGAGTGAGGGTGATAGCCGTAAGTACATAAAAATGGACTCATACCGATAGATGTGTGGAAAGTATTATTGTAGACAAATTCTGCCATGGGGATCAAGGAATCCCAATCGTCCTGTTCTTTATTGCAGAAACAACGGAGATACTCTTCGAGAGTGGCATTGAGCCTCTCCGTCTGTCCATTTGACTGCGGGTGATAACCCGACGACATGGCTCTATGAATTCCTAACTCCTTACAAAGTAAGGACCAGAACCTTGAAGTGAACTGTACGCCCCTATCGGAGATGATCACTCGAGGTAGTCCATGTAGTCTTACTATGTCTCTAAGAAACACCGAAGCAGTATCTGCTGCTGAAGGTACTCCTTTCAGAGAAGAAAAATGTGCTTGTTTAGAAAACGAATCAATTGTTACCATTATTGCTGTCTTTCCCTGAGAGGAAGGCAGATCCACAATGAAATCCATAGAGATGTTTTCCCAGGGGCGAGTGGGAAGCTCAGGTTGTTGTA
This sequence comes from Ambystoma mexicanum, assembly GCF_040938575.1. NCBI lineage: Eukaryota > Metazoa > Chordata > Amphibia > Caudata > Ambystomatidae > Ambystoma > Ambystoma mexicanum. Next base: position 228,591,705 of record NC_090927.1, on the reverse strand, counting down.
GTAACCCGATGGGTTTCTGCCTAGATACCTTAGCGCTGGCACAAATTGAACAAGACCGGACATATGACTTGACGTCAGAATTAACTGAAGGCCACCAAAAACTTTGTGTGATTAGCTCATGTGTGGCCTTTTGGCCTCTATGTCCAGCCAGAGGGAGGTCATGACATAAACTGAGTGCTTGTTGTTGAAGCTCCGGAGTGGGTAGAAAAAGAGCTGATTTGTAGAACCATAGTCCTTTTCTCTCTTGTAGATCCTTGGAGATAGGTGTCTGTTTAGTGCAATGTTTATATCCTTCCTGTATTTTTTGGAGATAAAGATTGATCATGGCTATGAATTGTTGTTTGGGTAACAACTTCTCTATATTGACCAACCCAGTCTTCTCCTGTCCGGGTTCGGGCCAGCTTCTGGAAAGAGCATCCGCTACTCCGTTTAACGTACCTGGTATGTAGGTAATCTGAAAATCAAAAGTCGAGAAGTAATAGGCCCAGCGAGCATGACGTGAGTTATGGCATTCCATCTGCTGAAGGACTTTTAGGTTTCTATGGTCGGTACGTATGAGGAATGGATTGGTTGCTCCTTGTAAGAGATGTCTCCACTCTTTGCAAGCCATTCTCATGGCCAACAACTCTCGTTCGAGCACAGAATAATTTCGCTCACTGATGGTAAGTGTTCGTGAATAATATGCGATAGGGTGTTCCTGTCCTTCCTTGTCTTGCTGTAAAAGTACAGCTCCCAGAGCACCGCCGGAGGCATCAGTCTCAACAATAAAAGGCTTCGACTGGTCAGGTTGTATTAGAACAGGTGCTGTAGTAAACAATTCCTTTAGTGTGGAAAATGCCTTCTGGGCTGCTGGATTCCAGGAAAAAAGTACTCCCTTCTTAAGGAGTGAGGTAAGAGGTAACACCATCTCAGAGAAATGGGGTATAAAGCGGCGATAGAAATTCGCCAGCCCGAGAAAGCGCTGTACCTCCTTGACGGATGATAGATCAGGCCATCTGAGAATGGCCTTAACTTTATCTGGATCCATCCGTATGCCTGTAGACGAGAGTATGAAACCAAGATAAGCTATTTCTGAAACCTCAAATGAACACTTCTCAGGTTTGGCGAACAGAGCGTTCTTTCTTAGCCTGCGAAGAACCTCTTTAACCTGGGTACGGTGTTCATGTAGTGAGCTGGAGAATACCAGGATATCATCTAGATACACTACAACAGATATGTTGAGTAAGTCTGATAATATCCGGTCCATGAATCTCTGGAACACCGCTGGGGCATTAACAAGACCAAAGGGCATTACGCAATACTCGAACAACCCCAACGGTGTCCGAAAGGCGGTCTTCCATTCATCGCCATGACGTATCCTTAACAAATGATAGGCTCCTCGTAAGTCAATCTTAGTGAAGATTTGTGAGTCCTTAACAGCCTCTAGGATATCCCTGATAAGAGGCATAGGATATCTGTCCCGAACAGTAATACTGTTCAATCCACGGTAATCTATACAGGGACGGAGTTCCTTGGTACCCTTCTTGGCTACAAAAAACAAAGATGCTCCACCTGATGATTTCAAACTTCTTATCAGTCCATTGCTGAGGTTGGAATCAAGATATTCCTTAAGCACCGTCCGTTCCAGTTGGGACAACGGATACATTCTTCCAAAGGGCAGGGGCACGTCTTCCTTAAGTTCGATGCTGCAGTCCTCAGGGCGATGAGGTGGGAGGAGTTTGGGCAGGACGTCTTCAAATACATCCTCGTATTCCTTATATTGCAACGGAATAGCTGATATTGTCAATTTAGATTGAACTGCCAGGTCGGCGGGTTGTACCTCTAAGTGTGGATCCTTGATACAGTGTTTGCTGCAGAACTCGGAATCAAAACTCAATCTGTTGGTACTCCAGTTAATGTACGGATTGTGAAGTCTTAACCAAGGTATTCCCATTATGAGAGGGAAGTGTGCTGCTCTAATTACATCAAAGATAGCTTCTTCATGGTGGTTACCCATAGACACTCGCATAGGTAGGGTTTCCATGATGATAGGTCCAGAGGACAAGGGACAGCCGTCTACTCCTTCTACTGGTATTGCCGTCTTCTTATGTTGTAGAACGATCCTATTGTTCTTAGCCCAGTTAATGTCAATAAAGTTGCCTGCTGCTCCGCAGTCCAACATGGCTAGAACCGGAATACTATTTCCAGTGGTAGTGGTTAGTGATACTTGCAAAATCATTAGATTGTTGTCCTCTACTCGTCTTCCGGCTCCTGTGGGGTTGCAAGGACTTGTGCTACTCTCCCCGTTACCTCCCTTGCAGAGGGACGAGGTTGAGCGTTTCCCGAACGTCGGGAAGGAATCTCGGTACAATCCTTCAAATGATGTTTGGAGGAACCACAGTACATACATAAGTTCTGTTCTCGCCGACGTCTTCTTTCGTCTGACGTCAAAGGTGCACGCGTAGCACCTATCTGCATTGGTTCCTCGGGTGAGGATCTTTCCTTTAGGATTGAAGGAGGGTTATAGTTCGGCTGGCTTCCTCGGACTCTCTTCCTCTCATGGCGTCTCTCATGTATTCTGTATTCGATCCGTAGAACCAAGGTTACTAATTCCGCAAAAGTGTCTGGTCTGGCTACTCGAGCTAATTCATCTTTTATCTCCTCATGGAGACCTCTACGGAATATCGTCTGCTGAGCCGTATCCGGCCATCCGGCCAAGGTAGCCAACCCTTGGAATTGAGACACATAGGATTGTACATCTTGATTCCCTTGTCTAATATCCAATAGTGCCTCATACGTCGAGTACTGAATTTCTGGTCTCTCAAAACGTATCTGTAAATTGCGAACAAATAGGGCATAGTCGTTCACTGACGGATCGTCAGCCGTTACCAGAGGTGTTGCCCATCTTAAAGCGTTGCCAGTCAGGTTGGAAATCAAGAACCCTACCCGGGCTCTTCCGGACTCGAAGGTTCTTTTTCTAAAAGAAAAATACACTGAGCAGGAATCCAGGAAATCCTTTATACACTTTGGGTTTCCGTCGTACTTGGGCATGGAAAACGGCATTGGTGGTAGTTCACCTCTTCCTTCATCCCTGATTGCGGCTTGGTTACGCAAAGTCTGGTTCTCGGCCTGAAGTGCTTGCATATCAACTCGTAGACCTTGGATGGCGTTACACATCTCCTGTATTTGTTCAGGAGTAGCCATCGAAATCTTCTCTGGGCGTTGTATACTGTCAAAACTAACAACTTCCCCTTTCTTTATGCCCAACTCCTCCTCACCTGAACCTCCAGGGGAGCCTGTAGAAGACGACCAACCCTGTCTTCTTCGATGTTTCCTTGATGCAGTCTTCTTCTTGGTCTTCTTTTGACGTAAATAAGGACATGGCTCCTCGGAGGCCACCTTGACCGGATGGGAACCAAATCCGGTGATCTCCCAGGAGCCAGTCCCAAAACTCCAGGGAAAAAGCCGTTTAGGCAAAAAACCCTGTGTAGCAGATCTTTTCTTCTGTCGGAAAGGGTGTTAGATCCACCAATTGTGATTTCCACTATGCTGAACAAAGGATCCTTAGTTGTAAGTAGAATGAAGCCTTTTACATAAGTCAAGGGCAAAAACCGAACTGTAGTTTGTAGAAACTACAAGTTCCAGAAGGCACCGCAGGAGATCAGGTAATGTTCGGAGAGTTTTGCGATCCAGAAGGCGCCGCAGGAAATCAGGTAAGGTTCGGAGAGTATTGCGATCCAGAAGGCACCGCAGGAGATCAGGTAATGTTCGGAGAGTACTACGAAGGCACCGTAGAAGGCAGAAGATACATGGGACTAGCAGCTCTGTGGGAAATTACGGTAATGAGAGCTCCGGCACAGAAGTATGATTGCCGTGGAGAGAGAGAGAACAGTGGAAAGGGAGTGCTGAAAATACTCGGAAAGGTAGAAGAAGTAAATTAAGAAGATATAGGGAAGATAGGTAAGCAGAACAATAAAGATAGATGACTACCAGCGTAGGGACAGAAAACCGAAGAGAAAAAGAAAAGAAACTCCCGTGAACTTACCAGTAGAACCCGCTGCTGGATATACACTAGAGGAATACACCGCGAGTGAAAACAAAAGAGTAGAAAACGTCCAAGGTAAGAGGGAAGGGGTAAGGTCTTTCTGCGAAACAGAATATCAACGAGCAAGGGCAATGAACAAAGTTGAGAATAACGATGATACAACGCACCGTTGTTACTGTGCGTGATGCGTATATACGTTCCGGACGCCATCTTGGTAGAAGGCTAGACCGTTAACTGGGAATTGAAGGCATTCACTTTAGGTGTGTCTCCACCGATACCATAACTTCCATGGCCGGTGCATAACACCAACTCTACAGTTTGTAAGACTTTGTTTCGTCCGCTTAACAATTTTTTGTCATTTTCAGTGAGAAATATTCGGCCTAAAATTCTATAACTTTATACATGTATATAGATTATTATTAAGCATATCAGTATTGAATTTAAAAGTGGCATCATGTACACGTTCCCTAGAATATGCAATTCTCTGCCATTTCTGTTCCCAATATGGCAGTGAAGGCTACAACGTCTTAAATTAAAAACCACAAACTTACATTTACATTGTTAACTTTTTACGTTCCTGCAAAGTGCTGTTGCAAAGATAAAAGTCTAAAAAGTTTCTTAATCAAAATAGTCTTTTGAAACAAATGGGGCTCGTCTTTGTCCTTCACTTGGCCAATTTTTTTTCTCAGCTGCCACCAACTGTCATATCAGTGCAGGGTGGCCCTAGGGATTTTGCAGTGTGATTGAATGTTTATTACCACTTCCTCACTTCAAAAGTTGGTGTCCCAGAATCTCTATTGTAAGAGGCCTCTGCCCAGACAAAAGTCTGATGAACCTGTGATATGCGGCCTTCTGGTCCTATTCAAAGTTCTCCAAGCTAGCAATTATCACTTATGTGTCCCAGAACTTTATGGTGGCTGCTTTTGGGGAAAGGCTTCAGTTCAGCCAGCAGAAAGACCTGTTCTGGAGCTTGCAAAATCCAGCCAATGCATATTAATTCCTTTATTTTCTTTTATTTTGTTCTGAATCAAAAACAAGCCTGTTGAATAAAAATCCTGTATCTGTTCCCCAGCAAAACCCCCTTTACCTTGCTATGCACGGACAAGTTGTTATTCAACATTGTACTTTTAAAACAGGCATTTTCTTTTGGTTTGCAAAAGCCCATTTTGACACATGGTGAAAGCTGCTAGGATTTCTCTTTTAAATTCGGTTTTTCTCTTCCACCTGGCTTCCCAATATTGTTTTTCAGCCCTATTTAGTTTCTTTTATTCAGCAGTTTGTTCAAGCCACAGGTTCACTGAAATTGACATATGCCCATAAAACTAGGATTTCTTTGAAGCCTTGATTTTGACATTTTGTAACCCAAATGTTAAGCATTTTCTCCCACGGCTGAAAGCAAAGTTTCATTTATTTCAGTCCTGGTTTGGCTTGACATAGCCTGTCATCCAGTGATAAAGCTCTCTTCTGCTGAAGCACAATGTGGATGTGGATGGGAATGGCCTGGCCTTATTGATAAAAGCAATGTGATGTGGAATAGATGAAAATAGCATCAGGGCAGCAACTTTTTAGCGTAAAATATTCCCTTTTCAATGGGAACTTTTTGCAAGCAGCTGAGCAGTGCTGTCTTTTTCAATTCACATCTTTTGGTGCACACAAGAACACACACTGGCACTTTTCTCGGTGTGCTCCCTGTTCCAAATTGCCCAATAGATGTTAGGCAAGATGGTGCAGCCATTCTTTTGTCGCTGCCAAACACAGTTTTTGATGCAATGGTGCTCCAAGGAGCCAGCAAAACCATTTTGCTGCTGACTGCAGAAGCACAGCTTGGTTATGGATGGAAATTCTGCTGAGTGGGTTAATGTAGCCCACAAATCCTCCCGACTCTTCTGAGATCCTTGTCGAGGGAGAGTAGGGCAAAGTGGGGTTCATCAGTTAATGCAAAGTGGGGTTCATCAGGTGGAGTCCTTCCATCAGGGAGTGGTATGCCACGATCCTCCGTTGTCTTTGGATTGTGGAGCGACACCCATAGCTTTCTCTTAGGTCTTTCTTTGTGGTGTGGAGCGACACCCCCAGCTTCTTCTTCGATCACTCCTTTCCAGGCACCCGGGGAGGTCCTCCTTGGTCTATGACGAGCGCAGCCAGTATGAATCTATTAAATAAATAAGAACCGGTTACTACAGTTTACCACTGACTGCCTTCCAGGAAGGTTGACAGCAGTGGGACACACAGGCATTCAATAATGACAGTATTTAGACAATAAATGCAAATTATCACTCACAAGACACAGATAAATATGGATTTGACTCGAATTTTTGAGAATCCCTTTCATCCTGACAATGAAGAAAAATACTCTGGCCCTCATTACGACCCTGGCGGAAATCGTGGTGCAATATGCACCATGGAGCACGGCGGAAAGCTGCCGATACCGCCATGGGGGTTGGCGGATTTACCGCCCCATTCCGACCTTGGCGGGGCGGTAAATCCCCATTCCCCATTTTACCCTTCCCCATTCCCATTTTTGCCCCATAGGGTATAATGGGAGTGGGGAAGGCGTTAATTACGCCACCGTAAAATACGGTGGCGTAATTAACAACAAGGTCCCGTAGCGCCATGGATTTCTCCGCCCGGAAAAACCAGGCGGAAACCGCTCCATGGCGCTACGGGAACTCGTAGTAGGGCGGACGGGTCCGCCGCGAATACCGCTGGCGTAAACCCACTCCGCCAGGGTCGTAATGAGGGCCACTGTGTTAAAAAATGATACCTATAAACCTACTTGTACCCTTCTGGTTCTTCTTTTTCTTGTTCTTATGCTTCAGTTGTCTCCTATATTTGATTTTCTCTTGGCTCCTCGATTTGCTGCAAAGTGTGCCTAGGGTGACAACTCTTTAGCTGATTAATATGGACCCATTTCTCTTCTGTCACATCTCCTTTGGGATGTGGATTCTGTCGGCAGCAGGTGAAAGTTGATCTACAATTTCAAAAGGACCCCACCAGCTCGGTAAAAATGTCTGCTCCTTGTTCTGGTGCCTTTGGAAATTGTACAAGTAGACCCTCTCTCCTACTTGGTATTCCTTTTTGGTTGTTTTTAAATCATATTGAGTCTTTATTCCCTCTGCAGATTTTTCCAGATTCTGCTGAGCGTATGCAAAAGCATTTGAAAGTTATTTTCTTAGATTCTCAACATACTCAAGAGTTGTGGAGGCATTTATCAGTGTCTTCTCTTGTGTTCTATAGAGCAGATGCTGAGTTAGTACCATCCTTCACCCAGTCATTAGCTCAACTGGAGACATCTTGGTCGGAGAAGAAGGTGTAGATCTGATGGCCCTCAAGACAACCTATAATCGGATGTCCCAACTTGGCCCAGAGTCTACCACAAACTTTTTTAGAATACTCACAATTGTTTTGTTGTACCTCTCAACTCCCCCACTAGAGGACTTCGCTATGCAATGTGAAGGTTCCTTTCTACCGCAAGTATATCGCCACATCTTTGTCATCACTTCGCTGGTGAAGTGACTCCCTCGGTCTGACTCAATCCTTTGGGGGTAGGCTAAAACGCGAGAAGATGTGAATGATCATCAGGGCAGCTGCTGTTTCTGCCTTACAATTTGGGGCGGGAGACATTCCACCCATTTGGTAAACAAGCATGTTACGGTTAACATGTACTTGTTGCCCCTAGAGGAGCGAATCACAGGCCCAATGAAATCTACTTGTAAATCTGACCAAGGCAGTTTCATCCTCCTCTTCTCTCGGAGGGGAGCTCGGTGTGTGAGTGAAGTTGGCTGAAATTGTGCACACACAAGACACCCCTTCAAATATTGGTCGAGGTCCTGCACCATGTGTGGCCAGTATGCAACCTCCCGCAAGATTTCTAAAGTAGTGTGAAACCCCCGTTGACCAGCTGTGGCCGCGTCATGGGCATGACTAAGGATAAGGCTTCGGAATGAGGTAGGTACCACCCACTGGTCACACCCAGAGATGGATCTCCTTACCAACAAACCGTCTTGGATTCGAGCCATTTTTGGACACTTCATCAACACTCTGAGGTCCTCTTTCCCAATGTAATCGGTATCCGTCAGGGGAAAGTTCTCAGGGTCCTCAATATGTTGATAACATTTCCCAATAATTGGATCCCCTTTTTGTGTCGTAATTAAATCAGCATCTGGGATCTCCTTACTCCACTGGGCAGTTCAGAGTTCATTATGAGCATTTGTCTGGGACCTAGTGATAGCAGTGACCTGGATTTCACCCAACAGTGAGTCGATCATGAGGAGATCCCCCCGGGAAGGCTTTGGTTTTGGCCAGCTGATCAGCTTGGTCGTTTCCAGTTTTCTCTGGCCCCTTTATTCTGGAATGACCCTTGATCTTCTTCCAATAGATGGTCATCACACTAGAGGTGACTATATCATCAATATTTTGGATTAGCTTGCCATGTTTAAGCAGTTTGTTATTAGCACATAGCATGCCTCTGGTTTTCCAATTGACCAGGTGCTCCACAAATCCGTTCCGGACATAATCTGAGTCAGTGATTATGACCAGTTTGTGGAGTTGCTGTTGGACGGCAGTGAGGATGGCGTGATGAACTGCCATCAACTCTGCCACCTGACTACGGCAGGGACCGATTTTGTACCCAGCAGAGGGTTCCGGGGCATCATTCACCCAGACATTCCCAACACCGGCCACCAGTTCCTTTTCCCCATTGTTGTCAACATGGTAGGAGCACCGGTCCACATAAAGTGTGGGTATTCCCTCGCACATGTCTTCTTCATAGACTTTGTGCTGGGAATTCAGGTACGCCTCCATGTTGTCCTGGGATTTAAGACTTTCGTCCTCGAGAAAGTTTTCTCTGGCACAATCATGCAAGTCAGCCAGACCTTGCGCGACGGGACTGTTCTTGTTTTGGCCATATCTGACCTCCACAGGAAAGCCTTGCATTGACAGAATCCAGGACGTAATTCTGGAATTACTCACATTTCCGGCCTGGATTCTGTCACTTTGGAGATATTGCAGAGGCTGGTGTGGAGTCTCCACTATGATGTGTTCCCCCTGGATGAACGGGCAGTAATTCTTCAATGCCCACACCGTTGCCAGGAGTGCCTTCTCACACTCGTTGAAGTTTTCCTTCACAGAGGATAAAGTCTTTCTTGCATAGGAGATAACTTCATTGAACTTATCATGCTTTTGATATAATACTGCTGTCAAGCATGTATTCGAGAACCCTGTCTCCAAGAAGAACTCCTTGTTTTTGACAGGGTAAACTAGACAAGATGCTTATGAGAGGCTTCTTTTGAGTTCTTTTACTGCCTCGGCTTGTTCTGGACCCCAGTCCCACTTGACCCCCCCTTCAACAGATGGATCAGGGGTCTTGTGATCTCTGCGTAATCCTCAATGAACTTCCTACAGTAATTAGTCAGTCCAAGGAGGCTTCTTAGTTCACGCAGATTTGTGGTGGTCTTTTAGTTTTAGGAGTGCTTCAACTTTCTTCTACTGGGGACAGAGACCCTCAGGAGTTATTTCATGTCCCAAGAAGTTGACACGGGTCCTGTACCACTGTGCCTTTTGGAAGGGCAGTTTTGCTCCGGCAACCCTGAACTGGGTCAGAACATAACGGATTTCCGCTATGTGTTCCTACACAGTTGAACTTTTTTATCAGGACATCATCCACATAGGCCAAGTTACCCCTTTCACCCAAGTCGGGCATGGCCTTATGTAGGAAGATGTTGAATTTGTAGCCGGAGTTGATGTATCTGAAGGGAGTCCGGGTCCATGTGTACTGCTGCCCCCGAAGGTAAAGGCCAGCTTGTGTTGGTCCGCCCTACTGACAGGCACGGTCCAGTACCCATTGGTCTGGTCAATGGCAGTGTATACCTTTGACCCCTGGATCTGGGCCAGTCCTTGGTCAATGAAGGGGAGAGGCCATCAGGACATGTGAACCAGTTTATTTAACTCCCTAAGGTCTGCGCAGAGTCTCCATTGCCCATTTGGTTTTAAAACCCTCAGCACCAGATTATTAAAGGTGTTGTGGACTTGACGAATTATCCCACGGGACTCAAGGTTTTTGATGATTTCCATCAGGGACTCCATGGATGCGAGATGCAAGCAATATTGCTTCACAAACATAGAAGTCATTCCAGGGTCCATGGGAATTGTTGTAATATGGATTTCACTGCGACCACAGTCGAATGAGTCAACCGCAAAGCGATCTATAAAATCTAAGAACACCTGTTTCAACTTTTGCTTTTGCTCCAGAGTCTCACAGGCATCAGCTAGGTTGACTCGCTCTTCAACCATGTGCCTGAAGCCTGAAAAGACTTATGGTTTTCCTATCTCAGCGGCCTCCTCCAACTGCGTGGAGAGGTCTTTGGTTAGAGTATTAACCTGGACAGAGGGTTTCAGGTAGGAGAGACAGTCATTGTGGACATAGAATATCACCTCATCCTGCCTGATGTCACAGGTCCCCTCTTCCTCCCCATAAGGGCAGGAAGATTACACCAGAAAATTCCTCCCTTGCCGGGTGAACATCCTGTCTGGTGGTAAGTCACTGTCACAGTCATTGTCAAAACAGTCATTGGGGATTGGTCCTATCAGTTCATTTCCTAGATCCATGGAAAAATGTCAGTCATCAACCGCCATTCCAATAATGGTGCCTGCGCCCAGGTTGATACTCCCGAGGTTGCTGTTATCCACCACTATTGAAATGATGTTGCTTTCTACATTGACTAATGGGGTTGGGTTTAACCCCAACCCTTGCTGTTGGAGATGGGCAGTGAGGTGTACATATGTGTCAGGATTTTGCAGTATCGGTCCTCTTTTAATTTTTAATTCAAGTGGGAATTGTCAGGTCCATCCTGGGATGATAACCTCCTCTTCAATTTGAACTTCAACTGCATACAGCAGCAATTGGGCTGACCGAAATGCTTTTTCAGAATCATCAAAGCCCATGGGGTTGCCCCCTAGTCGGGACCAGGCTTTGTAATTTATCAGGTCTAAATTAATGGCAAACCAATTAAGAATGTCACTGCCTAAATAAAATGCTGCACAGGCCTCTCACACGACCCAAAAATTATGTTGTATGCTTTTGTTACCTATAGAAATTTTGATCATACACCTGCTAGGCGGGAGATGTTTAGAATTGGGAGATTCCTGTCCCATTTCCCACTTATCGATCAATTTAAAAGTGGGAATGGCTGGATCTTTTGGGAGTTTTTGAAACATGGCTTCACTGATGAAGCTCGTCCTGTTGTTCACACACACTCGGCGAGAACAGATTCCTTCGCCTCATTTAACTGAATAGGGAGGAACAACTGTTCTCTAATTTTCTGAATATCAACTAAACTCTGAGATGGTTTCTCATCACTTTTGACTACCGAATTGGGGTTTTCATATTGTGAATCAGTATAAAATTTCAAAGTATTTCCTTCCAGTGTGGAATGCCACTTAAAACTGGAAGGTTGATTTTCAGGAATGGAGAGGAGTTCCCATCACCAGTTTGTTGTCCTACAGCAATTACTGTCACGTCAGGTATTTGATTATTCAGGAGATGAAACTCAATATGATCAGATTTTCGTTCAACCATGTGGCATGTGCCATTTAAACTAACATGTTTGACACTCTGTGTTAATTCTATTGGCCTGTTAGTCTGAAACCAGAGGACCTTGTTCACACAGTCTATTAGGGGGGACAACCTGTGCTGGATGTCATTCCCTAGTAGACAGGGTGTGCCCTCTGGAGTCACGACTATGACTGGGTGTTTCACCTTGTGTCGCCCAATTTTTATTTCCAAATCCTGCAGGTCCCTCGACAGGAATTTCATTCTCATCGAAGTTCTGGGGATGTCCAGTAAAAGGGGTGAGAGGGATCTGGTATCTCTCCCCCGTTCCTGAATTTAGCTGCTCAAAGGCCCTTTTTGACAGAAGAGTGGCTTGGGATCCAGTGTCCACCAGTGCTGAAATTGGACATTGCCCTTGCACTTGAACAGGGGCATAAAATGTCCCTTCTTTATCCTCAAGTGGGAAAAGGTAATGTGCATTTTGGGCAAGCTGGGTGGTCAATTTCTTTATTTTAGACTCTGACACAGTGGCATTTTGGACTATTTTCTGTGTCAGAGTCTGGGAATCTGTAATAAAAATGTGGCATCCTGAAAAAGTGGAGATTTTTGGAATCCCCTATTTCACTTAGCTCTGTGCTGCCCCCGCTTACCGGGTGCCAGTCACTACAATTAATTTGCGGGGAGGATCCCTCCATTACTATTTCCTTCTCAGGATGACAATTCTGGTGTTCAGGGATGGGTGACTCTGAATCAGTCCCCACACCCACCCAGTCTTCATTTAGATCTCTTGGGACCCATTTTTCTTTGGGAGGAGTTCCCCGGGCCCTGAAGGAGAAGATTTATTCCCCAGAATCCTCTAAGGATTCTTCTCATTGAAACTGGAGGACACTCACTTCCTCCACAAAATTGGCCTTTTTACTGTCTTTGTTTCTCCTACCCACCCTCTGTTCCCTGGATTGCAGATTTTCGGGGGCAAGAGATTTTTGTTCCAGTTCCTGGGTGTCCAGGGGCTTTTTACAGTTGAGGAATGAAGCCTCCTCTAGGGTCTTACACCCCCCTTCCTCCCGTGCCTCCTCCTCTGGAACCGGTGAATTGTTGGGGTTCTCGCCCCGTCATTGTTCTGGGTTGCCAGACCCTTGGTTTGTGGGATTCCGAGCCGCCATGTTCATCTGAGGGTTCTGCTGAGCCCTCAACATGCGACCAAGCTCCTGGGTGAGGTTCTGGACCCGGCGCTCCAGTTGGGACACCCGTTCCAGCGGGTACGGGGGTCTCTGCTCATACCTTGGTTGTTCTCGGCAAGGGTAACTATCCCTTCTCCCAGAGTACCCTAGGAATTGGGGATTTTGGTAACCCGCCATCCTTGGCCTCCCCTCTTCCGGATTGGGCAATCTGGGCTCCTGAAACCGGGGAAAGAAAGGAGGTTTGTCCTGCGGGTTGGGGTTTTGTGGATACCTGGGAAAGAAACTTAACCCAGGATTCAGGGGATTACTGCCCTCCTGAGGGAAGTTAGGAGGGAAGTTTCCTGGGGGAGTACTTACCTGGCGGGACCCTCCCCTTGGACTGGGGAAGTCCATACATACCGGTTGCCCTTGTATCTGGGACTTATATAATCAGGGGAACTAGGGGTCCCATTAGTGGGGTTATCTCCCTGACCACCTGTTTGTGATTGGCCTGAAGGCCTTGTTGGCCTCTGGTTTTTCTGGTTTGGGATTGGGGCATTTTCTAGGTCCAAAATGGGGGCAACCTTCACCTCCACCACCTTAGCAGCAGCAGAGGTGTTGGTTGGCTTGGAGTTTTTAACCTGAGTTTTATTTTCTGCAGGTTTTTGGACTTCATATATCTGGGTAGCCTGCTCTATTATCCAGTCCAGAGATCTTTTATCATGGAAATCCCTCACCAGCTGGGTCATAATATATTTGGGGAGTGCATGAAAGTAGGTAGTGATAAACTCTCTGCTATCCGTGTGCACCCTCCTGGTGGTTTGGGCAAAGGCGTGTTTTAATTCCTGCGCAAACTCTCGAGGGCCTGCTCTTCACCACATTGTAGATTGTAGGCTGCTTTGCGAGCCTCTTCTGGGTTTCTATCGGTGGAAAAGTGCTTCAAGATGGCCGCCTTGTAGATGGACCATTTTGAATGTTTTCGTCTTCCAGTCCAGCAAAGAAGCTGGAGTACTCTGGAGAGAATGTCCATTTGGCATAATCTATACAGTTCTGGCTATCTTTTATGTGAAATGTGTCCATCATTTGCTCATAGAGTTCCAAATGCTCCCAGACAGAATAGTATGAGTTTTTATTGTTCAGTGTCATGAAATTCCTGATGGCCTTGATCTGCCTAATGGGGTCTTTCACCAGAACTCTTTTTGGTTTATCAGCCTTCTTTCACTGCGTCACACGAGTCCATTCACCCTCAGACTCCAAGGTGCTGCTGGTTGAGGTCCCCTCATGATCATCTAGGCGCTCCCTGATTCTGTGAGCTTGGGAGGGGCTTGCAGAATGGTGGGGCCTAGTTCTTCTGCCGTGTGGTGCACAGGAGAGTAGTCTTCTGACTCCTCCCTGCTTCCAGGGTTAGCAAAGTATCCCCCCACTGCCCTGATTGGGTGGAGGTCTTCAGGAGGCTCTTTTGGTGCTTCTTTTCCTGTTGTTCTTGTGCAAATCGAACCAACTGGTCCCTTTGGAGGTAGTGGTTCTGCAGATTGAATTCCCTGACTTTCACCTCATAGGAGGTTTCCGGGTCAGAGACACCAGCCAATATATTTGTGTATCTATCCAGGGATGCCCTTCTATCACTTTCTGGGGGGTGCCAACCTGTTAGCTCCATCATGCTAGGCCTATTAAATTCTGATGGCCTCATGATTTCTGGCTCATGTGAACCGGGAGCCATGAAGTCAGCAGTGCGCAAAGTATTAAATGGGTTGGAGTCCTTCTGTACCGAGGTCATCATACTATGATCAGGGGTTGCCCTGACGCTCTCTACCTATTTGGGGTCCCTCCAGTTTGGATTAGATCTAGGATACCCTTTCTCCAACCTTGCTAGTTTTTCCTTCTCAGCCCCTACCTCTTGATAATAGGCAAAGGTCCGAGCCTTTTGCTTGGCTATCAGGGCTTTACTAGCCTCTATGACCCGTTCTAGAGCTACCACCTGCTGGTGGAGTCCATCTTTCTCCTCACAGAGGGCCGCATTATCTCTTTGTGCTGCCTGTATCGTTTGGGAACATTGAGCCAATTTTTGTTGCAGATGACTCACCTCCTGAGTCTGTGCATTTTTTGTTTGGGTGTCCTATTGAAGAGCACCTTCTACCCGTCTGGTGTGCTCCAATAACTTTCGATATTCTGTATTGAGTTCATTTAGTTTCTGGAGGCCCAACTCACTTTCCTGTAACTCTGTTTTTAAATGGCTTACTTCCTAACATAGGGCATCTTTCTCCTGATTTAGGGTGGCACTCTGTTCAGCCTGGCCATCCCTTTGTTGCTTGATGGTATTTAATTTCTATCGATATTGACTACATTTCTGCTTGGGTGTGGAGTTATTTAATAATGAGTTTATTATTCTCCTCTTCCAACCTTTTGACCCAATCTTGCAGCATGGTTATTTGTCCTGAGCAGACCCTGTTATATGTTAATTCTTGAGTCAGCTTCTGTTGACTCTCTTACAGAGAGTCAACCTTTTCCTGACACTCTACTTTTAATGCATTTACTTGGGCCTCTTGGTCTATATTAGTCTGCTGTTGGAGAGCCAAGTCCTCTTTAAATTTTTATATGTAATTTCCAGATTCTGCCTCAGAATCTTGGCTCTTTCGCAGTTTTTGTTCTGCTAAGAGTTCAGATTGATTTTGCGCAAGAGTTGCATTTTCCTCATGCTTTTCCTGCATCACTCCCATATGGAGATACATGTAGGCTGTGATTCTGACAATTTTAATCTGCTCCTCTTTAATTTTTGGAGTCATATATAACTCACTCAAAGCTTGGTGTAATAGGCCACCGTCCTGCCACATGTCCATTTTCATGGCGGTGACCTGTTGTACCATTTCTTCTAGCCAGACTTTTTCATCTTGCTCTGTCCATTCTCGCCTGATAAATAATTTGTGCAGAAGGTGCTCCCTACCTATTTTGATCTCTACAGTGGCCATTTTGGAAAGTTTTCTTTCTTTATTAATTTATTTCTATCAGGGTAATCTGTATTCTGTTGCTTTTTGTCTATTTTTAGGGTTGATTTAGCTTTAATGTTATGCACAGGCCTGGTACTTAGGATTTTTGTTTTGGGGAGGCGCTTCTACAGCGTAACACAGTGCTCCCGCCACACAAAGTATTACTACCTTGAAGGTTAGCCTACTGTGTTAAGCTGTCACGGGTGAATAAACAAACCCAAATGCCGGCTACGAGCCCCCAGCTTGTGAAGGATTCCAATCGGGCGTCACACCAGATCAGGACCTTTGCCCTCAGCTTTAGATATAGCGCACAATTAGAATGCTTCTTCTTTTTTATTTCAATGAATTCAAATTGAGCCAATACCCAACCCATCTCACACCCTTTTTTACAAATATCCCAGGTCACAATGGACCATGAACCAGGCCGGTGGTTGGTAACAAAATATTTATTTATTTTAATTTCAAAGAAAATCACACCATTTTTATATTGGGCAGCATTCACCAATAGGGTGATAAATACAATGAAAACCACTGAAATACGCTTGGGTAACCTTCTACAAGCACATGGCCAAAGCACAAATGAATAGGAGAACTTTTTGAATTTGGATAGATAGCACCCAGGTTACGGTTTCCCCCTGCAATGTTCCCTCCACCCACAATTCATCTAATTATGAGTGGATAGAAAGAAGCAGCAGGTTGTTTTTTAAACTCTTTGCAATGGCCTAAAATGACACTTGGATTTTAACAAATAATTAATTAATATGCGGTTAAATCTATGAAGCAAATATGATTTCTCACAATAGGTTGAAGGTAAAAACACTGGAAATCACAAGGCAAGGTCTCCACAAAAGCATACAGTTCAAAAGCAAGTTGAAAGTAAGAACACAATGCAGCCGGAATCACACGTTGGAAAGTTACACGGATGCAGTTTTAAATGTCACCAACGGTTTTTAAGAAAAACGAATTAAATACTTTGAATTGGAATGCGGTTTTTGGGCTGAGGGATAGGTGCACACCACAGGACAATATAGAAGTGAAAGGAGGGCTAGAGCTGAAGAACTGGATGAGGTTTGCAAGAGAAAAGGGGGTTCGGTTTTGGTAAAGTAAAGCCGTTAAAGGGAGGAAATCGGTTTGGAAAGAGACAGGACAAGTTTTACTTAAACTAGATTATTCAGACTAAATTGTTAAAGAAAGACACAGTACAATTGCGGGTTAATTTGCAAACTTAACCCTTTCACCCCGCGTTCAGATCTATGTGGGAATTAATTTAAATTATTCCAAATATTTCTAAGGAGTTACAAGGTGAGGTGAATCAAAAATTGCGCTAACACTATGAAAAAAAGAACTGGGTGCACAGAGAGTTAGAACAGTTTAGACAAGTTATCAGGGTATGGACAGGATTACTTAGAAAATAGGGCAAACACAAAGGGGTCAAGATGGGGTATGCTATGTTTTGCTATGTGATGGGGAAATACTCACAGTCCACGCTTGAGTTTGCGATTTTGGACAGCCAACCGGGTTCAGGGCTCAAAAGGTTCTGGTCACCGGCAGCAGGCTCTCCTGGCAAAAGAAAGCTGGGCAAAGGTCTGGTCACGGCACAGCAATGCCTCAGCTGGATGGAGCGGGTAAGCAGGTCAATCAGGCAGCACTGGAGAATCCCAAAGCGAACTCAGCCACCTTCACCCTTTCACCCTGAAGTTAGTGGGATTTTGTTATGGGGTTTCAGTGCTGAAGGGTATTTCTGCCTGGAAAGGAAGGCCTGGGTCAACTATCCCTTTTCTGTCAGTGGGGTCTGCAATCTTGCAGAGTGATGGTGGGATCTAGATACGCAGGCGCTGGAAATTCAGAAGAGAGTGTGTCTAGAGTTCTGTCAGCCACCCTTATTTATACGACACAGTGACATCATAGAATTATTGGTGGGCAGAACTGAGCTAGGCCTACCCCCAAGACCCGGATAGGATAACCAATGTTGGTTGCCTCCTCTAGGAGGTGACTCAGTTTATGGAGTTGGGCTTTATGATGTACAAAGCCTTCCCACAGACCTTTTTGCCAAAAATCCATCTTGACACAATTTACACATTTGTATAGTCGTGGCACTTTAACAAATCACATGGGCAGATTCCATATTCCGTATTTTACGCAGACCATGCAGTCCAACTCTACAGTTTGAAAGACTTTGTTTTGTCCGCTTAACAATTTTTCATCGTTTTCAGTGACAAATATTCAGCCTACAATTCTATAACTTTATACATGTAGATAGATTATTATTAAGCATATCAGTATTGAATTTCAAAGTGGCATCATGTACACTTTCCTTAGAATATGCAATTCTCTGCCATTTCTGTTCCCAATATGGCAGTGAAGGCTACTACATCTTAAATTAAAAACTGCAAAATTACATTTACACTGTTAACTTTTTACATTCCTGTGAAGTCCTGTTGCAAAGATAAAAGTCTTAAAAGTTTCTTAATCAAAATAGTCTTTTGAAACAAATGGGGCTGGCCTTTGTCCTTCACTTGGCCCATTTTTTTTCTCGTCTGCCACCAACTGTCATTTCAGCCCAGTGTGGCCCTGGGATTTCCCAGTTTGATTTAATGTTTATTGCCACTTCCTAACTTCACAGGTTGGTGTCCCAGAATCTCTATTGTAAGAGGCCTCTGCCCAGACAAAAGTCTGATGAGCCTGTGATATGCGACCTTGTGGTCCTATTCAAAGTTCTCCATGCTAGCAATTATCACTTATGTGACCCCGGGGTTTATGGTGGCTCCTTTTGGGGGAAGGCCTCAGTTTAGCCAGTAGAAGGACCTGTTCTGGAGCTTGCAAAATCCAGCCAATGCATTTTATTTCCTTTATTGTATTGTATTTTGTTCTGAATCAAAAACAAGTATGTTGAATAAAAATCCTGTATCTGTTCCCCAGCAAAAGCCCCTTTACCTTCCTAGGAACAAACAAGTTTTTGATTAAACATTGCACTTTTAAAACAGGCATTTTCTTTTGGTTTTCAAAAGCCCATTTTGACACATGGTGAAAGCTGCTAAGATTTCTCTTTTAAACTAATTTTTTCTCTTCCACCTGGCTTCCCAATATTTTTTTGCAGCCCTATTCAGTTTCTTTTATCCAGCAGTTTATTCAAGCCACATGTTCACTGAAATTGAGACATGCCCATAGAACTAGGATTTCTTTGAAGCCTTGATTTTGACATTTTGTAACCCAAAGGTTAAGCATTTTCTCGCACGGCTGAAAGTGAAGTTTCTTTTATTTCAGTCCAGGTTTGGCTTGACATAGCCTGTCATGCAGGGATAAAGCTCTCTTCTGCTGAAGCATAATGTGGATATTAATGAGCATGGCAGGGCCTTATTGATAAAAGCAATGTGATGTGGAATAGATGAAAATAGCTTCAGGGCAGCATCCTTTTTAGTGTAAAATATTCCCTTTTCAATGGGAACTTTTTGCAAGCAGCTGAACAGCGCTGTCTTTTTCAATTTGCTTCTTTTGGGGCACACAAGAACACACACTGGCACTTTTCTCGGTGTGCTCCCTGTTCCAACTTGCTCAATATTTGTTTGGCAAGATGGTGCAGTCATCATTTTGTTGCTGCCAAACGCAGTTTTTGATGCAATGGTGCTCCAAGGAGCCAGCGCAGCCATTTTGCTGTTGACTGCAGAAGCGCAGATTGGTTATGGATGGGAATTCTGCTGAGTGGGTCAATGTAGCCCACAAACCAACAGGTATTTTCACTTGCAACATAGTATATTTTATACTCATATATAGAACCACATTATGAATGTGTCATGATGCCTACCCCTGGGCATCCAGATCAAGCCCATCAGCCCCAGGAGCAGGCATCAGGTATTTAATAAAACCCCAGCAGCCCCGGCTGGGGGCTGTCTGGGTTCAGTCCTGGCACCATAGGCGCCAGGCCCATAATAGAAATCAGTCCTGGCGCCATAGGCACCAGGCTCATATACTTTACTTACCTCATGCAGACCATGCTGCAAATGAATCCAAGCCAACGTGAGGCCTGGATGGGACTATTTTACTACAGGGACTATTTTTTACTCGGGTGTGGTTCTAGGGACTTCTTACCTGGAACTACTTTGGAGGCTATTTAAACCACGCCTGAACAGCAGCACATGCTTCGTGTTATTCTGCATCCAGCAGCGTAACGCTCACCGTGCCTGCAGTTAGCATCCAGTCTTCAGCCACGCCCTTCTCGAATCCAGAGCTCCTAACAAGAGAAGAAAGAAGAAGGAAAGATTAGATAACAGATATTATTTCAATCCTTACCTGAATTCCGGATCCATCACGTCTTCGAACTTGAAAAGGACATTATTCTACACGCGTCGCATCGCCAGCTGCAGTGCCGCGCCATACTCACCAGTCCTCAAAGCATTTTTTGATCCGGCGCAGCCTCCATCATTTTCTCCGCCGAATTCCACCATCTAGGGGACAAAAGAAACATAATGTGAGCCGAGAGAGCCAACAAATACAACCTCTCCACCATAGACTTACCTGATAAACAACCGGAGGCATTATTCTGTAACGAACTGCAACTTCTTACGCCGCACCTGTAAGGAGAGATAAAACCAGCAATTTAAACACACGCATCTTTTGCCGGACAGTGTTGGGTAATACAGACTCTTACCTGAAAACCATCAGCTGCCACAAGACAATCTTCCCTTGGACCCATCTGTAACACAAGAAAGGAATGTAGAAGAGTTAACATCGGACATATTGAACTCTTTGAACTTTATACTTACGGGTTCTCACCTGGAACCTCGGAGTCAATATTCATCCGGAACTCTTCCAACGCTCTCAAACCAGTGAAGTAGTTGGTATCTACGCGCCCCTGCATTCCACGCAGGATGGAGAGCTCATCATTTAAAAACATAAGGTGAGTTTACAGAAAGTGAATATCGGTGATGATTAGTGGGGAGAACAGTGGGGTGCCATTACTAAAATCCACGGGTGGCTAAATCCCTTTCTCCACTTGCAGGAGAATATTTCTATGGGTCAAGCAGATGGGATTAGGCGTCATCTCTGCACTACTCTTCACGTTAGAGGAGGTCGCAGCTGTCCGGGTCCGATCGACGCCCCTTTGGGAGCCAGGTGAGCATAACAGAATGTTCTGCCTCTTGTGTTTAGCCTTTGCTTATATCTATTCTCTTGCGGGGGTGGGCATTACTGTTACAGGCCCTAGCAAAGCGAGGGCCTTAACAAAGGCCCCAGGCCATTACCAGGCACTGTAATGCCTGCCCAGGCGAGGGGCTTATTGCTATTAGCAACCGAACTCTACGAATAGTTACTTTTTAAAGTTACGTTATGCCTTCGGTGTTGTGCAAGTGAAAAAAATAAAAACATTGATCACCACTCGTGGAAAATGCACATCAGAACGAAACGCCTGTATAATGTATTAATTTATTGACTATCATGATCTGAGCTAGACACCCATGCTTATTATACAGCTGCCAGTTATTCTGCCTTAGTCATCCTCCTTTCATAGACCGCACTAAGACACCTTTAAATCATCCCTCACCCACCAAAAGCCACATTCTGAGCTTGTTGCATGGTCATCGACATTGATCTTGTCCTTTAGATCCTCGACAATGAGGACAAAAATGCTGAGTAATTTCAGGAGCCTGCAACCCCAGGCCTCTCTAACTCCCCTCATAGTTTCAGTGAGTGCAACATATTTTCTCTCTCTGGTGCCACCTTTCTCCCTCAATAGAACTAAATAACCAATCCACCAACCCCACATATGTCCAAAAACATCCATGAAATAACTTCCACCCTATAGCTCAGCAGAAAATTCCAAATCATGGCAAAAAGGGACATGCAACATCTTTATTGAGACAAAACAATAGATAATGGTATTTTACGGTGGCGTAATTAACGCCTTCCTCACTCCCATTATACCCTATGGGGCAAAAATGGGAATGGGGAAGGGTAAAATGGGGAATGGGGATTTACCGCCCCGCCAAGGTCGGAATGGGGCGGTAAATCCGCCAACCCCCATGGCGCTATCGGCAGCTTTCCGCCGTGCTCCATGGTGCATTTTGCGCCATGATTTCCGCCAGGGTCGTAATGAGGGCCAGTCTCTTTCTCTCTCAGTGGTGTGCAACATGAGATGCAAATGCATGAATGCAATTGGTGATTCACGCAGGTGAAGGTGGGTCAGCTCCTAAATATGGGAACATGGTCTAAAGTTCCAGGCTCTGAAGAGAAGCCCCTTCAACTACAGCCAGAGAACGAGCACCCTCTATCCTTTGATCATATTGCACGCACTGTCACCTTCCCGTTAAAGAGGGGCTTTAACATTGACCGGCAACATGGCTCCTGCGGAAACTAGGTTCACGCCACACGGAAGAGTGAAGCTCCAGATACTCCAGTTTTCTGGAATTGTTTCATGGGTTGATGGGAGTAGACCATTGCTTGGAATATTGAATTTTCAAAATATCAGGACAATATCAGATTTTGGCTAAGACGTATTGAAGTGAATCTTGTCATTTAGCAAGAAAATCCATCCAGACCAATTTAGAATATTATTGCGCTCATCTATAATAATTGCAGCATAAGCTAACAGATTAGCATAAATGAAGTGTACGTCCTCCTATCGGGAAGCCAGGACCCTGGCATTATGTAGGCATTGCAATATATTTCATGGTCATCTCATTTTTCTCCTCTCCCGCATTTTAGTTTTTATTTAAAATAAGATGCAAACGTGTCTTCACCTTCTCCTCCAGCTCTATTTGCATTCACCATGAACATGAAAAGGAGCTCATTCTTGAGCTCCCCTTGCTTTGTTCACGGCAGCCATCTTGTTCAGTATCCTGCGCGAACCTCTTGACCTAAAACGTCTTGCCTGCGTGCTAATGGTAATTAATAATCACCTCTGGGGTGAGACAGACAGGTGGATAACAAGTGTGGCCCTCAACAATAACTCTTGCTTTGTACACAGCTCTCAACACCCACACTGTTGGTGAGTGTTACCCACTAGGCTTCTTATCTGTTCATTCACGTCAAAGGACTCTCACTCGCCAAACCGGAAATGTTCTGTTTTCACCAGCCCTTGGGACTCAAAAGGTTGAGAGGTATGCTTTCTTGGCGTTGTTACCACAGGGCTGGGGCTGTTGCCTGCCAGTATGGCCAATGCCGAGGAGATCGTTGCCATTGGCACTCAACTTTCCCAAAGATATACTTTTAATAACTCGTCTAGTGTATAGGAGAACGGTCACCTGGAGCCCATCCGGACCAGTTAAAACATTATTCTCGTTAGTGAGCTACTAAGAACAAGATGGAATTTCACAAAAAGTCATCACTTTAACAAAGCAAAAGTAAAAATATGGTTACATGATTTAAAGAGTGGACGGAAAACATTTAAAAATGTTAAGAGGAATGCTGACCTTATGACTATGTGAGCAAATGACATAATCTTTAAGACATTTTGTGCAGATGTCAATTTATACAACACATATATATGGCTTCCACCCCACCCACGTTTTAAAGCTGTAGTCACCGTGAATGCTTGTAGCCAATTTGCATATTTAAGAAATGATGCCGTACTCTAAAAAGAGATTGTTTCTCTCAGAATATTTTTATTTTTTCATGTTTTCTTGTCAACACATTCTGCGTATTTTCTCAAAGGCCCATTCATGTTTGGAGTACAATACAACCATACAACTGTTGCATCAAGAACGCGCGAGAGCTACTTCATGCTGCGACTTTAATACCTAGACAGCTGGGCACTTTTCCAAAGTCGTAATTCAAAGGAAACAGGTAAAGAAGGACCCCAGATCCACCGCGTGGTAACAGCAAGTTACAACTCGGAAGGCTTGAAAGGAAAGAGATGTTGACCTTATTTTCTTTTGCGCATGAAGCCATGAATTTGGAAACCGAACTTACCCCATTGACTGAAATACTGTAAATAAAGGTCTGAGAGATGTTGATTGATTAAAATGGTGAATATGAAGCACGTTTTTATTTGGCCACTAGATGGTAGTGCAACATTATTTTAGTAATATACAGTCTAAAGAGCATGTATTTCTCATTCGGGAACCCTCTATGGGACAGTTTCCAGAGCACATAAAAAGCACGCTGGAAACCGCAGTGTTTTAATGCGGAACGTTTTTTCTGCTTTGGACAACTGCATCGCACAGGAAAAGTATGCCTAGACAGTGCCTGGTATGACAGTGTCGCCGTACACCATCATCCGGGTAGGCATATGCTGTGTAAATAAGTCAGAAAGCATCTAGAATCCCTTCAAGCGTCCCTGCCACTGAACTACATGCAAGTGTCTCCAGAGCCCACAAATAAGTCCTGGGATCCGATTCCTCCACTAGGGGAGCTCAACCTGCTTTGCTGGAGGGCAGGCTGTAATCTGCAAGCCTTCATTGGTGGGCCGGACTAAGGATGCTGTAGGCTTTATGCGCCAGAAAACAGTCAAAATGAAGCAAGAGAAAAGGTGCATTATGAAATGTACTTATTGACTATATTGCTCTATTTTTTTTGTATGTGAAAATCGTGTAATATTTCGTAAGAAAACAAAAAAAACATAAACTAATGTTTGTTGGTGGGAAGTACTTAAAAGAATAGTGCGCTCAAAAATGTTATGGGCTTAAAAGATGGGCAATAATACAAAATATATGATAAACATCTTTTTAATTAAAATTAAAGTTCCTGAAAATGTTACACAAATAATGCTTAAACCCCTTTAAAATCAAGCACTAAGAGGTGTCCATTTTGTGAAATGGACGAGCCTCCTGTGCTTGAGTTAATCTCTGCCCTTGCGGCACTAATGAAACAAAGCACCCTGCTGGTAGATTTTATTACAGCAGCGGCTTTTGCTTCATTAGTGAGATGCGGAGAGAAGAGAAGTGCTTTTATAAATACATCATTATTGTATTTACAATTGCCATGGTTAGAAAACCATGGAAATCATAAATACAACAATGTTGTATTAATAATTGCAGTGGCTTTCGCTTTGAGTCTCCCGGGTTCCACCGGCCCAGGGGCGGGCGGGGGCCGTCAGACTGAAAGCAAAAGCCAGCGTAATCATTAATAGACAATGGGCCTCATTACGTGGTTGGCAGTACCCGTGCCTGTAATACAGGCACGGCTTCCGCTGGTAATGATTTTTTACCGGCGCCCAGAAAAGGGCAATTACCGGGTCATTATGACCTTTGCGGACACGTTAATTGCCCTTTTCTGGGCGCCGGAAAAAAATATTCCCCATTCGAGCCCCATAGGCTCAATGGGAATGGGGAGGATGGTAGCAACGGTACTGTTAATAATGGTATCGTTGCTACCATCAAGTTCAGCTCGCGGGTGCCGCTCTGTATGCCTGGTCTGACCAGACGTGCAGAGCGGCACCCGTGAGCAGAACTCGTAATGCGGCGGCCCGGTATGAACCTCACTGGCACTGTTCATACCGTGGCCGCCACTGTCGTAATAAGGCCCAATGTTATATTTATAATTGCAGTGGCTTATGTTTTGAGTCTCCCGGACTCCCCCGGCTCGGCGGAGGCCCGGGAGCTTCAAAACAAAAGCTGCTGCAGTCATAAATACAACGCAATTCTATTTATAATTGCAGTGGTTTTTCTTCTAAGTTTTCCAGACTCCTCCGGCGCGGATGAGACCGGGAAACTAAAAAGAAGACCACTGCATTTATAAAAACAACAATGTTGTTTTTATAAATGCAGGTACTTTCGTTTTGACTCTCCCAGGCTCTCCTGTTGCAGGGGGGGGCCGGAAGACTCAAATCGAAAGCCGCTGCAGCCATAAATACAACGTGATTGTATTTATAATTGCAGTGGTTTTCTTTCTAAGTTTCCCGGGCTCCTCCGGCCCGGGGGAGCCTGGGAAACTTAGAAAGAAAACCACTGCTATCATAAATACAATGTGGTTGCATTTATGATTGCAGTGATTTTCTTTCTAAATACAACAACTTTGTATTTATATATGCTGGTACTTTCGTTTTGAGTCTACCAGGCACCCCCGGCTCGGAGGAGCCCGGGAGACTCAAAACGAAAGCCGCTGCAGTCATAAATATAACACAATTGTATTTATAATTGCAGTGGTTTTCTTTCTAAGGTACTCCGGGCTCCTCCGGCCCGGGGGAGCCTGGGAAACATAGAAAGAAAACCACTGCAATCATAAATACAATGTGGTTGCATTTATGATTGCAGTGGTTTTCTTTCTAAGTTTCCCGGGCTTCCCCGGCTTAAGGAACCTCAGGAAACTAAAATGAAAACCATTGCCTTTATAAATACAACAAGGTTGTATTTATAAATGCTGGTACTTTCGTTTTGAGTCTCCCGGGCTCCCCCGGCTCGGAGGAGCCCAGGAGACTCAAAACAAAAGCTGCTGCAGTCATAAATACAATGCAATCGTATTTATAATTGCAGTGGTTTTCTTTCTAAGTTTCCCGGGTTCCTCAGTCCCGGAGGAGCCCGTGAAACTTAGAAAGAAAATTACTGAAATCATAAATACAACTTTGTTGTATTTATGATTGCGGTGGTATGAATATAAAAAGTTTAAAAGAACAAGCACTTACCGGGCAGCAGCCTTCCTGCCTGCATTCTCTGTTCTCCGCCTCTCACTAATGAAGCAAAAGCCGCTGCTGTAATAAAAGCTACCAGCAGGTGGCTTTGGTTTCATTAGTGCTGTGAGGGCAGTGTTACTCTCTCACCTGGTCTCTGCGGAGACGTTGGTGCACGGTTGCAGCCCTTTCAGGATTTAGATCACCCCCTTCAGGTCTTTCCCCCTGTGGACAAGCTGTGGGCGGTGACAATTGGTGGCACTGCTCCTGCGTGGATGTGAGAAAACGTGAATGCGCTGATTGGTGATTGTTGTACCTCCCAAACCCTTCTAGCTAAGGTGCAATTTCTGTGGGCACGTACTGGCCCTTAGGGCTCACCTGGGAAGTATGGATGATGAGCTCTCTGTCCTGCTCCTTCTGGCAGGGGTGCGTGTTGATGGGATCTAGTTCCTTCACTGATCCCTGGTAAGAATAGTCCAGTCCAGCTGCAACTATGCTTCTCCTGGTTGGTGGTAAGTGTCTCTCAATGTCTCTTGTCTTTTCCCCTTTCTGTTTTCTCTCAATGTCTCTTGTATTTTCTCCTTTCAGTTTTCTGTCTTGGTATTATTGCTCTCAATGTTATTGTTAATCCCTGAATAATGTTCTCCCTTCTGTTTTCTTCCAAATAGATGGAAATGTGGCCCAAAAGCAGCTGTGGGGGCGCGGAAGGCGGCCAGGATGAAGATGGATGAAACCGCAATGTCCGACAACAGGTGAGTGATGGTTTAAGGGAAAGCGCAAGGTTTGGTGGTGGGGCGACCTTAAACTTAATGTCTGTTAAGTGTCTAACCTTGCCTTTCTTTTTATTTGCAGGTGTTGAGGCCACAAATGGAGTGTGTCATGCTGCGGTGTCAAGATGAAGATTTCAGCTTCCCGGAAGATGTGAAGGTGAGCCGCGGTGCCAAGATGAAGATGTCGGCATTCTGGAAGATTTGAAGGTGAGCCGCTGTGCCAAGATGAAGATGTCTGCGTTCCGGAAGATTTGAAGGTGAGCCGGGATGTCAACCAAGATGTGCACAGGTGAGATCAGGATCCCCAGGTGGTAAGTGCGGAGACAGGAGTTCTAAGGTAAGTTGAATCCCAGGCGGCGGTGAGCGTTACGCTGCATAGAAGTGCAGAATAATGCAAAGCGTCTGCATCAGGGATCGGAGCCACTTATATAGTTGTGATTGTGGGCATGCACTCTAGGCTTGGCTTGCCTGCCACACCCTGCCACTCCTATTGAGTCAGAACATGCCAGGTAACCCAAAAGCAGTAGCCCCACCCAAGAGTGCACGTGGGTCTGCTTTACAGATGAAAGTTCCAATGTTAAATACATGATGCACCCGAAATTAGGTGCTATGTCCATAATAAAGAAATTTTTGACCCAAACGAATGTCTCATTTATTGGTCTTTATGAGCCTGGCGCCAAAGGCGCCAGGACTGTGTACACCCAGGCCCCCTGTGTGTGTGACCCTGTAAGGTCTGCGTCCTTTTCCTGATTACCATGACAGCACTCACCCTCAAGGCCCCTCTCAAGGGTGGTCTTCCTCCGGGTCCTGGCTTGGAGGGATTATTGTGATGGAATTGCTTGATTAAACGTGGAGCATGGACGTGTTCACTGGGTTCCCATGTTCGGTCTTGAGGTCCGTATCCTTTCCAGTCTATAAGGTAATACAATTCGGACCGAACTACCTTGGAGTCCAAGATGGATTTGACTTCATACTCAGGTTCCCCATCTAGTAATTCGGGCTTTGGTGGAGGATCAATCAGTTTATCCAGTTTAATTGGTTTGAGACATGAAATACTGGGTGAATCTTCATGTGAGATGGTAACTCCAATTTCATGGCGGCAGGGTTGATTATTGCCTTGATAGTATAGGGCCCCAAATATCTTTGGCGGAAGGCCCGTGGTCCTTTCAATGGTCTGTGTCTGGATGCTAACCAGACTTTATCCCCAATCTTGTAGTCGGGAGCTTCTTTTCAGTGTCGGTCAGCAAACAGTTTCTGTCTTTCTTTGACCTTAGTCAAGTGTTCTGTCGCTTCCTCAAGAACCTGAGTGATGGTTTTATGCAAGGTTTGTATTGCTGGCATTTCCAAAGTATCGGGTGGATCAAACACTGATGTCTGTGGATGTCCTCCATGTAGAGTATAGAATGGGGTTTGACCAGTGCTCGTGTGAACCGAGTTGTTGTATGCATACTCGGCTACCCAGAGTATGTTTTTCCAGGAGTCTTCGGAGTGCTGTAGCATACACCTTAAATATTGCTCTAACGTCTGATTAGTTTGTTCGGTTTGCCCATCAGTTTGAGGGTGATGGCTAGTGGACAACTGGAGGTCAATTTTGGCAATTGTACAACACCTTCTCCAAAAGGCGGAAACAAATTGAGTTCCACGATCTGATGTCAATATTTATGGAAATCCATGCAACCGGAGTTGGAAGTCCTTTCAGAGGGATGAAATGGGCCATTTTGGAGAATAAATCCACAATGACTAAGATGGTGTTGTAACCATTGCAGAGAGGAAGTTGTGTGATACAGTCCATTGATAGTGTATGACAGGGTGCTGGCGGTGCCTTCAAGGGACGTAGTAAACCAGCAGGGTTTTGCTTCTGAGATTTGTGTTGGGCACTGACACCACAGGTTGTAGCAAACTGGGCAATATCTTTTCTCCAAGTGGGCCACACGTCCTTAGCGGGTCCCGCTAAGGGACCATGGTGCTAATAAAGGGCCCGCTATTTGCGGGCCCATAATTAGCGTATTCCCCCTTCCCATTGAGCCTTATGGGGGCTCAATGGGAATGGGGAATGGTCTACAGAATGGGGACTTACCGGGTCCTCCAAGGTCGGAATGACCCGGTAAATCCCCATTCTGCCGGACCAGACCCGGACCCGGGTTTGGAGGCAGCCATGGCGCTAATAGCTACCTCAAAACTCGTAATGACCACCCCCAATGACTTTTACGACCAAGTAAACACAGTAAAAATTGATATGGTCGGGTACATGAGGGTCTACAAGAGGCAAGGAGGAGAAGATGGAAAAAGTATATGACATGAACGGATTTTAAAAGGCTATCTTTTGAGGCAGGGCCTTAGCAGCTGTGGGCAAAATGCAGGGAGAAGGCACGTCCCCCTCACTTTGCCTTAACATTGTTGCCCAAGCTTAAAGGTAATAATAAGCTATTAGACACCTCTCAATGCTTCCAGCCTATAGCTATGTTATGTTACAGGTTTCTCTTAAGCGCATTGACGCAGCCATGATGAGGCTTCCTAGCGCTAGAGAGCAGATTCTAGTAACACGTAACTTTAGGATAATGAGTTGGCAGAACTAACGTGCAAAGAGAAAAGTCTTAAGGGCTTTCCTAAACGGTACATCATCTTCGAGACCCCTGAAGGCAAGTCGAAAGGAGTTCCAGAGCAAAGGGACATTTACAGAGAAGGCACAGCCTCCCAGTCTCCTTAATCTAGTTTTTGGAATTGTAAGGAAAAGAGAGTTCCTCCACATAACATAAGTGATGCAATCTACTTGTTGAGCATCGGCTGTGTGGGTCCTAAGCCCCACCAGTCTCTGTGATCAATGCACAGCGTGTTTCACTTCATCCCGGTTTCCACTGGCAGCCAGTCAAGAGACTGTACTGGGAACATGCGCTCTTGGCAATGGTTTTGTAATAAGAGCCCAGCTGCGCATTCTGCATCATTTGTTGTAAGTTGGTGCGCAAAACAATGTGTGAGGAGTTCTCTTGCAAAGAAGAATGAATATGCTTCCCAGATCCCCAAACTATCCTGCGCTTTTAGCGCGTAATGCCTGTATCTCTCGATTCTAAGCACTAACAACCACAACAGGTTCAACTGAAAAACAGGAAAACGTTTTTCCTAAAAGTCAAAGGAGGAGACATGAGAGCAGGGAGGTAACCCGATTGGAGGATGACTGCAAACATCAAACTCTGCTGTAACATTTGCTCCCAGGGGAGGGCGCAATTGATCCAGTGTCCTTCCATGAGCCAGTGGCCTCACAGAAACAAGGAGCAGCTGCTAGGAGGGAGCCCGTGCTGTGGAGAGTCGCACATGCCGCTCTACATCTGCTGCTGTGGTGGTTCAGTCGCGTCCACACCCCAGCCCACGGTACCGCCTGCCTGTGCCAATGCACAGCCATCTAGCAAGACAGCACAGGCCCTCTCTGCAGCCTCACCACCTGTTGCCTCAGCGTGCTATAGCAGACACAGCCAGGGCCGCAACGAAAAGTACATTTCGTGGGGGATGGGGAGAGGAGCTAACTTCAGAGACGGCGAGGGAGGGGCAAAAGTATTTGTGTGGGGGGCATCTAACTTCTTTACTCATTTTGATGAGGCTATTCTAGTGCAGCTTCAATGTTACGAGCAGTTAACTCTCTTTAAGTCTGGAAGCACCCACTTATGGACTACTGTGAGAATGAGCTGTCTCTTGTCCCCCCTCTCTACCCTTACAATCACCGCCCAGGCATGCAAGTACTAACCCCGCATCACGATTTCAATTGCCTAAAAATGCATGTATACTAATGCAGGGGCTAATAATTAAATGTTTTACATTAGTAATAGCTGGGGCTTTGTTAACAGGGAAGCCCAGGTGCTGTTTAACTTCTGTGTCCTGTTCTGTACGCTCAGGGCTCTGTAGGTCAGCCAAGTTGAGTCAACATAGCCCAACATTTTGGGGGGGAGTAGGGGCTGGAAGCCCAGTCAGCTCAATGGTGTTGCGCCACTGAACCTAGCCACAGTTGGCCTGAATGGTAGATTTGAGCACAGTACCCGAGGCTGAGATGGTGGCCAGTTTGGTAAAAATCCATCGCTGAGCATATAAAGTTAGGTCGATTCCTTCCTGGGACTCGAAGGTGACCTGCTAGGGCTTCCACTCTCCACACACCATGTGCAAAAAAGAAATAGTGAAACTATGTTTCCCTTTGCCCCGCCTCCACTGATGACAGCATCCCCACCCTCACAGTGGCGTCTCTAGAAATGAGTACTGGAGGAGGTGTAAAATCGGGGGGGGGGCATAAACAGAACAAAGAAGGTGGAGTGGTGGCACATCAAATAAGGGTCAACAGGACAAACTGGTTTAAGTAAATCTATATTTCATCAAGCTGCGTAAAAAATGACCACATGCAAGTTCTGAGTAGGTTTAATGCAACAAAAGATTTGCATCAGGTTAAAGAACACCCTAAAAAGTTAACTGATGTTCAACAGTTGCAAAAAGGACATAAAAACCTTTCAAAGGTATTTAGTCTTGCAGGCTTTTTACTGTGTGCGTTTCATTGTACACAATTCATCATCATGTGTTGCTCGAGATTTAAAACAAATAATGAAACATTAAATAAAAGAAATGAACAGTCGGCAATCACTCCCCCCTCACACTCTTCCCTTTCATCTGGTACCTTTAAGGTCCATCCCACAGCACCCTGAATGCCACCCCAGCTAAAGAAACATCTACAATTAGTAGAACCACCTACCAAACTTCTTTCATGTGGTGTGGAATCTTCCAACATTTTATTTTGTCTGTTAAACAGTGTCTTGTTTGTGAGTAACAACACAGTCCTTTACTCATTTATTTACACAACATGGCTTTAATGTTACCATCCAATTATGCCCAGCTAAACGAAAAATGGCCTAAACCATACCAAAGTGCTCAGGGGGCTAGTAAAAATGTGCATTAATAAACATTATGTTCCATTACAGTTTCACAATGTCTCTGTCATCCTACATCATCATTGTATACCAAATAATACAGACATATAGTACAGATATAGATTTATCTATCCAAATTCCATCTGTCTACGCCCAACCGACAGCTACATACAGTGATAGAAGTGTTTCAAAAAAAGTAGTGGAGCTGTGACCCTGGCAGGGGACAAAATAGGCAGCAAGGGAGCAGCGTGCAACACATTTTTCAAGGGTCGCAGCCATGCTGGTTGACAGCCAATTGAGTTGAAACAGATCTAATTTTAACTGGAACTGCTATTGGTTGTTAAAGTGGAGAAGTGTGAAAAAGGTAATTGACTTGTTAACAATAAATAATAATAAGAGTGGAATGCCGCTCCAGACCGTTCCCGCTCACTTCGACCGCTTGCTGCATATCGATGTGACAGCAATGTTGGGTCTTTACTCAATGACACCAAATGTCATGTAAACTGGATCTAACCAATGTCAACGTGCCGTGTTTCGGCCTATATAATCTGGTACACAATATCCTTTGTGACCCTCTGCCCTTCTTTTTGTATAGTCTTCATCAGGACTGAACACATTCATTCAGAACGTATCTGCGATGTGAGATCTCTCATCTGTAAGACAAACAAGTGTATGTTCATATACTTATTTTAGTAAAAATGTAATGTATTTCTATTAAAACCTTCTATACACTAGGCAATACATAATGACAGGGAATTAAACTGTTCTCACTCCTTGGGCGCAATACTCATATGCATACAAAGAAAGGCAATTTTAGGTGAAAAGGGTAGCATCAAACAAGCCAACCCTTCCCTCCACACTCAAGGTGTCACACAACAAACTGTTTAATGGATTATTTTACTCAGCCATATCTCCAATTCATCTAATACCCCTTGGATCCCTCCCCCTGATCTACCAATGACCCAAGAACCAGGGGTTCACTGTGATTTCATTGCGGAAATAACAGTGACATACAATTACAAAGTGTAATAAATATTGCATGAAAACAATGAAATGCCTTTTACAGTGGACATTGTAAAAATTCCTATTTTCGGGGGACCGCCGAACCACCCTTACCTCTCCTACTCCAAAACTCTCCTTGTCTACCTCCCCTTCATCCCAATTGTAACATAAATCTGTTTTTTTACGCCTACAACCCACCCCTATCATTATGTTTTCTTTTCTTTATTTCATTATTTGTTCTGTTTTTAGGTATTTTTTTACCCACTATGTTATTTCTTGGAATATGTTTTCATCTTTGTAAATTTATTCTTTATTATTACCTGCAATATTATCACTGGATACCAAACCAGGCCGGTGTAGATGAAATATATTTATGTTTATTTGAATTAGATGTTACAAAAAATTGGACAAACTACATACGCCACCTTCTTTTTGGCTCACCATTAACTTCTTGTTACAGAAATCAATTATACAAATTACTTAAGAAAAAACCTCACACATCACAATACTTGATCTCAATTTCAATAAAAAAAATAATTAGCGCTGGTCAGTGAAAACAATTTATAGATGTAGTGCTGTGCAATTTTGATTTTCCTGCGCATTTAAAGGCTAGCAGTTTAGTTTGACAAATTTTGGCCAATGCATATGGCAATTATTATTTCACCTACATGTTCGCTTTAAAATAAGCACAGAGTGATTTCGAGTTTTGTTTGTCAGACCCCCCCCCCTTATTTTGATCTGGGTTGGGGAAGTCTGACAGAAAATAATTTAGGATGATTGGAGAATTTTGGATTTCAGACCACCCCTCTCCACTGAAAGGCCTGTTAGTGGAGGATGGACAAAACTATTTTAAGAACAAAGACTGATTTACGAACAAAGAACAAAGACACTCCTCTTCCTTAAAGAAATCGGGGTCAACAGGACAAAAATGATTACCATTAAAATATAGGCTATAATTTGTCAGCGCACACTGGGAAGTGAGCTTTATTAATTTCACATTTTAACAAAAATCACCCATAGTGTTATGCCAAAGGGAATTAGCTAAGGATCTACACAGTTCCCCCCACACTATAAAGGGGTAGGATTTAAAGCAAGCAGACCTCCCACACCTTTTGGATTCAGAGGGCTCAGTTCTACTGACGTACAAAACCTTTGTTTAAAGTCCAAGACAGCCAGCCACATGTCAGGGCCCTCTGGAAATATAGGGCAGGGGTCTGGTCACTCCACTCTCAAGGATGGCCTCCTGCTCTTCACCATAGGTCTCAGTCAGCTTTTAGGCCTTCCCAGAAATAGACAGCTCCACCAGATACACTCTCAGCAATCTCCTCTGATGTTTCCTTGTAGCTGTCAAGCTGGTGAGTTTTAGCAGCTCTCCTTTGATGATACATTTCAGCAGCTCTCTCTCAATGGTAACTTTCAGCAGCTCTTCCCTTAGAGCATTCCCCCTTATGTAGCAGTGATGACACCATCACATTTACAATCTTGGGGGAGTACCCTGCAAGAGTTCTCACAGCTAGGATTGGACAATTACCCTCCTCTCTACTCTCACTTTAGCCCATCTCTCTATGGGTTGGTTTCAGAGTCCGGCAGAGACATATGGCAACTTCAGTTTGCAATCCCCATTTGTTCACATGTCAGATTTTGGCAAAAATCTAGTTATGTGGCAAAACTTCATAATTGTACTTGCAACTATTATACAATATATATTTTCTGATTCAGCTAAGCATGGGGAATTAAATAAGATGACAACCAGCTCTGCACCATTTTGCACAGCTGTGGCAATTTACTGGCGTTTTGACTAAAAGCATTATCATTAGAAAAATGCAATTTATTCCCCATATTCCTAATTTCACCCTCCACCAGTTCACCAACTCCAAAGTTTGGAACATTTTCAAACCAGACAGAAAACCATTTTAGATGGCCATTACAGTTCCCTAAGTCATAGGAGGATGAATTTTATATCTCCAAAAATCACCTGAAAATTACCTAAATATTGAAACACAAATAGAGAAAATCTGACTTATGGTTGCTGGTAAAAAGGCCTAAATTATAATAGTCCTTTTAAATTAATTGTAAATCTGTATGTTCAGCAAATGGGAGCTCTGCTTTATCCAGACATTTGTCTCACTGTGCCAGCCTGTTAGCAGAGGTTTTATTAGTCTGACTTGATTGTTTGCTCTTTGAAGTTGGAGTTTCAGCCTCCCTTAATGGTAGTCCCCGTTTTCACGCCCCTTTCTCACATTTTGGTCATGCATCAGCCAAAGAAATTGTCCTGCAGAGACAGCAAGTCTAAAGGACACTTGGTTTCCACATCTTCCAGAGGCCAAATGTTATTGCAGTTGCAAAATAGCTGGGGGGATGTAAACCAGGCTTTCCAGTGGGGGGGGATCTTTGTGATATGTGTCCCACAGCCAGCAAAAGTGTTTGCCTCTGACCTACAGAAACCTTTTCATGGAAACAAAGTGGACATTTCTTTTCAATTTTCTACTGGTGTTTTGCATTTGAAACATATCATACATTATTTTTTGTCTACACATATCCTTTTTCCCTGACTTTTTTATATTAGCAGGGGTACATTTTTTACATTTAAACTGCAAACACACATACAAAGCCGTTTTTGTGTCAATGTTTCCAAATCCTGTTTTTCATTTGAAAGGTACCTTTGAATTCCTCCTTCTTTGTGGATTAAAATGCTGCTTTTTCCTTTGGTGCTGACAGTTAGGCCTTTTACACATGGACCTTCACTTTTAACCTGCAAACACACATGCAAAGCCGTTTTTGTGTCAGTGTTTAAAAATCCTGTTTTTCATATGAAAGGGACCTTCAGTTTGGGGCCTTTGGTTGTTCCCCACATGCCCCCCGGTTCTTCCTTCACTCTTTGGTGGGTAAGAGCAGGGCAGAGTGGGTTTCTTTAGATGTCCCCCCTTTTTTTCCCCTTATATTCAATTTTCTGTTGGAGCCCGTCCAGTGCAATTTCCTTCAAATGACAGAGGGCCCTACAGTCTTCCAGTCAGTATCTGGGTTGGGGGTGTAGCACAGCGCCCCCGTTATTCATTCATTTGGGAGTGGGCAGTACAGCCTCTGCTTCAATCTTTGGGTTGGGGAGTATGGCACCCCCTTTCTTCCTTCTTTCTGGGGTCCCTGGGGTTCTCACCAAACTCTCCTCTCACCTCTAGGCTGGAAGTTAAGGGTGTTAGTTCTCTAATAATAGAAAGAAAAAGAGGTTCAGTACTTTCTACGCACATATTTCCCCAGAAGATTTACATAGTATTGACAGCAACAACAACAACAACATACAAGTAACAAAAGACATGTTCACCATTTCACAAAACACATTTTATTTATTGTATTCCTTTTCACAATGAGCACCAAGTAAATGACACCCTTTTATAAAATTATTTCTTAATTTCCATCCGATTTTTCATCCTTCCTTTCATTCTTCAAATCGTTACTCTGCTCAACTTTGATTTGGCTCCTCAATCAGTCATAAAGCGTGTCTGGGATGGCAGCTTTTCAACTGATTGATGTGGACCAATTTTTCTTCTGTCTGTTATCTTTTTGGGATTTGCCTCTTGTAGGCATCAGGTGATATTTTATCTACAATTTCAAAGACACCACGCCAATATGGAAGGAATTTCCACTCCTTGGCTTGATTCCTTTGAAAATTGTACAGGTAAACCTTGTCACTTACTTCATACTTCATATTCTTTCTTGGTGGTCTTTTGCTCAATTGCGCTTAGCACAAGCAAAAGTATGCTGGAGGTGTTTCCTTAGATTTTTTATGTACTCGTGAGTAGTGGACGCATTTATCAGTGTCTGCTCTTGAGTTTGGTAGAGCAGATGCTTAGGTAACACCATTTTTCATCTGGTCATGAGCTCATGAAGATGGTGTAGACCTAAGAGCCATCAGGACAAGCAGCAATCAAATGTCCCAACTGGGACCAGAGTCTGCCACAAACTTCTTTAATATACTCGCAATTGTTTTGTTGGATCTCTCTAACCCCCACTTGAGGACTGACGGTAGACAATGTGGAGTTTTCTTTTATCCCCTAACATCTCCCACATCTTCACCATCACCTCACTAGTAAAATGACTTCCTCGGTTCGACTCAATCTTTTGCAGGAGGCCAAAACGAGAGAATATGTGATTGATCATTAGTGCAGCAGCTGTCTCTGCCTTCCAATTTGGGGCTGTAAGACATTCTATCCACTTTGTGAACAAGCATGTCACAGGCAACATGTACTTGTTTCCTCTAGAGGAGCAAATCACTGGCCTGATGAAATCGACTTGCAAATCGGACCAGGGCAGTGTCATTCCCCTTTTTTGATAATGTGCTTTGTTTGTGAGTGAACTGGGTTGAAATTGAGCACACACAATACACCCCTTTAGGTAAGTGTCAAGGTCCTGGCCCATGTGTGGCCAGTAGGCAACCTTGCACAAGATTTTTAATGTCATGTGAAACCCACTATGACTGGCAGTGGTCGTGTCATGGGCGTGATTCAACATCAGGCTTTGGAATGAGGTATGTACCACCCACCGGTCATAGTCAGATAGTCAGATAAACCTTCTTGGATCCGGAACATCATGGAAAACTTCATCAACACCCAGAGATCCTCTTTAGTAATATAATCCAACTCTGTTAGAGGAAAGCTCATGGGGTCTTTAATGTGTTGATACCATTTCCCAATGATCGTGTCCTCTTTCTGTGCAGTGATCAAATCTGCATCTGGGGTATCATGACTCCACTGGGCAGTCAAGAGTTCTCTATTCGCATGAGTTTGTGACCTGGTGATAGCAGCAACTTGGATTTCCCCCAGCAGGGATTCTGTTTCTATGAAATCCCCCTACAGAGCTCTGGATTTAGCCAGCTGGTCAGCCTGGTTATTCCCAGTCTAATCTGGCCCTTCTGACTTGGAATGACCTCTTATAGATGGTGATCTCATTGTAGGTCACCAGATCATTCAAAGATTGGATCAGTTTGGCATGCTTTAGAACTGGCATGCCGTCTATACTTCCCTGTTTGCTGTGCATATTAATACCAGCTGCAGTGCTGTACCCTCTCTGGATTTTGGTGCTTTATCCAAAATCTTTAACACCACGGCTGATCAGCTTGCTCCACTAGCAGAGATCCAGGCCTGTAGGTGGCCCTTTCAACCATGGTTCAATGAGGATCTAACGATTCTCTGCCTTAAACATAGGCAAGCAGAATGCAAATGGGGCTGCTATTAATCTATTGGTGACCAGACTGCCTTTTGTGCTATCACCTCCCTATATCATTTGGCTATCAAGCAAGCCAAACAAAAGCATTTCACTTCTCAAATTGAAAATTCTATTGCACAGCCTAAAGAGCTTTCTAGGGTGGTTTGCTCTTTGTCGGTTAGAGAATGTTCTGATGATTCTATACCCGCTTCCAAGAATGCTGTGATTCTCTGGCAGAATTTTTTGTCTGTAAAATTTACAAACTCTGGGATCTTATTTTGGCTGATTGTAATCTCTTGGCTAGTAGACCTGGCTCCCCTGCTGGTCTCTCTATGGGTACCATGCCTCCTACTGCTGCTTTGTGGGTCTCCTTTCCTCTTTTCCTCTTTTCACAGCTTCT
This sequence comes from Ambystoma mexicanum, assembly GCF_040938575.1. Lineage (NCBI taxonomy): Eukaryota > Metazoa > Chordata > Amphibia > Caudata > Ambystomatidae > Ambystoma > Ambystoma mexicanum. The sequence continues at coordinate 228,553,185 of NC_090927.1, read as the reverse complement.
GATCTTATTACAGCAGTCACTAGTATGAAATCAGCCTCTCCTGCTGATGCTCTTCCACTCTTTGTGGTGAAGGATATTCTCCGTCAGATTCTTCCTCATCTTATATCTGTAGTAACCCATTCTTGTTCTATGGGGACTATTCCTTCTGTACTTAAATGTGCTACAGTGATCCCCCCTGTTAAGACACCTGCTCTCGACCCTTTGGTTCTTGCTATTTTTCGTCCTATTTCTCTCCTGCCTTTTAGCATGAAGTTGCTTGAATCTTTGGTGTCTCTACTGCTGGTACGGTTCTGTGAATCTACATCTACACCCCTGTTTTGACCGAAATGCAGCTCAGCACTACTATGGTTTTCTAAGGAAACAATAAACCCTCAATTGATGGCTACCTCTAACCTATTGTGTATCGTTTTACGTTCTACCATTGAATTTAATTAACTGCTAATTTACATCTTTCTTTCACCCTTACCCATACTGAAGATGAAGTATTTTTTTGATAACTTATTGTGAACATTTGCTTTGTTCAATGTAACGAGTCATCAATATTGTTTTCTGAAGTCACACATACCCTCCTCGGTATTTTGCCTTGTCTTCTAGACCACAGCTACCATAGGTGAGCGGAACATGTATAGGGAAAGCAAATCTTGCTTACATTGGGCAGGAACCTCCCTGGCACTGAACACAGTCAGCAGAGAGGTCCCTTTCAACACCTACTTTGTGAGGATTGGGACGGTGTACTGGTGGACATCTTCCTGTCTGTTCTTCTATCCACTGACTACTTTGTAGGAATGTCCTTTGAAAATAGTGTGTACCATGGCCTGTGAATGGCTGTAGGTTGTTAAGCTGGTTCAATGATTTGAAATGTGGAAACACCGTAGGCTCAAGCATGGGCTTATCTGAATAGGGACTCCTGCAATAACAAAATCTGGGATTTAGAATACATTTAAAGCAGAATGGTTCTCTATACAATGGACAGAAATATATAGTTTGTATTGCATATGGAAGTGAGCTTTGTTACACTATCTACTTGTTCCTTGTTCTGCAGAAATAACTCCTGCTTTCTGTGCAATCCAGGTTACCCAGTAATTGCTATTGGGTCCTGCTCAGCAAACCTTTATTTCGATCCTGGCAGCCATATAAATAATAATCACTTTTCACATGAAAAGGCATATAAGAGTGATGAGAATCCAGCCTGTAAAGACATGTCCTTATCAAAATACAAGCAGCTGCTTCAATATAGTCCTGTCAACCAAGGCCAAGGCTTTGAAAACCTGAGATTCAATGGAAAAACGGTACCATCTACACTACATTAACAGGATAGAAACTAAAGTGGGAAGAGTGGTGCAGCAAGGAGACATCAACTTACTCACAGGGACCCAGTTTTATGTCGTCCGGAACACGCCAAAATAGGGATCGCTACTTTTTCAATTAATGAAAATGATACAACTGAAAGGAATTGATTTCCCTAGAGACATGATGACTTATGCAACCATAGACCAGTAGACATTGAAGCAAAGTCTCGCGATTGGCACACAAAGAATATTTGCCACAATGCAATACTGAGGTGAACCCTGCTGGTCATTGGGGCTTTTATTTCTATAAAGGTCCTTGTATAGATATGACATAAATAGCAGGCTACAGCAGTGCTGTAAACATCATGAAATATCAATAAGTAACTGTTATGATATACATCATACTCTACATGCCAGAGCCTAGCCTCCACCCCTAAGACGGTCTCAATGTCCACCTTGGGCTCAGGAAGGGGTTGTGGCAGAGAATAGTACTGTAGCCAAAGCAAAGCTCTGGAGAAAGTTGAGTTTCTGACCCGCTGCACCAGACAGGCTTACAGCAATATTGTTGTGGACCTATCCTTGGTGTATAATAAACCTTAGATGCTACTCAATAGATTTCCTACACTGTTTTATCATTAAACAAACAAGTGTGTGCACTTGCAATATAGTGTCTTTCATACTCATAAATACAAACACATTATTAATGCACTCACTCACTTTGTTTAGCACTGATGTATATTCAAAATATTCCAAACATTGGGATTTCATAGAAATTAATCTGTATGTGTCTTTAAATTACGCACACGTATGAAAGTATATTGTTAAAACAATCTGGCATCAAGCCTAATATAGTGTGCAGTGGACAGGAGTTCCCTGTCTTGAGAACTCACCCATTGCTTCTGATAATGCAAGCAAGTTGCTACACGCTAATTATAACAAAGCAGATAGACTATTTGTTTTAAAAAGCAATCAGAAAATTGGACACTGTTAGAAGATTAGGAGCATCTCTTATCTTTCTGCATAGAAATAAACACATGCATTTTTTAAATGCACCAAACTTTTTGGGTTTTCGGCGATCACATTAACCCCATAATGCATTCAGAAATGTATCAGACATGTTTTGTATATTTACAATTGTGCTTGTGAAGAGAAGTCTGGCAAAGTCAACAGTTCAGAATGGACATTTGTGAAGTACATCTCTCAAAGTTAATAGGAATGTTTTCATTTGTGGCTACAGGCTATGTGGCATGGCTGGGAGTTTAGAGCTGTTCATATTATAAGCATCCAATGCAAATTTTGACATAACCACTTCCAGGTAAATAGACATATATCTGCCACCATACAATTCCCAGAACATATATGCAGGTGTAATCCTGAAAGGAATTTAATCATGCGGATCACAGATTGGACTTTGTAGAGCTCCCCAATGCAAATTTCAGTCAAGGGCCATCGACAAATCTCTATGCATGTTTGGCTCAAGTCCATGAGTGTTTTGTGATCATTTTAGCGTGGTTAATGACTCTGCACACACGTTAACCTGGCGCCTTGTGTTGGAATACTCTTACAGCGTCACAGTCAGGCAAAATGTTTTCAGACTTAGAAACACCTATAATGGGAGCAGGTTGAGTTTCATGCAGCGGAAGGTGCATGTATCACTTGTAGTTAGTTTTGACACATAACAGATACATTATATAGAAACACAGATTGAGCAACACATATATTAGTGTTGCTGTTGCAGATGTTAAAGATAGGGCAGTGTTATAGGCTCTGTGTTTAGAAGTCTACAAGAAGTTAGGTTTTTCAGTGAGGTTCGAGGAGAGAGCTGGAGTAGGTGGAAGATGGAGTCAGAAAGGTGCTGTGGTAAGAGCGAGGTCAGCGTGTCGACATGGGAGGAGTGCCGCCATATTGGATTTTAAGGCATACTACACAATGAACAGAATGAAGGCCCTGATGTGGAGCTGCAGCTCTGTTTAGCTTACTCCAAAGACAGATCCCTTTTCCATTCCCCAAGAGAGAAGACGAGGTCAGAGGCACATGCGTTGTGCAGATAAATACCAATAGTATCCAGCTGCAGAGCATGAAAGTGACGGGAATGGAATGTTAGCTGTGGGGAGGGCAGGTAGGGATGCACCCTTTGAATGACGAATCCATGAGAATAAGGCATGAGGTTTTGTGATGCCAATAGACCAGGCGAAGGTTTAAAGCAGTTCTGCCTTCACCCAAGTATGTGTCATTCCATTTCAACTACAAGTAGATGCATAACCAATGCAAATAACACTGGGGATTGAAGGAGATAAGGAGTGGAGTCGTGTCTGGAACGTTCCGTGATTTGGGATAGGAGGAGCAGAGGTGATGCCAGTAAATTGAGTACAAGGTTGGGGGTGCAGCTTGAGTGCACTGCATCGGCTGGTATAATGAGAAGGCCATTGTCTTATCAAAGCAGAGTTGGCCTTGTCAGTCTTACTTTGATCATGTCTGGGTTGGAGGAGTGCACATCACGTGATGGTCATGATTTATTAATGAATCAATACCTATTAGACAATCCTGTACCTGGATTGAATAGTGACGATGTAGTGGGCCACGTGGATTGAGGGATGGGTCCAGATAAGGTGTGCCCAGTCAGTCTAGGGAGTATATGTGGTACTAGCATTTTCTATAGGTGATAGCCAATGAGGGTGGTGAAATGACATTACAACCTATGTATGCTAACCTGCAGTTTTTTGCTATATAACCTGTAACTTCTTGGGGCGGGACGAGCTCCATGTCAGTTCAGTTCTACAGGACCATCTGAGACCTTTGCATATAGTAAAACCTTGTTTTACTAGCAAAGTGGTGCAGTGGTTATTTGTTCTTTGGATTATTTTGATCATACCGGTTTTGAGCCACGTCTTTCTTTACAACGGGGTTCTTACTAAGTATATCTCAAACATTGTTTATAGGAATTATTCAAGTCAGCATAAAATAAAAGTTCAACATTGTGTTGAGAGAAAGTGTGGTAAATGCATAACATTTATAATCAAACAGATAACAGACATTAATTACAAGTAATATATACAAACGGATTGGATGAGAACACAAAACAATCCAAAAGCTACCACATTTATACAAACATGAATATCACAACGAAAACTTAAACAATTATATCATTAAAAGGGAAACTTCATTCTCTTATGGCTATATTAAGTTTGAAAGGGAAACATAGTTGTGTTGTTCAAAAATGAATCCATTTACAATAAATATGAAGCCAAATGGGGAACTAGTCTTCCAAAGTGAGTTGTCAAACTCAAGAAAACCCTGTTTACTCATATGTATTTTAGTATGGTCCTATTAATGGCCATCTTGACAGCCTATATATGCATCATAGGTATGCACATGTGGTCTTACCCTGAGGCCAAATTCATACGTGGTCAGTGCCATTGTATTGTCTATTTTTAACAGACTGGCTTTAAGCTTGGACTCGTACAGATTCCTCTGTTCAAATAAGGAAAGAGGAAAATGTATTAGACAAGGTGGGGCTCTCACAATAGAGCTGTTCTTAGTACAGGACCAAAGGGAATTGGCAAACCAATTTTTAGATCTTAAATGTCTGTAGTCGAACTTGAATTATTTCTCTGTATTCAAGACCAAAACGGATTAAATATTATTCATAGTTAACTGAATCGTATGGTTCAGCCTTGCTCCAATGCTTCCTCAGTTCATATTGCCCACTTTTAGCGCCTCAACCATTATTTGTTGGTGTTTTTCTCTTGCCAGTGTCACTGTGGCATACCGCTGCTCCCGCTGCATATAGGGGATTCCCTTTTCGCAGCGGCCACATTGTGTCTGCGTTTTGCCTCTTATGACAGTTTCATTTTTCAACCTTTTTTGTTACAGACTCTGTGTGCCCCCAGCGTTGTCTCCATTTTCTCTTCTTCTTTGAACTGTTTTCCTTGTTATGTGCCCCCATACTGTTGCCACGCCCTTCACTCAAACATCCTCCAATATTTCCTATTCATCTTCAATGCTGTAAAACGGTAAACCATGGAAAGTACACTGTGGTAACGTGAGCCGCTCCCTGATGAGAGGGCGGCCATCTTTTGGTTGTGGGCCTCACACAGGTGCAGAAAATCAATAGTTTATTTTGGGTGAATATCATCATTCATGCCCCTGGGGAGCCTGATATTCTGTGCAGTAAGTATGATATGATATGATATGATATGGCATTTGTAACGCGCCTATACACAAGTGATTCAAGGCGCGACGAGGCAGGGAGGGGGGAACAAAGAGAAGACAGACAGCGATCCTACTAGGCCAGGTGTCATTCAGATCGCGCAAGCGCATGGGTATAGGGGAAGGGAAAAGTGCAAGGGGAAAGGGAGGGGGGAAAGTGCAGTGCATGGTTAGTAGAATAACAAGAATAAATAAAAAGGGCCAGCTGGTGGCAAGTGCAAGGTAAGTGCAGACAAGTGCTGGGAAGGGGGGCTGCAGGGATACAGAGACAATCACGCAGTGCAGAGGTTGCCAGGGAGGCAGTGCAGGGGGAGAGTGGCTGGGCCAAGGACTGAGATCGGTGAGAGTGGCCCAGTTGCAGATTCAGTGCAGTTTCAGTCAGGAATTTAGCAGGGGAGAGGGGGAGAGAAAGCAGAAGCAAAGAGGAAGGTTTTGAGGTGCTTCCGGAACGGGAGATAGTTCTCCTCAAGTTTCAGGGAGGTAGGAAGGCTGTTCCAGAGGGAGGCCCCTGCCACGGAGAGAGATCTACCCCAACTCGTTGCTTGGAGAAGTGGCTGACCCTGAGGGAGTTGGAGACGGATGAGCGAAGAGCTCGAGAAGGAAGATATTTAGGAAGAGAGAGTTGAAGGCATTTAAGCCCACGGCCCCAGAAGGCCTTGTGGACAATGCAGAGGGTACCAGTTCTGTCAGCGTAAAACCTATGCAAAGCAGAGCAGAAAGACAAAACTGTGCACGGTTTCAAGCATGAGAAAAGACTTATACACTTGCATGAATTGTGATATATTTTCACTCAAAAACCAGTGCATTATGAGAAACTTAGTTGTCCAAATGATTGAGTCGAGTGGGAAGCCAGGACCAGAACTCAGGCCCAAATCGGCAAAGGTAGCAAACAACTCACTTGGCCACGTTTGCTTCTACCTTGGAACATCACTGGTTCTCAGGAAACACAGAGACACAATACTTTAGAGACCGTGACTTTTCAGGGGGAAAGGAATGCACGTGGCCATTTTCCACTATCAGTGAAAAACCACACAAAAAGCCCAATAGGTCTTGGTGTTCAAATGCCATAAATCGGAGCAATATTGTCCATTTGTTGTGCACGTGGCATGCAAGAGCAGACCCCTGAAGAACTGAAAATGGAAGAGGATGGTAAAACTCAAAATATAAACACTCCCTGCGCCCCACCATCTCCCTGTCATATTCCACCTGCCTGTGGCCTGCGGGCTTGGATACTGCGGCTTTGAATGTATGAAGTTGTAGCACTGTGACTTACACTTCTTGTCAGTCCTTGGGGTGGATTGGATGAATTCCTGTTGGACCAAAGGGTTTCTCTTCAAAGTGCCAAAATACAGCATTCTACAACCAACGAATCTTTAGTTATTGAGGTCGTCTGGTCTTCTTTGCATTTGCTGAGAGCTGGTCTTCTGGGATCCTGGTCATTGCTCGTTGTTGGTGCCTTGTGTTCATCGTCTCTTGGGACGGTAAGATGGCCTCCAGTGATGGATGACCCCCCACCCCCTCTGTCCTCATGGGTCTGATTGTCTCAACAGTGAGTAGATATTTCCCACTCCTGCCCCATGGGGCTCTTAAGTTTTTTTCACCCTGCTTGGGACAACTTGGGTAGATCTTCTCACACTATTTGGAAACCTACAGGTAGGCTTTCTCCCGTACCTGATTGTTAACTATGTGGTTCTTGGGGTCAGGCAGATGGCCTACTCACTACCTCACGAGCCTAATCCCACTACTGTCTTTCTGGCTTCACTATCGGCGGCTTAGGATAGAGAGCCTTGCTCAGAAGCATAGGGGATAAACCTCCCCTGAATCACTTCCACACCTTTTCTGGCAGCCACTGCCGGCTACAGTGCCCAGGTACTCATCGGGCCTCGTGTTCTAGCCTGACATTTCTTCATGGTGGCTTGAGCCTGTACTTGTAAATTCGAATCCCAGCAAGACCCACTCATGAATTCATCCTTCTGAGAATGAGAAATTGAGTCCTTCTAATCGGGTCATATGGAATACAGCAGGAAATGCTAAATAAAAATATAATTCGGATCCAAATACTTAAATCATACAGGTTGAGGTTTACTCCCTCTGAGTTGTTTAACCGCTTCTCTTGCCAGTGTTCTGCACCATTCCCAAGTACAGTGGCAGAAATTTGGAACTTATTGTATATTCGATAATGGGGTGCACAGCCCAGTGTACGCCTGATGCAACATCAATACGCTGCACCAGGAGCACATTAGGCTCTGGTTAATCTGGCCATGCTGTGCAAAACTCCCAGGGGTGCTTTGTTAATGCACACATGCTCACGAGTAGTAGAGATTCCTTCATTTACATGGAGCGTGCCTCCGTGCAAATGGACAGATGCTCAGTTTGGAATATGTGCCCACAACAACTGCAGGCACACGATCAATATTTCAGAAGGAGCCATCTTGCCCCTTCTGAAATACTAACGTTGTTTCTCCTCTAGGGAAAACATCACAATGCGCCATTTGCCCAGTGGTCACACGTTCTGATACGGCCTGTGATGAAGTCCCATTAGGTGGGTCAGCAGGGAAGGTTGGGGAACTCTGGGGCCCAGAGGAATCCACCACTACATGATACAGCACCTGGGGCGGAACATGTGGTATCCCCCAGACTCCATCCACCCCAACCAAGCATAGGCTGCTGCAGAGTGGTACTGATCCGCAAAGACACATAAGGACGTTCCTCCTCCCATGAGTAATCATTTTATCTACTTAATGGGTTAACACATAGGTTATACCTGAGCAGAGCTTCAGCAAATAGAAAGCAGAGAGGAGCAGAGACAGGCGCCCTAGGGGCCTGCGGTCCGCCACACTATTCCAAAGTCTGCGAGATTGAGGGGCAAAAAGAGCGGTTCACCATACATTTGTGGAGTGTGGAGCAGGTGCCTGTAACTGCGCCTGTAACACCCCTTTATGCACCACACCTGGGGGGGGGGGGGCGGGAATCCCCAAGCCTGATCTGGGATACAGTGCTAAATCATGCAGCAATGAAAGAGGCTCCACCTGACCCCAAGATGGCGAACCAAGGACTTAAACCCTCGTTACACAATGAGGGAAGCCATTTCTCAATTAGGGAAAATGAAAGAGTGGGTCCAGCTCTAGAGGATTAGGAATACCAAGAAATAGCAGATCATCAAGGTCCCTGGCCAGTCAAGTAGCATAGCCTCAACAAGACGATTGCTTAATCCATCCTGTAGGTTATTGGGCAAATTAGTGGATGAGGAGGAGTGCAAAGGACATTCCAAAGGAACATGATATAAGGGAGTTATGGTGGTGATCCAGAAAGGTGGTGAACAAAGAGGTAAAGGTGAAGGAGATACCAAGGAGACCCAGGATACTGAGGGCTATAGCTCAGCTCTTGGGACAAGACAGACACAAGGAAAAGCACACTGCAGAGAGCCTTCTGCAAGCTGTAGCCAAATCCTGTCCTAGGACGGGGACCACTGAGTAGAAAGACTTTTTATGCTAGCCAGCTTTGGGGTGTAACCTCGACCCTGATAGAAGCCAGAGTACCAGAGAAAGCAGTAAGGAGAAAATGATTTCGCCTTTTGAAGGTTCAAGCCCATGAGGGTGGTCCATGGCTGGTGGGATGGAATAACTTCAGTGGTAAAAGCACCCTCACAAGTGGTGAGAAATCCCCCAGTAGTTTCGTGTATCCCCTAATGCAAGGGGGAACAATGCATTCTTACCTCTAGGCATAAAGGTACTCCCACTTTCAGGAAACAACCTGGAAGGTGCTTCCTAGGGGAGACAGGTGCTCTATTCCATGAACACCTGGAGTTGCACAGTAGGTAATACTTTGATCCTAGGAACTTTGAGACTCAGACCTCATTTTCCTCTTTGAGTCTAGGGAATTTTGAACTCAGATATTATGTCCAGTTTACGAAAACCTCATTCACTCATTGGTTTAAGGCCATCCAATGTGCTTTAATCCAACCCTGCAGTCCATGGAAAAAAGTGTTAAATCCTAAAATGGGTTACAAGCGTTCAGTTGATCGCAGGCTGCATCAGTCCTCTGATCATTACAAATGAAGATCAAATGCCTCGTGGTGATTATGGTGGTAGCAGTGAAATCATGTGGTATTTTAAATCCTTGCTTTTAAACCACAGCCTACTTATCAGTTGCTGCGATGGCATGGTATTTGTCGAAAACACAGCATAAAGTAAATCTTGGTTATTTATTCCGTGCAGTACTTTTCATTTACCCCAGGCTGTAAATATCCCATACAATCCCAACTCCAAATTTGGTGATATTTGAAAAAAGGTTCTATGAACTATTGAAAAGCGACTCGCATGGTAACACCAAATGTGCATTTCCCATCGCAATTCCAATGGGACTTGCATTGGACCATTTTTTGTTTTCACTCATATGTTTGTGCACCTAGTGTGAGCCAATATAAATGGGTGCTATCACGTAGATCACCCGGGAGCAAGAAGGATACCAAGAACAAGTGTTTTCGGTTCACTTTTTTTCTTTGGGCACTATGTACAAGCAGGACCAACAGAAATGCAAAAACGGGGATCCGCCCACAAGAAATAATACGAATATTTAGTATGATCTTCACCTATGAAATGTCTCTCCTGACAGATACAAGCAGTCAGGCCTTCGGGCGTCTATACCCAAATTCTGTAAGGATATTTGGCGTGTTACAGTACAGAGTACAGCAATACTGCACAAGTAGCACAATTTTTTTGCAGCACCACCACAAGGGTGCGGTGCATTGCTATATGGGTTAGCAGATTAACAAGGAAAGACAGGCTATTCAGTCAAAAACGATTTTAACATATAAGATGAAAATCTATTTTTACAGTTAAAAGCACACGTGTTCATTTAAAAATGCACACTATTTTTCACCTGAAATGCCTATGGTGCGAGAGACACATTTGAAAATTAACAGCTAACCTATTAACCATTAACCTGACTAATAAAACCTTATTTAATATAACCCACTAATAAAATGTGTTCTCCACTGCAGAATTAGGCATACTCTGAAAACCATTTAAATGTGTGTGCAGATTTTTTTCTCTTCTCTTCTCTGCCTGATTATCCGTGTTTTTGTGCACAGTAACTGCAGGAAGAAGGAAGTCAGATTTGCAACAATTGCAAATGTATAAGCGAAGCTATTGTTGAAGAGTAGGAGGATGAGAGATGATGGATTTCATTGGGACACGTCATACAGAGGGCTGAGAGGAAAGTTTTAGTGGGCAGTATCAGGGAAAAAGACAGGCAGACATCTTTCTGCACTACTGGGGAGAAGACCTGGCTGTGGGGTCCTGACTGAATGCAGATTCCTGTGTCTTGCTGCAGTCGAGATTGGGGAGAGCTGAAAGAAAAACCTTTCCACTGGCTGAGGCATTCCTATCTGAAAAAGCTGAGAATTCCAGGCAATGACCCCGGCTTGAGAAGGCAAGCGTTCATTTTTGCTGGAGTTAATCCAAGAGAGCCACATTCACAAAGAGAACAACTAAAAAGATAAGGTAATGAGAAGTGTGGGAGCTGAGTGTGTACGGTAATATGCAGTCAGTGTAGGATTCCTGTGCGTGTCTTAATCAAATACCAATGTTGCAATTTGAGTTCTGTTCTCCGCCACGCTCTTTGCAGTGTGACATAGAAAATGCTTTTACTGTACCATTTTATTTATTTCTGTAAAGAATGAGATCGTGTCTAAATGCAACTTTTATAATACAGAAAATATTTGAAAACAGGCGGGTGGTTTATTTTCTATTTACCATTACAATGCCAATGATGTGGGGAGATTTTTAAACAGTGCAATGGTCATTTTAAGACAGATGTGTGCATGTCAGAATCAGTATGAATAATTGTGAGTGACTGTAGCATAGCTTGTTGGAGGTACATGAGCCAACGGGAAGAGAGACTCTCTGAACATAGCTCCCTACCGTATATAAGGTAGTGGAAATTACCACAAGACTACCACATATAGCTCTCTGTCGTAAATAAGTCAGTGAGTTCGCCCATGGTGGCACACCAACACTATCACTGGAAATGTGGTATTCCTAGAATGCAGGTCTGAGGTCTCTCTAGTGATCACACGAAAAATCTAAGCAAAGATAAGGGATTCTGGACATTGGGGCCACAAATAAAACAAGGGAATCATGCTCACCAAAATACCACCAACCACGTATACCAAATATGCAGGTCTGGGTGCTGAAATAATGCATGTCCATTGTATTATTGTTGCACATGGCCAAATCTGAATACAAAGAGTGATTATTGCTAAGTTATTTTTCGGCGGTAATAAAATACCGTCAGGCCCCAAATCTCCACAAAATACCCTTCATATTTATGGTGCGTTGGCCGGGAAAGTGATCATAGAGTACCTACTGGGCGTGGCAATCGTGTCTCACACTGCCATTTGCACATTAAAGGGAACCCATTTTATAATAGCAGTGTGCCACTAAAAACGAATTTCAGAATGTCACAAAGGGAAACCACATTCTCAGATCTAGTGCAATATTTAGAGGCAAAGTTATTTGCACATGGGAATTGGTCTTCGAATAGCACGTTAGAATGGAGTAACCGCATTCAGGGTGAGGTGCAGAAAGAAAAACTAGACAATGTTTTTGCAGAAGGCAGCATAATTCAGGTCTGCCTTACAAGATTATTGAATGCAGCCGATAAAAGTGCAGAGAAAGACTGTTTAATACGGCTATGCGGCAAAATATGGTTTATTTTAAACAAGTCCCTGCGAATGCAAGAGAATGATACTCAGCTAATTAACAGATTAAAGACTGAATTAGATGGGGCAAGTAAAAATCAGGAAATGTTGAGAGCAGAATTGGATGTATGCCAAAAAGACATGCAATTAAAATGCAGAGACTTTGATACTCAGTTATCCAAAAGCAAGAAACAATTTGAAGATAGTGAGCAAGAATTGACACACTTAAAAGCCTTAGTGGATCACATTAGGCAGGATAAAGATGAGGTTGTTTCAGAAATGCAGATTTTACAAAAAGAACATTGTGAAAAAGAAGGTGATCTCCAGAGTGCAGAACAAGAAATGATTAAAATGATTCAAGAAAGAGACAAAAGAAATAAAGAGTTCAATGAATGCCAAATGCAAATGTGCGACATGCAGGCGGCGATTAATAAAATGAGCGATGAAAATAATTATTTGCAGAATGAGGCAACTAGACTCCTTAAAAAGTGTAAGGACTTAGAACAGCAAATGTGCATTCCCAGGTCCCAGGAGAGGCGGCAGGGTACCACATTCAATGGAGTGGAGGTGAATTCTAGCTCTGCCCAAAGAGCTAGTGCCCCAGTGACTGGGCCGGTGACTGAACTTGGTTGCAGCGCCCTTGGGGGATTTGATACTCCCATTGGGGGCAGCCACCAATCTCATACACCTGAAAACAGGATTGAATCACAAAATAGTGCAAATCCATGCATTGCAACAAGTAGCCCCATAAAAATAATGAAATCCATTAAAGCCCTGATCAAACCATTTAAAAAGGGAGGTGAATGCTGCATTGAGGATCACTTAGAAGCGGTGCATGACATTTTTAAAGCACTCCAGATACCTAAGGAACAGTACAGACAATATTTTCATTTAACTTTAGATGCCCCGACGGCCAGCATCATAAGGGGATTAAATGAACAGCAGAATATGACATGGCTGGAGTTTGAAAAAGAAATTAGGCGTCATTTTTCTCCTTTTCAGTCATTGCAGGAGGCAAAGAAAGTCGCGTACACTATTACTGCTGGACCTAATACATCCCCTCGCCAATTTTTACAAGACTTAAAAAGAGCATTCTCTCGCTTTGATGTATCTTTTGACTCAAATTCCAATGAGTTTAAAACTGCATACTTCTATGGGCTACAGAAAGACATCATATCCCAATTGGTCCGTGAATTTGACCGTGACAAGTCCCTTGAATGGATTGTACATCAAAGCACAAAGCTATATGAGGTACTCTATTGTCAGGGTAGAGAAAGTGATAAAATGAAAGATACTAGGCCTAAATCTAAAGAACCCTCAGCCACAGTAATGGAAATCAGGTCAGCCAAAATGTCCCTTGAGTCTGCTCAAAGCCAAGGTAAAAATAATGTGACACCTGAACAAAGGGGTAATCAACAAAGATCGCCATTTCCTGTACCAATGTTCCAAACACATGATCCTAGTAATAGAGAGAGCTACATCAGCCCTAGATATTTAGGGGATAGACCCCGGGTAAGATATCGGCCTGATATGGCAGGTATGAACAATAACCAGAGACAAAATCAAGATCAAAGAAATGATGGTCCCTACCAGTCATTGGGGACACAGAGTAGGTTTGATCCCAACACCATGATATATGGTAATCAGGATAGGCCCCGATATGTGGATCGATTTACTGATAATGGAAATCAACCTAGGGGCCAGTACCCACAATCTGAGAGACAGGACATGAGGCAAAACGTGAACTACAATCCACGCCAGTACAATGATTCCCCACCAGGGGACTATAATCAAAGAATGGGTGCAACCCGCTCCCCTCCACAAATGAATCAAGAGTTCAGAAACCATCCCAACCGCCATCAATCACCTGAGAGGTATCAGAATAGATCCAATCAGGGGGAAAACAACCAATATCGACCTAGGTCACAGAAAGAGGATCCTAGAGAGATGGAAAGGTTCCAGTGCCTTGAGGCCCAAGTGAAAATGTTAGCTGAGCAAATAGGAAAGCTCTATACAGCGCAAAAACAACCTTCCAAAGAGGGGGCTGATGGCCATAGCAATGACCGGGGGGCTTCCGAAAAGTGACTAAGTACTCATGATAATCGCAGTGCCAAAATGACAGATTGCTCTGATATAATTTTGCATGACAACTCTGAGGTGACTAATGGATTAAAAATGAAAGTACCAGTAAATGAAATTGTGATAGAAAGTGCAAATACTTCTAAAAAAGAGGTACGGTTTAACTTAGAGCTAAATAAAACAGTAAAGATTTGCACAAATGAAAAAGAAACATTAGGAATTCCAAAAGAACAAAGGAACAGATTTAAGAAAAATGACTCATGCATGGGGAATACCAGTGAACAGGGAGTAAGTGGGGATGCCATAGCTCCTTCCCTGGGCAAGCAAAACAATGACCAAACACAGACAGAAAAAGGAAATACTCACAAGGAGGGTACAAGTCAATCACCTGAAGAATTCTTTGAGCCACATATTTTTGAAGAGGCTGAAAGGGCTGGTATTACACTAAATGATCACAAATGCACAGAATTAAAAAATGACAAATTGCTGAATGATGTTGTTACACATGTTCAGTTGGAAGGTTGTAATGTGGTCTCTGATGTTACCCAGATGGATGGGCGAACAGTGGCCACACTCCAAAAAACTTCTGATCATGGAGAAATGAATAAAATATCTCGCACAGAAATGGGTAAAAAGGAGGGAAAAATGTCTTTTCATTTACCAATGTGCTTAGCCAAAAGTGAAAAAGATCTGAGAAAGGTGAGCCCTGAAATCAGTAAGAATTCACATTTCTTATGTGTATTAGAGGAAGTTGAGGACAGATATTATGCACCCATCACTGTAGAAGAAAAGTGCCACACCTTTGCTATGATTGACACTGGCGCACAGGCCACAATTATGTCCAAGGAGCTGGTAAAGAGTATCAATGAAGGGAGGCCTCCACAGAGTCAGATCACAGTGAAGGCAAATCAAGGCCCAGTGCATAACTTTAATGGGGAGGAGGTGCCCATCATAGGTGTAACTGAGGTTGACATAAAAATAGGAAAGCACAGAATGAAACAAGAGGTATTGATCACATCTATTTGTGAAATTCCATTTCTGATGGGGACAGATTGCCTGAAAAGATTGTCTCCTCTCATAGATGGGGTGAATGGAGTGCTGTGGTCCTTAACCAAAAAACCATTGAGGCCTAAGAAACTAAAATCACAAAACAGCAATATAAAAGAATGTCACACTGTTGCCAAAACAAATGATGCTGTGGAGGTATATCTCCAGAATAGCTGCATACCTAGTGTCACTGTTATATTAATGTGTCAAGACAAAGATCAGAGCGACAATGAAAAACTACCTGTACAAATATACTTGGACCCAAGGAAAGATTGGCAGACTGCCATAGATGAGCACACATTATGTTTTTATCTAAAAGAGAAAACGTGCAAACAGAATATTGTTCCTAAAACAGATTCAGAAAAACACATTACCACTCTGGCAGAAATACACATGGAAGATGAGCAACCATGGGTTCACGTTGGTATAAATGATTATCTTAAAACAATAAAAGCCACTTTAGCGCTTGAACATGAAAGGAGTTTCATTAATGAGAAATTGTTGCAAAAAATTATGGAGAGGGAAGAAATCCCGAAATTTAGGATTAAAAACCAATATGTTTCTGGGTTGGACAGTCCAGACTTTGAAAACCGAATTGCAGGCAGATGCATGCTTAAAATTAGCATTGGGCAGAAAACAATTTACCATAATGTATGGATAGTGAATGGAGCACAAAATGAATTTTACATGGGCAATGACATCATGCACAGAATGTGTATGGTGTTAGATTTCCTTAATCAAAAAATATGGTCACGCCTAGGTGGGCCGGCACCTGAATTTGAAGACAAAAGAAGGGCTTATCATTGTGCACAACTAGTTCCTTATGCAGTCGAATTACAAATGAGGAAAAATACTATTATTCCTGCATTTACAAAACAGTTTGCAATAACACTGAAATGCAAAAATGGACAGCAGATGAAAGGCTCTGATGCATTTGTATGCCTGAATGAATCCATAAAACAGCAAGGCCTGGATTATGAATACATTCCATTGGTAGACATTGGTGAGGGATCTGTAAAAATCATGGTAAATAATAAAGGTTGTCAGGATATTCATTTAGAGGAAAACTCCCCATTAGGAATGGCCATACAAAAATCACATTATACGGCAGATTTAAATAACATGGTGATTGGGAATATTCCTGAAAAATATGTAGATGCCAAGGGCGAGTTGCCAGAACACCTGGACTCTCAGCCCAAAGGAATATTTAAAATTCATTCTGTGTATCCTTATGATTCAAATGAGACAGTGTGCTGTCATCAAGAGGATTGCATAATATTTAATTTAAATGAAAATGAAACAGGAAATCAGCCCATTGAAGTGGAAGCTGATATGCCAAAATATTTAAAAGTGGCAGCTCTACAAAAAGACACAGCCACACAGTTAGAGGAAAGCGCTGAGATTCCTTTACCAGAAGAGTTTCCAGAATTTTCCAGAATGGTAGAAGAGCAGATCTCCTTAGCGGATGCATGTGACAACGATGAGGATCGAGACGACCTGAGGGAAATATTTATGGAGTTTAAGGATGTATTTGCAAAAGATGCTTATGATTGTGGTTTAACTGATTTACATGTGGCCACACTACCAGAAGGTTGTAGCAGAAATCCAGTGTTTGTACGCCAGTATAGACTACCGCTGGCATGTTTAGAATCATTGGCAGAGATTATTAAAAATTTGGAATCACGGGGAATAATCAGGCCCATTCATAGCACATCCAATACGCCTATTTTAGGTGTGTTAAAGCCAAATGGTCAATGGCGGCTGTGTGCAGACTTAAGAGAGTTAAATAAAAGAGTACCAGTATCTAGATGGCCACTACCATTCATTGATCAGGGCCTAGCTCAGATACATGGTTCAAAGGTATTTACCACATTAGATCTCACCTCTGGATATTGGTGTGTGCCATTGGCAGAGGAGATACAACACTTATTTTCCTTTACATTTGACAGGACTCAATATGCCTGGCTTAGAGCTCCGTTCGGGTACATCAATAGTGGGAGTGAATTTGGCATATTTTTGAGAAAGGCCATGCCGGATGCAGCGGAAAGAGGAACAATAGTTTATGTGGATGATGTCCTGATAAAAAATGAAAGCCTTAAAAGCCATTTTGATGAAATAAGACATATACTTGGCCAATTGCAGAAAGCAGGCGCCAAAGTATCTTTGCAAAAAGCACAATGGTGCAAGAAAAAAGTGAACTTTCTAGGGCATGAAGTGACTGAACATGGGCTAAATCCACAAAGGAAGAAAATAGAGGCCATTCAAAGATTAAAAGATCCTAAAAATGTGAAAGGAGTAAAAAGTTTATTAGGGATGACAGGCTATAACAGAAAGTTCATTGAGAATTATGCAGAAATCACTCAACCATTAACTAAACTGCTTAAACTAAATACTCCCTGGAGATGGGAAAGAGAGCAGTCTGATGCAGTGGCTAGATTGAAGGAATGTCTTGTAAAGGCACCATGTTTAGCATACCCCATAAAGGACAGGGATTTCTTTATAGAAATAGGCTTTTCTGAACATTGTATGTCAGCAGTGTTATCACAAAAACACGATTTGAATCACAAAACCATTGCATATGCAAGTAAGGCATTTTCCCAAGTTGAAATGAAATTTAATGAATGTGAGAAGGCCCTATTAACCACTGTGTGGGCGCTACAACATTTTCGCCCCATTGTTCAGGGAGAAAAGGTGATTATTGAAACAAATCATCAACCTTTGCAATTTTTAGAGAGTAAAAGAATTAGATCAGGCAATCTAGCGCAATCCAGAATCACTTCATGGACGCTGGCATTACAAGGTTTTCCCGTAGAAGTAAGATATGGACAAAATAAAAAGAGCCCAATTGCTCAAGGGTTAGCTGACTTACATGACTGTGCAGCTGAACAAATACCAAATGAAATGGAAGTGGAAGCTAGTTTACAGGAATTTGAACAATCACCACACAAAGCTTTTGATGAAAAAACATGCAAGGATTTGCCAACTGTATATGTGGATGGTTGTGCTTTTCACATTGAAAATGACAGTAATAAACAATTAGTGGCAGGAATAGGAAATGTCTGGTTGAAATGTGAAGGCGTTCCTAGTATAGGGATGAGGATTGGAGATAAGAGCAGTCAGGTGGCGGAATTGGCAGCCATCTATAAAGCAATTGCTACTGCAGTTGATAAAAAGTTCAGTGAAATTGTCCTGGTGACTGATTCTGACTATGCACGGAATAGCTTTGTGGAGTATTTGCCTGGTTGGAAAGCAAGAGGCATGGTTACATACAACAAAAAGCCACTTAAACATGGAAAAATGATACAAGCCATAGACAAATTGGTGTCAGAAAATAATTTAACAATATACTGGAGAAAAATTCGTGGGCATTTAAAAACACCAGGAGAGGATAAGGAGGGAAATGATAAGGCAGACCATCTGGCTAAGATTGGGGCTGTGATGGGAGAATTGCTACCTATTGATTATTTAATGGGTGAAATACAAATTGATGCAGTGACACGTTCTAAAGCACCAAAGGAGGTAGATCAACCGGTGGTGCAGTGGAGTCATGACACGCCAGACCAAGATTTGATTGAGGCACAAAAGAATGATCAAATTTTGGGAATCTATTATAATCATTTGATAGATCCTGAACAAAATCCTTTAACAGAAAAAGATTGTATGGGAAAAGAAGAGTTGAGGGTGTTATTAAAGAACAAAACACGAATTAGATTACAGGATGGACTCATGATTAGAGAGTCCATAACAGGGCAAATACAGTGGGTAGTACCCCTTTCATTCAGAGGACTAATGCTACACCATGCACATGATGCCATAACTGCAGGCCATAGAGGTTCACAAAAAACATTAGAAATACTAAAAGATTATGCTTACTGGCCTCATATGTCCCAAGATGTGGAATTATATACTAGAGGATGTCTAGTATGCGCCCAATTTAAACCTGCTTCACCAATGCATAGAGCACCATTGATGAAAAGAGGCCTAACTCTCCCATGGTCAGATTTGCAAATAGACTATGTAGGTCCTTTAAAAAGATCGAGCAGGGGACACCGTTATATTTTGAGTGTGGTATGTTTGATGTCAAAGTGGATTGAGTGCATTCCTGCACCAGATTGTAGTGCGCAAACAGCAGCCACATTGCTGGTGAACCATGTGTTCTCAAGGTTTGGGTTGCCGCAAAGAATTGAGTCAGACAGAGGAAGTCATTTCACAAGTACTCTAATGAGCAAGGTATGGCAAATACTAGGTGTGAAAAGGAAACTACATATCGCATATCGGGCGGCGTCTTCAGGTACAGTTGAAAGAAGCAATAGGTCTGTTGTGGATATTTTAAAGAAATTTGTGGCAGAAGCAGGTTCCAGCTGGGATTTGCGTTTACCATTGGTTTTGATGGCAATCAGGTCGACTCCTGCCAAAGCAACAGGTGTTAGCCCCCATGAGGTCTTAACAGGTAGGAAAATGGTGTTACCACAACACCTACTATACAGAACACATGAGCAAACTCTAGTGAGTGCATCCACAGTTCATGAATATATTGATGAACTGAGGAGGCATTTGCAACATGCATTTGCTTTTGTGCAGAGAAATCTGGAAAGAGCTGCTGACAGTGCAAAGTCATATTATGATAAAAAGACATCAGTAAAGGAATACAGTGTAGGGGATCAGGTGTACAAGTTTCATTTTGGAAAAAGTAAACAGAAAAATTCTAAATTTCTAGCAGCCTGGCAGGGGCCATTTCGAATTATAGATAAAGTCTCTCCTGTAGTGTATAAAATTTTGAAAAATGAAGGTGAAACAGCAATAGAGCAGTTTGTCCATGTAAATCAAATCAAACCATGCCATCCCAGACATGAGATCAGGCAGCTTGAGCATGTAGAAACGGATAGAGTCCCTTGAGAAAATAAATGGGTGTAATCAGAAGGCAGTGACAAAGAAGTTAAAAAAAAGTTGATTGTTATGATGGCACATAAACACTGTAATATATGTAAAAATATATAATATAAATAAATAAATAAATAAATAAATGCACATATAACGGAAGCTCGTGGTTGGTGTGCAGAGAGAAAGTGTATTAAATATTGAATGCTGTTTTATATATGCTTGTTTTCTTTTAACTTGTATTTGATTTCAGAAAAAAAACAGAAAAAAATATAAACGAAATATTTTTACCAAGCATGTTTTATTTTGGCAAAAGGTGGAAATTAGTATTATGCTATGTACTTAATCTGTTTATTTTCTATCTTGATTTAGACAATTAACATTATTTGGTCGGAGGTTCCGGGATCAGAGGCCACGGGAGACGATGGAGTCCTGGAGTCCCCTGGATGAAGACCAAAAGATGCCTCCCTCCAGGTGGAGGTGAAGACAAAATAACCGGAATGCCAAAAGAGATGACTACTGTGGATTCAAGATTGCCAAGATGAAAGAGTACTCGAATGAACCGAATGACATCGCTGGTCGGGACATACCAAAAGAGACAAAACAAAAGTTCCGGCATATGAAGTTCCACGTATTTATTATTTTAATTATTTATTTTAACTTGTTATATTACTTATTTGTTTTAGTTAGTTGTTTTATTTCATTGTTTTTAATTGACTTGGAAAATTTAAACTTAAAGTAATGCCACTTCCACTGAGAAGGCAAATGTGGAACATTTTATGAACTGATGGACTCAGATGAAGTGTTG
The DNA here is from genome assembly GCF_040938575.1 of Ambystoma mexicanum. Lineage (NCBI taxonomy): Eukaryota > Metazoa > Chordata > Amphibia > Caudata > Ambystomatidae > Ambystoma > Ambystoma mexicanum. The sequence goes on along the minus strand of NC_090927.1, from coordinate 228,532,172 downwards.
ATTGCAAATTTTCATTGATGCACATGAATATTCATTTTGTTGGATCGCTATATTGTAAAAAAAAAAAATAGAACAAGTTGTTTTTAGGAATTGGCTTGGATTATAGCCAAGTTCTAAAAACAAAAGGAGGGTATATGTAAGGATATTTGGCGTGTTACAGTACAGAGTACAGCAATACTGCACAAGTAGCACAATTTTTTTGCAGCACCACCACAAGGGTGCGGTGCATTGCTATATGGGTTAGCAGATTAACAAGGAAAGACAGGCTATTCAGTCAAAAACGATTTTAACATATAAGATGAAAATCTATTTTTACAGTTAAAAGCACACGTGTTCATTTAAAAATGCACACTATTTTTCACCTGAAATGCCTATGGTGCGAGAGACACATTTGAAAATTAACAGCTAACCTATTAACCATTAACCTGACTAATAAAACCTTATTTAATATAACCCACTAATAAAATGTGTTCTCCACTGCAGAATTAGGCATACTCTGAAAACCATTTAAATGTGTGTGCAGATTTTTTTCTCTTCTCTTCTCTGCCTGATTATCCGTGTTTTTGTGCACAGTAACTGCAGGAAGAAGGAAGTCAGATTTGCAACAATTGCAAATGTATAAGCGAAGCTATTGTTGAAGAGTAGGAGGATGAGAGATGATGGATTTCATTGGGACACGTCATACAGAGGGCTGAGAGGAAAGTTTTAGTGGGCAGTATCAGGGAAAAAGACAGGCAGACATCTTTCTGCACTACTGGGGAGAAGACCTGGCTGTGGGGTCCTGACTGAATGCAGATTCCTGTGTCTTGCTGCAGTCGAGATTGGGGAGAGCTGAAAGAAAAACCTTTCCACTGGCTGAGGCATTCCTATCTGAAAAAGCTGAGAATTCCAGGCAATGACCCCGGCTTGAGAAGGCAAGCGTTCATTTTTGCTGGAGTTAATCCAAGAGAGCCACATTCACAAAGAGAACAACTAAAAAGATAAGGTAATGAGAAGTGTGGGAGCTGAGTGTGTACGGTAATATGCAGTCAGTGTAGGATTCCTGTGCGTGTCTTAATCAAATACCAATGTTGCAATTTGAGTTCTGTTCTCCGCCACGCTCTTTGCAGTGTGACATAGAAAATGCTTTTACTGTACCATTTTATTTATTTCTGTAAAGAATGAGATCGTGTCTAAATGCAACTTTTATAATACAGAAAATATTTGAAAACAGACGGGTGGTTTATTTTCTATTTACCATTACAATGCCAATGATGTGGGGAGATTTTTAAACAGTGCAATGGTCATTTTAAGACAGATGTGTGCATGTCAGAATCAGTATGAATAATTGTGAGTGACTGTAGCATAGCTTGTTGGAGGTACATGAGCCAACGGGAAGAGAGACTCTCTGAACATAGCTCCCTACCGTATATAAGGTAGTGGAAATTACCACAAGACTACCACATATAGCTCTCTGTCGTAAATAAGTCAGTGAGTTCGCCCATGGTGGCACACCAACACTATCACTGGAAATGTGGTATTCCTAGAATGCAGGTCTGAGGTCTCTCTAGTGATCACACGAAAAATCTAAGCAAAGATAAGGGATGCTGGACATTGGGGCCACAAATAAAACAAGGGAATCATGCTCACCAAAATACCACCAACCACATATACCAAATATGCAGGTCTGGGTGCTGAAATAATGCATGTCCATTGTATTATTGTTGCACATGGCCAAATCTGAATACAAAGAGTGATTATTGCTAAGTTATTTTTCGGCGGTAATAAAATACCGACAGGCCCCAAATCTCCACAAAATACCCTACAATTCCTAGTGTCTAGATTTCACTTGAGGTTGCCTCACCTCTCCTCCTCTAGAGTTACAGCCTTACGGGTTTCCAAACCTGTTTCTTTCATCTGGTTTAGAGTCCGGCTTTTTGGGGTCCACTACGCCTTAGCTGACTTTGGCAGCAAGTCATATGGGTGAAGCTGGCAGGAGAGATAGAGAAGGGTCTTTGGGGCAGGCTGAGCATACCCTGGACTTCTTCCTCTGTGCCTCTGTAAACTGATTGTATCCTCCTTGTTCCCATTTGTTCCTCCTCCCACCATCTGGTCCTGCCTAGGACTGACGTGTCTCAACTGAACCTTCCTGTTCTAATTTTGTCATTTACTGTGAACATTTACATTTAGGTGGTCTGCTGACATCACAATATTTTCTTGCATATGGTTCTATCAAATGTCTTGAATGAGATGCAGTCCATATATTTGTTTTTAAATGTAGAGCATCCGTTCCTTTTGTATAGATTTCCCTACATCCTTTCACATCCCAATCCCTTGTGCATCTTATCCTTATTTTTGTTCCCCTCCCTTTTCCAGCTCCTTCTCCCCAATACCCCCTTCTATCGTATTTACCCCTGCACACCACTGCACCATCTCCCATTTGCACCTCTATCCAACTTGAATATTCTCCCCATGGTCCCTTGATCCTCATACCCATGGCCGGTCTCACTGAAACATGTCGATCCTCCCCACCATCTACTAGTACTGCCCGTCCATATGACCTCCCAGTCCTCGTCATGTGCTCCCATGCTGTGACACATCCCTGTCCTTGCTCAAGATTTTGCAACAGTAATCCGTTCTTGACCTGCCCCCTTTTTATGCCCCTTTTTCTTGCCCATTAAATCCCTCACCTCTACCAACTGCCCCATATGGAACCCACCCCCAAAAGCCTCGCCCACACTGCACCAAAGGGCCCACCTACCCTGCCCTCATCCCACCCACCTTCTTCCTTATTGCCCTCAATGACCTCCTAGGAGTGTCACCCCTGATGACCCTCATACCACCGAAAGTGCCCTTGTCCCTGCACACAGGTTACATGGACCTTCTACCAAAAGGGCCCTGTTGGAGTACACCATCCTCTGTGGCCATATCATCTTAATCCCCTTCCCACCTCTGCCGACACCCCAACACCACCACTGCCAACTGTCGACACCATGCATGCCTTATCAAACACAGGGCTTCCCATAGCACCTCAAGACCCAAATCCCCACCAGCCATGCCCTGATAACAGCCAGTCACCTGTCTGGCACCAAAGAAAAAACACCACCAGGGTCCCACAATTATTGCTGCCAGTAGGCCACTACAAACGTTGTTACACCAATCGCAGGTGGTGCTGCCCACACTGAAAGGTGGAATACAGGCCCTGAAATGTATCAAATTTTCCCTGGGGGTAGGGAAAATGAATGTGCTCTTCCTACGCCGTGCACCCAGACCCTGCTGGACCTACCCCCCGCTAGAAGAAACAGTCCAGATGGGAACAATCCTATCTCCCAACTCCCAACCCCCTACCAGGCCATAGCAGGGGGAGCTCACTCCCTTCAGTGCTCCGACCTGCTTCTGATCTGCTAATTAACCCTCCGCTTCTCGCTCCCCAAGCAAATACCAGGGGCAGCAGCTCTTTTCATGCGCCGGGTGACAAGACACCTCTCTCACTGACTAAAAGGCCTGCGTGGCCCTTGCACACCCATTCTTACCTGCCAGCCTCTCCTGGGAACTGAGCCCCATTGGGCACCACACATCTGCGGCTCGCCATCCCAAACTGCTCCTACCTCTCTCTCTCTTTCCCTTGCCACGTGACTACTGCAAGGTCTGGCCCAGGTGCCTTCACATTATGGAGTTTTGGGGAACCACACACACAGACAGCGGCAAACCGTTGACTGTTTCCGGACTTTGGTCACTCCTTAAATACCCTGGGGCACGGCCAGCCTTAGCTCTTGCAGTGCCCGTGTGAGAAAAAAAAATGCCCTCCAACCCCACACCCCCCATGCACCCCCTCCACCAGTAAAGGAGGCACCCAGCAGCGACGCTCTATTTAAGTGATTTACTCCCCGCTCCCGTGCTGGAGCAGGGAGTTAATTACTTCAATAAAGCTGCCTTTCAATGGTCGCTGCATGCTGGTTTAGCATTGGCGCCCTATTGAAAGGAAATGCACCCTGTTCTCGTGCTGGCACTGGCAAAAGCAGGCGCATTTCCTTTCAACATGGTGCCCAGCCTTTACCCACCACGTCAGCTCGGGGGAGCCATTGAAAGACTCCTCCGAGCTGGCGTGGCAGGGGTCTAATGTGGTGCCGGGGGACTGCCCAGGTGCCCGCGCCTAAAGGCGCCCCTGTGCTAGAGAATTTCTGTCCCCAACGACTACTCGTTGGGCCAGATCAGTACAACTCCAAATTCTGTCAGTGGGAAACTCATCTCTCGTTTCCGCGGGGACCCACTGTCCCCTGTGTCATTGTGCTACCATCTTCCAGTCCTGTCTTGTTAGCCTACAGCATTTTGCAGTTTGGCCAATGTATTTCTGCTTTCTTCATTAGAAAGTGCCCAAAGTACCCAGCATCCAAAGTGCTCCTGGCTTAAAAACAAGCATGGGTGAATAAGACCTTTATGACACAATACCAGTTGGGCTCTGTGTGTATGCCTTTTTTTCATTATCAAACTTCCCAAACTCTAATAAATGTATATAATATTTTCACGACGAGAAACGACTTGCAGAACTTTCTTGGGCTGTTCAGAAAATAAATAAATACCCCACGACTTAAGCAGTAATTAGATTTGTTTAAATGTCACATTTGTTTCAAAGGGCAGCTGCTTAAAACAGGTTTAGCGCGTCTTTAGTTTTCATCAGTCAGCTCGTTTGAAGCTCGCTATGTCCTTGGGATGTTCTCTGGCTGAGCCGTGTTGCCTCTGCCCCCCACATCTCCGGTGACTCCTCGCAAATGGCAGATCTCAGGATGTGCCCCGCAGAGAGAGTGCACCAGTGGGAGGGGACTAGCCCAGGCAAATGGGCGGGATATAGCGCTCACTTCCCGTTGCCTGGAACTACATGGCCAACAGTCAAATGCTATAAACAGTGTCGTTTCCCAAACAAGCCACCACACCTCTGGAGTTGTGTCAGGAGAAAGAACGCGACAAGCTCATAACTGCTGAAACCATATGCATGCACTTACAATGGCCAAACCCTTACCCTCACCTGTAAATAAGTTAGAGCACAATATTTGTCAAGTGTTGGCAATAAAAAGGCCGTAGGATTTTATTGTGCAGATATGGTTATGGGAATAACAATAATCACATATCATAATAATATCGTACTTTTGGGGACTGGGTTCTGAGGTTACCCCCTCTGGCCTGTGCCGCCTTATTGTCCCACAACTTGTAGTGGTCACCGTCCAGTGTCCTCCTTTGTTTTTTCTTTGTTCTTCTCCCTTCTTTTGTAGGGTGGGAGGGTTCTGTGGTAAAGAAGCAAAGAGTGGAGGACACTGAGTAAACAGCAAACCTCCTGTTTGTTTGGGTCCCCGTTCAGGGTCCACAAACAGATTGTGTTTTCTTAGAGTTTGCTGCTCTTATTTATCAGACCCAGGGGAGCCCTGGGTCTTTGTTGTGCATAGTGGGGGGCTGTAGTCCAGCCCCCAGGCCAGTGTAGCTGACTGTCTGGCCCCCTGAGGGGGGGGGGGCGGCAGGTCTTTGAACCTGTGTCCTGCCTGACTGTTGTTACTTCCAGGTGCTTAGCACCTTGTTGCTTTGGGAAGGGTGAAGTTATTGTTCACACCTCACCCTTCCCTTGCATTGTGTGGCAGAGACTGCGTGTCTCCGTGTCCGTGGGGGGAGAGGAGCAGGCTTGAAGGGGGGAGGGGCTGCTCCTCTCCCTGGCCTGCCAGATGGTAACAGCAGTTACCCTGCCTCGCCTTGGGCGGCCCTGCGGCATTGCCCATAACTGCTGAACCCATATGCATGCACTTACAATGCCCGAACCCTTACCCTCACCTGTAAATAAGTTAGAGCACAATGTTTGTCAAGTGTTGGCAATAAAAAGGCCATAGGATTTGATTGTGCAGATATGGTTATGGGAATAACAATAATCACATATAATAATATCATACTTTTGGGCACCGGGTCCTGAGGTTACCTCCTCTGGCCCGTGCTGCCACACACGGACAGGTTACCGGCTGACCGCGTTCCCCCGAAAGTATCTCTTATAGGCAACTCCTGGAGGCTAGAGTTGCTGAAATTTCTCAAAAGAAATGTTCCATGCCCTGGTTTGATAAGTGGGTGCCGTCTTCAAGAAAAAGGTCTGGGTCACTCAAGGTAATGGCCAGATGTTTTATGAAGCCCAGGCCTCTTACTATACAGAATTTCTCCTGCCCCCTTTTGAGTTTTCTTCTGGAAATATCTACTGATTTGTAACATAGGGCCCCCTGCCATTTCTTTCCGGGTAGGATGGCCGAGAAGTATATTTCTGTGTCTCTCCAGGTGTGGGAAATGCCATCTAGGGAGGAGCAGATTTCCTCGAATAGTTTTCTCCTTCCAGTGGTCACCAGGTCGTTGCCCCCTAGGGTACTATCAGGAATTCTGGCGGGTCTCTGTATGCGACCAGCTCTGCTAGCGTATCGTGGATGTCGGCCCAACAGAGGCCTCTGTATCCCCACCAGGACGCAATGGTGTTCCTGAAAGGTGGGCCTTCTTTGGTTTCTTCTGCCCATCGACCTGTCCTGAAGACGAATGCGTGTCAGACTAACCATGCTGATCGGAGTGGGGTCTTCCCCCATCTGTTGTTTCTGGAGGGGTGGAAAGAAAAAAGGGGGGTATATTAGCTGTGGTCTGATGTATCTTTTGTAGCAGTCAGACTTCCATCCCCCTATGTTTTTTAGCTGTTGTGTCAGCCCTCTTTGCCATGCTGAGGTGGCGGCCCCGATTCTAAAAGAGTGGGTGCCAAACTTTGTTTTGATCGTTATTAATTCTACATGGTTTAAACCTGTGGCTTCAAATACTGGTTGTAAGCACTTACTGTACTGAGCTGCGGTGGTGTTTGCCAGTGCTTTTTTTGCCATCTCTGTTAGGAACCCAGAACCAGGGTTTGTGTTCTCTGTGGGCAGCGTGTTGTTGGCACCTGTTTTTGAGGGGCCTGGTTCTTGTTGGGTATCCCGGCCTGGGATCTCTGGCACTGGCGTTGATGCCGTTATTCTTTGTTTCCCATTATTGACCAGCATTCCACTGGTATTGCCATCATCTGTTCGCGGGTGTGTAGTACTAGCTCCCGGAATCTTGGCCACTGAAAGCGAGAAAAGCATCAGCAATATTATTGTCTGCTCCCGCGATGTGTTTTGCCTTGACCACAATGTTTTCCTGTAGTGTGACTGCTGTAATGGCTCGCAGGACTTTCAGCACTAGATGGCATTTGGTAGATCTTCTGTTTATGGAGCATACCACAGCCATGTTATCACACCAGACCAAGATTTCCGTGTTAGGTAGCTGTCTGCCCCATATGTATACGGTTTAGCCAAATGGGGAATATTTCTAGGAGGGTGATGTTTTTTGTCCACCCTGCAGATTGCCATGATTTGGGCCAGTGTCCTGCCACCCATTCTGTGTCTAGAATGGCTCCAAAACCCCTGCTCCCGGCTGCATCAGTGAAGAGGACCCTTTTTGCCCATGTATTCAATGGCGTGTGCCAAAGTGAGGTCCTGTTGAAGTTTCTGAGGAAATTACCCCAAATTTCCAGATCTTGTTTCACCTCTTTGCCTAGCTGGATGTGTAGGTGGGGTTTGGTGTATGATTTGATTTTTAGTTCTAGACTTCTGGAGAATATTGTCCCCTTTGGGATGATTCTGGCCGCAAAGTTGAGGCTTCACGCCAGTGACTGGATTTCCTTTACTGTGCCCTTGTCTTTTGTTGTTAGGCCTTGTATTTTTTCCAGGAGTTCAGCTATCTTTGTTTTTGGGATTCTGCATAAACCCCCTGCAGAATCTATCTCAATGCCCAGGAAGATTATGTTGGTGGCTGATTTGGTCATTTTCTCTGTTGCCAGAGGGATGCCCCATAATGCAGCCATCCTTTCTAACATGGCCAGAGCTCTACCGCATTCCCCAGACTTTGCTTGACCCATTACCATGAAGTCATCAAGGTAGTGTACAACTTTGGCCCCTGGTCTCTGTTTTTGGAATGCCCATAGGAAGAAAGAGCTGAATTGCTCAATAGGGCGCAGGATACTGCGCATCCCATGGGGAGGCATCTGTCGACATAGAATTTGTTTTTGAAAGTAAACCCTAGCCATTGCCGAGAGTCTGGGTGAACTGGCAGTAGTCTGAAAGCAGATTTAATGTCTAGTCTGGCCATCAGAGCGTCCTTACCACATTCCTGTATGAGTCTTACTGCTTCCTGAAAATGCGTGTAGGATACCGCAGATTCAGTGTGCGGGATGCCGTCGTTCAGTGATAGGCCTTTAGGGTAGGACAAATGGTGAATTGGCCTCATTTTTCCAGGTTCTTTTTTGGGGACCAATCCCAGGGGGGGATATTATGTAATCCCTGAAAGGCACGGAGTCCTAGGGGCCTGCAATCCTGCCTAATAGCAATTCCTTTTCAATTTTGTTCTCCACTATTTGTGGGTTGTCCCGGGCTGACTTCAGGTTTTTGGGGATACTCTGCGTCCCTGATCCCTTTAAGGGGATGATGAAACCTTTGGTGAAACCTTGCAGGATTGCCTCGCTAGCTTCTCTGTCTGGGTAATTCATCACTGCTTCTCTAAAATTGCTTGGATTGATGGGGGTTCTACCAGGTTCTAAGAGTGGGGTTGGCAGGGCAGGGTTGGTGCTAATCTTTTGCGTTTTTGGCTGGAAGTCTGGTGCACTTGCTTGCTGCATGGTCACCGTTGCAGTTTGTGCAAGTGTGTTTGTACCTGCATTCCTTCCCCCAAGTGCATATGTTTTTTTTCCAAAATTCCTGTATGGGATATTGGCTTTGGGGGAGTGGTTTTTGTTCTGCCTGTGTGCATTAGAGTTAGCCGCCCATGGCTGATTCTTCCGAAAGGGCTGTTCCCCCTTTTTGCGTTTTTCATTTTCAGAAAATCTGGGGCCCTGTGCACTTTTGTTATTTTTGGGTATTGCTTGGTTGGCCTCTTCCTCTGATGGAGGCTCGGCGTTTAGCATGTATAAGTCATTCTGTACCTCGTCCCACTCTATGGCTGGCCTCTCTGACATGCTCTGCCTGAATCTAATATCATATGTTAACTAGGTTTTTCCTTTTTGAGCGATTTTTACTTCTCTGATTTTGTCCATGTACGCCCATAGTTTTCTGCCGTCCTGGGGGAATTTTTCCTCTTATATAGTTGCCAGGATGGTGAAGGATTTCAACCAGTTGTCCCAATTCTGCTCTCTCCTCTATCCTTTTGGGATCCCTAAAAGCATCTCGCTGTTTTCATTGGGCTTCTATAAGTGAAAAGATTTCGATGAACTCTTTTGCCCATATAGCTTCTTTGATTTTAATGTCAAAGTTCTATGCCAGGCATCTTTTGTATCTATTCAGGATTTCTGTCTGGAAGGATTTCAGCTTTTGGTGTAATTGGGCACTGCTGATCATGACCATGTCTGATGGGCTGTAGTTGTTTGCACCTGTCTCGCATGGTGCGTTTGCATTGGGGGTTGCCCATGCTTTTAGTCCACCTGTCGGGTCTGGTGTTGCTGCTGTGGTTGTAAGTGGACTTATGCCGGCTGCTGTTGGTGTTGCTGTAAGTGGTGGTGTTGGTGTTGTTGGTATTGTTGTGTGTGGAGTGGCGTTTATGATGATGATGTCGGGTTCTAGTGGTATGTTGGGGTTTGTAGGCCCAGGCCTGCCTGGGGGGGGTTGTTGTTTACCCCTGATTTCGAGCAATAAATGTTGCATTTCACTCATGTTTTCGCATAATTTTGACAGCTTTTTGTTTTTGTTACCTTTTCCCATGCCCTCTGTCGACGTCCTTTTCTTTGGTGGTGATGGGTCATCCTCCAGGCCGGGTGGCATGGGCGCCCCTTCCTTTGGTAGGCCATACATGTTTTCTCTGACCCAGGCCCACCCATAATGTTCGGCTGCCTCGATTGCTGCTAGTAGGTGAGGTGACTTGGGTTTCTGCGACAGGGTTATGGGTTCCTGTGGTTTTTATTTGGGGGCCATTATTCTTTGCCTGTTTGAATGAAAAGAAAGGATTTTGTGCAACTAAAACAGCCGATTTTGTTACAAGTTGTACATCCTATAAACGGTTTGCTTGTTGCCCCATTAAAAAATTGACTTGATAATTTAGCATTTATATAGTGCTACGAACAACTCGGGCATCTGAGCGCTGCTTGTTATTGCCCACGGTGTGTGGTGCACCTTTATCGACCTCGGAAGGATGAAAGGCTGATTTCTGCCCTGCCGGGACTCGGACCTGTGTCAGTAGGATCTGCCCAGATGTCAAATCGAGCACTCTACTCGCTGTGTTTATCGGACCGGCCAAAGGTAAAAAACGAAAACTTTTTATGCTGTTGCCCATTTTGGGTAACTTGGCTGATGCTGAGCCAGGAAATTGTCAACAGTTTAAGTTTTTTGCACTGACCGTTTTGCCCATTGTATTTAAAATAGGCTTTTCTATGTTTATAAAATTGTAGCCTGGAAGCTGTAACTGTTTTGTCCATTTTTATTTATTTGCCCTTTGTTATGCGTATGTCTACCGAGAAAAACATATTATGATTCAATTCAAACGTACCGCCTGTCTGGCGTACCACAGGATTGTTTTTAATTTTAATATTCACGCTCTGTGGCGGGTGTGGGCTTCGATCCTGCGTAGTCTTGTTTGCAAGACGTTCGCGTTGCCAATGCGCTGTTTGCCCAGGTCTCTGTCATCTCTTGTCTTTTGGCTAAGATCCTTTGTGCCCATGCTCTATAGTACGGGGCAGTGTGAGATAAGGTTGCCCAATGGTATTTGTTGCTTAGCATTGTAATTGACTTTAAAACAACAACAACCCTTCTGTGAAGTATGCTGTCTGCGTGGCTTGATGAACGCAACATTTAATAAGCTGTGAAGAGGACCCGCTAGCTTCGCTCTTCGATGCTGGGAAACAAAATTGCATTCAGTAGAGCCTCTACTTTTGGCCGGCTGCCAGTGGGATGTTTAAATTTAAAGTTTACTGGCTAAAAAAGTGACCTTTTATTAGTTTCGCAGCCCGGCGCAGGGAGATACCTACTTGGAATGAGAAACTGACACGCCGCCTTAGCCGGGCTGCTTTGTTTGTTTTTCTCCGTTTGCACGGGCCAACCTCCTGGCGTCCTGCTCTTCTGTGTGCCGTGCAATCTCTTTAGACTCGTTTAGCCTCCAATTCCACCACTTGTCTGCAGGAGTTTGTTTGTTTAGAACAGTGCAATGTTCTGAAGGGGAAAAAGACACTGTGGGTGCAGTGAACCTTTGAGTTGCTAAAGAAGCAAAGTGTGGAGGATGCCGAGTAAACAGCGAACCTCCTGTTTGTTTGGGTCCCCGTTCAGGGTCCACAAACAGATTGTGATTTCTTAGAGCTCGCTGTTCTTATTTATCAGGCCCAGTGGAGCCCTGGGTCTTTGTTGTGCGTAGTGGAGGGCTGTAGTCCAGCCCCTAGGCCGGTGTAGCCGACTGTCTGGCCCCCTGAGGGGGGAGTAGGTTTTTGAACCTGTGCCCTGCCTGACTGTTGTTACTTCCAGGTGCTTGGCACCTTGTTGCTTTGGGAAGGGTGAGGTGATTGTTCACACCTCACCCTTCTCTTGCATTGTGTGGCAGAGACTGCGTGTCTCTGTGTCCGTGGGGGGAGAGGAGCAGGCTTGAAGGGGGGGTGGCCCCTCTCCCCTGCCTGCCAGATGGTAACAGCAGTTACCCTGTCTCGCCTTGGGCGGCCCTGCGGCATTGCCCATGACAGCCGGAAAACAAAGCTGCACCGTATGCGCTGACTGGACCAAACATGGCTCAGCACTTCCGGCGGCGAGTCCCTCCAACAAACCGATAACGTGAAATATGTACTGAAGCTTTCATCATCTCACCCTTCTTTTTCGAATGACGTTGGTTCATAGAACCATCGCACTTCACAAAAGCGATCTTTGATGATAATAATACTCTTTATTCAGGACAATTATATAGGCAGCGGTAATGGAAGAAAGACATGTGTACATTAAAAATAAAATTTTAAACAATGCTTAAATCTTAAAAATTGTATAAAGTTTAATATACATATTAAAGAATGCTATTAAATATAAATTATATGGCATGACAGGAGGCTTCATATTATGCATTACAATATTTACTTCTGAACCACAGCAGCAAAGAAAAAACGTTTACAAACAAAAAAGTTAAAAGAACAGAACTAAATACATGGTCAATGTAAGGGAAGCTCCCCAATCCAACTTGGAAGACAGGTCATGCCCTGCAGATGACCATTGGGCATGGACCCTCCTCTATATATGTCCTTTACTTTAATCCCAACTCCTCTTTCTTTGCTGCTGACACCACAACTAAGTCATTCCTTATAGTTGTGCTTTGCATGCCAGTCAGCTGTTGGCAGAATACTTTCTATATATTATATTATACATTATTATATGGGTGTTTTATTTGGTAATAACGTTTTTACTGCTTTCATTGTTTTAAAAACAAACAGTTCTTTCTAATTGTTATTATTGAGTGTTAAGGTTGCGTGCGACCGCCGCTTTATGGCGGGAAGTTTTGTTTTCCTTTATTTAACAGCCCCGCTTTCGACAGAGTTGTTTTTCCTCGGTTCTGTTGACTTAACAAGCACAGGCCGGCAGAAGCTCTTTCAGCTTCAGGCCTCACGTGTGTGGGGTTGCATGCACTTTCCAGCACTGGACGAGTGGCGGAATCGGGCGGCCCAACCACTCCATACCCAACACGTGCTGGTCTGTCTTAAGCTTTTGCTTCAGACCCGAACCGTGTGGGCCTGTTGTTGTTTATAAAGGGAGCCTGCCCGCACCATGCCCAATGCACGCGGGAAGCCTTTGGCTTCAGGCTAGTCGCGTGTGGACCTTTGATGTTTTACATGCACCATTAACATGGCTGGTATCAGCGCCGGCGAGCCAAACGCGCGCGGGCATGTCGGAAGCTTTGCTCCAGGCGTGATGCTTGTTGTTGGGGGGGGCATATTTACATATTTATATATTTATATATGGATTTTAATGGATTTTGGTTCATATTAATTTATTTTATTTTGTTTTAATTTATTATTATGTTTAGGATTCAGGTGTACCGCCCACCCCTGCCCCAGGTGCAAACCTTTTAGAAGCTTTGCTTCAGCTTTCGCACATGGGGGCGGTGGGATCTAAGGGCAACGTTCAGTCTTGGTGGCAAGACCACACAGAACAACAGGGGTGTGAATACCGTACCCGTGCTTAGAGACCCAAATAGTATGGGTATTAAACGCATTTTAAGAAAGATAATAAATGTATTTATTACATTATGGCATTTTTTGTGAAAAAATATTGGCACAGCTGTTCGCTATAAGGCACACCACGGCCTGCTCGGCTTCAGGCTTTGCCTGAATTATAATGCAGGTTACCCCGTGTGTGCTGCTGAGTGCCACACCCTGCTATGGTGAGCAGCTTGGATGTGCGCTTATGCAGTATGTTTTTTCCTATGTTTCCTCTGTTACGGCAAGAATATGAGACGTGTTTGAGGAACATTAACCCTTACCTGCTAGGTTTGTGGTTATTTTAAGTGCAGAATTTGTTCCTTCTAATAAAAGTGAGAGTTAGGATCCAGTCATTGGTACCGCAGTCAGTCTTCATTGGATGTTGTTTGGTCATTCCTTATTTTCCTCACTAGTATCAGCCTAAGGGGCCTATAAAAGAGTACTTCCAATTAGGTTTTTTCTTCTTTTCAGATCCACTCCCTTTAGGTACATCAGCGTATCCAATCAAGTTACAGGACAACTCAGTCCGTCCCTCCTCATTTCCCCCCACCCAATCCCATGATAATGGTTCAGAGAAGAGAGTCGGAATAATACTGACAGTCCCTGTCTGTCCCTTCTTGGATCTGATAGATGTTTCCCGCAGTTCCTGTTTTTTCTTCTATTGATAACCCAGTGGTCTGTGTTTTGCCTCCGGGAAGGAGCAAGATAAACTTAGATCTCCCATTTTCCTCCACAAGAAGGGGGATAACATTCTTCATCATTTTTCCATTATAAAGGTGGCCTCTTCCAGGAATTGACCACTTCATGGTATCCTTATGGTCCCAAATAAGGGGACAGGCCCCATAAAAGGCCTTGAGGAGTGGTCAAGGCAAGTTATAGAATGTGTTGGGTCAAGTCACTCAGACCTTGCTACTTGCTTTGCCTGTTGATAAAAGTGTGAGTCCTGCGTGCACTGGACTCTGGGATCGGTTTGCCTGCTCGGCATCACTAAACGCCTTCATTTCTACAGAATGGTGTAAGTCCTTTCCCATGTGACTGCATCCCAATTGGTCATTAGACAAGGTTGCTTTCATTAACATTATTGCCCTTCAGTGGAATAGAGCCCGCTCCTTTGGCTGTTTTTTCCCAGGGCTCTATCCATCCTCCTCAAGGCGCATCAAGAGGTGCGCACAATTACTCCTCTGCTCGAGGGGTTTGAACACAATTTTTTCACTCCTTTGGAGAGGTCCTGCCGACAGAGGTCCTGCTAGACATAGGATATCTCCTGTATTGCCTCAGGTGCTGGTCAGGTTTTTTCTTTGGCGGCGTTCACCTCAAATTCCGGGAGTTGCAGTGAGTTGAAGAGGGTTCATTTCAAGTATTTCCTCTCTTTGTCCATTTTCCCCTTGCCTCCTCCCCCTGTGTTCAGTAAGGCAAGCAGAATTTGATAGTGTGGAGGTCAGTCTCCTAATTTCTTGAAGGGACGGTGGTACCAGCGTCCCTCACGGCTTCTCAATTGTGAACACGATGACTGTGCTCCCGCTACATGGGGGCGTGGGGAAGGGGTTTTTCCCAATAATTAACTTGAAAGTTCTATCATCTATTTGTTGCATCTTCAAAATGTAAGGGTTTACTATACTCATTGGCTCCCTTCTCCCAGTGGATTGTATGATCATGTTAGACCTCAAGGATGAGTGCCGGGTGGTTCCGGTTTTTTCCTCCTCATCAGGAGTTTCCTCTTCAGTTCCACTGATGGGCTCGCACTTAACAACGTCCCTCCCCTTTGGTTTGGCCTTTCCCATCAGCCCCCTGGCGCTTTACCAAGTTAACGAAGCTGGTGACAACTCACCTCAGTTTCAAGGGGTTTTGGATAATATTGTTTCTTTGACAACAGTTTCCGGTGTCCCTTTTACAATCATGGGGTTGTTTTTGTTATAAATACAAGAGATTAAAGCTCTGCATGTTTATCCTTCAGGATGACAGACTCTCCTTAGTAAGGAAGCAATCCATCTTCTCCCCTTGAAAGGGAGGTAATCCCTCAGTTAGCTAACCTGGATGGGCAGATGGTCAGTTCCATCCGTGTCATCGTTCCAAACATCTTTGCAAGAATCTGTCTTTCTCTGAGTTAGGTTTCTGTTCACCGAGGTCTCATTGGTGCTCCTTCAGAGGCTCAGCCTCATGAATGCCTGGAATGGCCGGCTCTTTTTCCGTTCCCTCTCCGGATGTCTTTCCGGGGTCAGATATCAGCAGATTGGGCTGACGGTGCTAGGATAGGTGGTTTTCACAGGCAGAGGTCGTCCGTTTTAGTGAAGAAACTGCAGGTCAGCCTTCTGGAGTTGTTAGCAAACTCTCTTGCAGTCAAGAGTCTTTCTCTAGGATCAATGCCAGACATCTCCAAGACAGGAGCAACAGAATGCTAGACAGGACTCTGTCTTTGCCAAGATCTTGTACTTTTGGGTTCCGATTTAGTGGTCTCTTTTCTCTTGTGACTTATATGCTAAGTTCCCGGACTCTACAGTTAGAATGTGGATCCCAGTGCACTGCCTTCAGACTGTTTCCTCCAGGATTGGTCAGTTCCTTTTGGTGTGTTTTTTCCTCCTTTGCCAGGATAGCAAGAGTTTCGCGTTCAGCTGCGCAAGCAGACGACAAAGTTAGTGTTAGCCTTCTCGGAGGTGGTTCCCAGCCCTATAGGAATTTACAGTGGATATTACTATTATCGTCCCTCTCCACCCGTGTCCTATCTCTGTCTCGACAGTTTTTTCTCTTATGAACGGTTCCTTCAGGGTTTCCTCTTTCTTATTCATTGGAACATTTTTCATCTCTTCCTGGGGCTTTTTTTTCTTCACAGGACTCTATCTGTGTCATCAAGGACTTCGGGGCAGCTTTTAATGATTCTGGGTTCATTTCAGCTTGCAACCGCTGGATTGGTAGGCGTGTGCCTCAATTTTTACTTCTGTTTCTCCCTTATAGTAGAGATAAGTAGTTTGTGATGGAGTTGTTTAGAAAGGGTAACATTACATGTCGATGATTGCATTTAACTGCCACTATCTCAAAGAGACATGGTATCATTAAGGATGAAAAGAGTGGATAGACAGTGCTTGGTGCGCAGGACCTTCAAGTCCATTGGCATTGGGGTTGCAACTGAGCTGGGTGTTTTTCTTATAGGGGACGTTTACATCGTATTGGATTAATGCGTTTTTGTCTTTCTAATGAAGGATTGCCTGTGCTACAACTGTTTTTCCAAGTTATCCATGTTTTTTCTTTCTTTCCTGTTAAGATGTTTTTTCTGGTATCAGACCATTAGATATGGACAGATTAATGTTTTCTCCCCAGGGGGGCTTGGGGATGTCACTTTCTTTGTTGCCAGTGGGGTAAGCGTATGGATTCCTCCATCTATTATCCAGGTTTTCCCAGAACAAGGCAACTGACTAAGAGTGCTGGCTTAAGAAGCTTATGGATTCTACTACTGATGAAGACACTATGGATTCATTAGCATTGTAATATGAAAAGAGCCTAACCAAGCTATTGGACAAGATTGCCCCCCTTAAATTGAACGATCTTAGAGAAAAATCTAACAGCCAAAAATGGTACACGACTGATTTGGCTAAATGTAGCAGATAAAAAGGAAGGCAGAAAGAAACTGGGTAAAGTCGCGGACACAACAGGGTAAAAATAAATGGAAAGAATTAGACAAAATGTACCGAAAAGCTTTAAAGCAAAGCGGAAATACTTTAATACACAAATATTAAATGCAAAGAATGAGACAAAGAAATTGTTTGAAGTCCTGAAGAACCTCGAGAAACTTCAGGTTCAAATAAATAATATGCAACCTACACAAGAGGACTGTGAGAAAGTCCAAAGGGCTTTCTCTGATACAATGTAGACAGCCCAAGCTAGTATTGCACAAAATCAAGTTATATCTGCATCTAAACCGGTGCCCTTAGTTGTAGAAACAAGAAGGCAGACAAATCCCACTGCTTTCACCTTTAAAACCATTACGAGAAATGATTTAGAGAAGGCCCTTAGAACAATGCATCCCACCACTTGTTTGGAGGACATTATCCCTGCAAGAATCATCCTAGAACATCTGGACATTTTTATTTATTTTTTACTGCATTTTGCTAACACCACATTTGTTAATAATTATGTGCCAGCACTAGTGAAGAAGGTGACTGTTACTCCCCTGCTAAAGAAGACTGGGCAGTACTATAAAAACTGTAATAATCTTAGAACTATAACTAATGTATTTTTTTATTGAAAATGGTCGATAAACTAGCAAGTACCCAGCTCCAAGAACATGTAGAAAGTCCGAAAATTCTTCACCACAAATAATCAGGCTTTAGATCCTTCAATGGCACAGAGACCGCCCTCCTGGATCTACAGTCGGAAATGCTCGATATCATTGATAGGAGTAAGGCGGGGCTGCTGATGCTGTTAGATTTATCAGCAGCCTTCGATCTTGTAGATCAGGAAAAACTATTAGCTAAACTTGCAGATTATGGCGGGTGCTCTAATGGAGATATTGATTGGATCAGGTCTTTACTATTGGAGAGGAAGTCTAGAATACTCTGGGGCGAGACATGCTCTCAGCCTGAGCTTATCAAATGTGGCGTCCCGCAGGGAGTGTGTCTCTCCCCTATTCTATTTAATATTTGTCGCACCATATGTGACGTCTTGGATGCACTGGGTGTACGATTTTCCAACTATGCGGATGACACCCACCTCATCCTTGAATTGAGCAGTGTCTATGAAAAAGACCTGGAGAACATAGAAAAAGTGTATGAGGCTATACAAGACTGGATGATAAAGAATGCTCTCTGTCTAAATAAGAACAATACAGAATTCCTTAACTTCGGTTCAACGCAGACACATGCTAAACGCTCAAATATGTATGAGGGGTTTACCTTAGAAAGTCATTATATATAAGTGGTATCTAAAGTGAAGACCTTGGGAATGATCTTGGAATCCTTCATGGTTTCTGTAGCGTAGGCCAGAAAGCCCAATACCATCTTAGGCTGCTGTGATTAGTGAAGCCTTACGTATCAATAGCTAATTGCATAATAATGGTGAGAGCTGTAATTATGCCAAGACTGGACTACTGCAACGCTCTTCTGGCCTGAGCTAGTAAGGGACATGTAAAAGACTCCAGATACTCCAGAATGACGCTGTGCAGATCATTAAGGGTACCAGGAGACAAGACTCAGCTCACATACATAGAAGAGAGTTACACTGGCTTCCCGTAGAGGCTAGAATATGCTTCAAAATAAATACCATTGTACATAAGTGTTTATATGGAAAAGCACTGCAATACCTAAAGGAAAGACTAGTTCTGGAAAACATTATCAAAGTTACTCGGTCAACGGGCTCGATGATTCTGACACACCCAAGATGCAAACGAGCACGAGGTAACAAACGGGCATTCGCCTCACAGGCAGGTGTGATGTGGAACAAACTCCCTGTGGAGATGCGTCAGGAAGAAAATATTACTGTATTCAGGAAAAGCCTTAAGACAGTGCTGTTTGTTTAGATTGTTATATGTTGGTCTCTCTGTCTACAGTTCTTTGTTTGTGCCCTGATGCCTGCGGGCTCTGGTACAATGTAAACCAATAAACATAAACATGATTCTTTGGTTCAAAGCACTATTTCATCTTCACAAATCTTCTGAAGAGAGCAGTGAGGATATTGCAGTCAAAGCCATGCCAGAAACCAGCATACCACATAGGTCAGATTAACAGTACTTATCGATGTTGGTAATATTGGTCTGCACGCGATTCACCCTTTGCCCTGATTCGACATCCTTTGTCTCAGCTTGCAGCCGTTGGGGAATTCATTTCTTTTTCCCCTATCACCGGTAGACCTTAAGAGAAACTAAAGGCGTCTCTCCACTCTCATCAAGGTGTGACATCATAAAACCTGTACTGCTCAAGCACATGGTTTTGGTTTGGTGACCTAATGTGATGTGTTTAAGCTCATGTCTCCTTGTGCCTTGTGTGGGCTTCACCCTCACAGCAGTGGTAGTGAAGTGATACGCCTGCTTGCCTCTGCAAAATGAGCTGACATGGAAGCTGGGTTTGACTCTCACCTCCTTTAATGCCTTTTCTTATAATTGGCCTTGTTTTGATTTTTTTGCTTTTTTTTTGCCCATTGATAAATATTACAAAAACGTAGATCGACAATATGGGTTTGTGTACTTTTGGGGCAGCATTTATCTTCATGGCTTCAAAGCTGAGGGTGAGTGCCGTAGCCTGTGCAACAAGGCTGGACAATTTTGAACAATCCTTGATGGGCGCGGATTGCCTTCACGCCCAATGCCGTTATGTATTTCCCTCTCTACAAACAGTCACACTTTTACATGTCTACAAGAATTTTGTGAAAGCTGCTTTATTGAAATATATGCTACTGCTTGGGCCAGATTTTAAAATTTAGCTCATTTAAATTTTGGGTGTCTGTGCACTGTGGAGAGAGCCAACTGTCTGTCACCTTTATGTTGTATATTCTGTAGTTTCATCCTCTCTCCTCTCTACAACCCCCTGCATTGCTGGCCCAGGGGGATAGCACAGGGGGTGGAAAAGGATGCAGTCTATCAGATGTCACATGGCACTCTTCAGTGAAATATATTCCTGTAGTCAGCATTTCATATTACCAGGTGAATGTTGTGATAAGGTTTGTGTGCTCCAAAGGGGCAAAGGAAGCAGCTATTGGACTGGGTTGCTTCACCCGAATGTAAAGATGTTAACCTCCTGCTGAGCTCCCTCCTGACCTCTTGCAAGGTTTCCACATCTATACACATAGGCAATTTTACTCTTCCTTTGATGCATAAGGACATTAGAGTTGATGGCTGTACTCAACATGGCATGCTATGAAACAACTAAACTACAGACTTTTACACCCCTTGCATATCCCTCCTCCTCCAGTCCCACTTCAATTAAAGGACCCCATATTGAAGATGACCATACATTTACTTGTTGGGCATTGCAACTCATGAGCTACACCACCTGTTGTGAGCTCCTATTTTCTTTTAGTGCACAATTACTAAAAGCATAATTCGAGAGATGAGTGCCAAGCTGAAGGACACCTGACCAAGGACTAATCTCAGTGGACGCATTTACCTGCACACAGACTTCCCCTCACAGTAGTGCGCGACTGTTAAAATATGCCAGCCCAAATGCTGGCTACCCACACTCTGGGACTCGCACAGAAGAGTATAATTAAGCATCAAGATGTGTACGTGTGGTGGAGGGCTGTGGGAATCCAGTGGGATTTTGTACAGCATACCCTGGGGTAAATGGTACCCATACATGCCAACCCTCCCTATCTAGGAGAGGACATTATATATTTACTATACAGAAACATTGCGGTTTGTCATAGATTTTTATTGCTTACAATTCAAGTCAACAAGAACATTTAGTTCTCACTTTCTATCTCAAAATCGCCTTCTTCCACTCTAAAATGTTGCCATGTATGGTGGTGCTACATCTGTGAAGTCCAATTCTCCTTGACTTTCCTTTGTAGTACTTTTGTGTTGTACCTTTAGGCTCCGGTCTGAGATCATTGGCTCCCTGTTAAAATAGGATTATATGATAGGTATTTTATAACGCGCTTAATACCCAGAGGTTTCTAGGCTCAGACCCGGAGATAGAACCTGTGTTGCTCCGTTTTATCCCCCAAAAAACAGAAAGCTCAGGACATCAATCCAAAACATTCCTCGACTTCAAGATTCATTGACAGCCAGAGCCGTGATTAGGTCCACACTCTGCCTAATTCTCCAGACCTAAATCTGATCCAAATGGTATGGGTACACCTTAAGCGATATTTGAATTCGATTCATACATTTATGAAAAAACAGATCTAATAAATGGCATTAACATGTTATTTGCTGCAACAGCATTCACACCCCTCTTGAGAGTATCGCCTTCCCTCGGCCCACATTTCCACAAAAGGCGAAGAAGCTATATCTTTTAACTGTGCCTATTTTACCTGTATGATAGTAAAGGCTCTTGGTTTGGGGACGTGTGAGGGCTGAGTAGGCGCTTTAGCCTCTAGTCATCCATGTACAGCTGCAGGGCAGATGTAATTTGTCACAGTTGGTTTGGTGATAGTGATGGTCATTTTATTACTGCTACCTGTGAATGATTCAGCCATACTCATAATAAGGGCTTTATGTCTCCTGAGGAGAGAGATGGGAAGAGATTTCTGTATCCTTTAATGCTGAATGTCCCTTTCAAGTACATCAATATCCTAATCATCCAATGCCTATAAAACAAATGTTCAAACACACCTTCCATTTTCCTGGCTATTTTCCAGATTTCATTAATTTCTGGCCCCCTTCTCTTCACAATGCACTCTCTTTGACTTCCTCCTTGCTAAGGGTGAACAGGCGGCACATTTGCACCCTTGTTCTTCCATGCCAAAACCACAGGCACCATTTCTTCTCTCTGTTTTAGTGCCCTGTTCATCTCTTATCTTCCAAAAATGTCATGTGTGTGGTATCTCTGTAAAGAAAGCATATGTGAGGGTGTGTGTGTCTATAAGGGGCTGTTTGTGTGAGAGGGTGTCTTTGTGAGGTGGGCACGGTGAGGAAGAGATACCTGTGCTGGGTGTACAGTTTATGAGGTGGGGTTTATGTTTCAGGGTGGGTTCTGAGATGTGTAAATGCCAGGGTGACTGGAATGTGATGTTTGTGACAAGGGTGGATTGAACTAAAAACAGACCCGGAAAATGTTGTTAAGCCAGTCTCCAATACACAGAACAGATTCTCAGTGTAGTGAGAGAGCTGGAAGTATTTATCGATATTTGGTGGGCTCTTCCTCCATGAGAACATTTGAAACAAGAATTGGCAAAGCCAACTGCTGTGTCTTTTGTACAGGCAACTCGTTCCCTGAGGCAGGCCACCTACATATTTCGTGGCAGAGAGACCAGGAGGCAACATGGAAAAAGCAGGATTGCCACTGGAGAGCAGTTCAATGTTCATGCCCCACCGCTTCCTGAATCTCTCTGTCCATTAGCAAGTATTTCCATCAAATTCCCACATAATTGCACCACTGCCATTAATTTAACGTAAATGTGCAGGTTGGGCAGATACTTGGCCCTTTGGCAAGGGTTGTGGTTAAGCACCCAGGAAGCTGCCCCATTGCATACATTTCTAAGAAAATTGCCCGGGGCACAGCCCTACAGAGAAGGAATGTCATATATTGTGCAGCCATTTACCCCATAACCAAGCATCATTATTGAATGCCTCATTGCCAAGGATTGGCATGAGCTACCATGCACATCTTCCTTGCATGCCTCCACCCCTGCTTTCGCTCCCGTTTCCAGCTCCTAAAAACTACCAGAGTGTGGGTGGATAATTTATCAAAGCTGCAGCCATATACTGCGGTATTAAAGAAAAGTCAGCTGTGGAAAAGCATGTCACTGCATTGCTCTCTCTACTGGGCTACCTTATGCAATCTACCGTTTGTGAATCCGGTGGAGTGCGGTGATGGACCAACACATCATGAAATAAGGTATAAGGGCCCTATTCATGGAATTATTTGCGTGTAAAATAGGGTACTTGCATGTCATTCTGTGTTTAAAGCCCTGCTTGTCGATTCATGGAATCAAATGTGCTGTACTTTTCCTGGATGTGCATGGAGTTCGCGCAGGCTCGGCACGTCTCTGCGAGCCGTCGCAGGCCTTGCGCAGGGCATGGGCGTGGCTTGCACAGAGAGCTGGGAAGGGGGCAGACCAACAAAAACGGGGAAGAACTTGCTCAAATATGGCCGTTCCGAGGGATGGCCTGCAGGCAGTCCCTCACACGCCAACAATTGCGCGGCAAAAGACACATACATGGATTCGAACGCGCAACCTCTCAGCTTGCAAATGTCAAAGCAAGTCCTTCATACTATCCGCCACCCAAAGGCAGGCGTAAGTACACTTCCGCATAGGATTCACAGCGCTGAGGTGGGGTTGCATGTCAGATTTTGATGTGCGTCTACTTAGCCGGGGTTCCGATCTAACTAAGGTGTGCGCGTACGCAGTTTAGCGGGGTGCAGGAAGGTTTACGGGGTTTTGCACACAGATTACCTGAGTAATTACTGAGTTGCGATTTCTTATACGCATGTTGTTGGGGTGCCAGATCCATTTCGAGGGACCCTGTGCAGGGCCCCCGAGATGCAGGCCTTCCTGTGGGGGACCCCACACACTATTTGAAGGGTGCATGTATTCGTGCCCAGGGGAGCACGCAAAGGTAGCTGTTCTGTCTGTTTATACTTTGCATGTGTGCATGTCGGGGGCGTTCCGGCAGAGAGTTGCGATTACAGTTACTTTGTGGAGTAAATTCTATTACTGTGCGTGGAGCACATTTTTCATTCTGCGCACAGGCTCGCGCAGTGTCATTCCTGGCGCGTGGCCCCAGTGGGATTTCTGTGCACATTTCCATGAATCGGGTCCTAAGTATTTGTATTTATTTGAATAAGTCATGTGCTATTCACAAAGGGCATCAGAATGTGCATAGTTGCACAAAGAAATAGGCTGTAGCAGGTGTTTTCAAGCGTTTTAAAAAAAAACCATACTGGCTTTCAAATGAAAGACACATTTAAATGTGTAAAATAATCAAAAGCGCCTCCATGAGAATGTTCGGGACAGACACAGGGTGTGCAATTCATAAAAGGGTCATATTGTATATTATTTGTATGGTTATTATGGAGAATAACACACATTAAAACAGATAAAATTGTGTATCAAAAAGTTAATAAACAATGTAGAAGACTTCTCATACTAGTTCGTTCAAAATAAAATGTTCTGGTGCCTTACACGCACATGTTATGCTAGTAACTGCAGGGAATGGCTATAGATGTGTTTAAGGTGCATGCAATTCCATGTAGTTGCTCCAAATTGCCTTGACCCTATCCTCTGGAGCACTGCTTTGAGGGTTACTCTTTCGGTTGATGTTAATTATTACAATTCTTCTAAGCTCTCCTCCACTATTTATCGCAAGCAATCTTTCACACCGCATGCCCACGTGAGTGCAATTCATGACTCTCCATTGCACATTCCCCCGAAGCACTGCTCTGCCGCTCGCAGTTCAACAGAGATAGAAATGCTATTTCTAAACATCGCACTGTGACAGGCCCTTCAACCCTTCAAGGGTCTGTCACAGTAACTGGCACACCTGGCACACATACCTGCCGCTAATGTGCACAAGAGAGCTGGCCAAGGCAGCAATTGCACTGGCGTGAAGCCGCAAAAAATGCACGTCATCTTTGTGACTAAGGTGACCTGCACATTTCTCTCAATCAACCAACTCCCAAAAAGTTATTTTGAGTGATGTCACTATCTGAGAATCATCCTCTGCAGTAGCTGTCATTTTAGAGTGTGTCCCTCAGGTCTGAGGATATCTGCGTGCAGAAGGCCTCGGGCCAGGTGTCTGTGCTCATCAGCCCCAGGCTACTTTCTGTGTGGAACAAAATCACATTCGGAATAAATTAACTGCAAGACTGTTCAAAAAATATGTGGGGGGTTATAAAAACGGTGACAGCGGGAATTCAAAAAGTAAATCGAAGATCAGTTGCCAGCAAACTATTTAAACTAGTACCTCAATTATCACGATCGCTGGTGCAAAAGTTTCCATAATTTCATGCGTCTTACCAATTAAAACCAAAAAAACGAACTCCAAAAAAGAATGTCATTGAAATGTCGATTTGTTGTTATTGTATTTCAATAGAAATCATAAAGACGGACTCTAAGGGGGTAATTCATAGAATTTAGCGCACAAGTGGCGCACGCGGCTGGCGCACAGTGTACGCGTGCGATTGTCTGCGCCAGCCGCGTGTGCTAAAATTCATTTCCGCGCACAGCGTATTCATGGATTTTAACTACCAAAACCAGCCGTGGCGCATGTTAGGAAAGATTTCGTAATTGTAGGTAATTTTCCTTCCATGTGGCAACCCCTAAACTTTTTGCTGTTGTTTTTCACCTTGTTCTTGACTTTGCCAGAGAAGTGCAGCCTTCTGCCGCACTCCTCTGGGCTTTCGCTCCTTTCTTACGGGGAAACTGACATGCCCTTAAGACAGTCAGTACCGGGGAACCCTGTTTCCCGTAGTTTCTTTTATCATGTTGCGGCTTTTGTGCAACATGACACAAGAGGGCACTGTAAGCTAAGTTACAGCTCTCTTGGGTCTCTAGCCTTCTACAGGCCCTAGATACTCGTTTAGGATTGTATCTGATCGGTGCAAGTGATTCAGGGACGGGAATGGTGGCAGCGATCGTTTATTGTGTTTTGAGCTCCTTTTGGAAGCGTCTCTGGGCCATCCAGCTGACTGACCAGCTTACACGGGAGTCTTGCTCTGTAACCGCCGCCAGGTTGTGTAGTATTTCGAGTCCTTGTCACTCTCACACGCTTCGTACACTTGACGTTCCCAGGTCTGAAGTGAGTAGTGTACATTTGGCTCAGATACACACGGCCGCTCTGTTGCCCTGCTGTGGTAACAAACTGTGCGGGTTTTTTCGATTGGGATGTCTTTTTACTCAACACGACGACGAGGCGTTCCCTGCTCTTATGAACCTGCCAGCTGCTGAAACTGACGCGGAGAAGCCTGGGTCTGCTTGCATCGGGGACCGGTGAGTAGCATAGCTAGGATCTGGTTGCCCTCCTGCAGGAGCCCATTGCTTTTCCCCGCTGTGTCAAACAGCACCCTTTTCCGTACTCGCGCTCTGCTTCTGCCCACTGTGGAGGCTTTGCTTGAGTCGCGGAACTTGTTCTTCTTCTTTTGTGCACTAAACTGAACTGCCTGATTTCCCTCGAAGAGCTTCTCCTTTTGCCCGTTGGCACCCGCGCGTGCAGGTACTTTTGAGCACAAGGCTCCACTCTTCGCAGGGCTCGGACTTCCATCTAGTTAGGTGCCTCTGAAGGCGAACTGGGTCTAAGCATTATTGCGCACTGCCCCTCTTGAGACCTAGTCTTGACCGCCGCGATCGCTACCTTGATTGGTCTGGCTCGTCCAGAGGTTACCCTGTTCCAAGTAATTAGGTTGGCCTTCTGAACTTCTGCGCCACCAGGACAGAGTTCAGAAATCCGTCTTAACAGCGCACAGTGGCGCAGCGACCCTGCAGCAGCGCCAGTTACACCCCCAAGAACGCCCCTCGCGCAGGGAAAAGCCATCAAAATCCCCAATCCAGCGCAAAGGGCTGCGCTAACCCTGTACCAGCACGGCAAGCGGGGAACGTGTATTACTGGGGTTCGCGGGAAGTTTCACATGCGATAGGCCCTGTGCGAGTGGGGTACGTGTATTACTGGGGTTCGCAGGAAGTTTCACACGCGATTGGCCCTGTGCGAGTGGGGTACGTGTATTACTGGGGTTCGCGGGAAGTTTCACACGCGAAAGGGCCATGTGCGAGTGGGGTACGTGTATTACTGGGGGTCGCGGGAAGTTTCACACGCGAAAGGGCCTGTGCGAGTGGGGTACGTTTATTACTGGTGTTTGCGGGAAGTCTCAGACGCGATTTGAGCAGGGGACGTGTATTTTCGGGGGCTGCGCGGGAAGTTTCACACGTGATAGGCCCTGTGCGAGTGGGGTACGCGTATTACTGGGGTTAGCGGGAAGTTTCACACGCGATTGGCCATGTGCGAGTGGGTTACGTGTATTACTGGGGTTCGCGGGAAGTTTCACATGCGATTGGCCCTGTTCGAGTAGGGTCCATGTATTACTGGGGTTCGCGGGCAGTTTCACACGCGATTGGCCCTGTGCGAATGGAGTACGTGTATTACTGGGGTTCAGAGGAATTTTCACACGCGAAAGGGCCCTGTGCGAGTAGGGTACGTGTATTACTGGGGTTCGCGGGAAGTTTCACACGCAAAAGGTCCTGTGCGAGTGGGGTACGTGTATTACTGTGGTTCGTGGGAAGTCTCACATGCGATTTGAGCAGGGTATGTGTATTTCGGGGGTGCGCGGGGAGTCCTACACGTGAATTGGCAGTGTGGGTCCTCCCAGGTGTTCCCTCTACACCCACCACGGCCCCTGCAGGCAACCCACCACAGGGGACTACCCTGCACCCCTGGTCATGTCCCGCAGGCAGCCCATCCACCATGGGCATGCCCCCCAGCCAAGCCACATGTCAGCTTGCACTACTGATCACCAACTCATGTCCCCTAGCACCCCTCCCCAGCAGTGCAGGGCACCTGCCAGCAGGCCCCCACTCCTGACCCCTGCACCCCCACCCCCCAGCAGTGCAGGGCACCTGCCAGCAGGCCCCCACTCATGTCCCACTCATGTCCCCTGCACCTCCACCCCCCAGAAGTGTGGGGCACCTACCAGCAGACCCCCACTCATGTCCCCCTGCACCCCCACCCCCCAGCAGTGCAGGACACCTGCCAGCAGGCCCCCACTCATGTCCCACTCATGTCCCCCTGCCCCCACGTCATGACGATCCTCAATCATGGCCCTAATGGCCAGCCTCCCGAGCCCAAAGACCCAACCAAGTATTGCATCCACCCACCCACATAGAACAGGCAATTACATGATACAAACCCAAAGGCAAGTATGTTACTGAACACATGTCCGTCACACACACACAATGGGTGCAAGTGAATATGAAAACCCATCTCATGACATGCATGAAACCAATGAGATAATACCACATATCGAAGTATGAAGAAAAAAATGTATTAAATATAACATGAATGTAATTAAAAGAAAACACACAACAACGGGAATAATTAAAGAAATGCTGCATGTCCGTAAAAGAATAAAAAACAAGAAATCATAATCCAAAGAAATCCAAAAGAAATGGTGTCCAAAGTCATAGTCCAACAAAGCAAATCCAAGGGAAAAAAGAAAGTGAAATCCATTGCTCCATGGTGAAAATAAAAATAAATGAGAATAATCCAATGGTGGACTATGTACAAGTGAACAATCCAGGGTCCATGAGCCCAACTGATGAAATGAAACCTACCAAAAATACTACCTAATAAAAAACTATATACAAAAACATGGTGCGTTGTCCAAGCGCAACCAAAATAAAAAAGAAAAGGAAAGGAAACCTAACACTATCTAACTATATACAATGGCGGAGGGCAAGTCCTGCGGCTCACTCTGTGGTGTCCCGGGCCAGGGCATCATCGAACTCCATGTCGATGTCCCGGAGGCGGGCCTCTGCCCTGGCCCTGAGGTCTCGCAGGGAGGCACTCATGGCCTGTTACAACTCCCTGCGAGTCAGCTCGAGGCACTCTGCCCTCCTCAACGCCCGACGCATGGAGAACTCCGCCCTGACCATGGTGAGCCGTGCCTCATCCGCCCGCCGCCGCTCCGCTGCTCCGCATCTATGCGCTGGCCCAACCGCAGCCACATGGAAGACACATCCATTCCAGGGTCCTCCTGCCCTCTGGCCGATGCCTGCCCCCCTGATGTCGATGGCCCCGAGCCATCATTGCTCCCACCTAGAACCTGCTCCTGCTGCTGCTGTCCATGTGCCCTGTCCGATGATGCCTGCACATCCTCCATCAGCTGGTCTCCAGTTGTAGTGTCCACCCCTGCTGGACTGCCGACTCCCGACTGTGGCAGTGATGGGATCTCCACCAAGCTGGCTGTGTTGGTCAGGCCAGGTCCAAAGGGGGCCCTGGTGGAATCTGGGCCGGAAGACGGCAGGGAGAACGACTGGCGCATAGTCTCCACAGAGGAGGAGAGGTCCGCCAGAGTGCGCCCCACATGTAGGAACCCACCAACCAGGGCCCCTCCCAACAGTGCCATGTCGCGATGCTGCACTTCGTGATGGCGTGCGTTCTCTGCCCAGGAAGAACGCACATCATCACGAATGTCACGCGTGCGCAACGCGACACCAATCAGGACGGAGCCCATACGTTCATGGGACCCCTCGTCCGCAGGTAGTGGAGAGGCAGATGACATGGCACTCTCCCCTACCTGTGGACGTGCCTGGGACGGGGCCTCCCTGCTGGTGCATGGTGGTGCAGTCACAGGGTCAATGACAGGGACATGCACAGGCCCCTCCGCGGTGACCTGTGCTGCCTCCTGATCCTGGCCCTGGACTGCACCAATTGCACCAGTGGTACTACCCGCACCAGGCCCCATGTGCGGCTCAGTAGCGGGCTCCTCCTCCTCTGTGGAGACCACCAACCTGGATGTCTCCGTACCATCTTCTGCCATTGCAAGCCCCTGTGGAGGCTCACCCGGCCCTTCCGCCACAGCCGTAGTGGCAGACGTGGCACCAGCCCCCTCGCTCCCGGATGATGGCAAGTCCTGGGAGGGTGGATGGGCCTTGCGTCACCGCCCAGTGGAGGCATCCCCGCCGCTTGGCTCCACAGCGCCGTCTTCGCCCTCTTCTTCACTTGACGCTGCATAGAGGGAGACATAGAACACAAGCATCAGGGTACAGTACAATATTCCCCTAGACAGGAAGCAATAACACATGAGTGGCAGTGTCTAACGTCACTTCCATCCTGTCCCTCCACAACACATGGGTGAATGCACGCAACACACATGCATGAACAGGCATGGCGCCTGCAATCAACATCAGCATCCATGTACAAGGGCCTCTATTAATCAGAATGTTGCCTTCAAACTCACATGCATCCTGGCTCACACTGATCCCATGCACACACATCACCGGACGGTCATGCATAATGCCTTGTACACCACAGACACAGTGGATAGACACAGTGCATACAATGGTGACCGCACTGCATGAGTGAATCTGCACATCATCACGGACATGTGTCATGAATCCATGGCGTATCGAAGTCACAGACACAATTCTCAGACACACACACATGTGCACCATACATGTACATGACAGCAGCACCCATCCCTCACACCCCACCATGTGCAAGAACAGACACTGGCATGCTTTCATGTGTGCATTTGCCATACAGCTCTCCATGTAGCATTGGAATTCATGCACCAACCATGTGGTTCGCACATTACTGGTCGCACAAGCATGACCATGATGTCCCTGCACACACACATCCATACATGGCCTATGTCACACATACAGGCAAGTATCAGACTACCAGCACACTGCAACATGCCCTGTCTCGCACACCAATGCTTGGCCACTTACCGCTCAACTCCAGACGGGTCTTCCTCTGAAGGATCTGACGTGGAGCGCTGGGCATACGTGTTCCAGGACCCTCATCTGGATGTCACTCATGCTGACCCAGCCCCCCTCCGCGAGGCGCCGGGTCTTGTGGAGGGTCCTGGACCTGAAGTCATCCCAGCACTTCTTGACGTGCTTGATGTCGAGGGTTGCCACCCCCTCCGCGTTGATGGCAACCACTACATCGTCCCAGATCCTCTCCCATCCTTCCTTGTTGGCGCGTGATGTTCCGAAGAGGGCATCATAATGCCCCAGGACATGCTCCACCAGGACACCAACTTCCTTCAAACTGAAGCTGGTGGCCCTCTGCCTCTCTGGCTGGGGGTCGCCAGTGGTCTCAGATGGTGTTTGCCCCGACATGGCGACCCCCGAGGCAGGCGTGGGTGGGCAACTGGGTCCTGGGGCTGGGCTGTGGAGCGATGGTATCCCAGTCGGGAGTCTTCTGTTCCAGCAGGGGTGGACACAGCAACTGGAACCCTGGCTGACGTGCAGGCACCAAATAGCAGGGCACGTGAGCAGCAGGCAGCCAGGCAGCAGCAGGCCCTTAGCGCGTAAGCGCGTCTGAGACGTATCGCACATGGGAGTTGCCCTGGCACGGGTTGAAGATCCCACGTGGCTTTTCATTGCTCTGTATGTGCTTTTCGTGGGGTGCGGGCGTGTGTTTTCCAGCCGTTGGGGTTCACATGCTATTACTTCACAGCGGGTGGGTGTTGGCTATGCGTTCTGCTACACACAAGGCAGAAGGTGAGTGGTACCCCACTCGCACAGGGCCAATCGCGTGTGAAACTACCCGCGAACCCCAGTAATACACGTACCCCACTCGCACAGGACCAATCGCGTGTGAAACTACC
Organism: Ambystoma mexicanum; assembly: GCF_040938575.1. Taxonomy (NCBI): domain Eukaryota; kingdom Metazoa; phylum Chordata; class Amphibia; order Caudata; family Ambystomatidae; genus Ambystoma; species Ambystoma mexicanum. Next base: position 228,501,059 of record NC_090927.1, on the reverse strand, counting down.
CGCAAACCCCAGTAATACACATACCCGACTCGCACAGGGCCCTTTCGCGTGTATAACTTCCCGCAAACCCCACTAATACACGTACCCCACTTGCACAGGGCCCTTTCATGTGTAAAACTTCCCGTGAACCCCAGTAATACACGTACCCCACTCGCACAGGGCCAATCGTGTGTGAAACTACCCGCAAACCCCAGTAATCCACGTACCCCACTCGCACAGGGCCCTTTCGCATGTAAAACGTCCCGCAAACCCCAGTAATACACGTACCCCACTCGCACAGGGCCCTTTCGCGTGTAAAACTTCCCGCGAACCCCAGTAATACACGTACCCCACTCGCACAGGGCCCTTTCGCGTGTAAGACTTCCCGCGAACCCCAGTAATACACGTACCCCACTCAATATATACATGCTTTTTATTTGTGCACACGTTTGTGATGTGCAGGGACGCTGCCGCCTGCCTTCGTGTGGCGGCGTGTTTAGGCCTGTGCGTGTCTTTGCCTGTGCGCAGCTTTGCCCTATTCGATTCCATGAATACGTGTGGTTCGCGTGCGTGTGGGAGTTCCGTGTACTTCCCAGCAGTACTTCCCCAGTTACGCCTTCTTTTTCACGCGTTATTCCGCATTCCGCGTGTTACGCCCCCTGTTCCGCCTACTTTTTTTGGGTGTGCTGCGCTATGTGCACTTTCGCTGTGCCCTTTGCGCACGCTGTTTGGAGACGTGTGCGCCAGCGTGCGCCATGCACGGATTTGGCGCACAACCAGTGGGAAAGTAGCGCAGCGCCTTCCTTGAATCGCACGCGTGCACGTGCGCTTGCTTTCTCACGCTTACGCCTCCTTGCGCCTGCTTGCGCTGGGATTTTCGGCGCACGTTTGTTCCATGAATCGGCCCCTTAATCTGCACATCAGTACTGCTGTGGATAATCACATACAAAAGATTGCCTTAAGTTTTGAGAGCTCTGGCTTACACGTGTTTCACTTTATTTGGATCTTTTTTGGTTTCTTAGAGTGCGAACCATACTTTGAAAAGATTTCCTTTCTGTGTTTCATGTAAGTGTTGAATGTAACTGTTTTCAAATGTTAGGCACAGGAATCTTAAACTGAGTTCCAGTAATTTCGTGAAATTACTGATTTTAATGATATAGGCTGTTTTCAAACCGTTATGTTTCCCGTGCTTCCAGTAGTTTGTATGGTCTTTGAGATAAGGCAGCAATTCCAGACCCACATTCCATGCACACTGGTGCTTCTGCCAATTAAGTTTGAAAAGCTTGTTTCCTTGTTTTTCTTCGTTTTGAGAATCAATCCCCCTTTGGGTTTCCTTAACCAATCATTTCACTCTGCATAATCTAAAAAATAAGTCTGTGGGACTTTGAAATCTAATGTACTGTTCCATCTCTGCATAGTATTTTCAGTAAGTCCAATGAAAGGAATCAAAGCATGTACCCAATAATTGTGTCAAATGATTAACAATGGAGATCTGATGGGCCTCGCCCAATCTCAGTGGGAGCATAGTTTGATGCTCTCCTCCCAGTACTGTGAGTGAATATATGAAAACAAGTGTAATGTTACAACATGACAATGCAAAAAGGCAACATCGTTTTTTTACATTGGCACCTGATTAGTTAAAACGATTTGGAGGGAAATTGCATCATTACAGCATCCAAAACATAATACAGGTAACAGTACATTTGTCATAGAAGTGCCTGCAGATCCTGATATGTGTTGAGACCGGGCAACGGGCAATGTCGTGATGAGTTGAAACATTCTTCTGGCTTCTTCTTGATGCAGGAGCCCTTCTTTGTCTCCTCTTTGTGTTAGTAGAGTTTCTGCGACCGGTCATTGTCGTGATGAGTTGAAACATTCTTCTGGCTTCTTCTTGATGCAGGAGCCCTTCTTTTTCTCCTCTTTTTTGTTAGTAGAGTTTCTGAGACCGGCCAATGTTGTGATGAATTAAACCATTCTTCTGGCTTCTTCTTGCTGCAGGAGCCCTTCTTTGTCTCCTCTTTGTGTTAGTAGAGTTTCTGCGACCGGTCATTGTCGTGATGAGTTGAACCATTCTTCTTGCTTCTTCTTGATGCAGGAGCCCTTCTTTTTCTCCTCTTTTTTGTTAGTAGAGTTTCTGAGACCGGCCAATGTTGTGATGAATTAAACCATTCTTCTGGCTTCTTCTTGCTGCAGGAGCCCTTCTTTGTCTCCTCTTTGTGTTAGTAGAGTTTCTGCGACCGGTCATTGTCGTGATGAGTTGAACCATTCTTCTTGCTTCTTCTTGATGCAGGAGCCCTTCTTTTTCTCCTCTTTTTTGTTAGTAGAGTTTCTGAGACCGGCCAATGTTGTGATGAAATAAACCATTCTTCTGGCTTCTTCTTGCTGCAGGAGCCCTTCTTTGTCTCCTCTTTGTGTTAGTAGAGTTTCTGCGACCGGTCATTGTCGTGATGAGTTGAACCATTCTTCTTGCTTCTTCTTGATGCAGGAGCCCTTCTTTTTCTCCTCTTTTTTGTTAGTAGAGTTTCTGAGACCGGCCAATGTTGTGATGAATTAAACCATTCTTCTGGCTTCTTCTTGCTGCAGGAGCCCTTCTGTGTCTCCTCTTTGTGTTAGTAGAGTTTCTGGGACTGGCCAATGTCGTGATGAGTTGAAACATTCTTCTGGCTTCTTCGTGACGTAGGAGCCCTTCTGTGTCTCCTCTTTGCGTTAGTAGAGTTTCTGAGACTGGCCAATGTTGTGATGAATTGAACCATTCTTCTGGCTTCTTCTTGCTGCAGGAGCCCTTCTGTGCCTCCTCTTTGTGTTAGTAGAGTTTCTGGGACTGGCCAATGTCGTGATGAGTTGAAACATTCTTCTGGCTTCTTCTTGATGCAGGAGCCCTTCTTTGTCTCCTCTTTGTGTTAGAGTTTCTATGCCAAAGAACGCAAGCTTGCTTACATCCTCACGACTGTGTCACCCTTGCCAATATCTAGTATCCTTTGTGACTATTTTCCATACATTCTTCTTCTGTGTTAATGAATCATACTTGCAGTATAGATATTCCTTCCTTCCTTCCTTCCTTCCTTCCTTCCTTCCTTCCTTCCTTCCTTCCTTCCTTCCTTCCTTCCTTCCTTCCTTCCTTCCTTCCTTCCTTCCTTCCTTCCTTCCTTCCTTCCTTCCTTCCTTCCTTCCTTCCTTCCTTCCTTCCTTCCTTCCTTCCTTCCTTCCTTCCTTCCTTCCTTCCTTCCTTCTTTCCTCACTTCCTTCCTTGCTCTTGCTCTTTCCCTCGTACCTTGCTCCCTTGTCCCTCCCTCCATCCCTTTCATCTTGCATTGCCTTTGCCCTTTACCCTTTGCTGAATTTCATCTTTCATGCTTGCTTCCTTCATGTTTTTTTCCCCTCATTGATTCACTTCTTCCTTGCCTCGTCCTCTCTCACTTTCCCCCTTACCATCCTCTTTCCTTCCCCCTTGTCCCTAGCACCTTCCTTCTCATAGTCCAACTCTGCCTCTTTCCATCTGCCTTCCCTCCCACCCTTCCTTGTCCCACTCCTTCCATTATACACTCCTTCCCCCTTCCATCTCTACCAAACACTCCTTTATTACTCGCTGCACTCATCCTTTGCCGCCTCCCTGCCTGCCTTGCATCAATCCTTATTTTCTTCATTCCTTTTGCCCTCACGCCTCAAAGTGGATGAAATAAAGGTATGGTATAAATATGGCTGCTTTACAAGGTAATAGATCAGCTTTTGAAAACTCAAAAGACCCCACGTGGACAGTAACATTCAACATGACACACTTCGCATCAGGTAGGACAGAGAGGTCCACTGTCTGCATACATACTGACGTGGGGGTGGTTATCAGGGGAGCACGCTTTTTACAATTTAGCAGAAAGAGGAGGGGTCATTTGTGTTGCGAAATGTCTTCCATATAGCCCAGGCTTTTTAGAAAACCTTACTAGAAGCAGATGTAAAATCGGGAAAGCGAAACAATAAGCCCCTGAATTAAAAGTGCTGTTGACTGAAAAGCCAGGACAGTCTTTTCCCGCCACACGTGGCCTGGTGCCCCTTGATAGCTGTGCATGGGTCAGGCCGGTTCGTGCCTGTATCCTTCTGTGTCCTTTGCTCTATCGAGGGTGGCTGCCAGGCTGCACGCTCCCAGCAGCTGCCTTGGCTCCACTTCATTGCTGATGGCGGGTGTGCTGCTGACTGTGCAGCTGTTGCGGGGCGGTTTCTTGCAACTGCCCCAAAGATGGGTGCGAAAGACTAAAAAAGACACTGTCAACATGACATCAAGTCCTTCTGCAGAGGAAACAAAACAAACTGGAACGCAAGCCTTGCAAAACAGAAGCATCTAGGACAAGTACACAAAGCTTAAGTCAGAGTCTACTACATGAGTACAATCATTCAACAACATTCCAGTAAGTAGGCTCAATAGGCACGAACGAGTGCTGGTGTTAGTGTTTCAGAGAACCTGCAAAATGGTGGGGGACAGTCTCTCACTGACACACAATGGCAGGCTTTCAACTTTTCTGCAAGTTCTATCAGGGATGCCCGGAAAAATTCGAAAGTAATTCAAAAGAACCCATGTTGGAACACCGAATTTTTTAGGTCAAAGTAAATTGGTCAAAATTGTTCTTACCAAATTTGTTGCCGCAAAAAGCGGGCAGAGCCTCCCCTTCCCTCCATACCAAACTCCAAACCCCGCCCCTTTTATATACTGGACCCCTACACACCATTTGCCTATTTGCTGTCAGAAATGCAGTAAAAATTATGTGGTGCAATTAATTTCGACCATTTTCCTTTCGAGCAAAACCAAAAAATTAGGCAGCTAATGTAAAGAGGTGGACTTCCTACTCAACTCTCCAGCAGACGCGTTTCATCCTCTCATTAGCAACTGGCAGATGGGGGAGCAGCCAACCAGGTTACACGGAAGACGAGTGGAATTGCGAATCAAGCTATTGGCTGCTCTGTAACGCTCCCTCCACTTCACCACTTTCTCCTTGCCGTGCCCTCACACCTGATAATAATTTAAAAACCATATTGTGTCTTGCACCTTGTTTAGTCCTTCGTTTACCCACAACTATGTACATTTAAAGTTCTTGTATGAGCGCCCTTTTCCAGGTTCCATAGCAGCCATCTTGCAAAAAAAATAAAAAAATAATAACATTCAGCTTCCTCGCAACTTTTCTCTAATAAAGAAAGCCATTATTACCCCGCTCATTTTGACAGGTTCCCTATGGAAAAGATGCATTATTGGATGGCCGCACCAGGAAGTTAACATCCACTGCCTTTGTTGAACGCTCTCTTACCAACTGCTGTGGGCCACAACTGATGGAATTATTGACTAAAGATACAGTATCTTCATATTGAAATGGTACAGCACAATATTAATGTCTTTTTCTTTGTCCATGTTTTCTCCGCTCCCTCCAGAAAATCCTTCCTTTCTTTGTGTTTATGCAGCACCCGCCCCCGCATTTGCTGACATTACCAAATGCCTTTCATGTTTAATTTCCTTATGTTGTCGCTGTGTTCTTGTTCTCAGAGAAGAAAGCACACCACGCGCGGTCCCAGCTGTGCTTCCACCTTGATATAAGCACGCTTATCCCCATTACTGACACACAGATATAATAAAGCTTTCTCAGGGAAGAGTGAGGCAGACTGCAGGAAGAATGCAAAGCCTGCTTCCACCAAAAGTACTGTGCTACTGTATAGAATACCAAGACCAATGCTGGCGCCCTCCCACTGTAAAGTGCTCACTGCTCTCGAGCTAGGTTCACGCTACAAGAAATAAAAAAATAAAAAATCAATTTCAAGTTTTCATGTTACCTTTCATGGTAGATTCTTCATGCTTAAAAATGCTTTAACAATCACGTGTATTTTGACAAAAATATTTGATCTTGGAAGGTTAAAAAGGCTACATTTTATTTTATTTTGAAATTTGTAATGCGCATATCCCAAGGGAGCCGGGCAGAAACTGCATCTTATTACTTGCTTTGGGGTATTTACATAAATAAATGTGTTTTCTGTTTTTTTTCAAAAACGAGACACTCAAGTTCTCATATGGTCAAAGAGAGGGTCTTACAAGAGCGAGGGCCCATGGGGAAAAGCATCTATCCCCACAGGTTGTGGTCCCAACGAAGGGAACCACCAAAAGACCTTGTCCCATAGATCGCAAGGATCGGCTGGGGCAGAGGATTACAATCTTAGATGACAGAGAAGCTGGTGCCAGGCCAGGAATGCATTATGTAAACCATGCACAGGATTTTGAACAAAAGCCTCTGCTGCACTGGAAGCCAAGGGAGGCTTTTTCGAAACCGTGAAATCGCTGATTTCTTGGTCAACGTAAAAATCAGTCTCACCGCGGAATTCTGAGCAATCTGCAATCTCTGCAACTGGTATCTGGATAAGCCCATCAGAGGGGCATTGCAATAGTCCAACTTGGGATGTGTGAGTGTGCCAACTGCAATGGGGAGGTCCATCTCAGAAATCAGAGCAAGAAGGGGCTTAAGAAGTTTAAGTTGCAAATATACACAGAGTTAACAATCTTGTTGATATGCAAGTTGCAGCTCATATTGGATTGCCATATGCAGCCGATATTGCTCACGGTCTGGGTGAATTTGGTGAGGTTACCGAATAGGGTTGGGCAAGGGGCCGATTGTAAAACATTTGCTAGCTTCTTTTTCGAACCAAAGACGATAATCTCTGTTTTCGATGGATTCAATTGGAGCTTGTTTTCCAGCATCCAGCTTTGTATTTTGTCTGCACATGTTAAGACACGCTCCATTGCCTCTAGTGGTTGCTTTAGCCGCACGATTTGGGTGTCATCAGCATATCAGAGATAACATCAATTAAACTGGGCAAATATTTTAAGCAATGGCCAGATGTAGACAATAAACAACAGCAGAGACAAAGAGGAGCCCTGGGGCGCTCCACAGGTAATGGGCTGTAAGGGAGGTGCGGGGGCACTCTTAGCAGCTACCCCGATTACCAGCAAGAGGGTACTTGACCCCAAACAAAGTCCCTGTCTCAAGAACCGAAGACTCAACCATAGGGCAAGGTTTACTGTCTTTATTATCAAAGTGACAGGGATCACAGTAGAACGGCATAGCAGTCCACGGGTGCTCATCGTCCAAACATGTGTCACACCGTTTTAACCATAAGTGACATCACCAAAACAAGATACACCCTCCAAAACCTGTCAGGGATGGGGGTTGGTCAGTTTAGGAACTCTATATATGTACTATATAGGTGTTATTACAACCATTGAGTAGCCATATCCGGTGGCTCCTCCTAGGAACACCTCTAAATGTAACAAATACAAAGTTGCAGTTTAACAGGGAAATTATTGGCCACTGAAACATAGTGTACCTTAAAGGGAAAGGTAGCTAAGGATTGGACATAACATGTCTTCCCAGCCTTGGGACCCTGGAGGGCTACCAGGCTAAGTGGAATTACTCAAGGCAATGGGAACGATCACGAAGGTGCTGTATGTTCCCATCATGTTGCCATCTCTGATCGCTTAAGCTCGGACAGCATACATCCAGCTTTGAACCTTTGTAGCAATTGTATCTCTCCACTTCTGGCTCGATGGGAACAGCTTTCCTCCATCAGACTCGAATGATTAGGCACCGTCCTAGTCTTCTAGGTTGTGTGTGTGTGAATCACGAGATGGACCTCTGCTGCTTGTAATTATGAGGATTCCAAGCTATATTCCTTTCAGGTGTTTTATCACCTTGGTAAACTGGAAACTTTCCATCTCTGCTCATCTTTGGCTAGGATGTGCACCGTGTGTGTGCTGGAAGCTTTGCCGGTCTGCCTTCAGCAAAACCAGGCTGTCAGCTTCTCCATGTATTTGACATCCGTCTTTCCTTCCACATTCACTTCAGTACCCCATATGGCTTCCATGTTTGTCCTTATGGCCATCCATGTAAGACACAGTTAAGCATGTGCAAGCTAAATGTACATATTCTTGGGGTCTTGTTGTTTCTGCATAGCTTAAGATTTACTGGTGTAAATGTATCAGTCCTCTAACTACCATGAGTCATAGCATTTGTTTTGTGTCTATCTGCAATAAACTAAAAATGTTTGTGTAGCTTTGTGCCTGGATGCCTATATGCTTCATGTCTAAATGCATCTACGTCGTGATGTCAATAGTGACATTATAAGCTTTCAAAGTTCTAGTCAGTCTACTTGTTCGATCAATGACAACTCTATCTCCTCCATATTGTCAGTCGGGTGCAGTTTGAATGGTTGTCTGAGTGAGTACCGTTTCTCACATCTGAGATACATCGAAGAAGATGATAAAGGGCCCAGGAGTGATTTACATCTCTATTTTCTTTGCCTTCATGCTGCAAATCGAGTGGGGGTCATGAGGGCCACAGTTGTACCTTCGTCTTTAATCCCCCCTCTGGTTGTTATGTTGACCACACTCCCTAAACGACCATCCCTATTCATGTATAGTTTCGGGACCCAAACCTTCGTTCCTCCTCCTCGATGTCCATGATATTTTGTATTGTCGTCCAAACTCCAGGTCAATTAGCTGCAATCTCCGTCAGGGAACCACCATACCAATTTTTCCCAATAGTCACAAGAGTTGGAATGAAACTCAAACATTGTGCCTTGCTGGAATAGAGGACACTGCGCCAGCTGTGATTTCAGCAAATTACGTATTCTTCGTATTCAAATTACGTAATGTCCAGCAAAGGGACTCCCAGGACCTCCCTTGATTTTTGCTTATTTAGGTAACTTTGGGTCTCACCCTAAGTTACTAGTGGAATCCAGGCGTGGACCCCTTGCTCACTATTATTAGAGAGGCACAGCTCCACCTCACAGACGAGGCCCAACCAGGCCAAAACACCTGCCTGGGGTTGCTGTTGGTACTCTTGTTCAGAGGAGAATTACCTAGCATTTTGGTGGGGGACTGCCCCAGGGCAGGAGAAAGACTAATATGTTTTGTATATTTCTGGGAAAGATAGTGAGCTAAAGAATCTGGGTAAGGCTCTCGTAACCGGGTCCAATGTCCGGCAGAGGACTAACAGGACCCCCCCTTTGTTTTTTAAAACAGGTGAAACCACCTTATTTTTTACTAAGTTTTGGAAAAAGTGTATATGGATTTAACGTGGATTCTTACGGAATCCACCTACTTTTAGTAAGAGCCGAAAAATCCATTGAATGCCAGGATTAAAATGTCTTGCTGACATTAAACCTTGTGGAATTTGCAGGCACAGAAATCCTGTCTTGTGCCAAAGCTCCACCTGCAAAAGCAAAGTTCCCTGGGTCGCTAAAAAAGTTGTTAAACCAAGCATTTCGGTTTAGAGTATGTTTTCAGCAACTAGTTCAGCGCTCTATGGGGATTATAAAAATGAGTTCCATAATTTGTCACTGGTAATTATTTGTTTTTTTTTTATTGTATATGGTTACAAATTTAACCTTTCACAAACAAACCAAGTATTTAAGATATTGATAAAAATCCAAAACTTAAAAGAAAGTGCATCTAACAACCTTCAGTTCTCAAAGAAACACCAGAAAAAGAGATAATGAGGATTGGAGAGGGAACAAAAGCAAGAGATAAGTAGAAGGAGAAAAACAAACTCCCTTAAGAGGTCGGTTGACCAAAATGTAAAATTTTCGACGGAGAACATAATGAAGCAGTCTTTAGCGAAAATGTTATAGTTCTATCTTGCAGTCCTCCAGCATCTTAACTACTGCAATCGTCTTTTGTAGGGATTGACCATCAATCAGACTTTCCCAGAGATGGTCGTACCCCCAGTATGTTGAGTCAGAGATGAACCTGCTGAAAAACTGTTGTCTGGAACTTCTCGTGCCCTCACACTCTAACATCAGGTGTTTGATAGATTGATTTTCTGGATTGGCACAAATCTGACACAAATTCAAGGCTCGCGCCCGCAGACCTCTTCTCGCTAGGATTTCCCCTGTAAATAAGATGTTCAGTCGTAGTCTCATAAATGTGTTCCTTATTCTCCAGTCTGGGAACTTAATTAGATATTTACTGATGTCTCTCCGACATTTGTAGAGGATTCGGGTTGGGCCCTGATCTTATTTTTTCAAGTGTCTGGATCCAGTCCATTTCCTCCCGTTTTTTTTAGCCTTTGTTGGGTTTTCCTTCAGCAGTTTTGGGTCTATATCCGCACGTCCTAGCTATTCCTTTACCAGTAGGTCTAACCTACCCAAGTAATGAGAGCTGCCCATCTCCAGATGTTTTCTCATGTCTGCATATAGTGAATCGTCTTGGGTCATCATAATACCGTGTTGCAGTAGCATCAATTTCCACCTCGCTTCAGATTTTAATGATCTAAGGCCCAGTTTGAATCTAGGTTATCCATCGATAGGCTCATTGGTAGACCTAGTGCATACTTCCACAAAAGACCTTCCCATTTTTGTCAAGACGTATCCCAAAGTTGGGGTTTGGCTTCAAGACCATATAGCAGGACGGGGATAACTTTGACCTGGTTGAACTTAAGGACTGGTATGATGGAAAATTTACCATATTTCCAGAGAATTATTTTCATCTGTGCTGCTAATGGTTTTATTTTTATATCAAGGTCTGACTCTGCCTTACATATTGCTGGGGTGGCATAGATCTTATACCCCTGATAAACCAGGTCCTCTACCCTTGTAATTACCTCCCCGTCCATTGACCATTTTGGGAAGATAATTTTTTTATTCTTTTGTCTAAAGATCAACACCCTTGATTTACTTGAGTTTAGCGAGAGCCCATTTTCCAGAGCATATTTTTGAATACCATTGAGTACACGTTGCAGGCCAATGGCCATTTTATCCAGGACCAGCACATCGTCGGCGTAGGCCAGCCAGTGTATTTTTTTTCCCACTTATGGATGGGCTAGCCAATGTGAAGGGTGCTAGATAGTCCCCCATATCAGCTGTATATAAATTGAAAAATAGGGGGGCCCCTAGACAACCCTGCCTGACCCCCCAGTTTACTCTCACTGGTTCTGACAGGTGCCCCCCTGAGTCTAATCTCACTCTGATATCATTTCCTTAATGGAATTCAATGAGCATCGCCAAGAGCCCCTCTGGAATGCCTTTTGCTCTTAGCTTCAACCAAAGCCTGCCCCTGTCCACTTGGTCAAAGGCTCTTGAGAAATCGACCAGGGCACCATACAATTGTTCTCCCCCCTTTGCCTGTGTTTTTTCACTCAGGAGGTTTAGTATCATCCCATTCACTGCAGTTGAGAGCCCCCTCCTGAACCCTGTTTGGCACTTAGACAGCATTCCAACTTGTTTTACCCATGCTTCCAGTTCCCCCAGCAAGATTTTCATAAAAATCTTGCTGTCAATATCCAGCAGGGAGATGTGGCCATAGTTTTCCGCGGCCTCCCTATTGCCCCCCTTGAATAATGGGATAACTGTAGCGGAGTGCCATGATGTCGGGAGTTGTTTCTTTGCCAATATTTCCCTAAAGTGCCAATTGAGCAATTTGGCCCATAGAGCCGGGTTTCTTTTCAGTACCTGGTAGGTCAGGCCGTTTGGGCCGGCCGTGTTCGAGGAGAAGGCCTTCATAATGTACTAATCGATAGCCGAGGCGTTGAACTCAAGATGCCAGACAGCCTTAATATTGTGGTAACAGGCTGTTCTTTCCAGCTTTCCAAAGACTGAGTTTAAGTACTTAATCCATTCACTCTCGGGTACCAAGTTACAAAGTTGGGTTGTTTTTTCCCCCTCCATATCATGCATGATATCCCAAAACCCCTTTGCATCCCTTTTTCCCAGAACTTCTAAAATATGCTCCCCGTCCTGTTGGAACCTTTTTATATTTCGTGCCACAGCCCAATGTTTGTATGAGTTTTTTAGTCTTCTTATTTCCACCTCTTGCTCAGTTTTAGAAAAAAAGGGGGTCTTTTTTTAAAATAATGTCAGCTTCTTATTAATATCTGTTTTCTTTGCCAGTGTTTCCTCGTCGTAGATGTGCCGGTGGGTTTGTTTACAGCCGCCACCATTACACTTCGGAGGACAAGTTTGCCAGATAAACTTAATAAAGCCTGAGGGTGAGCCATTCTCCTTTTGAACAGCTTCTGACAAGGCTAACAGCCTTTCATTCAGGTTAGCTCCCCCTGCCTTATAAGTAGTCAGACTTTGTCTTTCCTGGCTACTAACCTCTGAGTATTTAATGGCAGGATTATTGATGTTATTTCTGGAAAGAAGAGTTCCAGCCTAAGATGGTCACTACCTCCCCATTCTTCTATGTTAAGGCTTACTTTATGTTCAAAGAGGCCACCTGACAAGAAAAGATAGTCCAATATCGAGGCAGATGTGCCCTGGATCCTAGTTGGATTAGCCGGTTTATCTCCTGGCAGGCTCCCGTTTCACATTTTCAGGTCCCAGTCATTTAGCCAATCCACCCACAGCTGACCATTTTTGGAAATTCTAATTTTATTTATTTACATATTTATTTACCCGGGTGTGCATAAGGGCTGTCTGCACATTGTCGTTTCAAATTCTGCAGCTGGGCTGCCTTACCTTTCATCTTTCTGGGGTCAATACATCAAGTACCATTCAAATTGGGGTAATATTAACAGTGATCATTACACTGCTGAGAAGCCAGAGGAGCCTGGCATGAAGCACCATATTAGAACATTATTTTTTGATTATTATTTTAATGTGGACATTTCATTAAGACTTCCTGGCAATAGCACCAAAACATGTCAACTGAGAAGGCGGGCTCATTGTACCTCCTTGTTTACAATCACACACAGTCCCTGATCGGCCCAGCACGGCCTCCTCACCGAGACAGGTGGCCTCGCCACCCAGCTCGCTTCTTCATTCCTGTGCCCTCCCTTCCCACTTCCGGGCATTGCCCAGTGGCAGCACATCGCCCCTCTCATTGCACGTTACCGTGGGCTGCATCTGACGTCAAAGTGCTCACATTGTGAGGCCATGTAAATATCAATGATTTGAAGGGACCCAAAAGCTGCCGTCCGCAAACAGCCACGGACACGATATGCACGCGGCGTTCACGATGTACCAAACCCATTCCTGTTCCCAATGCTGACACTGCGGCTCAATGGGACCTTGGCCAGTGTGGGCAATTGATAAATTCAGGTGGGTGGTCCCACCCTGCTTGTGAATTACAAACCCATCTACTGATACAATGTGGCACGTCACCCGCGAGCAAACACGTACCATTTGCAAAGTTCTGGTCCATATCAACAACACAACACTGAGGTAAACGCCAGAATGACTATTTCACTCGAACTACACATCCCTCACCGAAGAACTCGACTGTACCTGCCTATGGCTTCCTAGCCTTAGGTTCCGCTGGTGTAGCGCTTATCTAAAAGGGGGCACAGGACAGCTTAAACTTTGAGGAGCCACTGGCACTCATGAGAATAACCATCAGATCCGAAAATGTGGCACAATGAATTGCCTCCATCATCTTCAAGAGGCACAGTTGGGAATGCATTACAATATTAATTCAGCAAAGCAAGCCTTCTGCTTTGCAACCCTGTGCCACGCATCATACATTCACAATTGGTCTAATTAGGGTTTAAATCCTGCTTCAGAAGGCTCTATTCTGGGGGTAGATGACTGCTTCCCAAGACAGTCATCTACCCCACAATTAGGGATAGTTAGTGGCAGTTAGTGATCCCAAGTTAAGCCCGTTAGTGGTCCCAAGCTGGAGTGGAGTGCCTCTAACGAGGGCATAGTTCACATGGCAAACAATAGAACCCCTTGGAAAGGGCTTTAACAATATTTAAGCTTGTTTGTGCAAGGAGGAAAAGGGAAACCTCATATTGGGTTTAGAGTGCTAGAAATGGTTTGAGTCTCCTTACCCCATTCCAGTGTAATCATGTCACAAAGGGAAGCTTGGAATGCAGCGGTTACAGCTTCCTTTGGAAGCTTGTTGATTAGCTTTAGAGCTGGAGCAGTTAAGAAAAACAAAGAAGAAGCAAGGGATACAGGCTTCTAATGGTGGTTAAAGCCTGGAACAAGCACTTACTGATTATCTGAAGCAACACAAAAAAACATGCTCTAGTGACTTTTAGCACATGGATGTAATTATTGATCACCTCTAAACCAATCAATGTGTTCCGAATGCAGTGCAACATCACTGTTATTGGTTTCATTCCAAGTATTCCGACTTAAGCAGCAGGCTAACAGCTGACATTGCATTGATGTTACCCAATAGTGCAAATGCCCTTATTAGCCGAAGTAGAGGTCAACCTGGCATTATGGCCAACAAAATGGATTGCCTTCGTCTTTGATTCTTGCAAAAGGAGTGCATTGGGCATTTACGTTTGAAAATAACCACTCTCTTTTGGAATATAAGGCTGAATGCATCCTGGACTTTCTGTGTGTCCTGCAAAATATACCTCCATTTACAGTGACGTGACACACAATTTCATATGTGTTGCCCATGTTGTTTTTTTTATTTTTATTATTCAATTCTTAAAGTTTTGCCAAAGCACTTGTAAAGCTAGCTGGTCCTCGCGTGGCACGTTCCTATAATTCCCGAGAATGCACACATGCCCTTTAAACTGTAATAAGAAAAAAAACATAGAATGTTGGCATTGTGTTCAGTATTAAATAATCATTAAGGACAGGGTGAAAAAAAGTCACTTTCTCTGGAATTTTGGTTTAAAGCTGATGAGCATGTGTTTCGTGAAAAAGAAATACCCTCTGTTCTGTGCATTTTATTTGAAATGCCATCAGTGCGCCCTCGCCCCCATGTCTAAACATGGCGACAGGTGGAGCAGCTGATCCCCGGCCGTGAAGGACGTGTACAGTTACTTTCTTTCTCTTGCCCGTGTTTGGGGTCCGCCTTCGATGACCTCGGGCATCTCAGAGGACCCGGGATTACGAAGTGCATGAAAAGGGAGAGCGCGTTCACGAGCTTCAGCTAGGCTTGACTTTATTGTGGATAGACACAACTTCCTGCTTCTGTTCGAGAGGGAAGATGGAAGACGCCTGTCGCAATCAACGCCTCATAGTTGCCAGCGTTCTGTGACCAGAAAGATGTAGGATTTTTCAAGTTTCAAAAATAATACTTAGCATAGCAATGGCATCACAGGAAATTACAAAACATACATTGCTGGCACCACGGGAGCATTCTAAAATGCACAACCCATCAAACAGCACAACATGGAAAGATGCTCAAATGTTTAAAATGTAAAATTTTGAATGGTAAGTTAACACCAAATTCAAATACCTAACTTCACAGAAAATAATCATACAGAGCTGGTAGGCAACGTTTGTCACTGCTCTGTAGCAGCAGCCGGGGCAGTACATATTTATTCCTGCAGTGCAAGTTGAACATTGAATGACATGGAGACTGATACCCTCCTCAGTCTGATAAGCAGATGCTGTGTGATGGTGGTACGCTCTGCCACACTGGTGTTTCACCTAAGGTCTGTCCCGGCAAGAGTGCAGGTCAGATTCATGTAGCTGTCATATCACTGGATTGATCGGAGCCCATCATTAAAATGTATTACGTACACAGACAGATTAATTGCGCTAGAGCCACATAAATCACCGGCCACTGTAAAAAGCAATAAGCTCAGTCGCCCAAATCTGTGGGGTACAACATCCTTTCATCGCGGGATGTTTTTTCGCTGGGTTTTTTACTGCAAATTTTTTGCGAAAAAAAACATCCATTTTTTTGGGGGTGGGGGTTAAAAATTATATATATATAGGATGTGAGTTTTTGGTAATAGATATAAACTGAAATGGAATGGGGATTGGGGGGATCCACAAAAATACATTTTAAAAAAAATTTGATGATTTTTTCAATAAAAAATTCACAGTAACAAATCCTGAGAAAAGACATCCTGCGATTAAATGACATGGAACCATCCGTAGGCGGTAGGACCGCTTAAAAAACAATAGCCTACAGCCTAAATCAGTAAGGTTGGCAAGTATGATGCCTGCGTGGGCAAATGTCACTGTGTGTGTTGCAGGAGGCAACACTCGCAGACGTCCTGGTGCAGGAGCGATGCCGCTGGCATTAATATTTTGTGAAATGGCTTTGTGGGGTACATTGACCCACTCAGCAGAATTCCCATCCATGATCAAGCTGCACTTCAGCAGTCAACAGCAAAATGGCTGCACTGGATCTTTGGAGCACCATTGCCACACATCAAAACTGTGTTTTGCAGCTACAAAATGATGGATGCCCCATCTTGCCAAACATCTATTGGGCAAGTTGGAACAGAGAGCACACTGAGAAAGGCCACCACTACATGTTCTTGTTTGCACCAAAAGAAGCAAATTGAAAAGCAACTCTGTTCTGCTGCTTGCAAAAACTTCCCATTGAGGAGGGGATATTTTACATTGAAAAGGATGCTGCCCTGACGCTATTTTCATCTATTCAACATTACATTGCTTTTATCAATGAAGCCCTGCCATGCTCATCCATATCCAGATTGTGCTCTAGTAGAAGAGAGAATTATCCCTTCATGACAGGCTGTGTCAGGCCAGAGCTGGGAAATTAACAGAAGCTTTACTTTCAGCCGCACTTGAAAACGCTTGTCTTTTGGGTTACAACATGTCAAAAATCAATGCTTCATAGAAACCCTAGCTCTATGGGCATATGCCAATTTCAGTGAACCTGTGTCTTGAAGAAATTGCTGTATAAAGAAACTGACTAGGGCTGAAAAACGATATTGGGAAGTCAAATGGAAGAGAACACCTTTTAAAAGGACAATGTTGAATAAAAATGTGTCCTTGCCTAGCAATGTAAAGGGGGTTTGCTGGAAAACATATAGGGGCTTGCTTCTGACTCAGAATAAAAATTAAATAAAATAACAAAATAAAGACATGGGCTGACTTCTGAAACTAGCCAAACAGGTTCTGCTTGGGGGGGGGGTTCAAGCAACAGAAAGAGCTACAATAGATCCAGGGCACATGCGTGCTAATTGCTACCTTTGAAATCTTTGAATGGACCAAAAGCACTAAACATCCCATGCCCATCAGACTTTCATCTTGGGTAGAGGCCTATTACAATAGAGATTCTGGGACACATAAGTGTGAGATAGGAAATAACACGTCCTTGCAACGTTTACTGTGTGCTTCAAAGCCAACTCAAGAGCAGCCTTGTAAGCTATGCCCTTATTTGGTAGACAATGCTGACCATTTGTCTCAAAATACTATTTTATTATACACTTTTAAGACTTTTATCTCTGCGACAGGACTTTGCAGGAATGTAAAAAGTTAACAGTTTAAATGTAATTTTTGTGGCTTTTAAACAAGACGTGGTAGCATTCACTGCCAGATTGGGAACAGAAATGGCAGAGAATTGGATATTTTGAGAAAGGTGCTCATGATGCCACTTTGAAATGCAATAGTTACATGCCTTATGATAATCTATACCCAAGTATAAAGTTATAGAATTTTAGGTGGAATATTTATCACTGAAAATGACAAAAATCATTATAAGGACGAAACAAAGTCTCACAAACTAGAGAGTTGGACTGTCATGCTCTGCGTGCAATATGAAATCTGCCTAGGAAATTTGTAAAAATGCCACAATTGCGTAAATGTGTGATCTATTTGAAGAAGGCATACTGCCTCGAGGCCTCTCAGAGAAGGCTGGTCCAACACAATCCTCACTCCTAAAATCCATAAAGCCCGAGCAGGCGGCTCCAGCTTTCCCACACTGGCCGCTACTCACTGGAACGCACTCCCTCCTCACCTAGGACAGATCGAATCCTACCAGGTTTTCCGGAAAGCCATCAAAACTAAGCTCTTTAACTGAAAAGCAGTAAACCGGTACCACCCCTCTGAGGTAGCCGGCCGTCACATTTCTCATGCTGTATGCTATGTAATTTGTCATGTAATCTTGTAAATTAACTAAGAAGCCTAAGGGCGCCTCAACCTGTATGTCAAACCTCTTACATATTCTTGTAACAGCGCCTCGATGCCTCTGGGCTGCAAGTTGCGCGATACAAATGCAAATAAACAAATAAAAAAATAAATAAGAACGGTTTTAGCTAAAGTAACTGTGGGATGACCCGATGCATTGTCAAGCCACATCATAAAGCTGATGTCATGTCCCTAAAAATCTAACCAGCTGACAGCAAGGCAGTAACAATCACCCCTGACCAATCCAGTTGTTTAGTTACGTGCCCAGCTAAACCTGCTCCACTGTATAATCCTATGATGTCACCATGCCTTAATAATGATGGAGGCTGACAGAACTCTGGACACACTCTCTCCAGAATTTCCAGCCCTGCTTATCCTGATATTCTACATTCACCTTGCCAGATTCCAGATTCTACGGCCAGGCCAAAGCATAGCTGGCCCTATCTCAGCGAGGCCTAGATCAGAAATCCCACTAAAAACCCCAATAACAAAGGGCAAAAGCTGTGGTACCCCTTTTGGGGAGCATCCTGTAACCAAATCGGCTTTTTGCCACTAACTGCATGCCCGCTGTAACCCTGACATTTAGCTGTACTTGCTATCCAGTGACAAGACAGGCCCAGCTGTTGTTCTGCTAGGAGAGTCCGCCGCTACCTGGTGACCCGAGCCTTGGAGTCCAGAACCCGGTTGACTGTTCCTAATCCCAAATTCAAGAGTGGATTGTAAGTATTCCCCATCCAATAACACATAGCCTACCCCATCTTGACCTTTTGTCTTTGTTCTACACTCTAAGTAATCCTATCCACACCCTGGTAACTTGTCCAAAACTGTTAGAATTTTCTGTGCACCCCGTCCTTGATTCCTAGTGCTAGAGCCATTCTTTCATTCACACCATCTTGTAACTCCTTAGTAATATTTTGAATAATTTAAGTCATTTCCACATAAAGAGAAAGGCGGCGTGGAGCGGGTTAATCTAGCTGCTTAACCTGTTACATGGGCAGCGCTATCTTCTTGATAATCTAGTATAAGTCAACTTTGTCTTTTTCTTTCCAAACCGATTTTCTCTCTTTCACAGCTTTATTTTTCCAAAACCGAACCTCCTTTTATCTTGCAAATCTCATCCAATTCTTCAGCTATAGCCATCCTTTCACTTCTATATTGTCCCTGTGATGTGCATCTATTCCCCAGCCCAAAAACTGCATTCCGATGTTGAGTATTTCACCCATTTTTCTAAAAAAACGTTTTGACATTTAATACTGCAATTGAGAAATATGCAACTTTCCAAAGTGTAATTCGGCTGTATTGTGTTCTTACTTTCAACTTGCTTTTGAACTGTATTCCTTATACATTCCTGCTATTGTGAGAAATTATATTTGCCTAAATTGATTTAACCGTAAATTAATTAATTATTTGTCAAATTCCGAGTGTCATTGCATGCCATTGCAAAGCGCTTTAAAATCCGTTTTGCCTCTTATTTTGTGAGGGGAGGTCGGATTTTGATTCTGTTTGCTATCTCATATCCTTGACTCCCTGCTACTTCTTTCTAGCCACTCCAAATTCGATTCATTGGGGAATGGGAGAGCATTACGGGGGAAATCTTAACTCAGGTGCCCGTATTTCAAAACTGCTCCTATTCATTTGTGCTTTGGATATGTTCTTGTAGAAGGTTAACCAAGTGTATTCTAGTGGGTTTCATTGGAATTATCGCCCCATTGGTGATTGCTGCCCAAAATGTGTGTGTTTTCTTTGAAATAAAAATAAATAAATATTGTATTCCCACCAACCGTCCTGGTTCATGGTCCATTGTGACCCAGGATATTTGTAAAAGGGTGTGTGAGACGGGTCAGGTATCGACTCAATTTGAATTTCTTTAAAATAAAGAAAAAGTATTCTAATTGCGCGCTGCATCCTAGGCTAAGGACAAGAGTCCCGATCCAGTGTGTGACGCCCGGTTAGAATCATTCACAGCTTCCTCATTTAAGAAAGGTGCTGTGGGCACTGGTAGCACAGGGCCCCAAGTTAATCATGCAGCCCACACACAACACAAGGACTAACATCCACGCCATTTGGTGGTCACACACAACACAAGGACTAAGAGCCACGCCATTTGGTGGTCGAATAACTGCTGAGCGGGAGGCCACTCAACCCTTTTATTGAGCAGTTACACGTGATCACAGCCGTACCCGAGGTTGACGTGCTGTGATCACTGTGGACCATAATCATGTGACCTGGCACTAGCCCTGGCATGGGCTTTAGTTAACACATCCCATGACAAGGGTAAAACAAACAACACCAAATGTGCACAGCATTATTTACAACCTGGCACATGGCACATAATTAAACATTGACAATTCACACATTTTACATTTATACAGTTAACTCGGTGGTGATATGGTAGTGCTTGCGAAATGCTGGTAGGGCTGGTAACTCCACAATGTCCTGCTCTTGTACTGAGTCCACTTTAAGCATTACCTAACATGCAGGACTGCAGTTTGAAACATACAGCATTGTTCATGGTTTCAACTTTGAGCATCAGGGCGTATATACATTTCATAGAGTCCAGCATCACTGGGGACGGTGAACACACATCCGCATGCGAGCAGGCAAAGCCGCACCCGGTGATGCCGGGGGCCACATCTGCTTTGCATCAGCAGTGGCCTTAGGGACCCAGTCCCCTGTTGGTGAGCTGGCAGCAGGGTGTCCGACTGGACCAGACTTTGCCCTGCTCACTGAAGGGGTGGAAGGGTCTACAGGCTGATCTCAGAGCCGTGCCACATTAGGCTCCCCAGGCAGGATATTTCCCCCAGGCCAGAGTTGTAGCAGGTGGCGGCTCACGCGCCACGCCACATCTAAGCTCCCCTGGGCAGGAGTGTTAGCAGGCAGAGGATTTGGCCGCGTAACATCAGGCTCCCCAAGGCAGGAGTATTTCCCTCAAGCAGGAGTGTGGCGGCTGCGGGTAACTCCCGCCTGGCAGCATATCTGCAGAAGACCTGCAGGCTGCGGTCAGGGCTGAGCCACATTCAGGCTCCCCTTGGTGGGAGTACATCAGGAGTGGCCTTGTTCTTTTGCTGGCTCTGCTGAACGAGCACCCTCATAATGAGAGACGCGGCTGGGTGTGCACTTGGAGGCAGGATGCTGTCTACTTCCCGAGGAGCCACAGACATTTGAATGACCCCTGCCTCAGCAGGGTGACGGTGGAGGCAGACAAGGTGGCAGCATGTCACTCACCCTCAAAGGCAGGGGTCATTCAAATGTCTGTGGCTCCTCGGGAAGTAGACAGCATCCTGCCTCCTCTGTGGCCCCAGGGGTTGCGGATCTCCATGTAGCCCGGCCGCACAAGCACCCTCTTAATGGAGGGCTGCGGCCAGGGTGAGGCGAGGACTCGTAGTGCGCCTCTTCTGGTGGCGGGCCTTGAGGGGAGGCATTGCAGTGACACTGGGGTATGTTCTATGTGCCACCCCATCAGGTGGGAGATAGTGGTGGTGGGCGAGCCCAGAAGAGGCAGCGGGACATCACACCAACTACGGGCCCAGCAGTGGGATCCATAATGCTGGATCTATCAGTGTGAGTGGAAAGGAATTGCCAGCAGTTTGCGAGCCACGCCACACTCAGGGTTCCCAAGCAGGAAAATGCACCGGCAGCAGTCCGTGCTGCCTTCAGGTGCCCAAAGTCAGGAGTAGCTAATGTAGAGGCGGAGGACGCGCAGTCCCTCTCCCCCAGGTGGGAGATTTTCCTGAATTTATGGCAGTGACAGTTCTCATCCCGCCGCCATCCAGCTTCCCCAGGCGGGAGTTATATTTTACTGAATGTGGCATTGGCAGCGCCCGCTTCCTCTCTCCCCTGGCAGAAGTCATTTGGTAGATAATGTGGCAGAGGCTATGACAAATCTGTGATCCCCTTGCGGGAATACAGCAAGGTAGCGGTCGTGGCCGCGCCAAGCCCGTGCTCGCCGCAGTTGGAGTTCTTCACCTGTAGTGAGACAGTGGTGAATGCTGTGCTGCTTTCTTATCCTACCCCCGCACCCTCCATATGGGAGCATTGACGGCTGCGTGTCGATGCCACTCCATCTCTACCGGGCTCCCCTGTATGGGAGCTTACCAGGACTGGCCAGGGTAGCCAGGACAGAAGGAGGGCATCTCTGCCCTGGTGCCGAGCTGCAAACTCCCCCATGTGGGAGCGAGTATTGCCGCACACCAGCGGCCGGAGCCAGCTGTACCCCTGTTACAGGAATCAGCAGGGGGACAGTTGTTACGGTCTCCAGTAGCACCAGGGCCCGCGTTAGCCCACACACAGCACTAGGACTGAGAGCCATGCCATTTGGTGGTTGAATAACCAGTGGACCCATATGCTGACAGATTATAAAAAACCACCTCTGTTTAAAAACCATACATGTTTCCCCCCCAGGTTGAAACATGAGGACATTGGGTAAGTGTTGGCAATAAAAGGCCATGGAATTGTTATGGCGCAGATTATGGTCATAACAAAACATAATCATAATTATAGTAACCATAAATGCTGTACTTTTGGGCACCGGGACCTGAGGTTGCCGCCTCAGGCCTGTGCCGTCACAACGTTGTAATCACCGTATGGAGACCTATCTCCTTCTTGTCTCCCTTTTTCTAGGGAGAGAGGCTTCTGGGAAAAAGAAGTGAGAGACTGCATACGCAGTGCACTCTGTTTGCTTGGGTCCCCGTGCAGCGTCCCAAGCTGATTTCTGCCTTCTTGCTGAAAACTGTGCTCCTTATATTGGACCCAGGGGCTGGCCCTGGCTCTTTGTTGTGACTGTGTGGGGGCTGTATTGCCAGCCCTCCTGGCCGGCTGACGCTGATGGCAATTGCACCCTGTGGTGCCTGACATTGTTGGTCCCTGTTGCTGTTTCCTGACTTTCCTGTTACTGGTGCTTAGCACCTCCTTGTTCGGAAGGGCAAGGTGTTGCTTACAGCTTGCCCTTCGTTCTTCCCGCTCCTACCGGCGACAGCTTGTCTGCCCTGAGGCATGACATGAGTTATGTGTCACATAAGGGGGTATCCACCTAACAAAGGTACACCATACTATAACTTATGTATGTGGTGGATATTATAGAATTGGTGGTCTATGCAGAAATGTACCTTTGATTCATCCTAGTGATGTAATCTAACATCCCCTAGGGGTTGAAAACAAGACAATATGATTTGTATTGTATAGGCACGTTCTATTACAAGAAACCAGTTTTATATGGTGCAGTTTTTTTAAATGTGATTGCAGTCAATTTTCTTTAACAAAACAACAGAAACAAAAATGCAGTGTCCTGATATGATGGAGAAGCAAAAAAGTCGAGGCAGTAATAGAGCATCAGTCTCAAACCTGAAAGAAAAAATGCTTATAGCATCATCATTTGCATGGTAGGATTCTTTACCAGCAACAATACGTCAGGAAAAAGAAAAATTCCCAAAGATGTATGTTGGGTCAGCAGAGGTGGTTCTGGACCCTAGGACGTTTCGGCTTCCAGTGTGGGTGCCTTCATCTGGGCCAAAAGAGGATTGTATCTCCCGATAGGTGATAAACAAGAACAGGAGGAGGGGAGGTGTTAGAGACTCACAAAGAAAACCTGTACCTGAAATTGTTAACAGTATGCTACATACAGATAGATGACCTGTATGGCTAAAAGAGAGGGGAGCTCTCATTAAAACCAAAGAAAAAATATATAGCCAACCTGAAGCTTGGGTCCGGGCGGGGGGAGGGAGAGAAGAAAAGGGCGGAGGGGAGAGCGCAGCAGTCCCGTCTCGAAAAGGCGTAATAAATCAGTGGCTGCAAGGCGGCAGGATCCGTGGTCCCTGAGTGGGGTGGGGGAGAAGGAATCCCCACCTTATATCTGAAAGATACCAGTGTGTATATATCAGAGCTTGTAAGGCCCATGATAATAGTGGAGGGGAGGGGGAGATGCTGCTGTGTGCGGAACAAAACCTACCCGCCGGCTCCGCCGCCCTCCCCTTATTCTAGGGGCCATGGGGCACTGGTTACCTGCCCCCACCTGGTACCCTTGTGGTGCTGGCCATAAATGCAGAGTTGGAGCCCTCTCAGCCCTTTTATTGGGCACTTACAGGTGATCACAGCCATCCTCGAGGGTGACGTGACCTGGCACGAGCCCTGGCATGGACTCTAGTAACAACAAAAGTGACGGCCAATCTACAGAAAATTAATATTAAACATGTTAAATATATAATTCAGCTTTCTGTGTATGTTTGCAAATCATTACATTAGCATGGGACTGCATATCTGTATCTGATGTTCACTGATTTAATCAAAGGGCTAATGTAGAAAGTTTCAGCAATTTCAAGTGTTCTGTAGTGGTATGGGCCATAACACAGAGACTCCCTGGCCATTTGCTGAGGGCTATATGGAAGCATTTTAGTATCCACTCTGGGCAAAATATTGTTGCGTGGTGGGGCTCAGGACTCCCAGATCCAGCTGAGGCATATTTTGATAGATGAAGCCATTGAAGGCTGAATATCGCAACCTGGAGTGGCTGCATCTTGTCCAACCTTGTTTGGACAAGATGCATTAGAAATCCTAAACCTTTAAGAGACATAGGTCAAGATTCGGTTGGGGACACAACAACCACACCCAAAGGTGGGTTTGGGCTAAGAGGTTTCTGGTTAACCCCATACATTGTACTGGTGACTCTGAAGGAGTTATAGTTTAGTTTCAGTCTGCTCAGCATTTGGCCGAAAGCATGTAGACGTTACAGGACTGAACGCATAAACCCCAAAACAGAAAGAGCAAAGCATTACCAAGTCTATGAACTCAATTCGCTGAACCATGTTTTCAATCATCTACAAGGAATGTGATGGTCCTGTGTCTGTTTGTGTGGGAGGGGATCCTGCAGACCAACACTGCAAAGCAAAAGGGGCATCGACCAATACTGTAGCTGTCAATGTTAGAGAGACACAATGGCTACTGCAGGAATACAGGGATGAGTAGTGTCTAAACCGTCTGCTCAGTCCTACCTTACTACTAAACCAGTAGTGATCACAATCATAAAGGTGAAACAGGCACAGCCTGAGAAGGCCAGGTTATATCTGCATGATGGGTGTGAGGTGATAACAGCAGATACCGAAACAGAAGTAGTGCAAAGACTGCAAAATAAAAATGTCCAATCAAGTTTCTATAAAAAGTACACTTTAATCAAACAATAAGAATTCAATAAACTAACTAAAAACACTAACGAAAACCCACGCCTCCAAAGAAAACATAGAAAATGCAGACTGGTGTGGAATATCCCTCTGAGTAAACAAGCAGGGGTGTTTAGGTAAGAAATTGCAACAATGGGCCTCATTAGGACCCTGGCGGAGAGGGTATTACGCCAGCGTAGTGCATGGCGTACCTCTCCGCCATACTACGAGTTCCCGTAGCGCCATGGAGGTTTTCTCCGCCTGGTTTTACCAGCCGGAGAAAACCATGGCGCTACGGGACCTCGTTGTTAATTACGCCACCGTATTTTACGGTGGCGTAATTAACTCCTTCCCCACTCCCATTATACCCTATGGGGCGAAAATGGGAATGGGGAAGGGCAGAATGGGGATTGGGGATTTACCGCTCCGCCGAGGTCGGAATGGGGCGGTAAATCCGCCAACCCCCATGGCGCTATCGGCGGCTTTCCGCCATGCTTCGCGGTGCATTTAGCACCGCGAAGTCCGCCTGGGTCGTAATGAGGCCCAATGTCACTGTCCAGAAAGGATAGGTCTTGAAGAACAAGTTGGAAAAGGGGCTTCTTGGTACCTTAGCTGTGGTCGAGCCAAAGTCAAGGAGGTTCAAATCGATGACAATGGCAGTCGGCTTCAAGTCAGTTTGATGGTGCAGTCTCCCAAAGCGTCAAGTCAGCATTTCAGAGGTGAGATGATGTCTTACAATGCTTCAATCAGCGGTTGAGCTAGTGGCAAGATGAAGGCTTTTGCTGGGTCGCTGTATTGTTCACGACGGCGAGTTCGATGCCTTCCAGCAGGTCAAGTCGGCACTCAAGTCAGGTGCTTGCAAAAAGATTATGCCTGCGGTTGGGTTGCTTGAGATCGTCCACAGCAATGGTTTGAGCCAGTGCCCGGATGGCTCAAAATGAAGTGAGCATTTCAAAGTTTGTGTAAATTGCCAAAAGCAGCAAGGATCCTGTGGAAGCTCAGATTGTGTTGACCATGGCTGAAGGGCTTCAAATACAGTTCAAAGTGGTAACACAGGATTCCAGCTGCCCTTGGACTTCTGGTTTGCTGTGAATCCCAGTCTAGCGGCTCCAGAACAAGGTGTGTCCCTCTTGCTCTGCACTACCAGTCTAGGGTGTTTGGCAGGCATCTACAAGGGTTCCTTCAGCTCCAGTGAGGAGCCTGGTTCCAGTGCATCAGACCAAGTGGCAGGCCTTGGTCCCCAGCAGTTCACCGCCACTGATCCCTTGGGATGGTTAGGGAGCAGAGCTGTTCTCTACCGTGGTTAACTTCTGCCTTCACCTCTGTGGTGGAGGACTCTGGAATGTACTGCACCCCCAACCGAGTTAAAAAGGGTATTCTTATTATTCTTGGTGTCCAAGGATGAAGCAAGGATGCAGTAAGATACCCCTACATTATAAAGGCAAAATGCCACAGAGTATTGGTCTAAATCAAGCCTGCTGTAAGGAGTCTAATCCCCATTGTTGTAAAAAGTGACTCTTGTTTTATGAGATCATACCCAGAGTGACTTGTTCTGTGTGACAGATAACCAGAATAGCGGGACCCTTCTGCAGCCCTATATCCCTCTCTGGCTACTCTAACTTTTGGCTACTCTAACTTTACCCCTTAACCCCTTATGGCCTCAAAAGGAACTCTGGTGTGCAGCATTTTACTGTGAGGCAAGCTGTGTTATGTCAGTGCTACCCTTTGAAGCACTGTTACCAGGAGACCACCTGTGGGAGGTTTGGATGTCCCGGGGAAGGGGCACATTTCTTGCTGGAGAATTCAAATGAGTCAGAGTGCTGCCTATTGTCTCACTTGGCAGTGGTGGAAACAATTAGACTAGCCATGAATAGACATGGCTCTGGTATAGCTGTGCCTAGCCGCACAGAGTTGACAATTGCATGATATCCAATTGCATGTACTTATCAGCCACCATACCACAAGCAGGCATGTCTTATGTTTACAGACTACCCTGCCACGAGACTCATTAAGGCAGGCAATCATCTGAATTTAGCTCAGAGGTGCAGACATTAAAATTCTACTGCTGGCTGTGATATTCCTTGCAATTGTCAGGGATGCAAGCGTGAACTTTGAACCTGCTCTGTGCCACAGTAGAGCTGGCGCTGTCATGTCAGCCGACAGGTTATAGCAAGGCACATGTGTTTAGTATAATTTTTGCATGGAGCATTATGAAAAGGGGGTCTGATTAGCAGACTAACCTTTTAGAAACAGCTATGCTCATAATGTTATTTACTAATATAAAACACTTTGGCGTTCACACCCGTGCAGACTGCATTCTGTCGCAGTTAGGAATTGAGAGGAGGAGCTCAGCTGATCATACCGATTGGTGTGTTTTACATTTGTGCAATGCATTCATCAAAGAGGAATGGCAAAGACCATGGTATCCTCTTCGCACTAAGGATAATGATTTCAATTCAGCATGCCTTGAATCTGGAAGCCAATGCGGAGAACATAGAGCACCCAGCAAATGACCTCTCTTTTTTGTATAGAAAGAGCCATGCCAACATGTGGAAGATGTTCCATGAACCCCTCAGTCTGAGTAGGAGCTGGGTATTGTCAGCATACATGAAGTGGTCGAAGGACTGGGTAAGTGCTACTTGGGGCTGTATATATAAGAAAAGTATTTGCAACCGCATTAACACTGTGGCATTCGGCAAGAGATCACAAGATAATTTGATACAGCCAAGAGTGCAGACACGCACCCCGGCCTCATGAAGCCACCACTGGAGGATGGCGTGGACTAAAATACATCAAATAAAATCAGTGCTCCAATACTGCCAATATAGGCCATCCTCCTGACGTCACACACCCAGCGGATTCTGTAGTTCTTTCGGGATGAAAAACCGGCCTTGTGAGAGGCGAAAAGGCAGGGCTGATCTAGAAAGGGCTGGAGTTGCTTACTGACAGCACTCAATCATCTTAGCTGGAAAAGGCATCAAAGAAATAGGATGATGATTGGCAGGGAAAGTAAACAATCAGATCGCCTTCTTCAATCCAAAAATGGACGGTAGCCTGATTGAGGCACTTGGACATCATCCTAAACAGCAATACATTTACAATGTTCCAAGTATCTTCTTCATTGAAATGGCCTAACGTTTTGCTTTTCTTCCCCAGACGTGTCTCTCTAGTAGCATTATTTTCCATAGGTGTAGTTATTCCTTTCAATTAGTTGATAGCAGTTGTTTTTTTAGTGAATATGGACAACAACAATTCATGACGATCCGGTTGTTCGTGGTTAGTTTACATTTACTGATGAAGATAGTTGTCAATGTCAGTGAGTATTAAAAAGAATCTAAATGCATTTGGTGGCTTTTTTGTTGTGGTGTATTTGTGTGATGCATGTTTTTATGGCTAGAGTGTCTTTGTTTTGTATGGCACTTTCGATTTGTTGACCTAAAGGCTGATTTTGTAACCACACATTTGCGCAGCAGTTGACTCCTGCGTTCTTTATGGATGTAGGCATTTTGTTTTAAAGGATAATTGTATTACCGCCTTTCTTTGGGCTTCTAATTTGGTGCAGTCTTAGTACTGTTTATTTGGAGATAGACGGCGATGTTGGGGTTTGGGAGTTTTGATTGCTCTTCCTGTTTTATACAGCAATCATCTCATGATACATGTGGTGCATATAGTAACCTTAGCAGCTCATATTCATTTGCATTGTATGTGGGCAGCTAGTTTACACACGCCAAGTATATGTTTTCTAGACAATGCTAGATTGCTCATTCCTTCGGTAAAAACTTAGATCCAGTGACAATGGTGGTTGTGTCTAAACAATTTTCTTGTGATTTAGTCATAGGCAGGTGAATTGGGGAAATGTTTTCTTGTTACATAAATGTCTTTACGTTGTTGAAAATATGCAAATATCATGGCCGGTGGACCAAAGGACATTTGGGGCTCGATCACACTATACCTAGCCGATATGGGACAAAGGGAAGGAGACCAGGACGAAATGAATGATGCAATTGTATAATGATTGAACGATGTAATATAGACCATGTGTGAAACCAGCGCTGTAACCATGAACAGAATGTAATCATGATCTGTGCAAGTTAAATAAAAGTAAAACAAAAAAATGCAAATATTTAATGCGGAGTGCACCTTTAACACTGTCAAACTGAATTTGAAGTGATCCTATAAACATATAACTGCTTTGTTTTTGAAAACATATAATGTACCCCATTGCCCCATTTGCCAATCCACGTTCTAAAATAACATTTCAACGCAGTACTTTTCTGGCTTGCATACAAATATTTAAAGTGCTAGGAAGTCTGCTGTTCTTGATACTGCATGTTCTAACTCTTTTAACCTTGTTGTGCTTCTGCAGTCACTTTAATAGTTAAGCCATGTCTTTGGATTTGGTCAACAGCTTAAAATACAGTGATGGGTTGATGTTATGCATGGACCCCTTCACTAATACATTTTTCACAGTCTACTAAAGTGGACATTAGACAGTCTGATTTTTTACCTTTTGTATATACGTATTGTAATGTAATGTAATGTGTCATTTGTGTAGCGCCTTTTCTCATTGGTATGGCCTCACAGTGATGTAGGTGAACACCCTCGGGGGACCAAAGGACAAATTATGGGAGATTCATCAGAGGAGTTTTGAAATTCAGATGCCGATCCAATCAGCCATGACCGTGCTATGGAGCGCTGCAAGAAGAGGCGGACAGGGTTCCTGCCACGATGCCCAAGCTGCGTTGGTGACTGCGTGACCCAGCTGCATCCGGAGGACCATAGATCCCTTGGGGCACCGCGGCCCATCACGGATGGATTTGGGAACACTGGAGGTTAGATTTTGACCTAGTCTGATTAGTCATTCATTGCAAAGAGGGGCAGACTGGCGTCCTGCTACGATGCCCATGCCGGGTCAGTGACTAGGTGGCCCCGACTGTGCTCAGGGGACTGTGAACCATTTGGGGTACAATGGCCCACCACGGACGGCTAAGGCCGGCTGCCGTAGGTGCTGCACTTCATCCTGGAGAGTGATACCGTTGCTGGGCCGTGGGCTCGGCACAATGCCAACAGCGTCAGGTTGAAGGTTCGTGGCATAGGGGATGCAGGGCAGTCATGAGCGGCCTCCGACTTAGGAGGGGTGGTTTACTGAACTGATGTTGGCTACATCATTGGGATGAAATTAAGCATACAATACTTTTAAACAAGGTGTTACCCTAAAGGAGTTACTTCTCATTGATCTGAAATGCCAAAGCTTTAGTACAGACTGTACGATTAACAGCTACTATCTCACAATCGCAAGCCGGTGCTTGCAGTCACTTTCACAGGAACGAAAACAAAATGGCGATCAGAGCTGATCAAAAGCACCAGAGTGCACCAGAGCACTGAAGCGCAGCCGGCAGCGAGGACGGGAAACAAGAGTCCGGGAGAGAAGTGAAACGTGACTCCTCTGCAAAAATGCAGAGGCCAGATACTTCGACATCTAAATGTGTAAATGGAGAGAAGGAAGCAGCAGAGAGAAGGAAGTAGCAGCATTTGTCTGAGCGTTTAGGAGCGACACCACCAATCTGTCCTGCCCACAGCCCCTCCACCGGTCTGTCTGTGAGATCCCTGTGCTGATAGAAAGGATTAAAGAAGTGACATCTGTTGAAGACTTCCAGGGCTCTAATGAGACAGTGTAAATACATAAGGAGCCAGCACTATAGTTCACTGTAACCCGAGACTTAAAGCAAGATGCATCTAAATGAACCCCCTATTTTGTTCGCATTGATTCAATCTCCAATCTATAGACTGCCTTGGTTGCACATTGGGTGCTAGCGTTGACAGTGTTTACCCTGCTTCTGCCATAGGAAAGTCAGCTGCCCCTCCTGGCCACTTCTAAGTAGTAGCTGGTTTGCATGGCAGCACTTTCTACAAGGTTTTGGAGTTTGGCTGGCTGGCTGCGGGCATAGCGAAGTGGCCCTCATGTTGGATGGCTCCTGACTTTGCACACCTTTTTTCAGAAAAGCCTGGGAGGCCCCGTTACATTTCAAATAAGAGGAATCTCTCCATGTTTCAAGCTACCCACCTTGTTTTCGGCGAGCTTGGATGTCTCTTTCATCTGACATGTCTGCAACGGTCTTGCTGCTAGGTCGTCTGGAGAGTTTGTTGTGCATTGTGCAGTATCTCCTTTATCGCTTTCTCCGTCTTTTCACCTCTCTGCCCGATCCCTCCATGGTGGTGCTCTCCATCTCTCCTATTTAATTTAACTTGTACTCTATCAACTATCCTTCCTCTCGCTCAAAGCTTCAAGGAAACAGTTAAAAAAAGATCTCCTGGTCTTCAATAGAGGCATGCCCATCGCAGACACCTATGCTTTTTCCAGGCAGACTGTCACTGACATCCTCTAGTCGCTCCCTCTCCGGACCTATGAACTCCCGTCATGGTCTCTGTCCTCTCCCCTTACTCTTTGTCGGCCATCAATGGTGGCACCAGATGGGAAGTGCTCTTAACAGGCTTCTCATCCTCTAGGTGAATCATTAATGTCAATTGGAATGGCACTGTCATGGCCAAGGGCTCTCAACCCAACCTCCTCCTTCTTGATGGGTGACTTCCATCTCTTCTCAACTTCCCCCTTTCTCCTACCACTCCTCTGTCTGCCTCCCCTCTTGCCCCTTCTCCGCCACCGATGGGCATACCACTTCCCTGTATCCCTCCCGGAAGACCTTCAAAGGTGGAGCTCAGCTTCACCTAACATACCTGAATGCTCACTCTGCTGTTAAACACTCCTCTGATGCGCGTCTCCTTCTTGAAGACTTTGCCCTTGATGTTCTCGTGCTCTCTGAGCTTGCTATGTCACTGCTTTTGACACACTCCTTCTTGAGGGCTACACAATCTTCTCTAAGCCCAGGCCTAATCGGTCTGAAGGAGGAGTGGCCTTGATTTTCCTTGAATGGATCCCTGCTACTGTCATTCCTACTCAGACCTACTCCTTTGATTGCATCGTTTGTAGGCTTGGAGTCTCTCCAACCCTCTCGTTGATGTTCACCACCATCTACACAACCCCTGGCCCGGGGTCTCCCTCTACTTCTCTGAGTGGTCTGACCTCTCATCTTCTCTTCTTGGCTTCACCTCCAAGCTTCTCCTCCTCTGAGACTTTAATATTCTCCTTGGCTCTCCTGATTTGTCCACTGGACTCTTTTGCAGCTTCTGTGATTTTCCTTCCCTCACCATTCATCCCTCCAGTCCAATGCACTCAGCCGCACATACCTTGGATGCTCTCACTTCAGCAGTCATCCCCATCTCCAAACCACTCAATACACCTCTCTTCTGGTCTGAGCACGCTCTCCTGTCCTCTCACCTTGATATCTCTGGTCCTTCGGCTTAGTCCCTACCTGCACTGCCAGCCTCCTCCTCTTTCATTCAACTGATGGAGCGGGTGTCAATCGCTGCTTTTGCCTCCACTTTCATTCCCCCTACCGCTCCTGCCACTGACTTCCACACCAACTCTGCCCTGGCCAATCTTCACCTCGCTATCAACAAACCCCTGGACATCCTTGCCCCTGTCATGAGGATCTGCATGAAGCCTGCCTCCAAGCACAACTCCTGGTATGACACTCACCTAGCTTCTTTGAAGCGAAAAGGCAGAGTTGCTGAGCAGAATTGGCAGGCATCAAGCACATCCTGTGATAGACTGGCCTCCTGCCTCCTCCAAAGGCAATACAGACTCTCCATATGATTGAAGAAGAGGGCCTATATCCAAGCCTGCATCTCTGGGGCCACTGACAACACTGGCAAACTGTTCAAAATCTGCAAGGAACTCGCCAATACTACTGCAGTTTCCACTTTTCCCCTTCCTTCCCTGACCCTCTGTACTTCACTGGCTTCCCACTTCTTAAATAAAACTCAGGACATCCTGTCCTCATTCTCCTCTACTAGACCCTGCCCTCCCCAGCTCTCTGACATCTATTGGCCCCCATCTCCACTTCCCTTCTACTCTCCTCTTTTGCACCCATAGCATCGGTCGAGGTCTCTAGACAAGTCCTCTCTATGAAAGTCTCCTCCAAATAGATGCTCCCCTGCTCTTCCAGAACTATCAAGGACAACATTGCCTCCGTTGCATCAGCCTTGGCCGATTTCTGTAATCACTACCTTGCCACTGGCTCTTTCCCTCTCCCCTCAAGCACTTCCTTGTTCATTCTCTCCTCAAAAAGCCCTCTGCCAACCCCTCCTGCCCAGTTAACTACCGCCCTATCTCCATTAGCCCCTTCCTGGGCAAACACCTGGAGAAACTTGCCATCTCTCCTGGAGAAACTTGCCATCTCTCAACTGATCCAACATACTGAATCTGTTGCTTGTCTCCACAACCACCAATATGGCTTCAGAGCAGTCAGAGGCATGGAAACTGTTCTACTGAACACCGTGAACACTTGCTCTCATATCTCAATTCCAACTCTACAACCATTCTTATCCTCCTGGATCCTTCCTATTCCTTTGACATGGTCAATCATAACACCTTGACTAATTGGCTTTGTGATACCCTTTGCATCACATGCCTGGCACTGGTTGACCTATTTCCTCTCCGACCAACCTACCCAGTTTTAACTGGGCCCTTTTATGTCCCCTATCACTCTTTCCACTTGCGGTGTCCCTCAAGTCTCTATCCTCTCGTCGTGGGTCTTCAACATCTACCTTGCCCCTTTGGCCCACCTGATCTCCTCTTTCAGTCCTCACAGTTATGCAGATGACACACAGCTCTCCTTCAAGCTTACCTCTACTTCCTTCTCTTCGACCTTTCTCATCCCTGACTGCCTGACTGCTATTTAGGCATGGTGTGCTGCCATAATGCCTCAATGCCAGTAAATTTGAGATCCCCCTCATTGGGACCCCAGCTCCCTCCTTCCCTCTGGTCGCCCTCTATGGGTTCCAGTGACATAGCACAAAATTTGGGGGCCCCCTTGTGAGCCATGCTGAACCCCCACCCCCTTAGCTCAGAAACAAATCACAGGTCATGTCACACCCTGGGCACCATGCTTGCGCAATGCGCACAAACGTGCTGCTGCAGGGGTGAGCCGCACACTGCACTGGGAGAAAGATATCAATATGTGTTTTAATGCATTATACAGCACACTTTCTGAGAAAAATTGGCTAAAAAGCCAGAGTGTTTGCAATTGTTTTGTAGGGTAACACAACTCCAAAAATCCAATACATGCAATTTACCAACAGTTCACAGGAATATTAATGCTTCAATTAATTTAATGCTTTTCTTTTAGAAATGTCATTCCACAGTGAAAACATATACAACCAGCTGCACAATGTAGACCAGGCTAGACACATAATAATAATATATTACAGTAAAGCAATGCAGGCCACATTTAGACATACCTAGACACCAAAATGCCAGTTAAAACAATAACACTTGTCATGGTTATTTTATCACAGATGCGCTGAAAAATACACAATGCCATAGTAAGAAACAGCTAGACTGGCAGCACTCAAATGCCAGTCTAGCTAGGCAATTACACTAAGCAGGACTGCTTTATCAGAGATGCCCAGTTAAGAAAAGGCAACCCAAACTAAGAAATGACTAGAGTGGCTGCACGAAATGGCCTCTCTAGCCACTAATAATACATATCATGCTTCCTTAGCCTGGACATGGATGACTATTGGGATTATCACACAAAACCCATCATACCCCACACATTTCCACTCCTTCCCCCCTGATCCAACCTGCAAAATTAGCTCCTTTGCCCAGAATTACCTCCATTTCCCTCTTCTTTGTCTCAGTGCTTACGTATGAGACACCTTGCCTCATAGGTACGTACTGGGATGAAGAAGAGTGGGACTTGGAGTTATGAATATTGCAGGTAGCTAAACCAGACATTATCTCCATGGCCCTCTACCTCATCCCAGTACTTGTGTATGAGGCAAAGTGCTTCATACACAAGTACTGGGACAAGATGAATAGGGTTAGGAGTAATGAAGATTACCAATAAGTTATCCTGGCATTTAGCACAAGCAGTGGCGCAACACCACTGAGTTGACTGGGTTTCAGCCCCTCACCCTGAAATATTGAGTTATGTTGACTCGACCTGGCTGACCTACAGAGCCGTTGCCAGACAGAACAGCACACAGATATTAAATGGTACTTGGGTTTCGCTGTTAACAAAGGCCCCGGCAATTACTAACCTAATGCATTACACTGTTAGTACCAGTTAGTACTGCACTCAAATGCTTAATTTTTTAGGCAATTGAAATTGTGATGTGGATTTAGTACTTGCATACCAGGGGAGTGATTCAAAGGGTAAGGAGGAGATAGGACACCACTCATTCTCACAGCAGTCCATAACTGAGTGCTTTCAGACTTAAAGGAGGGAGTTAACTGCTTGTAACATTGAAGCTGCACTTGAATAGTCTCATTAGAATGGGTAAAGAAGTTAGATGCCCCCACACAAATAAATGTTCCCCTCCCCCACCGCCCATGCAGTTGGCGCCTCTCCCAACATTTGAAGGGTTAGCCCCTCCTGAAATGTAGGTTTCATTGCACCACTGAACACAAGCACACACACCATTCACCATACACACCCAGCCACCCATACGTTTAAGGGTGTACCATTTAACCATAGAAGGACACCCAGGTAGCCACCCATGCATTTAAGTATGCATCCTTTCACCAAACAGGCACACCTAGGCAACCACCCATACAATTAACTGTGCACCCTTTCGCCCTACAGGCACACCCAGACAGCCACCCATACATCATGCACTCACTCATTTATGAATATTACATTACATACATATATACACACACACGTACATGCACACACACACATTTAAAGAAAATAAATGTTACCTTTAATCCGTTGGTCCAGGCAACAAGGCTTTCAGCTCCCTGCAGCATCCAGGAACACGTGTTCCCGTCTTCTGTGGAGAATCCTGAGGCCTCCATGTCATGAGGTGGAGGGGAGTCCTATTACTTCAAAAAGAAATAGTTTATTTTTAAGGCACTCTGACTTCTTAAAGAACATATTTCTGTTGAAGGACAGAACCGTGACTTCAAAAAGAAACAATTTCATTTTTAAGTCATAGGGCTCCCCTCACCCCATGACATGGAGGCCTCCAGCCTGGATGCTTCCATGTCATGGGGTGAGTGCAGCCCTCAGACTTAAAAAATAAATAGTTTCTTTTTGGAAATCACACTGCTTTCATACCCTGTAACAAAAAGAAACTATTTCATTAAAAAAAATGTTTTTTTTCCCACCAGTGGCCCCCTCCCAGGATATGTACTGGCAGGCCCCCCTGCTACACCAGTGATGGGTCCCCACCCGTCACCCTCTTGTGAGTAAAAAACCTAGGTGCCATCTTTGACTCCTCTCTCTCTTTCTCTTCTCACATCGCGGCCCACTATCATCCACAAGGTGTTCTGGGGCCTGGGACTCCACTACATCCAACTCTCTCTCCCTAAATACCTTCCTGCTAGAGCCCTCTGTTCTTCTAGCTCCAACTCTCTGCTGATCAGACGCTTCACTATGCAGAGAGTGGGGGGTTGATGTTTATGTTTATGTTATGTTTATGTTTATATGTTTGTATAGTGCCGCAGCCCACAGGCATCAGGGCGCTTAACATGGAAACGCGGACAACAGTAAATGAAAGGACAAGCAGGCCCTATTAATAGGTAGAGGCTGGAGGTCCTGAGGGTAAGTTTATCTAAAGAGGGCTGTTTTCAACATCTTTCCGAACTTAAGATAATTTGGTTCTCGTCTAAGTTGAAGTGGGAGTTCATTCCATTTTAGGGAGGCTTTAACAGGAAATGCTCGACCCAGTCCGTTTACTTTTTTTGCAGTTCATGATTGAATTCAGCCTTTATTTTCAGACCTTAAGCTCCTAAGCTCTGTCTCCTCCACAGGAGCCTCCCTCTGGAATGGTCTGCCTGCTCCTCTCAGATTTGAGCCGGTCCTCCTTAAGTTCCAGAAGCTCCTCAAGACCCTCCTTTTCTGTTCTTCCTTCCCTCTCTCCATCCCCTGCTAACACCCCATCTGCCACAGTGAATGGCTGCCTGGTTCCCTATGAGCTCTACAGGGCACCAGGCCCCCCCTGGCAAGTCCCCCCTCGCACTTAGCATGTGGACCCTCTCCCCATGCACCCTGTGCAATCTCTGGGACTTGCCCCCCTCGCCTACCCCTAGCATTTGCCTGGCCCCAGTCGACCCTCTTCCACCCCAACCTCCAACCCCATTTTCTCCTGCACTCTCTCCTCTTACCCCTCACTTCCCTTCCCACCATTGCACTTCACATTTTGCTCTTCCAGCACTTCTCCCCCTTTTCCCTTGCACTTCTTGTTACTGCACTTGCACAATCCAAATGTCACAAGGCCTATTAGCACCACCCT
Organism: Ambystoma mexicanum; assembly: GCF_040938575.1. Lineage (NCBI taxonomy): Eukaryota > Metazoa > Chordata > Amphibia > Caudata > Ambystomatidae > Ambystoma > Ambystoma mexicanum. Next base: position 228,463,752 of record NC_090927.1, on the reverse strand, counting down.
TGTTATCTTTCTCCCTTGGTCCCGCCCCCACAATTTTTTGCCTTGTGGTGCCTTGAAACATTATTGTTGTAAAAGCACCTTACAAATGCCCAATAAATAAATAAATAAAACGTGTGCGCGTATTTTAGCCAATACGAAGGTAGGTAGGGGCGGCCAAGTCCCTGTTAATGCCCCATGTGGAGCTGGCTTGTGGATGGGTGCTGTAATGTTGTCATGAGAGTATGAAAGGTCAAGAAACCGATTATTTGTCTAGCTAGCTCACATTTTTGGTGTGCAACGTAGCTGCATTCTAATGGCAGAGGTTTTGTGTGTGATGTGTCATTCGAGTAGTGTTTGATAGCAGATGCGTGGGGCTGGGTGCCAAGCCTGCGGCTATCTTCCATTGACATAGAGGGTGATACGTACATGTGTGTTCCTGGCTGGTTTCTTAGTTTTATAGGCTTGGCGTGGATTCTGTACTCCGTTCTCTGGTTTATTCTTTCCATCATTCAGTACATTCTTTCAAGGGTTCATTGCTGTCTCGGCCTATCTGACAGGGGGATAAATAACCTGAGGTGCACATGGGTTTGTCAAGATGTTGGGGAGGGAGGGCAGGTCTTGAGGGCATTCCAGAAGGCAAGGTCATCATCTAATCTGAGGATGCAGAGGGTGTTCCAGATAGTGGGAGACTGGACGGAGAAGGACGATCCCCCTAATCCTGATGATTTGCAGGGAGGTTGACAAGGAGACGTGCGGTGCCAGATCACAGGTTTCTAGGGGTAGGTAAGGGGTGAGCTTGTAGACTTGGGAGGCAGGCCAAAATGGAGAAGGCCATGTTGAAGACCCCAGGCATAGCCACAGTTTTGGGCCAGGGATCAACAGGGAGTGCGTTGTGTGTGCAGAAGGACTGAGTCCCCCCTCAGGCAATAACAGGCAGACTACACCTAAAGAGTAGGAACACCAATGAATGATTTATTACAGGCAGAATATTAGGCTTATTTCCAACAGTGTAAGTTAGGCACACTGGACATGCACACTGGACATGGATGAGTGTCTTCACTGGGCTATGGGTAAAAGGCGGAGCATTAATAGCAGGCATACAGGCTAGGCACACCCACTTTCATGGGACCCGGGGGCCTGAGGAGTACTCTTGGATATAGGGGGCGGGTGGGCTTAGAGAGGAGGGGAGAGGACGAGAGAGACTGGGGAGAGGGGAGAGAGAAGAAAGAATGGGCAACTGGGGAGCGGTGAGAGAGAGAGACAGAGTCAGGAGTGAGGAGGTAAAAAGCCAGTGGGGAGATAGTGTGAGAGGGGAGAGAAGGGTGCTAAAAGAGAGAGAGAAGCAGGGGCAGAGAGGCTGGGAGACATACTGGTGGAAAAATAGAGCAGGTTGGGAGAGAAGGAGGAGAAAAGGGGGGAATGGAGAAGTGCAGACAGGGAAAACCAGTACGTGCTAAAAAGGGCCTTCTCAACTCCTCCGCCCAACCCACACTGTCAGCAAACTATCAAAAGCAACCAAAAAGAGAGCCAGGTCCTCTCTCTGAACGCTTATAAGGCTATCGCTCCCTGCACTGCTGAGTCACGCCCATGATGGCCACAACAGGTGGAAATGATTTCTCACTGTTCCCAGGGCTCACTACAGGCTTGGTGACAGGAAAAAGGTAGGGAAATTACGGGGTGTGGGAGAAGTGCCCATTCAGAGCCAGCCCACCCCCATGATGAACATAAGTATGTATTTGTACGCATTTGTATTTGTAGTGCGACACTCGGGAACCAAGCAGAAGCTGAATCTGGGCACAGATGTATCGACAGATAAATGTTCAACTTCTTCCAAAATAAAAGCATGGAATCGATCATAATCGGAATTCGTGCATATATCTCCACAGTGGACAAACGGGGAGGGAGGAATACTGAGAAGGTTTTGTCCCGAGGATCTAAGCACATGTGGAGGGTGGTGCAGAAAGATTTTGGAGGTAAGATAGCTGAGGGCGATAATATGAATGCATTTAAAATTCAGACAGAGTGTCTTAAACATAATCCTCTGCTGCGCAGGCAGCCAATGCAAGGTCCTGCAATAAGCCGAGACTGATACAGACCTGGGAAGACTGAAAAGAAGTCAAACTGCTGCATTCTGGGCTTCTTGATGGCGATGTATCTGGGTGATTGGAATGCCCAGTAAAAAGTTATTGCTGTGATCGGGTCTTGAGTTAACCACTGTCCACAGGACTGTCGAGCGATCTGATTCTGTGATGAGTGGCAGGACCGGTTTTAAAAGTGTCAATTGATAATACATGGATTTGTGAATTACAATTTAAAGTTGACTGCTAAATGCAGCCAAGGGTTTTGACTTTCCAGAGAAGAAACTTGGAACATCAAAAAGTGATGAACATAGAGTTTCAGAGTGGAAACCTTTATGTTTATGTTTTTTGGACCAAGTACAATCACCTCAGTTTTTGGGGGGTTCTGTTGGAGCTTGCTTTTGAGCATCCATATCTTTATTCTTTTGTGCACTGGCTTGCACCCGAACGATGACTTTGGGAGAATTCTTAAGCCGAACATAAATGTGTGTGTCGTTAGCGTAAGAATGAACACTAAGAAGAAACTCAGCAAAAATGGCCTGATGTAAACATTAAACAACAGGGGGAAAGGGGAGACCCTTGTGGTACACCTCAGAGAACAGAGATCCAGGTAATAAGTTCCCACTTTATCTAATTGAATCTGATTGGATAGGCGGGATGAGAACCACTTCAGTGTTTCCTCAGATACCCTGGCTACTTCAGCCAGTTCAATGAAAAGAATCGCCAAAGCGACTGTATCAAATGCCACTGACAGGTCGAGCATGACCAGCATGTTCAGAACTCCCTCATCAGCGGCCCTGAGGATGTCGGCCCACCCTGCCACTAAGATAGTTTTGGTACCATGACCGGACCTAAAGCCAGATTGGAATGTATCAAAGATCTAATTGTCTTCCCATAACTTCTGCAATTGTACTGTTGCTATTTTTTCAAGTATCTTAGATGGCCACCTCAGACCAGCAATAGGTCGATAGTTAGATAACGCACTATGTTTGAGTGTGTTTTTTTAAAAAGGTTAAGAAGATTCTTTTAGGTCTGGGGCTCACAGCCTTGAGTTAGTGATGAAAACCATAAAGGAGGAAGAGGGTTGTTCATAATTATGGTTTGTAGGTTTGAGATTATCAATCAAGGACTCATTTTCATCACTAGTGACAAAAGAGAATGAGCATTTAGAATGTATTGATGGAGAGAGGGGCACATCATCTGTATTTCAGAGACCATTTTGTAAATCCATGGGTTGTATGTCGAAGTTCTGTTGAATAAGATTCACTTTTGCCATAAAGAAGTCATTGAATTTGTTTGCCAATTTGGGTGATGGGGCCAAACTGAGTGAGGTGCATGCAGAGGACGTCAGGCTTTTTATTGTAGCAAAAACCGGCAATGCTGTGATGAGATCCAATGTCTGCTATCCATACAGCGCAGGAACACAGGGTAAACGATTGGCAATGTCCAGTGTGCCATAAAAAAAGCAACTATAGGGATCATAACGTAAACATTTACAAATTACAGTGAGCAGGCAATGTTGGAACCAAGTACAGTGAAGTGTCACTGCAATAACTAAACACAGGATAAAATACAAACACAGGAGAACATGCAAGCACTTGGCAGGAATAAACCACAATTATGGGAAATGTAATCAGGGCTTATCAGAAACAGCAGTCATAAACAGCACAGAAACTGTAGTCAGGGGCGAGTGGGTAGATTCATAGGCAGGGAAAAGAAATATACAGTCACATACAGTGCAAGATGGAAAATACATTTGGGGAAAATGAAAGCCATGCAATGCATTGGTAAAATGAAAACCCACAGTAAACTCATGTGACATATGTGTGAAACAAGGGCAAAGGCCGTCAGGAGTCCACACATGGAGACTCCCATTTCCACAGCCCCCTCTGGTTCTGAAAAGGTGCCACATCAACTGGGCTGGGGACCAGCATCACACCTCAATTTGGGTCAGTCTGTAAAGTTCTTGGTTTAGGGAGTCTGAATTCTAAGATGTGAGGGGGATATAAGCCATGTTCAAGTAGGGCTCGGGCGTCTGGCAGCACTTTGACATGAGGCATGGAAGTTGTTGGCAGATGACAGTTCAATCAACCCCCCCCATAAAGGACGTGTGAAAGCAGTTTACCCCAGATGGAGCTTAACCAGTCTTTTATTCCATCCAGAAATTCCTTGGATGTATCCTTGGAGGTAGCCCGAGTGAGGTGATGTGAGCGGCATGGTCTACGATTTCATCAGAAGAGTCTGGAACCAATTCACAAAACTCTGATCCAATAAGTATACACACTGCACCATGGGAAGCCAATATCATGTCGAGGGCCATACCGTTTTGGAAAGCCAGTTTACTCAACTTCCTTTGTTTGGTGGCTAATGTTTCCAATGAGACTGCAGTCTCCTTCACCACCACCTCCAGAATTGTCTGCGGCTGATATACAGCCCAACCTACTCTCATGACACCCATCTAGGGTATTAATGCAGTGCCATACAGTTGTGTGTCTGTCAGGTCAGCTTTTCCCAAGAGAAGAAAGACAGAGGTTGTGGCCTGAGAATAGATTGAGTTTGTAACATGTGAAAATACAGAGAAGAAGAAGCATATGGTATGGGCAGTGAAAAGCCAGCAAAAGCAATGTGTTGGTTTATGGCCAAAGAGGAGGCAAAGAGAGAAAAAAAAAAAAACCCACTGTCCAAAGAGAGAGTGGATGGAGAAAATCTAGAATGCCTGCCAAAAGATAAAGTGGGTAGGAAAAAGTACAAGGCTCTTGCCATGGAAAAGACACAGAAAGGAAAGGCTGAATATCCAGCCATGGAAATGGTACAGAAATAAAAGACTGAGGCCCTGTCGATGGGAAAGGCAGATAAAGCAGACAAAGAGGCTGTGTTTAGGGAGAGTGCCCTGGGCGCTAACTCAGGGAGAAGACTAGTGTAGCCGGTTGCATGCTGTTCCAGAAAGAAAGACACGGATACCAGAGTTAATAAATATTCTTCATTCAATGTCTGTGTGTGTATGGAGTGCCAAAGGGCTGAATGGAAGGTTGGAAAGAAAACATTAAAAATAACAAAGGAATAGAACACTCTGAAGTGGGAAAAGCGACCAAAAGGCTCCCACCAATCCCCTCTCAACCATGGCCTAGAGGATCACGGCCCAGGCACCCGCCGCGAGAGGAGTTTGCCCATCTCCCAGACGACCAAATACCCTGGTACAAGAACATACGAATGTGCCCACTCGCATGCCCACCCGCATGCCCACCAGCCTGCCCTGCACATGCCGACACCTGCGGCATGGATGAACTCGACTAAACCATCTAGCACCAAATCAACACATCGTTAGAGATGCCATGACGGTCTGCACAGTCGTGCAACATACACACTGGACACTCCCACATCAATTCACACGAAGAACATGCTCAGTGCTATGACGCAGGCGACGGACATACTCACGGACGTGCATCTTTATTATTTTCAACATAGGCTTTTCAAATGCAGAAACGCAAGACGCATAATGAACTTATCTAAAAAGGCTTGCTCACGCTTCTTCTAAAACCATGTACCATAATGAGGAATATAACGAAGACACGATACTGAGGATAGAACAACACAACACCATAACCTACAGCGCCCTACATTAAATGGTTTCTCCTATGCACCAGGCCCAAGTAGGCCGCAAGCAAAAGCTTTCATAAACATTGAATGAGCAAGGGTTCGGTTGCTGACCCTGCAGAATGAGCCCAGCGAAAGCAGACAGTCAAGGGCACAACATTGCAAACTTGCATACCGCAAGCCGACGCCAAGGTTGCACCTGCAAGATAAGCCCGGCACACAGTGAGAAATATAATATGAATTGTGCAGAATTCTGCCTCAACCACGGTCCCTACCTCACGTGACCGAGCCGAACTTGATAGGGTGCCAAGCCCAGGAGGAAGAAGGCGTCTGGATCCCCCGTCTCAAGACACAGGGAGATACAATTAAGCGACTCAACAGACATCTGCGACGGTGGGAGTAGTCGGCCTTCCTGCTCATGAATAAGTCCTCACATTCTCTGCACACACCCATAGTGAAACATTGTTGCAAATGACAGGTGCACCGCGAGCTGGGAACAGCGATGGTCCCAGACTGGGGGGCTCGCGGGTGAACCAATCAGAACATGGGACCCTTATCACTGACGCCATTCACATTGACCAATCCTCAGGGGTCTTCATGTAACAATTTTTATGTATCAAACTGAAGGGACAACCCAAGTATACCACCTGACTGACACTTAACCAATAACCAAGTCTTCTATACGTATGCTATACTAACCCTACCACTCGGAGAACCAATCCAGAGTGGCGATAGTTTTTTTGTTAATTTTGCTAAGGTGACGCAAGTAGTGCGTCACGCTAAGGTAAAAAGGGCCTGCGAGCCCCACGCTGCTGAGAGAGTGTCAGGACGGACGCGTACGATCCTTGGCCATCCCTGCCGTTTTGTTTAATAAACAGCAGAATCACCTTGCTTCTTGCGTGTGTCTCATACTCTATCTTTTGGGATATACGGGAGGAGTTGGGGCCTCCCTGCCCGGAGGTCCACGGACGGCCCAGCAGGCCCCGGGAGAATTTCCCCCCGACAACTCTTGCCATAGAATGGACTGGGCAGGCAAGAAAAGTATCACAGTCCGGGGTCAGGGGCGGGGGGTTGCCTTGAGTAGTCCCCAATGGCCTAAGAACATTTGACCACTGCGTCATGTGACAGAGTCCCCACACCCAATGAGTTATGCATGGGGCCAGGACCATGGTAGCAGTTGGCCCAGCCAATGGCCAGAATGGACCAGTCCGGAAAAGTAAAGGGACCAAGTAGTGTGTGCACGGCTTCCTTAGCTGAAAATGAACAGCCCAGTCCAGGACACCTGAAGGGCGGAGCCCGAACTAGGCTGCCTGGCATTGCCCCACTGGTTGCAGGGCAGCCCGGGAGGAGAGGTGCAAGGCAGCCCGGCTGAAGAGCGGGACATGGTAAGTCTTGGGCTGCCTTGTCATTGCAGCTCAGGTGAAAAGAATCCTCAGTGCCGCCGCAGTCAGGCAGTCTGGGTGAAGCCACAGTGGGCCATCTCCTGCATCTCTGCAATGCATTAAAGGGCAGGCTGGTTAGAAAGAGGAGTGAACCACGGGAGAGGTGGTGACCACAGCAGCATTCCTGTTGCTATGGGGATGCTGCCTGACTTGAAAATAGTGCCCGGATGCAGTGGTGAGTGCGGTGGCATCTCCATGCCAACAGTAATGCCACCTAAAGCAATAATGGGCATGGGCCCCGGGGGTGACACAGGCAGCCCCTAATCCAACCTGAAGATTTAAGAAGGCCACGGGCATGAAATTGAGAGCAAGTGGGCCCCCAGCCAGTGGGGCCCACCCTGAGGATCAACAAAGACTGCGGGTCGTGGCAGTGAATAGGGTGATGTGAGGGGAGTTAATAACTGAAGCAGTCACCCCCATTTTGACATAAAATAGCATGTTTATTTTGCATGTTATTGTATGGTCTGTATATAGTTAGGTGTATATATAGTTAAGTGTATTGCAAATGGTAAGTAGTGTAGTGTAAATATTTATATATAGTGAAACTGCTAAGTAGGGGGAGAGTAGAGTTGGGAAACGTATTATAGGGAGTGGTATGTAGTATGTTAGGTAGGTGTGGGATATTAAGTATATATTAGAGGGTAGAGCGGAGGTTCCCTTGCAAAGGAACCGGTGGCTTGCCTGAAGCCATCTAGTGAGGTAGAACCACAAACAGAGGTCATCCTCTGGCCTCACACATCATGTGGGTGGAACCTAGAGGTAGGGAAAGGGTCTGTTGCATCAGTCCCACCCTATGTGTCCGCAAGACCTCTCCAAGGAAGGGTGGGCTGACGTAGCAGATCCCCATTGACATGGCACTCACATCAGGGGGATGTTGCAAAGTGGGTTAAAAATGTTTAAGGTAGTTTAAGTGATCTTACAAAGAGGGGTGCCCTTTAGATCCCTATAAAATTCTCCTTGGTGTCTGTGTCCATTACGCAAAATATGTACTTGGGTTATAGCCCATCTCCTGTTAACAGACATTTTATTTTCTGCTGCAGCACCCCTCCCTATCCAGCTCGCCTGGGGGTGTGGGGGCTAAGGGGAATTCCCATGGGGACTGTCCCTGCTCATGGGAAGCCAAGAGTAGACACAGCCACTGAACAGGCCCGAAAAACACAGGCTACGCTAGCTGGCACTAACCCAGGGATAACACAAGCCAGATAACTGACCTGAAGACTAGCCAGGGAGAAGACAAGAACCTTGTAGAGACCATTTTCCAATGAAGGGGACACGTTAGAATCCCAGTAAAATGGATGACCATCCCGACAAAGCAAATTCATTATCTTAAGTTAGAATTACTTCTATGTGTCATTTCCAATGACCTGTGACTGCCCCAAAAGCCTGCTTTTGTAGGTCTGAGGAAAACTCAATCCAAACATCTTTGTTCAGGATAGTGTTAAGCCATAGAAACCTTTATAAGCTTCTCTAACTTTGGCATGAGGGATCAGATCTGGCCTGATGAGTTGCACACATCATTCTGGGAACTTTCATGGACAAGAACAAAGGTTACAAAGCTAAAGCTTTTTTAATAGTCCTATAGCAAAATGCAATATAGCCATAGGCATATAGCTGGAAGAGTGACTATATAATGATAACAATAACATCAAATTTTATATAGTACTTGGTTCCCCTTGTGAGTGCTTCATAGTTTAGCAATTAAACCCACAGCAGCGGGCTGGATTGGTCATTAATGGCCTGGAGCCCAAGTTATGGGACAGAGTGAAGCAAGGGCCTTACTGCCGGTCCCTATTGCGTTATCAGCTGGTCCAGCCCGCCGCTCCAGGTGTTATTGCTATTAGACACATCCGTGGCTTGTATGAAGGTCGCACCAGATGCAGTCATAGAAATGGAGCAACCCGTCTTCCATTTTTATTTTGCAGAGCTCGATGAAGAGCAGAAAGAGGAGGGCGAATGAGGTGAGAGTGTGGGCGGGGGGGGCTTCAGGGATTGGGATGGAAGGTGTGAGTACTGGGCCAGTGGAGGGGAGGTTGGTGAGGATGGGTGCAGTGATATCGGCCCTCAAGGGACTTATCATATTCAGGGGTGAAGGTGCCGGCCTGAGGATGGATCGTGGGCTTGTATCATGAGATTCAGTCTGGGTTACTTGGCACCTGGTTGGCTGGCACCTTCTCCCTGTGTGACGTCATTTCTCACATCCGTCACATCCAATTCATCAAACTCAGAAGAATGATTGGCACTTTCATACCCATGACTACATTTGGACAGATATGTTTGAAGCCAGCATTTTAGTCATTGAGCTATCTGAAAAGAGACTTCACTTACCATATGAGGGTGTACTCGGACAATGGCTGGCAGCACATGGCCATATGAGGCTACACTTAGCATACGATTACTATACTGTCCTCATATAAGTTCCCGATGGGCCTATAGGGGTAAACGCATGTTACCTCTAACACTCCTAATTGTCTCATCGTCCGTCCTTTCCTCTCAGCCCTCACACCCCCTTTTTCTTGTGGAGCTCTGTAACAACTGATATGCACTCTTTGGGGTGTGTTATAAAACCTCTATAAATACATACGGGTATTACTGTTTATTGTGCGATTTGTGAAATGCTCACATCAAATAAATGACAGCGTTTGGGGCATCGAAATCCAATGACTTGGGAACAAGTAACAATATTTTCCAGTAAAAACAATATCAGGAAGCCTTTTAAGTTATGCCAGAAGTCTTCCTTGTGCAACCAATGAGGGAGAGACGTCAACTAGGCTGCAAATATGGCATTAAGGAACAATACCAAAGCAGCACAAACAGAATTCAGTGGTAACGGGCACAATGCTCGTATATGAAGTTAAAAGGCTGCCCTGTCTAGTTTGCAGTAAACATTTCCTATCAGAAGTCATGCAGGACAAATATCAGACAAAATAGCTGTGCCAAAGTAAGCTTGGCTAGTTTTAATGCAATAACACCTGAGTGGAAGCCCTGCAAAACATGTGTCAGTCTGAAAGGTGACAAAGGGGCCACATTGGCACATATCACAAGGTGGTGAATTTCACATCAGAGAAATCCCAGATGAAGGGTTTAATCTCATTGTGGCTGTAGAGAATAGAGAAAGCACAATTTGGATTTCCTCCCTACATCGTTTAGCATGTTTTTAGATAATGAGCCTCATTCCGAGTTTGGCGGTAATTCATTGGTAATGCCACCAAATTACTGCCAAAATCGGTTAACATTACTGCCACTTGGTCCTGTGGGTTTACCAAGGTTTACAAGTTGAGGTAAGGCGACGTGAGTCCCCATTTTAGGTATTTCTGCTGATTTTTGGCTTTAAAGTATAGGATGTACCACAAATGGTTTACCGCTCCGCCAGACTCAGAATGAGGCCCATCGTGGTTAATCATACGAGCCAGGGTGTTATCCCGGGTTACTCAGAGGTTGGGTTAGGAGAGTCAATAGCCACACTAGGAGGCTAGTCAGACCGCACCCAGTAGCCACACAGAGAGGGACCAACCGTATAAGGGGGAAGTAAACTTTACAGCAGCTTATGGAAATATCCAGAATTTTGCATATTGATGTTGCGTGGGTGCGCCCAGCACAGAAGCAATAGGAACCTTCAGAAAGATTTGGCCACTCATGGCCAAAGTAGCACAGCAAGTGGCAATTCCAACAGGCACCACCATTCCACTCCACACAACATGCAACGCTCAGGGTCCTGCTGGTGCAGAAAGCCTGGGTTAGGACCCCAGGGAGGTCCGCAATCATAGCCCAAAGCTGCAATTTAGCTCTGTGCAGGGATTCGTGATCTGTAACCTTTACTGGTTCCCTGGATTTTCATCATGCTCTCTAGATCCCAGGAAGTTTCCTGCTTCCGGTGCTAAGACTGATTTCTTTTTATTAATTATTAAAGTGTGAATCTGTTCACATCGCTGAGCCATCATAACAGCTCAATACGATAGTTCCAACTCATCTGATGTACTAATAATATCAAAATAATAACTGGTGAAATGTTTTCATGACTGATGTCAAAATCAGGAGTGGACTGGCCCATAGGGAACTCTGGAGATTTCCTGGTGGGCCTCTGCACCTTGAGCCTCTTTTGTGTGGTATTTCTAAATATTCCCATGGGGAAATGGTTGGGCTTGCTGAAAATGTGTAATATGGGGCCACTGAAAAGTATTTCCAGTGCCTCTTTTGGTTCCCAGTCCAAAACTATTCAAAATACGAAATGTTAAGGAGCCAGTCATGCAACACGAGGTAAGATATTCGAGGGCAGGATAGTGAGGAGGAACTCTGCTGTGTCAGCTCGTGCAATGTGAGGGCTAGGCCACCCGAAACTACCAATTATTCATCAAAGGGAGTCAATGGAAACTCCCCATGGAAACCTAAGAGGTTCAACATGTGGCTTAAATCGAAAAACACTGGGGATTACTCAAGGTTTCCAGAGAGGAACACAAAGTTAACCCATGAAAATCTGAGCAGAATTCCCAGTCAGTCTCCTCCCCATTGGCAGAGTTCTCTTCTGCTCTGATGCCAAAGAAACCTTGTTTGAGGGAAACATTTCAGAATGTGTGGTTATAACTCAGTGGTCTGTAACAGGGGAGTGTGTAGTTGGTTTGATGTTAAATGGGTATGTTGTAAGGGCATGTTGTGCTGAAGTGTGTGGCGCCAATGACTGCCATTCAACCTTCTATTTGGCCAAGATTGTGCTCTGTCAGGATGGAATATTTTTCTAGCATCCGATCATATATTTAATGAAAGATTTCATGTAGACAGACAGGGTGATATAAGCATGGTTAGCATCTTTTCTCACAGACCATGTAGCCAGAATACATTGGGAAGAGAAGTTTTCAACATCTACCCCTATAAGTGTAGATGTACCACAGGGCGCTAGTATCTCCCCTCTTCTTTTCAACCTATTTATGAAATATCTATGTATACTGCTAGAATCCATCGGCGTTCATTTTACTAACTACACCGATGATACACAATTAATGTTTGAGCTGGGGGGTATATATCAACTAGATAAGGAAAAGATTACAACCATCTATAATCTGATAGACAAATGGATGGAAGACAATTGGATGTGTTTGAATAGCAAAAAAACTGAGCTTATGATTTTTGGCTCCAATCAAGCAAGGGGTAAGCTCGGTAAAGAATTTGAAGAGTTTATTATTAAAGACTCATTCAGTAAGGTAGTCTCCCATGTTAAAACACTTGGGATGATGCTGGAGGTGTCCCTGTGATCAGAATCTCAAACAAACTATCTTCACAAAAATAATGCTTATTATATTAGGCTATTGAGAGCCATACGCCCTCTTCTAACAGAAAATAATGTGGCCACAATAGCCAGGGCCATTATACTGGCGCGCCTTGACTATGGCAACTCACTGTTATTGGGAGCTTCCAAAAAATGCATCAGTAAATGCCAGATAATGGAGAACAATGCAGTCCGGGTCATAAAAAGGATCGGCAGAAGAAGCCATGTGACAGAGGCTAGAAGATCTCTTCACTGGCTTAGAGTTGAGGAGAGAATCCTCTTCAGATCTATGACTCTAGTACACAGATGTTTGTATGGAGTGGCCCCATCTTATCTCAGATCCAAGTTCACACGATATATCCCTAATAGGGCCCTAAGATCTCAAACATCAGGCAAGTTACAGATACCCCAGGCATCCCGAACTATGGGTGCCAGGAAATCTTTCCCGCTTCGGGCAGCTCTGCAGTGGAACAACCTTCCAGTAACTCTGAGAGCAGAGCCAAATCTTTCTATCTTTAGGAAAAATCTGAAGACCCATCTCTTCAAATAATGTTCCACTCCCTAGCCTTCTACTCTCCGTTCGCCTAACATGAATTTGTCTTTCTGCGCCCTGATGCCTGCGGGCTACCGACGTATTACAAACAAATAAATAAAAAATAAAAACATTTAAAAAAAAGAAAATGGAGTTTTAGAGAATGCAATGGTGAAAGCTATTATGCGTTGAGGGGATTTCAAATCACCACTGTCTTTCTGCTTGGCTTCCTTTTAATAACCCACGTGTTTCTATAGCGAAAGAAATGTACGGTACTATATAGCGGCAAGTGTGGTACATTAAAAACCTGTATTTGACTTATGTAGCCTATCCCCATCAATAACCTGCAGACGGCGACCTGATATGCAGCCTTCTGCAATCGTGTACGCGGGAAGAAATCCAGAGAGATATTGAAGCAGAGGTTTACCTTGGCTCAGACTGTGAGGAAGTTCTCCAAATGCCAAGCTCTCGATTACCGCCCTCTAAAAATAGGAGAATGAAAACAGGGGAGACATTGCTCAGTTGACAACAAATATGTGTCACTGGAGTTCTCTTTGGTCAGAGTCCTTACCTACACAAAACGTGTGGCAGGAGAGCTGCGCATGCAAGCACCCATTGCAAAACACCATGTAAGAGATGTGCACACACTCTGGCTCTGTACATCAGTGAGTGAGTGATACAATAAGTAAGCGTGAGTGAATGAGTAGCGTAAGTGACGAGTGTGAGCACTTTGTAATTGATGTGAGGGCCTGCGCGGGGATGCTGCCGCTTCATATGTGGTAGCATATATTATGCCCATAGTTGTGTAGGTACAGAGACAGGCTTGTTTATGGCTGAGCTGGTGTGATTGAGTGTGGTCAGTGCAGTGAGGGACGACAGTAAGCACATTTTAAGTTATGTGAATGCTGTGCACACAGTAGAGAGAATACACGAGTGAGTGGATGGATGAGTGATGTGAGTTTGTTCTTTAAAGTGTGTGTACGTGTAAGTGAGTGGGTGGGCCTGGACACACAATAAAGGAGTCACACAAAAGCGAGTGAATGTGTGAGTGAGTTAGTTAATAAGTGAAGTGAGTGGGAATGTTAATGACTGAGCATCTGTACAGACTTGGGTGAGTGAGGTGAGTGTTGTCTGTGAAGGAGGGGAACATTGTGTGATCTGAGGCATTACCTTCATAACCCTCTTCCTCGTCACAGTATTCACTCCATGAAGGCACTCTCACTTCCAACGCAGCCCTTTGACAAAATATCTTCATTTTTTCTATTTAGTCAATCCTCCTCATAGTCTGGCTATAAAGCCCCTAACCTGTCCCATAATCCTCATATTTTTCTTTCTGCTCTTACAAACAGCGAAGTCTGGAGAGGCCAGCTGGGATAGCCTCTTGGTTTCCTGAAATGTGACCCTGCGTTTGGGTTTAGTGTGTCTGAGAATGAATGAGGTTATTTCCCTTCCCTGTTCCTGCTTGGCTTCGACTTCGGAGGGGGGGGGGGGCAACTCTAGGCCGGGTGAGTATAGGGCATCCCTGTAGTGCCATTGGTCATTAGGCTTGTGGGTGGTTGGAGATGGCTCTCCCTGGGGCTGCAAGAGGTTAGGATCCCTCTTAGATGGGAATGAGCAACAGGAGAAGTCAACAGTGCGAGTGGTCACTGGGGTCCGCACTTTGTCCATGATTGAAGGAGCTTTTGGGTGTGCGGATTGTGGTCATCCCTATAAGGATCCCTGAGGTCACAGTGGGTAGGGGAGAATGGAGCTGCTGTCACTGTAGTGTGCTCTATGTATCATGCACACGGCCACTACTCTGTATGCAGGGTCTGGCGGGTTACCAAGCGCAGGTTCTGCTGGGCTTTGCAGTCTTCTGATATGGGTAGATAGGCGGTGAGCAACATTTTAGATATGAATCATCTCACAGCACAGTGGGCAGGGTCAGGGTACTGCTAGGAAGATCCTATCCCCTGTACCCTCACTCCAAAATTCGGGCGGGGCTTTTGATACTGCCTAAAATAAAGGCCAGCTGGCAGCGTGAGTTGATGTTTTCCCTCTGTTGTTGTACCTGTATTTCTTTGCAGCTGGTCCCAGCTTGATCTGGATGACATGAGCAAGGTGGTGTTGCTTCTCCTCAGGGATCCGTGCATGGGGAATATGGGCTCCCTGCAACAGAAGGAGGCTGCTTCCAGGGCTGCCTTCTGCCACGTCCACAGATGAAAAGAATCGAGCTGCCTCCCAGAAAGCTCTGCAGAGTAAATCAAATTTAGGAACTGGGTGGGTAAGCTTGTTTAGTGTTACTTTTTCCTTCCTGTAGGAATCTGACTTTCAAACAGATTACATTGGTATCAAACTGTATATGATTTTTTTTACCCAAACAAAAAGAAAATATGGGAAAAGTGTATGTTGAATCCAGGTCTTCATGCCAGTGAAAAACCTTTTCACAAAATAGCATTTCAATTCAATGGAATTTCCATATAAGTCCTCCTATGGCTGCTGTACTTTGGGACCTGCCTAGCTAGTTCAGAAGCCCCTCATGGCTGTATCTTGAAATTGTTCATCTTTTTCTTTGGAGTCAGTACAAATGATAATGAACCCAGATGGACTTTAGAAGTAGTGTTTCTTCGCTGCATGTCATGGAATGACAGAGGGATGGCATCGCTCCGAGACCACAGACGATATGGAGAAGGGGTGGAACTTTTCAGCTTCAGCTAAAGGGATAGCGTGTGCCTGGTTGATATGATATGATATGATTTGGTATTTATAAGGGGCCTGTACACAAATATTTCTAGGCCCCAGCTCCACGGCAGGAGGCTGAGACTGTATATAGCTCTTCGCTACTGCTGTGTGGTTTAAGGTGGATTGACCGAAGGCCAGCAACAGTGAGCTGGGCTAGAGGGACACATCCTTTGGGGTATTTCCTATTTCAGGTCTCTCTGAGCATCTGATTAGTGGCTCAAGGTCAATGGGGTTAGCAGGACAGCCCCCTCTTGTTGGTTATTGCTTCTTGCTACTCTGGGGTCTCAAAGCTTGCAGATTGGGTCAGTGTTCAGCGGTTTGCCCACCAGTGTGTTTTTAGGTTCCTCAAACTCCCATGGCAGTAGGTTTTGTTGTGATAACATGCTTCCTACTAGGTCAGGGCTGAAGGTTGTGTGTGAGTGCATCCTGTTCACACTTCAGGGAGTCCCTTGACCCCCAAACCTATGTGTGTAGTTTGAGGCATGCTGCTTGTGATGTGCACAGGCTAGTGTAGGTTCTGTATTACTGCTTTTCCATTTTCTTCATCCCTCACAGGTTTTTAGTACCCACTGTTTCTTGTCAGGTACTGGCTGTGTCTCATTGCTCTTCTAGGCTGGCCTACAGATATCCCTTTTTTGGCCATGGCGGCTCTAGGAAGTTGGGTTCCCTGGCATCACTGTGAGTTGCAGCAACATAATTGTGATGGGCTTGAGTACTCTCTGGGGTCTCCCTCCCTCCCTTCACAAGCTGCTAGCCACAGTCTCAGGTGAGGTGGGGTAGGCTCCCCTTCCTCTAGTGTTTGAATGGTGACAAGTTGGAATGAGATGAGTTTTTCCTCCATTCTGGACCAGATAGTCTGCCTCGTGGTTGTATATGAAATGGCTCTGGGGATTTGTGTATTTGGTGACCTTAACTTTGTCCTGCCAGGGGGGTCATTGGTCCTGTCCAATAGCGGTAACTTGGTAGAGCCTCTGTTGGCAGAGCAAGGCCCTTACCCTGGTCTTTTTATGTTCATGGGCATCTGTTAGGTTGACCAACTCTACTCCAGTGGTTTCTGGAACATTCTGACGGATAGGCCTTTGTGCCTGTACCACGGCAGCATCAGACCTCTGTGGGTCGTGACTGGCTATGATCATGGGGCACAGAAGTGGGTGTTCTTGGTGGTTGACCAGGCCTTGATGCACCCCAGATGATAGATTCAGCAGGCCCAGGCTGACCGCTCCATGAGGTCAAGTCAAGTTTTGGGCATATGCTATTAGCAGCCAATGGAGTCCTCTGTAATATAGGGCCTATGTTGGGAGCAATAGTGGAGGAGGATGTTCTGAGTGATCCGGAACCACATGCTCCTATAATTTGAGGAAAGTGTGGGATTCTGACCCTCGTTGGCTCTCTACCTTCTACCCAATGAAATCAGGTGGCCTCTTCTTTTGCAGTGTTGTAGTGTGTCATGTATGGAACATTGTAACATAATTGAGAGGATCTTGCGGTCAGTCCTCCTACTATTCTATTAGTTGTGGTGGTGAGGCTGATCCAACACTAGGGGTGGGGTGAGTGCCTCATCCTGTTTGTGGATTATAGATTTTCCACTAAGCCTACTGCGTGTGACCTTGTGTTCTAGATATAACATATTTAGCAAGTAGTACTGCTGTAAAAGGTGGCTAAGCAGATTGGAGGTGCTGTTTTGTTTAGTCATTTTAGCAAACTTTGAGTCCAATTTGAATTCAAGAATGGAATCCCAGATACC
This sequence comes from Ambystoma mexicanum, assembly GCF_040938575.1. Taxonomy (NCBI): domain Eukaryota; kingdom Metazoa; phylum Chordata; class Amphibia; order Caudata; family Ambystomatidae; genus Ambystoma; species Ambystoma mexicanum. The sequence goes on along the minus strand of NC_090927.1, from coordinate 228,446,405 downwards.
TAGTATGAACAGTGCTTTTAGTCTTACAATGAGTATGGTCGAAGTAGAAATGTCTTTGCACGCACAAGAAAACAGCAAGGCCCTTGGGATGGACAGGTTAACCATTGAGCTTCTTCCGGACACTCAAAATGCTCCAAATGCAGTGTATAGTTTCAGTTATAGGCCTCATTGTAAACATTTTGAATTGTTCAGAAGCCTAAAATCTTTCATGTTCTTTTTCATTTGCACAGCTCCAAGTGCCAATAGTGTTATAGATCTTGTGAGGAGTCATGAGTGTTAGGAAAGATTTCCATGTATGTGTAATTTTCCCTCCAGTTGTGTACCCCCAACTTGTTGCTGTTGTTTAACACCTTAGTCTGACTTTGCCAGGGGAGCCCAGCCTTCTGCTGCACTCCTCTGGACTTTCGCTCACTTTTTATGTGGAAACTGACATGGCCTTAAAACAGTCAGTACTGGGAGACTTTGTTTCCCTTAATCCTTTCCAATATTGCAACTTTTCTGCAACATGTAACAAGTGTACAAAGTACCTTCCAGTACAGTACAGTTGGGTATCTTAGTCATTTCCAAAGGTCCTAGATAATCTCAAAGGATTTTTTAGGAGATGTGCAGATGTGTCACGGACAGGGCTGGTGGCAGCTTATCTTTTTATATAATTTTAACCCTTTCCTGCCAGGTAAACCGCAATTACTGTGTTTGGCACAAATAGGTGGCCTGGCTCCAAAAGGGACATGCCACGAGGTTCTTTGTCCTGTCCTTTGGCCATCATGCCCCTTCGCCTTCCCCAGGTCGAGCCGACCCAGGTCAGTCCTTATTTGGGCATGCAATTTCCCATGAGACGCTGTGCTTTCACGGGCTTCTGCATGCCTTGTGTCTGCGCCTCCAGGATGTGGGTTGGGGTGTCTGCCCGCAATGCACATCCTGGGTGTCAGAGAGTCTGGAGTGCTGTGAATGCCTGGGACCACTGTGGTCCGTGAATGGTCCACATATGGTATGCCTGTATGTGAGCAGATCTCCCATTGGGTCCTCTTCGTTCTGGCGTGAAGGTGATTCTGGATAAGAGAAGCCCCAAACACCCATACCATGTCAATCTCTGGAGTTCTCACTGAACAAAGGATAGGATTCAAGTATCCTGAAGCTAAGAAGCTGAGTCGAGGAACCTCTGGTGACCCTGAGCCCGCTGTCGTCCCATGGGACCCCTCTCCATCTGGTCATCCTAGAAGGTCTGCGAAGACGCTTCAAGCCATTAGAATAGTAGGACCAACTATTCTCGGCACCTTCACCAAAACCTGCAAGTAAGCCTTCTCGGAAGTGTCCCTCTGCCAACCAGTGGACTGACCATTTTACGTAGCACCTTTGCTCTGTCTCTGCCGCCGTTTGAGGAAGCCATTGAAACTTTGTATACTGCTAGCTCTCTGTTCACGGTACCCTCACACCGAATTTTGTACACTTGGCATTCCCAGTTCTAAAGTGAGACGAGTGCGTCAGAACCGGAGCATACACGGTTACTGTGTCGCCCAGATGTGGTGACGACCTTTGCAGGTGCACAGCATCTGTGCCCCTCTTGCCCCTGAAGCCTGCCACAGTAGAACTGGCCTGATCCATCCACCAGGAGCGGAGAAATTGCCACTGTCCCATTTGGGAATCATCGCTGTATCTTCGTCACTGAAAGCCGCAGAGCCGCGAAATTGCTGCACTTTAACCTGCAAACAAAGTAGACTTGACTGCCAAAGTTTGGTCCAGAGTGGGCCGGTGAGTAATCGCAACCCTAGCCCGTGGCCCCTAGCACCTACATCCATTTTTACACATGAGTGGCCCCTGCGGGCCCCTCTCCTTTCCACTGCTAGTGCGAACTACCATACTATTCCCAACTCTTGGAATCGACTCTGCCCTCAAGTGGAGACCCTCCTCGAACAGTGGGAACCTATTCTTCGTTGCCTCACCCACTTTCCTGAGCTGCTATAGACCCGTGAAGAGACCCCGTTTTGCCCATTTGAACAACCGCGTGCGCTTGCATTGCCTGTACTTTTGAGCACTAGGCTCCCCTCTTCTTAGGGATCGGGCTGCCTCTTAGTTAGGAGTGTGTTGGATGTAGAAAGGGCTAAAAACTATTACTGCCTGTTTCCCTCCCCTTTTAGGTTGTGGACCCATTTTGTACATAAACCCTTTAGACCCCATTGGTCTTGTATATATGTATTTAGATAGGATTGTGTTGACTTCATAAGCATTACTGTGATTTCATTTGTGTGTTTGAAACTTAAAGTCCTTGAAATAAATGTATATGTATTTTTAATATATCTACACCTGACTGGGAGTGATTATTTAAGTGTCCTTTACTCTGTGTGCTCATTGAGGTCTTTCAGTCACCCCACCCTTCCTGAGACCTAATCTTGACTACCGCCAAGTACCTTAATTGGTCTGGCTTGTCCAGAAGGTTACCCTGTTCCATGAAACTAGGCTGGCCTCCTGAACCTCTGCCCACCAGGTCAGAGTTCAGAAATCCATCTTAACAATGATCACCTAAGAAAATTACCCTGCCCTACCCTTCCCCAAATTGTAGCCCTCGGCTTCACCATGGCGATGACTTGGAGGTGGGTCATTATCCCATGACCATGAATGACCCCACCATTAGTTTATTAGACTTAAATAAAGTGAGTTACGGAGACATCTGGGGCTTCACTTGGCCTATACTGGCAGCACCAGCATCTGCATACAAGGCTTCACTTACAAATATTGACTGTATCATGCATATGGGGTATTAACAGGGATTAGTTGCCATTCCTAAGGCATTTGATGCTGATCATGGCGCATGATGGCAGCAACTGCATATGTGAGGCTGTACCCAGAGGCTTAGCCAGCATTGTCTAACAAGTGGGGCCTGAAGCTAATGTAGTTGGGCCCCCCGAAGTGATATTAACATCTGTAAATGCCCACACAGTGCTGCTGAGTGGGCATTTACATATTGTGGGTGGACCTTGCCCACTCAGGCCCTACCCTGTCTACTCCTCTGGCTGTTCCTAACATGTGGCGTTATATAGCCTTACAGGAGTACTTGAGGATGAAGTTGACACATTGTGACAGCACTAACCCATGTGAGGCTGTACCTTACGTATGGTGCCTATACATTGGGCCTCATTACGAGTACGGCGGTAGGGGGTTAACGGCACCGGTAAGGATGCGGGTGCCGTTAACCCCCTACTGCCGCATTCCGAGGTTCCTTAGCAGGTCCCGCTAAGGGACCATGGAGCTAATAATGGGCCCGCTATTTGCGGGACCGTCATTAGCTCCTTCCCCATTCCCATTGAGCCCTATGGGGGCTCGAATGGGAATGGGGAATGGTTTTCAGAATGGGGATTTACCGGGTCCTCCAAGGTTGGAATGACCCGATAAGTCCCCAATCTGACTACCCGGACACGGGTTTGGATGCAGCCATGGGGCTATTAGCACCATGGCTACCTCCAAACTCGTAATGAGGCCCATTGTATATGAGTCTTTATTGACAGTGGACGGTAGTACTCTGCATTTGAGACAGCACTTATCATACAATGGCAGCACCCGACATATGACACTGCACCTTAGGCAGAAGGTAGCTGGCATTTAAGACATTCCCCTGCATTAGGTGGCTTCAGTGTTATAGTGCTGACTTATAATGCTGACAATATTCACAGATGCCAAGGACATGATTTCTTGCTGACTCCCTGTATTGCTCTACTCTGAGTACACGGAAAATCATAAATCGCCAATGCAATTATAGAGCCAATACTTTGAGCGCAAAGAGATGCAATAACTCGCAACCACACACTCTTAGAAAATAATGAGCACTTATTTATGATTTACTATTTAGTAAAAGTTTAAAAGCAACCAGTAATAACATAGAAATAACTCACAGCAGTAACATAGACATAAATCACAGAAGAAGCAAAGAATGCAAAAGGAAATACATCACCGTGAGCGTAACTGGATTCCTCATCTCGCCCAGAAGCTGCTGGAAGACCCCGGGAACAGCCAGGCCGAGAGTACCACAGCTCACAGGAATGCCGGACGTAAGCGTCCTTCTCCTGCTGAAGTCTCACCTTACCACCCCCGGGGCCCCGCATATATGCACACTCCAAAAAGGGGTGGCGATTCTCGAACCTTCTGGAAATGGCACTTGCGCATTGATGAGCAGCTGTTGGTTGCCAGCTGGGTCAATCGACAGCCACCCTCAAGGAGCAGAGTGCCTCCCTCCTCTAAAAACATGTTCATAACAAACCATAACAAAGTTAGCTTTCCCAGCAGAAATGTCCTTGACCGCATACCAGGTTTGGAAAGCATGTTTTCCTCAGCACCCTGAATCTAACACTCAGCAAAATGTGTGCAGCTTTTCACTGCGGCATGAAGTAAATATCCATCATGGCTCCGAGCACTCCCATAATGCACTGTGCACGAGCGCCATTTTAGTTCAAGCATAACAATTCCACCCTTGGATATTTACCTTCCATAGCCCGGTGGCAAAGGAGCCGGTCTCTGAACCCAACAAAATATTAAAACTAAATTGGGAATACATTGAATACAACAACAACAAGCTATTATGATAGCTAATATAATGAAAATGCAAGCAAAAGCGTAACATAGTGTACCCCCAATATCGGGTATCCATGAAAATAACCAATCCCACCAATTCCCAGTACGATCTTGAGACACTTGAGAAATGAGATCCCTCAAACCTCGAATATGACTTTCAATGGATCGTGAATGGTCACTTAGATTAAAACAACACATACCCTCAAATGCGTTAAACCCTAAATTATGCTTTAGCAATAGGTAATCAACTGCAGCTCTGTTCTGCAAAGTTGCTTTTCTAATAACTTGACTATCAAGGAGTAATTCTTCTAATGCCTGAGAAGTATGATTAAGGCTTTTGACTACTAAACATGCTAATTTCATCAAAGATTTGTGACCCCCAGCAGCTAAACCCCAAACTCCCACTAATGAAAGGGTTAATGCTAGAGCCTCAGCTTCTGATAACAAGTGTACATGTGAATCACAATCAAGAGATAGACCCACAGATTCAAAAGTTGACTGTTTACCTCGAGTTATCGCTGGGTGTAAAGGAAACATCATTAGTCCTAATCGAGTTAAAGCACATGGACCTCCGGAAATGTTAGCTGGAATATAAGTGTATGTGATGTTGCCACATGAAAAGAGCCATCCTGTTGGAAGTTTCACATGATTCAAATGACTGGCAGCTATCACTGTATGATTACAAGACATGGGCCTGATCACGACTTCGGCGGTAACCCTTAAATCCGGCGGTAGCGCTAATACTGCCGGATTTAAGGGTCCGCCGAATCAGGGCTTCGGCGGATTTCCCCCCAGCTCTGAGCTGGGGGGAAATCCGCTGAAAATTTGCGCTATTACCGCCGGCGGGAAATCCGCCGGCGGTAAGAGCGCGAAAATTCCCCATTGAGCCCAATGGGGAATGGGGCATTCCCGAATGGGCTCAATGGGGAATGGGGAATTACTTTACCGCTGAACTCGTGATCCGGCGCTATTAGCGCCGGGGAGTTCAGCGGTAGGGCTATTACCGCCGGCGGTGATACCGCCGGCGGTAACGCCCAATTTGTGATCTGGCCCATAGTGTTATTCACGCTGGTGCATGTGCGTGGCACTCGCGAACACAGTCGTCTCTCAAACATTGTGTGATTGTGCTGTTTGGTTAAATCGATCTGTTGGCATTTGCCAATTTCTTGTGCATTGCATGTCATGAAATAACATACATCACCTTGGGTTATATTATAAGTAATACCGTGTCAAATTTCTCCATTTGCGATCGGTTTCTTGGCAAAACCTACAGTACTCATAAATGGAAAAAGATTGCCTAAGATCCGAATCTTGAACCAATGAATCATTGTGTGTGATGCCGAAAATATGTTTTAAAACTGGAACAGGCGTCAGCACTGCTACTAAGCACGTAGTCAGTAAAGCTTCAGCATTGGGCACATCAGTAAGACAGAAGTGTGGTATGTTAAGCACCTGCTGTGCCAGATATAGCCACATATTCTCCGTCTGGGTGATCATAGGAGAATGTTTTCGCTGTCCTGAAAATGCTTCTTTCATGACTGGCATCAAGGTTGTTTTCACTTGCTCCTGACGTGTTTGCCACATTTCACGGATCCATGTCTTCGGTCTGGCTGGCTTTTCGGTATCGGCATAAGGCTGCTTTGGGACAACATTATTCATCACTATCAGTATCCCCTTGATCACTGGCACAGATGTGACATTTTTCGTTGGTAGCAGCAGGCTGTTTAACTCTCCCAAATGGAGTCCATTTAGTACCACAATTACACCAGCCAGACACAGGATCCACAAAGCAAACCCAGAAAAGCGATATCAGTGTTGTACATCACTCTCTTAGGTAACATTTGTCTGCGGGCACATATTGCCATTTCTTTCTACCAGGCTCCATGACTAAAACTACTTGATCTTTGCCTGATGCAATGACATCTGCGGGCACTGGTGGGCCACTTGGCTTTTCCACCCACACCTCTGCACCGGGTACCATACTGTCTGAAGAGCCAAAACCGCAATCCCCACGGGTAGTTAACACTGTGGGAGGCTCCCCCTTCTTAATCTTGGACAACTTAACGGGAATAATGATCAATTGGGCCACTCGATCACCCTTGTGGATAGATAACAATTGGTCCCCACTATTCATTAGGATGACTTTAATCTCGCCTTGGTAATCAGCATCAATTACCCCTCCCAACACTTGAACTCCCTTCAATACTAGGCCAGATCTAGGGGCAATCCATCCCATATGCTCTGGGGGAATTTATACTCCAATCCCTGTTTCAATTACAACCATCCCTCTCGGGTCTAATCTGATTTCTTCATGGGAATGCAAGTCTACCCCTGCTGACTCTGGAGTTGCTCGATAGGGAGCTAAAGAACCCGGAGTAATTTCCCAGTACAATAGTGTTTCTCTGACTGAATTAGGTTGAACCTGTAAAGTAGGAGTCATTAATCGCATCAAAGGAGTTTCATGCTCATTCACAGGTCTATTGTTTAATACTTGCACCGCATCAAACACACGATCATGCCAGCCTGCCAAATTGCCATTTCCAGATTTGCGCAACTGTTCTTTTAATAACCCATTAATTCGTTCAATTAACCCGGAAGCAGCTGGATAATAAGGTACGTGATACAACCACTCCATGCACTTTTCCTGACAATACTCCGGAATTAATTTGCACTTGAAATGTGACCCATTGTCACTTTGAATCTGCAAAGGCACTCCATAATGTGGTATGATCTGATCTAACAACCTGATGGTGTTCAGTTGTGTTGCACGTTTGCACGGCAAAACCATCAAATATCCTGAGTATGTATCCACAATAGTGCATGCATACTGACAACCTCTACTGATTGGCATGGGACCAATATAATCAATCTGCCAAATTTGACCTGGTAATTTTCCTCTTTGCAATGTACCCCGAACAATCTGAGGGATAGGTCTATGCAGTTGGTGTTGGCACACTGGACATTGCAAAATGATCATTTTCACTACTTCTAAAGAAAGACTGATTCCTCGAGCTTATGCGCCACCTGATAGTAGCCTTTTCTCCTAGGTGCCCACATTTCTGATGAGCCCATTTGGCCAAACCCTCCAAATCATCTTCCTGAGCCTCTGCATCCACAGATGAAATCTTGGTGTGTTCGTCTGCAACAGAATTAAACCAACGTTCTAATGAGTCTGTGGCACAATGCGTGTCCACATGATATACAGTGACTTCACTTTGTGATAACATTTCTGCAATATCTTGCCACAGTTCTTTTCCCCACAACTCTTTTGAATGAATCTTCCACCCATTCTTTTGCCAAGTTGGCAACCATACTGCCAATCCATTTGCCACTGACCATGAATCTGTGTACACATAACATTGACCAGGGGTCTCTTGTTTCAATACTTGGTAAACTGCATAAGGCTCTGCAAACTGACTGCTCTTCCCTTTACCTGATGTTTTGTCTTGGGATTGTATGACATTGCTTTCCAGTACCGCTCAGTTCCCACATATCGAGCTGAGCCATCCGTGAACCAAGCATGCTCTGTTTGCTCCACGGTCAAATCGCTGTAAGGTACTCCCCATTTCATGGAAGACTGTAACGCTCACCTGATTCCCGCGGAGGCGCTGATCTGTTCTGGATTGCTATGACCTCTTCTAAGGTGATGCGCAGGACTCGGAAGACGGACTGGACCGGACCCCCAAACCTCGCCTGTCTGGCCCGTAGAAGAATCCTTCTGTAGATGGAAAAGGGGATTAACTGTCTACTGGATAATGTGTCGGATTCCCCCCCTCCCCCTCTCACACTCCTCGAACCCCCTCCGCGATTCCCCGTAGAGTCTCACCTTAGAGTCTGAAAGGACGAGCTCTCCATCCTGCCTCCGATGCAGGGGCACGTTGATTTCCAGTTACTTCACTGGATCTCGGGTTTCGTGAGTATTCAACTCCGCTTGACTTTTCCGATATGAGGCCGTAAGTATTCAGTTGCAAAAGTTCAAGCCTTAATTGTCCGTTGTCCTTTTCTCTATTTCAGATGTAGGATGAAGAATCCGCGTAGAGGAATGGATTCGCCGAAGGTAACTCTGGTGAGTCTTTTTGATGGATGGTTCCCTTAGTGATCTTGCTTTCACCCACTAATGCGTGTGTCTTTTTCCCCTTAGGGGCCGGGTACGGAAGTGCCAAAGAAGCGGCGCCGACCCGAGGTGAGGAAAGATTGTCCCAACAATAATCAGGTAAGTCTTAAGGTGGAAGAATGAGGCCTTCCTCGATCTGTTCCTTCGCTCACCTTTGTTTTGTCTCTTTTTCCCCTTAGGGGCCGGGGTACGGCAGTGCCAAAGAAATGGCGCCGACCCGAGGTGTGGAAAGATTGTCCCAACAAAAATCAGGTAAGTCTTAAGGTGGAAGAATCAGGCCTTCCTCAATCTGTTCCTTCGCTCACCTTTGCTTTGTCTCTTTTTCTCCTTTGGCGCTGAAAGGCGACGGATGGTGCCAATGGTGGCTGAAGAGCCCGAGGGCTCCTCGTGAAGGTGAGTGGAACACGGCGCTGCAGCGAGCGATGCAATGCGCTTCTAAAAATAATGTCTTTTCTCAGGATCGTCGGAGTGATGGTTCCGGACTCCGGATGGAGGTAGGTAAAGTTCAATTATTCACCTTTCTCTCCTTTCCTTCCTTTTCAGGTGTTCCAGGTTGCAGGCGGGCGTGGCTGGAGCCAGGATGCAGGAGCAGACACGGTAAGTGTCCAGCTGCTAGATGCAGAACAACGCGAAGCGTGAGCTGCTGTCTGGGCATGGTTTAACCAGCCCCCAAAGTAGTTCCAGGTAAGTATTCTTCCTCAGCCACGCCCGAGTGGTAAAATAGTCCCATAGTTAAAATAGTCCCTTTCTGACCTCAAGGAGGTCTGGATCCGGCAGCATGGTCTGCATCAGGTAAGTCCATCCAAGCACTCCCATAATGAGCCTGGCGCCTATGGTGCCAGGACTGATGCCTTCTATGAGCCTGGCACCAAAGGCGCCAGCTTCTATGAGCCTGGCGCCAAAGGCACCAGCTTCTATGAGCCTGGTGCCAAAGGCGCCAGGACAATGTCCAAAGAGCCCCTATAAGGGGTTGCTGGGTCCCTCCCTGGGGACATGATGTCTGCTTTCGGGGACGCTGGCCCTGAACTGGCTTCCCGGGAGTAGGCATCATGACAGAGACTCACGTTTTTCAGGCACTTCCGGTGGTATGTAATCTGAGGGCGGTATGTTGGCTACTTGCTCATTTAATTTTGCAACTCCACCCTTCCCTGATTTGGCTCTGTCTTGAATATACCATTTCCATTTAATTATGCTGGCTTCTTGAGCATGTCCTATTCTATGCATTTTAGGAGAGCTCAGTACCCAATGCATGATTGGTATTTCTGGTCTCATTAATACATCATGGCCCACCGTCATTTGCTTGGTATCAACAAGGGCTCAATAACACGCCAGCAATTGCTTCTCAGACGGAGTGTATGAGTTACCAGCATCGGGCAACTTACGACGCCAAAACCCCAATGGCACACGTTTCCTGTCTTGTTTCTGCCACACACTCCAGTTAGCATAATTGTCTTGTACAGACACATTTAATTCCACTTCGCCTTCCTTCAATGGCCATAAATCAAGCACCTACTGCATGGTGTCTTTCGCCAGTTCAAAGGCTTTCTGCTGCTCTTCCCCCCACTGAAACTCATATTTCTTTCGTGTCACCTTGTAGAGGGGGCCCAATATCTGCCCTAAATGGGGAATGTGCAGTCTCCAAAACCCAAACAGCCCTATAAACTGCTGAGCTTGCTTTTTGCTCATTGGAATGGTGAATTCAAGTATTTTCTGTTGAGCTTTTGGCACCATTTCTCCATGCCCATGATGCCACTGAATCCCTAGGAATATCACTGTTTCAGCTAGACCTTGAATTTTACTCGGGTTAATCTCCCACCCTTCTTTCTTCAATCCTTCCATAATGACATTTAACTGACTTTGCACACTGTGCTCATCCTTGCCCTGAATCAAAATATCATCAATGTAATGAGAGATTTGTATGTCAGGTTTACACAGTATCTTGTCTAAGTGCTCTGCCACCAGCCAGTGACAGATAGTCGGGCTATGTATGTACCCCATAGGTAGCCTCGTGAAAGTTTACTGACGTCCACTCCACGAAAATGCAAACTGCTCTTGACACTCTTCAGCAATTGGCACAGAGAAAAATGCATTGGCTAAATCGATCACTGCATACCAAGTCCCCTCAAACATTTGGACATTCTCAATCAAGGTAATGGCATCTGGGACTGCGGGCACTAAGGGAGGAGTGTGTTTATTCAACTCCCAGTCATCCACCGTCATCCTCCACGACCCATCTCCCTTTTTAATAGGCCAGAGAGGATTGTTCCATGCGGTGGTAATAGGGCGTAACACACCCGCCTCCACGTACTCTTTGATGGTGTCTGAAATTTCCTTGTGCCCCCCAGGAATGCGGTATTGTTTCATTGCTACCCGCTTGGTTGCCACCGGCACTTGCACTGGGGGCATTTTCAATTTGCCTACGGTAATGGGTGTACAGATCAATGCACTCACCCCAAACTGGTACGTTTTACCACCAAGTCCCAAGGTTAACCCTTCCAAAATGTCAAAGCCAATTATATATTCAGGTATCGAGACAATCAACACTTGGTATTTTTGCTGATCCAAATTGCCTATTTTCATCTCCACTTTCGTTTGTACTGCGGGGGTCTCCTTTCCCCTAGACCTGTAATAGTAAATTGTTTGCCTTTAAATCGTGTTGGATTGCCATGAATCAAAGGGGCCTCTGCCCCGGTGTCTATCAATGCTCGCACCACTTGTGTATTTCCTGGCCCCCAAAAAATCTTAACATCAACATGGGGCCACCTAGCAACTTTTATGTGGGCAGACACTGCCGGAGCTTGGCCGAAGCCCTAGTCAAACTTCGAATGAGTGTGACTCGACTCCGCCTCTAACATTGCACTCACCACCTTTCTCAAATCAGCGTATGTTGGCTGGTAAGGGGAAGGTGTCCCCATAGACCCTTCGTCTTGTTCTTCCGCAGGGGGAGCAGAAGGTGAGGTGTCCCCCTGTGGCGTGGTGACTACCTGCTTCTTAACCTGTTTATAGCGCTCTTTGGCCGCAAGTCCTCATTTTTTGCATAATTCATACATTACTCTGGTTTCAATGACATCAATTTCTTCGTGTGGCACACCATCCTTTAACAAAGCCAAAAACATATCTTTTCGGGACACTCGGGAGTCTCTGCTATCTTGCCGCCTGCCTTCGGTTCTTCTCTCACTACGCCCCTATCCCGTGGCTTGTTATCGCTCTTATCCCACTCCCCTAAATCTGCAAGCTGCCGAATGGCATCCGCTACCTCATCAGTAGCTTTGCCCGTCATACCTACGAGCAAAGTCATAATGACACTTTTGTATGCGGGTGGCGCGGTTCTAATCACCATGTTTCAAGTTGAAACTGAGAGCGGCACGGCTCCCATGTGATCAGGAGCATCTATGTGAATAGTCTCTTTCATAGCATGCTCTCTGACTTTTTGAATTGCCTCTCTCAACGTATACCACTTTGTTTCTTCGCTAGGCCAATCTGTGGTAATGGGGTATTTACGTTTACATGCTTGGGCTATCAGGTGCAACAAAGACACCTGTGTATCTTGACCATTTCCGTCAGTGGTCGGTCCTGGCCTTAAGACCTCCTATACAATTGACAGCGGTAAAAAACGCAGGGAATCCGTAGAATCTACCAACAACCCTGCAGCACCCCCATCTAGCAATCTCACCATTCATGTCAATAAAGCTTCCCCTGATTTTTGCCTCAAACGGGCAATAATTTCCCCAACCTCCTGTTGTATGTAACACTCCAACGTGGTTAAATCCACCATTCCGCCAGCAAGATTCTGCGGGTGGGGTCCGGTTCGCCGTCTTCTAACGGGCTTAGCCGCCACTTTTTTCTGTTTCACTTCCATTTTGGGGTCAGACTCATTTGCAGAACTACTTTCTAGACTGGTTGAGGCAAAAATATCACCATTCCACTTATCTGGATCCCAGTCTACACCAGCGGTAGCGATTACAGTTGCCACCTTTCTTTTGTTGACCCCTCCCCGTCTTTTTCTATACTTATACCGGGCTACTCTGACTGCTGCCCTCTCAGCCACAGCCTGATATGTGTCAGCCTTATCTTTAAACAGTTTCATTTGAATCTGCTGCATTAACACAGTCTGCCTTTCTGCAGCTAGCTCTCTCTCTAATCGCAAAACCTAATTTTTCATTTCCACCTTCATTTGATGTATTTTCCTATAAGCATGCAAAAGAACCCAACCTCGCCTACCTAATGCCGCACATTCTCTGCCACGTTCTACTGGAACGTGTTGCAAGCATGCCATTACATCAGACGGATCGGCATCTCCCAATCCCTGATCCCATGTTTCACTTAGCCCTGCACCACATGTCCACGCCTGGGCCAACTTATCATATGGACTCTTAGTCCAGCCTGGAATAACAGCATCATAACATTCACCGCCAGCGGTAACGCTCTTTTTCCTGAACAAACTACTCATTATCGCAAACAAAACAAAACCTCTTTATATCTATATATTTTTTCTCTCCACACTGCAATCACTCCCACAGGCACGCACACACCGGCAAAGGAAAAAAAAAACAACTTCACTACCCGCTTACTTTCACTTGCAAGATAACAGAATCCTATCTACGGTCAAACAGATTCTTGAATACTCGGAACAACTCATCACAAGTATCCTGTTTGTGACGCCAAAAATGTATTGCTGTCCTCAGAGTACACAGAAAATCATAAATCACCAATGCAATTATAGAGCCAATACTTTGAACGCAGAAAGACGCAATAACTCGCAACCACACACTCTTAGAAAATAATGAGCACTTATACGGCTATTTATTCAAAGTTTAAAAGCAACCAGTAATAACATAGAAATAATTCACAGCAGTAACATAGACATAAATCACAGAAGAAGCAAAGAATGCAAAAGGAAATACATCACCGTGAGCGTAACTGGATTCCTCATCTCGCCCAGAAGCGGCTGGATGACCCCAGGAACAGCCAAGCCAAGAGTACCACAGCTCACAGGACGTAAGCGTCCTCCTCCGGCTGAAGTCTCACCTGACCACCCCCGGGGCCCTGCATATATGCACACCCCGAAAAGGGGTGGCGATTCTCGAACCTTCTGGAAATGGCACTTGCGCATTGATGAGCAGCCGTTGGTTGCCAGCTGGGTCAATCGACAGCCACCCTCAAGGAGCAGAGTACCTCCCTCTTCTAAAAACTCGCTGATAACAAACCATAACAAGTTAGCTTTACCAGCAGAAATGTCCTTGACCGCATACCAGGTTTGGAAAGCATGTTTTCCTCAGCACCGTGAATCTAACACTGTGTGCAGCTTTTCACTGCGGCATGAAGTAAATATCCATCATGGCTCCGAGCGCTCCCATAGTGCACTACGCACCAGCGCCATTTTAGTTCAAGCATAACACTCCCACACCAGCCTCACCCCACTGTATAATATTTAATTAAATGTAATGCTTTTCATTAAAGAATGTCAGCTCAGAATGCCTTTATTTTGAAATATCATGCAGTTAAACATGTGGGATCTGACCTTTTCAAGAGGGGATGGGGACTCCTCCCAAACTGGGGTGAGGGGCCTACCAGGGTTTTTACCAGAGCCAGTCCTGCCCCAGAGGCAGCTCATGGAAGTTAGGAGGGCCCCATTACCGTCTCTTCTACGTGTGCCTGCATGCTTGAAAGGAGTACCACCTTTTCTTGCCACAAACCTGCATTGCACCTTCCTGAGCAGACTCTTTCTGTTCACCCCATAGGACTACATCCTCAGAAGGCATGGCAGCGGAAGAAAGGATGTGAAGCCCAAGAAATAACGACACAGCAGAGCATTCATTGCATCAAAGTAACAATTCCAGCTCTCTACATCATACCGAGCCACGGATCACCTTCAGCTGGGCCGCAAGCAGTCCGCGCAGTAAAGAGGCTTATTGCATCATGGACATTCACTTTGGTGGAAACTAATGTAAGGAACTTATGGTGGCAACAGTAGAGACAGATATAAGTGATCACAGTTCAAGGGTGTTTATTAAACTGTAGAAATGGGTGGGAAAAAAACACCTAATCTAAACCTAAATCTAAGATGGGAGCAAACTACGACCATCAAATAATAATAAGGCTGTCCTAGTGGCGTCTTGTCAAATAAAAGGGCCGGAAAACCTATTGCCAATCCTAACTGCTAAGTTACAAAATAGTGTGGGGGTAATGTCACCAGAAAAGAAAGAAGTGTTCACAAAATGATAAGTCAGGATGATATGGCTGGGGTCTCCCATACCCACGTTCTAAGCACGGGACAAGGCGGGACTCCTGAGCACAGCACACTGCTGGGCCTCGCCAGCATGAGGTTCACAGTTCCATTAAATGATACCAGGACCTTTAGGGGTTAAGTTTCTTTTCTATAAAGTATCTTGCCTTAGAAGGCCTTCTGGACCAAAACAACAAACAAACAAAAGTTCCTTTGGTGATCTTGCACATTGGGCAATTGCTCTTCGCCCCTTGGATGTCCCTCCACCGGGCTCTGATTTTTCTTGCAATGCAGGCCTCCCTCCATCGGGTTCTCTAAGGCCTTTCACTCTTAATATCAACACAATGCTTCACCCCGATTCGTAGACATCCCTCAAGTGGTTTCAAATTTGCCAATTTCACAGTTCACTTTGCTTATCATGATGCAGGGTTTCAATTCTCTTCACTTTTCCCATGGCCTCCCTCCGTCAGGTTCACATAGTCATCTTTCACACAGTTCATGAGGTTATAACATAGTTTATGATTTGCTTCATCTCATCAGAAAGCGAGGGTTCCCTTCCCCTAGCTTTCTCTTGGCAATGGGGCAGAGACTTTCAATTGTACAAGGGATTTTATGTATACCCTCGTAGGACCACTCTCGCACCTTACGCCACCCTCTCCTAGGGCCTACTGGTGCTTGTAGTTTCAACACAAAAAAGGGGCTAGCAACAGTCCTTCGAATGAGCACTCCTGCAGCACCAGACCACTCGCCAGCTGGCCCTTCTCTGGGCTTTGCCAAATGTTCAAACCCATACAAGGTCTTTGTTCACAAGTTCCTTGCATTCATATAATGTTGGTGATTGCAACCTTGGGCTCAACACAGTTTGGTTTGCTATACCTTTCTCCGACTCACCGTCTGTGCTGAACCCTTTGGCTTGTCTTGCTTCTGGAGTCAAGGACGGTTCCACTGTAGCAAGCATGCCTTCGAGCCTGCTTAATCAATGCGCGAGGCGACCTTGCACTGATGACATCTGCTACATCACACGTCTGCTGTAAATGCCGGTCTTATGATTCCTTTCACGGAGGCTTCGCAGGTCTGTGTTGAAAAGGGCAAGGGCACTTCCCTCCTTGTCGTCCTTTTGGGTCTCGCTGTCTTTCGTCGCCATTTGAACTGCTGGTCTGGAATAGCTGCTGCCTCGTGCTGTTGGCCTTGCTCATAGTGTGCTCTCGTGCTCCACATTTATCCCTGTGGGGAAGGAAAGGGGCCATCAGGTGTGTGTGGTTATTGTCAATTGCCTGATTCTGCCTGACCCTTGTGTTGGGACATGTCAGGAAAACGGCTCTGGTGTTAGTCCGTTGTTTGTCATGGTGTAAGAAAGTGCTTGAGTCGGAAAAGGGGAATAAGCTTCTAAATACCCTGCAGGGTACGATGGGGAAAAGGTGTTACAGGGAATGGGGTACCACGTCTCGCCCGTCTGTGACCCACTTCCACTCCCTGAAGATCCCTCATCCAGGTGATCCTCCCCCTCTGGTCCACCCCCAGGAACTGGATCTAATAGCGATGGTCGTGTCCTGCCCACCTGGATGACAGATCTCTGCGGACTATCAGGTGAGACACCTTCAGGTTTCTCACAATAAGGTGCGGATTGGTGTGCACAGTGGCGGCAGCCCTAATGGCTCTAGGCTCCACAAATACTAATCATCCCAGTAAAGGGGCCAAGGAGAGATCACCACAAGCAGCAATAACAATATGAACTTGGACATTGACTGTAATGAATGTGGGCTGCCACTGCCTAGAGTTGGTGGGTCCGTATATGAGAAATGGGTGAGGATGAATACCCCTTCTTGTGTTTGCTCACCTATAACATCTTCTCTAGGGAAAGAAAATCCAGCACTTGGCTCAGGGAACCAAGCGAGGGAGAAGGGACGGAGAAGGAAAGAGGAGAATAAAACATCTCACAGGAAACAGTAAGGTGTGGGTTATTTGTGTGAGGTCAAGGGAGGCGAAGGAGGACCAAGAGACCAAGTGGAGGAGGTACAGTGGAGAGGAGTGTGGAGGACGATTGCTGAAGGAGTTTGCAAGTTGAGAGAGAGGGATGGCTTTTAGTGAGTCCCTTTTTGATTCTTCTTAATAAAAACATTTGACCTGTCCGTGTCTTCTTGAGGCCACCTGTGACAGATAACAAGACCAAGGGGGTAATTCATAGAATTTAGCGCACAAGTGGCACACGCGGCTGGCACACAGTGTGCGCGTGCGAATCTCTGCGCTAGCCGCGTGCGCTAAAATCCATATCCACGCACAGCGTATTCATGGATTTCAGCTACCAAAACCAGCCGTGGCGCACAGTGGCGCAGCGACCCTGCAGCAGCGCCAGTTACGCCCCCAAGAATGCCCCTCACGCAGGGAAAAGCCATCAAAATCCCCAATCCAGCGCAAAGGGCTGCGCTAACCCTGTACCAGCACGGCAAGCGGGGAACGTGTATTACTGGGGTTCGCGGGAAGTTTCACACGAGATTGGCCCTGTGCGAGCAGGGTGCGAGCATTTCAGGGGTGCGTGGGAAGTTACACACGCGATTTCAGCAGGGTACGTGTATTACAGGGGTGCGCGGGAAGTTTCACACGCGATTTCAGCAGGGTACGTGTATTTCAGGGGTGCGCGGGAAGTTTCACACGCAATTTCAGCGGGGTACGTGTATTTCAGGGGTGCGCGGGAAGTTTCACACGCGATTTCAGCAGGGTACGTGTATTACAGGGGTGCGCAGGAAGTTTGACATGCGATTTCAGCAGGGTACATGTATTTCAGGGGTGCGCGGGAAGTTTTACACGCGATTTCAGCAGGGTACTTGTATTTCAGGGGTGCGCGGGAAGTTTCACACGCGGTTTCAGCAGGGTAGGTGTATTACAGGGGTGCGCGTGAAGTGTTACACTCAATTTCAGCAGGGTACGAGTAATTCAGGGGTGCGCTGGAAGTTTCACACGCGATAGGCCCTGTGCGAGTGGGGTACGTGTATAACTGGGGAACGTGGGAAGTTTTACCCGCGATCTCAGCAGGGTACGTGTATAACTCGGGTTCGTGTGAAGTTTCACACGCGATTGGAGCATGGTACATGTATTACGGTGTTCGCGGGAAGTTTCACACGCGATTTCAGCAGGGTACGTGTATTTCGGGGGTGCCGGGGAGTCCTACACGTGATTTGGCAGTGTGGATCCTCCCAGATGTTCCCTGTATACCCTCCACGGCCCCACAGGCAGCCCACACCACAGGGGACTACCCTGCACCCCTGGTAATGTCCCGCAGGCAGCCCACCCAACATGGGCATGCCCCCCAGCAAAGCCACATGTCTCCTTGCACTACTGATCACCAACTCATGTCCCCTTGCACCCCCACCCCCCAGCAGTGCAGGGCACCTGCCAGCAGGCTCCCACTCATGTCCCCTTGCACCCCCAACCCCCAGCAGTGTGAGGCACCTGCCAGCAGGCCCCCACTCATGTCCCCTTGCACCCCCAACCCCCAGCAGTGCGGGGCACCTGCCAGCAGGCCCCTACTCATGTCCCCTTGCACCCCCACTCCCCAGCAGTGCAGGGCACCTGCCAGCAGGCCCCCACTCATGTCCCACTCATGTCCCCTTGCACCCCCACCCCACAGTAGTGCGTGGCACCTGCCAGCAGGCCCCCACTCATGTCCCCCTGCACCCCCACCCCCAGCAGAGCAGGGCACATGCCATCAGGCCCCCACTCATGTCCCCTTGCACACCCACCCCCCAGCAGTGCGGGGCACCTGCCAGCAGGCCCCCTCTCATGTCCCCTTGCACACCCACCCCCAGCAGTGCAGGGCACCTGCCAGCAGGCCCCCACTCATGTCCCCTTGCACCCCCAGCCCCCAGTGTGCGGGGCACCTGCCAGCAGGCCCCCACTCATGTCCCCTTGCACACCCACCCCCCAGCAGTGCGGGGCACCTGCCAGCAGGCCCCCACTCATGTCCCACTCATGTCCCCTTGCACCCCAACCCCCCAGCAGTGCGGGACACCTGCCAGCAGGCCCCCACTCATGTCCCCCAGCCAACACGTCATCACAATCTAGATCCCTGGCCCTTATGGCCAGCCTCCACATGCCAAAGACCCACCCAAGTATTGCATCCACCCACATAGAAATGCCAATTACATGATACAACCCCAATGGCAAGTATGTAAAAGAATACATGTCCGTCACACACACACAATGGGTGCAAGTGATTGTCAAAACCCATATTATGGAATGCATAAAACCAATGAGATGATACCACAAATGGAAGTATAAAAAAATATAGATTAAAGATAACATGAACGTAAATTAAATTAAACACACAACAATGGGAATAACAAAAGAAATGGTCCATGTCCGATAAATAATGAAAATCAAGAAAACATAAGCAAAAAAATCCAAAAAGAAATGTTGTCCAAAGTCACAGTTCAAAAAATCAAATCCAAGTGAAAATAAAAAGCAAAAACCATTGCTCCATGGTGAACACAAAAAAAAATATTAAAAAAGATTAATCCAATGTAGAACTATGTACAATTGAAGAATCCAGGGTCCATGAGTCCAACTTAAAAAATGAAACCTACCAAAAACTACTACCTAATAAAAAAACTATATACAAAAATGTGGTGCATTGTCCAAGCGGTCCAAAATGAAGAAAAAACGAAAGGACACCTAATACTAACTAACTAACTAGTTACAAGGGAAGCAGGCAAGTCCAACGGCTCACTTGTTGATGTCCCGGGCCAGGGCATCATCGAACTCCTGCTCGATGTCCCGTGGCGGTCCTCTTCCATGGCCCTGAGGGTTCGCAGGGACGATGACATCTGGATCTCCAGGTCCCTGCGAATAGCCTCGAGGCACTCGGCCCGCCTCAGGGCCCTACGCATGGAGTTCTCTGCCCTGACCATCGTGAGACGTGCCTCTTCCGCCCGCTGCGGCTAAGCATCTATCGCATGGCCCAACCGCTGCCACACTGAAGACACTTCCCGTCCATGGTCCTCCTGCCCTCGGCTGATGCCTGCCCCTCCGATGATGAAGGCCCCGAGCCATCATGGCTCCCACCTTGTTGCTGCTGCTGCTGTGCCGCTGCCTGTGCCCTGGCTCCTGCTGCCTGCATGTCCTCCTCCAGCTGGGGTGCAGTTGTTGAGGTGGCCACCCCTGCTGGACGTCCGACTCCCGACTGTGGCAGGGATGTGTCCTCCACCAGCCTGGCCGCAGGGTCAGAGGCAGCTCCACAGGGCACCTAGGTGACACATGGGTGGGAAGATGGCATGGAGGACGACAGATGCATAGGGGGTTCAGTTGAGGAGGGGGTCGGAACAAGGTCCAGAAAACGGAGGAATCCGGCCCTGGTGAGCTGTCCCAGTGGGTCAACGCGGTTAACGAGCCATGCGAGAAGACGTGCAGTCTCCTCATGAAAAGACTGCAGGTCAGCTCGCATGGCACGTTGACGCAACGCCACCCCACCCAGGACAGGCTCAACCAGGTGCCGGTTAGTCACATCCGCAGGGAGAGGAAGGCCAGTTGGTGTAAGCCAATCCCCTCCCTGAGAACGGGTCTGGACGTAGGTATCCCAGCTGGTGCAAGATGATGCAGTCACAGGATCGGGGACAGGATTACACACAGGCACCTCCGCGGTGGCCTGTGCTGCCTCGTGTCCCTGCCCCTGCACTGCACCACTAGCACCAGTGGAATCCCCACCTCCAGACCCCGTCTCTGTCCCTTGCACGGCCTCCTCCTCCACCAAACCCCCACCAACCTGGATGACTCCGTGCCATCTTCCTCCGTCGGGCCCTGTGGGGTCTCAGCTGCCCCTTCAGCTGCCGAGGAGTCCAACTCCAACCTCCGCCTCTTGGACCTCCCCTCGGCAGCTGCGACCTGGGACGCGGCACCGGACTCCTCACTCCCCGACGAGATGACAACCTGGGAGGGGAGCTGGGCATTGCGTCTCCGGCTGGCGGTGCGATCCCTGCCGCTGTGCTCCACAGCACCTTCTCCGCCCTCTTCATCAGTTGACGTTGCAGACAGAGAGAGATAGGAGACAGGCATGAGGGCACTGTACAATGGACTCATACACACATGACAGTTGTACATGAGTGGCATTGTCAAACTTCAGACATGGCATCACAATCCCCAACAGACATGTCATTGCAACTCACACACATGAGCTATTCCACAGCCATATCGCAACAGCCAGCACCATCCATACACATACAACAGCATGAGCAGCCAAAGGTGAGCCAGACATCACATGAAACACAGGGAGTGCACTAGACATGCACACACGCCACCACACTTACATGCATATGTACACCTCCACCAAATGTCGCAGTGATGAGATTGGCATCCATGTCACATCTGGCAATCAGTCTTCTACATATCAGTCTCACATGCATCCATGTTGCATCACTGTTGCCCCCTTGACACATACTGTCATGATCTCTGCTTCCAAAAGGTCAGGGTTTTCCCAACTCCCTTGGAAGCAGATCCATAACCCAGGTTCCGAGGGCCAACCAGTCCCAATTGGGACCTTTTGGACCCAGTCCTGGCGCCAGTGGCACCAGGCTCATAAATATGCCCAGTCCCAGCGCTGGAAGCGCCGGGCTCATAATGCTTGGGTGGACTTACCTGCAGCAGACCATGCTGCTTACTTGCCTGCCAGTTGAGTCTCTGATCCTCTTCTGTGTGGAACTACTTTTCCTGTTGGGTGGGGCAGGAGCCACTCCCTAGATTCAGAACACTGGAACTCTTCTGGAAGGCAGGAACTCTTTTCTTACCAAGGTGTGGCTGTGGAAGGAGACACCTAAGCACTACAGGAGGATATTTAAACCACACCCGGTGGATGAATCTTGCTTTGCGTTATTCTGCATTCTCAGCAGCAGAACGCTCACCGTGTCTTCTGCATCTGATCCTGGGCCTAAGGAAAAAGGCTTACCATTCTGAATCCAGTCTTCAGCAACACCTATAAAGACAAGAAAGAACAGGTTAGCATTACGGTCTTCAGTGACAGCTCTTCACTTACCTGGTCCATCGGCTGCCACCAACGCCTCACGCTGCATTCCGGCATCTGAAAGACAAAGGCTTACCTACTCTTCGTGCGCTCCGGAGGTCTTCACACTGCATTCCGGCATCTGAAAGACAAAAGCTTACCAACTCTTTGCACGCTCCGGAGGCCTTCGGCGCTGCATCCCGCATCTGAAAGACAAAACAAGGTGCGTTTAAAGACATTGGGGAACTTTAATACTCACGTGCCATTACTCCTTTCCACACCTAACCCAGTGGGTATTCCGGCACCCTGCAGCCGCTCCGAACTTGTACCTGCAAAATAAAAGACAGTTAAAGCGCATCGTGAAGCAGGCAACAAGCGCTTACTTACATGCTTCCAGGCGCTTCTATTCATCACACGGACTCCATCTTCAACTCACTTCAGCCCGTCATCCGCCATCGCCGGAACCTGCAAAACAAGAGACATCATTACTAAAGACTTTAAAGACAATAGAATTACTCGAAACTTACCGTTCGTGCAGTAAACGACGGACAGCAGTCCTCTGAAGTCAAGAGGCCTGCGCTACCGATCCAGTGAAGAAACTGGTTACAGCACCCTGCCCCGAGGCAGATGGAGAGCTCGGCATTCACTTACCTAAGGTGAGAGCGTTAACCTTTGGGGGTCTACAGGAGAGCAAAAAGGAAAGAGATAGGGACACCCCAATCACCCCAGTTCATTAATCCCATATTTTCTATCTGCAGACATCTTACTCTTGAAGTCAGGCATACAGTGCACAGAGGTCCAGCCCAAGAGCCAACCGGGTGCTACACATCACCTTGGAAGATACGGTAGTCGCCCAGTCAAGACCGGCGCCCCTGCGAGAATCAGGTGAGCGTTACAGAACGCAAAGCCTACCGCAAAACTCTCGCCCAGGCGCTATGGAAACCTCGGATACTGACCACCTAGCCCGGTTACTTGGGGAACTAAGGGCGGAAGTGCATGCAGCTCGTCAGGAAACGAATGCTCTAAGAAGGGAACTAATTATTTCCAAGGAGAGGACAGACGGTCTTGCTAGACAATTGCTACAGTCACAAGCCGGACAAACCCCGTTACCCGCATCAGGGGCAAATCTTCCTTCAACATCCTCTATGAATCCAGTGCAGATCAACCTACCTGGGAATGTACCTCTGGCTCCGCCCGAATGATTTTCTGGTGACCCAAAGAGGTTTGCAGTATTTATCAATCAGTGCCGGTTGCACTTCTTATGCCGGCCAGCAGCCTTTCCAACTGATCAAGCTAAAGTAGCTTTTGTACTTTCGTACCTTAGTGGCAATGCGGCAGACTGGTCGATCCCTCTAGTTAATCAAGATGATCCGGTTCTCCATGATTTTCAAGCCTTTCAGCTTAGTATGGAAAAACTGTTCGCAAGACATTCACAGGGGCAGGCCTTGGACAATGAGCTTCTTTCGTTGCGACAGGGTAATCAAGACCTTTTGGCTTATATTGCATCTTTCAATAGACTAATAGTGGAAACTCAATGGCCTGAGGACAAAAGGATTACGCTGTTTTATAGAGGTCTACGTGGAGAGCTCAAAGACGTTTTAGCCCAAGTAGTGAATCCCCCACAAGACTGTTCGGATTATATAGACTTGGTCATTCAAATAGATCATAGACTGCAGAACAGGAAGGCCGACCGTTCCAAGTTTGATGCTCGAGTATTTTCCAAACCGCCAACTCCTTCCAAAGGAGTAGACTCCGGGGAACCCATGCAAATAGGGGGTCTGAAAGGTCCTCTAACACAAAAGGAGCGGGAAAGGAGAAAACAGTTGCAATTATGCCTATATTGCGGAAACTCAGGGCACTTTCTTCGAGACTGTCCGGTGAAACCTGCCAAGAAGGCAGTAGGAGCTGCAGTTACCAAAGTTACAAACTCTGAGCAGGGAAACGACCTCGCCCGACAAGAATAGAGGTCCTCTTGCCGAGCGTGAAAACCAGTTCCGTGACCTCGCATTTCGTGATACCTATGGTCCTCATTAGCCCTGATAACCCGGATCGATTACATGCAATTGAAGCTTACGTCGATAGCGGTGCCATCGGCAATTATGTGGATCATGAAATGGTTTTGAGGATGAATCTAACTCTTTGTCCCAAGGCTGTAAAGGACGTCATTACTACAGTGGATGGTACGGAGATAGCCTCCGGGCCTGTAACGCATACCACTCAAGAGGTGACGCTAGTAAGTCAAGATGGACACCATGAGAAGATCGTGTTCGATGTGATCAAGGCCCCTCAGTTTCAGATTATTCTAGGAATACCTTGGTTAGAGAAACACAATCCTCTGATCGATTGGCGAGCAAGAACGGTCCAGTTTCCAGAATGTGTCTCTACTTGTCACCCTCCACCTGGTGTTGCACTGGCAGCAATTTCTTCAGAGACTCCCCAGTTACCTCCCGAATACCTTGAATACCAAGATGTTTTCCGGAAGGATCAGGCTAACACTCTACCTCCTCGTAGGTCTTATGACTGCCAGATAGACCTGATACCTGGATCTACTCCTCCTTGTAGTAGAATTTATGCCCTCACCGAGCCTGAGAACCTTCACCTTCGACAATACCTGGATCAATACCTGGCGAATGGGTTTATTCGTCCTTCCAAGTCCCCTGCTTTTTCAGCTTTGTTCTTCGTTCCAAAAAAGGAAGGAGACCTTAGAACTTGTATCGATTATCGCTCCCTGAACCAGATCACCGTTAAGAATAGATATCCGTTACCTTTGATCCCTGAACTCCTGGACCAAGTCAGAAAAGCATGCATATATACAAAGCTGGATCTTACAGGAGCTTACCACTTGGTACGAGTAAAAGAGGGCGCTGAATGGAAGACTGCCTTCCGCACCAAGTATGGGCTATTTGAATATCAGGTCATGCCCTTCAGACTTTGCAAAGCCCCGGCCGTCTTTCAATATTTTATGAACGATGTCCTCAGAGAGCTCATAGATGTGTGTGTTGTTGTTTACATTGACGACATCCTCGTTTATTCTTCATCGGAATCTGAACATCGAAAACACGTGAAAATGGTCCTCGAAAGATTGCGTCAGCACAAACTTTTCGCTAAGTTGGAAAAATGTGTTTTCAACGTGACTGAAGTTGAATTCTTGGGATTCATATTATCACCTGGCGGAGTACGTATGGATTCAAAGAAGGTCGATGCAGTTCTCAAATGGCCATCACCATCCTCCGTAAAAGGAGTGCAAAGCATGTTAGGCTTCGCTAACTTTTACAGCAGGTTTATCCCCGAATTCTCTCGAATAGTCCAGCCCATCACTGCCTTGTTAAAGAAAAACAAACGTTTTGAATGGTCTACCGAGGCGGAACAAGCTTTCCAGGATTTGAAGACTAAATTTATCTCCGCACCAATCTTAAAACACCCTCACCCCGAACTCCCCTACATCGTGGAAACTGATGCTTCAAGCCTTGCCATGGGGGCAGTTCTATCACAGAAGGACCCGGTAACCAATCAGTTGCATCCCGTGGCATTTTGGTCCCGCAAATTCTCGCCTCCTGAAATCAATTACACGATTACTGACAAGGAACTTCTGGCTATCAAGTCTGCCTTTAAGGCTTGGCGGCATTATCTGCTGGGGGCCCGACACACCGTTACTGTGATTATGGATCACCGAAACCTGCAATATTTGAAAACCGCAAAAGCCCAATCCTCTAGACAACTCCGTTGGGCATTATTCTTTGCCGAGTTTGACTTCATAATTACCTATCGACCTGGTACAAAGAACGGTAAAGCTGATGCCCTTTCTCGGATGGGAGTGGAAGAACACTTGATCAACCCTAAACCTGTACCAATCATTCCCGAACAAAGAATTCTGGGTGTACTCGCCACAGAATCCATAGAGGAAGTTAAGGATAAAGCCAGGCAACATGTAACTCCAGCAGACATACAGAATTGGCATCTGCAGGGAAAGGACTTTGCAGTAAAGGACAACTTATTGTATTTCCAAGAACGATTATACCTACCCAGCACAGATTTACAGAAAAAAGTAATCTCCTGTTATCATGATTCTTTAATGGAAGGTCATCCCGGTATGGCCAAGACCTCAGAAAAGATCAAGCGCTACTTCTGGTGGCCGTCTTGGAAGAAAGATATCAGAGACTTTATAATGTCCTGTGGAGTACGCGCCCAAAACAACAGTGAAAAGGAAAGACCAGCAGGCCTCTTACGCCCTATTGACATCCCACCTCGCCCTTGGCATACGCTTTCTATGGACTTCATCACCGATCTACCTCCATGCTCCGGATACAATACGATTCTAGTAATCGTGGACTTATTCTCCAAGATGGCGCATTTCATTCCGCTCAAAGGCTTGCCAACAGCAGCAACTCTGACCCGAGAATTTCTCGAAAACGTTGTCCGACTACACGGTTTTCCTTCGGTTCTAATTTCGGATCGAGGTAGTCAATTTATTTCTCATTTTTGGCGAAGTTGCTGTCGGTCGGCTCAAATTGATGTGAGACTATCGACCAGTCACCACCCTCAGACCGACGGACAAACCGAGAGGACCAATCAAACTCTGGAACAGTATTTACGCTGCATGCTGCAACAAACTGAAAAAACTTGGAAAGACATCCTTTGGATAGCCGAATATGCCTACAATAACTCTGTCCATTCGGGAACTGGGAAAACACCGTTTTTTCTTTTGTACGGCAGTCACCCTCGAACCTCGGAGTTGGATCCCCTCCAAGATCTTGAAACACCAGCAGTAGACTACCTGCATTCCACAATCACCCAAGCCTTTAAGGAAGCTGTTTCTCACCTTCAAAGGGCTAAAGAACAATACAAGAAAGGAGCAGATCAACATCGGAAGGAAGCCCCTCAATATCAAGTAGGGGACCAAGTCTGGTTATCCACCAAATATCTACCTCTAAAAGGGCCACGCACATTCAACCCAAGATACCTTGGTCCCTATTCCATCACTACCATAATAAACCCAGTAGCGGTCAAGTTGGACTTGCCCCCGCACATGAAGATACATCCGGTCTTCCACGTCTCTCTATTAAAACCCGTGCAACCTCAAACCCGACTAACTAAATCTCCAAAACCCATCCTAGTTGATGGAGAACTCGAGTTTGAAGTCAAAAGCATTCTGGACTCCAAGATCTCCAAATCTAAACTATTTTACCTAATTGACTGGAAAGGCTACGGCCCCCAAGAGAGATCTTGGGAACCTGCTGAATATGTCCACGCTCCTCGCCTAATCAAAAGATTTCACCGAACATTTCCTGACAAGCCAAAACCCCCGGAGAAGCCCGGTTTGGGAGGGGACTTGAGGGGGGGTACTGTCATGATCTCTGCTTCCAAAAGGTCAGGGTTTTCCCAACTCCCTTGGAAGAAGATCCATAACCCAGGTTCCGAGGGCCAACCAGTCCCAATTGGGACCTTTTGGACCCAGTCCTGGCGCCAGTGGCACCAGGCTCATAAATATGCCCAGTCCCAGCGCTGGAAGCGCCGGGCTCATAATGCTTGGGTGGACTTACCTGCAGCAGACCATGCTGCTTACTTGCCTGCCAGTTGAGTCTCTGATCCTCTTCTGTGTGGAACTACTTTCCTGTTGGGTGGGGCAGGAGCCACTCCCTAGATTCAGAACACTGGAACTCTTCTGGAAGGCAGGAACTCTTTTCTTACCAAGGCATGGCTGTGGAAGGAGACACCTAAGCACTACAGGAGGCTATTTAAACCACACCCGTTGGATGAATCTTGCTTTGCGTTATTCTGCATTCTCAGCAGCAGAACGCTCATCGTGTCTTCTGCATCTGATCCTGGGCCTAAGGAAAAAGGCTTACCATTCTGAATCCAGTCTTCAGCAACACCTATAAAGACAAGAAAGAACAGGTTAGCATTACGGTCTTCAGTGACAGCTCTTCACTTACCTGGTCCATCGGCTGTCACCAACGCCTCGCGCTGCATTCCGGCATCTGAAAGACAAAGGCTTACCTACTCTTCGTGCGCTCCGGAGGTCTTCACACTGCATTCCGGCATCTGAAAGACAAAAGCTTACCAACTCTTCGCACGCTCCGGAGGCCTTCGGCGCTGCATCCCGCATCTGAAAGACAAAACAAGGTGCGTTTAAAGACATTGGGGAACTTTAATACTCACGTGCCATTACTCCTTTCCACACCTAACCCAGTGGGTATTCCGGCACCCTGCAGCCGCTCCGAACTTGTACCTGCAAAATAAAAGACAGTTAAAGCGCATCGTGAAGCAGGCAACAAGCGCTTACTTACGTGCTTCCAGGCGCTTCTATTCATCACACGGACTCCATCTTCAACTCACTTCAGCCCGTCATCCGCCATCGCCGGAACCTGCAAAACAAGAGACATCATTACTAAAGACTTTAAAGACAATAGAATTACTCGAAACTTACCGTTCATGCAGTAAACGACGGACAGCAGTCCTCTGAAGTCAAGAGGCCTGCGCTACCGATCCAGTGAAGAAACTGGTTACAGCACCCTGCCCCGAGGCAGATGGAGAGCTCGGCATTCACTTACCTAAGGTGAGAGCGTTAACCTTTGGGGGTCTACAGGAGAGCAAAAAGGAAAGAGCTAGGGACACCCCAATCACCCCAGTTCATTAATCCCATATTTTCTATCTGCAGACATCTTACTCTTGAAGTCAGGCATACAGTGCACAGAGGTCCAGCCCAAGAGCCAACCGGGTGCTACACATCACCTTGGAAGATACGGTAGTCGCCCAGTCAAGACCGGCGCCCCTGCGAGAATCAGGTGAGCGTTACAGAACGCAAAGCCTACCGCAAAACTCTCGCCCAGGCGCTATGGAAACCTCGGATACTGACCACCTAGCCCGGTTACTTGGGGAACTAAGGGCGGAAGTGCATGCAGCTCGTCAGGAAACGAATGCTCTAAGAAGGGAACTAATTATTTCCAAGGAGAGGACAGACGGTCTTGCTAGACAATTGCTACAGTCACAAGCCGGACAAACCCCGTTACCCGCATCAGGGGCAAATCTTCCTTCAACATCCTCTATGAATCCAGTGCAGATCAACCTACCTGGGAATGTACCTCTGGCTCCGCCCGAACGATTTTCTGGTGACCCAAAGAGGTTTGCAGTATTTATCAATCAGTGCCGGTTGCACTTCTTATGCCGGCCAGCAGCCTTTCCAACTGATCAAGCTAAAGTAGCTTTTGTACTTTCGTACCTTAGTGGCAATGCGGCAGACTGGTCGATCCCTCTAGTTAATCAAGATGATCCGGTTCTCCATGATTTTCAAGCCTTTCAGCTTAGTATGGAAAAACTGTTCGCAATACATTCACAGGGGCAGGCCTTGGACAATGAGCTTCTTTCGTTGCGACAGGGTAATCAAGACCTTTTGGCTTATATTGCATCTTTCAATAGACTAATAGTGGAAACTCAATGGCCTGAGGACAAAAGGATTACGCTGTTTTATAGAGGTCTACGTGGAGAGCTCAAAGACGTTTTAGCCCAAGTAGTGAATCCCCCACAAGACTGTTCGGATTATATAGACTTGGTCATTCAAATAGATCATAGACTGCAGAACAGGAAGGCCGACCGTTCCAAGTTTGATGCTCGAGTATTTTCCAAACCGCCAACTCCTTCCAAAGGAGTAGACTCCGGGGAACCCATGCAAATAGGGGGTCTGAAAGGTCCTCTAACACAAAAGGAGCGGGAAAGGAGAAAACAGTTGCAATTATGCCTATATTGCGGAAACTCAGGGCACTTTCTTCGAGACTGTCCGGTGAAACCTGCCAAGAAGGCAGTAGGAGCTGCAGTTACCAAAGTTACAAACTCTGAGCAGGGAAACGACCTCGCCCGACAAGAATAGAGGTCCTCTTGCCGAGCGTGAAAACCAGTTCCGTGACCTCGCA
Source organism: Ambystoma mexicanum (assembly GCF_040938575.1). NCBI lineage: Eukaryota > Metazoa > Chordata > Amphibia > Caudata > Ambystomatidae > Ambystoma > Ambystoma mexicanum. Next base: position 228,416,613 of record NC_090927.1, on the reverse strand, counting down.
TTTCGTGATACCTATGGTCCTCATTAGCCCTGATAACCCGGATCGATTACATGCAATTGAAGCTTACGTCGATAGCGGTGCCATCGGCAATTATGTGGATCATGAAATGGTTTTGAGGATGAATCTAACTCTTTGTCCCAAGGCTGTAAAGGACGTCATTACTACAGTGGATGGTACGGAGATAGCCTCCGGGCCTGTAACGCATACCACTCAAGAGGTGACGCTAGTAAGTCAAGATGGACACCATGAGAAGATCGTGTTCGATGTGATCAAGGACCCTCAGTTTCAGATTATTCTAGGAATACCTTGGTTAGAGAAACACAATCCTCTGATCGATTGGCGAGCAAGAACGGTCCAGTTTCCAGAATGTGTCTCTACTTGTCACCCTCCACCTGGTGTTGCACTGGCCGCAATTTCTTCAGAGACTCCCCAGTTACCTCCCGAATACCTAGAATACCAAGATGTTTTCCGGAAGGATCAGGCTAACTCTCTACCTCCTCATAGGTCTTATGACTGCCAGATAGACCTGATACCTGGATCTACTCCTCCTTGTAGTAGAATTTATGCCCTCACCGAGCCTGAGAACCTTCACCTTCGACAATACCTGGATCAATACCTGGCAAATGGGTTTATTCGTCCTTCCAAGTCCCCTGCTTCTTCAGCTTTGTTCTTCGTTCCAAAAAAGGAAGGAGACCTTAGAACTTGTATCGATTATCGCTCCCTGAACCAGATCACCGTTAAGAATAGATATCCGTTACCTTTGATCCCTGAACTCCTGGACCAAGTCAGAAAAGCATGCATATATACAAAGCTGGATCTTAGAGGAGCTTACCACTTGGTACGAGTAAAAGAGGGCGATGAATGGAAGACTGCCTTCCGCACCAAGTATGGGCTATTTGAATATCAGGTCATGCCCTTCGGACTTTGCAATGCCCCGGCCGCCTTTCAATATTTTATGAACGATGTCCTCAGAGAGCTCATAGATGTGTGTGTTGTTGTTTACATTGACGACATCCTCGTTTATTCTTCATCGGAATCTGACCATCGAAAACACGTGAAAATGGTCCTCGAAAGATTGCGTCAGCACAAACTTTTCGCTAAGTTGGAAAAATGTGAATTCTTGGGATTCATATTATCACCTGGCGGAGTACGTATGGATTCAAAGAAGGTCGATGCAGTTCTCAAATGGCCATAACCATCCTCCGTAAAAGGAGTGCAAAGCATGTTAGGCTTCGCTAACTTTTACAGCAGGTTTATCCCCGAATTCTCTCGAATAGTCCAGCCATCACTGCCTTGTTAAAGAAAAACAAACGTTTTGAATGGTCTACCGAGGCGGAACAAGCTTTCCAGGATTTGAAGACTAAATTTATCTCCGCACCAATCTTAAAACACCCTCACCCCGAACTCCCCTACATCGTGGAAACTGATGCTTCAAGCCTTGCCATGGGGGCAGTTCTATCACAGAAGGACCCGGTAATCAATCAGTTGCATCCCGTGTCATTTTGGTCCCGCAAATTCTCGCCTCCTGAAATCAATTACACGATTACTGACAAGGAACTTCTGGCTATCAAGTCTGCCTTTAAGGCTTGGCGGCATTATCTGCTGGGGGCCCGACACACCGTTACTGTGATTACGGATCACCGAAACCTGCAATATTTGAAAACCGCAAAAGCCCAATCCTCTAGACAACTCCGTTGGGCATTATTCTTTGCCGAGTTTGACTTCATAATTACCTATCGACCTGGTACAAAGAACGGTAAAGCTGATGCCCTTTCTCGGATGGGAGTGGAAGAACACTTGATCAACCCTAAACCTGTACCAATCATTCCCGAACAAAGAATTCTGGGTGTAATCGCCACAGAATCCATAGAGGAAGTTAAGGATAAAGCCAGGCAACTTGTAACTCCAGCAGACATACAGAATTGGCATCTGCAGGGAAAGGACTTTGCAGTAAAGGACAACTTATTGTATTTCCAAGAACGATTATACCTACCCAGCACAGATTTACAGAAAAAAGTAATCTCCTGTTATCACGATTCTTTAATGGAAGGTCATCCCGGTATGGCCAAGACCTCAGAAAAGATCAAGCGCTACTTCTGGTGGCCGTCTTGGAAAAAAGATATCAGAGACTTTATAATGTCCTGTGGAGTATGCGCCCAAAACAAGAGTCAAAAGGAAAGACCAGCAGGCCTCTTACGCCCTATTGACATCCCACCTCGCCCTTGGCATACACTTTCTATGGACTTCATCACCGATCTACCTCCATGCTCCGGATACAATACGATTCTAGTAATCGTGGACTTATTCTCCAAGATGGCGCATTTCATTCCGCTCAAAGGCTTGCCAACAGCAGCAACTCTGGCCCGAGAATTTCTCGAAAACGTTGTCCGACTACACGGTTTTCCTTCGGTTCTAATTTCGGATCGAGGTAGTCAATTTATTTCTCATTTTTGGCGAAGTTGCTGTCGGTCGGCTCAAATTGATGTGAGACTATCGACCAGTCACCACCCTCAGACCGACGGACAAACCGAGAGGACCAATCAAACTCTGGAACAGTATTTACGCTGCATGCTGCAACAAACTGAAAAAACTTGGAAAGACATCCTTTGGATAGCCGAATATGCCTACAATAACTCTGTCCATTCGGGAACTGGGAAAACACCGTTTTGTCTTTTGTACGGCAGTCACCCTCGAACCTCGGAGTTGGATCCCCTCCAAGATCTTGAAACACCAGCAGTAGACTACCTGCATTCCACAATCACCCAAGCCTTTAAGGAAGCAGTTTCTCACCTTCAAAGGGCTAAAGAACAATACAAGAAAGGAGCAGATCAACATCGGAAGGAAGCCCCTCAATATCAAGTAGGGGACCAAGTCTGGTTATCCACCAAATATCTACCTCTAAAAGGGCCACGCACATTCAACCCAAGATACCTTGGTCCCTATTCCATCACTACCATAATAAACCCAGTAGCGGTCAAGTTGGACTTTCCCCCCGCACATGAAGATACATCCGGTCTTCCACGTCTCTCTATTAAAACCCGTGCAACCTCAAACCCGACTAACTAAATCTCCAAAACCCATCCTAGTTGATGGAGAACTCGAGTTTGAAGTCAAAAGCATTCTGGACTCCAAGATCTCCAAATCTAAACTATTTTACCTAATTGACTGGAAAGGCTACGGCCCCCAATAGAGATCCTGGGAACCTGCTGAATATGTCCACGCTCCTCGCCTAATCAAAAGATTTCACCGAACATTTCCTGACAAGCCAAAGCCCCCGGAGAAGCCCGGTTTGGGAGGGGCCTTGAGGGGGGGTACTGTCATGATCTCTGCTTCCAAAAGGTCAGGGTTTTCCCAACTCCCTTGGAAGCAGAGCCATAACCCAGGTTCCGAGGGCCAACCAGTCCCAATTGGGACCTTTTGGACCCAGTCCTGGCGCCAGTGGCACCAGGCTCATAAATATGCCCAGTCCCAGCGCTGGAAGCGCCAGGCTCATAATGCTTGGGTGGACTTACCTGCAGCAGACCATGCTGCTTACTTGCCTGCCAATTGAGTCTCTGATCCTCTTCTGTGTGGAACTACTTTTCCTGTTGGGTGGGGCAGGAGCCACTCCCTAGATTCAGAACACTGGAACTCTTCTGGAAGGCAGGAACTTTTTTCATACCAAGGCGTGGCTGTGGAAGGAGACACCTAAGCACTACAGGAGGCTATTTAAACCACACCCGTTGGATGAATCTTGCTTTGCGTTATTCTGCATTCTCAGCAGCAGAACGCTCATCGTGTCTTCTGCATCTGATCCTGGGCCTAAGGAAAAAGGCTTACCATTCTGAATCCAGTCTTCAGCAACACCTATAAAGACAAGAAAGAACAGGTTAGCATTACGGTCTTCAGTGACAGCTCTTCACTTACCTGGTCCATCGGCTGCCACCAACGCCTCGCGCTGCATTCCGGCATCTGAAAGACAAAGGCTTACCTACTCTTCGTGCGCTCCGGAGGTCTTCACACTGCATTCCGGCATCTGAAAGACAAAAGCTTACCAACTCTTCGCACGCTCCGGAGGCCTTCGGCGCTGCATCCCGCATCTGAAAGACAAAACAAGGTGCGTTTAAAGACATTGGGGAACTTTAATACTCACGTGCCATTACTCCTTTCCACACCTAACCCAGTGGGTATTCCGGCACCCTGCAGCCGCTCCGAACTTGTACCTGCAAAATAAAAGACAGTTAAAGCGCATCGTGAAGCAGGCAACAAGCGCTTACTTACGTGCTTCCAGGCGCTTCTATTCATCACACGGACTCCATCTTCAACTCACTTCAGCCCGTCATCCGCCATCGCCGGAACCTGCAAAACAAGAGACATCATTACTAAAGACTTTAAAGACAATAGAATTACTCGAAACTTACCGTTCGTGCAGTAAACGACGGACAGCAGTCCTCTGAAGTCAAGAGGCCTGCGCTACCGATCCAGTGAAGAAACTGGTTACAGCACCCTGCCCCGAGGCAGATGGAGAGCTCGGCATTCACTTACCTAAGGTGAGAGCGTTAACCTTTGGGGGTCTACAGGAGAGCAAAAAGGAAAGAGATAGGGACACCCCAATCACCCCAGTTCATTAATCCCATATTTTCTATCTGCAGACATCTTACTCTTGAAGTCAGGCATACAGTGCACAGAGGTCCAGCCCAAGAGCCAACCGGGTGCTACACATCACCTTGGAAGATACGGTAGTCGCCCAGTCAAGACGGCGCCTCTGCAAGAATCAGGTGAGCGTTACACATACACACACTTGCACATGTACACGGTGCAGATACATGCAGCTGGAACCAACATCCATGTGTGACACCACAACCATGCCAACTTACATACACAGTAATCCAAACATGTGTGCTCACACATCTGCATTTGGCCTGCATGCTTACCCACACATACACCATCCATGTATCTCACACATGAAAGGACTTGCATGTGTCAGCCTCACAGCCCTGTACATACACATACATACATGGCCCTACAAAACCACATGTACAACCTGCACACTACTGGAACACCACCACACGCACAGCTTCCAATCAGTATGCATGTACACTTACCGCTCGACTCCAGACGGGTCTGCCTCTCAAGGACCTGGATGTGGAGCGCTGGGCATATGTGTTCCAGGGCCGTCATCTGATGTTCCGACAGGTGGCCCCGGCGCCCCTTAGCATCCGCTGCCTTCAAGAGGCGGCGGGCCTTGTTGAGGGTCCTGGACCTGAAGTCCTCCCAGCGCTTCCTGACATGTTGGAAGTCGCGGACTGCCACCCCCTCCGTGTTGATGGCAGTCACGATGTCCTTCCAGATCCGAGTCCATCCTTCCTTGTCGGCGCGCGAACTTCCGAAGAGGGCATCATACTGCCCCAGGACTTGCTCCACCAGGACACCAACTTCGGTGGCAGTGAAGCTGGTGCCCCTCTGCCTCTCTGGCTGGGGGTTGCCAGTGGTGCCAGATGGTGAAGTGCCCGACATGGCAACCCCAGAGGCAGGTGTGGGTGGGCAACTGGGTCCTGGGGCTGGGCTGTGGAGCGATGGAATAGCAGTCGGGAGTCTTCGGTTCCAGCAGGGGTGGTCACAGCAACAGCACCCCTGGCTGACGTGCAGGCAGCAAATGGCAGGGCACGTGGGCAGCAGGCAATCAGGCAGCAGCAGATGGCAGGTGGGAGCATGCTCGGGGCTCTGGGGGGCAGTAATTCGGCCTTCTGGGCAGGTGCGTGGTCTTCCGTGTGTGAACGCATGGCCAGCTTGATACGGAGTGATTTGGCACGTGAAAATCTTGCACGTCAGCGTGTAATTCGAGGAAATACCGTTAGCGCGTGAGCACGTCAGCGATTTCATTGGACCAAAGGCCCTTCGCGTGTAAGTGCTTCTGTGACGTGAGGCGCGGGGGCGTGCGCGGGCATTTCCCCCGTGACGTGGGCATAGTGGATTAGCGCGCGCAAAGAAAATGCACGTCCCGTGTGAATGCGTGTAATCCGAGGAAAGGGCATACGCGCGTAAGTGACGTGACACGTGCGGACGTTTCCCTCAGCATGGGTTAAAGGTGAGCGGGTCCAGCAGTTCACCGTACGTGCCTTTCATGGAGACCGACGTGTGTTGCTGCTTCCTGTTGTTTCGCGCGCAATCACAACTTCACAGCTATCAAGGATGTATCTCTTCTTTTGGCGGGGGGATTGGCTACGTTTTTTTTCTGCATCGCGCTAGTCAGACGGTGAGACGCGCATGCTATTTTTCCCACTGCGGTTGCACCTGTGTATAGCACCGTTTTTGATGTCATAGTAGCCTGCGTGTCCCACGCGTACGCGTTTTTCTGTTACTGGGTGCCACCGTGCACTGCGGGAGGTTGATTCCACGCACGTAGGCTGCAGGGTTGCGTGTACTGTTTTCCAGCAGTTTTGGGGTGCCTGAGCGTTGCGTGACCCCTCACTACATCACCGGGGTCACATACAGCCTGGCAGGTGCAGGGGGGCTGTTAACATCTTGCTTCCCACCCCCTTCACCCCAATTGCCCAGGTCAATTATAGTGTACACCTTCCATTGGCACAACTTCATCTGTGCCGGCACTACTACATCTGTGCCATGGTTGGGAGGCCACCAAAGGTGAGGGGCGCCTCAGCTAGGCGTACTCCTCATGGCGGGCGTGGTCAGGGACGTGGCCTGGGTGACCAGGGAGTAGGGGGACTCCAGGGTGTCCAGAACAGCCGCAGAGGGGGAAGAGGCAGGGGTGCGCCACTTGAGCACGATGTCGTGCCATGTGTTGGTGCAGTCATGCCACCACCCCCTGTGGTTCCGGGAGATGCAGTTTCTGCATCTGGCACTGGGGCCCGTGTGACCCGGCAGTCCGTTCCATCAACTGCCACGGGCCCAAGGGTAGTGGTAGCTGCAGGTGCAGCTGTGGACACCGCCACCCAGGCTCAGGGTCTGCCAGCGCAGCCTGCGTTGGCACTGGAGGAGCCCTTGGAAGATTTCCAACAGGCCAGGAGGGAAACAGTAGGGGCACGCAGAGCTGCCCTGACCAAGACACGTGTCCCTGGGGCAGTTATGTCATCTGCTGCCCCAAACAGCCGGGTGTTGGCAAGTGCAGGGGCAGATGCACCCAACAACACCCCGGTTGTGAGTCTGCCAACCAGGACAGTTGCGGTCAATGACCCTGCCACAGCGGATGTTGCTGTGCAGGGTCCATTAGAGGGCACCCAGCTGCCACTGACAGAAGTCAGGCCTTTGGTCGTCCCTCCACCTGCCACTCCCTTGGCTCAATCCACCAAACCCGCTGGCCATACTGGTCAGGGCGGCATTAGCCTGCCAGGGTCAGAGCCACATTCCAAGAGGAGGAAGGTTGCACCTGCAGCACAGGCTGGGACCTCACACACAGCCACGACCTCCTGCACGTCGAAGAAGAAGCCTTTCTGCAACCAGGAACTGGACTTCCTCGTGGGCTACGTGCGGGGCCACAGCCTTTGACATGCTAGTGGGTGCCAATAGTCAGACTACGGCTGCCCAACGTGATACCCAGTGGAAGCATGTTGCAGAAAATGTCAGTGCATTCGGCCATGAGGTGCGCACGGCGCAAGAGTGCAAAAAGCGTTGGAATGACATCAAACGCAGCGCTAAGGCTAAGCGTCCCTCTAATTACAACTTGACTCTGGTGACTGGCGGTGGGCCTGCACCAGAGGAGGAAGTCCTCACTCTGCATGAGTCACTTGTTGCGGAGTTCATACCATCTGAATCGGTCGAAGGAGTGGGAGAGATGCCGGACATTGATGCCCAGTCCAGTGAGTGTTGATGCGTGTTTGTTGAGGACGTGTGTGTTTTACTTGTGGGATGTGTTGTGCATGATTGCCACTACATGTGAAGTGTACATGGTTCGGATGTGCAAGTAATGCAATGCTTCCGTGATGCATGTCTGCTCTGCTGGATGGTGGACATGTGGAGCAGACGGGGACGGTCGGCATCAACATGCTGGTTACCAGGATGCCCCTCCAGTCCATGTCCCAGCTCACTGGCCCTTCTGCATGTAGCGTGGCGTGACCTTCCTCTCAGCCCAGTCACGATGTCATAGCATGACTGATGTGTATGTGTCTTCTGCCTGCATGCGGGTACTCCATGTAGGCATGCTCCCTTGCCCCTCCACCCCCCGCTCTGCACCCCAATTCCACTTTTGCACTGGTCTGCTTCAATATTGCCGTTGGGTACTTCCATGTTAATGCTTCCTGTGTACATGCTAACTTCCCGCAACCAATCTGCCAGACATATGCTGTGTGGTACAGCCTTAGTTCTTGATGCAGGGTATCTCACTTGTACTGTGCTGAGGTCAGATTCCCCGCAGGGACATGAGTGCCCATTCATTCTCCATGTGCATTGCACGCATGCCCCTATGTGTCCTTGACTGAATGATCACTGTAATACAAGTCCTGGGTGACATACATTGCATGGCATTTCATCAGCCTCCCATGTCTACTGTGGCTCAGTACTGCGTTGCACACATGTTTAGGGTCTGACAATCTGGGTGGGTCACAGGCCTCAGCCTTTTTAATGGCCAATGACTCTGTCCAACTGGTGTAGTGTCCTCTTCACACGTGGGTGGCCTCCAGACGTTTCATCATGTGCCCTGCTTACTGTCCCATCATCATGTGCAGTGTTGTCACTTGACTCACATGAAGCTGTTGATGCTAGTCAACACTGTCTGTCAATACACAGGTCTATGGTCAGCCTTTTGATACCATGCTAGGCATCCCTGCGTTTGCACTTGGGTGGAGGGGTGCTTTGCTCTTAGATATGCTACCCATTGAATGCACATTGCACGTGATGCCTGAAGTTGACCTTGCACTGCCTTCACATTTTCTGACACACACCATGGAGTCCTTGTACATGTAGTTAGTGAGTAACATACATATTTGCTGCACTGCATAGACCCACTTCAATGCAGACTGCCACCTTTCAACAGGTCTGATCACAGAAGCAATTCCAAGTTGACCCAGCATGCATGCCAGGTTCTATTTTGTGTGTCACATGTCTGGCTGATGTTGTCGGTGTGTGTGTGTGTGTTGTGTACTTCTGACATGTGTAGTGACCTTTATTTTCTCTATTTTTCAGATGATGACGCAATGGAGCCAGAGGATGGTGTTGTCATGCCAGGCACAGCGTTGGTATCGTTACATTAACCCGGCACAAGTGGGGGTCGTGGGGTGGCAGGCCACGAAAACCCCCAAGTGCTACAGGCCATCTTGTGTCTGGCTGCCTATGAGTCCAGCCCTGATGACGACTCTGACTCATCCAACGTCCATGTAGAGTTGGATGAGCATCAGGTCCATGTGTCAGGGGTGAGTGATTATGATGTGGACACTCCTCTGTCCGCGACACCTGCACTGAGGGGTCAGACAGTCTTGGAACCTCTGCCCATGGTGGATTGGGACGCAGGGTCACCCTCCACATCATTCACTGATGTGCCTGGGACATCACGTCGACGGGGGCATGTAGTCGTGCAGCCGCGGGCGGTGCCAACACGACGAGGACAACTGGTCCTTGGGTCCCACAGGGGTCAAGCCCAGCAACGCGGTCGCCGCGCGCAACCACTGTATACTGAGTGGGAGCAAGACATGACTGCCAATTCAGAACGGCAGGGGGCAGCAATGGAGAACATCGCTGAGAGCATGGAGCGTGTGGCCCGATCCGTGCTCCCCCCTGCTAGGCAGGTGCTTCTCAAAATCTCCATTGGCAACAAGAGCATAGTCCATAATTGTTGGGTCGTGCGAGACGTCACTGCTACCTTTTAATTAGGCAGTCATATTCTCAATCGCTTTGCCATTAGTTTGGACCTAATAAACTTCAAAGCTTGGTCCCATTATTGGAATGGTGGTTGATGACCAACATGTTTCCATTGATTTAAGAAATGAACTGTTAGGACCAATCCCCAAAGGCAGTTTGGCAGAGGGAAAAGACAAGTGGGTCCATACTAATCAGCTAAAGTGTTGCCATCCTAGGCACACTCTGCAGCAACTGGAGGAGTCTTCTGGAACTGGTCCCGATTAGCGGATAAACCCATGGCTTTTGATGATCCAGAGAAAGCATTTAGGTCAGCTCAATTGCTGCCTTATGCAGTTGGAATTCAGATTGGAGAGGAAGTCACCATCCCAGAAAGGACCTGACAATTCTCCCCGGAAGTGAAAGTTTAAAGAGGACAGAAATTAAAAAGCCCTGATGCTTATATTCATCTAAATCCTTCTCTCCAACAACAAGGGTTGGGGATAAACCCAACACCATTAGTCAATATAGAACATGACACCATTCCAATAGAGGTGGATAATAGCGACCTAAAGAGTATCACTCTAGCCGCAGGCACCATTATTGGAATGGCGGTTGATGACCAACATGTTTCCATTGATTTAAGAAATGAACTGTTAGGACCAATCCCCAAAGGCAGTTTGGCAGAGGGAAAAGACAAGTGGGTCCATATTAATCAGCTAAAGTGTTGCCATCCTAGGCACACTCTGCAGCAACTGGAGGAGTCTTCTGGAACTCCAGAGGGGGCCACTCCAGATCCATAAAATATCAACCCTAAAATATTCCACATATAGTCTATAAAATACAATAATAAAAATGTCTCCTGATTATAGAATGTATATGTCCGCCCCACTACATTAATAGTGGTGGGGAAATGTCTACAAATATGTTTTTGCTTTGTCATCCTAGGAGAAAGAGAGAGAGATAAACCATGGAGACTGACCAGGGAGGACGACCCGGGGACTGAGAGCAAAGATCCGAGGGTCCCGGGGTATCGCTCAATACTCCCATCAGGACTGGCGAGGAGAACCGATCGATCCACCCCTGATGGAGGAAAAGACGATGAACTTACATCCCAGTCTTGCGAAGTTCCATTGATGGAAGTTCAACGGCCATCGCAAGAGGGGGGCTTGTGGGATGTATCAACCCACTCATCCAAGCCCTGCAACATCACTGTGCGTTGCTGGCAGCAGAAACATCATAATGGGCGCCAGAAAGCATGCTGCTTGCTAGAAATCACCAGAAATTGCGCAGTGAAAACCTGAAAAATAGGCCACCAGCCACCTTTTGCCTATCTTAGTGAGCACAGGAGATCAATGCCAAAACCCACCATTGAGCTACCCACCAACGAGCCTGAAACCACTTGGAAATAGCAATGCTGATTGAAAAGAAAACAAAGAGCTGTTTGAAAATCCGTTTTCTTGATTGTCAAAAATTGCTAAAATCATGGCTCACAAATCACCTAAAAGATCCAACCTCTTTGTTGGGTTTTCCACATCATTTACTGCAAGAATCCACATCAACGCAATGTCAGCAAGAATCATATGTTCTCAGAACATAATCCTATTTTAAAGATACTTGATGGAAAGACAGCTGTCAAAATGGGTGTAATACCGTTGCTTACCTCTACCAGAAAGCCAGCATTTTAAAACCATTTGTGTAAAGTTGAACAATTGAACCTAAACTATGCCAAAAGAAGAGAATTCCATCAAAATGCCATATAGAGTGCCACACAGTGATTTCATGTTGAAAAAGACTTGATTTAAAGATATGTTGCTTATTTTAAGTTTATAAATGTTATTTTTCTTCACAAGGAACTATATTACAATTGATCAGAAAGTAACCTGATGCAGTTAAAACTCCAAAAGGCTTGCTTCCCCTGAGAACACTTCACACTTTGTCATTCCCACCAGAGGGAGGATGTCGCATGGACATGTTAATCAGATGGGGAGGAGATTCCTCTGCTGGCAGGAGAAAGAGACAATAGAGTCTTTTAGCTGAATATAGATGCTAATTTGGGTGTGACTGGTCAACAACTGCTCTGGCAGGAAGGCAGGCCATGTGACCATCTGACTCAGCCCAGCTCTAGGGGTGGACCAGACTGAGATGTGAATTGAATTGAAAGCAAATGTATGTTTTATAAAAATGCTTATAACAAATTGTACCAAGCTGACAAAATATGAAACTTTGGGATTGTTGAAATGAAAAATTCACTCACAATTTAAGACTAAGCTGAAATCTGTGCGATGTTCTAAGACTAAACCCCAGAATTTATTCATGTTGTAGCTACTATAGTTATGCTAGGAACAGGAAAGATTACAGAACTGTGCTCAGATGGAGTGTGTATGCCTGTGTAAAATTTGGTGCAGAACCAATATTGGGAAACCCACCAAAAGCATGAATAAGTGGTCATTTCTGAACCTACGCTCGTAGGAACATGGGACTTGAACAGAGAAATGCCTTAATTAATCAGTGATGTGTATATGTATTATGAACAACTTGTGTATCTGGGAAATATGTTTTTTGGGAAAAATAGATATTCTATGTAAAAGCAAAGGGGAGGGATTTCAGTTAAGCTATAAAACACAGCATCACTCTGACACGTATGACACACTGCTCCTGTCTCAAATCAGGGGACAGGAAATTCTCTGATCTATCAGGATCCTTAGAGGGTTGGGCATAGAGAGTCAGCCTACCCACCCGCTTTGGAAACACATAAATAGTGACTGCTGAGACCCAGAGAGACACACTCTTTTCCACTACTCAACTATTCTTGGCGAAGCACCCTGCAGGGCTCCAGACCCCAGAACTTAGACTCCAGACTCCAGATATATCCACACTCCAGATAGATCCAGAACCAAAGTCTAGAACCCAAACTCTAGAACCCTGAAGACGATAGGCCTAACCCACAAGCCACAGCAGGTTACAGAACCTTTTGCAAACCTGATTCTAACCCCTAAACTTCCACGGGGCCTAACCAAACCATTCAACAGCCTGGATGAGCTGTGTTGCTTCTAGCTAAGAACCCTGTGCTAGAACCCAGATCCAGACCCAGAGAGAGCAGTGCTGTAACCCAGAACCCATCAGATCCAGTCCAAGAGGACACCCAGACTGCTGTGAAGTGCTGAGAGCAGTACCCAGAGTGCCTGAGACCTGTCCGGTGGCGAGAAACCCAGCCAAACCCTTGCCCAGATCTTTGACGAGGCCAACTCCATTCTAAAGCCATAGGAGTGAGTATCTAGTCTAGAACTGTACATAACCAAACTCTTAGTTTAAAGTAATTCTCTTCCATCCATCTCAACCTGTCCAGAACTGCATTATAGAATCTCCATTGTCTATCCTAAATTCTTCTCTCCTCTACATAAGTCTGTGATAATTGTAGCAATAATCATCCCAGTGCTGATATTTTCTGAAGAGGGACAGGTGTTTTGACGGACAGAGATCAGAGCGGTGGTGCCGCGGTTGTGGTGGCTGCCCATTGAATGTCTTGCTTCTTCATAGCTCCTTAGTCTAAGCTTATCCTTGTTGTTAAATCTTTAAAGCGTGATCTGTCATTTTTGAAATCTTGATTTTATTTCTGAAAAATCTACCTTCACAAAAACATCTGTAACTTTGGAACCGTATGTCCTAGAACCGAAATGTAACTGTCACTTTGAAGCTAAGATCCTAGGCTTTCCAACGAACCTTCCAATGCCATTTATCTCTCATTATAGTTGCTCCGTAATCGCGTTTCACGCAAGCAGAAAAATTGCAGCGAATTGCCATTTAGCTTAATTTCAACACATGCCAAAATAGCTGTTTCTTGTTTGCAACTGCTGAGATCCGTTTTCAATCTGATAATCAGTCATGAATCATTGCTAGTGTCGACATGAACCAATCCAAAGTAACTATCACTTATCCTGAATATCCTTTAGTGAATTAAAATAATTTTAGCATATTTTCCCATTCATTGCTATCCCATTCAAAAGTATTTTTGCCCGTTTTAAAATCATACCTGTTTTCTCTAAGCTTGCTGGGGGAACTGGATTTAACTGCATTGGTGATAAATAGTCTTGAAACCTGTTTGCCCTCATTTCCATCTCTTCATATTGCTTAGTGGGGGGAGTGAGTAGTCACAAGGGAAAAAGTGATTATATTGTCTTTTGATTGAAACCATAACAAGTTTATTTCTGAGCTGCATTTCCCATCCTTGCATTTCCTTGAACCATAAAAGTATTCTCTGCTACAGTATCCTTCCATTCCTACTCCTAACTGATTAAAGAGATTGTGGATATTGTGATATTACCCATTACTGATTACTGTTCATATTCATAAGTGTGCTATTCAGATATTATTTTATTCATAAAAGTGTGATATATATATTGTTCAATTCTTCAAATAAACCTTTTAATTAGCAAAACAAACCTACTTCTTGGCTCAGTGAGGTCAGGGGGATTCAAATAGAGGGGCATTATATAAGGGTTCATCATCCAGATTTGAAGAACTTTGACATAAAAATACATAAATATGGGCTTCCATTGGGCACCCCAGACTAGGCATTGACTTAGTTGGAGTGCTGGATTGAAGTCACATACAGATTGGGGGCTTGTCTGGGATTTCTGGATTAGACCTACCTCTTGTGCATCTTAATACAGTGTGCTAACTGACAGGATACATAAATCCTGTTGGGCTACTACGCTGTGTTACACTGTAAAAGCACCCCTCAAAAGGAATCGGTCTGTTTTGCAAAATAAAATAATAAAATTCTGTAAATCAGGAAGGAAATCAATTTCCAGAATGATGACACTGGTAGACATCAAGATAGCGAGAGAGCACCTTTTACATAAACTATTTGTGCGAGGTGAATGGACTGCACAGGACCAAAATGTGTGGTTGCAGACAATCACACGACAGATCACTGCAACTGGGTCAGATATCTGGAGAGATCAGGGTCCCTTACATGTGGCCCTGAGTGAACCATATATATGGCCCCTAAGGCCAAGGATGAGCACAACAAGATTGTTAGTATAGCGGCATATTTGTATTTATATATGGGAGCCATACAGGACAAATGTGCTGAAGGCCAAGATCTGGCAAATAGGCAACAGATGGCATTAGAGAAGGCCCAATCTGACCTGGTCTCTTCTGAGCAGAGGCTGCAGAGGAGCCAGGAGTCAGAAAACAAAAGTAGGCAGTATATAATTAAAATAAAAGAGGATATGGGTATCCTGCAATAGGAAAGGGCAGACCAGGACACCAGAATTCTGGCCTCGCAGAAGGAGTATCAAGAAGGTTTGGACTCCCTACTGCAGAGCCAGAAAAAGCTGGAGCAACAACTAGACTTCAACAGGACATGCACAGAGCAGGTTGCCACCCTGCAAAGCCACCTAGATAGAGTGAAGGCAGAGAGCAATAAATTGAAAGACCTGGACACCCAGGCAGAATTTGAGGAAGAGCGCCAGAAAGCTGGTGCCCTTCAAAGGTAGAGGGATGACCTGGTGGCACAGAGACAGGCTCTTGCTCAGGAAAGGGACACCTTAGGCAAGGAAGTCTGCCACTTAAAAGGGAAGCTGGAGGAAAATCACCTGGCCCTCCAGGGACTGGGTGATCTCCAAGAAGAGCATCAAAACTTGTTGGAGCACACCAGGATAGTGGAAGATGCTCTTGAAAGAAAGGAGCAGGCCAGTAGGGATGGGACTCTGGAGGTAACCCTCCTGCAGCAAAGACTGGCCCAGTACTCCAGGACAAACCAGGAAGCACAGAGAGAGAATGAGGCTCTCTGCCAGCACAATGATAGGCTCCAGCAACAGGTAGCCATGCAAGAGAGACTGATAGAGTCTAGTAAGGCCTTGATTGAGGAACTGAAAGCACATGCTCTTGCATGGCAACAGGGAGCAGGGACTGATAGAGATGAGGTTCACTGGGAAAGGGAAACACCGGAGCATAACCTCAGGAGCCCTAGTACCAAAGGCCTTCATCTCTTCCAGTCCCTGGACTCTGCCACCCCCATGTCCCCTGGCGCACATGAGCCCAGGGCCACGGGGATGGCAGATTACTATCCAGTCAGAAATATGGGACTCATGATCCAGTACCTCTCAGGCATGGATGGGCGGGCATCTGGGTATGGGCACCCAAGTACTGTGAAATTTAGTGGGGAACCCCAGGAGAGTAGGCCCACTAAGGGCATCCTGAAAACCTCTGCCCAGTTAGGACAGTGGAGGGTGGAGGGGGACCCATGAAATCCTGGGAGCAAGGAGGAATCAAAAGACTCCTCTGAGCGCCCCAGGACACAGGAGACTAGGTCCCCACATTCTGCCAGCCATTCCCAGGCTCGCAGAATCCGAGAAAACCTGGAAGATCAGACGGGCACCTCTGGGAGCAGTGCTTCTGAGTCAGAGGATGAATGGACCAGGGCTACCCGAACCAAGAAGGCCAATAAGGCAAAGAGGGCCTTGCTTAAGGACCCCTTAAAACAGAGTAAGGCAATAAGGAGTGTCATCACGCCTTATCACAAGAACACCAAGTATTCTGTGTGGGAACACTTAGAGCTCTTTGAGCAAATGATGGAGACTTTCCATTTGAAAGACAGCAGTAGCTGCATTCAGTACGTAAAATGCACATTCTCCCCAGAAACTCCAATTTCTTTGCAGGGCTGGAGGACCAAAACTATTCAAGATGGTCCACATCAGGAGCGTTGCTAGGGGGGGCTAAGGTGGCTATAGCCCCTGATCTTTTGATTGTAGCCCCGGATAGAATCTCAGGAGCTACAGCCAAAAGACTAGCTAGCCCCCACTCCTTCCAGTCCCAACAGTTCCGACATAAGCTTAGCCCCGGGTCTTTTCCAGACCTAGCAACTCCCCTGGTCCACATATAGGGCGGCCATCTTAAAGCACTTTTCTGTTCATAGAAATCCCCAAGAGGCTCGCAAGGCAGCCTACAATTTACAATGTCGGGAGGATCAGGCCTCACAAGAATTTGTGCAGGAGTTGAAGCGTGCCTTTGCGCAGACTACCAAAAGGGTGCGCACGGACAGTAAAGAATGTGTAAATACGTTTTTCCATGCCTTACCCAAATACATCATGACCCAGCTAGTGAGAGATTTTCATAAGAAAAGGTCACTAGACTGGGTCATTGAACAGGCCAACCGAATCTATGAAGTGCAGAAGCCCATAGAAAATAAAAATAATGCTCAGAAAAGCCCCAAACGGACCAGCACCCCTGCCACTGCAAAGGTGGCAAAGGTAAAGGTTGCCCCCATTTTAGATTTGGAGATGGGGGGCATAAAAACTTGCCTGCGCAGAAAAATTTCTAGCCCAGAAGGCCCTCGGGCCAGTCACAGACAGGGAGTCAAGGAGGTAGTCCCACAAATGGGGTCCCTCACTCCCCTGACTATTTAAGTCCCAGCTACAAGGGAAACCGACCCATCCTGGGTTATGTGTGGACTCCTCCAGCCCAAGGGGGGGATCCAACCAAGCACCTAACCCAGGGAACTTCCCACCTAACTTCCCCCAGGAGGGGAGAAATTCACCAACTCCTGGGCAGAACTTTTTCCCCAGGTATCCTCAAAATTTCCAACCCCAAAATAATCCATCCTTCTTTCCCCACTTCTCTGAGCCCAGACAACCTAATCCGGGAGAGGGGAGACCAAGGATGGAGGGGCACCCAAATCTTCCCAACCCGGGGTACTACCAGAGAAGGGATAGCTACCCTCCCCGGGATCAGCCCAGGGGAGAAAACAGAACCCCGTATCAGCCTGAGCGGGTTTCACATCTTGAGCGCCAGGACCAAAATATGGCACCCGATCTGGGTCGCATGCTGAGGGCTCAGCAGAACCCTCGGATGAGCATGCCGGCACAGAATGCCCCAAAACTCTGGACCTGGTGCTCCAGAACAATGACGGGGGCAGCACCCCGATAACTCACCGGTTCCCAGGGAGGAGGCACAAGGGGAAGTGGGGTGTAAAGCCTTGGAGGAAGCTTCCTTCCCCACTTGTTAACAGCCCTTAGAAACCCAGGAACCGGAAACAAAATCTCCTGCCCCTGAAAGCCTGCCGCCCAAGGAGCAGAGGGGGGGTAGGAGAAAGAAAGGACCCACACAGACCCATTTTGAGGAGGAGGTACAGATCTTCCAATTTGAAGGAGAGGGATCCTCAGAGGATCCTGGGGAAAGGATTTTCCCCTTCAGAGATGAGGGAACTCCCCCCAAAGAAAAATGGGTCCCAAGGGATTCACATCCAGACTGGGTAGATGTGGGGACTGAGCTAGCGTCGCCCATCATCCCATCCCAGAACCAACAGCTTCAAAATCCCCTGGTTCAAACCCATCCTGGTGACTGCCTCCAAAAAGGGGGGGCGGCACAGAACCGGAACCAGGGGACATCAAAACTTCTCCTATCTCCAGTTGCCAACTATTTCTTGCAGATTCCCATGACTCTCCACAGAATTCTGCCCAAATATTTTCTCTTTCTATGTCCAAAACTAGAAAATCAACCCACCAGTTGTCCAAAAATGTACAATATCTGTGCCCACTTGCGGAGAAAGAGGGAAGATACTATGCAATAGTTCAAGTACATGGGCAGGGTACAATGTTGGCACTGGTGGACACTGGATCCCAAGCTACCCTTCTGTCCAAAAAGGCCTTTGATGAGCTAAATTCAGGAAGAGGGGAGAATTACCCAATTCCTATCACCTCTCTTCCTGGACAACTTCAGAACTTTGACGCGAAAGAAATTCCCGTCGAGGGGACTGTTAATTTGGACATTAAAATTGGGCGACACAAAGTGAAACACCGGTCATAGTAGTGACTCCAGAGGACACCCCTTGTTTACTAGGGAATGACCTCCTGAGAAGGTTGTCACCAGTAATAGACTGTGTAAACAAGGTCCTCTAGACCCAGACTAACCGACCCATAAAATTGAAACAGAGTGTCAACCATGTTACTTTAAACGGCACATGCCACATGGTTGAACAAAAATCTGGCCAAGTAGAATTTCACCTCCAGAACAACCAAATTCCAGACGTGACAGTAATAGCAGTAGGACAACAGACTGGTGATGGGGGGTCCTCTCTATTTCTGAAAATCAACCTTCCTTTCAGTTTAAGGTGGTATTCCACACTGGAAGGAAACACTCTGAAATTCTTTACCAATCCACAATCGGACATTCCCACTCCTAAAGTCCAGAAAGATATGAAATGAGCTCAGAGCCTGGCTGATATTCAGCAAATTGAAGAGCAGTTGTTCATCCCTGTTCAGTTAAATGAAAAGAAGGACTCTGTTCTGGCCCGAGTGTGTGTGAACAACGGTAAGAGCTTCATCAGCGAAGCCATGTTCTGCCAACTCCCAAAAGATCCTGCCATTCCCACATTCAAACTGATAGACAAATGGGAAATGGACCTGGAAGCACCCAATTCCAAACATCTCCTGCCAAGCAGGTGTATACTAAAAATCTCCATTGGCAACAAGAGCATAGTCCATAATTGTTGGGTCTTGCGAGATATCACTGTCACCTTTTACTTAGGCAGTGATATTCTCAATCGCTTTGCCATTAGTTTGGACCTAATAAACTGCAAAGCTTGGGCCCAATTAGCGGATAATACCATGGGCTTTGATGATCCAGAGAAAGCATTTAGGTCAGCTCAATTGCTGCCTTCTGCAGTTGAAATTCAGATTGGAGAGGAAGTCACCATCCCAGAAAAGACCCGACAATTCTCCCCGGAAGTGAAATTTAAAAGAGGACAGAAATTGAAAAACCCTGATGCCTATATTCATCTAAATGCTTCTCCCCAACAGCAAGGGTTGGGGGATAAACCCAACACCATTAGTCAATATAGAACATGACACCATTCCAATAGAGGTGGATAACAGCGACTTAAAGAGTATCGCTCTAGCCGCAGGCACCATTATTGGAATGGCGGTTGATGACCGACATTTTTCCATTGATTTAGGAAATTAACTGTTAGGACCAATCCCCAAAGGCAGTTTGGCAGAGGGGGAAGACAAGTGGGTCCATATTAATCAGCTTAAGTGTTGCCATCCTAGGCAAACACTGCAGCAACTGGAGGAGTCTTCTGGAACCCCAGAGGGGGCCACTCCAGATCCATAAAATAACAACCCTAAAATATTCCACATATAGTCTATAAAATACAATAATGAAAATGTCTCCTGATTATAAAATATATATCTCATCCCGCAAGTAGAAGAGGTGCAAATAGGGGTACAATACCTCTCTGACCATGCCCCAGTTATCCTGAAAATGGCACCTATGAAAGAGACACCCCGCCCCCACAGAACTTGGAAACTGAATGAAATCATACTCAGAGACATAGCCCTTAGAGCCCATATGGAAACAGTGCTGGATAACTATTTTCGAGATAACACTAACGGGGAAACAATTTGGGGGGCGATATGGGACGCAGGAAAGGCAGTCATGAGAGGGGAATTCATATCACAAACCACAGCTTACATACGGGAAAGGAAGCTACTCAAACAGAAATTGGAACTAGAACTGAAGGAGCCGGAAGCACAACATAAGGCCAAACAAACACCTAAAACAGTGAGGAACCTACGGAAAGTGAGAGCCCAGTTAGAGACCCACATGGCAGACCACACCGCACAATCCATCCTACGCACCAAACAATCCTATTACGCATACGGCGGCAAGGCTAATAAATTTCTAGCAGCCAAACTCCAAAAACAAAAAACACAGAATTATATAGTTAGCCTCAAAGATCCCAAAGGGGGGACAACTACATCGGAAGAGGCAAAGCTAAATATCATGGAAGAGTTCCACCGAGAACTCCTTGGGAAGGAGGACCTCTCCCTGCAGTTCCAGCTAGATTACATGGCCAAAATATCCCTCCCCCAGATAACGGTAGAAGATAACCTAAATCTCCAAGCCCCCATAACATCCGAAGAAATAAGCGAAGCCACAATGCACCTCCCACATAATAAAACTCCTGGGCCAGACGGATTTGGGAATGGGTACTACAAAACCTTCAGGAACCAGTTACTGGGGCCGCTAACAAATCTTTTCAATCACATCAGGGAAACTGGGATAATCTCGCCAGATATGGGTAAATCAACCACAGTCCTCATCTTGAAGCCGGGAAAAGACCCCACAGACTGCACAAGTTATAGACCAATATCACTACTCAATACCGATGCCAAGTTATATGCAAAGATCCTAGCAAATAGGCTAGCGAAAATACTACCCCAAATAATTCATGAAGACCAAGCGGGATTCATCATAGGGAGACACACACAGGACAACATTAGACGGGCGGTGGACATTATAGAAGTAGGAAACAAAACAAAACAAAAATTCTCCATAGCGGCCCTGGACGCACGCAGGGCGTTTTATAGCATAGTCTGGATGTACCTGGACCTAACACTTAAAAAGTATGGTTGTGACCCCACCTTTGCAAAGATGGTCCTTGTAAATTATAAACTCCCCTCCACTACATTTATAGTCAATGGCAGATCCACCAGGAACATACAAATCTGTAGAGGCACACGGCAGGGATGCCCGTTATTCCCCCTTATATTCGCAATGGCTATGAGCCAGCTGCACAAACCATAAGGCAGGACAGGGAAATAAAAGGGGTACAGGCAGGTGGGCTCGAACATAAAGTAGCCCTGTACGCGGATGATATACTACTGTTTCTAAGCTACACCGCCGGGTCACTACCCAAAGCCCTGGGAAGACTCCAGGAATTTGCTAAGGCGTCAGGGTTCACCATTAACTTTACAAAATATAAAGCCTTCAACATAACAGAGGAAGAAACAATACCCCAAAGAATGTCAGCCCAACACCCACTGACCTTGGAAAACAAGACAATACATTACTTAGGAGTCCAATCAACACGTGAATATAAACACCTGTATGGGGAGAATATAGTCCCTCTATGCAAACAACTAAAAGCGGACCTCCTGAAATGGGACGCACAAGAACTTTCATGGTTCGCGCGTATAACCGCACTCAAGATGACCCTCCTGCCTCGCTTCTTGTATGTGATTAGCTCACTCCCGATAGAGATCCCCTTTAAAACATGCAGAAACTTACAGAAGGACATGGTGACCTTCGTTTGGAACAGAAAGAAACCAAGAATACAGAAAGAAATCCTGACCAGACCACCCTTATTGGGAGGGCTGGGACTCCCTGACATTGAAAGATATGCACTGGCATCCCGGATAGCCCCCATGCTGAGATGGATGGGCGACACCCCTCACAAGGGATGGGCGGGAATAGAACAGGGAGAAACTAACATCCCGATTAGGACCCTGCACGCGTTACGACCGGGACAAGAGGAGCAGAGGGCCACCTACTAGAATCCACCCAATCCTCATTAAAAGCATGGGACACAGCACTCAGAAGACACCGCATAGCCCCTGAGTTGGGGCCTTTCACACCGGTGGCACACAATCAAGACTTCACCCCGGGCAAACAGGATAGCTTCTGGGCAAGCTGGGGGCCGACACGTCCGACCCACCTCAAAGATCTCTACCACGAAGGGTCCCCCTTACAATTTGAAGAATACAAACGGAAATTTGGCATAGGAGAAAGAGAGAGATTTAAGTATATACAAATTAGGCACTGGATCTCCCAGGGAGGGGTGAAGAGGACGGGCACTAGGACTCCCATAGGACTCGAGCTCACCTTGCAGGAAGGCCAGACCCATAAAGCTATAACTAGGATATATAAGCTCTTAGACAAGGCGAGAGTAGAAGACCGAATAACCTATAGAGATAACTGGGAGAGGGATCTAGGGACCCCAATCACGGAGGAGGAGTGGGGTCAGATCTGGAAAAGGGCCCAGAAATCATCCAAATGCACCACAATCAAGGAGGCATCATATAAACTATTCACAAGATGGTACCTAACCCCACATAGGCTAAACAGAATGAATCCAGCCTACCCTCCTAGTTGTTGGAGGCAATGTGGAAGCCGGGGGGATCTCTACCACACGTGGTGGACCTGCCCCAAGGCTGAAATATATTGGAAGGAGATACTGGGACACATAAGAGAGATCACGGGGAAAATGCTCCCACACGACCCAAAGGTAATACTCCTGGGGACCGCAGTTGAAGGGGCTATGCAGAAACAGGCAACAATGCTGCCCTGATTACTCAACTACTAAATGCAGTGAGAATAACCCTGGCCCAGGGATGGAAGAACCCCGAAGGCCCAATAGTCGCGTGCTGGTGGGTCAAAGTATGGCACATTCTAGCGATGGCAAAAATAGGGGCCCTAAAGGATAACAAATATCTGAAATTCAGGGCAGTATGGGACCCATTCATAGACTATGTCACAGACAGGGAAGCTTACTTCCACAGACCCAACCTGCTGAGATCAATCATGAACTAAGGCTCTGGTCCAAGAGGAAACGTGAGGAGGCCCACACCTCCAGCCAACATAGGCGGCCAAGGCCCGGACTGTAACAAAACTGCTTAACGGTGGACGGAAGCGGAACGATCCCAGCTCTATTGTTGTTGAATTTGTTTTTGTGTTTGTTTTTCTTTTAGGGGGGAGGGAGGAGTGAAAGGGGAAATATACCAGAATCCGAAGGAAGAGGGAGCAGAGGAGTTATAAAAGTTAAAACTCATGGACATACTACAAACTTGATAACGGACAGGGGGGAAAGAGGGATGAGAACAATACTGAGATTTAAGTATACTGTTCCTTACCTGAATGTTTGTAACTAAGACTCCATGAGAAGAAAATAAAGTTGTTAAAAAAAAATGTATATGTCCGCCCCACTACATTAATAGTGGTGGGGAAATAACTACAAATATGTTTTTGCTTTGTCATCCTACGAGAAGAAAGAGAGAGATAAACCAGGGTGACTGACCAAGGAGGTCGACCCGGGGACCGGGAGCAAAGATCTGAGGGGCCCGGGGTATCGCTCAATACTCCCATCAGGACTGGCGAGGAGAACCAATCGATCCACCCCTGATGGAGGAAAAGACGATGAACTTTGCCATTTGTGGAATCTGGAGAGATGAGGTTTACATCCCAGCCTTGCGAAGTTCCATTGATGGAAGTTCATCGGCCATCGCAAGAGGGGGGCTTGTGGGATGTATCAACCCACTCATCCAAGCCCTGCAACATCACTGTGCATTGCTGGAAGCAGAAACATCATAATGGCCACTGGAAAGCATGCTGCTCGCTAGAACTCACCAGAAATTGCGCAGTGAAAACCTGAAAAATAGGCCACCATCCACGTTTGCCTATTTTAGTGAGCACAGGAGATCAATGCCAAAACCCACCATTGCGCTACCCACCAAGCAGCCTGAAACCACTTGGAAATAGCAATGCTGATTGAAAAAGAAACACAGAGCTGTTTGAAAATCTGTTTTCTTGATTATCAAAAATTGCTAAAATCATGGCTCACAAATCAGCTAAAAGATCCAACCTCTTTGTTGGGTGTCCCACATCATTTACTGCAAGAATCCACATCAATGCAATGTCAGCAAGAAACATATGTTCTCAGAACAAAATCCTATTTTAAAGATACTTGATGGAAAGACAGCTGTCAAAGTAGGTGTAATACCGTTGCTTACCTCTACCAGAAAGCCGGCGTTTTAAAACCATTTGTGTAAAGTTGAACAATTGAACCTAAACTATGCCAAAAGAAGAGAATTCCATCAAAATGCCACATAGAGTGCCCCACAGTGATTGCATGTTGAACAAGACTTGATTTAAAGATATGTTGCTTATTTTAAGTTTATAAATGTTATTTTTTTTTCACAAGGAACTATGTTACAATTGATCAGAAAGTAAACTGATGCAGTTAAAAATCCGAAAGGCTTGCTTCCCCTGAGAACCCTTCACACCTTGTCATTCCCACCAGAGGGAGGATGTCGCATGGACATGTTAATCAGATGGGGAGGAGATTCCTCTGCTGGCATGTGAAAGAGACAATAAAGTCTTTCAGCTGAATAGAGATGCTAATTTGGGTGTGACTGGTCAACAACTGCTCTGGCAGGAAGGCAGGCCATGTGACCATCTGACTCAGACCAGTTCTAGAGGCGGACCAGACTGAGATGTGAATTGAATTGAAAGCAAATGTATGTTTTATAAAAATGCTTATAACAAATTGTATCAAGCTGACAAAAATATGAAACTTTGGGATTGTTGAAATGAAAAATTCACTCACAATTTAAGACTAAGCTGAAATCTGTGCGATGTTCTAAGACTAAACCCCGGAATTTATTCATGTTGTAGCTACTATATTTATGCTAGGAACAGGAAAATTTACAGAGATGTTCTCAGATGGAGTGTGTATGCCTGTGTAAAATCTGGTGCAGAACCAATATTGGGAAACCCCCCAAAAGCACAAATAAGTGGTAATTTCTGAACCCAAGCTCGTAGGAACATGGGACTTAAACAGAGACATGCCTTAATTAATCTGTGATGTGTATATGTATTATGAACAACTTGTGTATCTGGGAAATATGTTTTTTGAGAAAAATAGATTTTCTATGTAAAAGCAAAGGGGAGGGATTTCAGTTAAGCCATAAAACACAGCATCACTCTGACACATATGACACACTGCTCCTGTCTCAAATCAGGGGACAGGAAATTCTCTGACCTATCAGGATCCTTAGAGGGTTGGGCATAGAGAGTCAGCCTCCCCACCCACTTTGGAAACACATAAATAGGGACTGCTGAGACCCAGAGAGACACACTCTTTTCCACTACTCCACTATTCTTGGCGAAGCACCCTGCAGGACTCCAGACTCCAGAAATTAGCCTCCAAAATCCAGATAGATCCAGACTCCAGATAGATCCAGACTCCAGATAGATCCAGAACCAAACTCTAGAACCCAAAGTCTAGAACCTTGAAGTAGAGAGGCCTAGCCCGCAAGCTGAACCCTTTTCATCAGGCTTGAGAATCTTTTGCAAACCTGATTTTAACCCCTAAGCTTCAACAGCCTGGCTGAGCTGTGTTGCTTCTAGCTAAGAGCCTGGTGCTAGAACCCAGATCCAGACCCAGAGAGAGCAGTGCTGTAACCCAGAACCCCTCAGATCCAGTCCAAGAGGCCACCCAAACCGCCGTGCAGTGCTGAGAGCAGAACCCAGAGTACATGAGACCTGTCCGGTGGCGAGAGAACCCAGCCACACCCTTGACCAGATCTTTGACGAGGCCCACTCCATTATAAAGCCATAGGAGTGAGTATCTAGTCTAGAACTGTACATAACCAAACTCTTAGTTTAAAGTATTTCTCTTCCATCCATCTCAACCTGTCCAGAACTGCATTATAGAATCTCCTTTGTCTATCCTAAATTCTTCTCTCCTCCACATAAGTCTGTGATAATTGTAGCAATAATCATCCCTGCGCTGATATTTTCTGAAGAGGGACAGGTGTTTTGACGGACAGAGTTCAGAGCGGTGGCATTCCATTGCCATTTAGCTCCATTTCAACACATGCCAAAATAGCTGTTTCTTGTTTGCAACTGCTGAGATCCTTTTTCAATCTGATAATCATTCATGAATCATTGCTAGTGTCGACCTGAACCAATCCAAAGTAACTATCACTTATCCTGAATATCCTTTAGTGAATTAAAATCATTTTAGCATATGTTCCCATTCATTGCTATCCCATTCAAAAGTATTTTTGCCTGTTTTAAAATCATACCTGTTTTCTCTAAGCTTGCTGGGGGAACTGGAATTGAACTGCATTGGTGATTAATAGTCTTGAAACCTGTGTGCCCTCCTTTCCTTCTCTTCATATTGCATAGTGGGGGGAGTGAGAAGTCACAAGGGAAAAAGTGATTATATTGTCTTTTGATTGAAACCATAACAAGTTTATTTTTGAGCTGCATTTCCCATCCTTGCATTTCCTTTCACCATAAAAGTATTCTCTGCTACAGTATCATTCCATTCCTACTCCTAACTGATTAAAGAGATTGTGGATATTGTGATATTACCCATTACTGATTACTGTTCATATTCATAAGCGTGCTATTCAGATATTATTTTATTCATAAAGGTGTGATTATATATTGTTCAATTCTTCAAATAAACCTTTTAATTTGCAAAACAAACCTACTTCTTGGCTCAGTGAGGTCAGGGGGATTCAAAGAGAGGGGCGTTATATAAGGGTCCATCATCCAGATTTAAAGAACTTTGACATAAAAATATGTAAATGAGGGCTTCCATTGGGCATCCCAGACTAGGCATTGGCTTATTTGGAGTGCTGGATTGAATTCACTTACATGATTAATAACGTAGTGGTAACGGTTGGCTGCTGTTTATCATACTGTTTTTAATGTACTGTTTATGGATTCATCAAAGCACAAATACACATAATAAAGTATGCATCATACATCATACTCAGAGCAACATTTACACTGTATGTTAACAGCATAGTAAGACTGCAACCATGAATGAAAAATGAAGGGAAATACAAATAGAGGTATCAGGTTGCAGGCTGCATCAAGGCCTCCTGAAATGAATCATTGTCATAAATGCATGTCTGAACGCAACAGCGCCCACACCTGTGGTGGTTCCAATGGTTTATGTGCAAGTGCTGGATCACTAGTGATGCCTAGACTATGAATCCTGCCAAGCTTCCCAGGAGCATGTACAATGAAACATGTGCCATCAGCAACCACTTCATTCCAGGAAACTGCCTGCAGCCCAAGCATTCTGTGCTCTACAAGGCTTTGGCTAGTATCGTTATATTCCTGCTGGCTCCGCGGTTGATCTTGTGTCTTCCTGTGTTTGGCTCTGTTTTCTTAACTTCTCTCCCACCTACTCTCCTGCTGTATTGCCTGTCTCATTGTCGTACCCATACCACATCTGCACTCCTCTTGCCTGCAGCCTGCTATAATTGTGCCTGCTAGTTTGGGACTTTTGCCTAGCCCACAACCTATCCTGCCTCTGCCACAATTCGTTATTGCTGTAGTTAGTTCTTCTACTATTTGTCTTCCTGACCCCTGATCTCTGGGCCAGGGTTCTTTCGCCTGACTGTTTTGGCCCCACTGGTATTGTGTACTTGGTTCCTTTATTTTCTTACTTTTCCTCCCACTTCTGCCTGGGTATCTTCTGCGCTATAGTTATTGTATTGCCCTTCTCTTCTACAGTTGGTTCCTGACTGAGACCTATAAATTGCCTCTGTTGTCATCCAGTTTGTGGTGGACTCTTTTGGACCTTACTTTCATTATACGCCTGTTGATTACCCTGTTGCGTCAGCACTTTGCACTCTGCTTTCTGTCCCTTAGTATCGTCCTCATGCTGGCCTGTTACCTCCCCACACAGACTATTTTTTTTGTGTCGTGCCATCTGCTATTGAACAGGAGATCTGATCTATTGACACAAACGTGGGTGGGCTGCTTAAAGGTCCTTAACTTTAGGGTATCCCTTCTTCTTTCCTAAGGTATCTGTCTTTCTTGGGGTTTTCCGGAGTGAAGTGGTTCTCCTGCTGGTTACTCAGATGTCTTTTCTGCTTTTTCCTTCAGTGTGGGGGTTGTTGCTGCTAGAGATTGTTTTCCTCTCACGTTTTGATCCACTTCTTACACTGTAGTTGTATGCTCTCTGGGGAGGTGGATCTGGATGTTTTGGGGGCCATCCTCATGGATGCTACCCTACAGTTGACAATGATCCGCCAACTCCAACTGCCCCAGAACAAGCCAGCCAGGCTGATAACTGGTGTAAGACATCTCTTGGGCCCTGAAAGTCTTCCATTGACTTGCCTTACCATGCCTTCTGGGACAAAGGACCTGACTATGTCACCCAAAGACGAAAGAGGTACATTCCATTCATGTACGTTAGGTTCGCAAGTGCAAACTAACTTTC
Organism: Ambystoma mexicanum; assembly: GCF_040938575.1. Lineage (NCBI taxonomy): Eukaryota > Metazoa > Chordata > Amphibia > Caudata > Ambystomatidae > Ambystoma > Ambystoma mexicanum. The sequence goes on along the minus strand of NC_090927.1, from coordinate 228,388,031 downwards.
CAAGGATTGAAAAAAAGATTTCATGAGCAGGATCGAGAGTCTGTTCCTGGATATTAGAAATCACCCGGTAAGCAAGAGCTGTATGGTACCACAAATCTAACTGCCACATGAGATGCAAACTGTAACTTTTGGATATGCTAGATTAACCATTAGACTCTAAGGGCCTCATTACGACTTTGGCTGGGCATGGCTGCCACCAAAACCGGGTCCGGGTTCCCTGAATGGGGAATTACCGGGCCATTCCGAGTTGGGAGGGGCCGGTAATTCCTCCTTCAGGGAATCCGGCCCCGGACCTTCCCCATTCCCATTTGAGCCCCGTAGGGCTCAATGGGAATGGGTGAGGAGCTAACAACGGGCCGATTACGACCAGCCCTTTGTTAGCTCCCTGGTCCCCTCATGGGATCCGGTAAGGATGCCTGGTTTTAGCAGGCGTCATTACCGGGTCCCGCAAGGGAGCCTAGTAATGAGGCGGAATGGGTTTAACGGGTCCCCATCCATTAGCGGGGACAAGGTTGTAATGAGGCCCTAAATGTCTTCTAGATGCATCATAATTCTTCTTTGTAAGCTTTCTACAACAGACAGAGAGGTAAGAAAACATAATGGTTGGCTCCAGTTGTTGTGGGAGCTAAAAGAAGGACCTTATAGCTTTTGGTGTCAAGCTGTCCAGGCTACTAGCTTTCAAAAGCAAACATCATAGAGGAAGAACACTAACGGTCAACCGAAATACCCATCAGAACAACCACCCAATCCACCTATTTATTTAATTTGTTGGTAGCGCCCAGAGCCGGAGGTATCACAGCGCTAAAATAGGTTGTGGTACATAAATATGGTACATTGATACAATACATTGTGGCAATTGGGTGGTTAGACAAGTTTCTAGTAGGAAGTTTGTACATACAGGAGAGTAAGTAGTCAGCTTAGGCATACTTGTTTAACAAGGCAGTTTTCTGGAAGGAGAGGTAGGAGGGTTGGGAGTTTTAGAGTGTGGGGGCGATGACGGTGAAGCTTACTCCGCCAGCTCTTTTCCTGGTAAATCCGGGGTTGTCAGTGGTAAGGTGGTGGGAGAGTGTAAGTAGCGCGGTTTAGCACTCTTGGTAATGCGCTGGTTGAGGTAGGTTGGGTGCTAGGTTGTGGATGCATCAGTGTGTGATAGATAAGATTTTTGAATTCACTGCAGGCTTTAATGGGCAACCAGTGGGCCTCGCACCTGGTTTGTGAGATGTGGTCTGATCGTTTCATGCCCCAGACTGCCCGGAGGGCGTTATTCCATCGCAGTTGAAGTTTGGGTAGGTTTTTAGGGGAGGTTCTGGATAGGATGGCATTGCAGTAAGAGAAGAAAACCACCTAGGAAGAGAATAACTCCACCTCATGTTCAGGAAAGCACTGAAAACCTACCTCCTTAAAAGATTGCTCTGTCAAAAACTCATGGCCATATTCTAGGCATTCCAGCAATTGCCTGCCATTGCCCACCTCCCCAATTTTTGGTATTACTGTCTCCAGGAATACTGAAGTAACTTTGAAGGGTCAGTGGTTGTAACTTATTTCTCTCCCATCCTGATGTCTCCCCAATCACTCTGCCACTTCCCTTGATGAACCATGAAGCCGATGTTCTGTAGTCGGTACCTTATAAATCAATAGTATAATATAGTCATATGGCAGGCCCAATAATCTTTAAATATCCTTCAGAGAGGAAGGTAGTTGTTACTGATCAACTCGTTTTCTTTGCAACAGACTAGTTATGTCATAGCCTAGTAGGCTAAGCTCCAAGGGGATCGTTTCGAGATTGGCTGGTTTACCACTGGTAAATCCACCAAGTGCAATTACTGTTACCACCGGTATGCCACCTTGGAACTGCAGGTAGATCCCCCATCATCTGAGGTGGTGTTATTCCCCATTTTGGAGTCCCGTAGGACTCCATTCGTGTTTGGTGGAATTACCACCTGATGTAATTCTGCTATTTTTTGGAGGTAAACTGGAGGAAATACCCCCAGCCAAGTGTTGGAGGTTTTTCCTCCACTTTACCTGCAAAATCAGAATTTGGAGGTGTGGTAAAAATGGCGGGAATTCCATTACTACTATTTTTTTTTTTTTACCACACTGCCAAACACAGAATAACCCCATATGCCATTTATGGTATCCAGGGCAAACTGTATCATCGTTTGCTGCCATCGCAAACTGCTCTGCACCGCATCTGGTTTAGTGCCATGTTGTATTTATTGATGAAGACGGCGCTATAATTATGTTATTGCTGTTGCCCCTGCACTTCCCGCTTTGTGGTTCTGCGTTTTAAGCTTGCACGCAAAGCATTAGGCTCTGCCTCGAGTGTCTTTTTCACTATGTATAAATGATCTTCTATGGGCTCGGTCAAATAAATAAAATAAAAATGTACGTTTTTAAAATCGACCAATTCTTTTTATTTGCCATAAAAACGTGCAGTCTTATGGGCCGGAGTCTCCATATTGAGTAGAACAGCGTAGGGCTTTCCCCACACGACATACTGTATTGCACACATGTTTATGCTTGCGCCAGATGTGGTGGAACCCTGGGCCTGGACCGTTGCCATGGCTGCCCGGGAGCGTGCGTCAGCCTTAGCCACTCAGCTTGCAGGCGTGCACTGGCCGGAACGGCAAGCCAGACATTTGAGTTCGGGCCACATGTTTGCGCCAATGTGGCCCAATATAATGACAGATTGCACGTGGCAGCTGCAAGTTTTAACCAATGGCACTGTCCTAATAGGATTTCAAAGGCACCACTTCAAGTGAAGTCCCCCATAAATGTGCCCCTGACCACTCACTATGTCATCAAAAGTCGCAAACTCCGATTTGCAAATGTGGGCGACTTTTTTTGGTGCCCGGAATTACTTTTGTCCCAGTCTACCCTGTCAGCGAGGCAGTGGTGTATTTAAAAATTAAAACTAAAGTGTTAGATTGCTTCTTCCCTGCCATACAACTTCAATTGTCGTAGTGTGGTTGGAAGGGTTATATGTGATTTTACCAAAGTAAAATTCAGAGAGGTAAGATTTACTGAGGTAAAAAATACAGAAAAAATACTGGATTATTATTTTTTTATTTGTGGAATCGTCCCTAAACCCTCGTTTTCTTAACCTGTTAACCCCATCCACACCCGTTTTAACCCCTTAGGCGTGTAGTGCTTAATGCAGGATTCCTCCAACGTTTAAGCACTGTAATAATACATGTTATTTCTAGCCATTATTGTGTTTAGTCAATTTATTGAGCTATCAAACATGGGCGGTACGCAGATCTCTGACAGGCTTGGTCTGGCCTGTAGGGAAATAGTTGAAGGGCCGGTTCAGCAGGAGAGTATAAGCCTGTTTTAAAGGCCAACGCGTGCCAGTTCGAGCGTACTGTGCAGCCAGCACAGAGTTTCGACCAATGCAACCGGTCCAATATTCTTTGAAATGCACCATGTCTGATGCAGTGTCCCAAACACGCATTGCCGTGTACACATGAGACAGTTTTTCTGCAAGTGTCATGAATTGTGATTCGCAAATGTGGCCACTTTTTTTGCCTTTCGTTTTTTTTTTTACCCGTTCAGTCCCTGATCTCTGATGGGAGTATGCTTGCCGGAGATCAAACAGGAGGTCCGTAAACCTTCGTGGGACCCCATTGATCATCACGGCGGCCCAGTAACAATCGACGGACCCCACGAGTGCTCAGAAACCCCATGCAAAACAGGGGGACCACACTGATGTTCAGAAGTGCCCGAGGTTCGTGAGCTGTTCATGGGCACGTGTTAATCCCCCGCCCCCTTCTAAACACGTGCCCCTCAATTGTCCCGGCCGCAACAGCAGCTCGCGGAACCTGTTGGGAAACTTACACCGCCGTGATGAATGGGCCGGCCTGCATCCGTGCTGCTGGAATTGTCACTGCTCCTTTTGTCTTCCGGCCCACCTGTTCCTTCCTCGGCTCCCCCCTTGACCCTCATCCCCCCTCACAAGACGTGTGTTCTTACAGAGTGGTGTAGCCCCCTCCCCCGCCTCCCGCCCGGGCAGCAGCTGTACAAACCTCAGGGGGAACAACTGGTGCCCCCGGGAGAAGCCCGCGCGACAGAGGCTGCCGTGGGGCCGAGTCAGTGATGCTTGCATCTCCTCAGCACTGCACAGGCGACCCTAAGCAGTTCCCCACAGGCCCAGATTTAAGCAAACTTGAGCACATGTGGGTAGCGTAGGTCAATGTGAAGAAAATATATTATTACCTCTAATTTTTACCCTCACCTTAGCCTATCATCCTTTATTGTGACGTCACCAATTTCCGATTACCGCATATGCAACTACTCTAGATGTGACATGACAGCTCTCTGCTAATGTTCCAGTCTCTCTGGCTGCGCCGCCGCCACAGTCTCTTCATATATCAGTCCTTTAGTTGTGGCGTCACGACTGCCGATTATTCTATAGTATTCGAGTTGTGATGTCAGTGAACACTCGGCGACAGGAGGCAACGCTCCTGGGAGTCTAGTACACCCCTCAGACGCCCCCCCCCCGCCCCACTCTGAGGAACAGCCTCGGGTGCATTAACTCGAAGACAGCTGCCCTTCCCAAAAACAAAACATAACCCTCCTCAGCACAGGAACATTTTCTTAATGGCAAGACACCTGTTGACTGCTTTTTGGCCTTACGTATGTAGAGTAATGTACCCCAGCCAAGTACAGCTGTGGGGCACTATAAGCGATTTCAGGGTTATGTGCCCTTATGGTCTGGCTCGCGGCCTCATTCTTTACATGTCACAGAGAACCCCTCCCCCCATGAGTTTTAGATCACTCTCCACTCCTCCCCCACAATGATCCCCACTGCTTTTACCACTGGAATGCATGTATATACCTGTAAATATTGAAGGTGTTCATAAAGTGTGTCTTGTGTGCGCCATGTTTAATGTGCCATCGTCTTCCCTCCCACCATGAGTTACATGTATTCACTATTACCTCATGGCGCTATGTACATCAGCCAGCAATGGGACACTTCTAGCCATCACTATTGTCATACCGCCACAAAGGGCTCGGGTACTTGCATCCTGCACCCACCAAACCCTCAATATTTGCACTGTTTCTCCCTGCACCCCACCAACCCTCCCCGCCCTCCTTCCTCGACTCCAGAACCATGTGCCAGTCTCCGAAATGGCAGATGTGCTCGGTACAAGACCTCTTTACGCTACGTTATTTTGTACACTGTTTCTTGGAGAAAGGTTTTTTAGTTTTGGCTATTAGGTAGTGTCACCTATAAGCAAGCCACAACTATCACATTTGAGTACAGGTAGGGAGAAATGGCATATGAGGAGGGACACACAGCTTGTAGGTCTTGTTTGGATATTTGCCCGCCCAGGGCCATTTCTATCCAGTTTGTGCTCCTTTCCGCCCAAAACGGGAACTCTTTGAGCTTGCTTTATTCAAGCCTTACCATCAAACTTTGCACTCGAAGTGCCTGCCAGTGTTGCCTCAAAACAGTCTTCTGGGAGCTAATGACTTAATTGAAGTTGTAAACACACTTCTGGTGTAATATAAATGTCTTAACCAGGTCTGCTTTCAGCCACTCGATTTATAAGCACCTTGTGTGTCCTTCCTTTAAGTCCTGTTAAAACAAGCACTGGCAAAGCCAAATGTTTTAATGTTTGTATACATATTATGCATTTTCCAGGGACTGCTGTTAGATACCCAGGTATTTGCACCATTTATCACCATCAATAGCCAATTAATACCACTACGGCAGTGCCTGGGGAGTGCTTTACCATGCCTAAACAAAAGCCCAAACTGTTGGCATTGCCAATGCTTGTTTTCATTATTAATGAAGAAGTACACATGTGTTTCCAGTTTGTGGCGACCAGCTGATTTTGTGTACAACTCTCTGATACTTTTTGGGGCCTGGTGCATGGCATGTACCACCATAACACGAATGAATAGATACTTAAAATTTGCTTTGGCCACCTGGCACGGTCCCCTTAGCTGGCTCAGTCAATCAAACATGTTTAACAGCGCATGTGTTTCTGGTCTAATCTTTCACAAGCCACCTTATTGGACATTCCTCATTGAAATGAAGGCCTTTCGTTTATCTGCCACGACATTTCTTTTTTTTTTTTTTACCCTGTGCACGGTCTGCTGTGACCTGCCTTTGGACAGATGTTCTTGTGTCCTGATGCTATGTGACAGATTATATAATGGCGCTCAATTTAAATGTAAGGAATACATTACCTGAATGTGCACTTTCACACCAATCAGTTCCCTCCATGCAAGGTTCACCATGTGCACTAAGAAGTTAAACAAGCATTGACAATGCTAGTAGTTTGGGCTTTTGCTACCTGCCAAATGACTAATACTTCTACACTAGCCGCAACTATTGGCGTTTGGCAATGTTTGTAAGAAGACTCCAGAGAAGGACACCCAGTGCTCATACATTGAGTGGCTGAAGCAGACCTGCTTTTATTACACCCAATAGCAGGTTAGAACTCCAAATTAAGCCATTAACTCTCACAAGGCCTCTTTGAAAAAACACTGGCATGCACTTCGAGCACAACGTTTGATGGTAAGGCTGGAATAAAGGGAGCTCAAAGACTTCCCAGGAGGAGGTGTTTTGGGCAGGGAAGTGTAGGAACTGGGTGAGAATGGCCATAGGGAATATCATGCTCAGTCAATGGGTGGGCGTATAAACGAACAACTAAAAACATTGTGTCTCCCCTCATGTGGCATGTTACCCTATCTGTACTCTAAACAACACATACAGATTATGGGCCTCATTACGAGTTTGGAGGCAGCCATGCCCTTAATAAGGGCATGGCTGCCTCCAAACTCGGGTCCGGGTCTGTGGTCCCAACTTTGGAGGACCCGGTATTTCCCCATTCAGGGAACACATCCCCTTTCCCATTTCAGCCCCCAAACGGCTCAATGGGAATGGGGAGGGAGCTAACAACGGGGCCGTTAATAATGGGCCTGTTGTGAGCTCCCTGGTCCCCTCGCGGGACCCGCAAAGGACGTCTGGTCTGACCAGACGTCCAGAGCGGGTCCCGCAAGGGAACTTTGTAATGGGGCGGAATGGGATTAACGGCACCGGCACCTTTTTACCTGCACCGTTAAACCCATTCTGCCTGCCTCGTAATGAGGCCCTATGTGTCCCTCCTAATATGTCATTCCTCCCTATCTGTACTCCAATGCAATAGTTTTAGCTTAGTGGTGTCACAAGCGACACCTAATAGCCCAAGCTAAATACCTTTGTACAGTGAGAGAATTTAGGACCCCAACCTGACGGTACTCCTTCGCCACTAAAACGGCTACCTCAAAAGTGTGGGCATGTGTTATACAAGAACCATACAAAACATGGGAATGGGCTTTGTGTCATTCGGCTCGTGCAAGTGAAGTAACACAAAGTGCAGGGGGGAGGGATAATGCTAGGGTGTGAGGGAAGTGCGGGGCAGAGTGGGGGCATATAAGTGCAGGGGGAAGTGGAGGTGAAGAAGTGGGCCCCTGGGGCTAGGCAAGTGCAAAAGGGAGGCCAGGTGGGCAAGTGCCAGGGGATGTAGGAGTGCAGGGAGTGAGGACCACATGCTAAGTGCAAGGGGGTATTCGCCCAAGAACAGGTCATTGGGCTTTGTACGTGCTGGTAGAGAGACTCCCAGACCCCCCTTTGTTTTGCATAAATTAAGTTTGGGTCTCACCGTAAGTTACCAGGGTGATCCAGACCTGGACCCCTTGCTCACTGTTCTTAGAGAGGCACAGCTCCACCTCACTGATTTTGCCCAACAAGGCTGAAACACGTGTATGGGGTTGCTGTTGGTACTCTTTTTCAGAGGAGAATTGCCTAGCATTTCGGTGCTGGACTGCCCCTGGGCAGGACAAAGACTGACACCGAAATTCTTGGTATCTACCTAGATTCCGCACTCTCGTTCGCGAGAAAAACAAATGCTGTCGTCTCAGCATCTGCATACACCTGCAAACTCATAGCTGCATGCCGCCCCTTCATCAACACAGCAAACTGCATTATCCTTGTGAGAGCCTTAATCTTGTTCAAACTAGATTACTGTGACGCCCTCTATCTTGGGACCAGTTACCGTAATCTCAACAAACTCCAGGTTACGCAAAACAACGCCATCAGGGCGGCTCTAAACGTCCCTAGAAACCAGCATATAACAGACACCTGACGTAACCTGCGTTGGTTATCTGTATCCCAAAGAATCGCCCTCAAATCCTTGGCCCTCATCCACAAATGTCTGACTGATAATGCACCTCCATATCTAGCCATTAGGTTCACAAGACATGCTTCCGAACGACCACAAAGAACAGCCCAAATCCACTGCCTCTCCATCCCCAGATTCAAACTACAAAAATCGGGTGGGGTTAGCTTCCCTGTTTTGGCATCGAAACTTTGGAACTCGATACCCTCCTCTCTCAGACTCGAACCTTCTTTTGGTATGTTTAAGAGCAAAGCTAAAGCATGGCTCTGGGAGCAAGAATTAAACAACCTATCTCCCCTTCCCTACTAACCCTTCACACCACACCTTTGAAACTGTAGATCTGTCTGTACATATTGTAAACATTCTCAAATGTTTTCCTGAAATGTAATGATATATCTGTCAATCCTAACCTTTTGTGTTTAACATGTTTTCACTACACCTGTACATTTTTGCTGGCAATCACGTGTGACTTACAATTGAGTATATATGTTTTATTTATATCTGTAATATGGACCTACTTGTAAATATCCTATGTCAACCATCTTGTGCCTCACAACTGGTTATGTTTGTATTATCATGTGCAAGCTAAGACATGTGCCGAGATGCCTTAGGACCGGGCGCGCTATATAAATAAAGAAATGCAATACAATACAATGCGGGGACATTTCTTCTCTGTAAAAGGGAAAGTGAGCTAAAGACTTGGTAGAGTCTCTCCCAGGGGTTATTCAACCAAGAATAGGTCATTGGGCTGTGTTCATGCTGGCAGAGATTCCCAGACCCCCTTTGTTTTGCATGAATTAACTTTGGGTCTCATCCTAAGTTACCAGGGTGATCCAGACGCGGGCCCCTTGCTCACTTTTCTTAGAGGCACATCTCCACCTCACTGATGATGCCCAACAAGGTTGAAACACGTGTATGGGGTTGATGTTGGTACTCTTGTTCAGAGAAGAATTGCCTAGCATTTCGGTGCTGGACTGCCCCAGGGCAGGACAACGACTGATATGCGGGGAAATTTCTTCTCTGTGAAAGGGAGAGTGAGCTAAAGACTTGCTAGAGTCTCTCCCAGGGGTTATTCACCCAAGAACAAGTCATTGGACTGTGTTCCTACAGGTAGAGAGATTCCCAGACCCCCCCTTTGTAAGTGCAAGGGTGGACAAGGCTCGGGAGGGATGCGCAACCCGCCAGGCTAGAAGAGTAGCCTTCAAACTTTGAAGTTGCTGCCCCCTGGATGCAACATTAGCTTATTATTTTCTACGGAAAGCAGCCACTACATCCTTCTGGCACCTAGGGCGACCAGTACCAGTCTGAATACCACAGCACTAGAAGAATGTTGGCCCATTGACAGGTTTAAATCACCAACAAGTTGGTAGTTTAGGGAGAAAATAAACACTCTCAGTTTCAATAAATAGATACCCATTTGCGATGGCACATAGACACTTCCTACACCCTGCGGTGACTTACATAACTAGGACACTGTGGACATTGATATATCACGGGCACATTTAGAGCAATACTGAGTTTGGTTTCAAAAAGGAAAAGGTTAGAGGGAAGAAACAATGGTTAACAAATATTCTTAAGCATGTAAGTACTTTTGAACCCCCAATGCAATGTAGATTAACCCTTTCCCAGCTAGACAAGTTATAGAATGTGTGACATTTTAGGGGGATAGTTAAATCATAAAGTCAGAGGTTAGAAGTGTCTGTTAGGGAACCAGGACAGCCAATGACAATTGAGCAAAAAGTCTAGGAGAGCTGAAGGACTTCTTGAAGGTAAGTAAAAAGTCTTGCACAATGTTTTAGAAATCTTTGTAGGAAATGAAATCACTGTTGGGCCACAGGCTGGGAGGCTTGTGAAGGGCAAAGCTGCAAGCAACTCTGCAAAACAAACAAGGCAAGTCTCAACTGAGAACTAGCAAGGTTACACAAAAAGAGGTAATTACCCCTTAGTTTACAGTACCTTAGGTCGGAAGAAATTGGTTTCAGCTGGCTTCTGTTCCAGTTGTAGTATGGCAGATCCTTTTCTTCCTGTGCCTCAGTCACGGGGACAACAGGGAAGACATCTGGGGACTCCTGCACTATGATTCGAAGGTCGGTGGCAGCAATGGGCAAACCAACGATCAGCAGCACTTCGCAGTTTCAGCGTCTCGTGAATAGCACCACTGCGGTTATCAGATACCTTATGGGCTTTCCCCGCATCTGGGGTCCAGCACTCTGTTGAGGTGGCTTAGACTTGGTCAGTCCTGCTTCATGGGAGTCCGGAGGATCTTCCCGGAGCTCGGGTCTGACTTAAAGATGACATACTCGATTCTGGTGGTCCCCTCCCTAACAATCGGTTCCCGCAGCAGCAATGGAAGTACAGCCAGCTCTGAGAGGATTTCCAGATGAGTTTGTCTTGGGGTCGATTGGTCCCAGCAACCCAATGGGAGAAGTCGTGTTTTGCAGGGCTTCTCTAGTCAAGGCGAATTCGGAGCTTCAGCACTGCAGCAGGGATTCACAGGGCAAACCAAAGGTCCAGGAGTTGCAGTAAGCGTCTCTTCCAAGTTCTTCTTCGGATTCCTTTAACCAGTGGTCGACTCTGCCGTCCAAGCAAAAGACCTTGGGCCTCATTACGATTTTGGAGGCAGCCATGCCTTTAATAACCTTAATAAGGACATGGCTGCCTCCAAAACCGTGTCCGGGTCCGGGTTCACTGAATGGGGAAATACCGAGCCATTCCGAGTATGGAGGGCCCGGTATTTCCTCCTTCAGGGAACCCGGGCCCAGTTCTTCCCCATTCCCATCCGAGCCCTCATAGGGCTCCATGGGAATGGGGAGGGAGCTAACAACAGGCCCATTACGAACGGGCCCGTTGTTAGCTCCCTGGTCCCCTCGCGGGACCCGCTCTGGACGTCTGGTAAAACCAGACATCCAGAGCGGGTCCCGCGAGGGGACCTCGTAATAGTGCAGAGTGGGTTTAATGGTGCCAGCACTATTACCTGCGCCATTAAACCGATTCCGCACTTCTCGTAATGAGGTCCCTTGACTTTTATGCAGGTTTCTCCCATTCATTCGCAGACTACCTGTCAATCACACAGCAGGGTGGCTTTCCTCCAAGGTCAGCCAGTAGGCCAATCACCTTTCGGTGCATTCCTGTAACCAAGGAGACTAAGCACAGGGAGTTTCTGGCACCTCCCTCGCTTCCTGCCCTGCTAGAAACACTGGAGCCAAAGGCGGGCTTCACCAGTGAATCCTAAAAAGGACTAAATGAACAAAGGGACCAAACCTGATTTGGCGCACATAGTAAATCTCAAGAAGGACCTTTCCAACAAGAAATTGCAAAAAAAGAAGACTGGGGCTATTTAGACAAAATGGGCACCCATGGGTGCGTTACTGCAGCTGCAATTGCAGCCCGTGGTAGAAACACTCAATGGTAGTAAAAGTAAACCATTGCCACCAGCCATTAATTGTAGAAAGGGTAACATAAAAATGTTGAATGAGAAACTAGACAAAGGGGATACTAAGTAACCCCTCCAGAACCCTATTGTAATATAGTGTGTGCTGGGTCTAGAAAGTTACAATTGTAAGTAACGTCAATTTCACTTCACTGCTGTTGGAAACAGAAGTTATCCAAGAGAAGGTATTTGAACCTTAGCAGAAATCCAAGGGATTTCTATGTGACACTGCACTGAAGGTGCTGTGTGTTACAATGTAAAAAGATGATGCCTATGGAGTTTGTCAGACTCCAAAACCAAAAGAAACACAGTATTCAGATTACAGAAAAATACATGAGAAAATGGGAAAAGGGTCTCACTATCTCCAGGATCAAAATTAAAAGTCCTAAAGTCCCGCAAAAGGAGCTGGGGGTCTCTAAAGTAGAAGGGAATTAGAACATTTCTGAGAATTCTCCCTAACGCTCGTCCCCCACAGAATAAGGGACAGGAAGATTTAATCCTCTCCTGGATGAATCTACTTACTCCAGTCAGTCATACTTTCTGGAGAGTCCATCAGCATTTTGGTGATTACACCCTGACCTGTGTTCTATGGTGAAATCAAACCCCTGAAGGCTGATTGACAATCTTAACAATTTAGGATTCTCCCCCTTCATCTGCATTAACCATCTCAAGGGTTGGTGGTCTGTTTGAATTACAAAAGTAGATCCATACAAGTATAGTTAAAACTTCTTCAAAGACCACACAATGGAAAAACACTCACATTCTATGGTTGCCCACCTTGTTTCACGGTCCTTCAGTTTCCCTGCCTTTCTCATCCAGCTGACTCAGAACTGCCGCTATTCCTGTATTTGAAGCATGAGTTTGTACAATAAAGGATTGGTTGGAGTCAGGAGCTCTCAAGACTGGAGCTTGACAAAGGGCTTCCTTAAGTCCGTCAAATGCCTTGGTGCCCTCCTCATTCCATCTGACCTTATTGGGGAATTTGCCTGAGGAGATCGCATTCAAGGGAGAAGCTATGTTCTCATAGTTCTCAATGAAGTTCCTATAGTAACCTGTGAGACCTAAAGAGGCTCTCACTTGGGTTTGAGTAGTAGGGGTGGCCCATTCTTGTACAGCCTGTACCTTGCTAGGCAATGGATTTATTTCCTCTCCTCCTACCTCGTGTCCAAGGTAGACCACTTTACTCTGACCAATTTTAAATGTGCTTGCCTTTATGATCAGATGGGCCTTTTCAAGAGCCTGCAATACATATCCCAGTTGGTCAAGATGCTCTTCCGAAGTGGTGCTGAGCACTGCAATGTCATCCAAGTATGCCATGCAGAAGTCATCCATCCCATTCAGAACATGATTTACCATCCTTTGGAATGTAGCAGGTGCATTTCTTAGTCCAAAGGGCATAACCATAAATTGGTAGAGGCCTCCTGGGGTGGAAATTGCAGTTTTCTCATTGGCATGGTCTGTCAGAGGTATTTGACTATAGCCTGATTTTAGGTCAACTGTACTGAGGAACTTGGCTGAACCAAGTTTGTTCACCAGCTCATCTGTCCTAGGTAAAGAATGGGCATCAGTCGTGGTGACTGGATTAGGAGCTCTATAGTCCACACAGAATCTCAACTCCCTGGATCCTGCCTTGGGCACTAGCACAACTGGACTAGCCCATGGACGTGTAGATGGCTCTATTACCCCAAGATCATGCATCTTCTTGACCTCTTCCTTTATGTGGGGTTTTACATGGTCTGACATTCTGTGACCCCTGCTTTTGACAGGTAAACAGTCACCAGTGAGAATCTCATGCTGCCCCAAGGGGCCAAGCCTGGTGATAGTGAAAACAGAGGGGCAACTTGATTTAACTGCGATTTGCACTCCTCCTGTTGTTGCAGAGTCAGATCAGAAGAGATATTAACTCCTTCTATTTTTCCATCTAAAGGCTGTACCCTGATAAGGTCAGGCATTGCTTCACTCTCCTCGTCCTCTTGATCAGAGTTCTGGTTTGGATACATATGCCTTTAGGTGGTTAGTGTGAAAGACCCTAAGAGCCTCCTTGGGATTGCCCAAGTCCACTAAGTAACTGACCTATCCAAGTTTGCCCGCAACCTTGAAGGGTCCAATCCATTTGTCCTATAAGGCCCTCTGCCTTGTAGGCACCATAACTACATCTATCTGGTCTGGAGTAAACTCCACCATGTTGGCTGTCTGGCCATGCCAATATTAAACCAGAGCCTGAACTGCTTTCAAGTTATCAGAAGCTTCTGTCATCATTTGTGTCATTCTCCTTAGGAGACCTAATACATAGTCAGTGACTCTGACTGGCTTGAGGGAAGGAGCTGTTAAGGGGAAACCCTAGGCACGCTGCGCCATGCTACGAGTTAATGTTAAAGGACATTTGTACCGCGCACTATCACCACCGGAGTGGTCCCCTGGTGCTCTGCTGATGTTGAACTGATGCTGAGTCTGCTGATGCCGAACTCACTGAAGGCCTAACTCCTTCCTTTGCCCAGAAGAATGCAAGGTCCAAACAAGTAGCAAGGTGCAGCTGAGGTTTATTACAGCCAAAAAACCACAGGAATTACATGCGTGGAGGGATGTCCAGGCAGGTCTCGTCCTACTCAGGCTCGTAGGCCAGTTTTGATGTCGTGGGACGTCATAATGTCCATCACATTCTAGGCCCATCTCCAAAACCTAACCCTACTCCGGATAGGTTGCTGAGTGGTAGTTCCCATATAGGATCCTATATAGCATTTCTGTTATTGGACAAAGATGTGTCGGGTGTTAGGCTTGAACCATTTTAGAAAACTGATACTAACTATTTGTTACAGTATGCAGACCCTGTGATTGGTCAGTGACCCCTGCTACCCATCCCTAGGGCCATGATTTCTAATTGGCTGAGCTGCGGGCCCCCAAGCCTGGGACAACCATAATTCCGAGCCCTCTAGACACCTGTTCATGGTGCATGTGAAACTATGTGTTGGTGAGGTGCAACAAAGTGTCTGCAGCATAACTGTGTGTAAACCATAACTGTCATGGGAGCCCTCTGTTTCCCAACACAGAACTGTAGCTTGAGTGTAATGACTTTGTTTCAACCATTGTCTGATCCATGAGATAGTTGGTTCTTCCCAGACACCAATTCTTGGCTCCTCGTCAGCTCGGCTGGATCACATGCTTGGAGACCACGTTTGTGAGCACAGGAGCTCTGAATTATTATTCTATATTTGTCAGAGAGCGCACCTCTCCTATAGCCGGTCTCACTTTAGTTCTGGGCGAGGAATGTCATTTACAACATTGCGATCATGGCAGTGGCTCCGTTCCCGCCGTGTTGGTTCTGCTTGCACAGCAGTCTGTAAGGCTTGAGGTTTCTCTAAGACGATCGTGGCCCACTAGATTTTCCTACAACATGGTCTGGCTTCTACTGTATGCGTCTTCCATAGTTTGTTTGTTTGTTTATTATTTGATAATGCACACAAAAAACCCAGGGGTAGCCGGGCGCAGCAGGTACAAGGTTACTTAAGCTTGGGTTGCATACAGGGAGAAGAAGCATCTCAATACAGTACATACATGTCAATACAAACAATTGGAGATGAATAGCTAACATGTTACAGTGTAGAAGGAGTATACAAAAAGGTAAAAGGGTAAGCGCAGAAAAGTCATGGACTAGGTTTCAGGAGTATCATGGTCATATTAGTTGTCATTGGACCAGAGCCAGTTTTTTACCTTACATCGGAAGTTGGTATAGGGTAGGTTAGCCCTTAGTGCGGTAGGCAATGCGTTACACGCCTGGGCAGCTCTGACCGGGAAGCTGGCTCCACCCGCTTTGGATCGTCTAAATCTAGGGGTTTCAAGCAGGAGGTGGTTAGTAGCCCTAGTGTGGTGTCTGGACGATTTTCTGGTCAGTTTGGCCGAGATGTAGGGGGGGTGCTGAGTTGTTGAGCCCTCTTTGGGTGAGCGATAGAGTCTTGAGAAGGATTCTGTCGCTAATTTTGAGCCAGTGATGGTCTTTCCTGATGTTGGATATATGTTCTCTGCGGGGTATGTCAAGAGCTGCTCTAAGAGCATTATTTTGAAGGATTTGCTTTTTATTTATGATGGTTTTATTGGCTCCTGCATAGAGGGCATTGCAATAGTCCAGCTTGGACATTACTAATGCGTTAGCTAGTGTGATGCAGCTAGTTTTGGAAAGGTACGGTCTGCAGGTCCTGATTAATTTGCAGGTGTACGCTGTAGACGATGCCAAGGAGTTAACTTGTTTTTTGAGGGATAGAGTGGAATCAAGGAGAAAGCCTAGAGATTTTACCTCAGTAGCCACCTTGATTATGTTGCCATCTATGTTGAAGTTGCTGTAATTGGGACTCAGTTTTTTTAGGTTGGAGTCGGATCCCAAGATCAGTATCTCAGTTTTGTCGTCATTTAGACAGAGGCCGTGGGAGGCAATCCATGCCTGAATGAGGAGGTACATTTTGTTTACTAGAGCTGTGTCTTCGACAAAGTTGCCAGATAGTGGTATGAGAATCTGCGTATCGTCCGCATAATTAGTGTAGGTTACCCCTAATCTGTCAAGTTTGTCGAAGAGAGGCTTAGTAAATATATTATACATTGTCCGGGAGACACATGAGCCTTGTGGGACGCCACAGGTGATATGGATTGGGTCCGCTGCCGCTACGGGGGAGAACACTCTCATCGTACGGTTAGCTAGGAAGGATTGTACCCATGCTATAGCTTCACTTGAGAAATGGGCGGCAGATGCTAAGTGGTTGCATAATACTGCATGATCCACCAGGTCAAAGGCCGCTGATAGGTCAAGGAGGAGGAGCATAGCTGTAGTACCTTTATCCTTCAACTCGTCGATTTGTGTCTTGAGGTCAATAAGGGCCCTTTCAGTACCGTGAAGTGGTCTGAAGCCAGATTGCCGTGAGCCTAATAGTTGGTGTGTCTCCAAGTAATTTTGGATTTGGAGGTAGGCTACTCTATCGATGATTTTAAGGAGAAATGGGACCGTAGTAATGGGCCTATAATTAGTGGGGATTGCTGGGTCAAGTGTCTGTTTTTTGAGTAGGGGCAGTACCCAGGATTCTTTAAGGGTGGTAGGTACAGTACTCGTATTGAAAGAGGCGTTAATAAGTTTTGAGATGAAGGGTGCTAAATCTCTAGCTGCATCCTTGATGATTTGCGCAGGGCAGCTGTCACCTTGGCAGTTCGATGGTTTAAGGGATAGAATGACCTTTTCAGTTTCCAATATGGAGATATTATTGAATCTGAAGGGTTTACAGTTAGTTTGGATGGATGTGCTCGGTATTTCTTTCCGTGGGGTGGTGTGAGTTTCGCTAGGGCTCAAGGAGGATTTTTTCTTAGCAATTTTAGATTGAAGGGTTGTGATTTTATTTGCTAGGGCATTTTCATTGCTAGTGCACCAGGATTTGTCCTTGGGGACATTGTCTGTAGGGGCAAGTGGATTTTCCAATTCTCTGAGAATAGTGAAAAGCTCTTTGGAATTCGAGTTGGCTTTGCTGATTCTATCATTAAATGAATCTTTTTTAGTTTGAATTATTTCCATCTTGTAACTTCTGGCAAAGTTGGCAAGTGTAGTTTTATTGTCAGCAGAAGGGGTATGCCTCCAGATAGCTTGAAGTTTGCGTTTTTGAATGCGCATTTTTTTGAGTTGGGGAGTGAACCAAGAGTTAAGGTGAGCTTCACGTTTACTTTTATGAAGTTTGATGGGGGCAATCAGGTCTAGCGCTTTGGCCATCGAAATGGTAAATGACTCAACTAAGTCGCTAGGGTTGGATTCAATGGAGCTGGCGGTGAGAGCTGGTAGGAGTAGTGGGAGTAGTTTTTCAGCCGTGATTTCTTTTATGCTTCTCGTTGGAATGGAGGGTGCTATTTTATTCTTGTTAGGTTTGGGAGGCTCGATACTGGCTGTAAAGCATATGAGATAGTGGTCCGTCCATATTTGAGGTAGAATATTAGAGATGGTAATGTCGCAATTATGGTTAGCTATCCAGTCTAGTGTGCGACCTTTTGTGTGTGTAGGAGCTAAGACATTTTGGGTAATGTCATGATTGACTAAGATGGATTGGATAGATTGGGCTTGTTTGTCTTCAATGTCGTTAAAGCCCAGGTTAAAGTCACCAGGTAAAAGGAGCTGGGTGGTGTCTTTAATGGTATTCGTGAGGAGACTAGATAGGTCTTCCTCAAAATTGCCTAGTGGGCCTGGTGGTCTGTACACCAGAAGTATTGTTAGTGTGCTATTGTTTGAGATGGGTATTTTAGCTGAGAGATGTTCGCACAATGTGATTGCTGGGTGTGGGGTGAGTCTAGCAGCTAGCTGTGTTTTGGTTATGAGGGCCAGGCCGCCTCCTCTACTGTTAGGCCGGTCGACTCTTAAGATGTTATAATTGTCCGGTATGGCAGTCATGAGGGCCGGGCCGGCTGCATCATGGAGCCAGGTTTCAGAGACAGCAAGGATATCTAAGTTATCCATAGCCAGTATATCAGCTATTTCAGTATTGTGTGCTATAAGAGACCTAGCATTAATAAGGGCTCCTGATAATGTAGGAGTAGTGATGGTATCTTTAGCAGATCCAGGATTAAGGTGGTTGGGTCTCCTCTGTTTGTAGTATAGATCATCTTGTGGTTTGGGACATTTATCAACGCTGAGGCTAGGAGGTTGGGCTTAATGGCGGTAAAGGTACGTGTAGGTACAGGTGGAGTAGTCCTTTTATTTTTAATTTCATAAAGTCGTGGTAGCCTAGCTCTAAGTCGCACGTTTCTCTCTTGTAGGCTGCAGGGGGTGAGGTTGGTCAGGGCCATTATCGTTGTGATGGTTAGAATAGTCCAGGCTAAGGACCAGGATGGAAATAGAAGGCAGGTCTGGATGGTACGCATGTTTGGTAAGAGTACACAGTGACAAGTATATTGGGCTGACCCAGTAGGGCCTGAGATACAATTATGCTGATGCTTTAGCACCACGGTTTGACAGTTTTAGTCAGGGCTAGTGTGTCTATATACTTCAGAGGGGCGTCACAAAGCACAGTTAAGCTGGAAAGCACAGGGCGACATCTACGTTTTGGCATCTACAATACAGGCAGGAGGCAGGCTACAGTATCCATAGGCTAGTGTGTCATGGCTGTCAGGTCCCTTAAGTGCTCCTGCCATACCATGGGGTTATTTGCATGTAAGCATCTGCAAGCATTTACACAAGCTCTTCTTTGCTTCTTGCGTTCCTGCGTTGCTGTGGCAAGCCTAATGGCAAAATAATAAACGTTCAGACAGTATGTATATGTTACTGTCCTCTAGCTCATATAATTGTATACTTGTGTTCTTTGTGTACTTGGGTGTGTGAGTGTCCCGACTGTGCAGATGGCACGTGTGCTTCATGTCTGACGTAGCTATGTCGTTGTGATGTCTCTAACAACTTGAGGCATGGCTTCTCTGTGCTTTAGTCGATTATGTCCATGTAGCTGTTTCCAGCTCCTTCTTGTGTGTCTTCATCCACTCTGGGTAGAATTTGTACTGCTGCAGGGTTGTAGGGCCTGCTGAGAGGTTATCTTTTGTGGTAGTTATCCATTGTAGGAGCAGTGGGAATTGATTTGAGCTCATGTGATCGGCAGCCATATTGCCTTTGGTGGTTCTTCCGGTTGGGGTGGGGGTCTTTTGGGACGAAGGCATATTCTGATCTTCGCTCTTCAGTCGCCACTCTGGTCGACTTGTCAACCATGCCATCATTATTTCTTCCATAGTCTATCAAACGCCACACCTTCGTTATCCCATCCAGGTATCCATAGTAGTTGAAATGATCTTCAAATGACCAGTACATGTAGACGCATCCACCCTCAGGTTTGCAGTACACCCTGCGTACTTCTTTGGGTTACGAGGCTTTTCTACCTTCATTCCTGGTGGGATATGTCAGATTCTGCTATCCTTTGTCTCAGTCTTTCTCTTTCCTTTATGATGCTATCCATTGCCTCTCCCTTCTCCTGTTCCATTAGTAATTGCTTTCCAACTACCTCTTCTGTTGTTTTCTGGCATCTTGCAATGCATATCTTTATTCCACACAACAATGCTTCTCCCAGTATCAGTCCTCCAGCCAGTACTTTCAGGCCATCAGCCAGCCAGGAAGGCATCCATGACCAGAGATAGGCAAACCAGCTCTTGTCCTTTCCCGTCCCCCTCGCTTCTTCTTCCATTTTTGCGTGCATCTGAGCCAACTGGTCAACTGCGTCTGACAGTGTTATGATATGATATGATATGATATGGCATTTGTAACGCGCCTATACACAAGTGTTTCAAGGCGCGACGAGGCAGGAAGGGGGGAACAAGGGGAAGACAGACAACGATCCTACTAGGCCAGATGTCATTCAGACCGCGCAAGTGCAGGGGTAGGGGGAAGGGAACAGTGCAAGGGGAAGGGGGAGGGGGGGTGGGAGTGCAGTACAAAAAAGTAGAATAGAAATAAAATATTAAATAAATAGGGCCAGCTGGTGGCAAGTGCAAGGTAAGTGCAGACAAGTGCTGGGGGGGGGGCTGTAGTGATACAGAGACAGTCCCGCAGTGCAGGGGTTGCCAGGGAGGCAGTGCAAGTGAAGAGTGACTGGTCCCAGGACCGAGGTCGGTGAGAGTGGCCCAGTTGCAGAATCAGTGCAGTGTTGGTGAAGAATTTAGCAGGGGAGAGGGAGAGAGAAAGCAGAAGTGAAGAGGAAGATTTTGAGGTGCTTCCGGAACCGGAGATGGTTCTCCTCAAGTTTCAGGGAGGCAGGAAGGCTGTTCCAGAGGGAGGCCCCTGCCGCGTAGAGAGATCTACCCCCAGCTCGTTGCTTCGAGAAGCGGCTGACCCTGAGGGAGTTGGAGACGGATGAGCGTAGGGCTCGGGAAGGAAGATATTTAGGAAGAGAGAGTTGAAGGTATTTAGGCCCCAGGCCCCAGAAGGCCTTGTGGACAATGCAGAGGGTTTTGAACTTAATCCTCGCAGCCACTGGGAGCCAGTGTAGAGATTTCAGTCCTGGAGAGATACGGTCCCTGGGTTTGAGGCCAAGGACAAGTCTTGCAGTTCTGTTCTGGATGAGTTGCAGAGGGCGGAGAGTGGAGGCAGGCAGATTAAGATAGAGGCTGTTACAGTAGTCCAGCTTCGAGAGAACCAGGGCTCGGGAGACAGTGAGCTTCTGGGGGAAGGAGAGGAAGGGAAGAATACCTCTGAGGAGGTGCAGCTGGTAATGTGACTTCTTAGAGACGTCAGATATGTGAGGAGAGAAGGAGAGTGTGGAGTCGAAGATGACCCCGAGGTTTTTTGCCTTGCAGGTAGGAGCAGGAAGAGGGCCAAGAGAGGCCGGCCAGAGAGCTGCAGGGAAGGAGGGAGTGGGTGTGCCGATGAGTAGGATCTCAGTCTTACTAGCATTAAGGCAGAGGTCATTGGCAGCACACCATTCCTGGATAGGCGACAGACAGTCAGAGATGAGGGAGGGAGAGGAGGAGGCCGAGGGTAGCCTGAAAATGAGCTGGGTATCGTACGCATAGCACTGGAAGTTGGGGCAGAGGGCGGCGATGCAGTGGGCAAGGAGTGCCAGATACTGGTTGAACAGCCAGGGAGAGAGATTAGATCCCTGAGGAACGCCACAGGTGGAGAAAAAGATGTCAGAGAGGAAGGACCCAAGTTGGACCTGGGAGGGTCGATTGGAAAGGAAAGAGGTCAGCCACGCCAGAGCCTGACCAGTGATACCCAGGTTATCACGGAGACGGTTGAGCAGGATGGCATGGTTGACAGTGTCAAAGGCAGAAGAGAGATCGAGCAGAATGAGAACACACGGAGTGTTGGAGTCGAGGTTCAAGAGCAGGTCCTCACGGATGTTCAGGAGAGCAGTTTCCGTGCTTCTGGCCGCTCTGAAGCCAGATTGATGGTCATGGAGACTATCAACAGCTTCAGCATGGAGGTTAAGCTGGGAGATGGCCAGTTTCTCCAGGAGCTTGCCCAGGAAGGGAGTGATGGAGATTGGGCGATAGTTAGCCGGACAGGAGGGGTCGGCAGAGGGTTTCTTAAGGAGAGGGTGCACAAGGGAGTGCTTGAGGGGGGATGGGAAGACTCCAGAGGTGAAGGAGTGGTTGCAAAAGTCAGCCAGGGCAGGAGCCAGGGAGTCGATGTGGTCCTTGATAGTTTTGGAGGAACAGGGGTGAATCTGTTTAGACGAGACTTTCATAGATCGGACTTGTCTGGAAACCTCGTCAGCAGAAAAAAGGGGAAAGGCAGAGAAGGAGGGAGGAGGGGTGGCTGCAGAAGGGCCAGAGGAAGAGCAGGGAAGAGAGGGGGGGTGATAGGAGGAGAGTGAGGAGAGGATGTCCTGAGTTTTAGAGATGAAGTGGGAGGCCAGTGCAGTGCAGAGGGCCTGGGAGGGGACAGGAGAGGTAGAGACTGCAGCAGGGTTGGCAAGCTCCTTGCAGATTTTAAAGAGTTCAGCCGAGTTGTTAGATGCCGCAGAGATGCGGGCTTGGATAAGGGCTCTCTTCTTGGTGAGAACAGAGAGACGGTATTGCCTTTGGAGCAGGCGGCAGGCCAGTTTGTCAGAGGATGAACATGAAGCACGCCATTTCCTCTCTGCCACCCTGCACTTGCGTTTTAGGGTGACGAGATCCGAATCATACCAGGAGTTACATTTGGCTTTGGGCTTACGGCGGATTTTCATGACAGGGGCAAGGATATCAAGAGTATCAGATATAGCAAAGCGGAGCAAGGAGAGGGCTGTGTCAGGGTGGGAGTCAGCCGAAGCGGGAGGGGGGGGCGAGAAGGTGGCAGCGAAAGCCGCAACTGACACGCGCTTCATGGGTCGGATGGCCGAGAAGGTGGGTGGCAATGATGAGGGTGGCTTTGCCTGTGGGGTAGGGAGGGTGAGGAGGGAGGATAGGAGAAAGTGATCACTCCAGGAGAGAGGAGTGGAGAGAGGGACAGAGAGGGGAAGGTCAGAAGAGATCAGAGCATCAAGAGTGTGCCCTGCAGAATGAGTAGGCCCATACGGGAGAATAGAGAGTGAGAGAGAGTCGCAGAGGTCACGAAAGAGTCCAGTGGGGGGACAGGAGGCATCTAGGTGGATGTTGAAGTCACCAAGAAATAGGAGTTCAGTGGTAGAGGACAGGAGTGAGGAGGAGAGGTCAGCCCACTCAGAGAGGAAGGAGGAAATTTGACCAGGTGGCCGATAGATAGTAGCCACGGTAAGGGAATAGCTAGGAGAGAGAGAGAGTCGGCAGACAAGACATTCAAAAGAGGAGTAGGTCTGCGTAGGAGTGACAGTGGCAGGAATCCACTCAGGGAAGATAAGGGCAACACCCCCCCCTGCACGGTTGGGCCTGGGCACAGAGAGGATCTTGTAACCTTCAGGTAGGAGTGTGTCAAAGCTCGTGACAGAGCTGGCTGTGAACCATGTCTCAGTGAGACCGAGGACGTCAAGGTCCAGTTCCTCAAGAAGGCGACAGATATCGGAGGAATGCTTGATGGAAGAGCGAGAGTTAAGAGTGGCAAAGTGGAGAAGGTTGCCATCCTTGAAGGACTTCCGGGGAGGGGTACAAATCAGAGGTACGCCCTGCGGAGGTGTAGAAGAAGGAGGTGAAGTGGGAGTGCGAGAGGGGGCAGGGAGGGAGGGTAGAGGCAAGGTAGCCGAAGACAGGGGGGGGACAGCAGGGGAGGAAAGGAAGTTGATGAGGCGAGGGAAGCGTCTATCAAAGAGGTGAAGGTTGGCCTGAGGGCCTTGGACCAAGACGGTCCCATTAGCGTAGACATTAATGATGGCCTTAGAGGAGCGGAAGGGGGCCAAGAGGACATCCCAACGGGTGCCACCATTAATGGGAGAAGAGGAAAAAGGAGAGAACACAGAGACCACATGAAGGGTCCATAGGTCAGGTGAAGGCACGAAAAAGAGGATGTCAGTGAGAGTTTCCTTAGAGCAGGCACTAGTGTAGGTGTCAGCGACATGGAGGCCTGGGTTGGAGACCAGGATGTACTTTTTAAACTTTTTCCTACCAGATTTAGTGAGGAGAGCAGGATAGTCAATAGAGAAGCAGTTAGAGAAGATAGGCGAGATAGAGAGCACCATGGAGTAGGAGGGAGTGTGGGGGCGGGAAGACAGACGATATGAGAAGCACGCAGGCAGGACGTGAGCGGCAAACCCAAGTTTACCACATTTCAGAACAGTAAATGAGTATTAGGTACAGAGGCCACCTAAGTTAGGGAATCCTGCGAGGGGAGAAAAAAGCCAAGTTTACCACATTTCAGAACAGTAAATGAGTATTAGGTACAGAGGCCACCTAAGTTAGAGAATCCTGCGAGGGGAGAAAAAACCCAAGTTTACCTCAACTGTGGAACACAGTGAGGTGAAGACACCATGCGAAGGAAGTGACCAGGTGTAGGTGGGGTGGGCCGCGCAAATGGCAAAGTACAGGCGCCTTGCGTCCCCTGCGGACACCTGCAGACACACAGGGAGCCGCAACTGAAGGAGTCGCCCTTGGCCTTGGGGCCCTTAGCCGCAGGGGGCTGCCAGGCAGAGGGCTGCCCCAAAGGGTGTAGTTATAGGAAGAGGGAGGAGAGGAAGGGGAGGGGGGGTGTGGGCGGGCAGGGTGGCGGGAGGGAGCGGAGAACCAGGAAGTGGGAGGGGAGGGGGAGAGCAGGCACAACAACGCGCTACGAGCGCAGATGAAACTTTTCTTTTTTTTTTTTTTTAAAAAGCAAAACACAATACAATCTACTCACGGATGCCGAGGCAGGGCTTCCAGGCCTGCAGTTCCCTCGGGGGCCACCGGCGACCGCTCTCCCACGCTCAGCTACACAAGCTATCTTCATCGTTGGCAGCTGTGAATGTGCAACAGAAACTCCCTATTTTCGCCCAAACTCCTCCTTCCATAGCTGTGAGGAGATCCAGAACATATCTATTGTGGAGCGCCACTAACCTTATCGCGCTGAGCTCTTCTTTTATTGCATTGAATCTGTTTACCGTCAAGTTTATGGTGACCATCAACTCCCATCTAGTGATTTGCAGCCATTTGGCATTGGGCTGTACTCTGGGAAATAGTGATGCAAAGAACATCTGTGCCCTGCTGAACAATGTGTGAGAAGCTGGTACTTCGTCCAGTGCTGCCTCTGATCTTCCCATAAGTAGTTGCCCTCCCTATTCACTCCGCTGAACATTTTGTGCTGGTCGGTGCTGTTTGGTTGGACAGTTGTGGAAGTGTCGAGCGATCTTTTCTTCCTTTTGTTGGGCTGCATTTTCGGGAATTCAACCAGCTGGAGGTCCTACATTGATACCACTAGAGAGGGGGTGTTGACGTGTGCTAAGGAGCACATTCCTCCCCAATTTGGTGGTAGCTTGTCATATGGCTTAGTTCCACAAGCCCAGTCCATCAGTTCAACTGTTCATGCCCCCATCTGTGGTATTGTGTCTATTCTCTTGCACCCATCGTTTTCTCCTACTTCTTCTTCGCCATTGTGTTGGTAACACAGTGCTGGTGTTGTAAGGGGAACTATTTGCATAGCTCCAGCTTCATTGCCCTCCCATGTAACTCGTTTTGCGCTCTTGTCCCACTTCTTAAGGCACTTATCATTTTCTTCTTGCACCTGGTTCACTGTTGATTTTTCTAATGTTACTGGCTTGCTTCCCACCATTTCATCTACCCAGCCATCATCTGTGTATACTTGGCCATAGATCAATATTTGTGGTCTTTCCCAGCACCCCGACTCTCCCCCTATTTCTCTCGCTCCCCACTTGCATGGTAAGTATTGCAATGCTATTTTCTTTGTTTCTCCTTTCTCAGGTCCTTCTGTTATGTACTGCAGCCCCTCAGCGAGTTGCCAGTAATTGTCCATCATACGTAGCGTTTTAATGTAATTGTCCTTGTATGGGAAGGTTGCCTTGGACATCCATCTCAAGGTGGCTGTTCTCCTGTGGAATCTTCCTCGTGTTTGGAACATTGCTAAATACATCAGGCATTGTGCTGTTGCTGCAGGTATTTCTGTTGCTATGAAGGTTCTGAAAGCACTCATGGCATAGGGGATCAATGAGGAGACATATCAGCTCTCCCTGGTTGTGTCCCTACTCATTTTTAACATGTTGCTTGTTACGTGTGCAGTGTCTGTGAGATACATGTCAACTCCTTTCATGTCTGTGTTAACACTGCGCTTACCTCACCTTACATTATCAGCAGTGTCTTCTGTACCACCTGACACAGTAGTCCATGCATCTTGGGTCAGAGAAGTGTTAGTGTGAGATACAGCAGAAACATGCATAGCAAGATATAGCTGCCATACGGCACTGGCTAAGAGTCCAGTAGATAGCAGTAACAACACAACAGACATAACAATTTGCATTACATTTCCCATAATTGCTTCCGCTGCTATTGAGCAGCTGATGAGATGATAAAGTTGCCCGCCTGAAAATCGTGATAAAAAGCATTATTATGTTAGTATTTGTGAGTACGTTCAAGCTCTGCGACCTAAATAATCACTAAGTGCCCATGCGAATATCTCTTCCCAAATCTTCTGTATGGATGGGTGTCTGAGCGTGGGCAGGACAGAGTATGCGCTTTGTTCAAGTTGTGGGTATTCTTGGGGCAGGTATTCTTTACATACTAGGAAGTAAATCTTGGGTGATCGTGCTCTAAAATGTCTGGGTCTTTTTAAAACATGCACAAATTGATTGGAGAAAGCTTCAGGGCAGTCAACAGGAGGCAACATCAAAGAATTTTCCTAACACGTTCCTAACACTGTACATCAACAGTCACAGAGCCCTGCATGTGTGAGAAAGGAGAAATGTTAAAATAGTGTCACTGCTGTAGTCGGTAGTACGAAGTGCGTGTGTGCAATGGGCAAGTTAACTCGCGTTACTGCAATGCGATTGTCATAATTGTTCCAGTTCATGGGAGGGAGTTTGGAAAGGGTAAGATTCAAATTTCAATTACTAAATGTCTTGGGGGCAGCGGCAATGTACTTCATTGATCATTTTGCACCAATGTTGCTGTGGAAATTTCAGGGGCTTGGGAGCGCCTGAGCATAGGATGGACAGTAGTCTCTAGTTCATTTGTGTTTGGGACATTTGAGCTCTCCAGTTGATGGTTGGTTGGTGCAGCATTGGCCCTGTCGATTTCTACAGTTGCGCGTTGGGGTGAGGCCGATGCTTTGTAGGGCTTGACGTCCTGCTGATGATTCCAGACTGTCTTGCCGTGCAGCTTTACTGCTCGTTCGGTGACTGCCTGAACAAGGTGGGGGCCAGTGAAGCGGGGTGCATTCCAGTGCCTGGTAACATTTTTCAAGAGGACGAAGTCCCTAATTTGTACAGGTGGTTCTTTGTGTACTTCCTGATCGTTGGTCTCTTCTTTTGTGTTGTCTTCCGGCCTCCCCTGTGTCTGCTGTATCTGGCGAGAGATAAAAGAGGCGCTAGAAACAAGTGAAGTTACATTCAACTACATTCTCACAGTCCCTCAGTGCCCTTGTGTGTGGAGCCAATGGGAGGTGCATGCGCCGTCCTATCACCACCTCGTGGGGCATTAAATGGTGATCAGACCCTGGTTTATTGTGCAGTTCGAACAAGGCTAATGGTAGGCAGTGGATCCAATTCTTCTTGGTGCTTTGCTGGGTTTTTGCTATTCTCTCTTTCAGGAGTCCACTGAGGCGTTCACATATCCCGTTTGCTTGCCGGTGGTATGCACATGCAAATTTGTGTTTTATTCCTAGCATGGCAGTGATGTGTTGGAACATTTCCTTGGCGAAGTGAGGGCCATTGTCAGACCGCAGGACCTCACAAACGCCCCATCTTGGGAATACTTCCTGGAACAGACATTTTGCAGCTCGGAGGGCATCGGCATGAGAAGATGGTCCAGCCTCTATCCATCTCGAGAAAGGACAAACCACCACAAACATGTAGCAGTATCCTAGACATACTTGGATCATGTCCACGTAGCCAACATGGAGGTGCAGAAACATGCTTTCATGTGTAGGTATAGTTCCTCTCACAACTGTCAGGGTGTGCCCAGCAGTGAAATGCTGGCATGTCAAACAGTTGCTAATAAAGTATGCTACATGGGCGTTTAGGTCGGGACAGAACCATGATTCTCCAATGCGTGCTGCAATAACCTCTTTCCCTGTGTGCATGGGATGGTGCAATTGTGTTAGTGCTGTTTTCAGTAAGCAAGTAGCATGATCACTTTTCCAGTGTTATTTTGCCATAGGGCATCAGTAGGAGACATTGAACATCCTCTCTTTCCCCAAAGGTCTTTCTCATCTTTTGGTGCAGCTACCTGCAGCTCTATTATTTGAGTTTCTGGTAGGTGATTGTATCCGTCCTTCATTAGCATCCGTCTCACCCCTCCCCTTTGCTTTTGTCTCTCCTTCAAGTCCAACATTTCTCCGAAATATGATGCACATTTTGTCTGATAGTCTGCAGCTTCATTACCCCTTGAGATGGCGTCCTCCCCATTGGTGTTTGCTTGATACTTCACCAATGCTAGTTCTTGTGGGTGTGTTATTACTTCTATTAGTTCTCCTAACAGCAGGGAATGATGTATTGGAGTTCCATCCTCCCTCCTGAACCCTCTTCTGAGCCACCTTGCCAGTCCTGAATGTATTGTTGAGGTGACGTAAGCACTATCCTTTTTAAATTGTCAATGTTTTCCCTTCAGATTTTTGTAAGGCCAATATTAGTGCTACTAATTCGGCTGCTTGTGCTGAGTAATGAGGAGGTAAGCGGGTACTCTGAACTGCTTCACTTGTCCCATCTTCCTTCAATCTCACGACAGCAGTTCCCGTTCTCCTGATCCCATCACTTTGATCGATAGTTGACAAACCATCAATGTACAGTACCTCTCCCCCCTCAAGTGTATCTTCCTCTACTTTGCGTGTTTTGGTGAAGAATTCAATGTTTTTTGCGCAGTCATGAGCCCTTTCTCCTGATTGGTAGACATCTGCCATGAATAGTGCTGGATTTACATTTTTGCATTGTAGTATCCTCAATTCTGGTTTTGATAGGATAATCCCGTACCCTGATGCTCTTTGTGTTGTCAGTGTGCTATTTGGCTTATGCAGTATCGCAAAGAGGGCATGTTCCATGAAGAGAGTTGTTATACAACCCATTGTTGTTGATGGAGCCTGTTCCACTGCAAAAGCTGCAGCATTCAAGTGTTGATCCCATGGAAAATGTCCTTTCATTACTGGTTCAAGTTGTCCGCTGTAATAAGCAAGTGGCTTATGGCCCATGCTCGTTTTTTGGGTCAGTACTGCTCTCATAACCACACCGTCGGTGTGTGAAAACAGAAAGAATTTGTTTTTGTAGTCTGGGGTCCCTAACACTGGAGCTGTGCATATTGCTTCTTTCAGCTCATTGAATGCCTCAGTCATTTCTCTTGTCCAACCCA
This sequence comes from Ambystoma mexicanum, assembly GCF_040938575.1. Classification (NCBI taxonomy): domain Eukaryota; kingdom Metazoa; phylum Chordata; class Amphibia; order Caudata; family Ambystomatidae; genus Ambystoma; species Ambystoma mexicanum. The sequence goes on along the minus strand of NC_090927.1, from coordinate 228,359,066 downwards.
CTGGTTTTGCTCCCTTTTATGCTTCCTTGAGGGCAGTTAGGAGTGGATACGTGTAAGTGCTGTAGTTGAAAATCCATGCTTTGCAGTAATTACACAAGCCAAGGAACTTTTATAGCTCCCTCACTGTTTTGGGTTGTGGTGTGTTCTGTATTTCCTGAGCTCTTTTTGGGGCAATGTGCCAACCGTTTTTGGATATTAACTTAACTGCCCAATATATAGCACTTCCTTTTGACAGTAGTGGAGTTTGGCCTTGTCTACCATGTACCCTTTTTCTGCTAGTACTGTGAGCATGTGCACTGAATGCTCTTTCATCACCAGGCTTTCTAATGCTTGCTGTTTCAACGTGGAAAGAATAACGAAAACGTTTCACTTTCTTGTGAGTCTGGGTGTAATGGTACAGAGAAAAGGCATTTTTAAGGTCAATAACAGTAAAACAGGTTGCTTCTGCTGGGATGTCACATAGGATCATTGTAGGGTTTGCTGATACAGGATATTGTGCTTCTACACTGTGGTTAAGAGGTTGTAAATCTTGTATAAACCGTCATGACCCCCCCGTTCTCCTTGTGTACAGGGTACACTGCAGTGTTGCATGAGATTCTGATGGTACCAAAATGCCTCTTTCAATGAGGGCGTTGATTGTTTCGAAGATGCTCTCATCTGCCTCTTTCATCAGGGGGTATTGTTTTATCCGTGGTAGTATTGCACAAGGTTTCAGCTTTATCTTCACTTCGGCTATGCTTTTTATGCACCCCATATCATAGGGACTTGTGGTCCATAAGTTGTCGGGTACCTTGGCCAGATCCGCCTCCAAATATGTTGGCGCCAGTGCCATTTTCTGTGTAACCTCTCTGTATGTGATGTGTAACCAGAAGCGCACACTAATTTCCAACATAATTTCTGCCTCCCCTCTGTCTTCTGAAAAGAGCTCCTCATCTGTCACGTGTGTAAGTCTGCATCCTTCTTCAACGACAATTATTGCCCTCCATGCTTTCCCATGTACTGCAACCCAATCCTCTCTTGCCACAACCACTTTGATGTCTATAGATACAACTGTTCATTCTGTCTCATCTGATGGTGTCTCAGGTCTGAATAGGTACTCACATGATCTCCTCCATACCTTCCCTGCAATTCCTGGGAACCATGCAAGGGCCACGTCTGTCCTGTACTGGAACAGCTCAGGGTCAGTGGGCTCCACCCTCTGTACCGTGTTTCCACAATATGTCTTACAGTGAGCATGTGCATTCCTGTTGTGGAGCATACTATACCCTTGTCTGTGAATGGGATGGTCATGTTTAGTCTGCTCATCATGTCGTGTCCCAATATGTTTACAGGTTCTTGTTTGTAGTAAAGTAAGAGTAAAGATTAGTTGTGATCTCCTACAGATAGGGATATGTTATCACTAAAGAGAACCACTCCTCGAGCCCAAGAGATCACTTGAGTGTTTATGGCATCGCCTGACAACGCAAATGTCCCTTCCCGGATACAGGACCTAGTTGCCCCAGTGTCAACAAGAAAGGAAATGTTTTGTCACCTATCATCACCCTTATGCGAGGTTCCTCCACAGGATTTGGTGTGACCGAAAGGATGGGACACAGTAAGTTTGTCTGTGGGCTGTCCTATTGACGGAACAGAGATAAACTGTTCCCTGTGTAAGGGTTGCTCCCCAATATGGTAGCTCCTCCCATCCTTCGTACTGTTATGTTGCCATCGTGTCCATGTGTTCTGGAGAATCTTCCTGTAGTTGTGTTAGCTGTTGTGCTGCCGGTAATGGTTGGGGAAGTGGCACTGGCATTTAAGGTATTTGGGCTGGCGCTGTTGAGGGTGGTGCCTGCTGGTGCTGTGTCTGTGGGGGCAGCGATACCTGTTGCTGTGTGTTCTGCACCTGCCCTTGTTGTGGCATGTCTGGAGTGTAGTAGTCATTCTGCCCTCTCTGGTACCCCTCCTACCCACCTTGTTGCACCCCCGGTTTCTGCATGCACTGGTAATGAGTCCTAGCTGCCCGCAGGTCCAGCACTGGGGTGGCTCCCTCGCTTGCCATGGGAATCCTTCTCCTCCCTCACCGGGTCCCTGTGACATATGCTGTGGGTATCCCCGAAACCCCCATGTGTGTTGGTGCGATAGTGGTCCAAACCCCTGCCCCCTTTGAAAACCTCCCCTCCCTCAGAAATTCTGTTGGTAACCGCCCCTCCCCATGTATCCTCTTCCCATGGGTGGCCCGTATTGTTGCATGGAGCTGTTTTGCTGCTGTGGTTGGTACTGATGCTGTGGCTATGAAGTCGCTGTCTGTGTCTCTCGGCCGGGGCTTGTTATTAATGATCATTCTATCACATACTTTGACGATTTCTTTTGAACTAACTTTGCTTCGTCTGCCTTCCTTTCTTCTGCCTTCTGTTTTACCTTTTCTTGCCATAACCTGCAATAGTGCACTATGGTGAGTTGTGTTTACGGCCATGCCTTTGCCTCCATCCCTACCAGTTTTTTCAAATTCCTCTGTACTGGCTCTGGTAATATTTGTATCATGATATGATAAAAGATGCTATCGTTTTGTCCCACGGCTCTCAGTATTCGAGGCGCCAAACTCTGAATCTCTTGCATGTAATTAATGAGAGCCTCGTCATCACGCATCTTGCGTGACATAATTGCTCCTATGTCTGACGTATTAGGGTATTGTGTCCGCAGTACCTGCCATACTGCAGCTTTGCAATTTGCAAATGGTGACCCATCGTGGGCTGTGTTTTGGGTGGTTACCCCTGGGGACCCCACCCTCTTCCAGGTATCATCAGCTGTGTCACCCAGTATGGAAACCAGCAAGCCCTTGACGTCACCCACTGCCAACCTGTGCCCCGCAGTTAATTTCTCCATTTCATAAATCCATTTCCCAGCTCCTCCACTTAGTGAGGGTAATCTTCATTTAATATTTTTCTTGTCTGTGTGCTTCCAGGTCATATACGGTGGCCTGGTCCCTCCCTTTTCCAATAACAGTATCTGTGCGAATGCAGCCCTTTCCTCCAGTGTTTGTCTGTACCGCCAGATTTGGATGGCCCCCTTCTCAGCGTCAATATCTGCACATATGTTTATTGGCACTACTGCATGTTTCCGTTGTGGTGTCGTGTTGTGTGCCACGGACGGTCGCCCCCTCGAACAGGAATGTCCCCTGGACTGTGAGATCGTTGTCCCGTCCCTCCTGCACCCTGGTCTCTTAGTCTGTTGCTGTATGGTGTCTGTGGGGCTACCCCTTCTGCTGAGTCTTGGGTTAGTTTGTGGGTGTGGTGCCCACCACCCCTCTGATCCTGTGACCTGCACTCGCACAAGGTCCATTCACCTGTCCTTGTTAGGTAGAGTTTGTTGGGCCCCTCCCTCTCCTCACTATAGTCATCGTCCTGGTCGGTCTCTTCGTCCATGTGGCTACATAACCCATCTGATAAGTTTAGTTTCCTGTGATTAGGTTGGGGTCATGTGGTGCATTAAGGTCAATGCCTGTTAATTTGCGTGCATTCTCTTCCATTCGCATCACCAGGTGTGCCGTGCCATGTGCTATTGGTCCTCCCTTACATATATATGCACTTTCCCTTTCTTTTCTTTCTCCTCATCATGTCTTTTACTTTCCAACTCAACTTTAATTGCATCACTTACCCGTTCCAATGCCATCTCCTCTTTACCTTCCCTATATCGTCCCCTTGTCCACCTTTCCAACCTCAACTGCTTCAACTGCTTCTCCTCATACTTACGTGTTGCCTGCAATAATATTTTCTTCCTCCATAATGCCATCTCCTTCTCCCTTTCCTCTTCTCCCAGCTTCTCTATTTCCTCCCTCTTCTTTTCCATCTCTTCCTGTTGACTTTCCTCCATCGTGTCCCTTTCCACTATGTCCCTTCGGTCCCTTTCTAACATGGCCAGGTGCTCCCTGCATCTCTGCTCCCGTAGCTCTAGTTCTTTTGATAATCCTCGCCTCCATTCCAGGTCCTCCTGTTCCAGTCTCGCTTCCTCATCCCCTTGAGGTTGCTCCTCCCCCTCTACCTGCGCTGCCCTTCCACTACATCCTGTCCCAACTTCAAGCCTTCTATTGCCTTTGTTGCACCTTTTACTGCCCCCATTGTTGCCCCCTTTAATTTCAGTAGTATCTGTGCAGCTATCCATCCTTCTGGTCCTTTTCCTGCCAACTCTGTTTTTGCACGCTGCAGCCCCTCCTCATTGAGTTCGGAGCTGCTGGCTGTCTGCCCTATACCTTGTTGTTGTTCACTTTTGGCGTATGGGGGTGGTTTATAGGTAGGGTTTGAGTATCCCTCTGCTGCTTTTAGTTCTCTTAATGGGTATATGCCCTGCTCCTCCTCTGCGTCATTGGATATTACGCTGGGCGGTGCGGGAGGTGTCGCGGAAGGATCCGCTCCCTCCTCCTTTACCTCCTGCTGGCTCATCATCCATGGCCTGTCCTCCTGGAACATATGCCACAATTCAAATATTTCCATGTGGTTAGTTAATTTCTTTCCCTTGTATGTGCTCTGTAAGTGGTTTAATAGTGATTGCAGAATGTCCTTCGAGAAACTGCTGTTTATCTTTATACGGGAGCAGGTTCTTACAAAGGTGTTGTATGGGTGTTACCGCCCACTATAGATGGTCCCCGTCCCACCATACAAATACATATCAACTTTTGCCTTTTGCCTGAGCTCTAGTCGAGGTTTTCGATACTCCGCTGTCAAGGGAGAAAGGTTATAATGCAATATTTATCACTTTAGTTTACTACGATCCTCAGTGGCTCTGCACATTACAAGGCTTGTTCCGCTTAAGGACCCGCCTTCACCAGCGCTGCCATTGTCCGGCACACCGCCTCAATCTTGCGCATGCGCCTTCCATGCACCGCCACTGGTTCACCTCTCTACCAATCCCAATTCCGCAATGCTAGCTCCTCACCGTCATAACATGCCGTCCTATGTATCAACCTATGAGTGATGTCAACAAGCTGGAGGTCTAACAGAGGAATAGATAATCTACGTGTGCACAGAACAATGACGCGTTGCTTCAACCCCACACCGAGAACCCACAAACCCAAAACCTCACAGCTGTCTTCCCACCTCTCCGGGGTGGAGTATGCTCTTTTACTTCTCGTGATTAACTGCACCCGCTGCATTCCCTGATGTGTGAAACACCTCTCTTGAGCAGACTTAACTAGCTAACACCTTCCGAAATCTAGGATAGCTCCAGCTAACCCTTACGGGGATCCATCCTCTATGTTCCAAATTAAAACGTGCAACTCATAGGAATACCGCACATATATATATATATTCACAGTCCAAGCCTACCGAGTCTATAGTCCCTAACCTCGACATCCGCTCAGGTCCCTACCACCATGCACATGCTGCCAAATTTTACTACCAATATTGATCACAGTTTACACCTCCCTACTCCCGCATACATGTAACCCACCCACGTGACACATAGCTTTTTATGTGGACCACTACTTACGTTCTGCATTTGTTGATGCTGCTCGGCCACCGGCTCCCCGTTAACCGCTCATCTCGCCTCTCAAGACCACGTGGCCTCTTTGCCGACTGCGGGCGGGATATATTCTCAAGACGGCTCCCAGTTGCGCTGCCCGGTTGTCTCGCAATTCCCACGAGGGTCCTGCAGCCTTCCAGGTCCGATGGCTAAGGATGCAGCTTCGGGCCGGCTGACATCACAAACAATCTCAGCAGTGCCTCTGACTTATTAGGTGGGGGGGGCAGGCAGGCCGAGCCATGCTAGGAGTCTGCGGATGCTGAACTCACAGAAGGCCTAACTCCTTCCTTTGCCCAAAGGAACGCACACAAGTAGCAAGGTGCAGCTGACGTTTATTACAGCCAAAAAAAACAGGGATTACATGCATGGAGGGAAGTCCAGGCACGTGTCGTCCTACTTATGCTCGCAGGCCAGTTTTGATGACGTGTGATGTCATAATTTGCATCACATTGTAGGCCTATATAGCAGTTGTGTTATTGGACAAGGCTGCATCAGGTGCTAGGCTTGGACCATCCCAAAAAATGGATACTAACTATTTGTTACAGTATGCAGACCCTGTGAATAGTCAGTGACCTAGGCCATGATTTCTAATTGGCTGAGCCACGGGCCCCAAGCCTGGGACAACCTTTGTTCCCAGCCCGCTAGACACCAGTTCATGGTGCATGTGTAACTATGTGTTGGTAAGGTGCAACAATGTGTCTGCAGCATAACTGTGTGTAACCCATAACTGCCGTGAGAGTGCTCTGTTTCCCAACACAGAACTGTAGCTTGAGTGTAGCGACTTTGTTGCGACCATTGGCTGATCTGTTAGACAGTTGGCTCTTCACAGCCACCAATTCTTGGCTCCTCATTAGCTCAGCCAGATCACTTACTTGGAGACCACATTTATGAGCAGAAGAGATCAGAATTATTCTGTATTTGTCGGAGAGCGCGCCTCTGCTGCAGCTGGTTTCACTTTGGTTCAGGTTGAGGAATGTTATTTGCAACATTGCGATCTTGGCAGTGGCTCCGTTCCCACACCAGTGGTTCTGCTTGCACAGCAGTCTGTAAGGCTTGAGGTTTCTCTAAGATGATCGTGGCCTACGCCATGGTCTGGCTTCTACTGTATGCATCTTCCATAATGTCCATAGGTTAGTGCGTCATGGCTGTCAGATCCCTCAAGTGCTCCTTCCATACCATGGGGTTATTTGAATGTAAGCATCTGCAAGCATTTACACTAGCTCTTCTTTGCTTCTTGCGTTCCTGTGTTGCTGTGGCAAGCCTAATACCAAAGTAATAAACGTTCAGACAGTATGTATATGTTACTGTCCTCTAACTCACAGAACTGTATACCTGTGTTCTTCGTGTAGTTGGTTGTGTGAGTGACCCGACTGTGTGGATTGCACATGTGCTTCATGTCTAACGTAGCTGTGTCGTTGTGAGGTCTCTAACGACATGAGGCATGGCTGTCCATGTAGCTGTTTCCAGCTCCTTCTTGTGTGTCTTAATCCACTCTGGGTAGAATTCGTACTGCTGCAGGGTTGTGGGGCTTGCTGAGAGGTTATCTTTCATGGTAGTTATCCATTGTAGGAGCAGTGGGCATTGATGTGAGCTCATATGATTGGCGGCCATATTGCCTTTGGTGCTTCTTCCGGTTGGGGGGGTCTTTCGGGACGGAAGGCATATTCCAATCTTCGCTCTTCAGCGCACTCTCCAACCCTTCCATGGCTTCTCAGTGCTTTAGTCAATTCTGTCCATGTAGCTGTTTCCAGCTCCTTCTTGTGTGTCTTAATCCACTCTGGGTAAAATTCGTACTGCTGCATGGTTGTGGGGCCTACTGAGAGGGTATCTTTCATGGTAGTTATCCATTGTAGGATGTGGGATGTTTGAACCCACTCATCCAAGCCCTGCAACATCATTGTGCATTACTGGCAGCGGAAACATCATAATGGCCGCCGGAAAGCAGGCTGCTGGCCAGAAATCACCAGAAAGTGCGCAGGGAAAACATGAAAAATAGGCTGCCATCCATTTTTGCCTATGTCAGTGAGCACAAGAGATCACTGCCTAAAACCACCATACAGATCCAACCTACTTGTTGGGTGTTCCACATTACTTTACTGCAAGAATCCATGTCAGTACAATATCAGCGAGAATCCTATGCTACCAAGCGAAATCCCCTTTTCTAAGATATTAATTCAAGACAGCTGTAAAAAATGGGTGCAGTACTGGGGCTCGCCACTGACCGGCGCTGGCGATCTAAATTCTGACAGGAGAGCTGTCTTGCAGTAGCTAAATCTGCCAAAACTGAGGATTCTATCAAAATGCCATATAGAGTGCTACATAGTGATTTCATATTGAAAAAAAATTTGGTTTAAAGAGATTAATGCTTATTTTAAAGTGTATAATGTTATATATTTTTACAAGGAACTCTGTTGAAATCTAGAAGGCAATCTGAGTTAATTAAAAGTTCAAGAGGTCTTCTGTCCCTGGGAAGCCTTCACACCTGCTCTGACCACCAACAGCACAGGATATTGCCTTGACATGTAAATTAGGAGAGGAGGAGATTTTCTCTGCAGCCCCGGAGGAAGGAACAATGGGAGCTTTGGGATGAATAGAATATGCTGATTTGAGGTGTAACTGTCAACACTGCTCTGGGAGAAGCAAGACATGTGACCATCTGACTCACCAAGCTTCTAGGGGCGGGCCAGACTGGGTTGTGGATTTCATATTGCACCAAATATATGTTTAAGGAAAATGCTTCTAAAATATTGTATCAAGCTGACAGAAATGTACAATTTTGAGATTCTTAATATGACAAATGCACTCATAATTTGAGACTAAACTGAAATCTGTGGGATGTTCTGAGGCCAAGCCCCGTAATTATTAATATTGTAGCTGCTGTGGTTATGCTAGAAACCTCACAACTTACTGTAATATGCCCAGAGAGGGTGTGTACATCTGTGTAAGATGTGGTGCAAAACCAATATTGCGAAACCCACTAAAATCACGAATAAGTTGTGATTTCCGAACCCAAGCTCTTAGAAAGAACAGGGTTGAACAGAGACCTGTCTTAATTAATTTGGTATGTACACATGTATTCTCAACAACTTGCATATCTGGGAAACATGTTTGATTATGAAAAATTGATTTTCTTGAGAAACCAAAGGGGCGTGTTCTTTCCTTCAGCCATAAAAATGATACCTGATGACTCATTCTGACTCCCTACTCCGTTCTCCAGTCAGGTCACAGGGAATCCTCTAACCTATCAAATCCTTAGTGGGTTGGGCATAGAAAGTCAGCCTCCACACCCCCTTTGGAAAACACATAAAAAGAGACTGCTCAGGACAGATAGGACACACTCACTTTCCACTTCAACTGATTTCTTGCGCAGCACTTTGCCGAAAGACTCCAGATCCAGACAATATCCAGAAGGACCACAAGATCCAGACAGAGATTCCAGGCTCAAGAACTTAGACTCCAGATAGACTACAGAACCAAACTCTAGAACTAAACTCTAGAACCTTGGAGAAAAGAGGCCTAATCCACAAGCTGAATCCTTTTCAGAGGCCCAGAATCCAGCAACCTAACCAAACTATTCAACAGCCTTGCCGTGCTGTTCTCTTCTGGCCCAGCACCCCATGCCAGAACCGAGATCCAGAGAGAGCAGTGCTGTATCCAGACCGACCAGACTGCTGTGCAGTGCCGATAGCAGTCCAGAGGCCATGCTGTGAGCAGAAACAGCACCAGAGACCATCCGGTGGTGAGAGTGCAGTCCCAGGCCCATTCCAGTCCCAAGCTAGGAGTGAGTATCCAGCCTAGAACTGTACAGAACCAATCTCTTAGTTTAAAATAATCTTATTCAAACCATTTCAACCTGTCCAGAACTGCATATAATTTTGTGTCAATCCTGTGTTTTAAAATCTGTAAAAGCGTCATCTGTCATTCTGAAATCTTGACTTCATTTCTGAAAATGTACCTCCACAAAAACGTCTGTATCTTTTGAACCGTACGTCCTAGAAGCGAGATCTAACTGTCATTTTAAAGCTAAGATCCCTGCTTTCCAACAAACCCAAAACGACATTCCTTATAGGTTTGCTGTAATCACGCTTTACGCACTCGGAAAAAGTGAAGCAAATTGAAAAATTAGCTCCTGTCAAAATTGCTGTCTTTTGCTTGCAACTGCTGAACTTTGTTTTCAACCTGATAATCACTCATGAATCATTGCTAGTGTTGACCTGTCCCAATTCAAAGTCACTATCACCTACCCTGAATCTCCTTTAGTGAATTAAAATCACTTTTAGCATATTTTACACTTCATTGCAATCACATAATCACATTTAAAAGTATTTTTGCCTGTTTAAAATCATACCGGTTTTCTCTAAGCTGTCTGGGCGGAACTGGAATTTGAACTGCATTTTGATTGTCTTCCTGAAAACTGTGTGCTCTCCTTTCCATCTCTTTATATTGCCTAAGGGGGGGGATTGAGTTGTCACAAGGGAAAACGTGATCATATTATCTCTTGTTGAAACCATATCAAGTTTATGTCTGTGCTGCATTCTTTCCCATCTTGCATTTCCTTGAACCATAAAAGTATTCTCTGCTACCTTATCCTTTCTATACCAACTCCTCATTGATTAAAGAGAGTGTGCTCTTGTAATATTACCCATGGTTAATCACTATTATATTCATAAGTGTGTTATCAAATATTAATTTATTCATAAAAGTGTGATATATATGTATTGTTTAATTCTTCCAATAAATATTTTAATTTGCAAAACAAACCTACTTCTTGGCTCAGTGAGGTCAGGGGGATTCAAAGAGAGGGGCGTTATATAAGGGTTCATCATCCAGATGTAAGAACTTGACATAAGAATATATAAATAAGGGCTTCCATTGGGCCTCCCAGACTAGGCATTGACTTAGTTGGATAGCTGGATTGAAGTCACTTACAGAGTGGGGGCTCGTAACGGGACGTCTGGATTAGAGCTACCACTTGTGCAGCTTAATACAGTGTGCTAACTGATAGGATACATAAATCCTGTTTGATCACCACGCTGTGTTACGCTGTAAAAGCACCCCTTGAAGAAGGACACTCTAAGGAAACGGTCTGTTTTGCAGAATAAAATAATAAACTTCTGTAAATCAGGAAGGAAATCAATTTCCAGAATGGCGTCATTGGTAGATATTAAGATAGCTAGAGAGCACCTCTTACTTAAACTATTTGTTAGAGGTGAATGGACTGACCAGGACCAGACGGTGTGGTTGTAGGCAATCACACCCCAGATCACTGCAACAGGGCCAGATACATGGAGAGATCAGTGTCCCTTACATGTGGCCCTGAGTGAACTATATATGGACCCTAAAGCCAAAGATGAGCACGACAAGATTGGCAGGATAGCGGCATATTTATATTTATATATGGGAGCCATACAGGACAAATGTGCTGAAGGCCAAGATCTGGCAAATAGGCAACTGATGGCATTAGAGAAGGCCCAATCTGACCTGGACTCTTCCGAGCAGAGGCTGCAGAGGAGCCATGAGTCAGAAAATGATAGTAGACAGTGGGCCTCATTACGAATCAGGCGTTAAGGGGTTAACGGCGCCGTAAACGGCGCCGACCCTTAACGCCTGATTACAAGGTCCCTTAGCGCCATGGTGATATTAACGCCTGCTTTTGCAGGCGTTAAAATCCATGGCGCTAAGGGACCATGGTGCTAATTACGCCACCGTAATTTACGGTGGCGTAATTAGCGCCTTCCCCACTCCCATTATGCCCTATGGGGCAAAAATGGGAATGGAGAAGGGTAAAATGGGAAATGGGGATTTACCGCCCCACTCACCTTGGAATGGGGCGGTAAATCCGCCATCCACCATGGTGTAAACATAGTTTACACCATGGTGGTAAGGGTACGACCCAGGCGATAACTTACCGCCTGGGTCGTAATGAGGCCCCATATATCATTAAAATAAAAGAGGACATGGGTATCCTGCAACAGGAAACGGCAGACAAAGATACCAGAGTTCTGGCCTTGCAGAAGGAGAATCAAGAAGGTTTGGACTCCCTACTGCAGAGCCACAAAAAACTGGATCAACAAATAGATTTCAACAGGGCATGCACAAAGCAGGTAGCCACCCTGCAAAGCCAATTGGATAAAGAAAAAGAGGAGAGCAATAAATTGATTTTGAAAGACCTGGATACCCAGGCAGAGTTTGATGAAGAGCGCCAGAAAGCTGGTGCCCTTCAAAGGCAGAGGGATGACCTGGCAGCACAGATGCAGGCTCTTACTCAGGAAAGGGATACCTAAGGCCAGGAAGTCTGCCACTTAAAAAGGAAAATGGAAGAAAATCACCTGGCCCTCCAGGGACTGGGTGACCTCCAAAAAGAGCATCAGAACTTGTTAGAGCACACCAGGAGGGTGGAAGATGCTCTGGCAAGAAAGGAGCAGGCCAGTAGGGATGGGACTCAGGAAGTAACCCTCCTGCAGCAAAGACTGGCCCAATACTCCAGGACCAACCAGGAAGCACAGAGAGAGAATGAGGCTCTCTGCAAGCACAATGATAGGCTCCAGCAACAGGTAGCCATGCAGGAGAGACTGATAGAGTCTAGTAAGGCCTTGATCGAGGAACTGAAAGTGCAGGCTCTGGCAGGGCAACAGGGAGCAGGGTCTGATAGAGATGAGGTTCACTGGGAAAGGGAAACACCTGAGCATAACCTCAGGAGCCCTAGTACCAGAGGCCTCCATCTCTCCCAGTCCCTGGACCCTGCCACCCCCATGTCCCCTGGCGCACATGAGCCCAGGGCCACGGGGATGGCCGATTACTATCCAGTCAGAAGTATGGGTCTCATAGGCCAGTACCTCACAGGAATGGATGGGCAGGCATCCGGGTATGGGCACCCAAGTACAGTGCAATTTAATGGGGAACCCCGAGAGAGTAGGCCCTCTAAAGGCATTCTGAAAACCTCCGCCAAGTTAGGTCAGTGGGGAGGGTACCCATCAAATCCGGGCAGCAAGGACGAATCTGAAGATTCCTCTGCACGTCCCAGGACACAAGAGACAAGGTCCCCACATTCTGCCCGACCATTCCCAGGCTCGCAGAATCTGGGAAAACCTGGAAGATCAGACGGGCATCTCTCGGAACAGTGCTTCTGAGTCAGAGGATGAATGGACCAGGGTTACCCTAACCACGAAGGCCAATAAGTTAAAAAGGGCCTTGCTTAAGGACCCCTTAAAACAGATATAAGCAATAAGGAGCGTCATCACTCCTTATCATAAGAACTCCAAGTATTCTGTGTGGGAACACATCGAGCTCTTTGAGCAAATGATGGACACTTTCCATTTGAAAGACAGCAAGAGCTGCATGCCGTACGTCAAATGGACTTTCCCCCCAGAATGCTCTAGTTTCTTTGCGGGGCTGGAGGACCAAAATCATGCAAGATGGTCCACCTACAGGGCGGCCATCTTAAAGCACTTTTCTGTTCATAGAAATCCCCAAGAGGCTCGCAAGGCAGCCTACAATTTGCAATGTGGGGAGGATCAGGCCCCACAAGAATTTGTGCAGGAGTTGAAGCGTGCCTTTGCGCAGACTACCAAAAGGGTGCGCACGGATAGCAAAGAATTTCTTAATACGTTTTTCCATGCCTTGCCCAAATACATCATGACCCAGCTAGTGAGAGATTTTCATGAGAAAAGATCACTAGACTGGGTCACTGAACAGGCCACCCGAATCTGTGAGGTGCAGAAGCCCATAGAAAATAAAAATAACGCCCAGAAAAGTCCCAAACCGACCAGCACCCCTGCTTCTGCCAAGGTGGCAGAGGGAAAGGTTACCCCCATTTTAGATTTGGAGATGGGGGCGCCTAAAAACCTGCCTGCACCGAATAATTCTAAGCCCAGAAGGCACTCGGGCAGTCACAGACAGGGAGTAAAGGAGATAGTCCCACAAATGGGGTCCCTCAGCCCCCTGACTATGTAAGTCCCTGCTACAAGGGAAACCGACCCATCCTGGGTTACGTGTGGACTCCTCCAGCCCAAGGGGGGGGATCCAGCCAAGCACTTAACCCAGAGAACTTCCCTCCTAACTTCCCACAGGAGGGCAGAAATTCACCAAATCCTGGGCAGAATTTTTTCCCCAGGTATCCACCCAATTTCCAACCCCAAAATCATCCACCCTTCTTTCCCCACTTCCCTGAGCCCAGACCACCTAATCCGGGAGCAGGGAGGCCAAGGGTGGAGGGGTACTCAAATCTTCCCAACCCGGGGTACTACCAGAGAAGGGATACCTACCCTTCCCGGGATAAGCCCAAGGGAGAAAGCAGAACCCCGTATCAGCCTGAGCGGGTTTCACAGTTAGAGCGCAAGGTCCAAAATATGGCACAGGATCTGGGTCGCATGCTGAGGGCTCAGCAGAACACCCAGATCGGCATGCCGGCGCAGAATGCCCCAAACTCTGGACCTGGTGCTCCAGAACAATGACGGGGCAGCACCCCGATAACCCACTGGTTCTCAGGGAGGAGGCACAAGGGGAAGCGGGTGTAAAGCCTTGGAGGAAGCTTCCTTCCCCACTTGTAAACATCCCCTGGAAACCCAGGAACCAGAAACAAAATCTCCTACCCCAGAAAATCTGCCACCCAAGGAGCAGAGAGGAGGTAGGAGAAACAAAGGACCCAAACAGACCCACTTTGAGGAGGAGGTACAGATCTTCCAATTTGAGGGAGAGGGATCCTCAGAGGATCCTGGGAAAGGATATTCTCCTTCAGAGATGGGGGAACTCCTCCCAAAGAAACATGGGTCCCAAGAGATTCACATGCAAACTGGGTAGACGTTGGGACTGAGCTAGTGCCTCCCATCATCTCATCCCAGAACCAACAGCATCAAAATCCCCTGGTTCAAACACATTCTGGTGACTGCCTCCAAAAATGGGGGGGCGGCCCAGAACTGGAACCAGGGGAACCCAAAACTTCTCCAATTTCTAGTTGCCAACTTGTTCTTGCAGATTCCCATGACTCTCCACAGAACTCTGCCCAAATCTCTTCTCTTTGCATGTCCAAAACCAGAAAATTGGCCCACCAGTTGTCCAAAAATGTGCATTATCTGAGCCCCCTTGAGGAGAAGGAGGGAAGATACTATGCCCCGGTACAAGTACAGGGGCAGGGTACAATTATGGCACTGGTGGACACTGGATCCCAAGCTACTGGAAGGGGGGCGAATTATTAGATTCCTCTCCCCCCTCTTCCTGGACAATTTCAGAACTTTGACGGGAAGGAAATTCCCGTCGAGGGGACTGCAGATTTGGACATTAAAATTGGGCGACACAAGGTGGAACACCTGGTCATGGTAGTGACTCCAGAGGGCACCCCTTGTTTACTAGGGAATGACCTCCTGAGAAGGTTGTCACCCCTAATAGATTGCGTAGACAAGGTCCTCTGGACCCAGACTAGCAGACCAATAAAGTTAAAACAGAGTGTCAACCATGTTAGTTTAAACGGCACATGCCACATGGTTGAACAAAAATCTGACCAAGTAGAATTTCACTTCCAGAACAACCAAATTCCAGATATGACAGTAATAGCAGTAGGACAACAGACTGGTGATGGGGGGTCCTCTGCATTTCTGAAAATCAACCTTCCTTCCAGTTTAAGGTGGTATTCCACACTGGAAGGAAACACTCTGAAATTCTTTACCAATCGACAATCAGACACTCCCACTCCTATATTCCAGAAAGATGAGAAATCAGCTCAGACCCTGGCTGATATTCAACAAATTGGAGAGCAGTTGTTCATCCCTGTTCAGTTAAATGATGGGAAGGACTCTGGTCCGGCCCGAGTGTGTGTGAACAACGGTAAGAGCTTCATCAGCGAAGCCATGTTCCGCCAACTCCCAAAAGATCCAGCCACATTCAAACTGATAGACAAATGGGGAATGGATCTGGAAACACCCAATTCCAAACATCTCATGCCAAGCAGGTGTATGCTCAAAATCGCCATTGGTAACAAGAGCATAGTCCATAATTGTTGGGTCGTGCGAGACGTCACTGCCGCCTTTTACTTAGGCAGTGACATTCTCAATCACTTTGCCATTAGTTTGGACCTAATAAACTTCAAAGCTTGGTCCTGATTAGCGGATAATCCCATGGGCTTTGATGATCCAGAGAAAGCACTTAGGTCAGCTCAATTGCTACCTTATGCAGTTGAAATTGAGATTAAAGAGGAAGTCACCATCCCAGAAAGGACCGACAATTCTCCCTGGAAGTGAAAGTTAAAAGAGGACAAAAATTGAAAAACCCTGATGCTTATATTCATCTTAATGCTTCCCTCCAACAGCAAAGGTTGGGGGTAAACCCAACACCATTAGTCAACATAGAACATGACACCATTCCAATAGAGGTGGATAATAGCGACTTAAAGAGTATCACTCTAGCCGCAGGCACCATCATTGGAATGGCGGTTGATGACCGACATTTTTCCATTGATGTAGGAAATGAACTGTTAGGACCAATCCCCAAGGAATGTTTTGACAGTGACAGTGATGGCCATACAACACCAGACAGGATCTTTACCCGGCATAGGGGGAACTTCCTGGTGTACACTTCCTGCCCTTATGGTAAGGAAGATGTGACTTGTGACTTCAGAGGGGATGAGGTGATTTTCCAGGTCCATGAGGGCTGCCTTTCCCACCTGAAGCCTCCAGTCCAAATCAGCACTCTGACCAAGGACTTCTCCACCCAGCTGGAGGAGGCCGCTGAGATAGCGAAACCAGAAGTCTTTCCAGGCTTCAGGCAGATGGTTGAAGAGAGAGTCAACCTAGCTGATGCCTGTGTGACTCTGGAGCAGAAGCAAAAGTTGAAACAAGTTTTCTTGGATTTTCAAGATCTCTTTGCGGTGGACTCATATGACTGTGGTCGCACCGACATCCACACAACAACAATTCCCACGGACCCTGGCATGACTCCAGTGTTTGTGAAGCAATATCGCTTGCCTCTCGCATCAATGGAGTCCCTTACTGAAATAATTAAGAACCTTGAGTCCCGGGGGATAATCCGTCCAGTCCACAGCACCTTCAATAATCCGGTCCTGGGAATATTGAAGCCAAACGGCCAGTGGAGACTCTGCGCCGACCTGAGGGAGCTCAAAAAATGGGTCCACACTTCCCGATGGCCTCTTCCCTACATTGATCAAGGGCTGGCCCAGATCCAGGGGTAACAGTTATTCACTGCAATAGACCTGACCAATGGATACTGGACCATGCCTGTCAGTAGAGAGGACCAATACAAGCTGGCTTTTACCTTTGGGGGCCAGCAGTACACATGGACCCGGACTCCCTTCGGATACCTCAACTCCGGAAATGAATTCAACATTTTCCTGCACAAGGCCATGCCCGACCTGGGTGCGAGGGGTAACCTGGCTTATGTAGATGATGTCCTCATCAAAAGCTGAAATGTGGAGGAACACATAGCGGAGATCCGTTACGTTCTGACACAGTTGAGGGCCGCCGGAGCAAAACTTTCCTTTCAGAAAGCACAGTGGTGTAGAACCCGTGTTAATTTCTTGGGGCATGAGATTACTCCTCAGGGTCTCTGTCCCCAGGAAAAGAAAGTGGAAGCACTTCAGAAACTGAAAGACCCCACAACTCTGCGGGAACTAAGGAGCCTCCTTGGACTGACTTAATTACAGCAGAAAGTTCATGAGGGCTACGCAGAGATCACTAGACCCCTGATTCATCTTTTGAAGGGGGGGGTCAAGTGGGAATGGGGTCCAGAACAATCCGAGGCTTTAAGACAACTCAAAAGAAGCCTCTCACAAGCGCCTTGCCTAGCTTACCCTGTCAGAAACAAGGAGTTGTTCTTGGAGACAGGGTTCTCTAATACATGCTTGACTGCAGTATTATATCAAAAGCATGACAAGGTCAATAAAGTAATCTCCTATGCGAGTAAAACCTTATCCTCTGTGGAGGAAAAATTCAACGACTGTGAGAAGGCACTCCTGGCAACGGTGTGGGCATTGAAGAATTACCACCCGTTTATCCAGGGGGAACACATCATAGTGGAGACTCCACACTAGCCTCTGCAATATCTCCAAAGTGACAGAATCCGGACCGGAAATGTGAGTAATTCCTGAATTACTTCCTGGATTCCGTCAATGCAAGGCTTTCCTGTGGAGGTCAGATATGGCCAAAACAAGAAGAGTCCCCTCGCGCAAGGTCTGGCTGACTTGCATGATTGTGCCAGAGAAAACAGTCTCGAGGACGAAAGTCTAAAAATCAAGGACAACGTGGAGGCATACCTTAATTCCCCACACAAAGTCTTTGAAGAAGACAAGTGTGAGGGAATGCCCACTGTCTATGTGGATGGATGCTCTTACCATGTTGACAACAACGGGGAGAAATAACTTGTGGCCGGCGTAGGGTATGCATGGGTGAATGAGTCCCCAGAACCCTCCGCCGGGTACAAGATTGGTCCCCGAAGTAGTCAAGTGGCAGAGTTGATGGCAGTGCATCAAGCCATCCTCATTGCTGTCCAACATCAACTCCCCGAACTGGTCATAATCACAGATTCGGATTATGTACGGAACGGGTTTGTGGAGCACCTGGTTAATTGGAAAACCAGAGGCATGTTATGTGCTAATAACAAGCCCTTGAAACATGGGAAGTTAATTCAAAACATTGATGATCTGGTCACCGTGAATGAGATGACCATCTACTGGAAGAAGATCAGGGGTCATTCCAAAGTAGAGCGACCAGACAAAACTGGAAATGACTTAGCTGATCAGCTGGCCAAAACCGGGGCCATCCAAGGGGATCTAATAGAAATTGAGTCCCTGTTGGGAGAAATCCAGGGCACTGCTATTACTAGGTCCCAGACAAATGCTCACAATGATCTTTCAACTGCACAATGTAGTAAGGAGACCCCAGATGCTGATTTGATTACGGCTCAGAAGGGGGATCCAATAATTGGTAAGTTTTACCAACACATTGAGGACCCTGAGAACTTTCCCCTGACGGATACCGATTACATTGGGAAAGAGGACCTCAGAGTGTTGATGAAATGTCCAAAAATGTTCTGAATCCAAGACGGTTTGTTGGTAAGGAAATCCCAAGCTGGTCATGACCAGTGGGTGGTTCCTACCTCTTTCCGAAGCCTGAGGTTAAGTCACGCCCATGATGCGGCCACAGCCGGTCATAGGGGGTTTCAGACAACACTTGAAATCTTAAGAGAGGTTGCATACTGGCCACACATGGGGCAGGACCTCGACCAATACTTGAAGGGGTGTTTTGTGTGTGCACAATTTCAGCCAACATCCCTCACACACCGTGCGCCTCTCCAAAAGAGGGAGATGACACTACCATGGTCAGATTTCGAAGTCGACTACATAGGGCCTGCGATTCGTTCCTCTAGGGGGAATAAGTACATGTTGACAGTGACATGCTTATTTACTAAATGGGTGGAATGTCTCCCGACCCCAAACTGCAAGGCCGAAACAGCAGCTGCCCTGATGATCAACCACATCTTTGCACGTTTTGGACTACCCCAAAGGATTGAGTCAAACAGAGATAGCCATTTCACCAGCGAAGTAATGACACAGATGTGGGAGATACTGGGGGTTGAAAGGAAGCTACACATTGCTTACCGACCAGCTTCTTCGGGTGCAGTAGAACGTTACAACAAAACCATTGTGAGCATCTTAAAAATGTTTGTGGCAAATTCTGGGCCAAGTTGGGATATTTGATTACCTCTCGTCCTAATGGCCATCAGATCTACCCCTTCATCTGCAAAAAAAATGTCACCGTTTGAGTTGATGAATGGACGCAGGATTGTGCTTCCCTAGCATCTCCTTTACAGGACCCAAGAGCAGACATTGATCAATGCCTCCACAACTCATGAGTATGTTGAAAATTTAAGAAAACACCTTCAACATGCTTTTGCCTATGCTCAGCGAAATCTAGAGAGATCAGCCGATAGCATGAGACCCACTATGACCTGAAGATCACCAGAAAGGAATACAATGTAGGAGACCGGGTTTATCTGTACAATTTCCAAAGGAACCAGGCCAAACAGCGGAAATTTCTGCCTACCTGGAAGGGACCTTTTGAAATTGTAGACAAGATCTCACCAGTCGCCTACAAGATCCGCATCCCCAAAGGCAGTTTGGTGGAGGGGGAAGATAAGTGGGTCCATATTAATCAGCTAAAGTGTTGCCATCCCAGGCACGCTCTGCAGCAACTGGAGCAGTCCTTTGGAACTCCAGAGGGGGCCGCTCCAGATTAATACATTTCCAACCCTAAAATATTCCACATATAGTGTATGAAATACCATAATAAGAATGCAAATGTCTCCTGATTAAAGAAATGTATATGTTCACCCCACTACATTAAAAGTGGTGGGGAAATGTCTAGGAATATGTTTCTGCCGCTTTTGCTTTGTCATCCTAGGAGAGATAAAACCATGGAGACTGCCCATGGAGGACGACCCGGGGACCGGGAGCAAAGATCTGAGGGGCCCGGAGTACCGCCGAATACTCCCATCAGGACTGGCGAGGAGAACCGATTGATCCACCCTGATGGAGGGAAAGATGCTGAACTTTGCCATCTGCGCAATCAGAAGAAGATGATGCGGACATCCGAGTCTTGCAAAGTTCCATCGATGAAAGATCAGAATGGCCATCGCAAGAGGGGGGCTTGTGGGATGTTTGAACCCACTCATCCAAGCCCTGCAACATCATTGTGCATTACTGGCAGCGGAAACATCATAATGGCCGCCGGAAAGCAGACTGCTGGCCAGAAATCACCAGAAGGTGCGCAGGGAAAACATGAGAAATAGGCTGCCATCCATTTTTGCCTATGTCAGTGAGCACAGGAGATCACTGCCTAAAACCACCATACAGATCCAACCTACTTGTTGGGTGTTCCACATTACTTTACTGCAAGAATCCATGTCAGTACAATATCAGCGAGAATCCTATGCTACCAAGCTAAATCCCCTTTGCTAAGATATTAATTCAAGACAGCTGTCAAAAATGGGTGCAGTACCGAGGCTCGCCATTGACCGGCACTGGCGATCTAAATTCTGACAGGAGAGCTGTCTTGCAGAAGCTAAATCTGCCAAAACTGAGGATTCTATCAAAATGCCATATAGAGTGCTGCACAGTGATATCATATTGAAAAAGACTTGGTTTAAACAGATA
The DNA here is from genome assembly GCF_040938575.1 of Ambystoma mexicanum. Classification (NCBI taxonomy): domain Eukaryota; kingdom Metazoa; phylum Chordata; class Amphibia; order Caudata; family Ambystomatidae; genus Ambystoma; species Ambystoma mexicanum. The sequence continues at coordinate 228,338,416 of NC_090927.1, read as the reverse complement.
TTGCTTATTTTAAAGCTTATAATGTTATATATTTTTACAAGGAACTCTGTTGAAATCTAGAAGGCAATCTGAGTTAATTAAAAGTCAAGAGGCCTTCTGTCCCTGGGAAGCCTTCACACCTGCTCTGACCACCAACAGCAAAGGATATCGCCTTGACATATAAATTAGGAGAGGAGGAGATTTTATCTGCAGCCCCGGAGGAAGGAACAATGGGGGCTTTGGGATGAATAGAATATGCTGATTTGAGGTGTAACTGTCAACACTGCTCTGGGAGAAGCAAGACATGTGACCATCTGACTCAACAAGCTTCTAGGGGCGCGCAAGACTGGGTTGTGGATTTCACATTGGACCAAATGTTTAAGGAAAATGCTTCTAAAATATTGTATCAAGCTGACAGAAATGTACAATTTTGAGATTCTTAATATGACAAATGCACTCATAATTTGAGACTAAACTGAAATCTGTGGGATGTTCTGAGGCCAAGCCCCGTAATTATTAATATTGTAGCTGCTGTGGTTATGCTAGAAACCTCACAACTTACTGTAATATGCCCAGAGAGGGTGTGTACATCTGTGTAAGATGTGGTGCAAAACCAATATTGCGAAACCCACTAAAATCACGAATAAGTTGTGATTTCCGAACCCAAGCTCTTAGAAAGAACAGGGTTGAACAGAGACCTGTCTTAATTAATTTGGTATGTACACATGTATTCTCAACAACTTGCATATCTGGGAAACATGTTTGATTATGAAAAATTGATTTTCTTGAGAAACCAAAGGGGCATGTTCTTTCCTTCAGCCATAAAAATGATACCTGATGACTCATTCTGACTCCCTACTCCGTTCTCCAGTCAGGTCACAGGGAATCCTCTAACCTATCAAATCCTTAGTGGGTTGGGCATAGAAAGTCAGCCTCCACACCCCCTTTGGAAAACACATAAAAAGAGACTGCTCAGGACAGATAGGACACACTCACTTTCCACTTCAACTGATTTCTTGCACAGCACATTGCCGAAAGACTCCAGATCCAGACAATATCCAGAAGGACCACAAGATCCAGACAGAGATTCCAGGCTCAAGAACTTAGACTCCAGATAGACTACAGAACCAAACTCTAGAACTAAACTCTAGAACCTTGGAGAAAAGAGGCCTAATCCACAAGCTGAATCCTTTTCAGAGGCCCAGAATCCAGCAACCTAACCAAACTATTCAACAGCCTTGCCGTGCTGTTCTCTTCTGACCCAGAACCCCATGCCAGAACCGAGATCCAGAGAGAGCAGTGCTGTATCCAGACCGACCAGACCGCTGTGCAGTGCCGATAGCAGTCCAGAGGCCATGCTGTGAGCAGAAACAGCACCAGAGACCATCCGGTGGTGAGAGTGCAGTCCCAGGCCCATAAGCTAGGAGTGAGTATCCAGCCTAGAACTGTACAGAACCAATCTCTTAGTTTAAAATAATCTTATTCAAACCATTTCAACCTGTCCAGAACTGCATATAATTTTGTGTCAATCCTGTGTTTTAAAATCTGTAAAAGCGTCATCTGTCATTCTGAAATCTTGACTTCATTTCTGAAAATGTACCTCCACAAAAACGTCTGTATCTTTTGAACCGTACGTCCTAGAAGCGAGATCTAACTGTCATTTTAAAGCTAAGATCCCTGCTTTCCAAAAAACCCAAAACGACATTCCTTATAGTTTTGCTGTAATCACGCTTTACGCACTCGGAAAAAGTGAAGCAAATTGAAAAATTAGCTCCTGTCAAAATTGCTGTCTTTTGCTTGCAACTGCTGAACTTCGTTTTCAACCTGATAATCACTCATGAATCATTGCTAGTGTTGACCTGTCCCAATTCAAAGTCACTATCACCTACCCTGAATCTCCTTTAGTGAATTAAAATCACTTTTAGCATATTTTACACTTCATTGCAATCACATAATCACATTTAAAAGTATTTTTGCCTGTTTAAAATCATACCGGTTTTCTCTAAGCTGTCTGGGCGGAACTGGAATTTGAACTGCATTTTGATTGTCTTCCTGAAAACTGTGTGCTCTCCTTTCCATCTCTTTATATTGCCTAAGGGGGGGGATTGAGTTGTCACAAGGGAAAACGTGATCATATTATCTCTTGTTGAAACCATATCAAGTTTATGTCTGTGCTGCATTCTTTCCCATCTTGCATTTCCTTGAACCATAAAAGTATTCTCTGCTACCTTATCCTTTCTATACCAACTCCTCATTGATTAAAGAGAGTGTGCTCTTGTAATATTACCCATGGTTGATCACTATTATATTCATAAGTGTGTTATCAAATATTAATTTATTCATAAAAGTGTGATATATATGTATTGTTTAATTCTTCCAATAAATCTTTTAATTTGCAAAACAAACCTACTTCTTGGCTCAGTGAGGTCAGGGGGATTCAAAGAGAGGGGCGTTATATAAGGGTTCATCATCCAGATGTAAGAACTTGACATAAAAATATATAAATAAGGGCTTCCATTGGGCCTCCCAGACTAGGCATTGACTTAGTTGGATAGCTGGATTGAAGTCACTTACAGAGTGGGGGCTCGTAACGGGACGTCTGGATTAGAGCTACCACTTGTGCAGCTTAATACAGTGTGCTAACTGATAGGATACATAAATCCTGTTTGATCACCACGCTGTGTTACGCTGTAAAAGCACCCCTTGAAGAAGGACACTCTAAGGAAACGGTCTGTTTTGCAGAATAAAATAATAAACTTCTGTAAATCAGGAAGGAAATCGATTTCCAGAATGGCGTCATTGGTAGATATTAAGATAGCTAGAGAGCACCTCTTACTTAAACTATTTGTGAGAGGTGAATGGACTGACCAGGACCAGATGGTGTGGTTGTAGGCAATCACACCCCAGATCACTGCAACAGGGCCAGATACATGGAGAGATCAGTGTCCCTTACATGTGGCCCTGAGTGAACTATATATGGCCCCTAAAGCCAAAGATGAGCACGACAAGATTGGCAGGATAGCGGCATATTTATATTTATATATGGGAGCCATACAGGACAAATGTGCTGAAGGCCAAGATCTGGCAAATAGGCAACTGATGGCATTAGAGAAGGCCCAATCTGACCTGGACTCTTCCGAGCAGAGGCTGCAGAGGAGCCATGAGTCAGAAAATGATAGTAGACAGTGGGCCTCATTACGAATCAGGCGTTAAGGGGTTAACGGCGCCGTAAATGGCGCCGACCCTTAACGCCTGATTACAAGGTCCCTTAGCGCCATGGTGATATTAACGCCTGCTTTTGCAGGCGTTAAAATCCATGGCGCTAAGGGACCATGGTGCTAATTACGCCACCGTAATTTACGGTGGCGTAATTAGCGCCTTCCCCACTCCCATTATGCCCTATGGGGCAAAAATGGGAATGGAGAAGGGTAAAATGGGAAATGGGGATTTACCGCCCCACTCACCTTGGAATGGGGCGGTAAATCCGCCATCCACCATGGTGTAAACATAGTTTACACCATGGTGGTAAGGGTACGACCCAGGCGATAACTTACCGCCTGGGTCGTAATGAGGCCCCATATATCATTAAAATAAAAGAGGACATGGGTATCCTGCAACAGGAAACGGCAGACAAAGATACCAGAGTTCTGGCCTTGCAGAAGGAGAATCAAGAAGGTTTGGACTCCCTACTGCAGAGCCACAAAAAACTGGATCAACAAATAGATTTCAACAGGGCATGCACAAAGCAGGTAGCCACCCTGCAAAGCCAATTGGATAAAGAAAAAGAGGAGAGCAATAAATTGATTTTGAAAGACCTGGATACCCAGGCAGAGATTGATGAAGAGCGCCAGAAAGCTGGTGCCCTTCAAAGGCAGAGGGATGACCTGGCAGCACAGATGCAGGCTCTTACTCAGGAAAGGGATACCTAAGGCCAGGAAGTCTGCCACTTAAAAAGGAAAATGGAAGAAAATCACCTGGCCCTCCAGGGACTGGGTGACCTCCAAAAAGAGCATCAGAACTTGTTAGAGCACACCAGGAGGGTGGAAGATGCTCTGGCAAGAAAGGAGCAGGCCAGTAGGGATGGGACTCAAGAAGTAACCCTCCAGCAGCAAAGACTGGCCCAATACTCCAGGACCAACCAGGAAGCACAGAGAGAGAATGAGGCTCTCTGCAAGCACAATGATAGGCTCCAGCAACAGGTAGCCATGCAGGAGAGACTGATAGAGTCTAGTAAGGCCTTGATTGAGGAACTGAAAGTGCAGGCTCTGGCAGGGCAACAGGGAGCAGGGTCTGATAGAGATGAGGTTCGCTGGGAAAGGGAAACACCTGAGCATAACCTCAGGAGCCCTAGTACCAGAGGCCTCCATCCCTCCCAGTCCCTGGACCCTGCCACCCCCATGTCCCCTGGCGCACATGAGCCCAGGGCCACGGGGATGGCCGATTACTATCCAGTCAGAAGTATGGGGCTCATAGGCCAGTACCTCACAGGAATGGATGGGCAGGCATCCGGGTATGGGCACCCAAGTACAGTGCAATTTAATGGGGAACCCCGAGAGAGTAGGCCCTCTAAAGGCATTCTGAAAACCTCCGCCAAGTTAGGTCAGTGGGGAGGGTACCCATCAAATCCAGGCAGCAAGGACGAATCTGAAGATTCCTCTGCACGTCCCAGGACACAAGAGACAAGGTCCCCACATTCTGCCCGACCATTCCCAGGCTCGCAGAATCTGGGAAAACCTGGAAGATCAGACGGGCATCTCTCGGAGCAGTGCTTCTGAGTCAGAGGATGAATGGACCAGGGTTACCCTAACCACGAAGGCCAATAAGTTAAAAAGGGCCTTGCTTAAGGACCCCTTAAAACAGATATAAGCAATAAGGAGCGTCATCACTCCTTATCATAAGAACTCCAAGTATTCTGTGTGGGAACACATCGAGCTCTTTGAGCAAATGATGGACACTTTCCATTTGAAAGACAGCAAGAGCTGCATGCCGTACGTCAAATGGACTTTCCCCCCAGAATGCTCCAGTTTCTTTGCGGGGCTGGAGGACCAAAATCATGCAAGATGGTCCACCTACAGGGCGGCCATCTTAAAGCACTTTTCTGTTCATAGAAATCCCCAAGAGGCTCGCAAGGCAGCCTACAATTTGCAATGTGGGGAGGATCAGGCCCCACAAGAATTTGTGCAGGAGTTGAAGCGTGCCTTTGCGCAGACTACCAAAAGGGTGCGCACGGATAGCAAAGAATTTCTTAATACGTTTTTCCATGCCTTGCCCAAATACATCATGACCCAGCTAGTGAGAGATTTTCATGAGAAAAGATCACTAGACTGGGTCACTGAACAGGCCACCCGAATCTGTGAGGTGCAGAAGCCCATGGAAAATAAAAATAACGCCCAGAAAAGTCCCAAACCGACCAGCACCCCTGCTTCTGCCAAGGTGGCAGAGGGAAAGGTTACCCCCATTTTAGATTTGGAGATGGGGGCGCCTAAAAACCTGCCTGCACCGAATAATTCTAAGCCCAGAAGGCACTCGGGCCAGTCACAGACAGGGAGTAAAGGAGATAGTCCCACAAATGGGGTCCCTCAGCCCCCTGACTATGTAAGTCCCTGCTACAAGGGAAACCGACCCATCCTGGGTTACGTGTGGACTCCTCCAGCCCAAGGGGGGGATCCAGCCAAGCACCTAACCCAGAGAACTTCCCTCCTAACTTCCCACAGGAGGGCAGAAATTCACCAAATCCTGGGCAGAATTTTTTCCCCAGGTATCCACCCAATTTCCAACCCCAAAATCATCCACCCTTCTTTCCCCACTTCCCTGAGCCCAGACCAACTAATCCGGGAGCGGGGAGGCCAAGGGTGGAGGGGTACTCAACTCTTCCCAACCCGGGGTACTACCAGAGAAGGGATACCTACCCTTCCCGGGATAAGCCCAAGGGAGAAAGCAGAACCCCGTATCAGCCTGAGCGGGTTTCACAGTTAGAGCGCCAGGTCCAAAATATGGCACAGGATCTGGGTCGCATGCTGAGGGCTCAGCAGAACACCCAGATCGGCATGCCGGCGCAGAATGCCCCAAACTCTGGACCTGGTGCTCCAGAACAATGACGGGGCAGCACCCCGATAACCCACTGGTTCTCAGGGAGGAGGCACAAGGGGAAGCGGGTGTAAAGCCTTGGAGGAAGCTTCCTTCCCCACTTGTAAACATCCCCTGGAAACCCAGGAACCAGAAACAAAATCTCCTACCCCAGAAAATCTGCCACCCAAGGAGCAGAGAGGAGGTAGGAGAAACAAAGGACCCAAACAGACCCACTTTGAGGAGGAGGTACAGATCTTCCAATTTGAGGGAGAGGGATCCTCAGAGGATCCTGGGAAAGGATATTCTCCTTCAGAGATGGGGGAACTCCTCCCAAAGAAACATGGGTCCCAAGAGATTCACATGCAAACTGGGTAGACGTTGGGACTGAGCTAGTGCCGCCCATCATCTCATCCCAGAACCAACAGCATCAAAATCCCCTGGTTCAAACCCATTCTGGTGACTGCCTCCAAAAATGGGGGGGCGGCCCAGAACTGGAACCAGGGGAACCCAAAACTTCTCCAATTTCTAGTTGCCAACTTGTTCTTGCAGATTCCCATGACTCTCCACAGAACTCTGCCCAAATCTCTTCTCTTTGCATGTCCAAAACCAGAAAATTGGCCCACCAGTTGTCCAAAAATGTGCATTATCTGAGCCCCCTTGAGGAGAAGGAGGGAAGATACTATGCCCCGGTACAAGTACAGGGGCAGGGTACAATTATGGCACTGGTGGACACTGGATCCCAAGCTACCCTTCTGTCCAAAAAGGCCTTTGATGAACTAAATTCAGGAAGGGGGGCGAATTATCAGATTCCTCTCCCCCCTCTTCCTGGACAATTTCAGAACTTTGACGGGAAGGAAATTCCAGTCGAGGGGACTGCAGATTTGGACATTAAAATTGGGCGACACAAGGTGAAACACCTGGTCATGGTAGTGACTCCAGAGGGCACCCCTTGTTTACTAGGGAATGACCTCCTGAGAAGGTTGTCACCCCAAATAGATTGCGTAGACAAGGTCCTCTGGACCCAGACTAGCAGACCAATAAAGTTAAAACAGAGTGTCAACCATGTTAGTTTAAACGGCACATGCCACATGGTTGAACAAAAATCTGACCAAGTAGAATTTCACTTCCAGAACAACCAAATTCCAGATATGACAGTAATAGCAGTAGGAAAACAGACTGGTGATGGGGGGTCCTCTGCATTTCTGAAAATCAACCTTCCTTCCAGTTTAAGGTGGTATTCCACACTGGAAGGAAACACTCTGAAATTCTTTACCAATCGACAATCAGACACTCCCAATCCGATATTCCAGAAAGATGAGAAATCAGCTCAGACCCTGGCTGATATTCAACAAATTGGAGAGCAGCTGTTCATCCCTGTTCAGTTAAATGATGGGAAGGACTCTGGTCCGGCCCGAGTGTGTGTGAACAACGGTAAGAGCTTCATCAGCGAAGCCATGTTCCGCCAACTCCCAAAAGATCCAGCCACATTCAAACTGATAGACAAATGGGGAATGGATCTGGAAACACCCAATTCCAAACATCTCATGCCAAGCAGGTGTATGCTCAAAATCTCCATTGGCAACAAGAGCATAGTCCATAATTGTTGGGTCGTGCGAGACGTCACTGCCGCCTTTTACTTAGGCAGTGACATTCTCAATCACTTTGCCATTAGTTTCTACCTAATAAACTTCAAAGCTTGGTCCTGATTAGCGGATAATCCCATGGGCTTTGATGATCCAGAGAAAGCACTTAGGTCAGCTCAATTGCTACCTTATGCAGTTGAAATTCAGATTAAAGAGGAAGTCACCATCCCAGAAAGGACCGACAATTCTCCCTGGAAGTGAAAGTTAAAAGAGGACAAAAATTGAAAAACCCTGATGCTTATATTCATCTTAATGCTTCCCTCCAACAGCAAAGGCTGGGGGTAAACCCAACACCATTAGTCAACATAGAACATGACACCATTCCAATAGAGGTGGATAATAGCGACTTAAAGAGTATCACTCTAGCCGCAGGCACCATCATTGGAATGGCGGTTGATGACCGACATTTTTCCATTGATGTAGGAAATGAACTGTTAGGACCAATCCCCAAGGAATGTTTTGACAGTGACAGTGATGGCCATACAACACCAGACAGGATCTTTACCCGGCATAGGGGGAACTTCCTGGTGTACACTTCCTGCCCTTATGGTAAGGAAGATGTGACTTGTGACTTCAGAGGGGATGAGGTGATTTTCCAGGTCCATGAGGGCTGCCTTTCCCACCTGAAGCCTCCAGTCCAAATCAGCACTCTGACCAAGGACTTCTCCACCCAGCTGGAGGAGGCCGCTGAGATAGCGAAACCAGAAGTCTTTCCAGGCTTCAGGCAGATGGTTGAAGAGAGAGTCAACCTAGCTGATGCCTGTGTGACTCTGGAGCAGAAGCAAAAGTTGAAACAAGTTTTCTTGGATTTTCAAGATCTCTTTGCGGTGGACTCATATGACTGTGGTCGCACCGACATCCACACAACAACAATTCCCACGGACCCTGGCATGACTCCAGTGTTTGTGAAGCAATATCGCTTGCCTCTCGCATCAATGGAGTCCCTTACTGAAATAATTAAGAACCTTGAGTCCCGGGGGATAATCCGTCCAGTCCACAGCACCTTCAATAATCCGGTCCTGGGAATATTGAAGCCAAACGGCCAGTGGAGACTCTGCGCCGACCTGAGGGAGCTCAAAAAATGGGCCCACACTTCCCGATGGCCTCTTCCCTACATTGATCAAGGGCTGGCCCAGATCCAGGGGTCACAGTTATTCACTGCAATAGACCTGACCAATGGATACTGGACCATGCCTGTCAGTAGAGAGGACCAATACAAGCTGGCTTTTACCTTTGGGGGCCAGCAGTACACATGGACCCGGACTCCCTTCGGATACCTCAACTCCGGAAATGAATTCAACATTTTCCTGCACAAGGCCATGCCCGACCTGGGTGCGAGGGGTAACCTGGCTTATGTAGATGATGTCCTCATCAAAAGCTGAAATGTGGAGGAACACATAGCGGAGATCCGTTACGTTCTGACACAGTTGAGGGCCGCCGGAGCAAAACTTTCCTTTCAGAAAGCACAGTGGTGTAGAACCCGTGTTAATTTCTTGGGGCATGAGATTACTCCTCAGGGTCTCTGTCCCCAGGAAAAGAAAGTGGAAGCACTTCAGAAACTGAAAGACCCCACAACTCTGCGGGAACTAAGGAGCCTCCTTGGACTGACTTAATTACAGCAGAAAGTTCATGAGGGCTACGCAGAGATCACTAGACCCCTGATTCATCTTTTTGAAGGGGGGGGTCAAGTGGGAATGGGGTCCAGAACAATCCGAGGCTTTAAGACAACTCAAAAGAAGCCTCTCACAAGCGCCTTGCCTAGCTTACCCTGTCAGAAACAAGGAGTTGTTCTTGGAGACAGGGTTCTCTAATACATGCTTGACTGCAGTATTATATCAAAAGCATGACAAGGTCAATAAAGTAATCTCCTATGCGAGTAAAACCTTATCCTCTGTGGAGGAAAAATTCAACGACTGTGAGAAGGCACTCCTGGCAACGGTGTGGGCATTGAAGAATTACCACCCGTTTATCCAGGGGGAACACATCATAGTGGAGACTCCACACTAGCCTCTGCAATATCTCCAAAGTGACAGAATCCGGACCGGAAATGTGAGTAATTCCTGAATTACTTCCTGGATTCCGTCAATGCAAGGCTTTCCTGTGGAGGTCAGATATGGCCAAAACAAGAAGAGTCCCCTCGCGCAAGGTCTGGCTGACTTGCATGATTGTGCCGAGGACGAAAGTCTAAAAATCAAGGACAACGTGGAGGCATACCTTAATTCCCCACACAAAGTCTTTGAAGAAGACAAGTGTGAGGGAATGCCCACTGTCTATGTGGATGGATGCTCTTACCATGTTGACAACAATGGGGAGAAATAACTTGTGGCCGGCGTAGGGTATGCATGGGTGAATGAGTCCCCAGAACCCTCCGCCGGGTACAAGATTGGTCCCCGAAGTAGTCAAGTGGCAGAGTTGATGGCAGTGCATCAAGCCATCCTCATTGCTGTCCAACATCAACTCCCCGAACTGGTCATAATCACAGATTCGGATTATGTACGGAACGGGTTTGTGGAGCACCTGGTTAATTGGAAAACCAGAGGCATGTTATGTGCTAATAACAAGCCCTTGAAACATGGGAAGTTAATTCAAAACATTGATGATCTGGTCACCGTGAATGAGATGACCATCTACTGGAAGAAGATCAGGGGTCATTCCAAAGTAGAGCGACCAGACAAAACTGGAAATGACTTAGCTGATCAGCTGGCCAAAACCAGGGCCATCCAAGGGGATCTAATAGAAATTGAGTCCCTGTTGGGAGAAATCCAGGGCACTGCTATTACTAGGTCCCAGACAAATGCTCACAATGATCTTTCAACTGCACAATGTAGTAAGGAGACCCCAGATGCTGATTTGATTACGGCTCAGAAGGGGGATCCAATAATTGGTAAGTTTTACCAACACATTGAGGACCCTGAGAACTTTCCCCTGACGGATACCGATTACATTGGGAAAGAGGACCTCAGAGTGTTGATGAAATGTCCAAAAATGTTCTGAATCCAAGACGGTTTGTTGGTAAGGAAATCCCAAGCTGGTCATGACCAGTGGGTGGTTCCTACCTCTTTCCGAAGCCTGAGGTTAAGTCACGCCCATGATGCGGCCACAGCCGGTCATAGGGGGTTTCAGACAACACTTGAAATCTTAAGAGAGGTTGCATACTGGCCACACATGGGGCAGGACCTCGACCAATACTTGAAGGGGTGTTTTGTGTGTGCACAATTTCAGCCAACATCCCTCACACACCGTGCGCCTCTCCAAAAGAGGGAGATGACACTACCATGGTCAGATTTCGAAGTCGACTACATAGGGCCTGCGATTCGTTCCTCTAGGGGGAATAAGTACATGTTGACAGTGACATGCTTATTTACTAAATGGGTGGAATGTCTCCCGACCCCAAACTGCAAGGCCGAAACAGCAGCTGCCCTGATGATCAACCACATCTTTGCACGTTTTGGACTACCCCAAAGGATTGAGTCAAACAGAGATAGCCATTTCACCAGCGAAGTAATGACACATGTGGGAGATACTGGGGGTTGAAAGGAAGCTACACATTGCTTACCGACCAGCTTCTTCGGGTGCAGTAGAACGTTACAACAAAACCATTGTGAGCATCTTAAAAATGTTTGTGGCAAATTCTGGGCCAAGTTGGGATATTTGATTACCTCTCGTCCTAATGGCCATCAGATCTACCCCTTCATCTGCAAAAAAAATGTCACCGTTTGAGTTGATGAATGGACGCAGGATTGTGCTTCCCCAGCATCTCCTTTACAGGACCCAAGAGCAGACATTGATCAATGCCTCCACAACTCATGAGTATGTTGAAAATTTAAGAAAACACCGTCAACATGCTTTTGCCTATGCTCAGCGAAATCTAGAGAGATCAGCCGATAGCATGAGACCCACTATGACCTGAAGATCACCAGAAAGGAATACAATGTAGGAGACCGGGTTTATCTGTACAATTTCCAAAGGAACCAGGCCAAACAGCGGAAATTTCTGCCTACCTGGAAGGGACCTTTTGAAATTGTAGACAAGATCTCACCAGTCGCCTACAAGATCCGCATCCCCAAAGGCAGTTTGGTGGAGGGGGAAGATAAGTGGGTCCATATTAATGAGCTAAAGTGTTGCCATCCCAGGCACGCTCTGCAGCAACTGGAGCAGTCCTTTGGAACTCCAGAGGGGGCCGCTCCAGATTAATACATTTCCAACCCTAAAATATTCCACATATAGTGTATGAAATACCATAATAAGAATGCAAATGTCTCCTGATTAAAGAAATGTATATGTTCACCCCACTACATTAAAAGTGGTGGGGAAATGTCTAGGAATATGTTTCTGCCGCTTTTGCTTTGTCATCCTAGGAGAGATAAAACCATGGAGACTGCCCATGGAGGACGACCCGGGGACCGGGAGCAAAGATCTGAGGGGCCCGGAGTACCGCCGAATACTCCCATCAGGACTGGCGAGGAGAACCGATTGATCCACCCTGATGGAGGAAAAGATGCTGAACTTTGCCATCTGCGCAATCAGAAGAAGATGATGCGGACATCCGAGTCTTGCAAAGTTCCATCGATGAAAGATCAGAATGGCCATCGCAAGAGGGGGGCTTGTGGGATGTTTGAACTCACTCATCCAAGCCCTGCAACATCATTGTGCATTACTGGCAGCGGAAACATCATAATGGCCGCCGGAAAGCAGACTGCTGGCCAGAAATCACCAGAAGGTGCGCAGGGAAAACATGAGAAATAGGCTGCCATCCATTTTTGCCTATGTCAGTGAGCACAGGAGATCACTGCCTAAAACCACCATACAGATCCAACCTACTTGTTGGGTGTTCCACATTACTTTACTGCAAGAATCCATGTCAGTACAATATCAGCGAGAATCCTATGCTACCAAGCTAAATCCCCTTTGCTAAGATATTAATTCAAGACAGCTGTCAAAAATGGGTGCAGTACCGAGGCTCGCCATTGACCGGCACTGGCGAACTAAATTCTGACAGGAGAGCTGTCTTGCAGAAGCTAAATCTGCCAAAACTGAGGATTCTATCAAAATGCCATATAGAGTGCTGCACAGTGATATCATATTGAAAAAGACTTGGTTTAAACAGATATTGCTTATTTTAAAGCTTATAATGTTATATATTTTTACAAGGAACTCTGTTGAAATCTAGAAGGCAATCTGAGTTAATTAAAAGTTCAAGAGGCCTTCTGTCCCTGGGAAGCCTTCACACCTGCTCTGACCACCAACAGCAAAGGATATCGCCTTGACATATAAATTAGGAGAGGAGGAGATTTTATCTGCAGCCCCGGAGGAAGGAACAATGGGGGCTTTGGGATGAATAGAATATGCTGATTTGAGGTGTAACTGTCAACACTGCTCTGGGAGAAGCAAGACATGTGACCATCTGACTCAACAAGCTTCTAGGGGCGGGCCAGACTGGGTTGTGGATTTCACATTGGACCAAATGTTTAAGGAAAATGCTTCTAAAATATTGTATCAAGCTGACAGAAATGTACAATTTTGAGATTCTTAATATGACAAATGCACTCACAATTTGAGACTAAACTGAAATCTGTGGGATGTTCTGAGGCCAAGCCCCATAATTATTAATATTGTAGCTGCTGTGTTTATGCTAGAAACCTCACAACTTACTGTACTATGCCTAGAGAGGATGTGTACCTCTGTGTAAGATTTGGTGCAAAACCAATATTGTGAAATCCACTAAAATCACGAATAAGTTGTCATTTCTGAACCCAAGCTCTGAGAAAGAGCAGGGTTGAACAGAGACCTGTCTTAATTAATTTGTTATGTACACATGTATTCTCAACAACTTGCATATCTGGGAAACATGTTTGATTATGAAAAATGGATTTTCTGGAGAAACCAAAGGGGAGTGTTCTTTCCTTCAGCCATAAAAATGATACCTGATGACTCATTCTGACTCCCTACTCCGTTCTCCAGTCGGGTCACAGGGAATCCTCTAACCTATCAAATCCTTAGTGGGTTGGGCATAGAAAGTCAGCCTCCACACCCCCTTTGGAAACCACATAAAAAGAGACTGCTCAGGACAGATAGGACACACTCACTTTCCACTTCAACCAATTTCTTGCGCAGCACTTTGCCGAAAGACTCCAGATCCAGACAATATCCCGAAGGACCACAAGATCCAGACAGAGATTCCAAGCTCCAGAACATAGACTCCAGATAGACTCCAGAACCAAACTCTACAACTAAACTCTAGAACCTTGGAGAAAAGAGGGCTAATCCACAAGCTGAATCCTTTTCAGAGGCCCCAGAATCCAGCAACCTAACCAAACTATTCAACAGCCTTGCCATGCTTGTCGCTTCTGGCCCAGAACCCCGTGCCAGAACCGAGATCCAGAGAGAGCAGTGCTGTATCCAGACCTACCAGACCAGACTGCTGTGAAGTGCCGATAACAGTTCAGAGGCCATGCTGTGAGCAGAACCAGCGCCAGAGACCGTCCGGTGGCAAGAGTGCAGTCCCAGGCCCATTCCAGTCCAAAACTAATAGTGAGTATCCAGCCTAGAACTGTACAGAACCAATCGCTTAGTTTAAAATAATCTTATTCAAACCATTTCAACCTGTCCAGAACTACATAGAATTCTGTGTCCATCCTGTGATTTAAAATCTGTAAAAGCGTCATCTGTTATTCTGAAATCTTGACTTAATTTCTGAAAATCTACCTCCACAGAAACGTCCGTATCTTTTGAACCGTGCGTCCTAGAAGCAAGATCTAACTGTCATTTTAAAGCCAAAATAATAAGCTTTCCAACAAAACCCCAAAACGGCATTCCAATTCAAAGTCACTATCACCTACCCTGAATCTCCTTTAGTGAATTAATATCACTTTTAGCATATTTTTCACTTCATTGTAATCACATTTAAAAGTATTTCTGCCTGTTTAAAATCATACCGGTTTTCTCTAAGCTTGCTGGGGGGAACTGGAATTTGAACTGCATTTTGATTGTCTTCCTGAAAACTGTGTGCTCTTCTTTCCATCTCTTTATATTGCATAAGGGGGGAGTGAGTTGTCACAAGGGAAAAAGTGATCATATTATCTTTTGTTGAAACCATATCAAGTTTATTTCTGTGCTGCATTCTTTCCCATCTTGCATTTCCTTGAACCATAAAAGTATTCTCTGCTACCTTATCCTTTCTATACCAACTCCTCATTGATTAAAGAGAGTGTGCTCTTGTAATATTACCCATTGTTGATCACTATTATATTCATAAGTGTGTTATCAAATATTAATTTATTCATAAAAGTGTGATATATATATATTGTTTAATTCTTCCAATAAATCTTTTAATTTGCAAAACAAACCTACTTCTTGGCTCAGTGAGGTCAGGGGGATTTGAAGAGAGGGGTGTTATATAAGGGTTCATCATCCAGATTTAAGAACTTGACATAAAAATATATAAATAAGGGCTTCCATTGGGCATCCCAGACTAGGCATTGACTTAGTTGGATTGCTGGATTGAAGTCAGTTACAAGGAGCAGTGGGCATTGATGGAAGCTCATATGATCGGCGGCCATATTGTCTTTGGTGCTTCTTCCGGTTGGGGGGTCTTTCGGGACGGAAGGCATATTCTGATCTTCCCTCTTCAGCGCACTCTCCAACCCTTCCTTGATTAGGGCCATTGACCTCTAACCGGATGATCATAGAGGAACTCGAAGGGGCTGAAGCCAACCCCTTCCTGAGGGACTTCTTTATAAGCAAAGAGAAGGCATAGCAGTAGAAGGACCCACTTTCTTCTAAGGGGTTCCTCTAAAGCACCACTCATGCTCTTCATAGTTCTACTGAACCTCTCCACCAACTCATTGGTTTGGAGATGGTAGGCTGTTGAGAACTTGTAGGTCACTCTACAGTTTTACCACATGGCTTGCATGTAGTGGGACATAAAATTGGTCCCCCTGTCTGAGATAACCTCCTTAGGAAAACCAACTCTGGTAAAAATACTGAGGAGGGCCTTAGCCACTGCCTGAGCAGTGACAGCCCTCATAGTTATGGCTTCAGGATACCTGGTAGCATGGTCTACCACAACCAATATAAATCGGTTGCCTGAAGATGTGGGAGGTTCTAGGAGACCAACAATGTCAATCCCTACCCTCTCAAAAGGAACTCCAGCCACTGGGAGGGGCACCAAGGGTGCCACATTCTTGGCTCCAATCTTGCCAGAGGTATGACAAGTCTGACAGCTTCTACAGAATTTATCTACATCAGACCCCATCTTGGGCCAGTAGAAATGCAGAGTAATCCTCTCATTGGTCTTCTTAAAACTTAAGTGACTAGCTAGAGGAGTCGTCTGTAGTCCCCTGGGGTTAGACTTAATAGGCCCATTGTAAAGGAGGCCATCCTCCCACTACAGCCTGTGCTTCCCTATCTCTTGATCATCCGTATGGGATGCTGCCTGTTGGTGAAGTCCTTCAAGAGTAGGACACTCTCTCTGACTTCTGCTGAAGTCTGCCCTAGAGGGTCCACCTTCTGCAAGCAATGTCTGCAGCTCAGGATGGTCTTTAGGATCCAGATCTCTAACATGGGGAAGGGCTTCTTCCAGCTCTATTTTACCTGTAGCTGTTTCACCATTCTCTAGTTATTCCTCATACTCAGCCTCAGCTGGTGGAGGGGTCACAGGTGTGACCTTGTACTGTCCTCTCGGGGATCTCCTGGTTTTGTGCACAGGGGCCACACCTTTCTTCTTTCCTGAGACATTGGGTTTCCCCTTTGTCTCCTTCTTTGTCCTTGAAGTAGCAGGATGTCCTTCCTTTGGACTGGGAGTTGTAGGTACCTCTGTAACTTCCCATTGAGAGTCATCTAAAGTTGCCTCTCTGGACAATCTAGTTTGCTCCTGCTTCCTTTTACTGAGAGGTCTGGGGGTGCTTTATACAACTCCAAGAGTATTTAAGTCATTCCTCACAGGACTCTCCCAGGCACCTCACTTTGTACACTGACAGGAATCCTCACAGTCATATTGTTGCACTAGATGGGAGCTGGTAGTATAGGAACCATGTGGACTGGGCCTCCGGCAAGCTTAGGGGAACCTGTGGGTGCCTTAGCAACATCCTCAGGTTTGAAAAAAGTCTCATCCACTACTGTAATGCTGGCCCCAGTATCTCTAATGGCAGGGGTCCCCTGTCCATTTGCAAGTCTGGGGACTCCTGCACTATGATTCGAAGGTCAGCGGCAGCAATGGGCAAACTTCCGATCAGCGGCACTTCGTGGTTTCAGCTTCTGGTGAATAGCACCACTGCGTTCTCGGATACCTTATGGACTTTCCTCGCATCTGGGGTCCAGCACTTTGTTGAGGTGGCTCAGACTTGGTCAGTCCTGCTTCATGGGAGTCCAGAGGATCTTTCTGGAGCTTCGGTCTGACCTAAAGACAGCACAATCGATTCTGGTGTTCCTCTCCCTGGCAATCGGGTCCTGCAGCAGAAATGGAAGTACAGCAAGCTCCGAGAGGATTTCCAGATGAGTTTGTCTTGGGGTCGATTGGTCCCACCAACCCAAGGGGAGAAGTCGTCCTTTGCATCGCTTCTCTAGTCGAAGCGAATTCAGAGTTTCAGCACTGCAGCAGGGCTTCACCGGGAAAACCAACGGTCCAGGGGTTGCAGCAAGCGTCACTTCCAAGTTCCTCTTTGGATTCCTTCGTCCAGTGGTCAACTCTGCCTTCCAAGCAAAAGACCTCACCTTTTCTGCAGGTTTCGCCCATTCATTCGCAGACTAGCTGACAATCACACCGCAGGGTGGCTATCCTCCACGGACAGCCAGCCAGCCAATCTTGGGTGCATTCCTGCCACCAAGGAGAGTAAGCGCAGGGAGTTTCGGGCACCTCCCTCGCTTCCTGCCCTACCAGACACGCTGGAGCCAGAGTCGGGCTTCACCAGTGAATCCCACCAAAGACAAAAAGAACAAAGGGACCAAACCTGGTTTGACACACAGAGTAATTCTCAAGATAGACCTTTCCAACAAGAAATGGTGAAAAAAGAAGACCGGGCCATTTTGACAAAATGGGCACTCATGGGTGCTTTATTGCAGCTGCAATTGCAGCCAGCGGTAGAAACACACAGTGGTAGTAAAAAGGGTAGTAAAAAGTAAACCACTGCCACCAGCCATTAATTGTAGAAAGGGTAACATAAAAATGTTACATGAGAAACTAGACAAAGGGGATACTAAGTAACCCCTCCAGCACCTTATTGTAAGATAGTGTGTACTGGGTCTAGAAAGTTACAATTGTAAGGAAAGTTAATTTCACTTCACTGCTCTTGGAAACAGTAGTTATCCAATAGAATGTATTTAAACCTTAGCAGTAAAAGTCCTAAAGTCCAGCAAAAAGAGGGAATTAGCACATTTCGGAGAATTCCACTTAACATCCTGTTATCCCCTTGGTTTCTGGGACTTTCAAGTTTGGAAGAATTTCAGATGGGAAGGAAACTATAAGTTCCAGAATGCAAGTGGAAACATGTCTCGGCGCCCCACACCTAATCCTTGGCCACGTGAATCTTCAAGGCCCTGTCAAATTGTAGGCTAAAAAAGTTTCATTGAAAAGGTTTACAAGACAGAGCAAGAAACATTAGAACCTTTACCAAGATACCTCATAAAGGGTGACAGTCACAATAACACGTGCTTGCCTTGCAGAAAGCAAACAATGACAGACATAAAACATGTAATGCCAAGTGATGGCAGATGGTCAGTTTTAAATGGCATCCTTCAGTGCTCAGAACCAAAAGTCTCACATCAGGCATCAGTGGATTGACAGATTTCACGCTGCATCACAGCAGTGGGTACACGGCCATACGGGAGTACACACACAAATACATACCTGGGGCAGCAGTATGCTGATCTCCTCCACCTCAGACACAGCGATGTGCGCGTAGTCGACCACATGTTCGAAGAGCACGTGGAGCAGCACCTGGATGGGAGAACACAGGGCCGGGTCAGCACGGAGGGTATGCATTTACAGTCAGACCAGCTACTGAAGACGTACAAAATCTCAGTCTCTCTTGCACCTTTTAATTTGCATTCTGGGAATTGTGTTCTGGGGCAATTCAGCATCACGGGAATACAAAGACTAAACATGGATAACACTTAAAACTTTGTCAATCCAGCAAGAGCGTGTCAATTAAAATCTGCTTGCGTATAAACATTAGACAGGTTGTTTGCAGAGAAATGGATGGGTCGACCCTTTTGCACTACTGCTAAAATGTAGGGAAGGGAGTTGGTCAAGATACGGAGGGACCGTGCATGTACATACCAAGACTCGGCCACATTCCTCTACCGTGCCTGGTAACCCCACAATGACATATATTGGCTTTTAAGTCCCCTCCAACGTCTTACACGCACAGCTCCAAATAGCGGGCCCATGACATGGAGGCACACTCGAAAGACTATATAACTTAAGGATGATCCAAAAAAACACCTTGCTATCCCAACACTTCACTGTTGTTTCTCGCACACCACATTCACACATTACACAATCACATCTTACAAACAGAGTAACCACAGGAGACCACGGACGCCAGCAGTGAGCAGAGCACAGAGGCAGCATATCCCAGGCACTCCCAATGTGGCTTCTCCACAGCTCCCGCTCACAGCACCAAACCACAGACTTCCCAGGTTCTCAGAACAGCACACATTACAGAGGCAGAGAACCTAGGTCCGGACAGGCCCCTGCACTTCCTGGAGCAGGCAGTGCTGCGCTCGCTGCACCTGAAGTAGGACCAATGACAGAAGCTGCTGGGAACCAATGAGCACCAGGCAGCACACCAGGCATTCGTAGAGCAGCCAGAGTGTGTGCTGCTGCTTTTGCGACGTAAATCCACTGGGCAACTGGTGCCCGCTGACCACTTCACACCGGTGGGATTGGGGGGCAAGATCAAGGAATTTACTTCTTCAAGAAGGGGGACGAGCCCCTGAGCACTGTAGGTGTATGGGGCCAAATGATGACGTGTGAGTTGTTTTACACACCCCTGGAACAGTTGATCCTTACCTCATCCGTAGCTTCCTTAGAGACAGTCCTCCAAGATGGCTGCCTCCATGGAAGAGCTCAGAGATCAAAGAGTTCTGAGATGGGCAGGAATGAGTGGGATTAGCCATAGGGATTAGCATGGCTAGGGGCTGAGAATGGGAGGGGATCCATAGGCAAACAATACCAAATACACTGTGTATCCCTCCTCAAATATCATCTCCATTGCAAAGCATTACAGACCCTCATTCACAGCCCATATTTGAAGCTCTTATGTGAAAGCTCTTATTTTAATGACAAAAGTTTCAGCTTAAAGGTAGCACTTTCTGTGTCACCAAATAGCCCAAACTAAAAAGAGTTAAAATAGGTATAATTGCCACAACATTGATTATTCACTTCAAAGTGAGAAAAGGACTTCCTTCTTACGTTTCCGCTGCCCCCTTGTGCCCCTTCCCACTTTAGATCCTTCCAGCTCCTCGCCCCCCTACACTTGAACTCTCTACCTCTCTCAATCCGCTCCATTTCCTCTTACCCCACCTTCCGCTCCTCCCTGAAATCTCACCTTCTCCTCTCCCCATCCTGTTAACATCTTCTCCTCGCTCTTCTCTTCCTCTGTACTATTTCTCTTTTCCTGACCTAGGCAAATTGATCTGTATAATGTTTTGATGGTTTTTCTAATGTTTTGCATTTAAGCTTCTGCTTATTCCATGTATACAGTTGTTGTAATGTAAAGCGCTTTGGCGTAAAGCGCTCTATAAATTTAATAAATACAAATACAAATGTGTAAATGCCTCCTGCAAATTACGCATGTGGGAAACATTTAGGGCCTCATTACACGGAAGGCGGTAAGGGTTAACTGTCACCGGTAATGGTACCGGTGACCGTTAACCCTTACCGCCTTATTACGAGGTCCCTTCGCGAGTAGGTACTTTAACGCCTGTTTTTTGCAGGGTTAAAAACCAACCCACAAAGGGACCTCGGTGCTAATTACGGCACCGCAAATTTGCGGTAGCGTAATTAGCACCTTCCCCATTCCCATTATGCCCTATGGGGCAAAAATGGGAATGGGGAAGGGCAATGGTGGAAGGGGGAATTACAGCCCCGCCAACCTTGGAATAGGGCGGTAATTCCCTTTTCCACCAAGGCGGTGCCGGTATTTTACCGGCATGAACCATGGCGCTAATAGCGCCATGGTTCACCACCTACCGTGTAATGAGGCCCTTACAATGGATTCTTCTGGAATCCGCCTGCTTTTAGCAGGAGCTAAAAGCATGCAGATAATATAGCAATCCAGTTTTTTCCAGCAATCGGTTCTGGCAGGCAAAGCGTATGGGGCAGGCGGACCTCTTAATCCTATTCTGTGCTCCCCCTCAAAATGCCAAAACATGCAAACTCCCAGAGTGTAAAAAAAGGTAGACTGACGCTTTCATATCCACACTGTTTGACTAAAAGATGCCCTACCTATATGTTTACGACTAAACATCCAAAATGGCGCACACTTTGCTTCACACAGGTGGAGTTTGTCAGTCACTGCCACTCATCCAGCAATGAGATATTGCTTTTTGTGTGTCTCAGAAGGCGGTGGCCAAAGGTTAACCTCGAAAAGTCACATAAGCACAGTTGGGAACATATTGAGAGCTATTGGTTGCATATCTCTTTTCTTTGGTAGATTACATGAACTTTGAACAAGTGACATTTTGCACACTATTAAAACGATGGCATAAAATGCTGTTGTGCAAAAATGCATTGCAATCATAATATGTTTTATGTTCTAGGTCGATTTTAGCCATGGGGTTAATACCGTGCAAATCTGCACTTGGATCAGTGAACAGTTTATGTAACCTGGCCCCTGGTGTATTTGGAGTAAACAGTGCAGCTAAATTATATTTTGTGACCTTAACATTTTACTCATGTCCCTTAGTCTGAGGGGAAAGCCATGAAGTACCCTGCAAATAAAATAGGTATTGATCATTTCGATCTTTTCTATTGTATACTAGAGAAGCTAAAATGGAAACCACACAACCATTGTATTGACAAAGTGCAACCGTTATATTAAAGCAGAACAGTACTGAAGCAAAGCTTATCAGCTACATCATGTGGACAGATACTAACATATACAAAATGATACTGGCAGCACCATCTTTGGGCTTGAAGACATACCTTGGCCTTCCAACCCCTTCCACAAGTTAAAATCCCAGGAATGTGATGTCAACTTTAGCACTCTCTGGGTGCACATTGTTCCTCTAATTGTGGGGGAAGCTTGTCTGTCACCCTGAACCCCTAGCACTGATATTTACAATATATCCTTTTACTCTTGCCTGTTCCCTTGTTGTTCCGCGTGGATCCCTTAGATAAGGCCTAGTGCCTTTCCTCGTGTTCACAGAATGCAACACACACTCATTGCAGAGTCCAGCTAGAAGCACACAGCCATCTCTTGCACATAGACCTGGGGGAGCCAAATATTTCATAGGAAGAGCCCACCGAGCGCAGAACCTGGGGGTCTGGCCTGGCTCTTAGGGCCAAACACGAACCCAGGAAATGGCTGCACAAAACGAGTGTGTCAGGGTCAAAAAGGGGTCTGTGGGGAAGGAAAGAGATTGAGGCAATAAAAGAGCCTAAACAGGTGTGGGGCAACAAAAGGGACTGGGGTGAGATAAGGGGGTAAAGGGGCAACAAAAGGGGATGCACAATACTGGGAGAAACCCAATTGGCTAAAGGGAGCTGGGGGCAACACGGGACAGAAACCAGGGCAGAAGGGGGCAAGATTAGGTGCCAGGGGCAACAAAAAAGGGCTAAATGGGACTGATGGGCAACCATTGGCCAAAGAGCTTGGGGGCTACATAAGGGGCATGAAGAGCTGCTAAAGGCTGATGGGGCAACAAAAGGGTCTGTGTCAGAAAAAGGAGGCTAAAGGGGGCATGAACAGAGATTAAGGGGAATAAATATAGGGGTTAGGGGCGAAAAAAGTGGACGCATGGGACTAGGGGGTCAAGGAAAGGGCCAAAACGGGCCAGGGGCATATAAAAGGGCTAAGGGGCACGAAAGGGCAAGGGGAAGCTTAAAGGGTTAAGAGGCAACAACAGGGGTTAAGTGGGACCGGGGTCAAGAAAATTGACAAAACGGGTCTGGGACAGTTAAAAGGGTTAAGGAGTGCCAAAGGGTCTGGGGTAGCTAAAAGGGGCTAAATAGTAACACAACAAAAACCAAAGTTATGCAAGCAATGCACTATAAAGAAACAGCTGAGCTCTTTCAAATGGTGAGTACGAAAAAAAGAATTGGAAACAGTGTAAAGTATCATATACTTTCCTGGTAGTGGCATACTTGATCGAAAAACATATGACTTTTCCAGTTTGACCAAATACTTTTGATCGTTTTTTTCAGTCAAATTAAATCAAATAAATATATGGGGAGGGGTAAGGGAATAGGTCATGGTGCGGGTAAGTGGGGGTTGGGGTGCTAGGGGTCTCCCCCCGAAATTTAGATGAAAACAATGACCAAATAAAATTAGAGCAAATTGGAAAGGTCAAATATTTTCTGTCATCAAGTATACATAAATCAGTTTTCCTACCATCTGTAGACCGCAAAAGGTTCAAATTAGAGAATGGCTGCACATCAGATAATGCAGGTGGAGGCTTGTTTTGTAAATTCTCCCAAATTCCTATGGTAAAGTTCTATGAAGGAAAGGTTCTCCCGAAGATTTCATATGGGATTGAAATTCATTATTTTTGGGTATATGAAACTCTTGCCACTTTGGAGGGTAATTTTTGGCGTAGTGTTTTGCACATCCAGAGATCAGTCCCTCTTGTGGCAATCCAATACAAACTTGGCATGAACTCTATGTTGAGTAGAGCAAAGTGGAGACTTTTAACCCTATTAGGAACATCATTTGTCCGACTCCCGAGTCGCTATATTTTGACTTGGATATCCTGACCAGGGCAAAAAATCTGGATTGCTGGAATTAATTGGCTGATTATTATGCAGGCTTGTTGAGTAGTTTGGGGATGTCTCAAGAAGACCTGGTTAGCAATCCAGTCAAAGTGAAATTAACATTACACACTCATGACTGAATTGAAATAGAAGAAAAAATGCATGATTATAAATCACTCTCCCATCTTACTAATGAACACAAAACATTTGGAACCGTGGCTCCTTGTTTGTCAATCTACCCAAATTATTTTGAGAGGAAATCCTTCCTAAAATTGCATTGGAATCTCTTTCATGCTAAACAAATTATGTTAAGGTACGGTCTCTTTTTTTGGGCGAATCAGCCAATTGTAGATTTCGTAATGCAGTGGACATAGAAGATTGAAAGCATTTGATGACTGCTTATCCCACACTTATAGAGAAGAGCACAGTCAATTTCAGGAATGCAGTATTTAAAGGTCATTGATTGACTTTGGAATGATTTTTGTGCCGGAAGGACATCCTCCGAGGTGTTAGCTGTGGTGGTTTCATTAAAAGCCTGGAGTTACTTGAATGTGATATGAAAAGTCATTTTATGATATGATAAGTCATTTATAGCGCGCCTGTACACATGTGTATAGGCGCCTTATAAATACAGGCGCAACTAGGTGATATTTTAATTCTGATGAATTTCTAGTTTTTCTATGTTTTTTTAAAATCTTGTAGATGAATGGAGTTGCATGAATTATTAATACTGATGAGTTATAAGTCTTTAGATTTTAGTATTTGTTGTTGAATTGGTTGAATGATTAATTGTTGTGATAAAACGATGCTGCATGATATCATATGTATTTTAAATGTGGTAATTGCTTATGTGTGTTAAAAGATGATTTGCCATAAAGCAATACAAACATAAATAAAAAAGGGAGCTAAATGGGAGTGGCGAGGTCAAGAAAAGCCAAACGGGTTATGGGGTAGCCCAACCGGTTAAGGTGCAGCTAAAAGGGCCAAGGGGCACCAAAAGGTGTGGGGGCAACTAAAAGTTTTAAGGGGCAACAAAAAGGGCTAAATGAGACTGGGGCCCAGGAAAAGGGGCAACACAGGCTTGGGGGCATCCAAAAGTCTTACGGGAAAATTGTATGGAAAACCTGAGGGGTTTTCCACCTCTGGCCCCGGGGGATGTTCAGTCCCGGGGAATAAGACGGGGTGGTGTACTTGGGGCCCAGAAACAAAGAACCCTCAGGTGAGAGACAGCATAAAATGAGTAAGGAAGGCCTACACAGAGACCTTTATGGGATATTTGACAGAGTAACCTATTGAAACTAATCATTCTCCCCTTATCTGGGTAATTCAGCAAAGGGAATCCAATCTACGGTATACGCGATTGTTCCTCGACTGACATTCATACCGTTTCACAGGATTACATCAGAAAAGTGAATATCAAAGCTGCATGGATTTCCTTTCACGGTGCCCCTGTGAAACAGAGTCATCCACATTGCATAGGGGAAGAGTATGTGAAAAACCAGAGGATGTTTTGCAACCTAGTCCCTGGAGACCCCATACTCGGGTGACCAGGGAAAGGCCATCGCTCTTGGATCCCGACCCTAGGGGTGGACAAGTGAGGGAGGATCACCTCGGTATGGGGTCCTTGGGGAGTAGGGGAGAAGCACCTGATGGTGAGACATGGTATCCCCCTTTTCCACAACCCATCTAAGCCCTATCCCTGCTCATATTATGGGAAACTACAGTTCACATATTTCCTCCCAACTTCACATTGACAACACTACTAACCCGAGGAAAATGAGTAAGGAGGCCAGTACGATTACCTCTACTGACTTGCAAAGGCTCTGTGCCTTTAATGAGAACAGGCAGAGTCAGGTACCTAATTCTAACTATACACACCTGCCACTTGTTAACACTCCCTGTCAGGATAAAAGTTGATGTGCACAGGCACAATCTGAGTGAGGCTGGGTGCGAGAAGGAGCAGCTCTTTCTGGACTTATGCGAACCAGTCTATGGTGGTTGGAAGGCCAAGGGGCTGATCAGAAGCAGCGCAGAACGAGAGAGAGCCAGGTGAAACTTCCACACTTTCTGTAAGCGTTCCAAGACTGAAACCGAGTGAGCGGAAAGGACAAACCTTCAAGATGCTTCAAAGCGGCCTGCTACCCTCCCCAGTTAACAATGAGTTGGGGAGGAGGAGAGGTGGCATTGGTAACAGCCTTGACTCAAAATAAAAGGCGTTGAAGAGAGAAGCCCAATTAATACGACCAGTGAGTTAACAAGGGCAACAAAAGCCTGGTTTGTGTTAAAAGCAAAAGTAACTGTAACCAAAAGTTGAAGGATGTGCGTGTGCGGATGAAGCACATAATGAAAAGGACAATTGCTGAATGATGAAGAAAGTATACAAAGTAAAAGAGTGGGCCTGTAAATCAGAATTGCACATTCGAAAGTCTCTGTGAAATGTTCTGAGTTGAAGTGTATTAAACGGGAACCGAAGGCAAGAAGGTAACCGCGATCCCAAGCAAAAGTTGAATAAGTGAGAAGCAAAAGGTGTGAACTCTGAATATGCCGTAAGGGCAAAATATATAAACTTTGAAGATGCCAAAAGGGCAAAGTAAAGCGAATATGAAACTACAAATTCCAAGAAGTAATGGCATTGCATATGAACTTTGAAAGAGGCCAAGAGGGCAAATTAAAGAGAATACGAAAAGTACCAAGAGTCATTGGTGTTGCAAGATGAGGAAGATTGCTGATTGTTGAATTGTTTAAAGAGAGGTCAAAGTGGTCATGCAGAGGTCGATGTAAAATCCTTGCAGTTTTGAAAGCCTTCAACAGTAAAGAATAGAAAGACAAATGTGGTGAAGGGAATCCTTATAAATAGAAAGACAGGCTCGAGCACGGCGGAGGGAAGCCTGTACTGAACTGTGGTGGAGTGAAAGTTAAATGTGAAGGAACGTGGGGAAGGGAATCCCCCCTAAAGAGAAAGAGAGGCTTGAGCCGGGTGGAGGGAAGTCTGTGCTGAACCGTGATAAAGTATGAGGTGAATGTGAAAACAGAGGCAAGCTCAAGCCCGGCAGAGGGAAGCCTGTGTTGAATTGTGGCAAAGTAAAAGTCAAGAGTAGAACTGTGTATTTATGAGAAGGCGGACGAAGTCTAAGGAACTGATTGAACTGCCAAAAGCTTGACCGCCCAAGCCTGAACTGTTGAATTGTACCATTAAGCCAAAGTGTGCAATACTGATAGAACTGTGCCACCCACTGTCATGATTCTTGCGCCTCATGTCCCCAGCCCTCCAAGATGTCAGGCTGGAGCCATGTCACAATCACCTACATGGCCCTCAAGGGCCTCTCCATCCCTCCAAAGACCCACTTGGAGTCAGACTTGGCACTTGTGGCACCAGACTCACTCACTTCCATAGGATAACATTGGGTATTGGACTTGTAGTGCATTGATGGGGACAAGATGGATGCCCCCACATATTTGGGTTCCCAGAACTGCATGTGCAGTCTAGTCTTTAGGGTGCTGTTCAGCACAGAGACATCTGGGATACCCAGAGACTATTTAAGCCACGCCCAGGCTGAGAAACATGCTTTGTGTTTTCTGCACCTGCAGCGTGACACTCACCGTGTTCGGATCGGTCTCCAGTAGGCCTGCATCTTTCTTCTGCGCTCAGCTCCTGCAAGAATAAGGACACCATTAAGAACAGCCTTACCTTGCGGCGCTTCTGCCCATCATTCATCGCTCCTTCTGTTCTGCGGGCTTCTTCGGCGGTGTCATTCCCATCCCGGCACGCCGCTTCCTAAGGAAAAAGGAAAAGAACAGAAAAAGGGCATTAGTAAACATTCAGCAAATCTTTGCTTACTTTTAAAGACTGTACGAGCTTCAAACGCTTACCTGAATCCCAGCGGCTCTGGGGGAACTCTGTCTCCGGAACTTCTCATCCATCTGCAAGAGGGAAAAGACACTGCAGGTTAGCGTGGAAACATCTAGAGGTGCCGCATACCGAGCTTACTCACCGCATTTCTTCTTCATAACCGGCATCCACGCTGAAAACGTCGCAGCACCTAAAAGACACAGAAAAAGAACTCAGTTCAATACAAATACGAAAGGGTCACATCGCGCACCTCGCTCTAACTCAGCCTTGAGCGCTACTCATCTCGGCAGCACATCGCCATCCCCGGACGCCGGCCATCATCTAAGGAAGGAAAGGAACGAAGTTAGAGAACTGTTCAAAAGACTCATTATACTTACCTGTCCGACTCTTGCCAGTGAAGTAACTAGGCAGCAATGAGCCTGCATCAATCAACGTGCCCCTGCACTGAAAGCAGGATGGAGAGCACAATTTCCAAGAAAGCAAGGTGAGCTGTGGATCAAAGGGAAGGGTTGGACCCTGGTGAAGAAGGGGTTCAAGCACACAGAGACAATAGAGAGTTAAACTCTACCAATCCTGTGTTTCAGGCCCAGTCTCCAGTCGAGTAGAGTCCAGGGAAGGGTTCAAGGTCATAAGAGGTTAGAACAGGCTGAGTGACGTCCCCGTGGATACCAGGTGAGCGTTACACCCACCTATCCTTTTTAAGAAACTCTCGAGACCCCGTGATGCTGAATGTGGGTAAGGGAGTTGTTGTCTAAGCCATTCTGACATTTCTTTTAAGAAACTATTTTTCCTTTTGAATTCCCTTTACACATTTGTCATTTGAGAAACAAGGGCAAGGTTAGTTTTTTTGTTTTAGTATAGGCCTTTTCATTTTGACTAGACTGAATTGGACTTGTTTGGTTTGTTATTTGTTTAATGGTCGGGACAACTCCCATTTTAGA
Organism: Ambystoma mexicanum; assembly: GCF_040938575.1. NCBI lineage: Eukaryota > Metazoa > Chordata > Amphibia > Caudata > Ambystomatidae > Ambystoma > Ambystoma mexicanum. The sequence goes on along the minus strand of NC_090927.1, from coordinate 228,310,021 downwards.
GTTAGGCCCAGTTAGGAATTCTACCAACCCTTCAAACACCAAAATAAAGGTTTTCAAAACTGGTATCCATTGTGTCTGTGTCTATTATTGATACCATGAATTCCTTACAGAGGGCTACATGGCACAATGGAGTACAATACTCATGTATTGACCCCATTGTTGCTACTGAACTACAAACTTTAAGTATGGATCATTTTGAGATAAAGGGTGGCGTTCCAAATGACCACCGAGGATTAAGTGTGTATTTTGGGGGAGTACCCGAGAGAATAAAGAAGGATGTGGGTAATGACTTAGTGGCTACTGGAAGAAAAAATTGACTGAACTGGTCCCCGTCTAAGATCTGGGCATTTAAAGAATGTATAAAGCATTCCATAGATATTATGTTGAGCTTAATTCAGCTAGCCTAACCCAGGAAGCTTTCCAATCTTCATTAAAAATCATTTGAATTTAGTGAAGGAAGATAAAAAAATGCAGAATGGGCATCCAACAACACAGCCAAACTTTTCAAAGTCTGTATCGAGATGGCCAACCCTACTGCAACCTCATCCTCTATTGCACCCACCCATGCCCTTTGTGGGGCCCTGGCTGCACACTTAACCAACAAAACACAAGACATCCTGTCCTCTCTCTCCTCCGCAGCCACTAATGCACCATAATCTCCTGGGCCCCCCTCGAACTCCCTCACCACACCCCTCTTCTCTCCTACCACTCCCCTGTCACACCTAAGGAGTAGGCGAGTCTGCTCGGTGGACAGAGGTAAGCAGGGAAGGCCGTAGGACAAACCAGGAGGTAGACTGGCAACTGCTGTCCCCTGCGGACACCTGCAGACACAACCAGGAGACGCCTAAAAGGGGAGATACCCTTTGCCTAGGGGCCCTTAGCTGTGGGGCTGCTGGGCAGAGGCTGCCCAGGGGAGGTTGGGGATAAGGAAGGTAAAAGCCAATCGGGGGTGGGCGTGATGGGAGGCGAGCAGGAAGGAGGGGAAGAAAGAAAGAAAGCGGAAGGGGAGCGGGGAACAGGGCACACAGGCCACAACAGGTGAAAAACACATGCAGCAAAAAATAAATGCAAATCGCCTCAGAGGGCGCTCACCAGAGAGGATGCCGGTGCTGCAATCTCCCGCTCTGCCTAAGGTGGAATGGCAAGCGTGGTTACCAGCAGTCTGCTACACTCCAAGCACCAACTCACAGAGGAGTGAGCCAATCAGGAGGGTTGGACGTGATGGGAGGCGGTCGGGAAGGAGGGGAAGAAAAAAAGAAAGTGGAAGGGGAGTGGGGAACAGGGCTCACAGGCCACAACAGGTGAAAACACACACGCAGCAAAAAAAAATTCTAATCGCCTCAGAGGGCGCTCACAAGAGAGGATGCCGGCGCTACAATCACCCGCTCTGCCTAAGGTGGAATCTTGCCTTCTATGACCTTCAGAATCAGCCAGGTTCACACCACCACAACACCCTGCATGAGCTAGTTACAGGTTGTTGAATGGGAACACCCCTTATACCTCAGTCTAGGATACGGAGTGATGCGCAGAGTGTAGCTAGAACTTTAGGTGATGAGATGCATGATTATTTGACATGTTTGACTACCAGTATTTCTTTCATTTCAGATCAAGTCAAGCATCAAGGGGGACGATCCAAGAACACAGAAGATAATTCGGCAACCAATCCAAGTGAACTATTACCACTGCTTACGTTATATGTTGGGGACCTGATCTTAGTCAGAAACTTCACCCGAAAGTGGCAAGAGCCTCGCTTCAATGGCCCTTTCGTTGTTGAGGAAGTGTCCCCTTCCGCTGTTGAAATATCAGCAAGACAAGCTTGGTTGCACCTAAATCATGTGAAAGTTTATGAAGGCGAGACCTTCCCTTCCACCGTTGCTGATCCAGAAACAAGACAAGAAGAAGAATTTCTGCTGACTCGATCGATGATTAAGAAGAAGGACCATAAAGTAACAAGTGATTACTACGTACTTTATATGGACTGGAATTCAATAGACACTCCTTATATATATTTTAGCAGAGAGTGCGAGGACTTGCAGAGGATTCCAAGAGTTTTAAAATTAACTTTTAGAAATATATTGAAGCAGAGAGTAATGCATCAGAGTTATCCCTAAAGCGGTGGTAAACAAGTTCAGCAAGCAACAGGATGGTGCGAAAAATGGTTGCCCATATTTTTATGCATTATTGTTCTCGTTGTCTTTCTGTTCCTTACCTTTCACCGTCTATATCATCTTAATGTTTCTACCGAAGAAAGAGCCCTTATGGTTCTCCACACTATGAAAATGAATAATGTTAGATGCCATTTTAGGTTCATCCGCCCTTTTGATTCTCACTCCAAAGTCACCCTGTGTTATAAAATGGTGGACAGTGTTCTTCTGTTTGTAACTTGGCCGTCTTGACCTCCACAGACAAGTTAATGCCTAAACTGCCCGTAGGCCAAATGTTAGGGTCATGTAATGAGACCTTGTCCTTCGTTGACCTGTAGATTGAGGATTACCTGTACCAACAATACTGATCCACAAGCATATATTAAGCACAATACTGTTTAAATACTGAATGTGAACACTTGTTGAACTACATTGTATAAAACATGTACTAAGGCTTAATGTTAAATCCAGAGATACACTGTTGCCATTGTAACCTTATTGGAGTATGTACTAAGAATAATCCATATGCATATAGATGTATAAATTAGAAGTGAACTCGGCATGAACCCCTAGCCCGAGGAATTATTAACCTGTAGATGGGCTGGACATCATGTTAAGAATTGTATAAAAGCGCAAGTATTCTGATGTACAGTCCCACTCTCTTCACACACCGAAAGAGCTGGTGTTCGCTGTGTTGTACTAAGGGCCGGATAGCTATCTGATACTTTGTTCCTTTGAAACTGTTCAGTTATAGAATAAAGATCTGTGTATCTTTGTAAACCTGTGTTGGTGTATTTCCTTTTGGGGTACTCAGCCTCGATATTCTCTTTTTGCTTTTACAATAATGACAATCTACTTGATCTCTATAAGTATATTGGGAGACATGAAAGAGATGCAGACGAAGATAATGAAGTGATAAATACATATCTAGATAATACAGCTCACCTGGGGAATAACATGTGGTATCAACACATGTAAATGGTGGGGGAAAGAGCATCTGATGAGAGTTGCTATGTCTGCTCTCTAATCCCCTATACCATGAATAAATGAAGGACTTTTATTTCGAAGGAGGTTTCAGCATAAGATGCGAAGTGCCTCCGCCATCTTGCAGTATGTACTACTCGAGGACAGTTTCAAGGAAATTGGGCGACCTTGTGCTGGAGATCAAAATGGTAATTTCCATACCAGGATGACTATATCAAGAGCACACAAATGGAGAAGGAGCCCAGATGGAAGAGCAAGATGCTTGTACATCCTGCTGCAGGACAGGATGAGGTGATCATTGAAGAACTGAAGAGAATCAATTGTCCTGATGTGACAGAAATAGCAGGATCGCCTGGATGTCGGGAACGGACTCAAATGTTGATCTATGGATGAGTGCATACCAAGAAAGGATTGGAAGAAGGAATGGTGTCCTGTGCAGCTCATCTTCTGAAGACGGACTATGTGCAAGAAGTGCAGAAACTGAATGATGGATGCTTAAGGTCATGGGCCAAGCACTCCAAACTATTGACATGGGTAGAAGAGGAATCAGGCCCAGTAGTTGTAATCCCATTGGTTAATGCAACACTTTGCTTACGAAGACACAGAAAGAACCATGTGGGATATAACAAAGAATGCAAGACTACAATTGAAGTCCCCAGAATGGGAGAAGGGACATCCATCCTTATGGATTGATATTGGGCTTGTGGATCATGATTGTGGATCATGATTAATGTCAAACCAGAACCAAACGCCAAGGAGCTGACTGATGACGCAGTCAGGAAATACATAGAGGCCAGCATCATAGCACCCAAGGGAATGAAGTTCCTGTATTCAAAGAATCATAAGTCGTATGTCGGACGATGGGTCTATTGTACCCCGAATGGACAATGTAACTACATGACCTGGAGTACAGATGAACATGTCAAATCAGCAGGCACCCTGAGGGGGTGATGAAGATATGGGCACCAACATAACACTTCTTCAAAAGAAATTACCAGGATGCGGAAATGATTGAGGAAGTGGTCAAGGACTCAACCAGAGGGGGGGAATGTAGAGGAGCAACTGCATGCTTCTGCAGGAAACCATGCCCCCTTACCTCACCTTACCTCCCATATGATGGAGACCTGAGATCGTGCTGTGTTTTACACCACCAGTTGTGCCAATACCGCAGCGTGTGCTCGAAAGAAGATACCCATTGGGACACCCATATTGAATGTATCCCCGAAGTGATGACAACCCAAGGGAGGAACTTCCTGAAGGAATATGAAAAAGAGCAAAGAAAGGAGCTAGAGATGTCACAAGAGACATATACGACGTTGAGAGATACTGGCTGAAGAGGATGTATGGATCCTACAGAAACTAATGATGAAGTAAAGAATCAAGTGAACTTCTAAATTCAAAAAAGATTACAGGTACACAAAGTGCTCCAGAGATTCAACCGTTCAATAACTGTACAGACGCTGAAACGCAAGTAGAGTAAGTCATCATAGAATGGCTATATGTAGTGAATAGAATGCAGGCAAAGCTGCCATTGTGTAGAAGCTGGACATCAGTATCATGAATCTAGGAAGCCAGGACTCATGAAGAGGAAAGGGAAACCGGTGTCACAGCAAGAATAATTTGAATTGTGCAGCTGCATGGCGGGGTTGTCTGGCCTGGAGTTAATAATGAAGCAGCCAAGGTCAAATATCTATGATGGAAAGGAGCAAACGTACAAAGGATGAATCATCCCTTGTTAAGGTGCAAAGAAAGAACACCAAGAGTGCCAAGTTTAATTAATTTAATGCATTTAAAACCTGTAAAATGGACCAAATCGTGGTCTCCTGTCACGTGATCCAAGAAGGGAAATAGAATTCAGCTTGGAGTCCCAGAACACGATAGTGAGTGCTCATAATCCCATGTATTCTGAAAACAAGGATACTTTTGCAAGGCCAAGTTCAAAGACAATGTTTATGGAAGAAGGCATGGGTAATGAGAGATGCTGGGCTAATTGGGTGGGTGCACGTGGGTATGGGCTTACCTGCTGCTAAGTGAACCGAATGTTCCAGAAATGGCACAAGCGTGCCAATCATTTGTAGTTTGAAAAACAATGAGAAACCGTGTATCTAATGTTTCTGAAGATTACATGTTTTAGAGGTAGGCATATATTGTCCACCTGACAGTGGGCAGCCAATCACAATCCTAGTTCCTCTAGATAATATACTTAGACGACCTTTAGTAGGTTTTTTATTATTTTCCAGGTAGTATGGCGTCACCTCTGATGTATTTTTGATATATAAACTATGCCTTAAGAAAAGATTACTGAGAGAACCTGAGCGTACATCCGATGATGTTCGTTGTAAAATCCCTGCTTTAGATAATTGTTAATGAAACAGCACGTTGGCATCTTCCTGAGCTGGTCTTTTTGGACTCTGAGTTATTCTCTGTCATCCCATCCAGTACATGCACGTTCCTAAAGGGCCCCAAGCTCATTGAAGTTCCCAGGGGTCCCGGAGGTGGCTCTCCTTTGAAGGGTCCTCCTGAGTACAAAATCAGATAAAAACATTAGCCAGGCTATAGTCTTTTTTCCCTGAGCCTTTATCCAGCATGAATGTTTGCAGTATCTTCACACTATTCATGCAACTACAAGTGCGTGGCTGTGTGCACTCCAATCTTTACATAAAAATCATCACCCAGGCCTAGAGAGCCAGTCAATAGTATTAGTTCATTCTTCATGGCATAAAGATTGTTTTTAATATCCAGTATTTATGTGTGATTGAATTACTTTATTTTTTCCAAGGTTGCCCATTCTAAACTGCATGGTTTTACTGTGCATCATAGACTCATACAGTAGATATACACATTTGTAGGAATAATAATATGTTAATTATAATAATATTAGTGCAAGTTTGTGTCCCTCGTCTGATCATTCTTTTGTGCACTTCACGTTGGATACGCCTTTTCCTATGAAGCTGCCAATCATGCCTCTGCAATTGGAAATTCTGAGTCAAAAAAAGATTACGCTGGCTAACATTGAGCCTTTGTTAAAGGACAGTTTAGTAAACTTCCACACTGAGATGTCTCCACAAGATATGGCTATAGTATTGATAGTATTGATAGATAGCCTGGCGTGCATCTCCGGAAAACTAGCACCTCTTAAACAGAAAAAGATTAAGGTTAATGAGCATAAAAGTAAGGCCTGGTTCTCGGATGACCTCAGAACTAAAAAAGTTGAGGTTAGTAAAGCTTACTTTGCCTGGAAAAAGGAGCATCACTCAGAGTTATTGGTTAAGTATAAGAACTCTGTGCGTGGATATAAAAAGTCGATTTTGGAAGCAAAAAAAGACTTCCATAACAGCCGGATAAGCAAAGCTAAATCCAACACAAGGGAAATCTTTAAGATATTAAAAGAACAGGAAACTACTCCAGTCTCTCCCGATTTCCTAGTTAAAACTGATGCGGAATGGTGTCAACAGATTTAAAAAGGTTTATATAATAAACTTCACAAAATTAGGGAATCCATGCTTGAAAAAAGGGAATCAACCATCGATACTGGCGAGGCTGGTACTGATGGTTTTACGTGTGACCCGTCAGTCCCCCAGTTTAATTTTCATTCAATCACAGAAAGTGAGTTGTTAAAAATCATAGAGCATATGAAACCATCGCAATGTAGAGGCAATGCTTGCTCTTCTATGATTATAAAAATATGTCCTCTGCAGCTCATTAATGCCATCTGTAATTTTATAAATGCCTCCCTTAAGGAAAGTAGTCTGCCTAACGAATTAAAAGCAACTATGGTTACCCCTATTCTAAAAAAAAACGGGATTTCCAATGGATAATCCTTTAAATTTCTGACCTATTTCCAACACACCCTTCTTACTTAAGATTCTGGATAGAATGGCTTACAGTCAACTTGCAGAGCACTTAGACCTGCATTACATCCTCCATCCCAATCAGTCGGGTTTTAGGAAGAAATATGGGACGGAAACTTCACTATTGGAATTGAAATCAAAATTAATGAGGGAAATGGATAAAAGCGGACTATCTCTGATAATCTCATTAGATCAGTCTGTGGCCTTTGATTTTGTTAAGCACTCAGGATCGCCTCTTTTTTGGAGAACAGAACAAGTAGAATCTGCCCGGCTACTGCTGAAGCTGACCCACTTTCTGTTCTTTATGGGGTCCCACAAGGGGTAAGTTTGTCCCCTTGCCTGTACAATTTGTTCATGGCCCCTTTCTTCTTTATGTTACAGGAGGAGGGGGTTGTGTTCTCTTATTATGCAGATGACACTCAATGTGTTATTAAGTTGTCGGGACACCACAAAAAGGATGAGGCGGAGGTAAATAGAGTTTTTGCACTTAGTGGTGGCAGGGGTAGTCTATTATATCAGACTTTTGGCTCATCTGAGGCCCATGATTTCGCAGGAAAGTGCAGAGACCATAGCCAGGGCAATTATAGGTGCCAAATTGGACTATTGTTGCAGCCTCCTGCTGGGTATTAATCAAAGAGAGCTGCATAGACTGCAGGTAGCCCAGAATTGGGCAGTTAGAGTGGTTCTTAGACTTCCAAGGCAGAGCCATGTAACGGTGGCCAGACGCTCTCTACACTGGCTACCTATTGAAGCCAGGATTCATTTTAGAGTACTGGTTATTGTTTTCAAATGCCGGCTTCAAGTAATGCCTGAGTATTTACAGCAGTATATAATTTCTAAGAGTAATGTACGTTCTCTGAGATCTGATTTCTCTAATCAAATTATACAGCCAAGATGTAAAACAACAAAGGCGGAAAAGGGAGCATTTGAGGTGAGGGCCCCCTCGCTATGGAATAACCTTCCTTCAAGTTTGAGGAGTCACTCCTCTCTTACATCGTTCAAGAAGGAACTGAAGACATATTTATTTGTCTGATCTCGGGAACATAAGGATGTTTTCTAAATAGGGGATAGAGGAATAACCTCCTGAGGAGTCTTATGATCTTTCATCTCTAAGCCTGCCCTCTTTTGTGCTATATGTCTTTTTGTTTGTCAGCGCCTTTATGCCTAAGGGTCAATAGTGCGCTTAACAAATGTAATGTAATGTATATTATTATATATTAAAAAACAATAAAATAGAATGTTTTTATAGAGCTTCAATAACAGATGCTAGTATTACCCAAACCAATTGTACTGATTTCATTGACCAATTGTAGAGGGAAGGCCCGCTGGTTGTCAACCAAAGCACGCATTGATTTCAAGATCCTCTCTAAAAATACACAGATGCATCTACAATGCTGCATCCTGCTTCCTGACACAACACATCTCTAAAAGAGCTAAACTCCCCAGCCTATGCTCCTCATCTACCCTGACTCTAACTATCCCTAGATTCACAAGACAAAGAGCTGGGGGCACAAGCTTCAAGGTCATTGCCCTCTCCCCATGGAACACCCTACCTCCCCACATCCAAGAACAAGCATCCTACCTTATCTTCGGAAAACAGCTAAAAACGTGGTTGCTCAAATAGGACAACTAATCTGACGTTGGACTAACCTCCCTGGACCCAACCCCACTGGACTCTCTGATTCAGGTACTGGGCCTTATTATGAGTCCGGTGGTAGCGTGTCAGTCAAAATGGCACGGCTGCCGCCGGAATCATTTTTTTTCCGGAGCCGGCAATGGGGACTTGCTGGGGCATTACAGCCCCGGCGGTCCCAGTAATTGCCCATTGCTGGGCGCTGGAAAATATTACTCCCCATTCCCACTCAAGTCCCATTGGACTCAATGGGAATTGGGCAGACGGATGCAGCGGCACCATTCATGAATGGTGCAGGTACATCCGTCAAGGTCTCCGAGCGGGTGCCTTTCCACCCACCAGGTCAGATCTGGCGGGGTTAAAGGTACTGCTAGCAAAACTTGTAGTTTGCCAGTCCGGAAACAACGGTACCGGAAAGCTTACCGGCACCGTTTCTTCCGGACCGGCAACCTTGTAATGAGGCCCACTGTCTTAATTTCGTACCTCATTCTGTTTTTGTTCTTTAAGTTGTACCAGCGCTGTCATGCTTACGGGTTTGGATGCTGTCAATTAATGCAATAAATAAATAAATAAATACATAAAAATTGAAGGTTGAAAGTATGAGTCACCACTTTCGGGATTTAAACCTGTATCTTGCAGGCTGAAAACAACTACAGGAAGGTTTGCTTTGGGGCAACGTGTTTGTCTGGGAAGCAAGCATACGCAGAGCAACACAGGTTTGAATCCCGATCTGTGCTTGAAACCACCTGCTGGTATTAAGCACGTTATAAAAGAACAATTAAAAAAACGAAAAACGATGTATGGGGAGAGTACTTAACTCTATGCTCTGTTTGGTCTCTCAGACAGTTCTCTCTTTGGTTTTCCAAAACAGAGTGTGTTTTAATCCTGACTATATCCTGCAAAATGTACACTTTTCCGCTTGTCCAATTTTACCTGATTCATAAAACAGTGAAAAAGACGATTTGAGACCAGCCGCAATTAAAAATATGCATCTCGTCCTTGCATTACGGATATAAAAAATGTTGTTTGCATATGCAAAATCTGTGTTTCTGAGAATTCGAAAGAGGAATCTTTTCTAATGGAGTAACCTAATTCGGAAAGCAATTTAGCGTTAAGACCGGATCTGGACTTATTGGCCCAGGGCCCGAGTTAAAGGCCTGAGTAAAACGAGGGCTTTTAACGAGGGTTCCCGGGCCGATAAGACCAGATCCTGCCCACCAAGAGAGAGACTTAAGGCTATTAGCACCCAAGGTATCCAATCCGGAAACCTCGGGTGTTAAAAATAAGTATTTTCATAAATTGAAAGTATTTTCATAAATTGACATTTTACTGAATCTTTCTGTGGCAAGATGGCCGCCATGGATTTGGAAGGCGGGACTTAATTTTCATGGTGGGTCACTGAGCGGCAGCAGAAGCTGTAAGTGGGGCTGGGGGTCCAGGGGTGGAGGGAACCTTTACAAAAAAATAGGGTGAGGGAAGATGGCGCAGCAGGGTGGGGAAAGCAGCCTGAAGGTTCCATGGAATGCAGGCTGAGATTGGCAGTTTCAGCCTGCGATTCACAGAACATGATTGGCTGCCCCCCCCCCCACTGTGAGTGCTAAATATAATTCACCTGCTCCCGTATCAATTTCCGCCTGTTCTAACCTGGCATAGAGCCATTTTGGCATGCGCAAATTGGTAGCAACAAAATACACATTTTTCCAAAACGACTCATGCTAGGTTGAACTTCAAGGAACTTGCACCCAGCAATTTGCTTTTTTTGTGCAAATCAGGCCAGTTTACAACATGCTAGATGCAAACTGTGCCTGATGAAAATGGGATTCTGGTGTGCAATTTGCGTTTGGCCACATGTGCAAATTGCTCTTGCATACCTGGGTTTCTTTCGGAATCAGGACCACTGTCTCCTGCAAGATGACAACATCACATTTACTAATGGAGAAGACCAAGACTTTGTCACCAAGGTGACTGTCGAGCTCTGCAATGCCACATGATATGATGCTGATCACAATACCCACGCCCTCCACCGCAGTGTTTACTGCCTCTGGAAACCAGGGCCCCGGGAGCAGAGGCCGGGTCTGGACTCACACAGACATATTCCTGAAGCTCGCTTAAGGATGTAGCACAAGTCAAGCACCACATCAGGCAATGTGGGCTGTCGGGTTAAAACCGGACCGCCCAAAACAGTATCCTGATATTGACACACTTTGGCAAACCCACTAGGAGCTCATTTTAGAAACAATTCATGAGGCATGCAGAGCTGACACCATTTGCCGTCCCCAAGGTAGGAGTGGCGTCAGTTAGCAAGTATTAGTTCACAGATTTCACTTGGGATTGTCCTCTGTGCTCACGCTCAGGTGATCAATTAGCTGGTATAGGATCAAGGATGTTCATAATGCAGAAGGTATAATACACAGTATGATCAGACACAATCGAGGAGAGAAGCAAAATAGCAGTAAAAGGCCGGTAATAGGTGAGTTCGACTCCTTCACGTTGTCAGGGGTGGCCTTAGGGGTGGGCCACCCAGGCAACTGCCCTGGGTGCCCTGACATTAGCCCCCCACTATGCCAGCTCGAGGGAGTCTTCCACACCCAACTTAGCCTCCTTACCATTAACTAATCATTAAAGGTAATGAAACACAAATTGGTATACGCAGCCAGTGCAAAAAGGTACATAGTGAGGATGGTCTGTTTTCAGCAACACCCAATTTGATTTGATTTTATTTGATGTATTTCTATTGCGTTTAAAGTAGAATAAACTGCGCCCAAGCGCAGATGTTTGTAAGTGTTCAACCTCACCAATAACCATAGTATCTGTACCAAACAGAAGATAAGACAAAAAGAAACAGACGGTTCCTTTAAAAGAAAAGATGAGTTTTTAGGGCCTTTTGAAAAATAACAATTTATGTCAGGCTTCTAATGGTCAATGGCAGTGAATTCCATAGCCTAGGTCCATACATTGAGGACCATCTATCATCTCCATGGACACACCGAAATGGCAGAACTTCTAGTAAATGCTTGTAGGCTGATCGAAGGTCGAAGGAAGCGAGAGGGTTTGCAGTAGTCCATCCTTCAAAACTGCTAGAACGCAGATATACCCCACAAAAGAATCAGCCTAGCTGCACTCAAATGCGTCCTACACAGGCCTAATGCCACCAGAATGCAGTCTCCGAAACCAACCACCAGACTGCACACATTGAACTGATCTCTCAATACCACTGCACATAATGTTAGGATACAGCTACCATCAGACAACCACATCAGCTGCTCACATATTGAGGGCACCCAAATACCCTATGCTACCCTACTCTCTCGACTGACCTGGACTACTGTCCCCAAGGGCGTTCAACCCACAAGCGCTTTGAGATCATACCAATGATATATAGAGCGCTATATAAATGCCAAATAACAATAACAAATAACTATAACAATAGACAAACAAGTTGGTGCCAGGTTGCTTAAAAATTTAAACACCAAGCAAAGGTTCTTATAATGAATCCTCTGCTTGCCTGGCTGCCAATTCAGTGTACTCTGGATTGCTGGGATAGACGCCTTGGAAACAAGACAAAGTGCTGCATTTTGAGTCCTCTGGGGCGATTGATTTGTCTAAACAGAAAGCCAGAAAGGATGCCATTCCCATAATCTCATCTTTAATTGACCCACGCATCTACTCCGATTCTGTGGTCTGGTTGTGATACAAATGGGAAAGCATGTAATAGAAGACATAAGGAATACAAAATAGATTGTACATGTTGGTCGCATTGTAGATTCGACTACCATACGCATCCTAGATTTTTGCCCTTTGGTGCTTAGGCCATTGCTATGCCAAAAATGCATGGTGGGGATGCACTAGAGGTAGAATCACACAGTAGACGTTTAGGCGCGAGTAACATAAGCTCAGTTTTATTTGGGTTCAATTGAAGTCTGTTAATTGCCATCCACCGACCCACCTCTACATTGCACAACACAGTACAAGGACTCTTGCACAATCACCTTCTTCTACACAAATCACGCCCGCCAGCAGGCGAGAGCCGGCCCTTCGAAGTAAGGCCATCGAAAGAAGGCTCCCTGCTGACGGAGCTGACCGAGCGTGCCGTGCTGCGGTCTGCGCCTAGTCCCTAAGCCCTGTAACCTGCCACCCACCTGGATCTGGACTTCCTACAGGTACTAGTAACGTTGCTTCAGTCTAATCCCTGTGCAATCCCACTACGGCCAGTCACTGCCTCTATCGGTGAGCCACCATACTTGTTTACAATGCTATGTGAAGTACCCACCTCAGCTAGCCGACCAAACACCACACTGCTACCCCCACTGCTTGCCCCTAATGTACTAGCCTGATCTACTGCATACTATGGCACTAGCATACTGAGTTGCTAGATTATACAGGTATCCCAACCGACCTCAGATCAACAAAATGTACTTATGAAGTAATGTTGGCCTGCTCTGCTTATGCTCATTTGAATTAGCGTCACTTTGGCCCACAATGCTAAACTAAATTTAGGTATGATCTTTTGAATTGCTAAAGTTGCTTCTAGGTGTGTTCATTTGAATTGCTAAAATTGCCTCTAGGTGTGTTCACTTGAATTGCTAAAGTTGCCTCTAGGTGTGTTCACTTGAATTGCTAAAGTTGCCTCTAGGTGTGTTCACTTGAATTGCTAAAGTTGCCTCTAGGGGTGTTCACTTGAATTAGCGCCACTCTGGGTCACAATGTTAAAATTGAATCTGGGGGCGTGGCTACGAGAGCCATGTAAGGGGACGCGTTCTGGAGGAGCTCCCGAGATCCTGCAACAATCCGGGCAAATAAGTGCATTAAGACGGACTGCCGACCACTGACAAAACACATGCCGGTGTGTGAATGACTGGGCTACGCATGGTGAACTTCTGGATGGTGCAGGAGTGACGGCGTCGGAGATCGGTGCGGATGAGATAAAGAACACCGGAGACGAAGGACGACAGAAAATGGCTGATCAGGGTCCGGAACAAAGGAAGAAGCGAGCCGCACGGTGACCCAGCGGAGGTGGCGCACTGAGTGCACATTTGTCACTTGAGCAAACTACAGGTTCCCTGGGTCATGTCGAATAGGACGGTGAGGCCGAAGGAGAAACAGCCCACCCTGGACGACTTCACTAAGACGTCCCCGGGTCAGGACATCACCAAGAGCAGGGACAAGCTGGCTGCGAGCGGCACAATGACTTCGGGCGCCAACCAAGAAATCCAGGCGGCGATTGCGGACCTAAGGGCGGCCTGGGAATCTAAGCTCGAACTGGCCGTCACCGAACTAAAAACGGCGTTGGACCTCAAGGTCGGAGAGGTTCAAGAGGACGTTAACCTACTCCGACAGGATGTCAGGGCCTTGGCAGAGCGCACGGAGTCCCTTGAGAAGGAGTCGGCCCGAATACTGCGGATTGCGCCTCCCATAAAGCCGAAATGCACGCCCTGATACAAAGAGTGGGCAACCTGGAGAGCAGAGCGGAGGAGGCGGAAGGACGAGCCCGTCGCAATAACATCCGCATCGTGGGCCTGCCGGAGGGGATGGAGGGCCGTGATCCTACGGAATTCATTGAATCCATGTTATTACAAGAGATACCCGGAGGAGCCCTATCCCAAGGATTTGCAGTAGAAAGGGCACACAGAGCCCTAACGAGGAGGCCGCCGCCGGGGAACCCGCCTAGGCCTATGTTCGCCAAAATTCTCAATTACCGCGACCGTGAGAGGATACTGGAACACTTTCGTAAGGGAGGAACGATCACACGAGGAGCGGCAAACATCACGGCTTACCCGGATTATACCCTGACTGTGCAGCGTAGCCGCATGAATTTTGGGTCAGTAAAGCGGAGATTGAGGGAGGCGGGCCACAAATATATGTTACTTTATCCCGCAAAATTGAAAGTCATTCATGAACATAAAACTCTGTTTTTTGAGACCCCGGAGGATGCCATGGGATGGCTCGATGCACAAGGATGCCCCCAGGAGTCCGAAGTTCGGACGAGAAAGAGCTCGGAAGAGATACAGGAGCCATGAAGATGGCGTCGAAAGATGGCGTGGCACGTGGGACTTGAATATAGTTGTTTGCGCAGCCTTCGGTAGAGAAGGTCAGATGATTGCACTATTTGTCATAAGCACTGTGGTTAATGTTGACTTAACGGGAGCCTTACGGAACGATTCTCTTTACCCCACGATAGTTTTAGTTGGGTGGCCATTAGGGCGACCTCACCCTACTGAGCTCTGTGCATCGGTCGGTGCTTGCAGGGCTAGATGTGGGGGTGCCTGAGCTCTGAGGCTGGAGCTGGGCAGCAGTTGGGGTGTGTGGTGTTGGGGAAGGGACAGGGGGGGCGAGGGAAGATGGGGTTTTGCAGTGTACATAGTTAAAGGGGGTTTGAGCTGGTATGAGAAGCTACTAGAACGAGATGCTATCTGTATCATGTGGGCAAAGGGGAGTCGCTACATGGGAAGCAAGAAAATACTCATGAGCCATGGGAGACCTTAAGATCGTAACATGGAATGTCAGGGGACTTAACAGCTATTTAAAAAGGAACAAGGTCATGATGTACCTTAAAAGACAGAGGATTGATATTGCGCTGCTGCAGGAAACACACCTGACCTAACAAAAATTGGAACTGGTGGGGAAAAAGTGGAGAGGCACAGTAGTGGGCTCTCTGTACTCTGCCTATGCTAGGGGAGTGCTGATCTGGGTGGCACCGCATGTTCCGCTCCGACTCATACAGGAGGTGGTGGACACGGAGGGCAGGCTGGTCATGCAGAGGGCCTTGGTAGAGAATAGGGAGGTGTGCATTATAAATACATATGCCCCCAACCAAAACACTGCCACGTATTTCAGAACCCTATGTACTCACCTGGGCGCGTATGTGGGGGGAGTGGTTATTTGGGGAGGGGACTTTAACTGCGTGCTCGACCCAAAGGCAGACAGGTCTGATGAGAAGATTGATCGGCCCACCCCGGCGGCCAGGGTATTACAGGCATTACTAGAGGATTTTGAGCTGGCGGATGTTTGGAGACTGAAACACCCTAATGACACGCAGTACTCTCACTACTATGCTCCGCAGCACTTACATACGAGGTTGGATTATTTTTTTGCCACGCCAGATGTGGTGACAGAGACCACCCAAATAGAATATAGAGTAAGGGTCCTGTCGGACCACTCGCCCCTGGTGCTGACCTGGCAGTACTGTCGCCCTAGGGCGCGGATACTGACGTGGCGCCTCCGTGCGGAGGCGCTTAGAGACTCAGTCTTCAGGGAAGACATCAGGGATGCGATCTTGCAGTACTTTGAGGTGAACACGGGCAGTGTGGATTCAGCGAGTACACTCTGGGAGGCTTTTAAGGTTGTGTTGCGGGGTACTGCCATTTCTAAATCAAAAGGCCTGCAGGGCTGCAGGGTGGGGTCCTAATGGAACTAGAGAAGGCGGAGAAGCAACTGGAGCGCGAAAGCGACAGGGCTGGAGGGGACGCGGAACTTGTACTCGAGCTGCAACAAAGGTGTGCGGAGCTTTGGGAAAGGCTCTGCAACCTTAACTACAAAAAATATGTCGAGAGGCAACATGCAGGTGGGGACAAAACTGGCCACTTGTTAGCGTGGTTATAATAGAGCGAAACCCCCAGGCCCCCGATTAGGATAATAACTAGAGAGGACGGGGAGGTGGTTCACACCCAGGAGGGAGTCAATGGGGCATTTTTTGACTATTATAGAACACTATATGAGGACAGAGGAGGGGAAAATAAGGAGGAGATTAGAGAAACATTGAAAGACATGGAACTACCTAAGATTAGTGATGAAGAAAGGGAGGAACTAGACGCACCTATTACCCTGGATGAACTAGAGGAGGTGGTGAAACAGCTGCCCACCTGCAAGACCCCGGGCACGGACGGATTCCCGTGCGAGTTTTATAAAGTATATGGGGCAGAGGTACTCCCCCCTATGCTAGAGATGTTTAATGAGTCTTTTGAGAAGGGTCGGCTACCGGATACTCTTAGAGAAGCACTAATCGTACCGCTCCCCAAGCCCAACAAGCCAGGGCATTGCTGCGGCTTGTATAGGCCGCTGTCAATGTTGAACCAGGACAGCAAGATCCTGACAGCGGTCCTGGCTAATAGGCTACAAAGGGTCATCAGTATATTGATACACCCGGATCAGACAGGCTATGTCCCCAATGGAAATATAACTCACAACCACAGGCGACTCCACCGGGTGATTGAAGAGGGGAACAGAAGCGATGAGGAAATGGTGGTGGTGTCCCTAGATGCAGTCAAGGCTTTTGATTCGGTGAGGTGGCCATGGTTGCTGGCAGCCCTGGAAGAATACGGGATGGGGCCGGGTTATGTTAGGTGGGCGGAATTGTTGTACAGCGAACCACTGGCCAGAGTATGCACGGGATCAGTGATATCTAAGAGGTGGCAACTCAGTAGAGGCACTAGACAAGGGTGCCCCTGGTCCCCGATGTTATATATTCTAGAAGAATTGTGGGGAGTGACAAACTTTTGGACTCGAAAGGCGCTGGTTGGATTTGATAGTCCAGTGTTTGGTCGTAGGCAGTTTGCACAAGAATAAATAGATGGTCCAGGTTGTTGGTGTGTCAAACACGAGATTTTTAGGTTTATTCCTTGTTGTAATCAGCACCAATGAAAGACATCATTGGATGTAAATGTAATATTCATAGCATGATGATATGTTACACAGCCGACGCGCGTTTCAACCTAAGTCTTTTTCAAGGCCAAATGGGTTTGATGGTTGGGTTTCCAGATGGAATGGACTGGTCCTCCCAAGTGTGGGTGCCAGAGGGCTGATTAGTTATATATTCTAGCCCTGGAGCCCTTAGCAGTGTACCTCAGACAACAATATGACTTGGTTGGCATTGAAGTGGGGGGAGAGAAACACCTAATATCCCTATATGCTGACGATTTGTTACTGTATTTGAAATATCCGGAGGAAAACCTCCAGTATATTTTAGAGGTCATAGAAAAGTATGCAGAACTGTCCGGCATAGCGGTAAACCCCCAAAAGTCGAGCATGTTTCCATTGGGGAGCTACACAGGAGTCCCTCTGGAACGATTGCCAGTGTTGTCCGTGCCTTGGGCAGCTGATTCCTTCCGCTACCTCGGAATAGATGTATATCATGCTGTGGAGGGGGAACACTTGCACAATACCGAGGTAGCTGTGAAGAAAATCTGCACGAATATGAAGTTTTGGGAGAAGCTGCCGCTGGCGATGATGGGGTGGGGGGCGATGCTTAAGATGGTGGTCCTGCCTAGGCTGTTGCATTTCTTCAGTAATGTACCACACCTGATACCCAAGAAGTTCTTTGCCAAACTAAACAGCATGTGTAGGGACTTCCTGTGGCACGGCACCCGCAATAGAGTGGCGCTATGGAAGCTACAGAACTTCCATGATAGAGGGGGCATCAAGCTGCCGAACTTCGAGGCCTATTATGTAGCCAGCAAATTACAATATGTAACCAAATGGCTTTCTGATGAAGAAACTCCTGAATCTAGGCTGTTTGGGCAGGACTGCGCCCCGTTTTACCTAAAAGAGATCATCTGGGTTCCTAGACTTGAACTGAATGAACGCCCGAGTATGCTGTTGCTTGGGTGGAAGATGTGGCACAGAGCATGCCAATTGATGGAGAGCCCATGCCCGTGTTCCCCACAGGTGCCGCTAGTTGCCTTAACTAAGGGAGACAGCCAGCTTAGGATGATAATCAGGACCTATTGGGAATCAGTTGGACTGGCCACATTGGGAGATATATGGCAAGAAGGGGCTATTAAAGAATTCAAAGACCTGGGAGAAGAGACAGGGTTGCATGGGGGCCAATATGTTACGTATCTTAGGCTGGTGCAAACTATCCGTAAAACCTGGCCCGAGACTGTGCTGGCGGAAGAACCAGACGCTCTAATTGGAACGATATATGACATATCAGAGGGAGGGCACGAGATCTCTAGATTATACGAGGTGGTGATGACCCGAGTGGAGAAGGACTTGATGGAATTGAGGCTGGACTGGGAAGCGGAGGTGGGGGCGCAGTTGACCGATGGGATGTGGGAACGGGCCATGTGGTACCATAAGAAAGTGTCCAGAAATGCTAGATTGCAGCAAATACAGCTATACATAACACATAGAGCCTATATGACCCCGAAAAGAATATCAAAGTTTGCGAACGCAGGAAGACAAGCATGTCCGAAATGTCATGAGGAAGACGCAGATATGACACACATGTTCTGGTCTTGCCCAGTGATCGAAGCTTTTTGGGGGGAAGCGGCACGGAAACTAGCAGACAAAGGGGTCCCGCTACACATAGATACGGCCTGGGCCTGCCTGCTGGGAGGGTTTCCCAGACCACCGAACACTAAACACCTTGGGAA
Organism: Ambystoma mexicanum; assembly: GCF_040938575.1. Lineage (NCBI taxonomy): Eukaryota > Metazoa > Chordata > Amphibia > Caudata > Ambystomatidae > Ambystoma > Ambystoma mexicanum. Next base: position 228,291,039 of record NC_090927.1, on the reverse strand, counting down.
ACTGAGGGACCTGGCATATGTGCTTGTTAAAAGAAGGATAGCCATGAGCTGGAAGCAATGCCACAAGCCGCGGATAGAGGTATGGTGGCGGGACTTGCAAAAATGGCCAGAGGCTGAAACGGTGGTATGGCAGGAGGCATGTAGCAATTGCGGGGAGGAAGATGTAGGTAACCTGACGGCTTGGAGGATTTTAATTACAGGACTGTTTGGCACAGTAGTGGACCCTGCAGCTTCGGAAGGAAGCGATACCCAGCCACACGCAGTGGATACAGAACCGAAATGTTGATAAGCTCTTGAGCGGGGGGGGGGGGGGATTGGGGTGCAGTAACAAGTGTTAATTGATGTTTACGAGTCTATTGTAATTAATGCTGCAAGTTTGGTTTGTATTGTTTATTTTCAAAATAAAAAAATGTTCAAAAAAAAAAAATGTTAAAATTGAATCTAGGCGTGCTCATTTGAATTGCTAAGTTGAATTAGGTGTGTTCTATTCTTGCTTTTGAATTAGCCCAAACTAATGTTCATTAAGCCTCAGCCAATTTTGTACCTACTCCATGCATTTTAGCCTAGTCTAAGCCAGCACTATATCTGTGATCAGCGCCTAACGGCTACCAATGTCAACAGCTGACTGTATGTTGATTATCTATTTAGCCATACCTGCTAAACTTCGATTCTAGGTTGCAGTATATTTGTGCCTTGTAAACTACTACAAAGCTGCCTTTTATCATAACAGAATGCAGGCACTGCTAACTTTAACTATGTTCCCATTCTGCATTATACCATCTGACATCCCTTGCACTAGAGGTCATTACATTAAGTTTGATGAGGGGTTAGGCAGACTGAGATGCCCCCGTCACCACCCCATCCCTTGCCCTACACCTTTCCTTCCCACACCACCCCCGTTTCCCACACTAACCACAACTAATCTACATCCAGCTTCCACTACACACAAGCTGCCCTCTGTGACTATAGCCTCTACCGCCTCCCCTCCTGACACCTCTAAACGGAACGGGAGACTAACCAGCAGACTACCGTCCAGCAGGCACTCAGCATTAGAAAACTCCCATAAGATCATACACACAGTTCGCCCAGGGTCCTCTGATAATAATCACAGGCGCCATAAGAAAAGGTGTACAGCCCAGCTGAACAACCTTAGGGACATTAGCCCCAGTCCACCAACAAAGGACCCACAATCACAGCCCACTAAGGGAGCATTACTGAACGTCAGGTCATTGGTAGCACATGCAACTGAGATTGCCGACTTGATTGTGAACAACAGCCTTGACTTCCTTGTAATGACAGAAACCTGGTTGCATGAGGCAGCAGGCCCCTCTATTGCCCTAGCCATCCCAGACAACTACACCATTCTCCATGCAGACAGACCCATGACTCGCAGAGGAGGAATAGCCATTATCTTTAAAGACACTCTCAACATAAGACTTGCCACCCCTACGCCATTGGCATCATGTGAACTCCTCTCAGTTAAGTTCCAAACCTCACCCAACAGCACCATCACACTACATATCATTTACAGGCCCCCAGGACCTCTGGGATCCTTTGAAGAAGACATTACAGCCCTAGCAGCCAACACCAAACCAACGGCGCAAAACATCATTTTAGGAGACTTCAACCTCGGTTATAAGGACACCAGTGACCCACACACCATCTCTCTAGCCTCTGCACTACTAGAACAAGGCTATACTCAAATTAGCATCAAACCCACACACGAAAAAGGAAGAATACTTGACTGGGTTGCGGTTCTAAATTGCACCATCTCCCCACTAGATCCGACACCACTAGTATGGTCAGACCACCAAATCATCACCTTTGAACTGCATATCAACAACCTGGAAAAGAAAAAGTCCATTATTGCTCCCCCCTTCCTCACAAGTAATAAACGTAACATCACAGCAGATGCTCTAGTTACTTTGGTAGCCCCCCTACTTAATGCCTTACCGGACACTAATGATCCTAACACTCTAATTAACATCTACAACGAGACCATGATTAAAGCCATTGATGATATTGCCCCGCTAAAATTACGTAAACGCAAACCTATAGCCCATCTTAACTCGTGGTTCACTCCAGAGCTGAAAACACTCCGCACTGAAAAAAGAAAATGGGAATCACGTTGGAAATCATCCCCCACACCTGAAAACAAAACTAACCTGGCCACTATCACTGCCACTTACAAAATGAGATAATCCAGGCCAAAAAAGAAACCTATAATGACAGAATAGCCCAAGCCAGCTCCAGTACTAAAGAATTATTCAACATTTTAAGAGAACTAGAGAACCCCAATCCACCGCCAGATACATGCACCAAGGATAAAGCCTGGTGCACCGGCATTCAAAATGCCCTCACCAACAAAATCAAAGGACTGCAGACCAAAATAGCTGACAAAAGATCCCAACTAACAGTCACTACACCAGATCCTACCCCTACCTCTCACATTAACTCAGGCTTCACATTAAAAATGTCACCATTCCTGAAGTCCATAAAATCATTGTGTCTCTTAAACCATCAAACTGCAAGGGCGACAGTTGCCCTGCCTAGATTATAAATGATGCAGCTAGAGACCTCGCCCCATTCATCACCAAATTTGTTAACTCCTCCTTCTCCAACAATTCTGTCCCAAGTAACCTCAAACAGTCCTGGTCTACCACTATTAAAAAAACAGACCCTTGACCCAGCTATACCCACCAACTATAGACCAATTACGACAGTCCCCTTTCTATTGAAAATTTTGGACAGAATAGCCTACTTGCAAATACAAGATTATCTGGAAGCTCACAAACTACTCGGCACCCATCAATCTGGCTTCAGACCTCGGCACTGAACAGAAACCGCACTTGTCGACCTCAAAAGCCAGATTGATGAATTAAAAGACAAAGGAAAGATGGCCATCCTACTTCTACTCGACCTCTCTGTGGCTTTTGATCTGGTGGATCACTCAATACTTTGTAACCACCTATCCTCAGCGGCCCATTTCTCCAGTTCTGCAGTTGCCTGGATCCAATCTTTCCTCGCCAACAGAACCATGCACGTGTTCTCACCTTCAGCAGCTGCTGACCCCATCCCCATCACCTGCGGAGTCCCTCAAGGATCCTGCTTTTCACCCACTTTGTACAACATTTTTACAAAGCCACTATTTGACAAATTGGACCGTCTGGGTGTCACCTACACAAATTATGCAGATGACACCCAGATACTCCTACCCCTCTCAGGAACCTATGATATAGACTTCGCGCGGATTAATGAAGTCTACATCATCATTCAGGCATGGATGGCCACACATGGCCTTTGCCTGAATGATGATAAGACAGAATTACTCCTAGTCGGATCATCTAACAACATCCTCAAACTAAGTCCTCACTACACAAATATCGTCATTGATGGGAACAGTATACCCATTGCCAAACATGTAAAAACTCTAGGTTTCTACTTCGATGCCCAGTCTAACCTAACTAAGCACATCAACATGACCTCATCGGCCACAGCCTACACCGGCAAGTTGATCAGAGCCTGTAGACCTTTAGTATCCCCCACTAGCTGCCTTACTCTGGCGAGACCGCTCATACAATCCAAATTGGATTATTGCAACAGTCTTTATTTAGGAGCGAACAAAACCATCTTAAATATACTACAGATTATGCAAAATAACGCGCTCAGAGCCGCGCTGAATATTCCCAAAAGAGAGCATATATCAGAAACGAGAAAGCACCACAGGTGCCTCTCTATACAGGACAAAATTGCCCTAAAAACTATCTGACTCACTCACAAAGCGCTCAACCACCAAGCCCCCCCCCTACCTTACAGATAAGTTCACAAGGAAGGTATCCAACAGAAACACCAGATCTTCCAACATACCATTTCTGGTGGTGCCCAGATACAATATAAAAAGAGCCGGAGGTTCCAGCTTCACAGTATTAGCTGCCCAGCTTTGGAAATCTCTCCCACGGAATATTCAAACCATTCAGACCTTTAACAATTTCAGAAGTCAGGCTATCACCTGGATACTAAATAAAACATAAAATAAGAGCTCCTGATACCACTAACTGTTAGGTGATCGGCTCATATTACTGCTATGACCCAATGTATAATATGTATAATGTTCAATTTGTATATATGCACCACTGTAACTTTACCTTGTATGTTCAAACTGTATTAATGCACATAACTGTCTATTCTATGCCTTGTAACCTTTACTATCCTTAGCGCCCAATTACCTCCGGGTCAGGTGCGCGATATAAATAAAATAAACAAACAAACAAACAAACTCTGGTGACTTGCTCACTCTCATGTACATCTGAGTTTCATCCACCTATGAATGGTATCCCAGGTCGTATTTGCTAAAAGTGGCCATCAATTGCTGCATGTATATGTTAAATAGTACAGTAGACAGAGAGGAGCCCTGAGGGACTCCACAATCCATCGAGATAGCATCTGAAAAATGTTAACAAGTTGGTGTAGTGGAGCGGTCTGAGTCCTAGCCACAGGTAACTGGGTATCCTGGGGAAGGAGAATTAAAGAGATTGACCTGGGTTTGAGATGGTTTACTAGCAATACCCTTTTGCGTGCAATCGTGAAACACTGGGCAGGGGTCACCCCAAAGAAACCTGAAGAAGAATATTCTGGAACACCAGCAAAGTGAGATGCAGGACAGTTACGCGGTCTGCATTCAAAATTGATGTATCACAATCCTCTGTGATACCTCTCTTGGCCCCACTTCTCCACCGCCACACACAATAGCTTTCAGTTTTTTCCAGGAGACCTGGAAGAAAAGCACCCCCTGACGGAAATCCATTGCCAAGTTACTGGCTGGAGTACCCGAGATCAGACGGACCAACCTTTTTTTTTTTTTTTTTTTTTTTTGTTCCCACACAGGAGTGTGTTGAGGACTGTGGAGTTTTTGAGGCTGGGGGCCTATTCTTGAATATTGTACAAGAGGAATACCACACATATCTATGTAGTGGAGTATGTTCTCCTCTGGTTTTTGGTTACCAGTGGAGGATTGATTCCGTTTACCTACCCGCTTTCCCTAGAGTCTATAATGGGGATTTGAATTTGGCCTATACCAATCCAGAAGGGTGGATCAACCATATCCTGCCCTACGTCCTGAAGAAGGTCTTTATAAGAAGAGAGATAACTATCTCTAAGTGGACCGAAACATGTGTCGACGACTATCAGAATAATCTGGAAATTAAAAACCAGATCTGAAATGACACCTGATATTAAGGACTGGGTCACTAATACACGATTGTTACTTATGGAGATTTCTGTGTAAGAGTATGAATACACATTATATGAAATATCAAATTGGTTTTATTGCTGAAGAGGTGTGAATGAAGAAGTATGGGTTTGAGAATGAATGTCTGAGAGAGATGCTGACTAAATGAATTGTTGGTTTTTAAACTATACATGGAATTATTGTTATTATATGAATATTGATTAAAATGAAGATTTTTTGAATAATTTGGTGGCATCCCGTCTACTGGTTCACCTTTCGTTATATATACATGTACTTTACCTGAAGGACCAGAGACTGTAGTGTAGGAACGCCCCTTTACTTAAACCCGCTTCTCAGACTGCAGGGCTGCTGCGCCTCCTCATTTAGACTGCGGGTGTCTGTTTAGCTGGTGGTGTCATGACCATAAAAGCTGATTTGTACGGTTGATTCTAGATGTGTCACTGGTTCCGACACTGACATGAGGAGAAACAGTAGCAGTGTTTATATAGAGAAATGGCGCTTTTGGAGGTTTTCTTCCCCTACATATTTCTTCCATAGGGGCAGACCATCAGTCATTCTGCTACCTTTATTTTAGACTAAATTGGATAAGTAAAGGTCAAGAACTCCACTGGGGCTTCTGACCTCTGGATGAGGCTGAACTTATTTTAAAAGTGTGGATAAACATCTACTTGCAAATTTGCTAATGAGCTTATTAATAGAAAAATCATTATTTCTAAATTCATTTGAACATGTAAAATATATTATTTGAGCCTTTTGCAGAAGGAAGGCTCTCAAAAGGACAATAAGGGGTTTGTGTTCCTCGAGGTATACTGTAACTCTAACAAGTAAAAGGCAGGCATTAAACCTTAATGCATTAATTTCACGTTACTCCTCATTTCCATGCATTTCTGTGTTGGAGAGGGAGCCCGGATCGTAATGTACGATTCTGCCTCCCCCTTTCTCTACTCCATATTAATGTGACAGGACTTACGCCAGCATGACATTTTCACACCAGCAAAAAGCAGGCGGATTGCATAGGAATCCATTGTAAATGCTGCCTGCCATGCATGATGTGATACGATCATTTATTTATCTAGCGCCTATACACAATGTGTTTCAAAGTGCTATAAGGCAAGGGAGGGAACAAGGGAAAATACAATGACATTCTTACAGGCCATGAACAGTAAGGATTAAAATTAACTATCGTACTCGGCCTGACTTCATTTCAGATAGTGCAAGAGTTAAGACATAGGGAAGGGAGGGGGAGAGTGGGAAGGAAATGGAAATAGACAGGTGACTACCGTACTAGGCCTGACGACATTTCTGGTAAAGCCGGAGAAAAACAAAAGGTGAGGGAGAGGAGTGCAGAAAGGGAGGGGAGGAATAAAACAAGTGACTATCCTACTAGGCCTGGCGAAATTTCAGATAGTACTGGAGGAGGGTGGGGGGGGGAAACAAGTAAGGGTGGGGGGAGGAGACAGACGAGGTTGCTATCATACTAGGTCCAGAGACAATTCGGATGGAGTAAGTGCATCGAAGAAAGTAAGGGGAGCAGGGGCGGAGATAGGAGAAGGGAGAGGAGGGGAGAACAGAGAGTAAGCAGTCAAAAAGAGTGGAGAAGTAAGAGGGGAGAGCGAATACAACTGCGGAAGTCAGTAGTAACACATCATGTTGCAAACCAGGATATAAGATGAAGATGGGAACAGCATGATTCAGGGCCATCGGAGTACAAGAGGGAGGGGGTTTACTCAATTTGCACAACAGACCTGCAAAAAAGGAGGCATGACGGCGATTTAGCCTCCACTCTCCACCTCCCTTTTGCACTCTGAAGTGCAAAGGAAGAAAAGTATGTGGAAGGGACCAAACATAACAGCTCTCCTCTGCGTAATTTGCCGGGTTTTCGAAAATTACCTCGAAGGCATTTTCAACATTTTTAACAGATCTTCCCAGTGCTCTAGAGATAGCATTTTTGCTATATCTATCTGCACTGGAATCGTCCTTAAAAAACATTTTTAAAACACTATTCTAATGGCAAGTTTTATTCTCTTGCAGGAGTCTGGGGATCATTTTAGAAGTGCTCATAAACATGTATTTTTAATCATTCTGAAATAATGTAATGAGTCCTGTATAGTAGAGAAGGCCCCTGTGGGGCTCCTGGCTATTTTCTATTGGCTGCTTCAGCTATCACTCTTTCATGGCAGGCAGTCTGTTCACGAAAAAGACATAGCAGGAATGGCCAAACAAAATGGCAAACGAATTTCATGTATGCACTCACAACGAAACGAGAAGTCCCAGGATTCCCCCAGGTGTTGGAATGCCCCTACAGTGCCATTGGACACACGCGGCATTGTCCTGATGCCGGAGTTGAAGCTGGCAATCTTTCCATGAAATCGCGACAACAGAAACAGTTATTATACTACAAGTATACAAGTAAAAAAAATGACATGCATGGCCCCACAGCAAACGAACACTGTCGTGAGCGTGGAGAGGGTGGCAGTATGTTAAAGCACAGGCCGGTCGTACATTCATCCCCAAGGTACTCCCCTCTCCATGATAATTATTTTGCATCAATGATGTGACGCCAAAGCAAAAGGCATATTGTCAGACCGTGGTGTCGGCCCAGTACTGTTGCTCTAGTTATCTACTCTGCTCGCCTCTCTATGTTATATCTGCACAGGGACAAGCAGCAGGTTATGGTTCCTTGGATAGTCTCAGGAGAATAGCTTGTCTTGGGAGGATAGCTCAAGGGCAACTCGTTCGCCCTGGAAGCAAGACCACCAGTGCAACACGGGTTCGATCCTCGGGTCCGCTCTTAGAAACCTCTGGGTATTAAGCGCATTATAAATAACCAAATACAATTGGATCGAGGGGCGGAAGCAGCAGTCCTTGCGTCCCCTCTGATCAAGTGAGACATCTGCTGTCCAAAGACACTGGCAGAGGTTCAAGCGACAATGGCAAGATGTAGTCAGGCAGAGCGCCTACATGGTACTCTTCAGTTCAGCTCCATCTTCTCGGCGCTATTCATCACTAGCAAAGCTTCCATGGTGCAACACAATATGGGTGCAGACTCTCCAGTTAAACAGAGAATTCGGGATCTTAGTGGTTCTCAGGTCCCAATCAGGAATATTCTGGCAGCCACCCCAATCTCTGGGGTGTAACCACATTCATTCGTTCTTGGGCAACTTGACAGTCTTTAGATTCTGGCTAGGGCAAAGATCCGGCCCAGCTGCAGTGCTACAAAAACAGCACTGCATTAATACATCAGGATCCATGTTTTTGCTGCATCTGGGAAGCAGCGAGGTGCTAGAAAATAACAGAGCATCCTCTGCTGATTGACAATTGCAGATCTATGGAAGATGTCGAACACTGGAAATTCTTCCTTTGTGGGTTGAGACATCATCTCACAAACAGCCCCTCCCCGCCTGCGGGCAATACATCAGCCCACTGCCTCCACATCCCCACTGGGAATTCCCTTGAGGCAGGCAGCGCTTCCTTCCCTGCTGCTGACAGCTGGTAAGCGCTGCCAGCTGACATCCCCTGGGAACCGGGCACCTGCTGGTACTGATCCCACAAGGCCAGCTATGTGCCCGCTTGGGCTGCAGGGCGAAACCGGGTGTGGCCCTGCAACGCAGCACATAGCAAGAGCGCGCAGCCAGGGCTGGAATGGCAACACATTCTCCAACTAAGGGGCTGGAATCTGTTTTTGGAACAAGAAAATAATTTGCTGGGTGGAAGAATGTGACTAATGTAGCGCTAGAATGATAATTTTTCAAGAGGGTGTCCCCATGATGAAAACTTCTGAAAATAGCTCTGAATGTAGAGGTTCCAACATAGGTCACTCATGTGTAACAGTGCAGCCAAGTCCATATGCTCCTGATTGCCGTCTTTAAGTGTCCTCGCAATCAGATATGCACTCAGGCAAGAGAGGGACTCATGTGTTTTTATTCCCGTCATTTCATTGTGAGTCTTTACTTTGTTTACATTTTGGGTGTCATGGGAGGTGATTGCTATGTCCACGTTTTGCTCTGCACTTTCTACTTCTACCATCCGTTTCCGTAACATTTTTTCTTTTTTTTTAAAATCCATCTTAAGTTTTCCAGCAATGGTATACAGTCAATAGCAAACTAAATGCAGCAACTAAACTTGTATTTCTGTTGTTCATTGTCAAATGAAACTGGTGATGATTACAAAATATAAGTCTGAAAGCATCGCCGCTGCCCAAACATGCTCACGATTGCAACAATATATTTCATGACAGTTTCACCCTTCTTTAGTGCACAGCACCACCTTGGACACACATTTTAAGTTGTGAAAAGGGGGAATTCATTACGGACTGGTCTTAACTTCCAAAATCACAACCGCCTGATACCTGAACCACTCGGCACAAGTGTCACTAGTTCGGCTGACGTCTCTTCTGAAGCCCCAATAACCCTGAAACAAATACTTCACAGCCTTAGGGAGCAAATGTCTAACAGAAGGCCGGGAGGATAGCTCAAGGGCAACGGTTCAAATCCCGGGCTCGCGGTCCACTGTATTAACCACGTTAAAAAAGAAACATGATCGATTGCACATACCTTAATGGCCCTTATTACGAGTCTGCCGAACTCGTACCACTTTTCTGGCACCTGACTTCCCGGTGCCACTGGGACATTACAAGCCCCGGCATATCCAGAAATCAGACGGAAACTGTTAGTCCACATTCCCATGGAAGCCATAGGAATCCATGGGAATGGGGACACAGAAGCACCGGTGCCGGTGCTTTTGTGAAAACTATGCAGGCGGGTGCCGTTACTCCCTTCAGGTCAGACCTGCTGGGCGCAACGGCCCCCACCCGCAGAGTTGTAGTGTGGCAGTCCAGAAATGGGTGCCAGTACAGTGCGACCGGGACCCACTTGTAATGAGGCCACTTGAAAATCTATGTCCTGCATCAGTAACAGAAGATAGGAGAGACTGCAAGTTGGGACCAAATGAAGTGTCCTTCTGATGTTGCTAGTGACTGTACCCATATGTATTGAAACTGTACTTGTTCTTTGTATTGATTTCAAAATGTTGATAAAAATTAGAATTGAAAAAGAAAATCTATGTAAGTGACCATAGTTAGAAGTGTCAAAGTGGCTGGTCAGGTTAATATCGAGTTGAGCTAACTACCAATGCCATAGTCTTTGAGAAAAGTCTAAGTGGTGTACCAATAGTAGAATGCTGAGAGTGTAATAGCCTATGACTTCAGGGCAAAGTCACAAAAAATAGTATAAATCAGACAGCTGTGCTCAAAAACGCCCTCTGAATAACACAGGATTGACCTATTATAAAAGAACTCCAATTGTCCAGTTAATTTTTAAGATTGCTATTCCTATTTAATTTTCATAAACAGCCAACATGTGTTTTGATGTTTTGATCATTTCACGGTCTTCCTCAGGTCAAATTCTATTCATGTATCCAGTATACAATTCATTTTTGCAATGATGTTTAAAAGTAACACCTCCCCCTCCACCCCTGCATCCTTGAAATCAGACTTTTGGGCTTGTCCAGACTTCACAACAGCACTGTACCCCAGCCCCATGTGTAAAATACCATTTGCTGACAAAATGTTGAAATATAAAGTTATTAACTAGGATGTTTCTTTGCAGTTCCCTGGTGGGATAGCGGCGTCCCGTGTGGTCCACTTGAGAGAACACAGAACAAGGAATTCAGACTTGCTTTCTATCGCTGGTAAGCATTGGCATAGAAAAAGGTGAGAAACTGTCAGTGGAGTTGCATAATGATTTCCTGCTTTTGTGTTCTCTGTGCTCGTTGTTAAAGGGAACCAACTTTGCCATCTCACTCATGCCCAGAGATGATAAGGGAGGAAATCGCTTCTGCAGAACCAGGGACTCAACAGTGTAGTTAAGAAGGTCAGATCATGTGACAGAGGAATAGAGCTTCAACCGGAGCACGGCTAAGTATTCCACAACAAAGTAATTCCAACCAGGTGAGTCTTTCCTTTCCTAACCTGCATGCCCTGCCTCTAGCCCTCTGTATCCCCTCCCACATTTGCTTCCAAGCCTCGCTTCCTAACAGTATGCATATTATTTATTACATGCTGGTATGGTATCCTCATGTTGTACATCGTTCATTTGCTTCACAGCTAAGTTTGTGTTTTTTTAAACCCAGCGCATGCCTACATACTGTTTCCTCAACAACCTCTTACAGCCCTGCCTCCATCCCTGTTGCCCAAACTGCATCCACCAGTATAGGGCATGCTGTGGGTTCAAAAGTCTGTTCTTATCAAATTAGGTAGGTCTTTTACACAGTGCCACAACTGCCACCCTGGAACCACTTTAAAGCACCTACAACCTATTTCCGAACTCCAGGCGAATTATAGAGCTACTTCTCAACTCCTTTATGTTGCAAAGCTTATGGCGGCTGATGTGACATCATACCTCCAAGCTTTTGCAAAATCTTATGGCTGACTCAACAATGAACTAACTGGCTGTCATCCCGGACATAGCACAAAATCAGGAACCACTGCAGCTCTAGAGAGTCTGCATTGAGTCAAGTGGAATGGGCTCACTCATCTTATTATACCTCTATGCAGCCTTCAATACCATGGACCAGGATATTTAATAGGATGGTGCTAAGAGGCATGGCCTGGAATGGGGTTCAATCTTATTTGGCTAATAGAACACAATCTACAGCTCTCCCTGCTTTATTTTCTAAGCAGATGCCCATTACATGTGGAGTATTGCATCTTCCTTGAGCCCTCTACTATTCAACTAATATCTTGTGTGCAGACAATACACAAACCACTCTTTGGCTGGGAGGAGCTGACCACATTCCAACCTATCGTTTCAAACAATATAAGGCACAAGTTTGGTCCTGGATGTCTTTGAACCAGTTACAACTTGATAAGCAACAAATGGGAATGATATTTTGCAGTAATAGCTTGTTACACTATTTTTATCAATTCTTCTCTTTCAGTCCATTAGAGAGTAATAGATTTTGGACCACGTCCCTGGACCCTGCCGTGCACCCTCAAAATCTGTTTCGAAATTTAGGTATCTGGTCTGACTCAGATTTGATATGGAGATTCATTTAAATAAACTCTCCAGCAGCTGCTTTTTCTAATTGAAAACTCTAAGAAAGTTCATGGACTATTTTACTTTTCCAGCACAGATTCAATTTATGAATGCTTTTACAGCTAGCCATCTTGACAATTGCAATTCTAGGTAACTAGGTGTATCTAAGAAAAGGCTTACCAAACTCCAACCGATCCAAAATGTGGCTGCCAGACTGCTATTTTATCTATAGAGGCACCACCAATTTCTGTCACCCTTCAAGACTTACACTCGCTGTCTGTGGTCAAACAGATTGAATTTAAAACTTAATTTATGGTCCTTAAAGCTTTTTATGATAAACACCCTTCATTTCTTTGCAGTCGTCTTACAAATTATACCAAGAAAGCTCAGAGCAGTATCTCTGTGAAGTACCACACAAATATCACCGGATGATAGCTCCTTTAGTGTACTGGCACCAAAGTTATGGAACAGGCCTCTGTGACATCTATTGGCTATATAGAATCATCTTTAGTATTTAGACGACATCTGAAGATTTGATTTCCGAGATCCCATGTAAGGTTCTAGAGTAGTTCTACCTTGACATCACAGTACATTAATGACTCTGCACTTTAAAAAAAAAATCTCTACCTGCCACCTTGACCTTGTCCTACAAGAGCAATCAGATAGGTACAAATGGACCATCTTGCACAGTGGTAATATTGACAATTTAGAAGGTGAGATTGATAAATTAACCAGCTCCAAATTCCTTGTATCTTGGTATGTCCAGGATGTTGTGCGTGCTGTTGAGGGGAAGATAATGGGTCAGGCCAGTTTGGGCAGACTGCCCATAGATCACTCTGCACTTACATTGGTATGGGCCGGCTTTGTTCATGGACGTTATCTAATAATACCTATTCACTCAAATACCAACTTGTTACGCTGCAACAAAAAAAATGCTAAAGAGGTCCTCTCCAATAAATACTGAAATCAATCAGTGATCATTTCAGGTGTTTAGGGAATTTACTATGCTTGCTTAGAAAGATGAGAAAATGCTAAGAATAGGGGAAGTTGGTGGGGTGGGTGGAGGAATTTTTGGAATAATGGTACTGATGGAGCTCATCACAGAGTGACCTTACCAGCTGCCATCTTAATAAATGTGTGCCACACGCATTCTTCCTTAGGAATGGGGCCTTGCTACAGGACCTTGAGCTGGATTGTTAAACAGGCATAGTTGACCAACCAGTGGACCACTTGCAGCTAGCCACACAAAGAGATGTTCATGTGGAATCCTGTGCACATGGTGAAACCCTGATCCTGAAGAACGCACGGCCTGTCAGCTTCCTTGATGAACTCTAACATTAGAGCCTGATAATGCAAAGATGGATACTCGGGATAGACTATATTCAGAGCCCTTTCCACTTTTTACCACCACAGCCTGACATGCTACAATACCTTAATAGGAAACTGCAACATTTGTTTATGCTATTCCAATTAAATGTATTACCCACTTTACCTACTTTGGGACCTAAGTACGGCATAATGGCCGACAAGAGAAGTTGTTGACTTTGCAGGATTCCAACTGTACAAGAATACATAATGAAGAAGAAATGATGAGACATGGAGACTTGCAGAATCTAATGTGAGAGGTCCCTGCCTTGCTTGCTAACTTACATGTGTTGTGTTTTTCCTGAAATACTAGTGCCATTAGGCTAGAAAAGCAAAGTTTGTTATGGGCAAGGGTGAGACAGCATTAAATCAGTCTAAGGAATTCTTTGAAGTTGGTAAGTCTTTTTCCGCGACAGCCCGCTTTACTCCCAGTCTATTCCGTACGCAAACCCTGTGTGACTCTTTAGCTGAGTCTTTCATCACTAAAATTACGGATATTCGCGATCACATCCATTTTAAATGACAGAACACTAATAGCACCAGCCCTGTGGAGGCTTTGCCTGCTGCGCTACATTCATGGTCTAGCTTTCATGAGTTCTCGATAGTCGGTGTCTATGATGGTTAGTCGGCTTAAATCAGCTGCGCTCACTGATCCTGTTCCTCTGGTAGTACTCAAAGAGATCATGCCAGGGCCGATATACTGGGTTACTAGTGAAGTCAACCTTTCCTGTCAGTCTTGCACTATCCCTGAGGAGCTTTAACAGGCCATGGTTATTCCTCTTCTTAAAAAAACCTTTTCTGGATTGTTCGGTATTAGCTAATTTCCCCCCATTTCTCTCCTCCCATTTTTCATGAAACTGCTTGAGTCTTTGGTTTCACCTCTTCTCTCCACATTTCTAGAAACCTCTTTTTTTCTTGGCCCCTTTCAGTCTGGGTTTCGGCCTGGATGGTATACAGAGAGTGTGCGTGTGCTCATTATGGATGATTTGGCCATGTTGGTTGATCAGGGTGGAGTGGGAGCCCTGATATTGTTAGATCTTTCGTCAGCTTTCTATACAGTTGATCAATCCATTCTGCTGCTACTCCTGGCCCTAGCTTGTTTCTCTGTCTCTGTCCTGGCCTGGTTTACCTCATTTTTGACTGATAGGGGCCAATCACTTTCTCTGCCCTCTTTCTGTCTTCTTCACACTTCTTTCTTGTGATGTTTCCCAGAGTTCTGCATTGTCCACTTTGCTTTTTAACATCTACGTTCAGCCTCTAGTTGGTCTCATCTGGTTCACAGCTTCCGGGGCTATTCCTATGCCGATGACACCCAGATCCTGGTCTGTTTGATCCGAATAAGGCTGAGTTATCGTTGCGCTTGTGTAAGTGCCTGGTCGCTGTAAAGGGCTGTATGGACAATAACTGGCATAAGCTGAACAGGGACGAGACAAAGGTTTTGTGGTGGGTGCTTCTTCTGATTCTGTACTTTGGACTCCTTCTTTCTGGCCATCATCTCTGGGTGACGTTCCTATCCCAGTGACTGTGGTAAAAAATCTGACGGTCTGTCTATCTTCTTCATTGTCAATGGCTCCCCAGGTTAGTGCAGTTTGTAAGACGGGTCATTTTATGTTGAAGGTGCTTCACAGGGTCCTGCCATTTTGGACTGCTTCTTTGCGGCCCTTGGTGCTTGCCTCACTAGTCAATAGTCACATAGGCTATTGCATGCTCTATTTCTTGCTCAGCCTGCTGGTCTCCTACATAAGCTGCAGCTGTTACAGAATCTTGCTGCACGGGTTGCTACTTCCCCCTTTATGGTTTTCATTTTAATCCAGTGCTTTGTTCGCTCCATTGGCTCCCAGTGAGCAGAAGGATTCAGTTTAAATCTCTTCGTTTGGTCCACCGGAATATCACCACCAAGGAACAGACTTTCTTCAAGATATGTTTCTCCACTACATCCGAGGATGTCCTCTCCATTCTGGAAGTGTCGGTCTTGTGATGGTTCCTAAATTTCATCTAGGTAGGGTTGGCAGTCGTGCCTTTTTGGTTTCAGCCAGTAAACTCTCGGAAAATCTTCCTATTGCTCATAGAAGCAACTCTGCAACTCATCCAGAACAGAACTGCGAGAATTGTCCTTGGCCTCAAGCCCAGGGACCGTATCTCTCCAGGACTGAAATCTCTACACTGGCTCCCAGTGGCTGCGAGGATTAAGTTCAAAACCCTCTGCATTGTCCACAAGGCCTTCTGGGGTCTGGGGCCTAAATACCTTCAACTCTCTCTTCCTAAATATCTTCCTTCCCAAGCCCTTCGCTCATCCGTCTCCAACTCCCTCAGGGTCAGCCGCTTCTCGAAGCAACGAGCTGGGGGTAGATCTCTCTCCGCGGCAGGGGCCTCCCTCTGGAACAGCCTTCCTGCCTCCCTGAAACTTGAGGAGAACCATCTCTGGTTTCGGAAGCACCTCAAAACCTTCCTCTTTGCTTCTGCTTTCTCTCTCCCTCTCCCCTGCTAAATTCTTCACTGAAACTGCACTGAATCTGCAACTGGGCCACCCTCACCGACCTCGGTCGTGGGCCCAGCCACTCTCCACTTGCACTGCCTCCCTGGCAACCCCTGCACTGTGGGACAGTCTCTGTATCCCTACAGCCCCCCCTTCCCAGCACATGTCTGCACTTACCTTGCACTTGCCACCAGCTGGCCCTATTTATTTATTATTGTACTTACTTTGTACTGCACTTCCCCCTCCCCTTCCCCTTGCACTTTTTCCCTTCCCCTACCCCTGCACTTGCGCGGTCTGAATGACACCTGGCCTAGTAGGATTGTTGTCTGTCTTCCACTTGTTCCCCCCTCCCTGCCTCGTCGCGCCTTGAAACACTTGTGTAGAGGCGTGTTACAAATGCCATATCATATCATATCATATCAGAACCATCTTCAGTTCTGGCGTTCTTTAAAAACACTGTTATTTTAGGCTTTGAGTGTTGGTCGGGTTGTCTGAGGCCTAGCACCAAGATTCCCCCTGCGGTGAACGTGCATGATATAAGTGATGATAACATAACATAACATAATATGGTACACCTGTAAAATGAAGGTAATTAACCTCTCACTTGAGAGACAACACCACATAAATAACGCAGATTTTGCCCATGACCTTTAAGTCAATTTTAAAACTACATAGGTGAAAATATACATACTCAAGGATTGGGTTATGACAACCTTTAAATCCACAGCTACACATCCGGAAACCCCTTTCTCGAAATAAAACGTTCAACTGTCATCTGAGAAATGATCCCTTACTATATAGAAACAATGTACTGTACAGACCTTAATAAAAAAAGAAACACGGAGGCTGTGAATTTCAAAGAAGCAATGTATTAACACCCTTCCTTGAATATATTGGGGAGCAGTGTTTGAAAATACCCAAAGAATCTGTGCCAGTTCTTACATTACGTAGAAAAAAAACATTTAAAAAGAGCTTTACGCATTTATCTGTAACTTCATGAATGATAAGGGCATATGTTTCTTATTCCAACAGTAAGCGAAATTGAAAGGACTATCCTGTTATGAAATTATGTCAGAAAAATATTGTGAGGCATATGTGATAGGATCGTTTTTCTAAAGTTCACCCAAAGGACTCTATAAAAATATACCTTGGACAGTACAGAACTCCAAGTCTTCGGACAGGCCTGTACCACCTGATGTTATGGTAGCAATTACAGAGCAGCTAGGCTTATTATAGGAGGGAGAGAGGATTGCAGGAAAGTACAAAGAACGAGTAGCATACATATTGTCCAAAGAAATACATATTTAATGATGTATTATAAAAATAAAGGTTTATTGTATATATGCACAGGCAAAGATAATTCTTTAGAAAGGTAAATACTATCATGAATCATAAACACAATATAAAAAACACCACCACACCTATGGTAAGCAAACCAAAGTATAAGGCATATTTAAAAGGGAAGTAAGCAATTCAAGGTGAGTAAAACCACATTATTAGACTTTTAGAAATAAAGGTTTATTGTATATATGCACAGGCAAAGATAATTCTTTAGAAAGGTAAATACTATCATGAATCATAAACACAATATAAAAAACACCACCACACCTATGGTAAGCAAACCAAAGTATAAGGCATATTTAAAAGGGAAGTAAGCAATTCAAGGTGAGTAAAACCACATTATTAGACTTTTAGAATGGCAGTATGCCACTCAAGGTAAGCAGACCCTACTGGTAGTACGCTATGTTACTTATTCCGTCTCGGGAATAACATAGTTACACCAACATAACTTTTCAGAATAGTGGAACACAGTTTAAAGGGTAGTAAAAACTTGGCAATTACTTTTCAGAATGGCAGTAAACAGTTCATGGTAAGTAAAACCCAGTATTACACTTTATAATATTCTTTTAGAATGGCATTCAGGAATTCAAGGTAAGGAGACGTTATTGGTAGTACACTATGTTACTTAATCAGTCTCAGGAATAATATAGTTACAACAACATTACATTTCATGGAACCGTGCAATGTGTATTTTTAGAGCGCAAAGTCAATGCAAAAGTGCAAAGTCATTTTGTACTGCAAAAATGACTTTGTGCTGACTTTGCACTGCACAAATACACTTTGCACAGTTCCATGAATCAGGGTGTGTGTCGGCAGTACAAAGTCACTTTTCAGCAGTGCAAAGTCACTTTGAACCGTTCAAACAATTCCATGAATCAGGGCCATAATCTTAGAAAAAAGCATCTGTAGATTCTACCAGAGACAAATCTATTATCCACTGAAGAGATATAATCTAAACTGTGCCCATGATATATGGCTTAGTTTAACAGGCCCAGTGCTTCAAAGGCCAAAGTGCACTTAACATTACCTCGATAAAAAATCATCTATGGTTCTAATGAGAGATCAAACAAAAGAGGCATGTCAGCTATTCATATCACTGATAGAAGGCTTCTCAAAGGGTCCCCTGATGGCAGAACACATGATTCATTATGCAACCACAAACAAGAATTAAAATGGACCATTTGAATCAGCACAATGGTGCAGGAAAAATGATGTTAGCTATACAATCCCAACAATGGGGTTTGGAATCAAAGGAAAATATGTTCTGAAACTGTGAGATTATCCTCTTTGAAATGAGAGCAAACATGATATTTTGTTAATTTCTAATAATAATTAAATCATACAAATTAACAATTAAGTCATATTCACTGCATATACTTGATTTAGGTGTCTCTGAACTTGGGAGGATTGTGTGAATCCAAAAATCCATATTTCATCAATGTGTGATGTCGCTTCAATGAGATATGAGATGAAGTATTATTCTATCTCCAAAGAGTATGATCCCACCCAGTCGCACGTATAGAAATATGATCAAACTATTCAAATTAAGGGGCATATTCCTTAGCCTAGTTTGCCTGTTAAGCAAACCAATGGGATGATTCAAAAAGCATGCTGTCATCATGACATTGTGTGTGGGAATATTACACCTTATATAAGCAGAAAAACACACGGAGTGAGAGAGAGCTCTGGGATTGTGAAGGCTGCAAAAAAAGGAACAACTGTTAATTAATGAATGCTGAGCTTGGATATTATCTGACGGTTATTGGGCCTAATCCAATAGGAACAGTGAAGCAGATTTTACCTGAGCTTGCTTTCCTAGAGGATGAAGAATGAGATTAAAAGGGCCCAGTTGACTGGGAAATGGGTGGAAACTCTTGAGGGTCCTATTGAAAGGTGAGTATGAAAATTCCCCAATGCAATTTGACCTAGGCCCTTCTACAACTATCTATCTGCTACGTTCCAGGAGTGGGTGGACTGGGAGGGATTGCCACAAGGAGAAGCTCAGTCCAAATAGAATGCATTAACATTGTTGGTGTTTGTGTAGGCATGAGATGACATTTTCCACACACTGCCATAATGGTACTGCAAACCGGCGTGAATACCTGGGCATATGGTAGATGTTCCTGGAAAATTGCCATCTAATAATCACACCAAAGCCATAAATGTTGTCTTTGCCAATACTTTATTTCTAACAGGTCTTCAGAGTAAGGGCATGCATACTGCTTATATATCAAGTGGCTGAAAAAGCACTTGGCGAGACATGTTTATTGACCAGTAACACATTTACAACTGCAACTAAGCCATTTGCTCTCAGAAGACTGTTTAGAAAGAGTGCTAGCAGGCCAAAATGTGATGTTAGAGCTTGATATGATAGCTCAAAGAGCTCCCAGGAGGATGTGTTTTCCATAGGGAAGAGCCGGTAGTGGGTTGAAATGGCCATAAGGATTAGCATTGCCAAGGGCAATCAACGGATGGATAAATAACCATACAACACACACAGGCTGTATATCCATCTTCAAATCCCATATACCTTCTTTCTGTACTGAAATGCCATAATTCTGGCTTCAACATGGCGCTTTTGCATCACCTAATAGCTAAAACTAAAAATAACAGCCACGCGGATGGTGTAGTTTTAGATGCAGCACACAGATCAGTAGCTGTATGAAAAAGTTACACATGCGCTAGCATAGACAGAGAACGCGTAGTAGCAGAATTTAAATGTGCTCAAGGACGCAACCAGATTGGAAGCAATGGGAAAAGTATACATACCAGTGCATAGACGAGATAGTGAATATAAATTAGAATCTAACATAAAGGTACATGTATGCTAACATAGACTGAGATTAGAAGAAGGCTATAGTTTTCAAGTTGTATTGATATCAGTCAGCTAAGAAACAAACAACTTTGTGGTATGCAACATACCAAGGCTGCTATTATTATACATAAGGCAACACTATAGCTAGTTAAACCATCACTGAGACTTTTTGGAAGAAAATACCAGTCATTTTGTTTGGTCCAGGAACATGTGGGTAGGGGGGCAAAGACTCCTTAAGACATCTGTGCCCGGGCCAAATAATTCCTTATGATGCCCGGGGTGATGACTTTCCAGGTACAAAAAACCAACCATAGTGATCATAACTTGCTCAATTTCTTTCTCATAGCGGGGAAATATCCCGGTAAAACAAACCTACAACCATAATGTGTCAGTAAATAAGCAACAAACACGACTACACTTGTCAACAGCAGATGAAAGGGAGATAAATGCAAAATATAATCCACTAGCAGTAAAGAAGACCATGACGCAAAAAGAATTGAGATCAAACTACCTAACACTTCTACTGGCCTACAAAAAAAGCTGGCAGGTCATAAAGATACCTGCGAAAAATTCAAACACGTATATGACAAGGCCGTGGTCGAAAAAAGAAGATGGATACGGAAATTGAAAAGAAAGTCAAAAAAGGCAAACACAACAGAATCATGGTCGATCTTTGAAACAGAATCAAAGGCGTATAACAGGTAGAGAAAACAGCATAGACTGGCATTATATCAACAGGATTCGGAGGAAACGTTGAGAGCGTTAAGTACAAAAATATCTCGAGACTTCTAGGCTCTAATTAAAAACATAAAGCCCACTGACGACATCTCAAACTCAGTATCCGAAGAGAAGTGGATAACTCATTTTGCATCCCTCTTCGACTTCCCGCCATCTTGTATCACAACTCCCCAACGGGAATCAGCATCAACATGGGCTGATGTGACAGATCCTGAGGAGATCGAAAACGTGATAGTCAAACTAACAAACTCCAGAGCCCCGGGCCCGGATGGCTTGAGTAATATTGACTTGAAGCAATCAGCTGGTGAATGGGCAGCCATAATAAGTAAAATCTTTGAACATTCTGGAAGAGCAGAAATGATTCCTGAGTCCTTGCAGCAAGCAACGGTCATCCCGATTTTCAAAAAAGGAAGCAGAGAAAATCCAGAGAGCTATAGACCGATAGCGTTCCTTGATATTATCGGGAAGATCTACGCAACCCTTCTACTAAATTCATTACGGAAATGGGCCAATAACGCGCACTGTGTAGACATCTTTCAAATGGGTTTCAAGAAAAACAGAGGCACATCCGCGAACATCATGTTGCTGAACATTCTAAAATCAAAAGTCAAGGCAGGGTCTCCTAAAGTCTACCTGGCGTTTGTCGACTTATCCAAAGCTTTCGACAAAGTCGACCGTCAAAAACTTTAGGCAAAACTGAAAGCCTGGGACTGTCCGATTTCAATCTTAAACCCGGTGATTGCTTTGCACTCAAATACAAAGATACGTGTACGACTGAAACGCCAAGGGACCTTGTCAGAGGAAATTCCAACAAACAGAGGAGTGAAACCAGGCTGCCCTCTAGCCCCGGCTCTTTTCACCGCCTTCTTAGGAGATTACCAATATTCTGAAGCAAAAATGTGAGCGTTCCCGTCGAAAAAAGGAACAACATAAACACCAACCTGGCACGCTACATTGAAGACAATAACTTGGAAATCAATAAAAACAAAACAAACATTTTGATTCTGGATAAAACGAACACAAAGAACTCAAGTTGCAAGAAACAGTATTGGTTCTTGGAAAAATCCAAACTTGAAATACCTGGGAGTGACCATCCACGGTTCAACTCAAGAGACGATAATGCAGAGCGCGTTATGGGACAACGCAAAGTAGGTAACAGCTCAAATAAGATCGATCGATATTAAATTTGGAAGATTCTCGTTGCTGCCAGCTATACATTTCTATAAAACCAAGGCAGTCCCCTCGTTCATATACAGAATGGACACAACCCTTACTATGCCCACTTCAATATGGGCAAAGCTAGAAGGCATGATATGGAAGTCAGTGTTGGGCCTGCCCAAATCGACGTCTATGGCTGCAATTAGGCACGAGTTAGGCCTTCTATCTTTAGCTGCTTCCATAGATCAAAGTTCCATGCAACTTTACAGAAAAATGCTGCTACCAGACACACTACCAATCTACAAAGTAATAGCAGAAAAAATGAAAGGCGAGAAATGTAAAACACTCAATAATTGGGTCGTCCTTCAAAAAATAAAACTGAGAGCCGCTGCATGTACAGACGAAGAGCTGAAAAACAACCCAAAGAGAGTAAAAACAAAAATGGAATATAAAGATTGGATTGACACCTACGAGAAAGCAAACGAGAACAAACTCCTAGTGCACCTTCCTCCAACAGTTAATGAAGTAAAACTCCCCTCAACTATTGTAGTTCTATCTTTAGCTGCTTCCATAGATCAACGTTCCATGCAACTTTACATAAAAATGCTGCTACCAGACACACTACCAATCTACAAAGTGATAGCAGAAGAAATGAAAGGCGAGAAATGTAAAACACTCAATAAGTGGGTCGTCCTTCAAAAAATAAAACTGAGAGCCGCTGCATGTACAGAAGAAGAGCTGAAAAACAACCCAAAGAGAGTAAAAACAAAAATGGAATATAAAGATTGTATTGACACCTACGAGAAAGCAAACGAGAACAAACTCCTAGTGCACCTTCCTCCAACAGTTAATGAAGTAAAAACTCCCCTCAACTATTGTAGTAAATTCCCGAATAAACTGCCACGAAAAACATTCATGAAAGCAAGACTCAACGTCCTAAAGACACACAGAATTTTGGCCATGAGATCAACTTCCAGGTCTAATGAATGGCGTCTCTGCAAAAACCTGGAGCAGCCAGAAACAGTAAGACATTTGGTGATGTCATGCCCAGAAATGAGGCAATATAGATCAGTGTACCTCTCACCCCCTACTTACAGGATCCGCAGGCGTAGACGAAGACACAGTCTGGAATCGTCTCATTTCAGGAGAAACCACAAGATGATCCTTGGCAACTGTAAAAATTATGGACTTGGCACTAAAATAACATTAAAAGACAAAAGTCTGAGCAAGACCAAATCGTAAGTTCAGTTATACATAACTTCCCTCTCCTGAGTTCTCCCTAATGAGAGAAGGGGTCCCCTCTGCCCCCTCCACACTTAGACCTTTAACCTTGATTTTATTTGACGAACAAAGTCTTGGGGTCCTCAGCTTAGTGTTGCAGTGACATTGTAATGTATTGATGTTTTGATGAACTGATGACGCATCGTGGCCTTGAATTTGATACGAAACCAATCTTGCAAAAATCAAATGTGATGAAACACAAGTAATGAAAGAAAATGTTGAAAGTCCAAGATCACAAGGATAGCTGAGATTCAAAAATTTGATTTTGAGTGCAAATTGCAGCAAAAAACAGACCAATGTGCTAGTGGATGTTATTTGAACCAGGCACAGTGACAATTTTTGGGATACATGACAAGCATGGAAAAATGGTGTATTTAGTTTAAGGAAGCAGTAAGCATTGAAGGAAGTGAGTGCAAGCCATACTGACCTGGGCAGGCATTCATGAAGATCCACTGACATGGGAGAAAATGCAAGCACACGCACTCTCATGCAAGCACACAAACACATGTGTACACATGATTTTATGGAAGTATAGACGATTAGTACACTACAGACAATGCATCCTTGCACGCACACACACACATATACATACACACACACAATGATTTTGTATTACAGTTAAAATGATAGCTGACACAGAGAATAAGAATAAGCTGGTCCCTTGGGAGAGATGAAAAGGTCAGAGAGTGTGTGCTTATTTTTAAATAATGAGATGTTTTGTCAAAAAAAACAAAAATCAAGAGTGAGAACAGTAATTATATTTTACTGTAGTTTATGTCGAAGACTATTTAAAGTAGATATGAATGCTTGAGAAGCAAGTGGGGGTAATAGTAAGATCCTGGAGAAGAATGCAGCAGTTATTGCACGTTCTGTGCAGACTCAAGGGAAACTTGCAAAACTAAAGCTGATTAAAAAAAAAAAATATATATATATATATATATATATATATATATATATATATATATATATATATATATATATATATATATATTCAGTGAAAAAACTTTGTTAAAGGGACATTATGGTTAAATTGCACTACAAAAAACCTATGAAATTCAGTAAAAAAACGTTGTTAAAGGGACGTTATGGTTCAAAGTAAAACCGAAAACCCCCTGAAATTCGGCAGTTATGGTAAGATAAGCAACCATAACTCACGCCACCGTGCACTGCTAACACTAACACCCAGGACATCAAAGATGACATCACAAATGTCATTGATGACATCACTGATGACATCACATGTGCATTTAATTTTCATGAAAACTCTGTACAAGTGACTCTTATAATGTCCTCATGCAAGTTGAAAATGTTCTAAGAACACTCGTAGTGTCCTGAAATGTTCGTAAATAAACAAAAATGGAGGTGTCCTTAAGAACACTATGCCTGTTTGTAGTGTTCGCTAGCAAGCAGAAACTGTTCTAAGAACACTCGTGGTGTCCTGAATTGTTCGTAAATAAACGAAAATGGAGGTGTGCTTGAAACACTATGTCTGTCCGTATTGTTAGCAAATAAATTAAACTGTGCTAAGAACAAACGGCTGTCCGTAACTGTTCGTTTTACATGTGACGCACTTTTAATTAGTTCAGGACCCGAACATACTTTAGCGAACATGCTCACAAAACAATCATGTGACCGCACCCACGCTCATCACGTGCTCTAAATGCGGACACTGTTCATGTCCCCGAACAGTTTAAAATTACCTTTCCAAGTAATCCACAATATTTCTCATTATAAAATCACCATACCACAAATCCCACATACTAATCCTAACTTTCCACATAGTTTCTGTGACTTTTTGAACCTTTTTTGATGTTTGATCTGTCTTGCGGACGGCGCGCATGTCCGCGACCCACGCACAAGCACCCCTATATAAGACCACGCCCTAGAGCGCATTCTCATTGTGTTTCTGACTATTCCACAGAGCACACTGCATTTTGCTGCATACTTTGCAGATTTTGAGATTTCCATCTCCAAGCCTATGACATCCATGGCTCGACTATTACCACATGGTGCTACATCTGCCTCAGCACCACCCCCACCCCTTCCACCACCACCATTTCCCCAAGGGCCTGAAGAGGGGAACAGGAGTGAGGATACAGAGGAGGAAGGAGAGGAGGACAAGAATGAGGTAGAGGAAATCCCTACTAGCCGCCCGCGGCATGATTCTTGGGTGTGGCGGTTGTTTACCATTCATGGGAATGGTCCTAAGGCTTGTGCGAACCGTGTCACCTGCAACGAGTGCAAAATGGTACTCAGTCGCGGGAGGCATCGTTCGTATAGCTTTGGGACTGCGACCATGAAGCGACACCTGAACTCATTCCACACTGGGGCCATTCGCAAGGTTGTACCTTGCGAACAGCGTAGTAAATAAAACCCACTCTACATCTTCCTCTCTCAGCTCGCCCTTTCTTATCCCTGTGGTTGGTGTCCCCCCCTTTACCCTCCTTTCCCCTCCTCTCCTAGTGTGTCGTGTGTAAAAAACCAAAAAAACACAAAATAACAAAATTCAAAAAAAAATAAGTCTCTTTTCAGAGCCGCCTTTCACAGTTAAAAAATAGAAGTAACGATAAAGAATGCAGGGCCCTTTCTATTTCTTGAAAGTCCGCGGACAGTTCGCGAAAATAAAAAAAATTGGTGTGCTGCCCTATGGTAACCATTGCTTTTTTCTCTGGAAGAAGTGGTGGCTCTGAAAAGAGCCTTTGGGAGGTGTTTGTATGTCAAAAATTATAAATACTTAACACCTACTTCAAAATAGATGCTGCATTTCTAAAAAAGGTCACAATGCATTTTGTACATTTCTCAGAAAAATCTGATTGCCACGAAACATAATACTTTCATTGTGAAAAGAGAACATGCCAAAATCTCTTAGGAAAGCACAAACAGCCTTATTGACATTACGCCTTGCTTTCTCCATTTGTGGACCACATGACCACATGAGAAAGAACGAAGCCACATTTGTCTCTGCGCAATCCATGAAAAAATTACTTGGAGTTTGGAAACATATCCATGATCTTCTGAAGTCCTTCTTTCATTGCAAATTGCAAAGAAATTCCAGACACATGTCCTAAACTGTTACCTCCACAATGAATTACAATTATGTATGGATGTTCCTCTATCTTCAAAGTTGCACAGAGAGGTATTAAGTCCAGCCACTTCATTCCACGCACTGCATGCCAGTGCACTTCCACATGTGGGAATCCAACATCTATAGATACTCCACAGCTTTCTGCATGCAACTTCAACCAATGTATCCACGAGACTCCCAAAATCCACATAATCTGTTTTTTGAAACACTCAGCCATAGCTATCTGTTCTTCTCTCACCAAAAAGAATATCAGAGAAAACCTCTCCTAGCACACTCACTAGACTTTACTGACCAATCCCTTGCTACATTCAATCTCATTTGCATGCCTCCCACCCCAAATTCCCCGGATGTAATACGCGGTGTCCTGGAACTACCGCCATGTCCGCGAAGGTATCGTAACATGGACAGCCCTTCTACCATTTCCACTTCACTCTCTGTGCCATTCCCTCATTAGATGTAGCTAAGAAATCACATGAGGCAGACTGGGAGGTGGGAGGAGTTGTGAGTTTATGTGAGCTAAGTTCTGATTGGTGGGTCTGGTGCACATCATCCTTTAGGATGGGGAAACGCTTGCGTGGGTCCGCCCACGCATCTGCTAATTAAGAAGAAGAAGAAGAAGAAGCACTGCAAATGTACGGTGAATCTCTCGGACTACAAGTCTCATACCATTGGCAAGCACGATCTACGAGAAATACTAGACAAATCTCCAAGATTTCTACTTGCAGCTTCGTCCATATCCATATGCATGAACACAAACTACAGGTATGCATATTTTCTATACAGTACATGAACACATTTTCTAACCGACTTTTACCTTGTATAATCTGTAAAATGAATCTACAATCATTTTTTCATTATCCTAAAATGAACGGTGACTTACAAACCTTTATACCGTTTAATTTCTTCGTACACACACACACACACACACGCAAATAATGTTAAACTAATCTTTTTCAAATAAAATATATAGACTACATATAATCAAACAAAATTACATGCACACTCTATGATCAAATCTCAAAGAATAATATTTGTACAAACACATATTTGGTTTAACTTTTTTTAGTTTATATGATTACTTACATTTATATAGGACAAGCAGGCTATGACATTCACTCACTATTACGTGGAAAAGCAGGCTATGACATGGACTGACTATTACGTGGAAAAGCTTAGTTGCAGGAATAGTGGTATACAGTGGTACATTATGAATTTAACAAGCCATAGTGAAGATATTTTATTTCCTACAGTTAGTCATAAAATAGTTTTAATGGTTTTAAGGAAGGCGCTGAGCATTTCAATTTAAAAAATCTATGTCTAAATTAAAAAGAGTGCTATATACAAACCAAATTACTAATTTCTTTCTTTTACAATTGCAGTGAAGACCATTCTCCTGAAAAGAAGCAGCCGAATTGGAACTACAAAGAACAACTAAGAAGCAAACTGCTCATTTTAGAAAAAAAGTAAGTAGAATGTTACCATAATATTTGAATTATTACTCACACTGTAAGCTTAATTCATGCTATTTCTGTGCCTAAAAATAGAGATTCTGCACCATTCTGACCAAAAATCCCCCCGTCTTAAACAGCGATTTACTGGTAGAATGGCCCACACATTCCTATTTTTCGACACACAAATTACCCAACTCAGTCGCTAGAATTTAGATGTTGTAGAAGAAACAACTGTTTTAATTGTACAGCTTAAGATATACTATTTATACTTCTCCACACCACTAGCTTACTTTTTTCTGTCATCTGAACACCAGTTTAGTAACACATTAATTCAAGAATAGCCATCCCTACTAGTTGTACTTCCCAATGCACAATCACACACCATTACATACATCTTTATCACCTTACTCAAACACTCATGCACACACCACACATGCATTGCAGAGCACCCCAACCCATACCTTCTGTATTTTTTTCAACAGACCCTAAAGAATGCCTACCAAAAAGCAACTCCGTAGAAAGGGACGCAGAAGTAGAGCAAATGAAAAGAAAAGTCTCCAACATAAACATCCATCTATAGCAGAATTTGTAAAAAAAAGTTGAAAGACAACAGCTAATACAGTCATGTAGTGAAACAGAAGAAGTTTCTAGTACAAAAACTTTCCCTCCTCTATCAAAAAGTAAAACAACCCAAAAAACAATTAACAGAAAATCAACTATCACTACAAATAAAACTTCTTCTATAAATCTTGATATAGTACAAAGTAAGCATACCAAGAAAAGTATTTTAGCCAAAATGTTCCGTCACAAAGTTCTTCAAAATCTTATGAAAACAGGAGAGAAACCAGGTTCAAGACTTCAAACCTATCGTAGGAAAGTAATCTTAGAAGCGTTGATAGACAGTGCACTTCTTCTCAAAACAAAGTTATTTATTTTAGTGTTAAACAGAATGAAACCACTAACAAAACTAATGACTAAATTACAAAAAAGACTTCTCAATAAACAAAATGTCAACAGAAATAACTTCTTAAATATCTGTGGAGGTGAATGGAGTCACACTGCAACCACAGAACCATACTTTAATGAAGAAGCCTACAAACAAAAGCAAACAAATACAATTGCCATACATAGCAGTGGTCGGGGTTATGAAAAAGTTAATAATACCATAATGGAACAAGAAGAACTCCTTACAAAAATATGCCCTGAAAACGTAGATTTACCCCTCCATTCAACTGAATCAGAACATCTAGTGTACAAATGGCCATGCACGTCAATGTGTAACATTCCCAAAACAATGTTCAAGTCTTTATGCCAATTCCTCAATCAATATGTGAATAGCAAAGACAAAATCAAAATTAAACTACTGCAAAATATGGATGCTTGTCCAATATGCAAGTACACAGGACTACAAGGACATTCCTTGGCCTGCATTACAGGACCTACTTGCAAAACACCCTTCCATGATATCAAAAGGATATCAACACATCATGCAAGTATAAGAAATCTAGTTTATAAACTGTACTATGCTAAATGTCAAGCTTTAGTACTAGCCAATTTAAATAACATTCTTCTACATGGTACAGCAAAAGACCTCCTAGAAGAAATCGACTATATCCAGACAAAATATTTTGGAAGTGAAACCCACTTACAAGATGAATTAGCTGTCAACCAACTTCGTAACAATTCTGCACATGGCAACCTTTCACTACAGACATACAAAAAAGAAATACTAAAATTTGAAAGTACTTCAGCTGAAGTACCAAACCACGTGTGTGTATGTTGCCACAGAACTTTATATAAAAGCAGCACAAAAACTATAGACCTATCATACAAAATAGAAGACAATGAAGATTCTAAATGGTTTGAATTAGCTCTCTACCTTATAGCAGAAAACAAATACGAAATAACTGACCCCATAATACTTTGCAGTTACTGTACTACAAAACTTAACAACAACCAAACTCCTTCACGTGCTATCACAAATAACTTGGAATTGTATCCACTACCAAAACCCCTTCAACAACTTAATTTATATGAGAGCATCATAATTCAAACAGTGCACCCATTTCAAGCAATAATACGCCTCCAACCAAAAACTGCAAAATTACCTCCCTCTGAATTAGTGAAAGGTATTCATGGAAAGGTAGTGTATTTACCATTAGATCTAAAAGAAAATGTGCACACTCTCGGAGTGCAACGTCCAATGCAGCAATCTTTAATCATCTTGGTAAATGGAGTCCCTACAAAAGACAAAAAAAATTGGCAACAACTGGTAGATTTACATAAAGTTAGAGAAGCCCTACAATATCTTAAAGAGAACAATGAATATTACAAAGAAGTTAATATTGAAGAAAACTTGCAAGATACAAGTGAAATAATTGAACAGACACAAGAAGCTGGTCAATTTGAGCTCCTAGATCCTGCTACAATATCAAACACTTTAGACCATTATACAATTCATCCATTGCACTCTAATGACACCATAGAAGATGCACTGGAAATGTACCAAATGCGTCAAACAAAAGGATCACCAATCAGCATATGGGAAAAATGTATAGAAGCACGTGCTTTTCCTCTACTCTTTCCTACTGGCAAAGGAGGAAGATACGATGATAGACCTATTCAAATACCAGCACCAGAATATCGCTCATTACGAATGTATTCTGAAGATCCCAGATTTCGACAAAATGTGGAATAAATATTCCACCTACTCTTTGAAAGTGAACTAGCAACTTTATGCTACGGAGTTGCACACATATTAAAATCAGGATCACACTTTCAAAATATGACAGCTACACAATTATTACAAAAAGTTCAACAAAAAGATGAGGTTTTACAAGCAAATCTTACAAATCTATTAGCAAATATGCGTGGTACTAAAGAGTACTGGTTTCGACGTCATGGAGATGTACGTTGTATGATCAGAAACCTTGGCCCATCCACTTGGTTTGTTACATTAAGTTGCGCAGAATATGCATGGGAAGATTTACATGCTTTCCTACGCATATCAAACGAAAACAAAACAAACATAGATATACTAACACCTGGAGAACTTTGTTCACAGGATCCTGTTAATGTTTCACGATATTTTCACCATCGCTTCATTGCTATGCTACATTTTATTTGTAACAAAACTGTTCCTCCTCTTGGAGAAGTGCAACACTTCTTTTGGAGAAAAGAATACCAAGCCAGAGGAGCACCACATATCCACATGCTTTTATGGATTAAAGATGCTCCTAAATTTGGTCAAGACAGTGATGCCACTGTTTTACAGTTTATTGAAAAATATGTCACTTGTGAAATTCCATCAGAATCCACAAATAGTGATCTTCATGCAAAAACTTTACAATTCCAAAGACACAAATGTGGCAAATATTGTCGTCGCAAATACAAAAACAAAGGGAAATACTACACCAAATGCCGATTTGGTTTCCCTAGACCAGTCACAAATACAGGTCAAGTGAACAACCTCATGTCTTCAGTTAGACATAGTGTTAAAGGTAAGTCACCTAAAAATACATATTGCATAAAAAGAAAAGAAGAAGAAAAATATATCAATGATTACAATGCAATCATTGCCTACTTATGGAATGAAAACATAGACGTGCAGTACATTGCAGACAATTCTATTGCAGTTGCACGATATGTCACAGCATACTTAACCAAATCAGAAAAGACAGAGCTCCAAGACCTCTGGAATGACCTGTCATCAGATAAAACAGTGTCTCAGAAATGATACAGCTTGGGCATAAAAATGCTGTCCCATAGAGAATGTGGATCCTATGAAGCAGCTGATCGATTAACTGGTACTGCATTGTATGGTAAATCTGCAAATATAGTATGACTAAGTCTTGGACCAGCTAAATCTAGAAAAAGAGTTCTAAAATCATACGAAGATATAGAAACAATAGCCAAACATGATCCCAACAGCCAAGACATTTTAAAAAACAATTTATTGGACACATACTACCCAAACAGGAGTACCACTTTGGAAACCATAAGTCTATACCACATAGCCCAAAACTACACATACAAAAATAATATAAAACCTGATGAACAAAACCGTAAATAGAAAGTGACAAACTGTGAAGGCAGCTTAGTAAAACTCAGCAAACCAAATTGAATTAATCATATCAAATTGTCATTAAAGACTACTCAACATAAAGAAGTATATCAGATGTCCCTGCTACAACTCTTTAAACCATGGAGAAAAGAAGAAGAAATACTAGATAACTATGACTCATATGAAGACGCTTTCAAAGCAAATGAAAGCAGTATAACTGATGTAAACTTTGCACAGTACAAAACAATGTTGCACAATGAACAGCAACACGAAGAAGTACTCCAGGCCCAACTAGATAATGACACTCCTGACAGTAGTCAACCATCTGTCACAGGAAGCCAAGAACCACTAGGAGACCCACTAATAGCAAATGAGGCAGAATTAGCTATGATAGAAGTACAAAACACCATGTGTCAGTATGAAGATAAAGAAGACTTAACTATACTAGAATCAAAGCTAAACAATGAGCAACGTAGCATTTTTCAAGAAGTAACAAAAGAAATTGCACATGGTGTACAACATGAAAACAAAGAATGCACCTGTCAAAATTACAAACCTATACTATTGTATGTCAGTGGTGAAGCTGGTTCTGGCAAAACATTCCTAATCAAAATCATCAGTAAGTTCATTCAACAATTCACAAACAACAAACTGTCAGCTATTGTCACTGCCCCCACAGGTTTAGCTGCCTACAACATAGGTGGTGTCACTTTACACCGATTACTACTCCTGCCAGTAGAACACCAAAACAAATTAGATTATTACAAACTTTCTGCAGAATCTGCAATGGAACTACGCAGAGTATTAAAACAAATGAAAATGCTACTAATAGATGAAGTGAGCATGGTGTCCAACCTAATGTTGGCTTTGATTCACCTCAGATTACAGGAAGTACTCAAAACAAACTATGAAGAGCTCTTTGCAGGTAAACACATTATTGTTTTCGGAGATCTTCAATTGACACCTGGAAAAGGTGAGCCTATTTTTAAAACATTAGGACCCAAACTTTGTCGTAAAACTGTTGGCAGCATTGGAAATGTCAACTTTTGGCAACATTTCCAATACAGAGAATTAACACAAAACATGCGCCAATCTGCAGATCTCACTTATGCCAACATCTTAAAAAGTATCAGAGTTGGTATACTTTCTAGAGAAGCAGAAGCAATATTGAAAACCCGGCACATTCATGCACTATATGGTGATAATACATGTGCTACAGATGTTATGGAACAATTAGCCCACAACAATGTCAATTGTATGGCCTTAATGCCAACTCTTGCAAGCTGTTTCAAATTCAATGAAATCATGCTAAGTAAAGAAATGCAACCAATAATGGAAATTAGCACCACAGACAAACTAGATGTACATGGAATGACACTACCCATGTGTGACCAAGCCACAGCAAGACTAAACAGTTTAGAAAAATCAATCTCAAACACAGCAGGCTTGGAAAAGATATTAAAATTATCCTTAAACTGCAGAGTAATGCTGAAACGTAACCTTGACGTAGACCAAGGACTAGTTAATGGAGCACTGGGTACAGTTGTTGGCTTTCAAACATACCCACGTGACAACAAAATTCAGTTTGTCAATATTCTCTTTGACAAACTTTCAGATGTTAAAAGAATAGGAAGCTCAACAGCTCGATTCCTTCTCTTCAAAGCCATGTATCTACGTAGAGAACAATTTTCTCTAACTCTTGCATACGCAGTCACCATTCATAAATCACAAGGTCTTACCTTAGACAAAGCAATGATAGATATTGGTAACACAGTCTTTAAAGAAGGCATGAACTACGTAGCACTATCACGCTTACGTACACTTGACGTCTATTTCTAATCAACTTTGATGCAAGTAAAATAAACGCTGATATTCCTTGCATTTTAGAATACAATAGACTTCGTTCACTATACACCCCCCATCTACAAACATATCCTGTTCCACAAAAAGGAAAATGTTTTAAAAGAAAACTAAATCAAACAGAAATGCAACAGGATGTCACTGCAAATCCTCCAAAAAGAGTAAAAGAAACTAAAACTTCATCAAGTACCACAATCAAAAAAGAATCAATTAGGGAAAGTAAACCAGGTAATTCTTCAAAGAAGGAAGACAAACTCCAAAAAAAGCAGTCAGATACAGAACTACATGGTCCATTTAAACTCTCAAATATAGTTGGTGTAAGTTGCTACGCAAATGTAGCAATGAATATTCTATTTCAATTACCACCAATTGTTGAGAACATTTTCACTTACACAGTGCAGACCCATTGTGTTTGCAAATGTTAGTACTTCACAGAAATGCAGCAAACAATCCTGACAACACGTATAGTGTTTTTGGAATAAGACAAGAATTGGACTACTGTGCTTTAATGGTGAAATTCACTATAAACTCACAAGAAGATCCACAATAATTTCTAATGTACTTACTACAAGTACTGGAAAACAAAAACATACCTATAAATGAAATCTTCCAGATTTCATACATGTGGAAACATGCATGCACTCTCTGCAACAATGTGACACAAGAACAAATCCCCAATGAGTGCTTTGTGTATATATCAATACCTAATTGTGAATCTGTTCCATTTCAGCAACTTGTACAAAATGCAAACCACGGTAGATTATGTTCCACCTGCAATTCAGATAATCGCTCCACGTTAGTAATACAAACACATAGTAAATACGTAATACTAATGCTTCTACGTTACAATGCAGATGGTACCAAAAACAACTGCAAGCTGACTGGATACACACATGGTGAAATATCACTTGGTAGGAAAACCTTCACAACAATAGGTATCATCTACCACGCAGGAGCCACAACCAACTCAGGACACTACACTGCATATATAAAAAGGAAATGTGGATGGTTTGAATGTAATGATAGTACCATTACTCTAAAGCAGAGATTACCAGCAAATCTTACAAACGCTTATTTAATGTTCTTAAAACCAAAATTTGATAACTAAACTGTACTTAAACCTTAAGTACACTTGTAGTAAAAAAAATATAAACTATCACAATATTCCAAAAGCTATCTACCTGCCCAAAGATGCTACAACAACTAAACAGATAAATTAGGACTACTCAAATAAATAAAAAAATAGACAGTTAGTATTACGCGAATTGGTATCTAACTGTCCCAAAATTTAGAAATATTCAAACAGATAAATCAATACCACGAAATTATATAAAAAAAATAAACAGTTAGAATACGCCTACTGGTATCTAACTGCTCCAAAACTGTACAATATCCAAACAAATAGCTAATATCTTCCTGCTCCCAAAAACTGGAACAATCCAATGTATAAAGCATTAGTCAGAAACAACAAGTAAACACTGAAAACAAACAAAGAAATAAACTGTAGCATAACAGAAAAAGGTTTTTTTTTTAATCCAACATGGATTTTTTTTCTCCCACAGACCAAATGATTGTAGCAACAAACACAGAAACTGAGCAAATTGCACAGTACTCTCGTTTGTCATCGACTAAATATGAGGTTCAAAAAAAAAGAAAAAATGTTGATTGTACAATGTAATAACTCTTTATAAAATACTAATACTAACATGCTATTTTCTTTTATCACAGAAATGACCAAGAAAAACATGGACTCCCGTTACTAAACCAAATAGTAAGTATATCATCATAAATACAACCATCGCAGCATATCACACCCATACTGGCTTATAACATTGTTCCCTATAAATTTGTTTTTGACCCAAAGTTATAAGCCACTCTGAGTGTGATATGCTGCGGTGCTTCTGGCCAGGGCATACACTCTTGGGTGCATGGCATATGACTGTGATATGCTGCAGAGCTTCTGGCCAGGGCATAGACTCTTGGGTGCATGACATATGACTATGTCACACCCATAGATTCAAGCATTGCAACCATTTTAATGTCCACGGACACAAGGAAGGTCGTAGAACACATTCAACTTGCCAGAGGACAATACGGACAGCGTCCTTAAGACACCCCCATTTTCTTTGTGTACGAACATTTCAGGACATCGCGAGTGTTCTTAGAACACTTTCAGCTTGCCAACGAACAATACACACAATGTCTCCAGGACACCCCCTGCTAACATTCCAAGACCCCACAAGTGTTCTTAGAACAATTTCAACTTCATACCTAATACATTCTGTTTATTTACGAACATTCCAGAACAGCCGTGTTGTTCTCAGACAAATTGAAAAACAACAAAAGCGTCTAGCACATAAAAAAATACAACATTGAACCTATCTTATACTCCCCCACCCTCCCCAAACACTCTTACGCACCAACACACACCACTAAATACAATTTTTAATTCAAGTTTCACCGCGCTGTCCCCGGTCGTCGGCGAATGCAAGATGGCGGGCGCGACAGAAAATCTGACGCGCCTCACACAGCACACCGCCCAATCAGCGAACACGTCGCATGTCCGCGGACATGACGCAAGCCCATGGGCCAATCGGGGTGCTGTCCGCGGAGCGAACAGGGAAGTCCGTCCGTGAAGCGAACACAGATATCACTAATTTTTTTGCCTTACATTTTGGTCATTTTTTAAAAAACTACTGGACGGATTTACACCACATTTGCAAAAGCATGCTTTCTGGACTAAGCCGCCACTCCTGCCACAAATTTGGTGTAAATCCATCCAGCGGTTCGGCTGTAGCCGTGCGCAAAGTTTTTTCCCATTATGTCTATAGGAAAAAACAAAAGTTTTGGGACCCCCCTATAACTTTGCCCCTCCTGGACCAAACCTCTCCAGACTTTGCAAAAGAATTCAGAGCGGGCCATATACTTTTTTTGCAATGTTTGGTGAGGATTCGTCCAGAGGGAGTGAAGTTATAAGCCACCCAAAAAGTGCTCTTCCTATGGAAACACCAACTTAACCATAACTACACGGACGCTACCGCGTCCATGTAATATATATAAAATGCATGCCGTAGGAAAGGCAATGTTGATGGTTAAAGAAAAAAGTTGGGAATGCGGCAATCAATGGGCGCATCGTGGCCAAATAATTAAGCGCCAGATTTATTAAGGTAGGGATGGGTGCATGCTAAAAAGCAAGGGAACAGATTTTGGATGAAGAAATGGCTTGTAGGCCAAGGAAGAGGAGACTTTTCAGAATAGCCAAGGCAGTAATCAAGGTACGCAGGATGGGCAAATCAGGAGATTCCCTCCTGTATGCTGGGCATGTAGAGTGAAAGGGCATATACAGTGAACTGGATGCATGGAAAACCCTAACACAAGACTTGTTTTGCCTCTTGGATGATAAACCGCCTTGAGCTAATAACCCTGCTGATAATCAGTGCCCCAACCTCAGGATAGCTTTCCTGGGAATGGCAGCAAAAGGACCAATGGCACTTCTCCATTCACCCCTTCTCTCCCCCTCCACTCCCCGACATCCCACTTGAGCCCACCAGGCATCCACCGCACCCACACAGCTGGATTGAATACTATACATTGGAGACCACTGCAGTTTAATTGTATTTTTTGGTTGTATGTTGTGTTTAAATGTTACCATTAGTATGCAATTCTAATAAAATGCTGTAACTATAACATCGCGAAATGCCAATAAAGAAATTTACAAAATAAAATAGAGCGAACATGTCAGAGCCAAAGGTATGTAGAGAATGGGCAATTCTCAAGAAGGGGGACAGCTCATCCTCCAGCATATATCCAACAAAGTAGAGACGGATTTGCCCAAAACAGACAGTGCATCAGATACAAGCACTGTAAACATAGCAGGCTTTGCAAATCATCATCCTGCACCCATGCAGATATGACAGAGTGCACATTGTACACACATATGAAAGCCAAGAATATGCAGGATGTACAGATCTAAACAAAGGAGGCTTGTTTTGCCTCAAGCATAGAGCCTTGTCTGTGGACAAGTTGATTTAAAACAGAGACTAGAAAGATGATACGTTTCACTTGAAGGGGACAAGAGATGGCAGACCCAGAAGGGAAAACAATTCAAGGGTAGTAGGGCACGGGTGCATGTGATCCCTAAGGGAGAGGTGTTCTCAGACAGACAAAGAAGTGGGACGGTCGTACCTAGACCTACCCAAACCAAGGATGCCAGAGCCTCTGGCGTGGTCAAGACCGACCTAAATAGGCGACCTTTTAATAAAGAGAGGGGATAGCACACCCCCGAGTATATAGCTCACAAGTGAAGGAAGGATTTTCTGTCCAGGATCAGATATCATATTTGACATGAGTGCTGGGAGTGTATCAGGCACAGCAGCAAGAAAAGATGTAAAATGGATTCACCACAGGGGGCAATTGTAGTAAGCATCATGCGGATTTAGTAACGTGCAAACACAGAATAGGTAACGACACACAGGGTAGGAGGTACCAGTTTGGTAAAAGGAAATCCATTTTTAGGAACAGAGGCATGCATGGATTTATGGTGAGGCAGCCCACAGAGCGGCCTGATGTGCTTAGAATTGTTAGCAGCACTAGACCTCAAGAAGTGCAGAGAATTGATATGGCAGGGGAGAAGAAAAATCTTTGTTTTATTAATGGACATTGGGACTGCATGTTTATGCAATAAAGGTAGAAAGGTGTTGAATGGATATCAGAAGATTGAGGGTTTTGTTGAAGACTATAAATGCTGTTTTCTTGCCTAGTGATGAATTAGTAGTTTCTGGAGGAGAGTGTGTTATGACAGTTTTTTGTTATATTTGCAAATGGCATCTGTCAATGTTTTGAGGAAAGGAGTGGATGATAAAAGCCTATGCATGATGATTTTGTTTAGTGAATTAGGGATAGAGCATTCTACTTTTTGGAATGCACCATTTGAATGCAGATGAATTCATAGTAGTATTCACAGGGCAAGATGCCCTGTGAGGTGTTTCTGGTGAAACCAGAGGTTTTGGTGTTATAAAATAAGCATAGTGTTGCACATGGCTATGTAGTCTAGTGAAAGAAAGTGGTGAGAATATCTGATAAATTCAGTTTCAGACCACAGATATTTATGGACAAAGAGGGGGGACAGGTGAACCCCATGAAATTAGAAGCAGCCATAGTATAAGAGAAAATGGCAACGTTCAATGGAAATAGACAAAAAAGGGCAGGCCATGGAGGACAGTAATGGTTCTCATAAAAGGATCTAGGTTGATTGACGTCGCTGATGATGACATATCTAGAAAGAGCTTAAAGAAGTTTGAAGTGGTGTTTTCTTTAGGGACATCACACACTAAAGATGAAAGAAAAGGAAACATTTTATTGCATATGGCAAT
Source organism: Ambystoma mexicanum (assembly GCF_040938575.1). Taxonomy (NCBI): domain Eukaryota; kingdom Metazoa; phylum Chordata; class Amphibia; order Caudata; family Ambystomatidae; genus Ambystoma; species Ambystoma mexicanum. The sequence continues at coordinate 228,251,752 of NC_090927.1, read as the reverse complement.
AATGTAGCAGCATTTAGTATAATTTTAGAAAGACTGGAGAGAGTGCCAAAATGTCAGGTGGGCTATGGGCATTTTTGGCATGGGTCCAGAAAAATGTACTTGGAGAAGATGAAAATGAATAATTCACTTTAAACAGTATGTGAATAAGGAGCTCAGGTTAACAAATTGAGGTCATTTGGATGAAATAAATAAATAAATAATGAATGAATGAATGAAAGGAAACATGAATAAATAAATGAATGGATGAATGAATGATTGGACATTAAAAGAATAAAAAGCATAAATAATTTTAGAAAATTCAGATTTTGAAAAAATAATAATAAATGGCACCAATGAATTGGGCCAAAATTGAAAAAGTAGTGCATTTCAACGAAAAAGAATGATGGGATTAAGAATGGACCAAAGTGGTAAGGTTGACCAAAATTAAGTTAACCGTACAAGGAAAATTTTGTACAGAGCCAATGTAAGAGAACATACAAGGGTAGGTAAAATAACATTATTTAAATGTATTTTATTGTGTTGGTTAAGATTTTATAGATAAAGATCATGGACCTTTCTTGAACCTAGGAGGAATGTCTGCATGGCCTTAATAAGGGAAGAGACAGTTTATTACAACAAAGGTGATTGCTAGTGAATAGGGAGAGAAGAAAAGATGTGAGTATGGGTTCACACCACAGGGTGTGGACACACTGTTGATCATTGTTAGGAGTAAGAAGGCCCAGGTGAGTACAGAAAGAAAAAAAAGTACAGTAGTTAGGGATATAGTGTTTCAATTATATAGCCTTTTTTCCTGAGATAGGTGCAAACAGGTGAGAGCATGAGAGTAGCATATAGATGCAAGCATGGCCACCTCAGACATTGCAGGATATAGAAGACATCAAATCAAAGGATGCGTAACTTTTTTTAAATTTTTGATAGTTGGCACGGTGCCAAGAAGGGTAGATTTGACAAACAGATAGGAAATATTAGGATAGGCAAAACAATGTAGTTTCATGATAAAGGGCCTCATTACGACCCTGGCGTTAAGGGTTTAACGGCGTCGTAAAAGGTGTCGGCGCCGTTAAACCCTTAACGCCTGATTACGAGTTCCCTTTGCGGGACCCGACCTTAATGCCTGCTTTTAGCAGGCGTTAAAGTAGGGTGCCGCAAAGGGACCTTGGTGCTAAGTACGGTGCCGCAATTTGCGACACCGTACTTAGCGCCTTCCCCATTCCCATTGAGCCCTATGGGGCAAAAATGGGAATGGGGAAGGGCCCATGGTGAATGGGGAATTACCGCCCCGCCAACCTTGGAATGGGGCAGTAATTCTGCCATTCACCATGGCGGACCCAGGCATGGACCATGGTGCTAATAGCACCATGGTTTAGCGCCGGGGACGTAATGCGGCACAAAATGTGAAGGCACGTAGTAAGAATCAGTGCCAGATTCCAGAAAAACAGGGGTAGGCTAGATTGGTATGGGGTTAAAAGGAGACAATGGCGAAGTGTCTATTGTGTCTCAAAACAGGATGGAAACACATCACAAAAAGGAAATGACCGCGGTCCTACACGATCGAAAGGGAGATGGACAAGGAAAGTAGAAGTACATTCAGCTGAGCAGTAGAAGCATGTTCAGCAAAGCAGAGGAAGCACCTGCAGCAAAGCAGAAGAAGCATGTTCTGCTAAGCAGACGAAGACCATTCAGCTAAGTGGAGAAAAAGAATAAGTATATGCCTAAATGTTGTACAGGTCCAATAAACAAGTGTGTTCTTACGTGCACTAGCTAGTTAAAGAAAGCATAATAGTTAAATGGGCTGAAATTAGTGAGAAACAATTCTAGTAAACATTTTTTGTTAGTAGCAAGGAGAAAGGGTTTATGATTGGCAAGAAACCTGGCTCCCCTGCCATGGTATATCTGTTTATGTTGTCTGTCTGTTGTTTATTATTTTTTGATCCCTTAGTCTGAAAATGTTGACGTAAAGAAAAAAACAATGTCCTCTGAAGGTATATACAATTTTGTGATAAAAGGACAAGCCCTTAGAAAAATAAGGGCAAATACTAGACACAGGTGAATGTGTTATTGAAAACACACCAGGTCCCAGCATTAGACAGTGTGCACATGAGAGAAAGCAAATATGTATCCAGAGAAAGAAACAAACAGTTACAAAAATATGATGTTGTTTGTTTAGAAGGCAGGGATGTTTGAAAGTAATGGCGATTGTTTATAAGGAAGGAATGTTTATAAAAGGTAACACAAAAAGGGGTTTTAAAGGGTTGGGTTGAAAAGAAAAGTATTGATGATAGAGACATATTTATTTTTCAAAGGAAACTCATTCAGTGTTATATTACAGGTGGACAGAGAAATACCTATATACTCAGAGAATTAGCGGCATTTGAACCTATGAGCAGAAAGAAAGGTCGAGGGACCTAACCAGATGCCCATACACAGACGTTTCTGCTGTGCAGCTGTGACAGTGGACAATGTTCCTGTAAAAACTCCCATATTCTTGGATCCCCCAAGAAGTGGCCGAATGCCCCCATATTTGAATTGTTCCTTGCAACTATCAAACTACCTTGCCATAAATGAAATGCTAAAATATGAGAAAAATAATGGACTAAGTGGCCCATGCATTGTATGACCCAGGAAAAATACATTCGGGTGGAAAATTTGTTAATCCATGATTAATGAAGAAGACAGGAAAATGTATTTGTAAAAATGCAAATGGGGAAGACAATGGGGAACAAGGAACTGTTGTGAAATGGGAATGACGGAAAAAATGTGGAGCATAAGCTACACGTGAACAATGTGTTAAAAACGGGCTGGTGGGTTACCTCAAAGAGTGACCCTCTCTCAAATTCTCATAGTGGCTGTAAAATTTATCTGAGGCATATAGTTAGTTGAAAGTTAATTGGGTAATGAAAATAGACTCAAATAAAAGTAAGCAAAGGTATTGTCTAGAGACACATACATTTTTAGATTAGAAGAATATAATGTGTTAGTACTAACATTGTGGAAATGTTTTTAGGATGCCTCAGATTGAAATAAAGGGTGATTAGACTAGAGATGTGTAGGTACACTGCAAGTTGAGGAGGGTGGACATGGGTGTAGTGGTAAGTATTGAGTAAGTGACTAAATACAATACAGAGGGGGGAGTGTACAGAAGGTAGTCCCACCCACTGCCACTCAAACTGAATGTATAGGACATAGACCCCCCTCCTCCAAACTGAATGCAGACAGCTTGTCGGGTTGGTCAATGACTTTAATACTGCGAAAATTAGAAATGTGGTGCCTTTCAGAAAAGCACTTTGAACAGTAATCTATTTTGTGGGGTCAGAATGTCACCCCAGCAAGAGGGTATGTTTAATAGTATACATTTATCATAGATACCACATTTCTAGGCTTCAAATTAAATAGGAACCAAGTTATGATTAACTCTGAGATGGTTCTGGGCATACAAATAGTGGATTTCTGTAAAATCATGCTGACATAACGAAATAATTACCTCATATGAGTTCATTGAGGCAAGGAAAAATCCAGACAGTTTGTTCAGACTTCTAATTACAATTATTTGATAAGTGACACACTTGGTGTTCAAGGCAAGGTAGCAAAAGTACAGACATCTGGTCAGATAGCAACAGTTGCAGAGTTCACACGGAGGGCACACAGCTGATGCCCATACTTGGGCTTCTGTGACAGGGAGACATGGTGCTGCTTGCTAAAAATATCCAAGAGTTGATGTTAGTAATGTTCTTTCTTGCGACATCAAGGAATTCCTTTTAAAGGTCAGGAATGTCTCACACAATTTAAATTATTTGCGTGCGTAGATATGACATGGGTGCTTGGTGAGTGACAGTTCGGTCAACCAACCCTAGAAGGGGAAGGGGTTTGTCTTTGGGTACCTAAACTAATGCATCATGAAAAAGAAAGCTGTGCCAACTGCAAAATATATATATAAGCAGGCAGAATTCAGAGCTTATTTGAGAATTGTTGGAGTCCCTGGTGTATGATGACTGTTGTCTCCTGCTTTGCTGTACCCTGAAGCATTAAGAAGCCTTTGAAATCCAGATTTGCCTGTTTTCATACTTGGTCTCCAGAATGTCTTTCCTGATCCAGAGATATAAAGACCCTAGGGGGGGAGTTGGGCCCTCCTGTACAGTGCTGTTTGGGAGGGATTGAAGCAGCTCAAGCGTGGTGGCCACATTTCCCTAGATAGGGTGCGCTGTCAAGCAAAGGTCAAGGCAAGGTTTGTTGCAGTTAGAAGAGATGCTTTGAAGAAGGTCAAATTGTGAGGGCCACCAGGGTCGGTTCGACAGTGGTTTCAACAAGGAAGGTGCTGGTGAATAGATGCACTGTTCTACTGGGGAGGAAAATTGAGAAATTAAAATTGTATGTAGCCACCCGTTCCTGCCACTGCAGTATTATAGTGACTAGACCCTTTAACCAGCCATGTTTAAACAGCGTTTCTTGCTTTTGCGAGGCAGACACTTTAGCCTAGTTTGTTGGAAATGCTCACTTTCTCATCTCTCGCTTCTATCATGCTTCCCTTTCATCATATGCAAATGCAACCTAGGGTCTAGCTTTCTTAAGACAACTGGCACAGCGGAGTGGAGGTCGTCACATCGCTAATGTTCCTGATTGCCTCAAAGTGTATGGGAATCTTTAAGGAGTGTATAATTATAAATATAATTTGTTATTTACAACGGACTTAATACCGAAGAGGTTTCTAAGCCCAGACCTGAGATTCAAACCTGTGTTGCTCTGCGTCGTCTTGCTTCCAAAATGAGCATGTGGCCACTGAGCTATATTACCCATGTAGGCACCTTTGCTGAGTTACGACAGGTTGACCTCACTGATAACACTGGCTTACATGAAACAGCGCAGCTGGTGTCAAAGGCTGATATGATGAGGCTTTGTTCTTTGCTAGCAGGATGGATTCAGTGTGCAACTAGGACCTGGTAGGACCACCCCATACATTGGAAAGTATGGGCCCTGGTGGGTATAAAGACTGGGAAGCTCGGAGGGAAAGGAACGCTCAGACCTTTGTGTCTCATGTTGCGGTAGGGTTGGTGCTATTGTTGGGTTGCGGAAGTCACTGCTTTCTACTAATAAAGGGTTCCCTAATCCACCAGATCCTTTTTCCTTGACACTATGCAATCGGTTCGATTACGTGCTTGAGTAAGTGCAGGTTGTGAGGTCCAACAGGGCGATTCGATAGTCAGTTTGATTGCAAAGGTACTGGAGACTGGAAGTGCAGTTTGAGTCAGCGGTTCGATGCAGCATCGGTTGGTCCTGGTTTGAGGGTCCACCACTGTTGGTTCACCTGGTGATTACGATCAGCAGTGAAGTAGCTGATGGGTCGAACAGCGGTTTGAAGGCACCTGATGCAACATGGGGCTTTGAATTCCAGCTGAGGCAATGATGCGCTCAGCCAGTATGGTATTGTATTGAACAAAGAAAATGAATTGTTTGTAATATTGTTTAGATTTTCTAAGTATTAGTTTGAAGTACAAGTCAATAAAATGGTATACAAATTGCAATGACTTAATGATTTTGTAGTTGGAGAGGGAATTCAGTGAGGGCTAGCAATAGTGGGGGGAAAGAGGGGAAAAAGGGGTGTATTCTGGAGTTTCGGACTGGAACAATATTGTGTAGTAAACTGCCCTAATCAAGACTCCACAAATACATCATACAGACATAAATTAATACTAAGGTAACCAGACAACTTTAGTTTTACGGGGCTCCCTTTAAACCAACAGTGTTTTTATTTAAAAACACTGGCTCAGTTTTTGGGAAAAGGAGGGTGACCACTGACAAATTCACAGCTGTAACTGAATACATGGCCATGTGTCGCTCACCAAGTAACCAAAATATATCAATCAAATAAACATAATTACATTTTGGAAACTTTACAATAACACTTTTGGCTCAAACACCCAACCTTTCATTTAGCTGCTATATGCATTGGCTGCCACATACATTAACTGATTTTGCAACTTGGCCTTTTTCGCTCTTTTTAGGAAAGTTGAATCTGGGTGTTCTTGCATTCCTGCTGTGTTTAAAAACGTGGCCTTTTTCCCTCTTTTCAGGAATGTTGAATCTGGTTGGCATTGTGGTAACTGTGGTACTGTTAACTTGTCTCATTAGGCTCTCACCCACTCTCTAGGTCCCCAAACCGCTGGGAGTGACTTTGTACTGCTGAGTGTACCTGTTTGCCCCTTCTGTGTGTTCCCACTGTGCGCATCCTGTACGGTGTGGTGCTGGGCTGTGCATCCCTCCTCTCTCTTTCACTCCCTCCTTCTCCTTCTTCTACCTCGTGCCCTTGTAGAGGAGGTCCCAAGTACAGGCCCCACTCCAACCGTTCATTTTGAAGTACCAGGAACGTTCACGCCAAAGTATGTGACGTATGATGAGCAAATAAACCAGCAAAGAGGGGTTTACCGCAGTGGGGCTCTGTCCAGTACCCATCAGAAGAACAATGCCTATTGAAGTACCAATACCAAGGAAAACATGGACAGTAAGGTACCCATTGAGACGAAATGAAGAAGTACAGTTCCTGAAGGAGCCAAAAAGGTCTTAATGGAAGATGAATGGTGACATCATAAGAACCCGGACTGACTCACATATAGAAGGTATAATGACCAGAGAATGACATAAAGAGATGAAACGCAATGGACAAGGGACATCGTGAACCTAAAGTGAAAGAACGATGACAATGCAAGAATATAATGCTGTGAGCATGACGAAGATGTTCAACCAGTTTATATGCTTGGAATCGCAAGAAAGCTAAGAAAATCGTGCGGCTTGCTATGCTTAGTAGAAGACAGATTGCTGCAAGCACTAACTATGCATATCTACCTCAAAAGAAGCACATTATATAAGTATACTTCCACTATGCACAAGAAGCAGAATCAACCAAAGGTTATTAGAGGCCACACAAGGAGAGCTTCATATTTAGCAAATCGAGAATAAGCGGCAGAAACGAAACTCAGCAGAGGCAAATCGAGCCAAAGAAGCCAAGGTCATATCAGTTTAAATAGACGAACAGTAGCTACAATTAATTGAAGCGAAGAACAGAATATCCTGCTTCAGACAGGTCAAGATAAGAAACTGAAGGCAGGTGGTGGATAAAATGAGAATCAAATACACGAATTACATGAAGAAGAGGCAAATTCACAGTGTCGGAATCACGTGACCAGCCGAGCGAGAGGAAGTGAGACTTACATACCTACGCATGGCAGTGGGCCGGGCGAAGATATCAGAACTTTGACAGACAGGAGATGCAGTCTCGAGGCCAACCACAGTTTAATAATTGACAAATGGCCACTAAAGTGATGATTGATTGTAACAATAATTGGAGGAAGGCCGGGGGAGCTAGGGGCACCCAGCACCTGGCCGACCTTTCTGCGTGCTGCTAAGCAAAGTGGGAAAGTATGAGTGGGGTTGGTGCCAACCCAATCATAATGGACCAAGTAATCTAGGGTCCTATAGTTAGCAGAACCAATGGGACGTCATACTTTTAGTGACGTCTACAGTAGCTATTTTGAAGAAAGGGCTTTGATGCCCCACCTGACAGTGTTTATCCAATCCCCTTACTCTGTTACTATATACAGATATAGTACCTATATTAAAGTTACTTTCTTAGAACCAATAGAATTGCATGCCAACTTTTAAGCGTTAAACGTCAATGATGGTGAGTTTTTAGTATAAATTACATGTTTTTTATGAAGTTCGTTGGTGTTGTGAAGTGAGAGAGAAGATCACGCATCCACTGATATTCATATGACTCCCCGTTTTTTGTACTTGTCATTAAACGGACTCCCTTTGCCAAACCATTGAGTTGTCAGTATTGATTTGATGCTTGAGTATACATCTGCATCCCCATCCACCTCACGGTTACTGCTATTCCATCTTAAAGTGGTATTGTGCAAACCCCAGCTCTATGGGCCAGTTGGGGGTCTTGGAGCACATCCTCTATGGTGCTCTCTGTCTCCCCATCTTCTCTAACTGCTACTCTATCTCCTATCCTATCCCTCTCACTAAGTCAGGAAGGAAGAAGTTCAAGAGGGACATCCTGATCTTCAAGCCAGGGATCCCTATCACTGATACCTACATCAGTGCTTCCTCCAGACAGACTCTCACCAACATCCTCTTTGTCGTTCCTTCCCCAGACCTATGGTCCCCTCATATGCTCTCTGTTCTCTCTCCTTTCTCCTCCTAACCCATTAATGGTGGCACTCAGTGGGGGGGGACCTCTTGGCCTCCTTCCACTCCTCCAAGACCATCATTAATGTCTATCAGAATGGTACCGTCATGATACAGGGCCATCAGCCCAATCTCCTACTTTTCAATAGGCGTCTCCCACGTCTTATCAACTTCCTTCCATCTCCTGCTACTCCTAACAGCACCCTCTCTGACTTCTCCACCACCTCCTTCTTCCACCGCCTCTCTGGCACCCTCCTTCTCTTCTCTGGCTACTATGCCACCTCCTTCTACCACCTCTGCTCACTCTCTGGACCCTCTCCCACTTCAGCAGGGCATACCTTTATGTCACTACTCTCAGCTCTTGCTCTGCTGACAAACACTCCTCTGAAATTTCTCACCTCTTTCAAGAACTTGATCTCAATGTCTTCGCTCTCACCGAGACTGGTTCACAGTCAGCTCTGTCACAAGTTTTGAAACTCCTCCCTGATAGCAACAAGATCCTCTCTGAACCCAGAACCAACCATCCTGGAGGGGGAGTAGCTCTGATCTTTCCGGAGTGGGTTCCTGCTTCTGTCATTCCTATGCAGGCTTACTCCTCCTTTGAATGTCTGGTCTGCAGGCTCTCTATCTCCCCTCTTCCTTTCAGAGTGGGTTGACCTCTCCTCTTCTCTTCTTGCATCTACCTCTCATCGTCTCCTCCTCTGAGACATCAACATCCACCTGGATGCTTCTAATCCCTCCTCTGGGCTCTTCTTCAACCTCTGTAATACTCTCTCTATTTCCATTTTACCCTCGGGAATGACACACTCTGCCGGGCACACCTTGGATGTTCTCATCTCCTAAGACATTCCCCTCTCAATCCCTCTCACTACTGCTCTCACTTGGACTGACCACGTTCTGCTCTCCTCTCACCTGACACCCTCTAAGCCCACCCAAGCACTGCTGCCTACCTTTTCGGTCATTCGGTCCATGAAGCGTGTGTCAGTGGATGCTTTTTCTGCTACTTTCTCTGCTCCTCCCATACCTGCGGCTGACTCACACTCTGACACAACCCTCTCTAACCTGCATCTTTTTATCTCCAACACCGTGGACATCCTTGCCCCTGTCATGAGAATCCGTCTGAAGCCTACCTCCAAGTGCAACTCTTAGTATGACTCAGACCTCGCCACCCTGAAATGCAATTGTAGGCTGGCTGAGAGGAAGTGGCGGCCTCTAACAACACAGCAAGGAGCTGGCCAATGCTACTGCAGTCTCCGCCTCTCCTGTTCCCTCCCAGGCCCTCTGTAAGGCTCTGGCTTCTCTCTTCACCACTAAATCTCAGGACATCCTGTCCTCTCTCTCCTCTTCCTCTCCTTCTCCTCCTCTCTTCTCCTCTTTCTCTCTGACTACACCTGATAAGGATTCTAGACAAGTCAATGTATGAATGTGTCATCAAACAGGTGCTCCCCTGCTCCTCCAGAACCATCAAAGAACATATTGGCACCCTCCCTCCATCCTTGGCCGATTTCTGCAATCACTCTTTTGCTTCTGGAATTTTCCCCTCTCTCCTCAAGCACTCCCTTGGTCACCCCCTCCTTAAAAAGCTTTCTGCCAATCCTACCTGTCTGGCAAACTACCACCTAATCTCTATCACTCCTTTCCTGGGAAAATTCCTGGAAAAGCTGGCCATCTCCCAGCTTCCTCTCCACACTGAATCTGTTGGTTGTCTCCATGACCATCAGTCTGGTTTCAGAGCAGCCAGAGGCACAGAAACTGCTCTCCGGAACACCCGTGTATATCTGTTCTCTAATCTCAATTCAAGTCTTCCTTCTGTCCTCATCCTCCTTGACCTTTACTACGCTTTTGACATGGTCCCTCATGCCATCTTGATCAATCAATTCTGTGGGAACATGGGCATCATGGATCAGGTCCTTGAGTGGTTGTCATCCTTCCTCCGGGGCCAACCCTTCCAGCTCCAACGTGGGTCCTTTCTCTCCACCACCTTTCTCTCCACATATGGTGTTGCCCAGGGCTCTCACCTCTCACCCTGGCTCTTCAAGGTCTACTTGGCACCTGTGGTCCACCTTATCTCTACCTTCTCCTCTAATATTCAGTGTTATGCAGATGAGACTTAGCTCTCTTTCAGGCTCCCTTCAGCCTCCTCTCCACTCTTGCTCATTCCTGACTCTCTCTCTGCGATTCTGGTTTGTTGCGCCTCCAACAATCTCTGCCTTAACGCCAGTAAGACTGAGATCCTTCTCATTGGGGGCCCATGCTCCCGCTTTCCCTCTCTCACTATGGCCACCCTCCTTGGGCCCTTCTTCCTTCAACTTCCTGTAAGGCAAAAGACCTTGGTGTCATCTTCAACTCCACTCTCTCCTTCTCTCCTCACATCACAGACCTTGCCAAGAATGTCCACTACCAGCTGCACCTCTTCAGAGATATTCTTTTTCTTGCTTTCGTCCAGAATCTCACTGTCTCCAGAGCCCTGGTTCTCTCTACGCTGGACTACTGCAACAGCCTCTTTATCAACCTGCCTTCCTTTACTCTCCGCCCTCCGCCCTCTGCAACTTGCGTCGGGACAACCTGCCTCCAGCACAGCCACTCTGCAAACTGAAGTGGCCATGGACACAGAACGGCGCTGCCGCCTGCTGCTTTCTTTCTCCGGGCGGTTCTGCAGCCCTGGCTCCTTTTGAGCCTGCAGGTCGAGCTGTAACGCTCTGACACCTGGCTTCATTCAAATGCTAATGCTTTGTTCCTGGGGTCGTGATGGTCATGTTTGCAGTTAAAAAACCGTGTCCATCACCTCCCAAGGACAAACCATTTGCATTTCAAATAAACCAGGAATTACGAGCCATTAAAAAAATGTTAATTAAAAAAGGGGCGGGCCAAACGTGAATAACATTGTGACGTCATCACCACCTTGTGGGCAAGTGTGCTGCGAAAGACTATCAAAGAGTTGGCCACCCTAACGCTGACTGGTGGCCTGGCTACCCCCAGAGTCTCATTAGGTACCAGGCTCCTCCATGACTAGTCGCCCCTGCCCTGCCGCCGTGCCTACCGCACACTTAGGGGGCTGTAAAACTTGCCCTACAGTCCCCTGCCTCCTTGCACTTACCCTGAGCCGTGCTGCACTGGCTGCACTTATTGAGCAATGCTGACCTGATTGCACTTCCCCTTCTCCCTCCCCCTCTGCACTTTACGCTATCACACTTGCACAATCTGAATGACACAAGGCCTAGTAAGATCGTTTGTTTTGTCCTCCCGCTGTCTTCCCGCCCTTGTCTTGTTGCGCCTAGAAACACTTGTGTACAGGCGCGTCATAAATGACTTCTCATATCATATCACAGAGACTGCTTGAGAAAGGTCTTCATTACAAGGCCTGAACTAAGAATCAGAGCAAAAAAGGTCCTTTGTTTTAACAATGTTTACAGTCACAGCCAAATCCGCAGAGTTTATATCCAGGGAAGTGATGCAAATTTGACTCCTACTTTTATGTTGTTGGCCGTTTATTTATTTATTTTTAAAATCGGGTCACACTAATGCTTGCACGCAAGCACATACTACCTAGGTACAGTGGCTAACATAGACATTTGCTGGGACTAGGTTGAATGAGCAACATGAGCGTCCACACTGGACAGATGAGCAACTTGTATATTGTGCAGCCCATGCTTCACTACCCTCTGCAAATTGCATTTGCTTGTGTTTGCTTTTGTTTTCAATGTACATCTGATCGGGAAGATAGCTTAGGGGCAACGTGCTCGCCTTGGAAGCAAGACAGCACAGAGCAGCACAGGTTCAATCCCCAGTCTGTGCTTAGAACCCTGTGAGTATTAAGCGCGTTATAAATATCATACATTTCAAATTATTTTATCATAGGATTAATTGTATCAAACAAGGAATGCTTAACAAATACAACTGACAGTACAAGACAATGTTCAAGATCTGTGCAAATACACTTAGTTGGGCGACAGGCCGTAGAAAAACATGTTCTTCTGTGGTTGTTTTGTTTCAATAACTTGCCTTGAAATTGTTTCTTGAAAGTTGACCGTTCAGTGGCTCTGTTAAGTCTCCCAGTCTCCGGTTGACCAACTCCTAGTTTGGTGATTGGCCGGTGAGTTCTGAATAGTGAGTGGGCTTCTAGCGGCTAGAAGTTTAATCTGCACGACTTCATCCAATTCTAACGCCTCTCATTTCCAGGGGCGCACGTTCACACCATTGATAGCAGCAGAGTAGTGCTCAGTGGAGGAGCTCGGATATAACTACATTTTCTGAAGAGGAATTTTAAGTAAAAAATGTAGACTTGAACCACTACCTGCAAAGAAGTATATATTACCAAAATATTTTTTAGTGTTATTCTCCTATAAAATAATGCCATCTTGACTGTTAATCACTTAGGGACTCTTAACTTAAAAAAAGGAGTAAAATACTCCCTCGTCAAAATCTTAATTGGAGCCCTGGTTACAGCGAAGACGTAGTGTCTTCCTGTTGGCCAACCAATGCCCGTGATCCCTGCTAAAAATACCGCTCTCACGAGAGCGCACTGGTGAGCGTGGACACATTCACACGCCTGCAGCATCCATGACCACCCGGCCGAGGAGGCCTCTGGGGGCGACAGGCGTGTCCTCAGCGAGGGGGTGACACCTGTGCAGTGGGACTGGGAAGAGACCACTGCCCTTTTTCACATGTGCCACCGAGCAGCTGCCACCGTGGGAAGTCAGCAGCCCCGGGCCCCGAATAGATGCTCCCTTTTTAGGAAAGAGGCCTAGACTTTTATCAACTTCTATAGCCCTCAGCCCTGCCCTCACAATCAGGAATCACGGTATCCAAGCAACCACTGCAAGGTACCTAACATGCCGCGCGTCATCTCCGGAAGGGGCGATACGGCGATGCCACATCATGTCGCCGTCCCATGCGGGATGTGTTTAATTCTACTACTTATTGCGGTACAGCGGTAGTATTTCAGAAACTTGGTACTGCTACAAATATGATGAGCACTACGACCCGAATGCGAATATGTTTCACCGCGGCAATGTTTGTTCCAGCCCGAGCAGTAGTTCGCATCACTAAAAGTGCCTGAAAGAATGTTTTTTGCCCTTTGCGGTATTTTTTTGCCCTGGTGGCGCTGATTGCACTTGTGCAGATGTACAGTTGCGCCCACCGCCCCTTGCCATATTTGATTGCAAGAGGGCAGCTGAGCAGAGCTAATGGCAGGGGTGCAGAAATGACGCCAGAAAACGCATTATCTGTGCTAACAGGGCAGACAACAAATCATTCTTCCACAAATGTGAGCTTTTGGGACTCAGCCAGCAGCTGTCGAATTGAAACGACCGATTCATTCCCAAACTGTTCCTATGTATTTTCAATCCCAAACCCAAAACCGAGATTTGACACAGGCCTCCGTGAATATGGCTCACCACACGCACGAGCACGTTTCAGAAATAACCCCTGCAGCCGTCCATTTGCCTTTACTGCCAATTATTCTTTGCGCATGCACCCCAATGCATTACTCCTTATCCCCACAAATTGGCATGACACAGAATTTCAAATGGCAAACTTGGCCGCAGTTTTATTTCCATGACAACAGAATTATTTGTACACATTTGTGAACTTCATTCTGTCCGTGTGGCGCTTGCTTGCCGGATTTCCTTTGCTTCCCCCTATACTTGGTATAGTAGGCCCCCAACTCCCCCGACCCATTGTACCTGTTCCAATCCTGCCCGTGCAGGTGTCCGTGGATGGGGAGAGCGCCGTTTGTTTTTGGGGGAAGCTGAGCCTTATTTGTCCCTACCAGACGCCCCCGCCGTTTAGGCCCCCAAGAGGCGCTGGTCCGGAAGAGCGAAGACCCATTCCGTTTCCTTCTGGCTCGTCCGGAGTCTATCCTTTGTGCTTGGTTGCCCAAACACCGCCAACTTGTCATATCCTGGCCCGGGTGTCCTGCGACAGCAACGCCCCCGGTCTCCTGCTTCTTGCTTGTATTTCGTGGGTGGGTGGGTGGAAAACGAAATTTCTTCCACCTGCGAGGCGGCAACCGGGTCCCAGTGCAGGAGCGAGATGCCTGGCACCCCGGTCCCGCCTGCTTAAATCCGGATGGCCCCGCCCCATTTCCTTTGTTCAGCCCTTCGCGGGCTTTTGGGCCATCAGGCCTTTGGCGCCGTTCCGCCCCTCGCCTCTTTGGCGCCGTTCCGCCCCTCGCCTTTTGACCCCCAGGGGAGGGTCCCAGGTCCTGGCGGCATGACCCCGCAGGGGTTACCCTGCTGCCTCCTCCATTTTGAGCTGCTTTTTCCGTCGTCAGCTCCATAACCCCTGCAGCCGTCCATTTGCCTTTACTGCCAATTATTCTTTGCGCATGCACCCCAATGCATTACTCCTTATCCCCACAAATTGGCATGACACAGAATTTCAAATGGCAAACTTGGCCGCAGTTTTATTTCCATGACAACAGAATTATTTGTACACATTTGTGAACTTCATTCTGTCCGTGTGGCGCTTGCTTGCCGGATTTCCTTTGCTTCCCCCTATACTTGGTATAGTAGGCCCCCAACTCCCCCGACCCATTGTACCTGTTCCAATCCTGCCCGTGCAGGTGTCCGTGGATGGGGAGAGCGCCGTTTGTTTTTGGGGGAAGCTGAGCCTTATTTGTCCCTACCAGACGCCCCCGCCGTTTAGGCCCCCAAGAGGCGCTGGTCCGGAAGAGCGAAGACCCATTCCGTTTCCTTCTGGCTCGTCCGGAGTCTATCCTTTGTGCTTGGTTGCCCAAACACCGCCACGCCACTGAGTGGGTTCTCGCCCACTGTGGCTCCCCTTCCTTCTGTCTCCTTCCCCTATTCCAGTAATTTGGTAGAGATGTCGCAAAAAAGAGCCCCGCTTCCCTCGTGGACAAGTTTTCATCCGTCCGTTCGGAAGCACTCGGGTGTTTTCCCCTCCATCAAGCCATGCCTGGTCTGATGGAAACCCCTGCCCCTGCAGAATTTTGCAACGGCCCTGTACAGCTTCCTCCTTGACTTCTCCACTGCTGCATGGCTCTCTGCCCCCTTCCATTGCGCCCGGGGAATACCTTTCGACCAACCAATTTCAGTTTCGCCCAACTGCGCTGCTATTTCTTGCAATGAGCTCGTGATGTCCCTCAGCCGGACACCCCTCCCCAGGCTGGTCAGGTCGTTCCCTCCCAATTGTATTACCAACACCTCTGGCTTCTGCCGCCTACTACGCAATTTCCATAGTTGCCCCTCTAGCTGAGCCCACTTCATCCCTGGCACCCCGTGCCACTCACTCTTGAATTCGCCGGCCGTCAGCGCCTCCTGCTGCTGAATCCAGCTCGCATTAGCCTTTGAGGTGCATGAGTGCCCCACTACCTACACGGTACGTTTCCTCCTTCCTTGTGCTGCTGGGAAATGACAAAAAGGAGGGAACGGCATGGTTAACTTATATTCTTGCGGGCCTGATATATCGTTTGTAACATCCTGAAGACCATCTCCCCAATTTTTTGATATCTGCCCCTACCACCTTTCCATCTTGTTCCACCTTAACCAGGGTGGGCCAGCTCTGGGACACTTCTGCCCCTGCCACCTTTCCACCTTGCTCCGCCTTAACCAGGGCGGGCCTGCTCTGGGACACTTCTGCCCCTACCACCTTTCCATCTTGCTCTACCTTAACCAGGGTGGGCCTGCTACGGAACACCCCCGCCCCTGCCACCTTTCCATCTTGCTCCACCTTAACCAGGGTGGGCCAGCTCAGGGACACCTTCTGCCCCTGCCACCTTTCCACCTTGCTCCGCCTTGACCAGGGCGGGCCTGCTCTGGGACACTTCTGCCCCTACCACCTTTCCATCTTGCTCCACCTTAACCAGGGTGGGCCAGCTCTGGGCCACTTCTGCCCCTGCCACCTTGCTCCGCCTTAACCAGGGCGGGCTTGCTACGGACCACCTCTGCCCCTGCCACCTTTCCATCCTGTTCCCCTTAACCAAGGTGGGCCTGCTACGGGACACTTTTGTCCCTGTCACCTTTCCATCTTGCTCCCTTTTCACCAGGGCGTGCATGCTGTGTAACCACTTTTGTCCCTGCAACCCTTCATTCTCGCATTGGAATGATCTCGCTTTGGAACCACCTTCGTAAACCACTCTTTGAGTCTCACCACTCCCCCAACCCTTCAAATCTGCAGGTGTTCCTGGCCGAGGGCCAGAGCTCCCCACCCAATTTATCTTCGCTCTGCCTGCCCCTGCAGGATTTACCATGTTCGGAGAGCGCCGTTCCTGCCGAGTGAAGTTGAACTGTACCTTTTGTTACCCATTAGCTGTCCATCATCCCCATGAAATCCTCTGCGGATTGCTTGCCCTTGCAGAACTTCGCTGAGCTCTCATCATGACCGGAAGGGGCTGAGCCATTCTCCTTTTTACCTAGGCCACTTTTCCTTCTTCCGTCCCTCTAGCACGACAGGGCTCCCCTGTCGTGGACCCCAAAGTTAGCAGACCCGTACCTCTCTCCAGCATCAATCCCCCTGTTACTTGATCCCCCCCCCCGGAAGGATGAAGGTTGGCTTGGCCTTGCTGAGCTGTTCAAAAATCCCCGATACCACTGACAACCCTGTCCCCGGCGCCTTGCTTAACCCTTGTTTTAGCGAGTGGGACCTCTCCTGTTTCTCCCTGTAGCCTGTACGCCTGTTAAACGACCCCAATCGTACCTTCCCAAAATCTTGCTGACCCCAGCGCCAGGCCAAAAGCCCTTGTTTTACTTTAGTAGCGGGTTGATATCATTAAGGCTATACAACCCCAACAGCCTGCTGACCTAATCTCAACCCCTGTTCCCTTGCCCCCGGCTTAACCCCTTTTTATTAATCGTATCCAACCTACTGCCCTATCCCTATGGCGTTATATTGCTCCAAATCGCGAGCCACTGTGTGCACAGCATGGCCCGTTAGGTAATTTTCACTGCTACTATCAATCGAAACTCCTCATCCTCCAATCTTTTGTCCTCAACCCTTGGCGCTATGTTGTTCCATTTCAAGCGGCACCTGCGCCCGCTCAATCGTCAACCCAGGTACTTGCACACCCAATCAACTTGGCCCTCCTCGTGGGCGTCTGCGTGCTTCCCCTGTTGCCCAACTGTATTAGTAGGGAGAACGTGCGTATTATACCCGCCGAACACCTCGCGCCTTCCTTGTCCCCTGAGGCCCTTATTCCATAATATCCTCAATGTTTTGGCGATAACATTTTTTTTTTTTTTTTTTTTTTTTTGACCCCAGAACACTCCCACTCCGTGTTTCCGTTGAGCGTTTTTAATCCAACCCCCAGACCCCTAGCCTCAAGCGACCTGGCTGCCGTACCATGTAACCCCGCAGCCGCTCCTGTCTGTTCTGGGGACTATGTATCTGACATAAGACATGCATGTACCACCGGTCCTACACCTTGCCACTGGGCCCTCCTTTGAAATTCCTGGCTCCGACCTAAGACAATTAGGCACACATGGTACCTTCCTAAACTGTAGCCCGTGCCCCCTAATCCGTTGTAAAGGCTGCCCAAGCCGTACCCGATCGGGTTATGTTAATCGGCGCGCTTCTACATCTTAAGTACAAAACCATTGTGAACACATTACAATAGCGACCCTGGAGCCCACTTGAAGTCCCTGGCGTGGACCCGCCTGTCTGTTAACTATCATATCACATGCTTAATGGCCAGAGGTTTCTCTGGGCGGACCCAGTGCTCGAACCTGATCTGCTTCGGGTCGCCCTGCTCTCCAGACGAGATGACACTAATTCTGCCCTTATATAGCGCTATGAACCCTCCGGTATCTGTGCGCTGCTTATTATTATTGACATGTTGGGTTTGGACCTGCCGGAATTCGAACCTGTGTCCCCGGGTTCTGCCCAGATGCAAAGTGAGTGCTCGCTCTTGTCATGCAGCCCTACTTAGGTGCTGGCCTCCTGCGAAAGAGCGTGACCCCGTATCGCCTTTGTAATGCAGCCAGCTTATCACCCCGAGCCTCGCCAGCCCAGCCATCATTCATCAGCCCATCCCGAGCAACTTTACCCATAATTACTGATTGCTGAGTCCCATATTTCCCCCCCTATTTCTGCGCAACCGCCCTGCTCAAGCGGGACTCCCTTGAACGGCGATGATTAACCCCCTCGCAAGAACCATTAACCGCCACGTGCAACATACTGAACCCTCGGTTTTTACGGTCATAACTCCCCCATGGCCACACTAACCCCCTCGTAGGGAACCTGCTATGCGCCTCCACCCCAAACGTGGCGAAAGACATTGCCTGGCCCACCACGCAGGTTACAGCACCTTAACTGCCCCGCCAGGTGAAGCCTGACATCTTGAATAAAACGTGGCAACCCCACAACCGTCCGCTTCCCCCAGCTGGCTTTAACACACCTGTGTCCCTATTTAAGTGTAACCGCTCGGGGCACCTTGGTTACCCTTTCCCCCTTACGTTTGCACATACCTCTAGGCGCTACCGTGCAATAAGACTGTTCCTCTATTAAACTCGCAGTTGCTGAATGGTGACATGTATTTGACCTTCCTATCCAGGAGTGCCAATCCACCCGTCTGTTTTATCTCCAAAAGGCATCAGTCATAATAATCATTTTTAGCGTGCACACTTCCCTTATCCCCACGACATTTCTTAAGCACATCAGTGCCCTAGGTACCGTGTGTTAGTTAAACAAAAAGAAAGGGGGCCTCCACCCCGCTGTGCACAACCTCGAGGAACTTCTTTTCCCCTACATACCTAAAGCACAGCCTAGCGCCATATAGACGACAGTTTAGCCCCACGACCGCACTGGGAATGAAATAGCAAAGTGCCCTAATCACAAAGGGAACATGGTGTGTACCTCATAGCGGCGTCCTTTCACAACACCACAACAACCATCCGCTACCCCAAGATGAATTTATGGAAATAATTCCCTAATTGTACCAACCCGTATTATAAATGCACCAAATGAGCGCGACACATTTTCTCCCCTGACCCGAGCCGTACGTTCTGTTAAAATCAACACTTGGGGTCACTGACCTTTTTTGCTTCAAATCCACACACTCATCCCCATCCGTGTTTCCTCCTAACCGACTTCTGAAAATTCCTGGCCCCCCGTGGACCGGCCTCTTGGTTCTCTCCTTCACATAATCCCCCAAGATGCCTGTTCCCTCCATCGTCGCCTGCCGACCTTGAAACACCTCGTGTGTGGAGCAGGTCCACCTTCATGCCCCATGCCCATTTCTCACAAATACACGGCCAAAGACTCCCCTAAACCGTAACCCTCGGACATTAAGCAATTACGGCACCAATATATTTTCCTAATTACTGCACCAAGCTTGGATGCGACCCCAGCACCCCCGTATTACACTTCCTGGGTCTACGCCCGGCGGATCAAAAGCGTGGAAAACGCAGGCAAGCTACTTCATGTATATTTCATGCGCGGCCCCGTGCCCGCATTAATCTTTTAATAAAATTTGCCTGTTTTAAACTGCCCAACGCACACCCGGTGCCCCAGTCGGCCATCCGACAACTTCGAATTTGTCCATCGATGGACATCCACGCCAACAACGTGGTCAAAAATGCCACCACGTCCCTACCTCCCGCCTGCCAGACCACACACCCGCAGCATGTGAACCACACAGGGAAAACAGAGACACGACCGCACTTTCCCGTTGCTTGCTTCACAACAACTTGTCCCATGCAATGCGCTTCCCTCATGCCCTGCACTGCCACGACCCCCCATATTGCAAAGCAAATTACACCACGGCCCGATAGCCCGCGTTCCTTATGAAACGACCACAAGTATTATAATTTGGCATTTATATAGCACTATGAACCCCCAGGTATCTGGTGCGGCTTATTTCCACCCACGGTGTGTGGTGCCCATTTATCGAAAGGCTAAGTTTTGGCCCCGCCGGGATTCGAACCTGCGTTTGCAGGCTCCGCCCGGATGTCAAAGCGAGCGCTCGACTCGCTGTGCCACTTGGCCGGCTCAATCCTGTGTGCCTGTCGCCACCGCACGCATCCTGCTCTCAGCCGAGACCGGCACCCCTGTGCACGGTCCCGCTTTCAACCTCCAGCACTACCCTGCTCCTTACCCGCCGCACCCGGCTTCCTGGCTGCAACATGCTGCTGCTTGGCTGGAACCCACGAGAGCCGGAGCCCTTCTTCTCCGGCTGGAACACCACTTCTTCCGACTCTGGAACGCGACCCAGACAGCGACCCGAACGAAGGGCACTCCAACGAAATTTCTTCCACCTGCGAGGCGGCAACCGGGTCCCAGTGCAGGAGCGAGATGCCTGGCACCCCGGTCCCGCCTGCTTAAATCCGGATGGCCCCGCCCCATTTCCTTTGTTCAGCCCTTCGCGGGCTTTTGGGCCATCAGGCCTTTGGCGCCGTTCCGCCCCTCGCCTCTTTGGCGCCGTTCCGCCCCTCGCCTTTTGACCCCCAGGGGAGGGTCCCAGGTCCTGGCGGCATGACCCCGCAGGGGTTACCCTGCTGCCTCCTCCATTTTGAGCTGCTTTTTCCGTCGTCAGCTCCACACGTGGTCTGCACCACGCAGAGCTGGCGGCTCGGTGAAGTTGTAACTCAGTCACTGCAAATGCAGTGTGTTGATTGAATCGTAGCACACAAGGCACGTTGATCCCAGACACGACGTTACCAGGAGAGGGCCTTCCTCCTGCCCATTGCCCGCTCGTATGAAACGTACAGCAGGAGAGAGGTTAACAGTTAACTGCATACTTGCCAACATGACCCATTCCAATCCGTAGGTGCTTATCCAGTCCTGTTTTTTTCTTTGCACTCTGGGACTTGTAGTCCGAGTATTAGAAAGCAAAACAGGACTGGATAAGCACATACAGATTGGAATGTGTCATTTTGGCAAGTATGTAACTGAGGTCAGGGGAATGAGGCCTGAGAGGCACTCAGGTGACAAATGATCCTGTGCCAATGCCATAGTCGCTGTGAAGCACCCGCCACCCTGCACCCCCACCGATTCGGGCATATGGGGCCATAACACTAGTCCTAAAAACATGTGTTTTAATGCTATTATTCACCAAGACAAAGGACTAGGACTAGGGTTACCATGGGCTCTAGAGCAATGCTTGCCCTGGCGCTAATTGCTGGTGCACTGGGGAAAGGTTTAATAGGGTGGGTCTGGCGTTCAATCTGAGCAGACTCACTCCAGTCTCGCTCCACGTCAGCGCTGCACCACAGCCTCACTGCTGCCTCTCCGTGGGCTCAATCCCGCACTTCCTCGGGTGCGGTTACAGGAGTCTGCACTGACGCGCATGCAGACGTCCACACTAGTAGCATTAGGGCATGCACAGCCCTAGTGCAAAACACATATTCCTTCAATACCTTTTCAGACTAGGACAATGATTGCTCTAGTGCTGTTATGGAATGGTATTGGAATTAGCGCAATTTAGCCTCTGGTGCAAAAATGCACCGAATCTGTATGTCTTTGCATGAGAACAGTTGGCATAGTGCTAATACTGTATAAAATTTGCACTTGCACCTGTGAAACATGTATGAAATGTGGCCCTTGATGGTCCTACGTGGTGTCCAGTCATAATGTCGAATACAATAATATCGAAAGTCAAAATGTCGAAAAAAAAATGTCGAAAATAAAAATGTCGAATTACAAAAATGTCGATTTTTTTTCGATTTTTTTTCGAATTAATGTTTAAATAAATAATTAATTAATTATATTTTATAAAACATATTTTTTTTAAATGGTTAAAGGTATATCCATGGTGAGTGGGGGGGATGGGGAGGAGGGGGGGTTGGGGTAGGGGTTTGGGATGGGGTTTTTTAATAATTAATTATTTAATTAATGTTTTATTAAATACTTTTTAAAAAAAATTAAAGGTATATCCATGGGGGGTGTTGGGGGATGGGGAGGAGTGGAGGGTTGGGTTAGGGGTTTGGGATGGGGAGGTTGGGGGGGACCCCCCCAATAAAAAACGTTAGTATATGTGATATTTTACATAGTTATTTTAACATTGGTTTTTCGATTTTTTTTCGACATTTTATTTTCGAATTAATGACTTTTTCTATTATATGTATGTGTTTTCGACATTTTTGAATTCGACATTTTTTTTTCGACATTTTTGTAATTCGACATTATTTTTTCGATATTATGACTATAAACCTTCCTACGTGGTGCCACGTAGCTCTTACCAGTTATGACACAGTCCTAGCCCTTTGTCTTGGTGAATAATAGCATTAAAACACACGTTTTTAGCACTAGTGTTATGGCCCCATATGCCCGAATCGGTGGGGGTGCAGGGTGTCTATGGCATTGGCGCAGGATCATGTGTCACCTGAGTGCCTCTCAGGCCTCATTCCTCTGACCTCAGTTACATAATTGTCAACATGACCCATTCCAATCTGTAGGTGCTTATCCAGTCCTCCTTTCCTAGCCGCAGTGCGTCATAGCAAAATATGGTACCATTCCAGTCATGCACCAGTCCAACCTGGCACCATCGCCTGTCAGAAAGTGCAACAAGCTTAGCTCTTGTTTCTGCCATCTGTGTCAAGCCTGCTGACGCAGGTTCAAATCCCGGCAGGGCCAGCTCAGCCCTTCATCCTTCCGAGGTCAATAAATTGGGTTCCACATAATGGGTAATGATTTCAACTGTTACTACAGTGCTTGGGTGAGCTAGCGATATATAAAAAACGAGTGTTATTAATATTCCCCATGAGCACTATTCCTATTTTACTCCGCATACCAGTTACCCGACCAGGCCCGGCAGGACACACAGCTTTTCCCTATTCTGGACTGCCTAGTGCCCAAGACAAACAACCATATGGCCACCCTCTCACAACGTTGGGATGTTTCACGCGAGTGATGTGAAAGTTGTTGAAAGCGAACTCTGCAAATAGCCCCCCGGAATAGAGGTGATCCTAAGAATTAGGCTAAGTATGGTACACTGTGGAGAAGTTCTAGCACGACGAAATCAAGGAGACAGAGTCAAACAATTATGCAAAATCTGCGTTATCCCAGCAAACCAATCACTAATGCACTTATTGAGTGAGTGCAAATGCACGTGGAATACACGGCTTGCACTATTTGGGAGATTCGTGCGACATGAGGAAGAGCTTCTCGCAGAATATTTCTGGGATAGGCTGGTGTCGGGCCATAGCGCCACGTTGCCATCAGCGGTGGTTCGCGTTCTAAAACTCTGTGAAATAATTGACTGAAACCTAAAGAAGTCAGAGAAACAAAAGGGCTAGAGATTTAATATCACCAAAAGGTAAATTTATTGAGCTGTGTTTAGCTGATTCTTGTTTTATTGTTGTTTTTGTCTCTTGCTTTTTACTTAGTGTTTATAGTTATTGAGTTATGAAACAGTTTTTAGTTTATTGTGTAGATTTTGTAAAGGCTTGTTGTTCACCCATATACAAATAAAATTAAAAAAAATAAAAATAGAAGTGATCCGGGCCCTTGCAACAGTCGGGAGCCTATTCTCAGCCTTTGCGCAGATTAGCAAAGCTCACCTTTTGGAGTTAATGGGGAAACAGAGACCTTCTGGATCTATTTATGATCCCTGTCCAGCAAGGGTTTTGAAAGCAGTTAGGGAAGTGATTTTGCAGGATGTGTGTCAAATTATTAACTGCTCTTTTGAAACTGGCATAGTGCCAGAGATTTATAAAAAAGGCGGCTTTGTCTCCCCTACTGAAGAAATCCTCCATGGACCTCTCCGGTTGCGCGAAATATAGGCCCATCTCACTTCTCCCTCATGACATTAAACTCATAGGGCCTCATTCCGAGTATGGTGATAGCCATGGAGCAATGAGCTCCATGGCTGCCTTCCATACCAGTACCGCCTCCGCGTTGGTTCAATGGGGACTTACCGGTCCATTCCGACCTTGGAGGGACCAATAAGTCCCCGCTGAAAAAAGCATTCCTCATTCCCATTTCAACCCCCATAGGGCTCAATGGGAAGGGGCAAGTAGCTAATAACGGTACCGCAATTTGCGGTACCGTTATTAGCTCCGAAGTCCCTTAACGGGTCCCGTCCACAACGCCTGGTCAGACCAGGCATTAAAGGAGGGACCCGCTAAGGGACCTCGGAATAGGGCGCAAAGGGTTTACCGGCACCGGTGTACTTACCGGTGCCGGTAATCCCTTTGCGCCCAACTCGGACTGAGGCCCATAGAAAGCTTGGCTGTAGAACAATTACAGTTCCATGCAGAGTCTCAGGGATAGATGGATATGGTCCAGCTGGCTTTAGTCCCGGCCATAGCACAGAACAAGTTGCTTTCTCTTCTGTAGATGTCCTTAGATGGCCAGTTGGTCAGGGGGATGTGGGGTGGCACAGGGAGAGGCAACGCACTTGCAACCCACACTGAGTGCTAGGAGCGTGCAGGTCAGGGAGCGTACTGATCAGAAAGAGAGCTCAGGTCCATCGCTCACTTGCTATTCACTACCTCCTTCATCTCATGTGAGAGATGGATTGTAACCTCACGAGTGTCCTCTTTGGAAGCTGCAAGCTTTGCTTGATAAACCAAGGGGAATGTAAGTATCAGGAACTGTATGCACATGATGGGTGCGGTCATAGATGCAGTGAATCATATGCCGGCCTTTAAATCCCAGAAATCTAGAATATAATCCCTACTTCTCCCCTTTACTCCATTCAAGGATTCGTTTATGAATCAATTTATGGTCATGTACTTCAGTTCCTTTAGCAGAGAACATTGAGATTGGCTGGGAAAATAGCTCAAATTGCACTGCTCCTATTATACTGAAAAAACAGGCCTTGAGAAGAGTGCTTAGAGATGACTGTGCTGCAGGAGAGAAGATAAGGTGGAAGAGATGTTCTAGAATCTGAGGTGGTGGCAAACATCCAACAGGAACCGGAAAGAAAGTGTCTGCCTTAGAGGAAGGGCAGGGCTGGGAAGCAAGAGAACGGGCCTGTGGAAGATGGGGGGGGTAGTGTATTTAGTGATTGGAAACACATCACTAGGACTTCAGAATAACAATCCTAAACGTATGGGTTCTGGGTGAGGGGGTAGGTATGATATGATAGGTTATTTATAACACGCTCAATACCCAGAGGTTTCTAAGCGCGCCCCGTGGATCAAACCCGTGTTGCTCCATGTCATCTTGCTTCCAAGGCGAGCATGTTGCCCCTGAGCTATCCTCCCGTGGCAAATAGTTGTGTAATTAGCACTGTTTAGGGACAGGCTCATTGTGATTTCCAACTCTTTGTGGAAGGAGTTGTGCTGTTGCCATTAACAATGTTCCTGGGGCGGGGGAGGGGGAGTCAGCCGGGGCATTTTGATGCAAGTGATTGGGGACTGATGAATCCTAAATCCCGCCTTGAGTTCGGGACAGTATACAGCAGACAGAATGATTGCTGTGCACGCTGTACTTCACACCCTTTCCACATTCTAGCTTCTTCCAGGTGAAGCCTTCACGCAAGCGATGCATGTGAGGCCAAAAGGGGTTACGCCTGAAATAGAGAGAGATATCACCTGCTTCATTGCAATGTCCCTTTGACCTGGTGGGGACTTGGCCCCTTTGGACATCAGCCAGCAGAGCTAAAAAATAACCCGGAAGCACGATTGCCTCAAATACTGCTTCCCACGTTGCACTCACTCCATTGTACTATATTTAGACCAGTGGGGAGCTTCCATGGGAGGCAAGGACCAGGGCTGGGACCGTCGCAGCATGACCCCGAACAGCGTGGCTTCGGGCAGGGGGGTGGGGGGGCGGCGCTTCAGACCACCTTCAGCGTTGAGCCTCATTGGATTTATGGCACTCTGACCCCGAGGACAAGTCTTGCCTGGGGGCGTCTGACTTTGGTGTGGCCCTCATTAAAGCTTCATGCTGTCCTCTTGTAATAATAATAATTTGGCATTTATATAGTGCTACAAACCCTCAGGTATCTGAGCACTGCTCCTCGGAAGGATGAAAGGCTGAGTTGGCCGCCTGCCGGGATTCGAACCTGCGTTAGCAGGCTCTGCAGGGATGTCAAAGTGAGTGCTCTACTCGCTGTGCCACTGCACCGGCTTGTGTCAGTAAAGGTTGGGCCCACATGCGCACATTAATCACTGATGACTACAGTGCTGCCCTTAGGTCAGGGTTACATCTTCACAGGTGGGAAACACTGAGAAACTGCACAGACATCTAGGGGGGTTTTCTGGCCGAATGCCCTGCTTTTGATTTTCTTCATATGTATGTAGCGCTAACGTGTGGAACTTATGTATAGTTTTACCCCAGTGCTCTAGATTGGATCTCTGTGATTATTTCGATTTTATTTTTATCCAAAACATTTTAACGTGTCTTAAATACCGAAAAAATACTGTTTCAAAGAATATATATTTGGGGGGCCCCCTCCAAGCACCTGTTTCCCTATGTCTATTACCCCACCCCAAACTCCTCTCCACCCATTGTACTCCCTAACCCCATCCCCATATATGTTTTTTTTTTAAAAAATCAGTGTTTTTTCGATATTTTGGATTAGTTGAAAAAGGTTTTCGGTAATTTTTATTTGAAAATATCACTGGGTACCTCTTGATTGTATGCCAGAGTATTCCTTTGTTGACTCAGATTCGTGCGTCGCCTGTTGTGTCGTTGCTGGTGGGTGATCTTGATGATTGCCTGGCTCAGCATATTGTTGATCTAGGTGGATTTCTCACCCCACCGTACTTGTGTTCCTTGCTGTGTCCTGGATTATTTTCTACTAGGATAATATTCTAAAGATTCATTCATTGTTTGCAAGATTCATTTCATTCTGTAGACTGAGGAAATATATTTTGAAGATTAACACTTTCATTGTGTAAACACATTCGTTCTGACGCTTGTTTGATCATATGCATATGCTCGTTGCAGCGGGTTAATTCCTTTGAAGCTAGATACATTTCTTTGAGTAGCCAGAATAATGTTTATGCAGATAGATTATTTCAAAGTGTCGCTAGACTAATTCATTTTGCGGCTAGATGTATTTATGCACAGTTGGATTGATTACTGCAGCCAGATCATTTCAGTTTACTGATTGAGTACATCATTGTGTAGCTAGTTCAATAATTTTCGCATCCAGATTAATGTTTTGCACAGCTAGATTGATTGATGAGACAAAATCATTTCATTGTACACTGTTTTGCCAACCCTATCCACTAACTACTCAAGTGCCACCCTCAAACATGCTACGCGCAATCCAACATATCTGATCACAGCCGGTTTGGTACTACCCCTCCTACTGGATGACAAACAACAGAGAATTACACGCCTATACCCAATTTACATACCACAGTGCTGGCCAGGGCATCCTAGCAATATGTACACACAAGGTTCCCCTTCTGGACACAAACACCTACTGTTCTTGACACAAAACACCTAGAAACCGATAGAGCTGGGAGAGTCACGGATCTCTGGGGTAGGGCCATGCCAGGGCCGAGTCTGGGGGCTTTGGCTGGATCCAGGGACCCAACATGAGCCAAGCCAAAGCCATGTTGCGGCTGCGGAGAGGCAGAGGGAGAAAGTGGGATGGAGGCATGTGGGGGAGGTTGGGTGTGGGGCCAGTAGTTTTTTTCATTGGGACAGGGGAAGGGGGTTGTGGCGCTGGAGGAGAGAAAATAGGAACAGCACAAAAGCATGTGCTTTTCACTATTCAATTCATTTTCAAATTTATGCTCAAGTGCACTGGCCAAATCGCTGGACGGATTTGCACCAAATAAGAAACAAGTTGGGCACAGTCATTTACTTTTTATTTTGCGTAAAGTTGGGGGGCACCTGCATCCAAAATGTTAGTTGTATCTCCCATGATGCATTGCTGGTGACAAGGTTTTTCATTTCTGAAAAGTTGCCATTTCTCAAATCGAGAATCAAGTTTTCAAATCGATATTTGTGTCAGTAAAAGGGCCTTAAAATGATAAAAGGGGTGTACATTGGGCAGTTCTGAGGATGGGAAGCATGTGGGCAGGGTAGGAAAGGATGATTTTGGGAAGGTTTGATGCTTGGGAATAGTGAAGTTATTTTTTTTCCAAGTGTTTTTTCTGAATTTGAGAATCGGCACAAATAGCAAAGAAAGGTGTAAATACTTCAAAACTATACTATTTTGACATTTGGCAATCACTGTGATTGCTAGTTGGGGGAAGAGGAGTATTTCAAGTTAATTTTGGAAGCATCTTGTTTTTTAAATGTAAAACAATTACAGGTATTGCTTCCTAAATTAACTTTAAATGTGTGGGAGGGAGGGCAGGAGAGGTCTGTTAGTGTTTGGGGGTTTTAAATGTGTTAAACAAGCTTATATTCGCTTAGTTAGTTCAAAGAAAATGTGTGCAGTGTAAGTCTGGGGGAAGCCAATGCTTGTTTACTATAGCCTTTCTTGTGAATGGACAAGCTTTATCGTCACTTAACAGTGAAGCTCTTGATTCACTCATGATGGCAGTAGGGAAGATTTCTATATTATCATACCTCCCTCTTCTTCGTCACAGTACATAATTAGTAAACATACCTGAACCCCTACATCCCTCTTCCTCATCCCAATACTGAATAGTAATCTCACCTATATACCACCAACTCACTCTTCCTCATCACAGTACCCCACTAACTCAACCTCACTCTTCTTCATCACAGAACCCCACTACCATTATATCACTCTTCCTCATAACAGGACACCACAACCACCAACTCACTCTTCTTCGTCACAGTACCCCACTACCACCACATTACTCTTTCTCATCAGTCTCCCACAACAACCCACATCACTCTTCCTCATCACAATAGCCCACTCCCACCAATGCATTCTTCCTCTTCACGGACTCCAACTACCAGCACATCACTCTTCCTCATCACAGTGGCCAACTACCACTAACTCACCCTTCCACGGCACAGTACCCCACTACAACCACTATGATCTTTCTGGTCAAAGTCCCCCACTATCACCATGCCACTGTTCAGCATCACAGTCACCCACTACCACCAACTCTGTCTTCCAGTTGATATGATAAGATATGATATGGCATTTATAACGCGCCTGTACACAAGTGTACTTCACAGTCTCCCACTACCACAATGTCGCTCTTCCGCATCATAGTCCCCCACTACTAATTGATTCTTCCTTGTGACAGTACCCTACTACCACTAACTCACTCTTCCTAGTCTGAATACCCCACGACCACCAAACTCATCCTAGTCACAGTCCCCCACTACCACATCATACTCTTCCTTGTCACAGTACCCCACTACCACCAACTCACTCTTCCTCATCACAGTTCCCCACTATGACCACCTCACTCTTCCTTGTCACAGTCCCCCACTACCACCACATTCCTCTTCCTCGTCACAGTACCCCACGATCACCAACTCACACTTCCTCAGCACAATCCCCCAATACCACAACCTCATTCTTCCTCATCAAATTCCCCTACTACGAGCATCTCATTATTCCTCGTCACAGTCCCCCACTACCACTGCCTCACTCTTCCTCATCCCAGTTCCCTACTACTACCAAGTCACTCTTCCTCATCCCAGCACCCCAATACCACCAACTCACCCCTCCTCGGCAGAATACCCCACTACCACCACCTCACTCTTCCTTGTCGTAGTCCTGCACTGCCACTACCTCACTCTTGCTCGCCACAGTTCCCAAGTACCTCACCTCCCCCTACCTAGTCACAGTCCCAAAATAAGCAACTTCAGTCTTCCTTGTCACAGCCCCCATTCACCCCATCTCACTCTTCCCCTTCCCAGTACCCCATTACTAATCCCTTCTTATCTAGTGAACACAAAGTGAAGATGAACTACTTGATTAAACTGATGCCGCATCGCTGAAGAACATATATTTATAACAAATGATCTGATATCAGTTATGTTATCAGAAAAAAGACAGAATTACAGGTGGTGGGAGGTATAGCATAACAAAACGCATGTAATTTAGTGAGAGAAAAAAATTAAGGGGAAACAATCTGATGCAACAAAACCCTTGGATTTCAGGGGAAATTATTTTTTGTTGAAGTGGCATAAGATGACGATTTAGTGCAACAAAACCTATGAGGTGTTTGATCCTTCGCCACCTTAACTACGAGGCACCCTTTGCACAGCCCTGAAGCACATTGATGGCATCACAAATGGCATCACTGATGACATCACATATGACATCAAATTGGACATGCCATAATCCACCAGTTATGGCATCATATGAGAAATCAGGTAGCTTATAAAACCTGCTGAATTTGACAGGTTTTGTTGCCTTAAATTGGCACCTTAATGTAACTTCAACTAAAGTTTGTTTCCACTGAATTTCAGGGGTTTTGTTGCCTCAGATTGTTTCACCTTAATGGTGCTTCAACATTTTTCACTCAATATATACTCTCTGGAAATGCCTTTGTGTATTCCCTTCCTTATTTTGAAGTGGGTCACGTCACTCACCGAAAAGCCCCCGTGCAGCTCTCACCTACCCTTAACACCCATCATTTCCTATTGATTTAAAATAAAACGGCTTTTGG
Source organism: Ambystoma mexicanum (assembly GCF_040938575.1). NCBI lineage: Eukaryota > Metazoa > Chordata > Amphibia > Caudata > Ambystomatidae > Ambystoma > Ambystoma mexicanum. The sequence continues at coordinate 228,221,159 of NC_090927.1, read as the reverse complement.
ATCTTTTTTATTGTGATCATTTGTCCTTTAAAAACCTATTGCTGGCAAGTGCATTGTAAATGGCAATGTTAACATACTGCATATCGGTTGTGTTTGCTTTGCCCAATGATATCCATCTCTTAAACATGGCATGTGGTTTGCAGTTTGGAAATACAGTGCATTACCCCTTTGTTTCTCTTCACATTCCTGCTCCTGAACTAGGCAGCAGGACTGTAATGGGAAAGAGTAGTATTCAGAGTAATGCAGATTACCAGTAATTCATCCTGGCCCTGCCACTTGGATCCTCTTCCTTGCCTATATTTCTAGACTATCTGGGATGAGGATGAATAGGGCTCATAATGAGGGTCATTTTTGTCCTTTCAAGAATGTTTTCTGCAGTAAATGTGAATGATACACCCATCAATTCTACAGTTGTGTGCCACCACAGATCTCAGAGCCGGATGCCCCCTTCACGTGCTTCAGCATTTTCGCCCTGCTTAATCATTTCCGAGGCGGCATCTGAACCCATGACATTAGGATCAGGATCAACACTTAACCACAAGACCACTTGAACGCCTGGAAGGATATCTGTGAAATTGCTGGTTAGATATTACTCTGCAGAATATAGTTAGCTACCGATTTTTTTTAGTGCACCGTTTAAACTTTTCTTGCAACATTATAGGAAATTAAATACTCCTCTCGTGGGTTATTTTCCTGGCGTTCTTGCAGAACCTTTCCTGAAAGGGACATCTTTACCTGTGTTAAGGGAGTGAGAGAAATCTCCCCCCTCTACCCCTTTCCCCACTGTTCTTCCCTTCCCCTCCCTGCATCTCAGCCCAAACCCGTAGCTGTTGGGATCCCCCAGCAAATCAATTCCAGTACTGACAAAAGTCGAGTTCTGCATTTACCCATTTGGGAATCACCATCGAGAATAAGCGTGAGAACTGCTGGGAGCCTGTTCATCTCAGCTGTGGTTGAGTATTCGGAGGGGCTATGTGTGTTATGTGCGTTGAGGCCCTGGAAACAGGCTGGAGAGCAGCTGAGGTCCTGCAATTGGGTGTGGAGCAGCTGAGATCCTGTAACCAGGTCGCCTCGGCTCAGTGACATGCATTCTGCATCTTCCAAAAGGGCTCGGGCCATCAGCCCTTCTGCCACCGCCTCTCCCGCCACATGCCATGGCGCTGACCAATGGCCGCCCAGTCAGAGTGGTGACACCGTGTAGTGGTGGAATCTCTCATTAATCATTCCAGAGGTTAGGGACTCCCTCGCTAGTGGCCCGTGATGACGTTGCGGGAATTTCTAGCCAACCTGAGGACGACGGCTGGGGTATACACAGTCCCTGACCCACAACACCCGACAAAATTAGTCATTCAAACAGAGAACACATGCCACCTCTTACAGTAAGAGTTTCTTGCTACTAGAGTAAAGCTTTTACTTGACATCGTCCAGAAATAAGGCTGGGGTTTCATTGTTGGAAGAAAAAAATAAAAATGCAAAGGTAATGGTCAATGATAGCCATTTTGCATAATAAAATGTAATCTGTATACCATACAATTGAAAAAGTTAATATTTTATGACGGACCGCACTGTGGAAAGTAGATTTGTGCACAAATTCAAATCTCCTTTACCATACAACAGTTTAGAATTAAAAACATGCATGTGCGATTGTAATGGCAACGTTCATTTTCATTGCCAAATATATGGCTGAAGTGGAGGCAAGAAGAATTTAGGGAGATGGCGATGAAAGGGAAGAGGTACGGAGGTGAAGAGAAGTAAGAGGGTTGTCCATGTCAGGAAGCATTAACAATCAAACAATAGACTGAACAAGATCACTGTTGAGGATAGACATGGACAGGGCAGTACGTTGAATTAGTTTAATATAGAGGGAGACCGCAGCAGCGGTAATGGGGACAATGCCTCGCCAGCAATCCCAACCGTCTCTCTCTATGCCCACGGGTGCTAGAGCTGCCAGGCAGGGGCTCTAGAACTCATATACATAACATCTCCCGGCATAAGAGAATAAAGGAGAGGAGTGAGGGTTGAAGCAGGGAAGGAAAAAATGGGAAGAGAGGAATGTGTCATAACACAACTCGTGTTAATAAATTCTAAACCATAGGTATGATCGGCACGTTTTTGAATTGCATTCTTTGTTCCAAAGGGGAACAACAGGGAACTATTTTTTTCTCGTTTGAATTCTGTAAATCTCAATAGTAAATATATACCTTTGTCCCAGCAGGAGCTCTTCTTCCCACTCTAGTAGATGATCATCCTCCTCCAGACTCGTGGGACAATGTGCCAATGTTGTCATTGAGTCTTGGAACAAAAATGTAATCACTTGTGCGTTTTTCATTTCCTCGTCCCTGGGGGGTATGGGCAGTTGATCTGTCCCTGTGTGTAGATCCAGTGCCGGCTCCTTCTCTTGTAGCAGGGACAATGTCACCACATGACCATTTTGTGCTGTCCTCGAGTTGGACACTTTTCCATTCCAGATCCTTTATTTGTTATCTTTCGCAGTATTATGACAAGCCCCTTAGCACTCTTTGTGGGTTTTTCACCTGTATCCAATTTCCTACTTTATATGGAGTATTTCAGACACCTTTTGTTCTGCCGTAATGCTCTTTGTATTCATGTTGTTTCTCCTGTACTTTCTTGAGTATATTTTCCATGTCATGTTTCTTCAATGTCCAAAATGGATTCAAACTATTGCACAAAGTTCTACCTCTCATCAATAGTTCGATACCTGTGGAGGAATGGGGTGTCATCCTATATGCGTTGAGTGTTTCTTTCAATGTATCTTTCCTTGGCAGAGCATTCGCCACTGCCAGTTGTAATGCGTTTTTTATTACTACATTCATTCATTCCACCAGACCATTCTGCATGGAGTGATATAGTGACGTGCATCTATGGCTCATGCACCTGTTTTTTAAAAACTCTTGCATTTGATCAGACACAAAGTGGACACTGTTGTGTCACAATTTCCTCTGGATCCCCTTCTCTGCTAAATAATTCCTCTACAAATTTAATGACTTTTCTGGTGTTGATGTATTCTTCTGTTGCACCCCATTCTTCCGATTTCGAAGTGTAATCTACAAGACAGATAATGAAGATTGTGTGATCTCCCAATTTTACAAATGGGCTGATAATATCTAATGCCAGCTTGCACTACACTTTATCAGGTATTCTTATTGGGATTAACCGTATTGGGATTAACAGTGTTTTATGTGGTCTTTTTGACTTGTCACTATTTGCACAAAGTTGGCATGTTTTCACAAGTTCTTCAACTTCACTCATCATGTTCGGCTACCAATATCGGATTTGTTTGCGGAGATATTGTGGCGGAACCAGGCACTCGCCTCTGAGTATGCTTCCTTGATCCACATATATTTTGCTGTTCACTTGGCAGTATTTCCATCCTTCTTGAACCATGCGTTCAAGCCATGTCATCTCTTCATCTGCTTTTTTCGCTTGTTCCCATTCATCTTTGGAAATAGCTGGTCGAATGTTTGCTAAAATGCATTCTTCTCCATCATCCATTTGTTCCTTGCTCTCTCTTCCCACGGTAATCTTGACAAGCAGTCTGCCAAGACGTTCTCATGTCTTGGCACGTATGTCACAGTGATATTATATTGCAATATATTAACTAGCCATCTCTTGATCCTTGGTGAGAACGAGAGTGATTTAGACAAGGAAATGATAAACTAATGGTTTGTGATCTGTTTTGATCGTCACTGGTTGGCCCCACAGCAATGTCTTAAAGTGTCAAAGTGCCCAATGTATTCCGAGGGCTTCTCTCTCAATCGTGGAATCGTTCTTCGCTGCTTCATTTAGGACATGTATGGCAAATGCTATAATTACATCATTCCTGTATTTGTTTGAATGTTAAGCCAATGCCACTGGTATCCACAGTTAATATGTTGGTTGCTGATGGGGAAAACATCTTCAGTGTTGGTGCTTCTTTCACTTTTTCTTTTATTTCTATGAATTCCTTCTGACATTGTGCGGACCATTGAAATGGCATGGTTTTTTCATGAGTGTTCTCACATATTCTTTCTTGTCTGAGAAATTGGGAACAAACTTTGAGTATTATTCAGCCATCCGCAAAAATGAGCGTAGGTGATCCTTATTAATTGGTGGCAGTATCTTTGATATGGTCTCCACCAGTTTTGCTTTGGGCTGTATTCCATTTCTCATTAGAACATGTCCCAGATATTTCACTTTTGTTACTTTAGTTTAAAATGTTTCCAGCTTGAGTGTGAGTCCTATATCTCTAATTGTTTGTAGTACTCCTAGCAGTTTTGCATCATGTTCTTCCTCAGTCATTTTTGCGATCAATGGATCATCTTGGAAGTAATATACTCCTTCTAGACCACCAAACAGCTGCTGCATCAGTCTTTTGAAAACAGCTGCTGCCGAAGCCAACCCAAATGGCATCCTTCTAAATCTTAATGATCCCAATGGTGTTACAAATGACGTAAGATGTGTTGATCCTTCCTCAAGTACGATCTGATGGTAGGATGATTATAAGTCAAGGGTTGTATATATTTTTGCTGGCCTCATTGTTAGTAATATCTCAATAATGTTAGGGAGGGGGTGTCTATCAATCCATATGCTGGAGTTGAGGTCTTTCAAGTCTACGCACATTCTGATGGTGTTGTCTGCTTTTCGAACAATTACTATTGAAACCAGCCGCTCAGAGGATTCAGTGGGGTCATTTATTTGCTCATTGCACAATCTTTTAAGTTGTTCAAGTAGGGCATCTTTTGTTCCTACTGGAATGTTGCATACTTTGTGTCCAATCGGTTTGGCATCCCTTTCCAATAATATTCAATGCTGAAACCCCTTTAGGTCACCAATGGTGTTGGTAAATACTTCTGGAAACATTTCTGACAGTTTCTCCTGTGAAATATTGATGTGTTCACTGAAGCTCAAAATGGGTTGAGGTTCACCTGGATGTATTTTCATTTGCAAAGTGGATTGTTCGTTCCACCCTACAATGGAAGATCCATTCTTAGCTACATATAATTAACAATATGTGGACCTTTCTCTAAATTTAAGATGAACCCACCTGTAACCCACAATACACTGGGGTTTTTACCATAACCAATGGATCTGATGTTGGCATTTCTTAATTCCTTCAAATCTCCTCCTAGTGTTCCAGTATACACATCACAGTCTATCATGGTGTAAGGGGAACCAGTGTCGATCATCATTTGTAAAGCATGGCCATCGACTGTTAACTGCTCCCATGGCCCTTTTTTAGTGTTGTTATTGTCTGCTAGGATAATTGTCGGCATCTCACTCTCCTGCACTATGATGGGGAGGCTACTTGGTCCTCCTACGTCCTCTAATGCTTTGACAGTGATCCTCTTTGTGTTTCTTCCACATGAGTTTCTGCATGCTGTCCCATAGTACCCAATTAAACTGCATTTGAAACACTGTACAGTGGTGGCAGGAAATTCTTTCACTCCCTCGGGATGTCTGAAGTGGCCAAAGTGGTAACATCTGGAATTGGGATGGCTGTACAATATATTGGCATATCAGGCCAGTTTCCTTTTGTTCTTGGCGGTGTGGATCCTTTCTTATCATTGCTACTTTGCCATTCTCACTCCCTTGGACATCTGTTACTGACTGTACTTTCTCAGTGGAGACAAACGGTTCTTTCTGCTGGATCACTTTGATGCACTTCTTACTCAGCTCTGTTGTTCTTGCAATCTCTATTGCTTGCTCTAAAGTGAGATCTTTTGCTTGCCACAGGTGCTGTTGAGTATGTGAGTCTGCCCTGTGTAGCACTAGCTGGCATCTGGTGTACTCATCTGCCACACCAAAGAATTTCCTATTATTCCTGTGGCTATTATTCCTCACAAAGCAACTACATAGTTGTTCACTGACTCCCCTTTGTTTGTTTTCTTGTGAAGAAATAATAATGTTCCAGGGCGTATGTGCATTCACTGGGCAACAATGGTCCTGAATACTGTGGTGTGCGCACATGCGCGCTCATTCCCTAGGCAATGCTGGTTGTTGATGCTCTCATCTGTGCTGTGCGCAGTGGTTGTCACTCTGAAACAATGCATTGTGCGGCATGTGTGCATGCACTGTGTTGGGGCACAGAGATGCCCTTATCAAAACATGACAGAGGGGGAAGCTGAGCAGGGCTTGATGAAGAGATGCATGCAGCAGCGCACTGGCGCTTTCTTCTCCTATCTTCCACTTCTCGTTTTCTCTCCCCTACACTCACCGCTCTCCCTCTGCTCCTCCTGTCACCATCGGAGCCAAAGAGTTGCTCAACAATGGTATCCCTGCCACGGTTCCCTCGTATCCCATCCTCGTCACCAATTTGTTGAGGATAGACACAGACACAGCAGCAAGTTGAATTTGTTTAATATAAAGGGGGACCACAGCAGCGGTAATGGAGACGATGCCTCTACAGCAATCACAACCATCTCTCTCTGCCCACGGGTTCTAGAGCTGCCACGCAGGGGCTCTAGAACTCATATACATAACAATTACTTTCTATACATTTTATTACAGCGACATAAAAAGGGTTTATGCAAATCAAGTATCCCAGGATTTAAGTGGACCGACTTGCTGGGACAGATCCCAAGCGGACTCCAAAACTGTCTCAGAGAGAGGGCTCTACCAGGGCTTCAATTTGTCTGCTAATGACTGTTTGTGTGTGCAAAGTGTATCTACGTTATGGGCAAGCACTCCAGGAGACTAGGGAATGCTGAGAAATGGTGATACTCTGATAAACCAACGGGCAAAAAGGTTAAGAGGCAGACCCGCAGTGCAGTCATTCCCTTTACTACTGTAGCGCTTCAGGAAGAAATGTGCTCCACCTCTGTGACTGGTCCTTGATGACAGTCAAAGTGGTCTTCCATTGCGTGCCCTCTAAAGATGCTGCACCAGTGATACACTCAGTTTGTGGAAGCGCATCAAAGATGGTGTACTGCATCGGCAATGAGAAGGACCTCCACAACGTGGTAGATATAAAAGAGCTCATGGGCTGCCTTTGTGTAGTGATTTCTTATACTTCCCAGCTTATATGAGTAAATGGCTACCTGAATAGAGTTTGGAGCGAGGCGTAAAGTGTGCTTTACAGCACTTCTTGGTTGCGTGTCTTCCTTATTGCGGTGTTCATTGGTATGTATCCAGAACAAATATTTGCGGGGGTCTGATGATGGTAAGGTAAGTGGTGTTGTAAAGTGTTCTTCTACCAATAATGTTTGCCTTGCTGCACGTCTCTACAAAAAATAGGGGAGGGTATGGGGACTGTTAGTGAGATAGAGGGAGACACTGTTAAGTTGAAGAATGCAGGTTGGAAGCAACCATTACCTGTGTGGCGCCCAGTGGTCCTCTTCCATGCAAAGTTGCTTGGTAAGTGGTTTACAAAGTTTGGTGGCCCGTCTCGAGAAAGAGGGGCCTGACTGCCTTTTCCAGGAGAAGCTTTGAACTAATACTATCCTAGTATGACTGGACCCTAGAGCCCTCAATGGTGTGTAGGGCTGGAACTTCCTTATGAAGGAAACTGGGCCATTTGCCTTCGGTAAGCATGGGGCTGATGTATAGAGTTTTGAAGTCAATTAATTTCTTAGCTGGGAGCTAATGTAGAGTGCGCAGTAATATCTTCAAACCTTTTCATTCTAAGGAGTAGTCTGGATGCTGTATTTTAGACTTACTGAAGCTTTTCGATGAGGTATTCCGTGGGGCCAAGATAGAGGCTAGTTATGTGGGTTGTACTGGTTTGTTCAGAAGACCAGGTAACAAACCTGGCCACACAGCCGCTCTCTGTATAAGCCCTACCAAGGGCAGTGCAATTTGCAAAATTAGAGTCAACTAGTAAATGTTCACTGTATTTACAGAATGTAACTCATCCAAATAAATCTCTTAGTCGGATCCAAAAGTAATATGCGTTTATCAAAAAGAAAATTCCAAGTTGGTCACTAATAAAATCTTAGTGAGGCCGCGGCTAACTCATCCCATAATTGTTATAGACATAAAGTGCCAATGCATTTCGGAGCATACAGCTCCTTCATCAGGGCAGGTCTAATTTACACAAACTGTGGAACATTTATACCAAAAGCATCAAGTTTTGAAAAACATAAACAAAATCGTGATTGTGTTACAAAATATAACCATGCGTGAAAACAATATAAAAATAACATACCAATTTTCGATGAGTTGCAAGGTAAATGGAAAAGGTGAATTAAGCCACACAGTAGGGAAAAGAAAAGATGCCAAAATAAATAATGTGTAAATGAAATAACACAGTTAATTTGAACATGATCAGAAAACCAAGGAAAGTTACCTCAAGGGATCGAGGTAGCCCGTGGAAAAAATGTGCGGGGAGTTGACAACAACTTCACGCAAGATCAAAGGTCTGGAAACCAAACCAAATCAATTCTTCAATCTGTAGGTGCAACAACATGTGTTTTAGTGGGTTGTCTCAGAATTTGTCATAGACACTAGTTGTAGAGGTCTGCAGGCTTACCTGTACTCGTAAAGCTACAAGTGTACTGAGGCTGGGATTGCGGTCAAGCAGGGGACGCCATTCCGCATTGCCAGGGAACAGCGTTCCCAAGGTTACTCATACTAATATAAACACGTGACCCAAATGTGTCCATTGATCGACACGATGCCGATAGGCAGTTGCACTCTATGCAATCAGGCAATCAAGGCTAAGAATCATAGAAATAAAGAATTTGCAGTAGAGCTGATGATAATTACGGAATTATAGAAGGAAAAAAATCGAAAATTAAATATGAGAAAAACGGCTGATAGACATAGAAAACATACTGCCGATTACACTCTATGTAATCAGACAATTCAAGCCAAGAATTCAAATAAAAAAGAATTTATAGTAGAGCTGATGATAATTACGGAATTATAGAAGGAAAAAAAATCAAAAATTAAATATGAGAAAAAAGGCTGATAGACATAGAAAACATACTGACGATTGCACTCCATGCAATCAGGCAATTCAAGCCAGGAATCCAGATAAAAAAGAATTTACAGTAAAGCTACTGATAAATGTAGAATTGTAGAAGGAAAAGAACAGAAAATTGAATATGAGAAAAAAGGCTAATAGACATAGAAAACATACTGACAATTGTGTATAAATGAGTGAAAATGTCATAGATAAAATAAACAAACATTGTGATAATAATAATAATGATAATAATAAGCATATTAGACACACTGCGATATATGGAAAAAATCATGCAAGGGTAGCATGTGTATGTAAACCATTACATAAACAACTAATGGGTGTAATCGTGGATATATCATGTACATTTATCATAAATACACCAGTCGCATGCGGTAGCCCCCGGATGGCGCTACCTTGGGTCCCAAACCTAAGTTCGGGAAGGGCGACAATGGTGTGTAAACGTTGGTGATTGGATCCTAATGTGATAACAATTCATATTGAATCCTAAAATAAAAGACATGAATGACCCTCTTAAAGAGAGAGGTCATCCAAAGTGTCCCGGTAAAAATGTACATTGGTAGAGGAAGGGAATCATGTACTAGTCACTCATGTATCAACATAATCCTCTTAAGTCAAGCATGGAAAACAATGATTCAAATGTAACAGTGATAGTTAATCTCTTCATTTAGGCCATTTGGGTAGAGGCTCCCAAGTTTGTCTATCCAAAAGGTTTCTCTTTGGTTGAGTCGCAGGCCCAAATCCTCATGGGGATTCGATTTCTTTAACACTTCAAGAATGACAAATCTAATTTGAGTCAGGTTGTGGCTCTCATCACGCCAGTGGCGTGCCACCGCCGAGTTGGTGTTACATGTACGTATGCACGAACGGTGCTCGTTCCAACGTGCCTTTGCTGATCTCGTGGACTGTCCTACATAATACTTACCACAGGGGCATTTTATACCATATATAATGTTCACACTATCACACGTACCAAATGTCTTCAGGAAAATCTTGTTGCCTGTTCTGGGATGGTATATCGTGTCACCCTTGATCACCAAATTACAATTGATGCAATGTAAGCATGGATATGTTCCTGTGCGTGAAGTAATGGGTTCTTTCATCGGTGGCCTTGTGTGGACCAGTTCATCTCGTAGGTTTTTGCTCCTTTGATAAGCAAAGACTGGAAGTTGTTCAAATAGATTCTGGACCCTTACATCATTCTTAAAATTGCTCCAATGTTTCTTAATGGAATTCTTTATTTTGTTACTCTGAATGGAAAATTTAGAAACATATACTGGAGTTTTGAGTTCTTTCTTGGGTTTAGTAGTACTTTTCAATAGGCTGTCACGATCAAGGGAATTAACCCTCTGGACTGCCAAATCCAATTCATCCTTTCTGTATCCACGTGCTTCAAATTTCTCTCTCATGTTCAATTGCTGTGCTAAGTAGTCTTCAGGATCGCTCACAATCTTTTTAACTCTCAACAATTGACTGTAAGGAAGATTTTTGAGTAAACTGGACTGATGGAAACTCAGGCGGTGAAGTAAGTTATTGCGATCTGTGATTTTTCGAAATAATGTAGTAGAATAGTTGGCGTCTTTTTTCTCAATCTGAACATCAAGGAATGTGATTCTGTCTCTGGAGGTCTCTTTGGTGAACTGGATGCGCTGGTCAATGTTGTTAAGATATGTGAAAAAGTCACTGAAGCTCTCATCCGTGCCTGTCCATATTCCAAAAATATCATCGATGAACCGTAACCAGAGGTGTATATTTTTGTTCCATTCCTGGTTATTCAGTATATGGTCCATTTCATACTTATGCATAAAACAGTTCACATAGGATGGTGCCATAGTGGCCCCCATTGATGTACCAGACACTTGAAGGAAGAATTTGTCTTGAAATTGAAAATATGAGTTCTCTGAAATAAAGTGAAGGAGAGATAGTATAAATTCCTTCTGTGCTCGAATTTCTGGTGCTTTCAACAGCAGCCATTCAACTGATTCTATCCCAAGGTCATGAGGTATAGATGTGTATAGACTCTTCACATCAATGGTAAACATCAGGTGATCACAATCAAAAATAACAGAGTGTAGTTGCTGTAAGAAGTGTGTGGTATCTCTAACGTATGTGGAAGTTTGTTGTATTAGAGGTTGCAGAAAAAAGTCAATATACACTCCCAATGGTTGATTGATGCTACTCATTCCAGCAACAATAGGTCTTCCCGGTGGTTTAACAAGATCCTTATGAATTTTGGGCAACGTATAGAAATTGAGAACCCTTGGGTGTGGGTTGTTGAGGAATTTATAGGTGTGTTCATTTATCCAGTCTAATTCCATGGCTTTATCCAACAACATCTCAAGGTTCAATTTGATAGAAAGTGTGGGGTCTTGGTCTAAAGGTGCATAAATGGTCCGATCTTGCAGTTGTCTGATGCATTCAATGTTATAATCTGTAGTGTTCATGATGACTAGGGCGCCTCCCTTATCAGCTGGGCGTATGGTGATATCCTTATCACAATATAAATCTCTGATGATTTTCATTTCATGAGGTTTCATGTTTCTATGCGGTGGAGTTTTATAACTGATCCGTTCAATGTCTCGAGTAACAAGTTTTTGAAAAATATCAATTGATGGTACTGAGATTGGTGGTATGAAGCCACTCTTAGTTCTGAATTCTTGAAAATCTGGGGCATCCGAGGTGTTCTCGTATGGTTCTAACTCCTCAAAGAATACTTTCAATTTAAGTTTTCTTATGAATTTGTACAACTCAATCTTGGTATTAAATAGAGTGGTACTGTAAGTGGGTACAAAACTCAACCCCTTTTGTAGGGTATCCTCTTCAGTTTTATTCAGAGTTTTATGAGATATATTTATGACTAGGTTTCCTCAGTTGTAATCTTGTTTGTGGTTTGTTTTTTAGATTTCCTCCTCCCCCTGTGGGTTCTTTTGGGCGAGCTCCTAAAAAAGGTCCAGTCGTAGATGTGCGTGTGGACGGGCTGGCCGTTTGGTTGGGATCGCTCGATGCTTGTTCTGTCGGGACCTCGGTCTCCCTCTGTGCGTCTGAATCGGAGCTGGAAGTGTTATCTGATGGATACCTGTGGAGTTTCTTTGGTGCTATCGGGCCATACTTCTCCATCCATGTATAAACCTCTTCATTGATATAATCATATGTGTCCCTTTTAAACTTCTTCACCTTCTTTTGTTCCAACTCGTTCTTGTAGTCTTCCAGTTTCGCATTGATGTCAGTTAGAATGATATCGTATTCTTCTTTTCCTAGTGAACCTACAAGTTCTTTCTCAATTTCCTGAATTTCAGTGTTTAGTGTAACCAAATTTTTTGATAATTCTTGTATGGTTACTAAAATCAGGTCAAGGGAACACTTATTCAAAATAGCCTCCCATTTCCGTACAAATTCTTTGCTTTCCTTGCAAAGTGTTGGGCGAAGTTGGATCCGTAACCCTCTTGGTATACGTTGATTCTTGAAATAGCGGCCTAGAGTGATCGCATGTAGTTTGCGGTTTATCTCCTTCCGTATCAAGTATCCAAGTTGTTTAATGCGTTTAGCCGGGTCTTTAGTTGTGGTGGAGTGTGTGCCAATGCTTGTTTCACTAATCAGTTCTAGAATGGCTGCCGCCTCCTCTGTGGAAAACCCTAGGGTTTCTGCGCATTTGGATGAAAGACCTTCGATGTCTTCAAAGGACATTATGTTGTTTAAAATTGTCGTATGAGTATAAATTACAATCTCTATCACTGTGTGCCTCCACTCAAGTGTGTCTCAAAAAAGGAAGAACAAGAGCAGGAAGGTAAGTAAGTGGGCACCACTTGCTTAAATTCACTTTCAAACAGATCAAAAAAGGTTGAGGTTATAAATCATCTTTCAAAAAATTCACAGGAGCTGGCTACGATGAGTCTGGAGACACCCTGACTCGTGGAACACAAAAATATACAGAAGACCAGGTAACAAACCTGGCCACACAGCCGCTCTCTGTATAAGCCCTACCAAGGGCAGTGCAATTTGCAAAATTAGAGTCAACTAGTAAATGTTCACTGTATTTACAGAATGTAACTCATCCAAATAAATCTCTTAGTCGGATCCAAAAGTAATATGCGTTTATCAAAAAGAAAATTCCAAGTTGGTCACTAATAAAATCTTAGTGAGGCCGCGGCTAACTCATCCCATAATTGTTATAGACATAAAGTGCCAATGCATTTCGGAGCATACAGCTCCTTCATCAGGGCAGGTCTAATGTACACAAACTGTGGAACATTTATACCAAAAGCATCAAGTTTTGAAAAACATAAACAAAATCGTGATTGTGTTACAAAATATAACCATGCGTGAAAACAATATAAAAATAACATACCAATTTTCGATGAGTTGCAAGGTAAATGGAAAAGGTGAATTAAGCCACACAGTAGGGAAAAGAAAAGATGCCAAAATAAATAATGTGTAAATGAAATAACACAGTTAATTTGAACATGATCAGAAAACCAAGGAAAGTTACCTCAAGGGATCGAGGTAGCCCGTGGAAAAAATGTGCGGGGAGTTGACAACAACTTCACGCAAGATCAAAGGTCTGGAAACCAGAACAAATCAATTCTTCAATCTGTAGGTGCAACAACATGTGTTTTAGTGGGTTGTCTCAGAATTTGTCATAGACACTAGTTGTAGAGGTCTGCAGGCTATCGTGTCGATCAATGGACACATTTGGGTCACGTGTTTATATTAGTATTAGTAACCTTGGGAACGCTGTTCCCTGGCAATGCGGAATGGCGTCCCCTGCTTGACCGCAATCCCAGCCTCAGTACACTTGTAGCTTTACGAGTACAGGTAAGCCTGCAGACCTCTACAACTAGTGTCTATGACAAATTCTGAGACAACCCACTAAAACACATGTTGTTGCACCTACAGATTGAAGAATTGATTTGGTCTGGTTTCCAGACCTTTGATCTTGCGTGAAGTTGTTGTCAACTCCCCGCACATTTTTTCCACGGGCTACCTCGATCCCTTGAGGTAACTTTCCTTGGTTTTCTGATCATGTTCAAATTAACTGTGTTATTTCATTTACACATTATTTATTTTGGCATCTTTTCTTTTCCCTACTGTGTGGCTTAATTCACCTTTTCCATTTACCTTGCAACTCATCGAAAATTGGTATGTTATTTTTATATTGTTTTCACGCATGGTTATATTTTGTAACACAATCACGATTTTGTTTATGTTTTTCAAAACTTGATGCTTTTGGTATAAATGTTCCACAGTTTGTGTACATTAGACCTGCCCTGATGAAGGAGCTGTATGCTCCGAAATGCATTGACACTTTATGTCTATAACAATTATGGGATGAGTTAGCCGCGGCCTCACTAAGATTTTATTAGTGACCAACTTGGAATTTTCTTTTTGATAAACGCATATTACTTTTGGATCCGACTAAGAGATTTATTTGGATGAGTTACATTCTGTAAATACAGTGAACATTTACTAGTTGACTCTAATTTTGCAAATTGCACTGCCCTTGGTAGGGCTTATACAGAGAGCGGCTGTGTGGCCAGGTTTGTTACCTGGTCTTCTGTATATTTTTGTGTTCCACGAGTCAGGGTGTCTCCAGACTCATCGTAGCCAGCTCCTGTGAATTTTTTGAAAGATGATTTATAACCTCAACCTTTTTGATCTGTTTGAAAGTGAATTTAAACAAGTGGTGCCCACTTACTTACCTCCCTGCTCTTGTATTGGTTTGTTGTAATATTTTTTAGCTTTAGAGTAACTGAAGAAAATGCATACGACTTTGTTGAATATATTTGACTAGCTACCATCATTTCATTCTGGAATGGTTTTGTTTGGAATGTAATTGTGTTTTGTAAGGCGAGAGACAGTTGCTGTTTGGAGGATGTCAGGAGAGGATGTCCCTTGAGGGCCTCATAATGATGAACTCACTTTTTACATTTGAATAAACCAAGTGAATGTTTACCTGCCTCCTCATCAATATAATAGTGGCGATGAACTGGTTATACTTGAGGCCCCCAGTGACAACAGTATGGCTGATCAGGATCAAGCTTCCCTGAAGACTTTGCATCTGTTCAGGGCGATGTGAGAGGAGCCTGCTGTACATACGAAGAAGGCCTGATCAAGGGCTCAGAGCGGAAAGCAGTGGAGTACTCTGAGCAGAGGCCCACTGCTCAGACAACCACTGTGGCTCTGTGTCTCTTGGAACGCTGTCGTCCAGAGGCTGGGAGATGGTGCTGAGCTCTAGTGGAGCTCACCAACGCTAGAGGAAAGGACCTACTAATATCTGTGTCTCTCGGGCATGATGGCACAGAGCGAGGATCACTGAGGCAGGACCAGCCTCAGAGTGTGCAGCAGGAGAGCATCAAGAACTGTGGCTGCACAGATAGGTGTACTGATCTGGAAATCACAACAAAAGGTCATCTGTCTAGACTTTTTAAAAAAATAGAGTGGGGGTCAACAGAGGGAAAACAGCTACAAAGGTCATATACAAAAAAACAAATCAACCAATTATGCTAATACGCTGACCGTACACCCTGAACAGCAAAATGGGTTGCTTACCTCCACAATTTTTGCCGAATCCAGGAGAACCCACTTTAAGATGGGACACATGGAAAGAAAAGTTTCAGAACTATGTCCTGGCGATCCATTGCCCTTTATACAGTTTGGAATGTCGTAGGGTGTTCTTAATGCACTGCCTGGGCTTTGAGGAAGAAGGGTCCTAAAAAATGTGCCAGAATTGTGAAGATCAGTGAGTGAAGATGGTGATGGGCAAGGGCTTGGTGAAGATTTGCCCAATGCCTATGAGACAATTTGGCAGAAATTGGGCAAACATTTTGAGAAGAAGTGCAGTATCATTCTAGAAAGGTACTACTTTAGTACAAGAGAACAAAGGAGAGGAGAGTCTATAGATGAATGTATCACTGGGATAAGAGAACTGGCTAACAAGATGCTTTCGCTTTACATTAAGAATACTAGTCAAGGGATATTATGTTTTGCCAAAAAATATGCTGCAGAAGAAGTTAGATTTCCTTTTTAGGGAGGATGGGGATCAGGAGCACTGGACTCTTGAAGCGCGCGGGCAGAGGTGAAAACAGTGGCAGTATTTTTCCACATTTTATGTCAGGGATTTCCTGAGCAGGTACAGAGGCATTTAGGAAGCAAGTGGGAGTGAAAGCCAAATTGTGGCCTGAGATACAGTTGACCACAGTATATTACTCTTGGCTGTACAGGAGAAGAATAAAGAGAAAATCAATGCTAGGTAAAACTTGAGGAAGCCAAGTTAGGTCAAAAGAAATTGTCAAAGTATGCCATAGAAGGGGCAGTCTTGACAAACAGAGAAGGATTGGGAATGCAGCAAGCAGCGAGTACATCACAGATGAATAATCAGCGCCTGGTGAACTAAGGAGGAAGTGGGTTTATTCCACAGGGTAGAGGCATGGGTTACAGAGGAAGGGGTGGATTTAAAGTGGGTTTCAGAATATGCAAAACAAGAGTCAGAATATGCAAGGAGCATTTTACCAAGGGGCACTAGTCAGAAGGGCTCCTCCTGTATAATGGACATATGAATGACAGGGCACATTGTGTGTACATGCAAGAGCCGATGATATGCATAAAATGGATAATTCTCCAGTGGGGGAACAACTTATCCTCCAGCAGAGAGCTCACAAGCTAGGGAAGGGTTCGCCTAGGATCACACATTGTATCAGACACAAGCACTGAGAGTGCAACAGGTACAGTGGCTAGAACAAGTACAAATGAATTCAATACAGGGGTGAATGTCATGAGCTCCATACAGAGTTAGCAATATGTAAGCACAAAATAGGTATTGACACCCAGAATAGGATGTGCCACTATGGTTGGAGGAAATCCCTTCATGGGAACAGGAGTATGCATGCACCCACCGTAGGACAGCTCACAGGACGATTTAATGTGTTTAAAATTTTCAGTGATATTAGACCCCTAAGAGAAGCCAAGGGAAAATGTGATGGTAGGAGGTGAAATCTTTTATGTGATTAGTAGACCCTGGGGCTATACATCCATGTACATGAGAGGAAAGGCATCCAATGGGGGGAATTATCAGAAGATTGAGGGTTCTTTGGAGCCACAAGTTGAGTTTCTTTTTATTGATGAATTAGCAGTCTCGGTAGAAGAGTATGACATGACTGATCTTTTGTAATATTTGTGACAGGCACCAGTCAATATTTTGGGAAAAGATTGAATGACAGAACTTAATGTGATGATTTTATTTATTGACCATGGGACAGTGTGTTCCGCTCTTGGAATACACTATTCAAATGCAGAAAATGTATACTGGCACTCACAGGGCAAGTGGCTCTGCGAGATGTTCCAGTTGAGTTGTTTTTTTAATTTTATTTATGAGGTGAACAGTCTATTAACATAGTTATCGGGCCTAGTGGAAAAAATGATGATAATAGCTGATGAATTTGTGTTCAAAATCATGGATACTTATGGACAAAGAGGGGGGAAAGGCTAATCCTACAGAATTAAAAGTAGCCATAGTATGAATAGAAATGACAATGCTCGAAGGAATGGACAATAAGAGTAGACCATGGAGGACAGTGATAGTTCTCAAAGGGGGGTCTAGGCTAGTTGACGTCACTAATGACAACATATGTAGAAGAGGATTTGACAAATGATGACGTGGTGTTTTGTATGTGCACCACATACTAGATAAACTGAGAAGGGGAAATCCTACAGTAAATGCTAAAAATATGGCATCACTCAACATATTTTCAGGAAAATCTGGAGAGTGTGCCAAGTGTCCTGTGAACCATAGGCCTTTATGATATGGGTCTATTGAAATGAATAGGGGAACACAATATAAAAAGTACACACATGTAAGGGATTATAATATAAAACATATGAGGGTTTATGTTGAAATTAAACTAATTAATGTACGATAATCATAAATAAATAATAATAAAAGTGCAGAAGTAAGAAGTTTAAAACTAAAAGATTGACGTCAATTAGGAAAATAAATGAATGAATGAATAAATGAATAGATGAATGGATGAATGGATATTGAAGCAGTGTAAAGCACAAGTAAATAGAAAGGTGCAAGGGAAGGAACAAAGAGTTCCATTGCAAGACAAGGGTGATAAAGGAAGGTCTGGATAAGATATCCAGATTTATAAACATTGAGCACAATGGATAGTGCTGGCTATAATTGAAAAGTATAATTAAAATGAAATATGATTAATGAAAGGACAATGGAGTGTGGATGACCAAGATTGATCTGATAATATAAGAGAATTGTGTATAGAACTAGACCAAAGAACATATGAGAGTAACAAAAACATTGCTTATATGTATATGATGATCCGATTTATGTTTTTTAGATGAAAATGATTGTCATTTTTGAGCATGGGAGGAATGTCTACATGGCCTTAGCAGGGAATAACAATATAATGAGAAAAAAACATTATATTATGACAAAGGTAAGTGTTAGTGGATGAGCAGGGATAGAGGCGATAAGTATCAGTTCACAACAGCAAGTGTGTTGAACAAATTATTGATCATTATTAGGAGTTAGAAGACCCAGCTGAGTACAGAAAAAAGGCAGTAAGGGATACAGTCTTTCAAATTGATAGCATTTTCCCAAGAAACGTGCAAACAGATGTGACTATAAAATAGCATAAGATATACAAGTATGGCCATATTTAACGGGGGAAAATAACAGAGTTGACTCTGGATAGAAGGTGGAGTAATCTTTTTAATTTTGGTAATAGAAAAGTGCCAACTAGGTATATTTGGCAAATTAATAAGGCTTTGAGGATAGGCAAAACGATGTATGCCTATATGATACATGTGTACGCATTTAATAGGAACAGTGCTGGGTTCCATATAACAGGGGTAGGCAAGATTAGTGTCGGTAGAGCGATGAGCGGTGAAATATGTTAATTATATCTCAACAAAATAAACATAGCTAAGGAAGAAGAAGACTGCAGTCCCACGCCATCAGCAAGAGGAAAAGTACAGAGAACATTTTCAGCATGGTAGAAAACTAAAGAAAGTCAGGCCTGATTGCTACATTCATGATAAATGATTTAAATACACACCAACAAGTTTTTTATTTTAACTTTGCAGAAGAGAAGCTTACAGTTCTGTGGGCTGAGAATGCCAGAGAGATGATCTCAGTAAAACTATTTTTGAAAAATGAGAAAAAGGTCTACACGGAGAAAAAAAATGGATTGCTAACATAAGGAACTTACTCTATCTCTATTTTGGTTTTCTACAGAAAGCAGGAATCCACACCAGTGACTTCTTCTTCAGCTACGGATGCACCAAGAAGAAAGAAGTGGAGTGATTGAAGAAGCACATCCTTTTTTTAACACATGTTTGAATTTGTTATGTTGTCTGTCTTGTTGTTTATTATTTTATCAAAAAACGGGAGACTGCAGGACTCTTTGCTTTGAGAATGTCAACCAGAGGAAATGTTTTCTTTAAGTGTAGTATGCAGTATTTGAACAAAGAAGCCCATGAGAAAAAAGGGCAGTGCCAGAGATAGCAAAAAGTAAAAAATGTATACATCTTTTATGACCTCAGATCATAGCCAAGTCTTGGTATCAGCCAGATAAATTAATACTAAGATGTGTGAAAAGAGAGAAAGGAGCAGCCACCCTGTTATGTTAAAAGAAGAGGAAATGCAGTAGAGATTGTTTAGGAGGCAGGAGTGTTCGAAAGAAACATATAGGCATTTTAAGGGTTGGGTTTGAAGAGGAAGTACTGACAATAAAGACACACTTATTTTTTAAAGAAAATCATTCAGATATATATTATAGATGGACGAGAGATACCTACACAGCAGGTGATTCATGGCAACTGATCCTGCGAGCAGGGAGAAAAACCCAATGCACAAAAGGTTTTGAGGGACCCAGCTAGGTGCCCATTTTCAACTACCTTTGAGAAACCGTCCCCAAGAGACTCCCCCATCCTTGTGTCCCCCAGAAACAATTCAATGCCCCCCTGACTAATTGACTTTGAATAAAGAAAATTGAGAAATTCAAGTGCTTTATGAACTTTAAAGAACTGGCCTATGTGTAAAGGGCCTGAGGACGTGCTGCAAAGCAGCACACAGGACAAAATAAAATGGCCTGTGCTTAAAGAAGATCTGTGAATGCAGAAGAAGTTAAACCAATATGAATCGGGTGGAAGATGTGTTGATAGAAGACAAATGGAAAAAAGAAAACAAACATTAAAAATGAGCATGGGGAGAGAGAGTGGGAAACAAAGCAATGTCGTGGTGTAGGAGGAAGGAAAAAGTGTGCAGTAAATATTGCACATGGACAAATTAAGAAATGGGCTGGTTGGTTGCCTCAAGGAATGATTTCTCTCGATTTTCGTGGTGGCCGAAATAGCCGGTTGTGTACAATTAGTTTATATTTAATTGGGTTATAGAGGTGGGATCCAGGTTGAAGCACCTAAGGCTTTTTTTAAGGATACACCTATACAAATCAAGAGGGCAAAACATTGCCAATTTAGATTGAAGATATCATTGATTCTGAAGAAATGTTTTTATGATACCTCCCATGTTGAGATAAATCACCACACTGAGGGGGGTGACTGGGACAGGGATGCATAGGTATACTGATAATGAGGGAGTGTGGACACTGGGTGTGGTGGTCGTCTATTGAATAGGTGTCTAAATTCAGACCAGAGGGGGGAGTGTGGAGAGGTACTAGATCACCTGCCCCCTCAGATGAATACAGATAACACAATAGGCTGATCAATGGTTCCAATATTGGGAAAATCAGAATTCTAGCACTATTTTTAAGACAAAGAGTGCATATAGGGCGACATATATTTTTGGGGTCAGAATAATGCATCTATTCTGGAAACTGGATAGAAAATGAGTTATGCTGAAAAGCACATAATAAATTCACTGTTGGTAGCCGGACATTTAGACTGAATAGGCTGAGAGAGATTCTAAGAAGGATTCCAGAGACAAAATGGCATCCTGGGTGCAGGTGTCAAAACTCTTACTCAAGCAGATTATGAATTGTCTTTGTCAGCAGTTCATTGTACATAAACACATCTGGGGATGGTATATTTAGAAATGTTGGCAGAGAAGGCCAACAGTGATTGATAGTAAATTAGACAAGTTAATGGGAAGGTTACCAATTAGATGGAACAGCTGCTTATTGAGCAACAAATAAGATGAGCTCATTAAGGTTTTCATAGTATAAGCTGCCAAGTAATATTTGGCATTTCTCGAGGAGTAGATATGAGCTTGTTTATTGGCAGGCGATAAAGGATTTATAAAGGTGTCCAGCTAAGTTTGAGGCAAGTTTATCAGATTATGTGTCAGTCAAACCATGCTTGCCAAAGTAACTAATGAGGATTTTGTGATTGTCACATAAGACAACCAATCAAAGACAACGAGGGTTTATAGCCTAGTTAAGAGAAACAATTAGAAATGTATCCTGAATTTGCATGAAAGTATTACATCATTGAAATGGCCTATACAAGGCAAATTGATTGAAGCAGTTCTGTGTGCGTCCAGTGATAGTAAAGATGACTGTGAACTGCATTCAGGCGTCTGTCCTTCATTCCAGTCTCCAGTGTCAGAGTCAACAGATGTCAAGGCTGCAGAGTAGAGGGTCCCCCTTTACAGATGGAAGAGCTCATCAGGGGTGTATGGTGTTTGGTGATGCTGACAAAACATTGAGAAATTACGTGCTGCTGCTTAGGCTACTAGAACTTCCAGGGATGCCTTGGGAATTTGTGGCACTTGACATTTTGGGACCCATCATAGGAGAGAGAGAGGCAGGAATCAATATGTTATAGTGCTTGTGAAATATTGGGTGAAGTGGATTCCAAAGTGGTTGTGAGGTTTCTTGACAAGGTGTTTCGGGTCGGGGGGGGGGTTGCCAAGAAACTCCTTATAGAGAATGGTGTCCAACTCACATCCAGGATCATGGAGGCGTTCTTATATGGTATTGGTGTGAAACATCTTAAAACAGCACTTTATCACCCAGAGATCTATGGTGCAGTCAAACGATTTAACCACACCCTAATGCAAGGGATTAGGATGTCTATAAAGAAAGGAAGGAGTTGTGAAGCGACTGTGGTGAAGAGGGTGTATGAATACAGGTTAACTCCACAGTCTACCGCTGGGTTACTTGTTTTTGAAGAATTAAGAGAAAAAGAAACTCTGCACTTCAGTAAGCACTCCTTGGAAGAGAATGATTTGGGAAGTGGGATGGACAGAAGCTTAAAGAGGATATGGAAGATAAAACAGCTGAAATGAAAGTGAGGTTTGATGGATGAAAGAAAGTACAAGAAGCTCAGATAACAGAAAGGGATGAGGTACAAATAAAGAGACCAGTATCTGTACCTAAGGGGCAGATCAAAATATGGATCACATAGTAGTCAGAAAGGTGATGAACGATGCTGTTACAATGGTGGTCGGGAGAGTATAGGACAAGGGCAGGGTGGGAAAGAGAGTGAGGTACTGAAGATTAGTGTGTACTGATGTTCCTTGAGTGTAAGTCTGAAACTTTTCAGTTTTAGAGTAACTGAAGAAAATACATAAGGCTTGTTTTATATAGTTGACTAGCTACCATCATTCAATTCTGGAATGGTTCTATTTGCCATGTAAATTGGTTTTGTTTTGTAAGGAAAGAGACTGTTTCTGTTTGGAGGGTGTCAATAGAGGACATCCCTTCAGGGGACCTTATAATGATGAACTCACTTTTCACATTTGAATAAAACAAGTGAATGTTTGCCTGCCTCCTTATCCATATAAAAAGGCTGTCTGTGCAGTCTTGTACTGACAGAACAGGTGATAACATTTTCATGGTCCTATGGGTAAAGAACAAATAAGGCATGATAAGCTGTAGGGTGAGAAGTATGAAAAGACACAACTTCACATCTGTGCTTTAAGAATGAGGTTGTTGTACATTGTGGTTCCGAGGTTCTTTACTGAGGATGATGGTACTGGGCATGGGCCCATCTTGTCGGGCCAAGGGAATGAGGTGGTGTTTGATGCAGCTGCACTGCAAATCATGTTTGGTGTTGGTGTAGTTAAGCTTTTTAGGTTGTTTGTTGTCACCCATACATTCACCTGTGCAAGCCATGTTTTTAAGTCCAGTGGCTTTGTTGAGAGGTTGTTTTAGACTTTGTAGATTATCTGTGTTTCATCTGCCTAATTTTAACAGGTGAGGTCAGTCAGGCCAGTAAAGCTGGTAAGTCCTGTAGGGGAGTCATGAAAATATTGAACAGGAGAGGTGGCAGTTTAAATCTCCACAGGAGAGTAGGCGAGACTAGGAACTGTGGCGGTTTTGGTTTCAAAGGCTGTTGAGATGTTAAGAGGATATTTGTATAGTAAGGGCTCTTTGTTGGATCAGATGGCTCTGTTTGTCTTAGCTCAGCCCCGCCCAAGATCACTAACTACAAATCTTGCATCTGGATCGCCTCTTGATCATTGACTCTTACAGTCTAGTGCAGACGATGAACACTGCACCCACACACATCTGGTGACCCTGGGGGATGGAAGACAGACAAAATTGGTCTTGGATACAGGACCTAGTATTGTTGCACTCAAAGGGGTTAATGAGACTATGATATATTTATTTTAAATTGTTTTAGAGACATTTTAACAATATATTTAATTAGTTCTGTTTACTAATTGCATTGACTGCTTTTTATACCTGATCCTCTTGTATAACCTACTGCACAATTAACGATATAAGAATTAGGGGAGACAGTCTCTTTTTTTATGTGGTTTACAGTAGCTGGAGTTCAGCAGTGGGAGGGGGAGACAGATTATATCAGTCCCTTATACCCTTTCGCTGTTCCCCACTGCTTTAAATGTTCCTGAGCAAAGATTAAGTAATTTCTGCAATGGCTAACCCAAGGCGACAACACACATATCTTCTATCAATGGATCAACGAGGGCAGCATGCATAACCACTCCTATAACAGAAGTTAATACACTGATGAATGAAATAGAGACTCTTTTGGATGACATGAAACATCCCAAAGGTGCAGTATATACTGAATACTCGGAGGGGACTAAGCAAATAACACAGCCTGCTACAAAACACAAGAGTACCACAAAAACTCAGCAATCAAAGTTACAATGTATAAAGGCATCTGATACATTAAGGGCTATTGAAAAATGTTACAATTGTAATCATGTAATGGCCCCAAAATTATCAAACCAAGAGGGGCCCAGTAATTAAATTCCAGTAGATATTTATAGGAACTGTGGAACCACATGTAAAATGACTGATATTAGTGGTAATGATGGAGTGACTCCCCCAGAGCAATTCATAGTGTCAACCACTGATACTTCTATTGTTGCAGAAGATGTCACAGTAAGTAATAGATTCCAACCATTGGTTGGGATGGAAACCAAGTTTATGAGAGGTGACCTGCTTACTACACCTATTAGTGATTGTACTAATGAACTGACTATTGGAGACACTGATAGAAATAATAGGGCTCATTAAGGGGTTGCAGGCGGCAGGTTAGCAGCAACCACGTAACACTCTTACCGGGATATCACAAGCAGCAGCGGTAATGGCAAATCCCCATTTCCAAGGAGTCCAATAGGGCTTCAGGTAAATGGGGACACTGAAGCATCAGGACCGTCACTAATGGTGCCAGTGCTTCAGTGACAACCATGCCGGTAGGGGCCTGAAAACCTGGCAGGTCAGGCCTGCCGGAGGATCTGTGGCCCCTACCAGCATTGTTGTAGTATGGCGGTCCAGAAAGGGTGCCGGTACGTTGCTACAGGCACCCTGATTTATGGACCACCATACTTATAATGAGGGCCATATGTCTGTAATGGTGGGAAGCACATTACAAATACGCTAAAGTAAAAATCGTCATCCTAATCGTACTGTAATAGTATGTAGCTACTTATAAAAATTGCATATTTACGCAAATAAACAGAATCCCTAAAAAAGGAGGTAACCACTATGAGGAAAGTTCTGAAAGTATTATTAAAAGGACCACAACTTCCAACTACTATGATGGCCACAGAGAGGGATGTTCGATCTCATATACAACAAATAACTAAGGTAATAGAGAAGCATTTTAGGCAGTATCTTCATCCTGCTAACAGGGTGAGTGGGCACCAGACCTCCCATAACAAGAGAACTGTATGTTTATTGGAGGTACCAAAGAGTTCTCATCGAGGTATGTACAGGACAAGACATAACCGGCCTAATTTGGAGCACTCCTGCCATCAAGATCACAATCCAGGTAACAAACGACAGACTGAATATATGGTAAATGTGCCCAAATTAACATCAAGTCTGAATGAAGGAAAAGACACCCTATTTAACACATATATTCACTGAATACTGCATAAAAACAATGGCTATCGATATTAGAGAAGCTCAACATCTACATACATGAGGGGATTCTTGTAAGGATTATATAAAACTGGCATTTGCTAGTGAACAGAAAGCAGATGGCCTGCTATCGTTAGATTCTAGAGCCTTCCCCTCAAAAGATCTTCAAATTGAGTTTAGAAGAAAGCCCCCATTTAATTATTAAGGACATGGAACCATTACAAGAAAGGAAAATAAAGAAGTTTCTTTACCTGACGCATCTGTTGAAGCTTCATTAGTTGATTGACATTTCCTCCTTGCTTGGCTGACCCATGCTTGGTAATTGACCCAGCTATACCTTTGAGGTTACCCATCAGAGTGTCGTCCCTTTTGTCTTGGAATATCGCAGGCCTGGAACAACACCTAGAAGTTCCTGAATGGATTCATTTTGTTAGATTATTTCATATAATAATCTTTCAAGAAGCATGGGCTTGTAAAGCGCTGAAGTTAGAAGGTTATGCTAACTTGATGGTGCCTGCTGTTTTGACAGTAAGAAGGATAGGTTGCCCTAGCGGGGGATTATGTATGTGGATAAATATCAATCTAAACACTTTCATCCAATGCTTGGAAATTGATGTATTGGACCTTCAGGGCCTTCTCATTGAACTTCTAGGAGAGGCTGCTTTACTAGTCTTTAATATCTACAATCGGCCATATGGCTTTCATGGCATGGATATTTTGAATATGTGCGATCTTCACTCTCAATTCGGACCATTAAGTGAAATGTTTCATTTTATAGAAGAGGAGCATCTGATTTGGGATATTCCCCGTATGATGCAACCATAACATATTAGGCATTATAAATATTCTTTACCTACGGCTCAACTTTTCCTAGAAAGGGGCTTGCAAGCTTGCAACCGGAGGATTAATTGTGATGTGCCACCGGATCCCACACACCATAAAGGGGGACAATTAGACATACTGGCTATATATTAACCAACATCCCAGAATGGAGATATGCACACAAAAATGGAAATCATATCAAGAGGGGAAGGTGATCCTGATGCAATGATATGAACCCTGGCGGGTCTTAATATTATACTAGAAGCAATAGATAAAGGCCAGGTTCTCTGTCCAACTAATAATAAGAGGAGATTGAAATGGGATCATTGTGATCTTGAACATTTCATCCTCACAGCATATGCTAATCTAATTCCAATTTTTGAAAAGATCATAGGTGATCAATACTCAGCTCTATTATTAGTATGGGGCTCATATGATAATATTATAACCTTTCCCGAACTGTGGTTCTAAACCAGCAACAGTATACTTGGCTGTCCAGCTGGCAAGGGATAGCTGGTTTGACAAAGAATGCAGAGGGAAACAGAAGAGTTTAGTGAAACCCTTAAAAACGCAAATAAATTGGGATATTTACAATATCAAGAATCTACATTTAGAATATGAGAGTCTTATCGAGCAAACAAACATTACCTCGGCTGAGGAGAAATGGGAAGCCCTGATACAAGCCAATAAATTAAAGACTCTTAATAGTTTACTGAAAATAATAATATTCTGAGGGGAATTCTCTCCAATTATCAATACCTGAGAATGCCTGCATAACCATTTTCTGTTACTCTATAGGTAAGGTAGAACTGCTTTTAACTCAAATGCATTATTGAGGGATATTAGGAAATAAACTATGCAACCACCCTTAAAATTCACCCTGATAAATATTGAATTTGCTATCAAGAATCCGGCGCAGGAGAAGGCCCGGGCCTGGACAGGATTCTGATGGATTTTTACAAAAATTAAATGCTATTATGGGCACCGTATTTTCTGCTGTTATTTAAAGCAATTGTTGAATTTGGTGAAATGCTGGCATCTTGGTGCACAGCCGAGATTGTACCTATATACAAAAAGGAAGGACGTGCTGATTCATGTAAATAACGTCTTATCACATCACTAGATGGAAGCAGCAATATTAACAAGGGTTGAAGAGTGGGGGAGCTAAACAAATACTATTAGTCACTTGCAAGCTCTGCATCTCTAAGGTTGTGAGCACTCTTGACCAGGTCTTTAGACTCACCCTAAAAGTGAATAAGTACATGTCAATAAAGAAAGGGGCATTATATCTGATGTTTATAGATCTGAAAGCACCCTTCGAAGGGATACAGAGAACATAATTATGGCATGAATTAATGAACAAAAATATCTTCCTCTGCTGCTTGAGGATAATTGAACTGTATGGCAACAGTATTGCCTCTGTAAGATGGGGAGCAGGAGGTGAATGCACAAGGATAGTCCCCTGTGTATAAAGGAGTTAGACAGGGTTGTATCTTAGTCCCGACTCTATTCAATCTTTTTTTGATGGGGTTGTGGATTGGTGACCGTCTTCTTCTGCTGATGCTCCATCTCTGGCGTGTGGAAAGATCTGCTTACTGATGTTCGTGGATTATGTTATGGCGTTAGTTACCCGTTCCATGGGCTATCTTGGGGTAATGGCCTGGCAGCACGAATTAAAAGCCTGAGTGAAGCAAGGGTGTTTAACGAGGAGGAGAAATGGCAAATGGAAATTGCCATTTCTCCGCACAGGAAGAAATTAAGAAATTGCCAAGTGGGATGTTACATTATAACTCCAAGAGAGGTCCTAATTGTAGTCCTCTGGCAGAGGTGGCATACTCTTCTGCAAGACCTTTTTATTCAAAGTATTTTTCAAACAATTATTGCCTAGGCATTCCTTCTGGTGGTTGAGTCCTGCTCTACAAGGGTTGTCTCGAGTCAAAGGGTGATAGAAAAAAAAGAAGGAGATGCCAGGATTTCTGTTTATCCCCTGATTTGTCTACCACTATGCCCCCAGAACTGCAGAAATGGATCACATGGCATAGCCCAGTGCCTTTGGCAGGATGCTAATTCCCCATCCCCGTACACTGACCCTTAGAATTCTGTTTGGAAACATTGTATCCAGCATGTTCCCACACATCTTGCTTAGTTAGGGTGCCCTGTCTTCCAGAGGGCGCTAAGCCTGAAACTGCAAATGGCACTGCAGGTCTGAAAGAAAGCTGGCTCTAAGTCAATGGTACCCTTCAGCAAAACCCTTCATCTTTTGTGCAAAGAATTGGTTGTCCCAACGGAAATTCTGCTGGTAGACTCTAAATTTCCTTGTCCATACCTAATCGATAAGACCATATGGAATCAGAAGATAGAAGCAGTTCCCATATGCCTGAATAACGGACAGAGACCACAGGCAAAATCAATATTTTAAACATGATGCTTTTCAAGGAGGTGGTTGTGTTTTGAGAACATTTCTAAAGTTTTGTAAACAAGTCCCTCGAGAAAGGGCTGCCCAGAGCCTCAATGCAAATCAAAAAGAAACCCCCATGAGTTTCAACTTGCATTTCACTGCCTATCATCCCCACTACCATCTGTTCAACCACCATCACCAGACAGCTGCCAGGAAAATGGAAAAGGGAATCTTCAGAGAAGGGAGAGAGAGCCTCTTTCCTATCTTCAAGTTGCTGGGTTGTAATGACAATAATTCCAGCAGTGGTAGGTTGTACTTAAGCAATAATCACTTGTTCCACTGGAACGAGTGGTAATGATCCAAGGGCTGAGTTAAAGGTCGAACGTAGTGAGGGCCTTTAACAAGGGTCCCTGGTGCTGTTGCCACCTGTTACAGCCAGTAGAAGGGGTGATTATTGCTATTAGCACCCCGGGTTTCAAATTTGGAAACCCAGGGTGGTAAGAGCAAAGTATTTTCTTAAAATAAATGGGACACCGTGCAGCATGCCGTTCATTGAAAGAAAATACATGTGATGGCTGCCACAGAGCTGGAAGGCAGGGATCTCTACAGAGCCCCTCTTTCATTTCCATGGCAGCCAGCAGCAGGGAGATGGAGAGAAGCAGCGGCAGTGATGGGCGGTGCCGCTGCTGTAAGCAGGTAAGTGGGGCTCGGAGAAATTCATAGGAAAGGGAAGGGAAGGTTGGGGAAAGATGGCAGGGTGAAGGAAGCAGCCGTCGGGTTGCTTGGAATGTGGACTTGGATCATGGGAGTCAGCCCGCGATCCAAACAAACTGATTGGTTTTTCCCCCTGCCCCAGGTGCTAATAGATGTTAATGACCCTAAGCCTGTGTTAAAGGCCGTCACTGTTTTCTTGCCTGTTAACTTGAAGATGTTTGCGCAGGAATAGAGAGCGAGAGGGGGAACCGTCTTGTGAGGCTGACCAGAAGGAAACACAAGGAGGAAGAAACATTCACACGGGTGCCCTTATAAGAGAGAGGAGGGGCGCAACCTCAGTATGTGCCATGCAAACCCACAAACAAGGAGAATGATAAGTGTAGGTTACCATCAGTGAGTGCAGGAGCTGGGAAGTGGATTTTCTGAGACGGAGAAAATGACAGCTGGCCATAGGGGTCACAACGCAAAACACAGTCCATGACAGATCACCAATTGCAAACTGCAGGGCAGCAGTATGGCAAGCATTAAGGACACAATACCCAGTCAGACAGCAGGGTCATTACGTCACGCAAAATGAGGAAGATGAAGCTCCTGTGCAGTACATTCAGGCGATTCAAGAGATTTGTTGCCTCAAAACTCGAGAGCCTTTGGATAAAACAGTAGCAATACTCTATCATATACTAGTACAGGGGCTATCAGAAGTAATGCAGAAGAGTCAAAGGAAGTTAGTAGGGATGGAGGCTAAAGGATGGCCAGAGATACAGCTCACGATAGTTCGCCATTGTAGGCTGTGGCAGGACAAGGTTAAGAAAAAGGAAGAGGACAGGAAGGTAGATGAAGCAAAACTAGTACAGAATAAACTATCGAAGTATGTTATGGAAGGGCGGTCATAACCAGCCCCGCCACACAAGCATAGCAGCAGCAGCCACAACCACAACAGTTTGCACTGCCCATTGGAGGAGGATACATGGGGCCGGGCGGCCCACAACAAAGGTTCCTGGAAGGGGAGGCCAACAGAGAGGACGTGGCTTTGGGCCACAGATGCATCACAATCAAGGCGGGTGTCCAAAGGGTCTCAAGGATATGTGCAACAGATGCTGCATCTCAAGGGTATGGCAGTCCAGGGGGAGGCAACAGAATTGGGGAGGGCAGGGCCAAAAGCCATATCAAGGGGATCAAGATGTTTAATATGCACAGGACCAGCAACAGCAAGAACAGATGCAGGGCACATATCAGCAAGCGCCACAAGCACAGACGCAAGCACCACAGACACTAATGCAGGTACCACAGATGTTAGCACTGGTACTGCAGTATTTACAAGCACTGAAAATTCGAGGGAGCACACAGCAACCAGCACAGATACAGCACAATGACACACCAGCCCACGTGGACACAGTAGAGACTGTTCCCATCAGACAACTTGGGGTGTTACCATGGTAGGGAACAACCCCTTTACAGGGAATGTTTTGTCCCTGTACCCTCAATAGGGCAGCCCACAGACAAACTTGATTTGTCCCATCCTGTCGTTCACACCCAACCCTGTAGAGGAACCTCGCATAGGGGTGGCAATAGGTGAAAAACCTTTTCCTTTCTTGTTGACACAGGGGCGACTAGGTTTTGCATTAGGGAAGGAGCATTTACATTGTCCGTCGATGCCATGAACACCCAAGGATTCTCTGGGGCTCGAGAAGTGGTTCCTCTTACTGATAATATCTTACTATCTTTAGGAGATCACAACTTATCACTACCTTTCCTTTACTCTTGACAGACACCTGTAAAACATATTGGGATGAGCCATTATGAGTAGACTAAATATGACCATCTCATTCGCAGACAAGGGCATAGTGTGCTCAACATCATGCATATACATGCTAAATGTAAAACAGATTGTTCAAGCATATTGTGGACACACAGTAAAGAGGGGGGTGCCAGTGGACACAGAGATGTTCGAGTATGGATCTGACATTGCCATTGCATGGCTTCCAGGCATTGTAGGGAAAATGTGGCGAGTTCCAAACGAGTACCTATTTAGGCCAGAAACACCATTGGACGAGCCAGAAGGAGCAATAGTGCCTTTAGAAATAGAGGCAGTGGTAGCAAGAGAGGAGTGGATTGCAGTGCATGGGATGGATGACATAGGGTGAGCATGGAGAGCAATAATCACAGTTGCAGAGCGGTGTAGGTTGACCACAGTGACAGATGACAAACTGTTTAAGGAGGAGAGACAGGAACTAGAGATGGTGTTCGAGATGAATGTAACATACTGGTTACAGATACACTACAGAGAAGTGCCACAGAGAATGGTTATGGCGCTGGAGGCGGCCCTGTCATTCTGGGAGGAGGACATGGCCAAGGCACCCAGCAGTCTATGGACCACAAGTTCTTATGACGTGGGTTGCATAAAGAGCATAGGAGGAGTGAAGATCAAGCTGAAGCCAGGTGCGATTTTGCCAAGAGTGAAACAGTATCCCCTAACAAAGAAAGCAGATTAAGGCATTTATGAGACAATCACAGCACTAATTGAGAGAAGCATCCTGGTACCATCAAAATTCCCATGTAACACAGTGGTGTACCCTGTATGCAAGGCAAAGGGAGGGTCATGGTGTTTTATACAGGATTTAAGGCCTCTTAACCATATTGTAGAAGCAGAGTATCCTTTAGTTGCAAATAGAGCGACAATTGTGTGCAGCATTCCAGCGGAAGCTGCCTGTTTCACAGTCAATGACTTGTAGAACGCATTATTCTCAGTACCACTCCACCCAGACTCACAAGACCTGACCAGCTTTATGCATAGAAACCAGAAGTGGAAACATACTCGGCTCACACAGGGGTACTGCGGGTCACCATCTATCTTTAACAGAGTGATACAGATGGATCTGAGCAACATACAGACGGAAAGCACAGTTTTACAGTGTGTAGATGACATTTTGATTTGCAGTGAGACAGAAGATCAGCGTAGGA
This sequence comes from Ambystoma mexicanum, assembly GCF_040938575.1. Classification (NCBI taxonomy): domain Eukaryota; kingdom Metazoa; phylum Chordata; class Amphibia; order Caudata; family Ambystomatidae; genus Ambystoma; species Ambystoma mexicanum. The sequence continues at coordinate 228,189,028 of NC_090927.1, read as the reverse complement.
AGAACCCAGTGCACATGCTAACTGTGCTAGCTGACAAGGGGTACAAGGTGCACAAGGCCAAGTTACAGTACTGTCAAAACGGTCGACAGATCACCCCACAGAGAGCAGAGACCATACGCAAAACACCCAAGCCCATGAAAGTGAGGGAAATACAACAGTTCTTGGGTTTATACAACTACTGCAAAGCATGGGTCTTTGACTACAGCACATACACAAGGCCACTATTGTGCGCCCTGAAGCAAGCACAGAAGGGAAACAAGACACTGACATGGACCACTGAGATGATTTAAGCATTCGATGAACTGAAGGAAGCAATATGCACAGCCCCAGTATTAGGGAACCCAGACTACCAAAAGTAATTCTTCTTGTTCTCACACACTGACGATACAGTGATGAAGGTAGTACTAACACAGAGGACAAACATGGGCCATAAGCCAATAGCTTACTACAGTGGGCAGCTGGACCCAGTGATGAGAGGACATTATCCAGGCGAACAAGCTTTGGCAGCTGCGGGTTTCGCAGTGGAGAAGTCAGCAGCAGTAACAATGGGGTGCACCATCACTTTGTACGTGGAGCACGCCCTCTTTGCGATACTGCAGAAGCCAAAGAGCACACTGACCACACAGAGAGCATCAGGGTACAAGGTGATACTATTGAATGTAGGATTGAAGATAGTAAGATGTAATACTGTAAACGCAGCAACATTTTTGGCAGATGTTCTACAAGTAGGAGACAATGCACACGACTGCACCAAAAACATTGAGATGTTCAGTGAGACATAAAAGGTAGAGGAGGACGCACTTGAGGGCGAAGACATGCTCTACATTGATGGTTCTTCAACAATTAATCAAAGTGATGGGGTCAGACATACTGGGACTACAGTGGTAAGACTGAAGGAGAACGGGACAAGTGAGTTGGTCGCAAGTGCATGACTACCATCCCATTATTCAGCGCAAGTAGCAGAACTAGTGGCTCTTATACTAGCACTAGACAACAGTGTAGCGAGAGAAGTGATGATCTTTTCTGACTCCACCTAAATGATGTCAACAGTACACTCAGGACTGGCACAATGGCTCAGGAGAGGTTTCAGGAGAGCAGACGGGACTCCAGTGCAGCATCCACTATTATTGGACAGATTGATCGAGGTGATTGCTTATCCAACAAAAATAGCAATAGTGAATTGCCAAGCCCACACAAAAGGGGATGAGCCCAGCTCAAGAGGAAATGAAGCAGCAGATTTTGAGGCAAAATGCACATAATATTTTGAGGAATTGTGGGAAATGAGAGAGAGAGACAAAATCCACAAGGAGGGGCGAGAAATATGGTGCAGAAAGAGGGTTACAATGTATTACCGAAGACACAGATTATCGAACTGCAGGAAGCTGCACCCAAGGAGGAGAAAGAGTTATGGGTGAGGAGAGAGTGCTCAATGTCTCCAACAGACACCTTACGGTGTCAGAACAACACAGGAAAGGGGGTCATGCCACAAGCATTATTGATGAAAGCATTAGCACAATTGCACTACCTAACACACACAGGAAGGTGGTCATTGCTACACGCATTGGAGAAATGTGGTTCTGTCCAAATTTAAATGAACATGTGGCCGAATTTGTCAGTAATTGATTGACTTGTCAACAGTCAAAAGCAGGGCACACTCTGAGAGTTGTGAGAGGAGCCATACACAAACCATTAGGCCCATTTCTGCATCTGTCATGGATTATATGGATATGATGCAAGTCTGTGAAAGATACCACTAAACGATAGTGGTTGTCTGCCCATTCTCCAGGTGGATTGAGGCATGTCCCTGTTCACATGCTGACAGCCTTAGAGTAGCCAAGTTCTTGGTTAGGGAGGTTTTCCCAAGATGGGGCATGTGTGAGGTCCTGCGGTCTGCACTTTTCCAATGAAATCTTTCAGCACATCACAACCCTGCTAGGTATTCAGCATAAGTTTGCCTGTGCATACCACCCACAAGCAAATGGGATGTGTGAACACCTGAATGAACTCCTAAAGGAGTGCACAGCCAAGACACAGCAAAGCACCAAGAAAAACTAGTTGCACTGTTTGCCTCTTGCACTGTTTGCACTGTGAAATAAGCCTGGGTCTGACCACCATTTAACACCCCATGAGGTGGTGAAAGGACAACATATGCATCTTCCCCTGGCTCCTTCCACACGGGCACTGAAAGAATGTGAGAAGAGTGCATATGTGTTAGGACAGGAAATGCACTAGTAGATACAGCAAATGCAGGGGGCCCCAGAAGATGGCGGACTGAGACAACGCACCACAAGACTGTGAACTGAAACATGCTGAAAGTGGGTGGCATTGTTCTCTTATGTAATTTCATATGGTGCTGGAACATGTCCCGGTTACCGACCCTCATGTGGTTGAACAGGTGGCCGACTGTGCTGTCAAGTTAGTAGGGAAGGCGGTCTGGAACCACCTGCAAGAAGTGAAGCCCTACAAAGCAGTGGCCTCACCCATGTTACCATACACACGTCACCCATACACTTTCTCTAACCAGTTTGTCCACGCTGTAAGGAGACTGAACCGATTCAGAGCATGATCCCTTGGAGTATATTATCTTGTCTTCATAGAGTACTTGACCAAAACATACCCACAACTTGAGTAGGGTGAACCCCCAGTACTGGCCATGTTAAGAGACCCATCAGTAAGAAAGGTGCGGAGGAGGTGTTTGCCTTTACAATTAGTGATTCTTTGGTCTGGAGGATTTAGGGGCACTGACAATACTAACACAGTAACATACTTCTTTGCGCATTCCAGACCGCAACTGTATCTTCAAGCTGCAAGGACCAAGCAGCGTAAGTGGACATGAGGGAAACAATAAAGAACATTATCATCATGTTGTATCTATTACTTCCCAGTGGATTGATGGGATTCATATTTTGGCAGTTATATGTTGCTGTTAGCACTACCGCTGTACTCTCCACTAACATTCCCCCAACCCAAGCAGGTGGAATGACCATGTCAGGCGGATGAGAGAACACTGCTGTTAAGGTAACGACAGGTAAGCACAGTGTTGACACAGACATGAAGAGAGTAGATATGTGTCTCACAGACACTGCTCAAGTGTATAACAACATGTGGTACAAACACATGACAAACGTAGGTAAGGAAACCACCGGGGAGAGCTGTTATGACTGCTTGTTAAACCCCTAACCTATGAGTGCCTGTAGGACGTTCATAGCAACTGAATTAACAGCAGCAAGTGCACAATGACTGATGTATCTCGCAATGGTGCAAACATGAGGAAGATTTCAAGGGAAGTCAGCAACATTGAGATGGATGGCCAAAGGAACTTTCCCGTATGAAGATAACTATATTAAGACATTACACATGATGAACAACTATTGGCAGCTAGACAAAGCTATACAGTACATAACTGACGGACCTGAGAAGGGAGAAAAAAAGACTATCACATTGACGGAACTACCATGTCCTTAGACAAGAGTGAGGGAGATACGAGGAGAGCCTGGCTGCTGGCAAAGACTCCAGATACTAGTATATGGATAAGTGTACACAAACGATGGATGGCAAGATGGAGCGGTGGGATGCAAAGAACTGACGCTAGCCCAGTCGTCAGTGAACAAAGTGCAGGAAGAAAATAATAAGTGCCTGAAGGAATTGGACGCAAGTGCAAAGTTACTGACATGGGTGAAAAATGAAGCAGGGCCCAATGCCGATAATCCCTCTGAAGCCAACAGCCCTGTGCTATCAGAACAATGTTTAAATTGAAGTTGGTGAGAACCTTGGGTGCAAAACAATTGAACAACTTGCAGCAATGAGAGCAGGAACAGCAGTGCTGAAGGATCACTATTGGGCTTGCAGATCGAAAGCATATGAGAAGCTGCCACCTAATTGGGGAGGAGTTTGCTTGTTGGTACACATCAATATGCCTTCACTGGTCATGCCAAGGAAGGACATAAAGCTTGATGAGATCCTAAAAATGAATAACAACAAAAGAAAGAAGAGATCGATCAAAGTGGCACCAAGAGCCAAGGCAGAGAAAGCAGAGAAGCAAGCAGGATTTGATAGACTGAAGTGGGAAGAACATTATTTCTCAGAAGCATCCGAAACAGCACTAAATTAGATCCCAGAAGAACATGTTCTTTGCATGAATAATACCTTTGGTGCAGATGCACACAAATGCCAAGTGGTAACTATCAACTCAACAGTGAACGGATTCCACGTAATAAAGGAAGAGCTCAGAGCAATAAGGTTGGTGGCACTCCAGAATGGATATGTTCTGGATCTCCTCATGGCTATGGAAGGAGGAGTTTGCGCAAAGATAGGGAGTTCCTGTTGCACATTCTCACCTGGCAAAGACGAAGATAATGGAACTCTATCGAATGCAGTGACACAACTAGTACAGATGCATGCCAAAATGGAAGATGAGGCAAGGTGACCAGGGAAGGGTAAGAGCTGGATAGTGTACATATGGTCCCGGATGCCATCATGGCTATCAGATGGACTAAAGGTGATATTGGGAGCATTGGTACTGGCGGCCACATCAATGTGTGGGATCTAAATCTGCATGGCAAAATATAAGAAAACAACAGAAGAGGCTATTGGAATGCAGCTCCTGATGGATGTAAACAAAGGAGGAACAAAAGACGAGATTGTTACAGAATGGGACAAGCTCAGAAAGAAAATTGCACAGTGTCAACTATTCCCAACTGAATCCATGAAGCTGGACAATCCACGTGATCTATAGCACTATGAAGGGAAGTGGGTTTGATGCAACCCTGAAGGAGTGTTACATACACTGGTCATTCGTCGACCACACAAACTACTATAGACACCTCAGAGGAATAACTAAGATATGGAAGCCCAGAGCCAAAGGACTGTCATATAAGGATGTGGTTGACAGGTCAACCAGAAGGGGGACTGGAGAGGGATGGGGAAGCCATCAACCAGCCCTACAGACCAGGTGCGGTATGAATTTACCCCAGCGTGGACGAGAAGCCCCGGGCCATAACCAAAGACACCTCAATTGACGGTCTTGATTAAAACACCAAAAAGCCATGTTGCTGATGTTTTTAGAGACACCACGACATATCTGCGTTAGAAATGAAGCACACATGCCATCCACACATCGGGACACAAACACGCACTTGAATATGTGAAGAACAAGAGCGTACAGTTCTAAACAAGCCTAGCCTGACATTTTGCCAGTGGAGCACAGCCTTCTGCTGCACTCCACTGTGCTTTCGCTCACTTTTTTTTATGGGGAAACTGACATGCCCTTAATGACAGTCAGTACTGGGAGACTTTGTTTCCCTTTGTCAATTTTGTTGCAACATGTTGCAAGTGTACAATGTACCTTATGTTACAGTGTGTTTGGGTCTTCATTTCAGTTCCAAAGGCCCTAGACTCCCTCAACTGATTATTTTGTTTTTTGTTAGAAGTGCAGATGTGCCTTGGACAGGGTTGGTGGCAGCTTTTACTTTCACATATGTTTAACCCTTTATTGACATGCAAACCGCATTTAACGCAGTTGGCACAGGAAGGTGGCCTGGCTCCAAAATGGCCATGCCATGAGGTTCTCTGTCCTGTCCTTTGGCCACCGTGTCCCTTTGCCTTCCCCAAGTCGAGCAGACCTGAGTCAGTCCTGATTTGGTCATGCATTCTCCCGCAAAATGCCAAGCTTTTGCAGGCTTCTGCATGCCTTGTGTGTGTGCCCCCAGTATGTGGACTGGACTGTCTAGTTCCAATACACATTCTGGGTGCCAGAGTCTGGTGTGCTGGGAATGACTGGGAATACTGTGGATCCATGTTTTGTCCACGTCTGGTGTGCCAGTATGTGAGCAGATCTCCCATTGGGTCCTCTTTGTTTGGCACATTGGAGATTCTGGATAAGAGATGGCTCTAAACAGTCATACTAGGTCGATCTCTTGAGTTCTCACTGAACCTAGGATAGGATCCAAGTATCCTGAAACTAAGAAGCTGAGTCGAGGAACTGCTGGTGAACCACCGGAAGGTTTGGCACCCTGAGCCCTCTGACGTCCTGCAGGACCCCTTAGCATCTTATCGAACTAGAAGGTCTGCAAAGGTGCTTCGACCCATTTGAATAGTGGGAACAACTATTCACGGCACCTTCATCTTAACCTGCAAGCGAGCCTCTTCAGAAGTGTTCCTGCACCAACCAGTGAACTGACCAGCTTGCGAAGGACCTTTACTCTGAAACCGCCACCATTTCAAGTTGACACTTGGTAGATTGTAAGCACTGGGTCCAAGGCACTCTCATGTTGAGTTTCGTACACCTAGGCCCCCTAGGTCTGGAATTAGGAGAGTACGTCTGAACCCAATTGCACAGGGTCACTGTGTCGCCCAGCTGTGGTGAAGAACTTCGCAGGTGCCTTGCTGCTGTGCCCCTCTGTGCCCTGAATCCTGCTGCAGTGAAACTGGCCGGACCCCTTCATCAGGAGTGGAGAAATCGCCACTGACCTGTCACAGAATCATCACTGTAACTCAGCCGCTGAAAGCCGCAAAGCTGCACAATTGCCGCATTTGAACCTGCAACCGAAGTGGACTTGACTGCTGAAGTTTGGTCCAGAGTGTGCCTGGGGTTGGTGAGTACTTGCAACCCTTACCGGTGGCCCCTAGCGCATCCATCCATTTTAATGCATGAGTGTCTCCTGAGGGCCACTCACCTTTCCACAGGTACTATATTCACAACAAAACAGAGGTACTGGTATGTCCAGGGTTGGCCTATGTGAAGTATAAATGAATTAGAAACGTTCACCTGGTCTTAACCCATATAACCATGCTGGTTATGAATGTTACATGCAATTGTGTATATTAAGATACTCCTTGAAAACAAACATAAGAATTTTTGAAATTGATAATAAAACTTTATATCAAAAAGATAATGCATGTGATAAAATCCAACATATAAGAACATATATAATCAATAACATAAATTAGGCATTTGAAGATTGAATGTAGAATCCTTCAAACAATCAAAATAAGAAATAATACATGAAAGAAAAACATGAAAAAAGTCTCTCTCACCTTTCCACAGGTAGCATGTGCTACCATCCTATTCCCAACTCCTGGAACCTGTTCTGCCTTTTTGGGGAGACCCTCCTTGAATCTTCATCGCTTCACCCACCTTCCTGAGCCGCTACAGCCCCTGCAAGAGACCCAGTTTTCGCTCTACTGCATGATTGCGTGCACCTGCATCCAAAAGTACTTTTGAGTGCTAGACTCCACTCCTCTTAGGGTGTGGACTGCCTCTTAGTTAGGGGGTGGTTGATGAAGAACTGTGGAATGTCTATTTGCACTGTTTGCTCCCTTTCTCCATAGGTTCTCAATAGGTTATGGACCCATTCTGTGCACTGTTTCTTTAGGCCACTTGGCAACTGTATATATGTTTCAAAGTAGTGTTGTGTTTGGTTTGAGTATTACTGTTGATATTTACTTTGTGTTTTATTTTAAAGGGCTTGAATAAATGTATATGTATTTTTGATATATACATCTGACAGGGAGTGATTTGTAGTGTCCTTTAATGTGTGTGCTCATTGTGTGCTTTCAGTCACCCTCACCCCTCCTGAGACCTAGTCTTAACCTCTGCCAATACTACCTTGATTGGTCTGGCTTGTCCAGAAGGTTACCCTGTTCCAAGAAACTAGTCTTGCCTTCTGAACTTCGGCCCACCAGGGCAGAATTCAGAAATCCATCTTAACATCAACATATACATTCCAGGAGGGTGAAAATACACACAAGGAAGACATAGTAAATCCCCCCACAAGTACGACAATTATCAGGATCAGACCCCATAGAGTCAATAATTAATAAACAGGAATCCACCAAAATATTCTTGACACTGGCAGAAAGAAGGGAGCTGGTAATGTCAAAAGCTAAAAGAATGGAAAAAGAGAAAGAGACACTTGCAACAGACACAGGGGCGTGGAGCATTGTGGAACAAGCAAATACAGCTTATAGAGTAGTGCAAGACACAGAGTACCCAGGAAAAATTGAGAAATATCTAGCAAAAGAAGACACGACAAGCATATCGGCTGAAAAAAGGAAGTGGTCGGGATTAAGTCTGAAGAAAGGCCAAGAGAGCGGTCAATCACCTCACTGGGGAAACTTAAAATAGAAGGACAGACTTGCCCTCAACTTCATCAATATATGAGAGATAACAGCCATTGCCTCAGACTAGAAAGACTAGTGGATAGAAGGAAAGACTTTGTACTGAATAGGCATAAGGTCCTATCACTACTCCACTGTGTAGCAAGCCTAAGGCAAATTGACACCGAAGACACTGCAATAATAGAATTCGTCCGAGAAGACAGAACAGACCTAGTATACATACACCTGTGGTCAACTATTGATATTGATATTGATATGTTATTTCTATCGCACTCGTACACAAGCTTATTAGGCCCAGTGACATTGAGAACGCGCAAGTGCATGGGAGAGGGAAAGGGGAAAAGTGCATGGAAGGGGGGAGAAGTGGAAAGTCTGAAGCAAAGGAGAAACACATAAATAATAATAAATAAATAAATAATAAAGGCAACAAACAGTGGTAGTGCAGCCAGCAAGTGGCAAGTGCTGGGTTTAAGTCAGCAGACAGGGTAGGTCTTATGAGTGCAGGAAGAAAAAGGGGGCAGACTGTATGGGTACAGATACAGACCCCAGTGCAAGGTGTGGCCCGGAGGCAGTGCGGGAGGGTGGCAGTGTGAGCAGGTACCTGGGCCGGCAGCACAGAGGGTGGCCAGGTGCACAGTGCCAAGAAAGAACAAATCAGCAGGGGAGAGGGGGAGCAAAGGCAGTAGCAAAAAGGAAGGTCTTGAGGTGCTCCCGGAACCGGAGATGGTTCTCCTCAAGTTTTAGAGTGGCAGGGTGGCTGTTCCAGAGGGAGGCCCCAGCCAAAGACAGAGATCTACCCAGATCGACCCAGAGGGATAGTTGAAGGTATTTTGGACCAAGTCCCCAGAAAGCCTTGAGGACAATGCAGAGGGTTTTGAATGTAATCCTTGCATCCACTGGGAGCCAATGGGGAGATTTCAGAGCTGGAGAGATACGATCCCAGGGCTTGAGGCCAAGGACAAGTCTCGCAGTACTGTTCTGGATTAGTTGCAGAGGGCGGAGAGTAGAGGCAGGTAGATTTAGAAAGAGGCTGTTACAATAGTCCAACCTAGAGAAAAGCAGAGCTTGGGAGACCATGAGCTTCTGGGGGAAGGAGAGGAAAGGCAGAGTGCCTCTGAGGAGGTGCAGTAGGAAATGTGACGTTTTAGAGACATCAGCGATGTGGGCGGAGAAGGAAAGTGTGGAGTCAAAGATGACCCCGAGTTTCTTAGCCTCGCAGGAGGGGGTAGGAGAAGGGCCAAGGGAGGCCGGCCACAGAGTGATGGGAAAGGATGTTGAAGGTGTGCCGATGAGGAGGATCTCCATCTTGCTGGCATTCAAAGAAAGATCATTGGCGGCACACCAATCTTGAATGGCAGTTAGGCAATCAGAGATGAGAGAGGGAGAGGAGGTAGCTGAGGGCAGCCTGAAAATGAGTTGAGTGTCGTCAGTGTAGCACTGTCAATTTCAGCAGAAAATGGCAATGCAGTGGGCGAGAGTTGCAAGGTATTGGTTGAAAAACCAAGGTGAGAGGTTAGACCCCTGGGGAACACCACAGGTAGAGAGGAAGATAGATGATAGAAAGGACCTAAGTTGGACCTGGGAGGGTTGATCAGAGAGGAAAGAGATCAGCCAGGCCAGAGCCTGTTCAGTGATACCCAGGTTATCACGGAGACAGTTGAGCAGGATGGTATGGTTGACCATATCGAAGGCAGAAGAGAGATTGAGGAGGATGAGGACAGAGGGAATGTTACAGTCAAGGTTGGAGAGCAGATCTTCACGGATGTCAAGGAGATCAGTTTCCATGCTTCTGGCAGCTCTGAAGCCAGACTGGTGGTCATGGAGACAGCCAATAGAATTGGAATGAAGGTTGAGCTGAGAGATAGCCAGCTTTTCCAGGAGTTTGCCCAGGAAGGGAGTAATGGAAATTGGGTGATAGTTAGCCAGACAAGAAGGATCAGCTGTGGGTTTCTTGAGAAGAGGATGCACAAGGGAGTGCTTCAGAGGGGAGGGGAAGGATCCTGAGGCAAAGGAGTGGTTGCAAAAATCAGCAAGGGCCGGAGCGAGGGTGTCAATGTGGTCCTTGATGGTTTTAGAGGAAGAGGGATGAAGGTGTTTTGATGAGGCTTTCATGATCGGACTTGTCTAGCGACCTCATCAGGGGAGAAAAGAGGAAAAGAGGGTGGGGGGGTGGCTGAAGGAGGGTCAGCAAGCACAGACGGAGACAGGAGAGGAGGGAGATGGGTAGAGACGGTCGACAGGACGTCCTGGGTTTTTGAGATAAATTAAGAGGCAAGGGCATTCCAAAGTGCCCGGGAGGCTGAAGCAGGATTGGCCAGCTCCATTTAAAGAGTTTGGATGAGTTGTTAGATGCTGCAGAGACACGAGATTGAATGTGGGCTCTCCTCTTGGTTAAACAACTATGGTAAAACAACTTATACTTGACTCAGCCACATGCCTCCAAGTCCTGGGATTTGACTAAACACTCTCCGTACCCCAACAACAGAGATTCCCCCAACAAAGATTGAATCAGGGAATACGAGAGCAGAATGCCTGGTCAAAGACTTGGAGAATCCAGTAGGACCTCGGACTTGGACAAATACAGGGAACGAAGAAAATGAGAACAACGATGAACCAAGAAACAGCAAATAAAACTTTGCCAGGGGACAACAAACAGATGCACGCCAAATTAATTTGACCCTTATGATAAGCAACAAAAAGGGCGAATAGCAAGGAAAAGGAAGATTGGACTGGCAAAACATCAGCTGTCGAGATGGCCGGAGGAAGACTCGTGTGCATGGCTTCAGGTGGCCTTGATGGGGGGGAAACGAAAACTAGCTCATCAATGAGATGACTGGAAAGAACAGACTCACTTTGGCCTCCTGGAACACAAGAGGTTTCTCCCATTTACTTTGTAAGGAAGAGATAATGTGGAGTAACTTTGACTTCCTTTGTTTCCAGGAGATTTGGCTGTCCATGAAACCAATGATGGATGCCTTACTGCATGCCTGAATCCAGCAACAAAAACCCCTTTGGGGTGTCATAGTATGGGACTATTGACTCTAATCAAGACTGGGGGTACGTTCGAAGTCATTGAAGCAAAAAACATTAGCCCAAGTATTCAACAAATAACGCTTTTAAGTGTCCCAACTGATGGCCACACAAAATGAGATCTGCAGACATCTGACTATACTAAATCTATACTGGAATACAGCAGTTATAACAACAAACCAAATGATAGATCAGATGGCAGAACTAATCGATGAAGCATACAGGTAGGACGAATCATCAATAATTGTGTGTGCCCTTTTTGGATGGAACTAATGGAAAGCAGAGACCTCCACATTATGAATGGCGATTTAAAAAAAGCTAAAACATGCAAACTGACATGGAAGAGAGGGGCCTAGAAATCAGTGATTGTTTCCATATTCACTTGAAGAAATCTGAATAAGTTGATAGATTTACTACAAATTATAACGACAAACACGAGTGACCATAATCTTCTCAAGTTGAGTTGGAAGGACAAATTGAGAGGATCTACACACGCCCTGAATTATGTCGTAGATTCAGTAAACAACAGATGTAATTTGAAAATAAGAAAAAGAGAGGTAGTAAAAGCGATAACCACCTACTCAGACCATTGGACAAGATGGAGGGTATTAAACGCCTCTCAGATCTTAGACTACTCGACAATTCTAAGCGTGTTAATGACTAAGAAAAATCAGAAATGACTAGTGACATCTTGCATCAAAATGCTTACGAAGCACAGATACATGTAAAATGGTGAACACTTCGAGCAGCACTCAGACATCTTAAATTAAGCAACTGCCCAGTTAAGAAAAAGAGGCAAGAGGTCTAAAGAACGCCTATACAAACTGGATCAAATGGCACAAGATTTCTATGGTACAAAAAGATGCAGAAAGCATGATGAGAGCAATATGTAAAAGAAGTGCAGCTGATATCTGGGGCCTCATGAAAGGTGCAATCCAACAACAAATAAACAGGGTATCCATGGCAGAACGTTTACACAACACCAGACCGAAAGACCCGAAACGTACCCAAGAACGACCAGCCTGGATTGTGTCAAATGATAAAGAAGATTTAACTGAGCTGAGTAATGAAAAGTTTGAACGCATCACGAGCACCGGGGCCTGGTGGTATCAATAACATCGACCTAAAAAAAACCCTGAAGAATGGGCCACCCTGTTGAGTACGATACCTGAAAACATAAGGATCACCAAAAGCATCCCGGCATCATGGAAAACTTCCAATGTGATACCAATATGTAAGTGTGGCGATGGGGAGGATCCAAACAATTACCGTCCTATAGCCCTCTTAGATGTCATGTGTAAATCCTACTCCAAAATCCTACTAAGGAGGTTGAACAACTGGGTACAAGAAGAGGGCCATCAGGATATCTTTCAAGCTGGGTTTGCTAAAAGGACCGGGGACAAAACCACCAATTTTTGTATTATCATTGATGAAAGAGAAAGTTCAATCAACGAACTGTAAAATATATCTGGCTTTCGTAGATTTGGCAAAAGCTTTTGACAGAATAAATAGACAAAGATTGTGGGAGAAGCTAATAAAATGGCAATGTCCGGAAAACCTTGTCGAACGGCTGATGGTGTTGCACACAGATACTACTCTACGAGTGCACCTGGACGCTGGAGGACGGCTATCGGACCAAATTCCAACTAAACGTGGTGTCAAACACGGATGTCCCTTGGCCCCAGCCCTCTTCAATTTATATCTCTCAGACTTGGGCCCCTATATGGAAGAAACCAGGTGTTTCCCCTCAAAATAGAAGGATTTGGTAATCTTAGACCATACAGCAATTGGTCGCTAGTGAAAATGACCTGCAAATCAACATTGAGAAAACAAAAATACTGGTCATGGAGTGAGGCGGAGGCAAAAAGAGGGAAAACTTTAAATGGTTTGTAGATGGCATTCTGATAGAAAGGGTGGAAAGCTTCAAATATCTGAGGATGAAGATCTCTAAGAGTACAATAGAAACCCACCACTACATGGCGCTAAGAACTAAAGTGAAAATGCTGTCAAGCCAAGCTCTTATCATAAAAAGGAAGTTTTGTTGCTACTCAATTCTCTGATACTAGACTTCTATGGAGCGAAAGTGGTGGGAACACTAATATATGGTGTATACACTCTCCTGAGCTTCCCTGAGAAAAATTGGGCAATCTTAGAGATTATGTTTTGCAAGGGAACACTGGCCCTGCCAAGATCAATTCAATCCAAGTTTTCAGGAAAGAGTTGGGACGTGTATCATTGAAGGTAAGAGCTGGATGTAAATCACTGGCCATTTTTTGCAAATGCCTAAAAAACGAACCTGGGACTCTGTTGAGTTTACTAGGAAATGAGATAGAGAGAGGATTGAGTATGTTGGTAGAGGGCTGGAGTAATACCTGTAGACAACTACTGGACAACCTCAACATCTCAAATGGGGAGCAGGTGCAAGTGGATCCAGGTCCCCTGGCCTAAACCCTGCCCACCGGGTGCCTTCCTGCCTGCCACTCTTTTTCACCACTTAGCAAGCCCCGCCCACCTGGAGCCTTCCTGCTTCCCGCTCTTTTTCACCACTTAGCAAGCCCCACCCACCTAGTGCCTTCCTGCTTGCCGCTCTGTTTCCCTACTTAGGGAGCCCTCCAGCCTCTTTTCCTTTGCAGATGGGGAGCAGGTGCAAGTGGATCTAGGTCACCAGGTCTAAGCCCCACCCACCTTCTTAGCCCTGCCTCTTCCTTCCTGCTCTTAATTATTAGAGCAAGGGCGTCTCTCGCCCGGATGTCTCCAGTGAAGGGCAGACGAAGAAAAGGGCAATTCCTGTTTGGACCTGTTCGGACCAGGAGGACCCAGGGCCCGACCCCCTGCTCAGACAGCAGGTAAGCATGCACCAACATGCGTTACCACCTCTGTCCCACAGGCCATCACCACCGCTCTGGTCCCCCTGTGATGTTCCCTTGTGCCCCCCCTTCTCGCACACAGGTGTTGCCTGTTTTTCTTGATTCTTCTACCCTGCTCCCCCTCAACATCCTCCAGCCTATTTCTGCAGGAGTCTGTCCTGATACATTCTGGTTTCACCATCATCGTCTTGTGGCCAATGCTGGATTTGACTTTTATGGACTTCATTCATTCATGGTGCGTCACTCATTCTCAACTCTCATGCTGGACTTCCTTTGCATCTTGTACTCATGGTGGCCCTCAATCATGCTGTTCCCATCTTCATCTTGTATCCTGGCTTGCAACACTATGTGTTACTACTGACTTAGGCAATTGCATTCGCTCTCCACTCTTGCTTCTCCGCTCTTTTTGACTACTTACTCTCTGTTCTCTCCTCCTTTCCCTTCTCCCTTTTCCTATATCCTCCCCTTACTTTCTTCTATGTACTTACTCTATCAGAATTGTCCCTGGACCTAATATGATAGCAACCTCGTCTGTTTCCTCCACCCTCCCATTACTGTTTTTTTACTCCCCACCCTACCCTCCGGCACTATCTGAAATGTCGTCAGGCCTAGTATGATAGTCGCTTGTTTTGTTCCTCCGCTACCTTTCTGCACCCCTCTCTCTCACCTTTTGTTTCTCTCCGGCTCTAGCAGAAATGTCGTCAGGCCTAGAACGATAGTCGCCTGTCTGTTTCCATTTCCTTCCCACTCTCCCCCTCCCTTCCTGATCTATGTCTTATCTCTTGCACTATCTGAAATGTCGTCAGGCCGAGTACGATAGTAAATTTCATATCCTTACTGTTCATGGCCTGTAAGAATGTCATTGTATTTTCCCGTGTTCCTTCCCTTGCCTTGAAGCGCTTTGAAACACATTGTGTATAGGCGCTATATCAATAAACTATCATATAATATCATATCATATCTCAATGGAAGAACTCTGTTTAAATCCCAACAAGACAAAATGGAAACTACAGCAAAGAGATTGGATCATGACATGTGAGGAAGCAGCAAAGTGCAAAAGGTTTGAGCACTTAGCACAGGAAAGTAAAGCTTTGGGAACTCTACTATCTTATTTGAGTAAATTCCTGGACGTTGGATATAAGGCACAGTTTGTGAGAATTGAACTGAAATCTGTGGGAAATGAAGGAGATACTTTTGGTAAGATCTAAGGGCCCAGAAAGGAATGTGGCATGCAGGTTCTGTAAGAAAAATGACTCAATAGAAAAGCTGCAACACAAATGTACTACCTGCCAAGCCTTAACAGCGATAAGGAGGCGGTTTTAGTAAATTCATAGAAGAGACTGCATCTCTGCATCTCTGTCAGCAGATAAATGGTGTGTTATTTTGCTTAGAGGACAAAAGGCTTCTCTGACGTTAACATCAGTTCCATTTTTAAAACTGATTTTTGGGGAACCACTGCCAAAATAATCAATGGGCTAAAAGAAGGTGTGCAGACTTCATTTTATTCCATAAATTATATGCAAAATGCAAAAATTTTGAATATACTAAAAGACAATAAATAAAAAAATAGGTTGGGGTATACTGCCCCCATTGTGAAGAGGCAAGACCACTGGAACTGCAGCAGACACACTGAACAGAGCATATAAATCAGAGAAATGAATCCCCAAGAGCAGTCGCTCGACTGCGTTTTTTTAACAGTGACCTAGTTTCAAAGAGAGATTGAGAAGGATGAGTGCTAGTAAAGCAATATTTTTCAAGAGGGGAGTCACAAGAGATGTTGCCAAAAGGTACAGCTGCAAGGTCGAAAGAGCCGTTTGCGGGTTGCCAAGTTGTCTGGCCTCATGAGAAAGTCCACTTAATTGACACATGATGTTGACTTCACTGTTCGCCCTCACTCATGATTGGATCTCTTCATGGGGCATGAACATCACAAATTGTCTGAAGTTGTTTTGACCAATAGGGAAAGTCCATTGTTGCAACAAGTTACCTGAGTGTAAACTGGCCAATTGGAACAGACTATTTACTGCTGACTATACTATTAGGTCATTTGCAGAGGGCTGTACCCATGTCATTAGGGATACTCAATTGACGAATGGGGCAGTAAAATATAGGTGATGTTTAGACTTTTGTTTATGAGCCAGTCAATAGGAAATGTGGTTATGACTTTTAATTGATAAATGCAGGCAGGTGTGGAATTTGTGGGTTGTTTGCTATAATACTTGTAACTTCAATTAGCGTGTCGAGAGTGTTTCAGTTTTCCAGTTCTATGGCCGTATTTGCATGCAATAAAACTTTTCTTGCAAGGCGTGCACTCTTTATTGACCCCTTGGATTATTTTTTATCGATCCATTTTTGGACCTACCTTTAAATTTTTAGCTGACAGACTTGTCCTTTTGTCCCCGGTGATGCTCCTACTGGACGGAGGCAGAACATGTGCTCCTGTGCTCACTGATGACAGATTGAGACATTGGAGAGGCTAGTGATTTGCAGTGTACTGAGAGTATTGGGGCAGTATTGGGGGGACGAGGGGGTGTTTGTTGCTACTGGGACACTTTTGTGTGTAGGAGGAAGAACACAACACTTCTTCAGTTACTTTCCTGGGAAGTTGCAAGTGATATATCAGCCTCTAGGCTAATGTGCCACATTTGTGTCCAGGATCTACATCTTGTATATTCCCATATAAGCCCCTGAAACAGGCAAAAAGATGAACAGTGAGGATGCATAGCCGGAGGTTAAAATTGGAGGCTACTATTTCTAAGCAGCTATGTCTGTGTTGATAGTGGGATTTGTTTCAACGTGATGGAGTATTTGGCCAAACCCAAAGCTTCAAAATTCTTCAGGTCATTCATTTCTTCTCCTGGAAAAGCTGGCCATCTCCCATCTTAATCTGCATACTGAATATGTTGGTTGTCTTCACGACCACCAGTCTGGCTTCAGAGATGCCAGAAGCACGGAAACTGCTCTTCTGAACACCTGTGAAGACTTGCTCTCTAAACTTGACTCTAATCTTCTTTCTGTCCTCATTCTCCTCGATCTATCCTCGGCTTTTGACACAGTCAACCATGCCATCCTGCTTAATTGTCTCCTTGGCAACCTGTGTATCACTGGTCAGGCCTTGGCCTGGTTGACCTCTTTTCTCACTGACTGACCATTCCAGGTCCAACTGGGGTCTTTCCTCTCTTCTAGCTCTCTCTCTACTTGGGGTGCTTGCCAGGGGTCTAACCTTACCCCTGGATTTTCAACCACTACCTGGCATCTCTTGCCCACTGCATTGCTACATTCTGCCCTAACTTTCTGTGTTATGCGGATGACACCCAGCTCTCCTTCAGGCTCCCCTCAGCCACGTCTGCTCCTTCTCTCATACCAGACACCTCTGCTCCTCCTCTCATAGCAGACTGTCTGGCCGCAATTCAGGAATGGGGTGCAGCCAATGATCAATGCCTTAATGCCAGTAAGACCGAGATCCTGCTCATCGGAACAGCTGCTCCCTCTATTCCACTCTCTCTCTGGCTGCCCACCCTGGGACCTCTTCCTCCTCCTTCCCGTGAGGCTAAGAATGTTGATGTCATCTTCGACTCCACCCTCTACTTCTCTCCTCACATCTCGGACATCTCTAAGAAGTCACATTATCATCTGCACAGCCTCAGAGGTGTTCTGCCTTTTCTCACTTTCCACCAGAAGCTCACTGTCTCCAGAGCCCTGGTCCTCACTAGGCTGGACTATTGCAACAGCCTCTTTCTAAATCTGCCTGTCTCTACTCTTCGACCTTTACAACTTATCCAGACCAGGACTGCAACACTTACCCTTGCCCTCAAGCCCAGTGATCGTATCTCTCCAGCTCTGAAATCTCTCCACTGGCTCCCTGTGGATGCAAGGATCAAGTTCAAGTCCCTTTGCATCATCCACAAGACTTTCTGGGGCATGGGACTGCACTACCTGCAACTTTCTCATCCTAAACATCTTCCTTCTCGAGCTCTCTGCTCATTCACCTCCAACTCTCTGAGGGTCAGACGCTTCTCCAAGCAGAGAGTGGGAAGCAGATCTCTTTCCTCAGCTGGGGCCTCCCTCTGGAACAGCCTCCCTACCTCTCAAACTTGAGAAACTCAAGACCTTCCTTTTTGCTTCTGCATCCTCTTCTCCTCTCCCCTGCTAATGTCCCTGGCTGCTAAGCACGCTGGTCACCCACTGAACTCAGGTCCAGGCCCCTGCATGTCCAGTTGCCCTTGCCCTGTCTCTGGGCTCCCCAAGCACTTAAGGGTCTGTATCTGCAACCCTACAGTCCCTTCCCTCTGCACGTATGAGCCACCCTCTGGCAGCACTTATTGAATTACTTGCACTTCACCCCCCAGCGCTTCTCCTCCTCCCTCTTCCCCCTACTTGCACGATCTGAATGACACAAGGCCTAGTAAGATCATTGTTTTGTCTTCCTTCTGTTTCCCTCTCCTTGCTTGTGTACAGGCGCGTTATAAATGACTTATCATATCATAACCCTGGGCTTCAAGCACATGCACCACAGGGATTGCATCACTGATGGTAGTGTTATCATTGCTGACAGCCCGTGCAGCATATACAAAAGGTGTTAGAAGCCTAGGTGCCAAAGACATAGATGCATGGCCCTGCTGCCATTTTATGTTGAATCGCATTCTGTCAGATGACTCTGTGCTCTTCAAAGAGGTGTTGGGACTTATAAAAGGTCAAATTCCATGGTTGGAAAGGTCTGTGTGAGGTTAGGTCGGTGAAATCCAATTGTAGTTCGCAATCTTCTCTGGCTCTTCCAGGATTTTGCAGAATGGCTGAAATGGCCACACATTTTGTGACATATGGCCATTACGTTGTCAACAACGGGACACCCAAGGAAGGACAGTGTATTATTCTGCCTGTTAGAATGTTGCTTCATGCAGTTTATGCATCTTGGGAACGTGGGGCCGTTAGCCTGGGTGAGTGCTCTACTGAATGTCAGTTTAAGCTGAGCTCGCTGGGCTGCTGGATGCCAGTGGTTGTACCTGTATACTTTGCTATCCTGTAGCTGGCAATAAAGGCACTCACCTCACTAATCGGTTCTGTCATGGAACTTGGCAGAGGGAAAGGACGCTCGTACATTTTGGCGACAAGCTCGTTCTGCTGTGAGGGGGAGCAGCCTACATGACCTTTGCCCCCCAAAGGTCCATCCATCCATACCAGTCAACAAGGATGCCCAGAAAAATAACTCCAGCAACTCCAGGAACCCTCCAGAAAAATCACTCGACGGGGTTGTGAGTGGCACTGAGAGAGTTGCTGGCAGGAGGAATGCGGCAGGGACAACAGCCTTCAGAAACTTGCCAACGGGGCGGTGGCAGAATTGTCAATATGGCTGCCATTAACTTGCCATCTGGGCAGTGGCAATATTTGGTGACAACCCACCATCAGGAGGCTGCCACTGGTGGCAGTCAGGTGGCACTCCTGTGCGGAGGAGGTCTGACCCTGCTCAAAGTGACAGAGTGGTCCTCACTCTAACCAGGCCAACGGGAGAACTACACAGTGGAGGTGCTGACAGAAGCACCTGTCCACTGCTGGTGTGGCGGTTTTCATTGCGGACTCCAGGTGTAAGGGTATAATGTGGCTGGGACCTACAAGGTAGAGGAAAAGACTGTTGGGTCAACGGGACTCCTCAGGAGTCAGGGGGGTCGAGCTCCATCGGGGCTGAAGCAAGTGTAATGATGCCTGCTTCCCATGGTAGTGACGTCACACCAATGGATAGCCACAGAAAGTTGGCAGCATCACAACGTTGCCGCGAAGAGGAAGAACAACGTTTTTTTTGGACTTGTTAAATCGGGGGACAGAAGTCAACACAGGTTACATATGGCAGCACAGCCCAGAGCTGGAGGGGGCAAGGAAGCAGAAGGAGAATCTGTTGGAGGGAGGCCTTGTTGCTGACAGTGTATGCATGCTGGATGTGGACAATGGCGGCAGTCAGCGTAATGGCGGCAAACCGAAAGGAGGAAAGCGGAAACGGTCATTCTCTCTTAAAAATGAAAACAGGGCATTGTCCATATGACCCTGTGAGTAGAGTCGACCCAAAAGGGTGTGATGATCGATGGTGTTAAAAGCAGCCAAAAGACAGCACCCCCACCGACGACACTCTTAAGTCGGCTGCCACTACCACATACTCTGTGCTTCTGCCAGGTCTAAAATCCACATGGCGATTATCAAGGCGAACACAATCCTCTACAAAGAGGATAGCTAAGTTGCCAGAACAGCTTCCATGAGCTTGGACGGATAGAGAAGCAGAAATATAGGGCGTAATGTAAAAATATTATTAAAAAAAAGCATATGGAGAACCAAAACATTCATTGTGTACATGGAGAACATTATGAATAAGCAGAATACTTGTAATGTGTAATGTCATGTATGAACATACAATGCTTGCCTAGAAATAGGACATCTTGCCAAAAGAAATACCCATAGTTTCCTATTGCACAGCATAAGAATATTCATGATGAATTTGTGCAATGTAGAATATTACAAACAAAAATATGAATAAGTTAAAAATGTGATATGTGAGCAGGGTTACAAATAATCAGAACGCTTGTAATGTGTAATGTAACAAGAAAACATACGAATAAGAGAACACTTATAATGTTTAATAATATGTACAAAAGTGAGGACTAAGAAGCGCACTTCCAATGTATAATATTACGAACAAGCACAAGTAAATGTTACATTTGTAGTGTCTACCATTAAAAACAAGCAGACGCATATGAATAAGAGATCATAATGTGTAAAACCAAATGCAAACATAAAAAGGATTCCTAAGGAAGGACATTCTGTCTGCACAACGGAAGGATCAGGGACATGTTGTTGCAGGGGCCATTGTGTTGCCATTTTGTCGCATAAGCCCATAGATAGGTAGACAGATAGATGGACAGATAGAGAGATAGATTGATTCAATGTTCAAGAATTGTCACATGCAGGAACACTTTACTACGAAGCTGTTTCCGCTCAAACGTTTCGCAAATTGCATCAAACAAACTCATGGTGTTAGGGTGTGAAAAAGCAGGAGCTTGGATTTGTCACATGAGCCCAATTCTTGACATGTGCAACGTGTAATATAATGAGCAAGCACATGGACTAGTAGAACACTCGGGGCTATGTAATATTGCGAACAAGTGCAAGCCCACGATCAAGCAGAACACGTGCAATGCTGGGAGCCAGCACATCATGCCAATGGCAGAACGCTCATAAAGCGTGTTATTATGGGAGAAAATAGCAAATTAATAGTCAGCACACTAACAATGTTCAATATTATGAGCAAGCACAGGCACATCATAGATAGATAGATAGATAGATAGATAGATAGATAGATAGATAGATAGGCGAAAGATAGATGGAAACGGTTACAGAACATGTACTGTCATATTCGCACACACACTTTTAATTCATTTACATATATGAACAAGCTCAAAAAATATATTTAAAAATATTATATTTTTAATTCTTATACTCCTAATTATTTTTATAATATGTTGAGCCCTCGAGCCTCCAAAATCATCCCTAAATGTAAAACAAAAGTGCTTAAGTAGTTTCCCAGCACACTGATCAATGGAAACGGCATCCAGGCCAATCAGCCCCAGTTACTGCACCGTGTGCCCCTTCCTCCTTCTCCCCCAGCACACTGATCAAAGGAAATGGCGTCCAGTCCAATCAACCCCAGTAACTGCACCATGTGCCCCTTCCTCCTTCTCTGCCAGCACACTGGTCAAAGAAAATGGCGTCCAGTCCAATCAGCACCAGTAACTGCACCATGTGCCCCTCCCTCCTTCTCTCCCAGCACACTGATCAAAGGAAATGGCATGCAGTCCAATCAGCCCCAGTAAATGCACCATGTGCCCCTCCCTCCTTCTCTCCCAGAACACTGATCAAAGGAAATGGCGTCCAGTCCAATCAGCTCCAGTAATTGCACTGTGTACCCCTCCCTCCTTCTCTCCCAGCACACTGATCAAAGGAAATGGCGTCCAGTTCAATCAGCTCCAGCTGTACCATGTGCCCCTTCCTCCTTCTCGCCCAGCACACTGATCAAAGGAAACGGTACCCAGTTCAATCAGCACCAGTAACTGCACAGTGTACAGCTTCCTCCTTCTCTCCCAGCACACTGATCGAAGGAAATGGCATCCAGTCCAATCAGCCCCAGTAACTGCACCGTGTGCCCCTTCCTCCTTCTCTTCCAGCACACGGATCAAAGGAAATGGCGCCCAGGTCAATCAGCTCCAGCAGCTGCACCCTGTGCCCCTGCCTCCTTCTCCTCTTCACAGTGTAGACCTTAAGCCCAGTCAACCCCTCCACCCTCTTTGCTCTGCCATCTCGTTTATCCTGTGTGCATAGTGTGCTGTGCACTCACAAAAAAATCATACAATGTACTGTACAGCCAACACAACATAAAGTACATATTGGTGTGAGCGGGGCCTCCAACAACACTGACCTTCCAAAAAAGTAAAAACATAACTAAATCAAAATTAGTTCTTATTAGTACTTATCAGTGTTTTAGCATGAAAAAGGGGGGAGCTCGCCCAGCAAAAAATAGGATGGATCCAGATGTTTCCAGTCAAGCGGATCTATTCAGTCAACACTCCAAGGGATGTCAGGAGAATAAAACAGGAAGTGGAAGTGCTATACTGCCAGCCTGCTGCTGCTTGGCACCTGCAGAGAATGGTATGCTCGGCTTTTTCAACATTTGACACGGAAGTAATTGCTAATGATTTATGTGCAATACTTTCAGCAAACAGTGTTTGTTTCGTGGGCGAGACTTTCCTGGTTCAACATATATATATCAGTAAACGTATTTTAGGGTTACAGATGTTTGCACGGGTTAACATAATGCTTCAGAACCAGAGCCCCGCTTTTTGTCCTAACATAGCAGACGCAACTGTATTCCTGCATCACCCAATTGGCAGGTTTTTAAAAACATGTGGGAAACTTTAGGAAATTTGCAAGGTGTTATGCATGGCTTTACAAGTTGTGTAAAGTCAAACTCCAGCAACTTCGCACACCCCTAATACTGAGTTCCTTAAAAAACTCAATGTGGCATGTGGGACAGATGACACCAGTCCCAAAGACTTCAGCATGACTTGCCGTGCATGGGTTGGTGTTCACATGATTTAGGTGTCTCTCTAGGTTGTCCGTAGGATGGGGGACATCCGAGATGAGCCACAGGCATGAATGACACTGCACACTAGTGCTGTGGATTCAAGGCAGGCCTGGTGCCCAGTGGTGCCCTGCAGAGAGTAAGATTGCTTGGAGATTACATAATGCTAAAGCATAAGAAAGCTGTAAGAGATTGTGGAGATAGTCACGTGATATAGAAGTGGCTTGGTGTCTCACATGAGGGTCACTGTTTAGGGATGTGTTTGTGATATGATAGGTTATTTAAAACGCGCTTAGCACCCAGAGGTTAGTAAGCGTGGGCCGGTGATCGAACCTGTGTTCCTCTGTATCCTCTTGCTTCCAAGGCGAGCACGCTGCCTCTGAGCTATCCTCCCGAGACAAACGGGATGAACGCAAGTTTGTGTTTTATAAGAGAGCAACTGTACAGGGAAGTGTGTATTATAGAACTGCTCCATGCAGTGAACTGTGAATGTGGTGTTGAAGTCAAACAACCCAAGGGCTGGATATATTGTACGATTGTAACACAACACCCGTTAGTCACATTGTTGTTAGTGCAATATTTCTCTTTTTTATTAGTGTGTGTCTGTGTGTCTGTGTGTGTTGATGAAAAGGAAAATGGGTAAAACGTGAAGAGGGACAGTAGAGCTGGAAGTGCTGTGGGGGAGGGGGTATTTAGGTGTGGACTCTCGAATTACAGTCTTGTTTCTGCCTTGCTCAATGGGATCGCAAATGTTTTAGGTTGAACATAAAGTTCATCTGAAAACGTAGGGGGAGTATGGCAATCCAGTGGTTGGTCTAAGTACAAGTGAACTGTGTGTGGTTGAGTGATAGTCCATGAGGTGTCCTCAGGCGATCCCTTAAACATGGAAGGCCATCATGATATGGGGTCATGTCGAGTTTTCCCAAAACAAAACGTACGTTTACACATCCTGGCTTTGCCAGGGCTTAGGATGTTAATCAAGAAAGGGGAAATTTGCCAGCAGTAGAAGCAACGTCTGAGTATTAACACTGCTGTTAGTTTTGGCTCATAGGTGGGCCTTTAGGATTATCTAGTGAAGTTACATGCTATTGGCTCAAAGTTGGTAATTTAGTACAGCCACTATTTTTGGCTCACTGCTGGGGCCCTTGCAGCACCATTTGTATTTGCTTATATGTGCACTTCATCAACACCTGCTGAGGCTACATAGTGTTTACTCACAGATAGTGCTGTGGGCTCACAGTTCCAGATGCTTCTTTAGATCCTGCGTAATGCCAAAAGAAGGAACCAAAACTATTGTCATAGAAATATGGGATGTCGCATGCAACAGAGAGTGTAGACTGAGTGGCACCAGGGAAGAGGGCTGTTCTTGGGATGTTGCATGCAACAGAGAGTGTAGACTGAGTGGCACCAGGGAAGAGGGCTGTTCTTCGGATGTTGCATGCAACAGAGAGTGTAGACTGAGTGGCACCAGGGAAGAGGGCTGTTCTTGGGATGTTGCATGCAACAGAGAGTGTAGACCGAGTGGCACCAGGGAAGAGGGTTGTTCTTGGGATGCGCATGCAACAGAGAGTGTAGACTGAGTGGCACCAGGGAAGAGGGCTGTTCTTGGGATGTTGCATGCAACAGAGAGTGTAGACTGAGTGGCACCAGGGAAGAGGGCTGTTCTTGGGATGCACATGCAACAGAGAGTGTAGACTGAGTGGCACCAGGGAAGAGGGCTGTTCTTGGGATGTTGCATGCAACAGAGAGTGTAGACTGAGTGGCACCAGGGAAGAGGGCTGTTCTTGGGATGCGCATGCAACAGAGAGTGGAGACTGAGTGGCGACAGGGAAGAGGGCTGTTCTTGGGATGCGCATGCAACAGAGAATGTAGACTGAGTGGCACCAGGGAAGTGAGCTGTTCTTGGGATGCGCATGCAACAGAGAGTGGAGACTGAATTGCAATAGGGACGAGGGCTGTTCTTGGGATGTTGCATGCAACAGAGAGTGTAGACTGAGTGGCATCAGGGAAGAGGGCTGTTCTTAGGGAGCGGAGAGACACTGCACTACTCTCTCGTGTTAGTGCTTCTTCAGTCGTGTTATCCACCCCCCCAGGGGTCATTGCGTGAAGCCTGAGAGCAGGCCTTTATAATCAAAAGTGTTCCCCCTGCAAAGCCAAAACTGCTGTATTTTCCTGTTCTTGATCAGCATGTGGCGTACATTTAAGCCATCTTTTTAATGGTCTCTGTTGGTGTTTTTCACGTGGCAGCAACACTGAAGCAATAATACCCAAAGACACCATCTCTTGCACAAAGTAAAAACGATTGGTTTAGCTAATAGTTCTTGAAGTAATCAAATACGATTTACAAGGTTTGTCAAAGGCCACAGTTTGGGCTCTTGTGTGGGCACATAGAGAACGGCGGGCATGCATAGCCCAGTATGGGGGAGGGGATAGGATTATGGTGAGGGGCAGAAGGGAAAGAGCACAGGAGAAGAAACAGAAATAGTAGAGGAAGATGGGAGTAAGCACCCAGTCACTACTCAGAGAACACTTACAGCATGGGGGCACACGCGCAGCACAGGAAGGGCACACTGGCAGAATAGGAGGACACACCGGCCCTGCAAGAAATCACGCCCGAGCTAGCCTAGCTATTTTACTTTGTGTGTTAGTCTTCTTCTGAGTGTGAAAACACTAACTTGTAAAACAAAATATGGACATTTAGAAGTAATTACTTAGTATGCAGTGTGTATGCAAAAAGATAATGGTGCCTTTGCAGCCTGTTTTGAGATGGTGTTACTACCACCTTAAAATGAGCTGTCAAGTGAATATGATTGCTTAAATTGTCTCAATATATGATATCCAGTAGTTAATTGTAAAGTTCCACGAAAAGGTGCATGTTAGAGTTTGCACTCATAGCACTGGTGATAAACATAGTATACAGGTTTCCAATCACTGCGTGGGTGGATGTCTTTTTACTATGTCCTCTATTATTGCCCTCCCTGTGCAAACACAAATGTGGGTGTTGCTGGCAGTTGGCACTGTGCCCTGGACCCAGCCACACAGCATGGCCTGGCCCACTGCCTGACCCTAAGGACCTACAACAACAAAAGCAATAACAAAGGCCTGACATTGAAATGCTATCTAAGACACACCAGTACGACGTCCTTTCATCGCCTGCCTGTTCATCCCCAGGCTTTTCAACGTGCTCATCACATTTTTTAGGGGGTTGGGAAAGGGCAGATAAGGGTTTGGGCGGGTGGGCAATAGGAAAAAAAAGGGTGGGAGGAGGGTTTGGGGGGTACCCCCCCAAAAAAGAAAAAAAATACAATAAGCATTTTCGATGGAATGTGCACGTTAAAAAGCCTGGGGATGAAGAGGCAGACGATGAAATGACATGGAACCGACACACCACGTAGTACAGCCAAACTACTCCAAGCATCAGATGGCCGGTAAGATAGCTCAGAGGGTTGGGTGCTCGCTGCTGCCATCTATGTATGATCTGCAGGTTGCAGGTTCGAATCCCGACAAGGCCAACTCAGCGTTTCATCCTTCCGAGGCCAATAAATGATTAGGATGATAAATGTATGTACATAGGTTCTCTGCAAAGCGCTCTGGCTTAAGGAGCTATATAAATAACAAATCATTATCAGATCTGCAGCAGACATGTCAAACCCCTGGAGTTATAGCAATACGTTAGCTCACACACAGAGGGTAAAACACTGAAAAAGGAAGCCATATTATACATGGTTGGCATCATAAATGATGTCCAGGCACTGGTTTGGCAGTGATTGCTGGGTTTGTTGTGACACTCATTTGACATTGCTTGATTTACATCATATATGTACCCTCCTCTGAAACACAGTAATTGTTCTCTTCGTGTGCCATCTTCTACTGCTCAGTGCTTGTCCACTTGAGCTGCCAGCCTCGCTAACTACTTCTCTCATTGGTTCTTTTCTGTACACCCAATACAGGAAACCCACCTTTGAGCAATCCATTCCCTATTCATTCACAAAACTCTTAGTTTCCGAGCCAATAGCTGTCGGACAATCCCAGAACCTCTGGGTTGCCATATCCTTTCCCCGAGAGCTTGCAGATAGTTATTTGCATCCAAAATGTAAAGCGTGCATGGCTTCACAACATAACGTGTATTTGTAAAGCGCACGTTCACCCCTGAAGGGGCATCTTAATGCTAAAAACAGATGTTTATTGTTACCCAACGTAATGGTACTCATTTTATCGACCTCAGAAGGATGAAGGGCTGAGTGGACCTGCTGGGATTCAAACCTTGACCATGAGATCAAAAACTGGTCCCTGTAGTCGGATGCATTAGTCCACTGAGCGACAGACCCAGCTAACCTCCTCTTCTAGAGTCTGCAGCCTACACAAGAACAACTATTGCCACCCTCTATACAACTATATGCCCTCTGTCTCTACACCTCATTTAGAAGTCTGCAAGTGCCATTGTCACAGTACCACAGACCGAGAAAGGGACCAATGGCATGCATGTTCCTTACCACTCTTATCCGTCTTAACCACATGAGATGTTGCGTCATAGAATATAAGTATGGTCTGCAACATGTCATGCTTCCATGACATGTTGCAGACCATACTTATAGCACTGATGCTCTACCTGACAACCTTCAATTCAAAGACCTACGATTGCTTCCCTTGGCATTTTCAAAAAATATTCTGGACCCCACCTGATTTTTTTTTTTTATTATTGCAAGATCTGCCTCTCTGCTTGCGTATGACCCACATGATTTAATTATTGACAACATCCTTGACATCCAAATGATTAGTCTCATTCAATTGCAACTCCACCCACTCCTTTGAAAATCTTGCCCTCCCAGCCCCCGGCTGACTTCACCCTAACATTTAACACCAAACCAGCAGATCAATTGAGTGGTCATCAAACATATAAGAAGTCTACATGCCACACGCATCGACCTACCCCTTAAAAAGGGATGCAAGCTGACTAGCATTAAAATAACACGTACCCCACCACCTGCTGCGAACATGACTTATTAACCACAGCCATCTACATCATTTCAAAAGGGACTTCTCAGTCTTGCAAGCCCAACCCGTTCTAACCACTGACCGCCTGCTAGTAGCTGGAGACAGCTCAATTCCTTGACTTTTGTAACATTCTCCATCAGGAGGTCCAAACACTTTTTCAGATGACATGTGTCACTGCCTACCTACGAAACCTACCCGCTTTCCTAATGACCTGGTCAGGCCATATCATGACACTGGTCTGATTTCACAGGCTAGCTACCCCTAAACAAAATGGGAACACAGCTACTAATCCTGTTTGGTATATCCTCTATAACCCCAATGGGGGTTGACACCACCAACCCGGCATTGGTAATCTGGCAGATGTACCTTAAGTATTAATGATGGTGACAGTATGCAATTAGGAGAAGGAGGCAGATGATGGAAAAGGAGAGAGGGTGAGAGAGAGGTGAAATCTGAAGGGTGGGCTACAGTAGGTTTGTGAGCGTGGCACAAGAATTGGGGTGTGTAGATCAGGATTTGCAGGCCCAGGTGGAGCGGTTTCTCATGTTGTCTCACAGAGAGGGGCGGACAAGGAGCTGGGTCTCGGGACACTTTGCAGCTGTGGGATGTTTTACCCATGCAGCGAAGCCCTACCATAAAACTGTGCGTTACTGGCATTGAAAACATCATGATGGCCAGAACTCCCCAGAGAGTGCACAGGGAAAACATGAAGAATAGGCTGCCACCCATTTTTGCCTATGTTGTGAGCACAGGAGGGCACTGCCTAAAACCACCATTGGGCTACACACACAGTAGCCTGAAACCATTGGGAATGGCAATGCTGATTGCCAAAAGCAACCCAGAACTGTGGGGAATTCATTTTCTTAATGTCAAAAATGGATGCAATACCGGTGCTCACCACTATCAGAAAGCCGGCGTTTTAAAACCACCAGACTTTTGTGTAAAACTGAACTAATGAACCAAAACCAGGCCAGGGAAAGACTTGCTAAGAGGTGGATACAATGTAAAACTATATTCTGAAATGACTTGAAGGAAGTAATTATTTAATGTATATATAAAAAATAGCTGCATGTAAGTTGGATTTGAATGTAGAAAACTGGGAACTAAAGTGACATTTAGCTGAATTCTGCCTGACAACTACCCCCGACAGGAGAAACCTGCTCAGCCACTCTTCCCAGGCCTGGCTGCATCCTGCTTCCCCCACCAAAAGGAGATGACACCTGTCTGATTGGGTTAGGGGAGGAGCACCTGGGGACTGCAGGAAGTTGAACAAAGCCTTGTCCTGGACTCAGGCAAATGTTATATTGGGGGGGGGGCGTAAAGTGGCTTCCTCTTGGGAGAAACTGGGAGGGGCAGTGCCTCTGCTAGCAAACTGAGCTTTCGGGAAGTGGATAAACCAGTTATTCCACCATGTGATGTGGGAAGCCACACCCCTTTTTGACCAGGGCATAATTTTAAAAAGATAGATAACTCATAGTGCGGACTGGTCAAAATTATATAAATAATATCATTATTCTTGGGATTTTGCGGTGCACATTTTAAGAGGTGTTGGGACCCTGTGGTATGTTCTAGGGAGTAGTAGCAGAAATAAGGTTGTTACTCCAAATGTCTGCATGTTAAAAATCTGACACTTCATCAATTAATGTCCATACTCCTTGCGCACATTTGTGTAATTTTTGGTAAATGTCCGATATTGGTAAACCGACCAAAAAGCGCAAAATGTTGTCATTTCTGAATCCCAGCTCGCAGGAACATGGGGCTTGAACAGAGACCTGTCTTAATTCATCTGTAATATGTACATGTAATGTCAACCACTTGTGTATCTGGGAAATATGTATTTGAATCAAATATAGATTTGTGGGCAAATTGACCAGGGGAGGATCCTCTGACCCATAAACAGACCTCATCATGATGACAATCCATTTCCTTCCCCCAATCATGGGAGAGGGGAGAATTGGGCCAATGACAAGTAGAGAGGGGCAGGCTCAGTTATGCCACGCACACACCCACTTTCTAACCACATAAAAGCAGACAGTGCAGGACAGGTAGGAACATTCACTTTCCACTTTCTTGCGGGACGCTTTGCCGGGAGACTTCAGACTTCACATCCAGAGATCCAGACTTCAAATCCATCAATCTCCAGAACCTGTAGCAGAAATTAACTCCAGAATTTGTAGCAGAGAGGCCTGAATCCACAAGCTGAATCCTCTTCAGCAGGGCTCAAAACCAACCAAACTATTCAACAGCGAGCTGTTTGAATTTTTTTCCAAGAACTTTTGCAAGAACCTGTAGCAGTATCCAGAAAGCAGTGCTGTATCCGGAACCAGCGAGAACCACAAACCAGAGCGTTGTGAGCAGAACCGGTGCTTGACAGACCCAGAGGGCAGAGCTGACCCAGATAGCCGGGACTTCAGAACCACCCACCGGAAGTCCCGTCCAACCTGACCAGACCTTGACGGCTTATTTCAAAAATATAGTGTGAGTACTCACTGTGTCAAAACCAATCTCTTAGTTTAAAATAATCTAATCCAAACTATTTTAGCCTATTAGAACTGCCTCCTAGAATCATGTCATTCTGTCATCTTTAAAACTGAAAATTGTCATCTGTCATTCTGAGCTTTAAAATTTAAAATCAGAAAAACTACCTTGACTAAATCGGGTGTATCTCCGGAACCGTTTGTGCTAGGAGCGAAATGTAACTTTTATCGTAAAGCTAAGAACCTAGAACCGACTTCCTACTCCTTATAGGGCCTCCATAATTACGCTCGACGCACGCGATTAAATTTGCCACGATTTGACATTTTGCACAATTTCAGCCATGCGTAAAAATCAGCAGCTCCTTGCTTTCATTTGCTAAAATTTGTTTTAACCTGCTAGTTACTCATAGAGCATTGCTAAAGTGAGCCTGAACTAATATAAACTAGATATCACCCACCCTGAACCTCTAGAGGGAATTAAAAGCATTTTAGCACATTTCTCACTTCATTGTCATCACATTCAAAGCATTTTGGGCCTGTGTTTCAAACTTCTACCTGTTTTCCTCTAAGGTTGCTGGGGGGGAACTGAATTTCGTAATGTATCTGATTGCATTCCTGAGAACTGTGTGCTCTGCTTTCCATCTCCTTATATTGCATAAAGGGGGGGAGTGAATTGTCAAGGAAAAGTGATTACATTGTCTTTTGTTGAAGCCATATCAAGTTTATTTTCTGTACTGCATTTTCATTCATCATTGCATTGTCCTTGAAGCCATAAAAGCATTCTCAGCTACTTTATCCTCTCTATATCACTTCTAATCCATCAAAAAGAGTGTACCACTGTAACATTATCCATTGTAGATCACTATCATCTTCCCAATTGTGCTATCAAACATTAATTTATTATAAAAGTGTGATATATATATATTGTTTACTTTTCAAATAAACCTTTAAATTTGCAAAACAAACCTACTTCTTGGCTCAGCTGGGTCAAGGGGGATTCTAAGAGAGGGGTGTTATACAAGGGTTCAGCATCCAGATTATAACTTGCCATAAAAATATATAAATAAGGGCTTCCCTTGGGCATCCCAGACAAGGCACTGACTTAGTGGGATTGCTTGATTGGAGTTACTTACAAAGTGGGGGCTCGTAGCCGGGATATTCTGGGTTAGATTTACCACTTGTGCAGATTAATACAGTGTGCCAGCTGACAGGATACATATCTGGTTAGATCACCACGCTGTGTTACGCTGTAAAGCACTCCTCAAAGGAACGCTCTAAGGAAACGGTCTGTTTTGCAAAATAAAATACAAACTTCTGTAAATCAGGAAGGAAATCAAGTTCCAGAATGACGACCTTGGTAGATATGAAGATAGCTAGGGAGCACCTCTTACATAAACTGTTTGTGAGAGGTGAATGGTCTGAACAGGACCAAAATGTATGGTTGCAGGCGATCACACAACAGGTCACTACAACTGGGTCAGATATGTGGAGAGATCAGGGTCCCTTACATGTGGCCCTGAGATAACTAGATATGGCCCCTAAGGCCAAGGATGAGCACAACAAGATTGCCAGGGTAGCCGCATATTTATATTTACATATGGGAGCCAGGCAGGACAAATGTGCTGAAGGCCAAGAACTGGCAAATAGGCAACAGATGGCGTTAGAAAAGGCCCAATCTGACCTGGTCTCTTCTGAGCAGAGGCTGCACAGAAGCCAGGTGTCAGAAAACGAGAGTAGACAATACATCATTAAAATAAAGGAGGATATGGATATCCTGCAACAGGAAAAGGCTGACCAGGATACCAGAATTCTGGCTTTTCAGAAGGAGCACCAAGACAGTTTGGACTCCTTACTGCAGAGCCAGAAAAAGCTGGAGCAACAGATAGATTTCAACAGGGCATGCACAAAGCAGGTAGCCACCCTGCAAAGCCAATTGGATAGAGAAAAAGAGGAGAGCAATAAACCGATTCTGAAAGACCTGGACACCCAGACAGAATTTCAGGAAGAGCTCCAGAAAGCTGGTGCCTTTCAAAGGCAGAGGGACGACCTGGCGGCACAGATGCAGGCTCTTAGTCAGGAAAGGGACACCTTAGGCCAGGAAGTCTGCCAATTAAAAGAAAAAATTGAAGAAAATCTCCGGCCCTCCAGGGGCTGGGTGACCTCCAAAAAGAGCATCACGACTTGCTAGAGCACACCAGGAGGGTGGAGGAGGCTCTGGCAAGAAAGGAGCAGGCCAGTAGGGATGGGACTCAGGAGGTAACCCTCCTGCAGCAGAGACTGGCCCAATGCTCCAGGACCAATCAGGAGGCACAGAGAGAAAATGAGGCTCTCTGTCAGCACAATGATAGGCTCCAGCAACAGGTAGCCATGCAGGAGAGACTGATAGAGTCTAGTAAGGCCTTAACTGAGGAACAGAAAGTGCAGGCTCTTGCATTGCAACAGGGAGCAGGGGCTGACAGAGATGAAGTTCGCTGGGAAAGGGAAACACCTGAGCATAACCTCAGAAGCCCTAGTACCAGAGGCCTTCATCTCTCTCAGTCCCTGGACTCTGCCACCCCCATGTCCCCTGGCGCACATGAGCACAGGGCCACAGGGATGGCAGATTACTATCCAGCCAAAAGTATGGGGCTCATAGGCCAGTACCACCCAGGAATGGAGGGGCGGGCATCCGGGTATGGGCACCCAAGCACAGTGCAATTTAGTGGGGAACCCCAGGAGAGTAGGCCCATTAAGGGCATCCTGAAAACCTCTGCCCAGTTAGGTCAGTGGGGGGGGGGTACCCATCAAATCCTGGCAGCAAGGAGGGATCTGAAGACTCCTCTGAGCGTTACAGGATGCAGGAGACCAGATCCCCACATTCTGCCAGCCATTCCCAGGCTCGCAGAATCCGGGAAAACCTGGAAGATCAGACGGGCACCTCTGGGAGCAGTGCTTCGGAGTCAGAGGATGAATGGACCAGGGTTACCCGAACCAAAAAGGCCAATAAGGCAAAAAGGGCCTTGCTTAAGGACCCATTGAAACAAATAAAGGCAATAAGGAGTGTCATCACGCCTTATCATAAGAACGCCAAGTATTCTGTTTGGGAACACTTGGAGCTCTATGAGCAAATGATGGAGACTTTCCATTTGAAGGACAGCATTAGCTGCATCCAGTACGTCAAATGGACATTCTCCCGAGAATACTCCAGTTTCTTTGCAGGGCTGGAGGACCAAAACCATTCAAGATGGTTCTGCATATAGGGCGGCCATCTTGAAACATTTTTCTGTTCATAGAAATCCTCAAGAGGTTCGCAAGGCAGCCTACAATTTGCAATGTGGGGAGGATCAGGCCCCACAAGAATTCGTGCAAGAATTGAAGCGTGCCTTTGCGCAGACCACTAGAAGGGTGCGCACGGACAGCAGAGAATTTGTCAATACTTTTTTCCATGCCTTGCCCAAATACATCATGACCCAGCTAGTGAGAGATTTTCACGAGAAGAGGTCACTAGACTGGGTCATTGAACAGGCTACCCGGATCTATGAGGTGCAGAAGCCCATAGAAAATAAAAGTAATGCGCAGAAAAACCCCAAAACCAACAGCACCCCTGCTGCTGCCAAGGTGGCGGAGGTAAAGGTTGTCCCCGTTTTAGATTTGGAGATGGGGAGGCCTAAAAACCTGCCTGCACCAGATAATTCACAGCCCAGAAGGCCCTCGGGCCAGTCACAAACAGGGAGTCGAGGAGGTAGTCCCACAAATGGGGTCCCCGCTCCCCTGACTATGTAAGTCCCCGCTACAAGGGAAACCGACCCATCCTGGGTTATGTGTGGACTCCTCCAGCCCAAGGGGGGGATCCAGTCAAGCACCTAACCCAGAGAACTTCCCTCCAAACTTCCCACAGGAGGGCAGAAATTCACCAAACCCTGGGCTGAACTTTTTCCCCAGGTATCCACAAGGATTCCAACCCCAAACTCATCCATCCTTCTTTCCCCAATTCCCTGAGCCCAGACCACCTAATCCGGGAGAGGGGAGGCCAAGGGTGGAGGGGTACCCAAATCTTCCCAACCCAGGGTATTACCAGAGAAGGGATAGCTACCCTTCCCGGGATCAGCCCAGGGGAGAAAATAGAGCCCTGTATCAGCCTGAGCGGGTTTCCCAGTTAGAGCGCCAGGTCCAAAATATGGCACGGGATCTGGGTCACATACTGAGGGCTCAACAGAACCCTCAGATGAGCATGCCACCGCAGAATGCCCCAAACTCTGGACCTGGTGCTCCGGAGCAATGACGGGGGCAGCACCCCGATAACCCACCGGTTCCCAGGGAGGAGGCACAAGGGGAAGGGGGGTGTAAAGCCTTGGAGAAAGCTTCCTTCCCAACTTGTAAACAGCCCCTGGAAAACCAGGAACCAGAAACAAAATCCCCTGCCCCTGAAAGCCGGCCTCCCAAGGAGCAGAGGGGGGGTAGGAGAAACAAAGGACCCAAACAGACCCACTTTGTGGAGGAGGTACAGGTCTTCCAATTTGAGGGAGAGGGATCCTCAGAAGATCCTGGGGAAATGATCTTCTCCTTCAGAGATGGGGGAACTCCTCCCAAGCAAAAATGGGTCCCAAGGGATTTGAACCCGGACTGGGTAGATGTGGGGATTGAGCTGTCGCCGCCCATCATCCTATCCCAGAACCAACAACACCAAACTTCCCTGGTTCAAACCCATCCTGGTGACTCCCTCCAAAAAGGCAGGGGCGGCCCAGAACCGGAACCAGGGGAACCTAAAACCGAATCAACAGACTGGGTAGATGTGGGGATTGAGTTGTCGCCGCCCATCATTCTATCCCAGAACCAACAATACCAAAATCCCATGGGTCAAACCCATCCTGATGACTGCCTCCAAAAAGGAGTGGGCGGCCCAGAACCCGAAACCATTTCCAGTTGCCAAATTTTTCTTTCAGATTCCCCAGGCTCTCCACAGAATTCTGCCCAAATCTCGTTTTCTGAATGTGGGAATGGCTGGATCTTTTGGGAGTTGGCGGAACATGGCTTCGCAGAAAATTAGCCCACCAGTTGTCCAAAAATGTGCATTATCTGTGCCCCCTTGAGGAGAAGGAGGGAAGATACTATGCCCCGGTACAAGTACAGGGGCAGGGTACAATTTTGGCACTGGTGGACACTGGATCCCAAGCTACCCTTCAGTCCAAAAGGGCCTTTGATGAACTAAATGCAGGAAGGGGGGAGAATTACCGTATTCCTCTCACCTCTCTTCCTGGACAACTGCAGAACTTTGACGGGAAGGAAATTCCTGTCGAGGGGACTGCAGATTTGGACATCAAAATTGGGCGACACAAGGTGAAACACCCGGTTATAGTAGTGACTCCAAAAGGCACCCCTTGTTTACTAGGGAATGACCTCCTGAGAAGGTTGTCACCCCTAATAGATTGCGTAAACCAGGTCCTCTGGACCCAGACTAGCCGACCAATAAAATTAAAACAGAGTGTCAACCATGTTAGTTTAAATGGCACCTGCCACATGGTTGAACAAAAATCTGACCAAGTAGAATTTCACTTCCAGAACAACCAAATTCCAGACGTGACAGTAATACCAGTAGGACAACAGACTGATGATGGGGGGTCCTCTCTATTTCTGAAAATCAACCTTCCTTCCAGTTTAAGGTGGTACTCCACACTGGAAGGAAACACTCTGAAATTCTTTACCAATCCACATTCAGACACTCCCACTCCTATAGTTCAGAAAGATGTGAAATCAGCTCAGAGCCTGGCTGATATTCAGCAAATTGGAGAGCAGTTGTTCATCCCTGTTCAGTTAAATGATGGGAAGGACTCTGTTCTCGCTCGAGTGTGTGTGAACAACGGTAAGAGCTTCATCAGCAAAGCCATGTTCCGCCAACTCCCAAAAGATCCAGCCATTCCCACATTCAAACTGATAGACACATGGGAAATGGACCTGGAAGCACCCAATTCCAAACATCTCCTGCCAAGCAGGTGTATGCTCAAAATCTCCATTGGCAACAAGAGCATAGTCCATAATTGTTGGGTCGTGCGAGACGTCACTGTCGCCTTTTACTTAGGCAGTGACATTCTTAATCGCTTTGCCATTAGTTTGGACCTAATAAACTTCAAAGCTTGGTCCCGATTAGCAAATAATCCCATGGGCTTTGATGATCCAGAAAAATCATTTAGGTCAGCTCAATTGCTACCTTATGCAGTTGAAATTCAGATTAAAGAGGAAGTCACCATCCCAGAAAGGACCCGACAATTCTCCCTGGAAGTGAAAGTTAAAAGAGGACAAAAATTGAAAAACCCTGATGCTTATATTCATCTAAATGCTTCTCTCCAACAACAACCCAACACCATTAGTCAACATAGAACATGACACCATTCCAATAGAGGTGGATAACAGCGACTTACAGAGTATTACTCTAGCCGCAGGCACCATCATTGGAATGGCGGTTGGTGACCGACATTTCTCCATTGATTTAGGAAATGAACTGTTAGGACCGATCCCCAAGGACTGTTTTGACAGTGACAGTGAGGGCAATACAACACCAGACAGGATTTTCACCCGGCATGGGGGGAACTTCCTGGTGTACACTTCTTGCCCTTATGGTAAGGAAGATGTGACTTGTGACTTCAGAGGGGATGAGGTGATTTTCCAGGTCCATGAGGGCTGCCTTTCCCACCTGAAGCCTCCGGTCCAAATCAGCACTCTGAAAAGGGACTTCTCCACCCAGCTGGAGGAGGCCGCTGAGATAGAAAAGCCAGAAGTCTTTCCAGGTTTCAGGCAGATGGTGGAAGAGAGAGTCAACCTAGCTGATGCCTGTGTGACTCTGCAACAGAAGCAAAAGTTGAAACAAGTGTTCTTGGATTTCCAAGATCTCTTTGTGGTAGACTCATATGACTGTGGTCGCACCGACATCCACACCACAACAATTCCCACGGACCCTGGAATGACTCCAGTGTTTGTGAAGCAATATCGTTTGCCTCTCGCATCCATGGAGTCCCTTACTGAAATAATTAAGAACCTTGAGTCCCAGGGAATAATTCGTCCAGTACACAGCACCTTCAATAATCCGGTGCTGGGAATATTGAAGCCAAACGGCCAGTGGAGACTCTGCGCCGACCTTAGGGAGCTCAACAAACGGGTCCATACTACCCGATGGCCTCTGCCCTACATTGACCAAGGGCTGGCCCAGATTCAGGGGTCACAGGTATTCACAGCAATAGACCTGACCAATGGATACTGGAACGTGCCTGTCAGTAGGGAGGACCAATACAAACTGGCTTTTACCTTTGGGGGCCAGCAGTACACATGGACCCGGACTCCCTTCGGATACCTCAACTCTGGCAATGAATTCAACATTTTCCTACATAAGGCCATGCCCGACCTGGGTGCGAGGGGTAACCTGGCTTATGTAGATGATGTCCTCATCAAAAGTTCATCTGTGGAGGAACACATAGCGGAGATCCGTTATGTTCTGACACTGTTGAGGGCCGCCGGAGCAAAACTTTCCTTTCAGAGAGCACAGTGGTGTACAACCCGTGTTAATTTCTTGGGGCATGAGATTACTCCTCAGGTTCTCTGTCCCCAGGAAAAGAAAGTGGAAGCACTCCAGAAACTGAAGGATCCCACAATTCTGCAGGAACTAAGGAGCCTCCTTGGACTGACTAATTACAGCAGAAAGTTCATTGAGGGCTACACAGAGATCACTAGACCCCTGATTCATCTCTTGAAGGGGGGGTCAAGTGGGAATGGGGTCCAGAACAATCCGAGGCAGTAAGACAACTCAAGAGAAGCCTCTCACAAGCGCCTTGCCTAGCTTACCCTGTCAGAAACAAGGAGTTCTACCTGGAGACAGGGTTCTCTAATACGTGCTTGACGGCAGTATTATACCAAAAGCATGACAAGGTCAATAAAGTAATCTCCTATGCGAGCAAAACTTTATCCTCTGTGGAGGAAAAATTCCTGGCAACGGTGTGGGCATTGAAGAATTAACGCCTGTTGATCCAGGGGGAACACATCATAGTGGAGACTCCACACCAGCCTCTGCAATATCTCCAAAGTGACAGAATCCGGGCCAGAAATGTGAGTAATTCCCGAATTACTTCCTGGATTCTGTCAATGCAAGGTTTTCCTGTGGAGGTCAGATATGGCCAAAACAAGAAGAGTCCCCTCGCGCAAAGCCTGGCTGACTTGCATGATTGTGCCAGAGAAAACTGTCTCGAGGAGGAAAGTCTAAAAATCAAGGACAACATGGAGGCATACCTTAATTCCCCACACAAAGTCTTTGAAGAAGACAAGTGTGAGGGAATGCCCACTGTCTATGTGGATGGATGCTCTTACCATGTTGACAACAACGGGGAAAAAGAACTCGTGGCCGGCGTAGGGAACGCATGGGTGAATGAGTTTCTAGAACCCTCCGCTGGATACAAAATTGGTCCCAGAAGTAGTCAGGTGGCTGAATTGATGGCTGTGAATCAGGGTTCGTGGAGCACCTGGTCAATTGGAAAACCAGAGGCATGTTCTGTGCTAATAACAAACCCCTGAAACATGGGAAGCTAATCCAAAATATTGATGATCTGGTCACATCGAATGGGATGACCATCTACTGGAAAAAGATCAAGGGTCATTCCAAAGTAGAGGGACCAGACAAAACTGGAAATTACTTAGCTGATCAGCTGGCCAAAACCGGGGCCATCCAAGGGGATCTAATAGAAATAGAAATAGAGTCCCTGTTGGGGGAAATCCAGGTCACTGCTATCAATAGGTCCCAGACAAATGCTCACAATGATCTTTCAACTGCACAATGGAGTAAGGAGACCCCTGATGCTGATTTGATCACAGCTCAGAAGGGGGATCCAATAATTGGTAAGTTTTACCAACACATTGAGGACCCTGAGAACTTTCCCCTGACGGATACCGATTACATTGGGAAGGAGGACCTAAGAGTGTTGATGAAATGTCCAAAAAGGTTCCGAATCCAAGACGGTTTGTTGGTAAGGAAATCCCAAGCTGGCCATGATCAGTGGGTGGTCCCTACCTCATTCCGAAGCCTGATGTTAAGTCACGCCCATGATGCGGCCACCGCCGGTCATAGGGGGTTTCACACAACACTAGAAATCTTAAGAGAGGTTGCATAGTGGCCACACATGGGGCAGGACCTCGACCAATACTTGACGGGGTGTCTTGTGTGTGCACAATTTCAGCCAACATCCCTCACACACCGGGCGCCTCTCCAAAAGAGGGGGATGACACTGCCATGGTCAGATTTGCAAATCGACTTCGTAGGCTCTGTAATTCGCTCGTCTAGAGGAAACAAGTACATGTTGACCGTCACATGCTTGTTTACCAAGTGGGTGGAATGTCTCCCGGCCCCAAACTGCAAGTCAGAAACAGCAGCTGCCCTGATGATTAACCACATCTTTTCCCGTTTTGGTCTACCTCAAAGGATTGAGTCAGACAGAGGTAGCCATTTCACCAGCGAGGTAATGACAAAGATGTGGGAGATACTGGGGGTCAAAAGGAAGTTACATATTGCTTACCTGCCAGCTTCCTCTGGGGCAGTAGAACGCTACAACCGGACCATTGTGAGCATCTTAAAAAAGTTTGTGGCAGATTCTGGGCCAAGTTGGGATATCCGATTACTTCTGGTCATAATGGCCATCAGATCTACCCCTTCATCTGCAACTAAAATGTCACCATTTGAGTTGATGACTGGACGCAAGATGGTGCTTCCCCAGCATTTGCTCTACAGAACCCAAGAGCAAACGTTGATAAATGCCGCCACAACTCATGAGTATGTGGAGAATTTAAGGAAACACCTCCAACATGCTTTTGCCTATGCTCAGCGGAATCTAGAAAGATCAGCTGAGAGTATGAAAACGCACTATGATTTGAAAACCACCAGGAAGGAATATGATGTGGGAGACCGGGTCTATCTATACAATTTCCAAAGGAACCAGGCCAAACAGCGAAAATGTTTGCCTACATGGAAGGGACCGTTTGAAATTATAGACAAAATCTCCCCTGTAGCCTATAAGATCCGCATCCCTAAAGGTAGTCTGGCGGAAGATAAGTGGGTCCATATAAATCAGCTAAAGTGTTGCCATCCTAGGCACACTCTGCAACAACTGGAGGAATCCTCTGGAATCCCAGAGGGGGCTGCCCCAGATCAATAAAAACTCCAACCCTAAAATATTCCACATACCAAAAATATAGTAACCTAATGTCAATATTTCCTGTTATATCTTGTTTTTAAAACAAGACTGAAAAATGTAACCGGATGTATAAAATGTATGTGTTCGCCACACCATTAATAGTGGTGGAGAAATGTCTACGAATAGGTATTGCCGCCTTTGCTTTATCATCCTATGAGAGATGAAACCACGGAGACTGACCAAGGAGGCGACCTGGGGACCGGGAGCGAAGATCCGAGGGGCCCGGGGTACCGCCCAATCCTCCCATCAGGACCAGCAAGGAGAACTGATTGATCGACTGGAGGGAGGAAAAGATGCTGAACTGTGCCATCTACGGAATTGGAAGAAGATGAGGCGAACATCCCAGATCTTGCGAGTTCCATCAGTGAAAGATCAGAATGGCCATCGCAAGAGGGGAGGCTTGTGGGATGTTTTACCCATGCAGCGAAGCCCTACCATAAAACTGTGTGTTACTGGCATTGAAAACATCATGATGGCCAGAACTCCCCAGAGAGTGCACAGGGAAAACATGAAGAATAGGCTGCCACCCATTTTTGCCTATGTTGTGAGCACAGGAGGGCACTGCCTAAAACCACCATTGGGCTATACACACAGTAGCCTGAAACCATTGGGAATGGCAATGCTGATTGCCAAAAGCAACCCAGAACTGTGGGGAATTCATTTTCTTAATGTCAAAAATGGATGCAATACCGGTGCTCACCACTATCAGAAAGCCGGCGTTTTAAAACCACCAGACTTTTGTGTAAAACTGAACAAATGAACCGAAACCAGGCCAAGGAAAGACTTGCTAAGAGGTGGATACAATGTAAAACTATATTCTGAAATTACTTGAAGGAAGTAATTATTTAATGTATATATAGAAAATAGCTGCATGTAAGTTGGATTTGAATGTAGAAAACTGGGAACTAAAGTGACATTTAGCTGAATTCTACCTGACAACTACCCCCGACAGGAGAAACCTGCTCAGCCACTCTTCCCAGGCCTGGCTGTATCGTGCTGCCCCCACCAAAAGGAGATGACACCTCTCTGATTGGGTTAGGGGAGGAGCACCTGGGGACTGCAAGAAGTTGAACAAAGCCTTGTCCTGTACTCAGGCAAATGTTATATTGGCGGGGGGGGGCGTAAAGTGGCTTCCTCTTGGGAGAAACTGGGAGGGGCAGTGCCTCTGCTAGCAAACTGAGCTTGGGGGAAGTGGATAAACCAGTTATTCCACCATGTGATGTGGGAAGCCACACCCCTTTTTGACCAGGGCATAATTTTAAAAAGATAGATAACTCATAGTGCGGACTGGTCAAAATTATATAAATAATATTATTCTTGGGATTTTTCGGTGCACATTTTAAGAGGTGTTGGGACCCTGTGGTATGTTCTAGGGAGTAGTAGCAGAAATAAGGTTGTTACTCCAAATGTCTGCATGTTAAAAATCTGACACTTCATCAATTAATGTCCATACTCCTTGCGCACATTTGTGTAATTTTTGGTAAATGTCCGATATTGGTAAACCGACCAAAAAGCGCAAAATGTTGTCATTTCTGAATCCCAGCTCGCAGGAACATGGGGCTTGAACAGAGACCTGTCATCTGTAATATGTACATGTAATGTCAACCACTTGTGTATCTGGGAAATATGTATTTGAATCAAATATAAATTTGTGGGCAAATTGACCAGGGGAGGATCCTCTGACCCATAAACAGACCTCATCATGATGACAATCCATTTCCTTCCCCCAATCATGGGAGAGGGAAGAATTGGGCCAATGACAAGTAGAGAGGGGCAGGCTCAGTTATGCCACGCACACACCCACTTTCTAAACACATAAAAGCAGACACTGCAGGACAGGTAGGAACATTCACTTTCCACTTTCTTGCGGGACGCTTTGCGGGAGACTTCAGACTTCACATCCAGAGATCCAGACTTCAAATCCATCAATCTCCAGAACCTGTAGCAGAAATTAACTCCAGACTTTGTAGCAGAGAGGCCTGAATCCACAAGCTGAATCCTCTTCAGCAGGGCTCAAAACCAACCAAACTATTCAACAGTCGGGCGAGCTGTTTGAATTTTTTTCCAAGAACTTCTGCAAGAACCTGTAGCAGTATCCAGAAAGCAGTGCTGTATCCGGAACCAGAGAGAAGCGCAAACCAGACCGTTGTGAGCAGAACCGGTGCTTGACAGACCCAGAGAGCAGAGCAGACCCAGATAGCCGGGACTTCAGAACCACCCGCCGGAAGTCCCGTCCAGCCTGACCAGACCTTGACGGCTTATTTCAAAAATATAGTGT
This sequence comes from Ambystoma mexicanum, assembly GCF_040938575.1. NCBI lineage: Eukaryota > Metazoa > Chordata > Amphibia > Caudata > Ambystomatidae > Ambystoma > Ambystoma mexicanum. The sequence continues at coordinate 228,145,943 of NC_090927.1, read as the reverse complement.
GAGTACTCACTGTGCCAAAACCAATCTCTTAGTTTAAAATAATCTAATCCAAACTATTTTAGCCTATTAGAACTGCCTCCTAGAATCGTGTCATTCTGTCATCTTTAAAACTGAAAACTGCCATCTGTCATTCTGAGCTTTAAAATTTCAAATCCGAAAAACTACCTTGACTAAATCGGGTGTATCTCCGGAACCGTTTGTGCTAGGAGCGAAATTTAACTTTTATCTTAAAGCTAAGAACCTAGAACCGACTTCCTACTCCTTATAGGGCTTCCGTAATTACGCTCGATGCACGCGATTAAATTTGCCGCGATTTGACATTTTGCACAATTTCAGCCACGCGTAAAAATCAGCAGCTCCTTGCTTTCCTTTGCTAAAATTCGTTTTAACCTGCTAGTTACTCATAGAGCATTGCTAAAGTGAGCCTGAACTAATATAAACTAGATATCACCCACCCTGAACCTCTAGAGGGAATTAAAAGCATTTTAGCACATTTCTCACTTCATTGTCATCACATTCAAAGCATTTTGGACCTGTGTTTCAAACTTCTACCTGTTTTCCTCTAAGCTTGCTGGGGGGGAACTGAATTTCGTATTGTATCTGATTGCATTCCTGAGAACTGTGTGCTCTGCTTTCCATCTCCTTATATTGCATAAAGGGGGGGAGGGAATTGTCAAGGAAAAGTGATTACATTGTCTTTTGTTGAAGCCATATCAAGTTTATTTTCTGTACTGCATTTTCATTCATCATTGCATTGTCCTTGAAGCCATAAAAGCATTCTCAGCTACTTTATCCTCTCTATATCACTTCTAATCCATCAAAAAGAGTGTACCACTGTAACATTATCCATTGTTGATCACTATCATCTTCCCAAGTGTGCTATCAAACATTAATTTATTATAAAAGTGTGATATATATATATTGTTTACTTTTCAAATAAACCTTTAAATTTGCAAAACAAACCTACTTCTTGGCTCAGCGGGGTCAAGGGGGATTCTAAGAGAGGGGTGTTATACAAGGGTTCATCATCCAGATTATAACTTGCCATAAAAATATATAAATAAGGGATTCCCTTCGGCATCCCAGACAAGGCACTGACTTAGTGGGATTGCTTGATTGGAGTTACTTACACAGCTATAGCATTCTATGCCAAAGTAAGGGGTGCTGGGGACCCCACTAAGATCTTCTCTTTGAGGGCCGCAATCAAAGGTTGGGCAATACTGGAAGAGCACAAGAAGGATGACCATAAGACGATTGACTTTGAGGTGCTGGTGAGGCTACTGGGTGCATTAGAGGGGGTCTGCTACAATGGGTTTGAGGTCAGGCTCTTCAGGGCCGTATTTGCAGTGGCATTTTTTGGGGCACTTCGGGTGAGCCAGCTGGTCCCTACTGGGAAAGATGACGAATCTGGAAGGGCGCTGGCAATGGGCGATGTAACATTTACGAACAGGGGTGTCAGTTTAAGGGGGAGAAGGTCAAAGACCCATCAGCTAGGCAGGGGTAGCTCTGTGACGTTATACAGGGCAGCGGATCAAGACAGTTGCCCCACCTGCCTGCCCTCTCAATACATATCATGTAGGCCAGCAGAGGGTCGGTACCTCCTGGTTCACGGGGATGCATCCTCTTTGACCACGTTTCAATTCTGCAGGGTGTTAGCAGCAACATTGAAGAAAGTAGGATGTCAGGGGATGGGTGGTCTTCACATGGATTCAGGATGGGGCAGCAATGACGGCATTCCAGGCAGGTATGCTGGGGTCAGTCATTAAAAAGATGGGTAGATGTGAGTCAGATCGGTATAAGTCATATATCTGGGCAAGGGGGCAGGACGCCGGGGTACCGCCTGGGATGTGAGGGTTCAGGGAGGAATACTGGGAGGCAGGGGGGTGGTCCGATGGAAGGGGCGTGCTTTATAACATGTGGTGTTTTGTTTCTATTCCAGCGGGTCGCACAGTCTGGGTCATTGGCCACTCTTTCATTATCTGGGCAGAAAAAAGAGTGCCCGGGCAGGGCCTAGGCGAGGGACCCACTTAGGATTTCAGGACACAGAGCTCGTCTGGCTGGGCACACCAGGCATCCGGTGGTGCGCTTTGCTCCCTGGGGTGCGCAGACAACTGGCCAGGATGATGGCACCCAGGATGCCCATAGTACACCTTGGGGGTAATGGCCTCGCTAATTTGGGAATGGGTTGGTTACTTAAGGAGATGTATGAGGGCATCAGAATTTTAGGGAGGATGCTTCCTAAATAGAAATAGCATGGTCAGAAATGCTCCCGAGGAGTGTGCGGCGTGGAGCAGGGTCCAACACAGCCATGGAAAAGTCTAGGAGATGGGTCAATAAAAATGTGGAACGATTTATGAAGTAAGAAGGGCTGGCTTTTGTCAGGCACTTGTTGTGCGGGAGAGACCGATAGGACTCTGCTAAAGACAGGGTTCTTCTGTCCGATGCAGGTATGTAAACCTTCAACTCAGGGCTGCTGTGAGTGCTGTCAAAGGCAGGATGTGCATAGTTTGTGATGGTGAGTATGAGAAATGTAACTGATGCTTGTGGGGGCATTTTGGAGTGCTGGGGCGCCACCCCCAAAGTGTGGCTGAGAAACAAGGGCAGTCCTAGAGAAGGAGGCATGCTTCAGTGTTTCCACGAGCTATAACCACTGGCTGCATCAGCCAGGATGGAGGAGACGGGCACTGACACCACTGGGGACGGTTGGGACTCCTCAACAACTGATGCAGTGGCCTTGTTGGCTCCATGGGCTAAATGGGAGTGACTGAACTGGCAGTCGTATACCAGGGCGGCCGTTCTCGCAAGAGCGGAAATGGAAGTGCAAAGGGCTCACCGGTTTGGAATTGGACTATGTAACACAGGCTTAGCAGAGCCACTGGGGAAAGGATGAGGTTTTTGGTTCAGGCATACTTGTGGCCTGGGCAGGGCTGGGATCGCCCGTTAGGATGACTCTAAGAAAGCGACCATGAGTTTTTCCAATAAAATGTATTATATTTTTCGAAAATCAGAAGAGGTCTCTGTCTCATGTCATTATGTGTGGCCAATGTATATGATGTATTATTACTTGGTAGGCAGCCATAGTAGGGGTTAGCCCCTCTATGTAACGTGCACCCTGCACGTGTAAAGCCCCACATTAAAGCACTATGTTTCTGTGCCATAAGACCGCCGACAGGGAGCAGCAGCTCGGGCCCCCAGATCCCTGGGACCCAGATCCCTGGGACCCATTTCACCTGAAAAGATTGAAATGCCTTCAGGCTGTCCCTGACGTAACAGGTCTTTTGACAGTGTGTGATAGAGGCATCTGAAGCAGTGTTGTATGCGTGCAGCTACAGAAAGGAGCATTAATAAAAGCCAAATGGAGCCCCATGAAACAAAAGGAAGGCTTCATCCACTACAAATAGCACCATATTTCGGAAAGACAGGCGCTTTCTTAAGGGGATATTAACTCTATGGGCTTAATTCATGGAAATGTTAGTGTGGTGAAAAGTGACTTTGCACTGCAAAAATACACTTTGCACCCATCTGTGAATGCGGGTGCTTTTTGGCAGTGCAAAGGCACTGTGCAATAGTACAAAGTCACAATAACGATGAACGTCATTCTTATGCAAAACATGTAAAGGTTATATAAACCAGATACAATAAAAATAAAATAAAAAAGTCACTTTGCACTGCTCTAAAAGTTCCAAGATTAAGGCCCCTCTTTATTTACTGATAATGTATAATGCGCCACGGCAAGGCCTGCTTCAGAGCACGGTATATTCGAACACTAGCTAGAATATATGCATGCACGTTTCCTTTTATGTCACTCGGTGAGAGTAAAGTCCTTAACAAATAGATTTCTATCGAAATTTCGAGCTTGTTTGTCACAGAATAATGCTCTGTTCCCCTCAGTTTAATTCTATAAACAGGCAGCAGCTCAGGAGTTCGGGCCTCTGAAAAAGGCTATGGATGAGAGATGAGGCCTCATTTAGCGGGACAGCTGAGGGGGTGTCATTTTACCGCCCTCGGTGCCCTGTCACTGCAGTGATGGAGTCGCACAGGAGGCACAGCCGCCCTAGGCCTCTAAAGGACGCGGACAGGTGTGAGGCCCGACTCACGGGGGAACAGGCGGTACAAAAGGGGGCACGCGGCCCTTTTCAGGGCATAATCCGGGAGGTCGGGGAAGAGATCCCAAGCCAGGGGAGAGAGAGAGAGGCGCGCCGGAGGTCTGGGAGGAGAGGACGGGAAGGCCGAGGAGAGAGGGGAGCCGAGGAGAGCAGACCGAAACAGTCGGTGATTTTAATGTTGCCGGTAGCTTTAGATCAGGATGGACCGTGTTTACTTTCGCTGCGCTGGGATCATTCCGCCTCTGTGCTCTACCTAGCATGCAGACATGTTCGTGTGAGTAGTGCTGCGCTGCACGCTTTCCACTCTAGGAGCAGGGCAGGCGGGATTGGGGGGCTGCAGATTCCGAACTATGCTAGAGGAAAAGGGTCCTGGCACTTGGTTTATACCGCGCGTGCTCGTTTGGGGGGTGAGTTAAATAGAGAGAAAGCCACAACAGCAGACAGGCGGAGAGATGGGTATGTAGATAGATAGAGGGACCTTCGCAACTTACCTATGAAACCCAGGATAGGTAAACATGTGACTACATAGGAACGATTCCATGGCTTTGCCTGAACTGGACTCTCCTGCTAGAGTGAAAGGCTGGCCTAGCGACTTTTAGAGGTAAATACATATTTGGGATAGGTTTGGGAAAGCGGCGACGGAGACGCGGGATGGCGGGAAGGGCCCCAGGGGCAGGGGTGGTCTAAGTCAGTATTTGGGGACATGTTCCAGACGTGTTCCAGTTGTGTCGTCTCTCTTCTGAGTGAAGCGTCCCTGCTGCTGCGTCACCCCTTCATCTGACGTGCGGAACGGACGGCACAGCGACCCCTCGTTGTAAAGGTATGCGACCTCTTGGTGGGAGTGGGAGTTAACTCTTTTTTCTTTCCCGTGAATTGTTTGCCCACTGACCAGTTTTGGGGATCTCATCGTCTGGAGTGCCCGAGCCATTCCCAGAATCTTAGAATCCTGATGTGAGTGGTGTAACGTAGGATGCGAGGAGAGACTGTGGGGTGATAGTAGGAGGCGGGGGCGGGGGGGATTCAAACAAGTTGCAGTACCCCTAATTTCCTGCAATAAAATCACAGGGAGGCACTAAATGCTGGAGGTGACATTTTCAATCAAAGCACTCATACCTTTGACAAACGGTGGAACTGTTAAGGGCGTGATTTATAAAAGCGATTTTCAATGGGAAAAAACCCATTGAAAAACGCAGAGTAAATCTGGCCCTATATGTCTAGTGGAAGGACTATAACTCGTATAACTCGTGTTATGCCTCAAGGGGTCATATTACAGAAGCTTTACCTTGGCCACGAAATGTGGCAAATGCTTGTATTTATAATGCGCCTATACAGCAAAAGGTGTTTCAAGGCGCACATGTTCTGCTTAGATAATAGGCAACACAGCAAGCAGGTTTAGCCCCAAATCGGGATTTTCTAAATATGTTTTCACCAGGGCAAATGTGAAGTTTATTATGTTTGCGGCGTAACGTGAAATTGGCCTGATTCACAGAAGCGTTTTATAATGGTGAGATCCCATAGGGAAATGCTCTGTGAATCAGGCCCATGGAGAAAACACAGTTCTGTTTATGTTGCCTAGGACACTTTCATACAGGCACAGTCTGATTCTTTTTGCCCCAGTCAGTGCAACCTTTTTTTATAGGATACATCGTCTGACAAAACCTGTCTGCACCATTCTGTAGTATCTGTGTAGTTGTGCCATGTGTAGCACTCGTGCTGCATAATCCAGTCTCAGGTGTTTTACCTAGCAAAGGAGCCAGAACATCCAAGCTAGGTGTTTTTATTTTGTTTGTTGTTTAGGCTAATGCAGCAACCAAATTGGGGGCTCAGGTGTGTGTTCCAATCCTAGCTTCTTAATTAGACCAAATTGTCTAATTCCCTGCAAATCACACTGTCATCGTGGCCTCCGTTTGATTACCTGGGAGTTCTAGCAAGCAACATAACTGGCAGGTGATATCTGTGTGTTATTTTTGAAGATGGCCCTTCTTTTCCAAGACAATGTTTTGAGGGGGTTCGAAAGAGGTCTTTACTGTGCCGGGCAGGGACTGACTACTTATAAAGGGTGTGCACTGCGTTCAATTGCAGTTCATCTGTTTCTTCTTTTATTTGAATATTGACTGTATACGCCCAGATAATGCCTAGGGGCACACCTTTCTGAAGTGGACAAGCAGCTGCTGAAAACTCTGTTCGCCCACAACTGGATCCAGTAGAAACCATGTGATTGTCCTATCAGAGGGAGGCAGCTGGTCACGGGTGATCATTTGTACAAGTAGTGTGTTGCAAAGCTTTAGGTTACATGGGAGAATGTGTGCGCAAGGGCTTGTGATGCCTCTCGCTGACCTGGGTTCTAATTCATGGGTCCACAATTGGACGACTCATTCTGAACATCGGCAAATCGCCACATTACTTCTACTATATGAGCAAACAAAAATGGACGCTCGAGAGCAAAGGCCCATAGTGATGACGTAATCTGGGAGAATTCCCATTCTTAGGTTTAATACTATACCAAACTTTAAACTGATGTTTCCTGCTCCATCTCTAGCTTAAGTGGCACTTGAGTATGCCCTTTAATGCCAGCTGTTCTATCCCAACAAGGAAAAAAGTGGGGATGTCCGTGTTGCTTTACTGAGTGAGACAACAACAGAAAACACTCTTTGGAAGCACTTAAAATACACGTATTCCTACAAAAATACAAGGTTAACGGTGGCAGGCACTGCCCCATCTTAGCTTGTATGTGGAATACATAGCCTTCTCTCCACCCCAGGGCAGTTCACACAACTGGCATGCAGCCTGATACCAAAACTCAACATGCTTGCATGGGGAAATGCAGGTTCCATGCCCCGCCTTGCTCATGTTCCAGCCGGCTACAGGTTCGACCTTCCTTGCCAAGGATTGAGATGCGGGCAAGGAAGGAGAAAGCCGGCTTGCTGGTGTGCAGCATGGGCAGGGAATGGTGGAGGTCCTGTAAGTCTTTCATCCATTTCCTGCAGAGACGGTGCTTGTCATGGGGCGGGGAAGTGACAAGTACCGCTAATACACACAGAAAAAGCAGAGATTACTCCTGCCTTATTTTAGGGGGCATGACCTCCCTGTGTGTCAGTCACTCTCCTCTAGCAGAGGACAAGCGCCCAGAGGGACACAAGCAAATCAGTCCTGTTCCACCCCCAAAGTAGGCCAATTGGGAATCCCATCTCGATCCATTTTGGGGGGATTACTGTGCCATTTTAGCCTCTGCTTACCTTTTTTTCGCCTCTTTCCTTTACATGTATCGCAGTTTCCAGTTTGATCAGCACACTTGAGATGAGAGAGGACCTCTCAGGTCTGAGTCAAAATGCCCTTCTGTTAAATTTGATAATATTAGAAGGTGTGGGCAATTCCGCTAAGTAAGAGTCCAGCAGCCCACCACCCATTAGTAATGGAGCGGCCACTGCTCTCCGTCCCATGACACCCAAAGCACGCCATCTTCACATTCCTTTGAATTGAGTGCATAGGCCTTCCCTGCCCAGGCTGGCACTGTCCACCAACTGTTACCTTGCCAGGTCTAAACACTCTGGACTCAGCACTGGAAAGCGCCAAGGTCTGTATTTTTGTGTACTTTTTAAACATAAATTATAGTTCAATGTGCCACTGATCCTCAAAAAAGTTGGTCTGGAATTGTTCCAAAAATGATAAAGAAAATACATGCTCGTTTTTCTTGATTTTAAAAAAAGACTGCTGTTTTGATGTTTAGGGAAACGCCAAGACAATGTACTGCCTTTCAAATCAGCATTGTATCTCTCTGGAGATGATCACTGCAGGCCCGCTCCTATTAAAATGAGGCCTCTTAGTGAATGTTACCCAAGCCCTGTCTACATCTTCTGAACCAACGTGTGTTCACTGTGTAACCGGCAGCCATCTTGCATGAGGCACCAATAACATAACATGGCCATCCTCAAAGTCTTCTTCTTTAAATAAAGCCAGCCCATCGCTCTGTTTGCACCAGATTTTGAGGAGCCTAAACGTACTCTTGAGAATAATTTCCTTTCTCAAATGTCGCCTAGTCCTCAGCTTCCATATATAATGTCTTATTTTAATCAATGGAACTTTAAATATCTTGACATCTTTTTTCATTTGTGACCCACACTTTTTCCATTACACCCACGTGTCTCCATTTCTCTTGATTTCTTATTTTCTTGTCGCACTCTAAAAGTAATTGTGCATGTTTGTGCGTGTGCACAGTATTTTCCCGTTAATATTCCCTTAGCCTTTTTGCTGTGGTAGAAAAATAATAATTATTATTATCTTCATTATTATTATTATTATTATTATTATTATTATTGATGTTACTATCATCGCCCTAATGTGTGGTGGCATTTGCTGTTGGCTAATTTTAAATGGTTTCTACTGGACCCAGTTGAAACTTCCAGCTCACTGCAGTTACTTCTTGGGGGCTAGTTATCAGTGTCTAATGAGGTCTGTTTGCTTCAGTTTTTTTGTCTTAATATGTTAAGGAATTGCGTCTTGTTTTTCCGACAAATCTGTCAAGTTAAATGTCCAAAAAGACCACATTCTGTGTCAATTTTTAAGCCTTTGTAAGTGGTCAAATGATAATGCCACCAGGAATGATGATGATGATGATTATTATTATTATTATTATTATTAGCTGTTGTCCCTCAAATATTACCCTACTTTGAATTTCCATTTCGGACGTATGTTCTCCTAAGGGGACTCCATTCTAGAATGCAGTTTCTTGGGGTCTATAATAGTAACAGGGGGCGATTTACTTTGTGACACCAGTGCCAAGGGTGCGCTCCCATTTAGGACACTGACTGAAACACCGTTCATCTTTTCCTGCCCTAGGCCATCTTTCAGATTCCCAATTGGTGTATGTAGTTCCCATGTCTCCAAAAACGAATTGTGTGATGTGATTTTGTGTTCTATTTAAAGCGGAAGCTGATGTAAAGGTCCCAAGCAGCTGTTGGAGGGGAGCAGGTGTTTTTGAAAAGCAGTGGCTAATTATAGTGCCAGTGCGTGCGCACGCATTTGCTACCAAGTGTTTATTAATACCCTGTATGGGCATAGAGATAGGAGGACACTGCTGCAACTCTAGCATTAGGTCACTGGGGCCTTTCTATAAAACGCGTGCTGTAACCCAAAGTGGATGACTTCCTATATCTGTGGGAAAGACCACAAGCATTGGTACAACGACATCACAATATCCTGATGGCATCTCAGGGACGCCCAATTGGAAACGCTCCTCTAATATTCTGCTTCTTTCCTATATTGTTTCAATATTACAGGTGTTCATATTTAGTTTTGGCTATTAGAGGGTGCTGAAAGTGCTGCCTAACAGCCAAAACTAATGTTATGGGATGTGAAGGTAGGTGAGTGATGTGAAGAGTGATACACAGCTGGCGGGTGTTTGGGATTTACCCACCCGTTGACTGGCTCTGCCCTATGCCTATTCCCATCCGCTATCTCCCCTCTTCACCCAAAACCATACCCCACCTAGAAACTCCTTGAGTTAGCTCTGCACTTTCTGAGCAGCCTTCTGAAAGTCAATTGCTAATTGCAGCTATAGATCAGCTAAACCAGCCCCTGAACTAATTAAACTGTATTAAGCAAGTCTTTAGCCACTCGATCCATAAGAAGCATGAGTGTCCTTCATATGCCCCTTGCTCAGAAATCACTTTAAAAACCAGCATTGACCACGCCAACAATTTTGGCTCTTGTGTAGGCTCTAGATTGGTTTTTCCAGGCACTGCCATAATATGCCAGGTACTAACACTATTTACCAGCTGTTGCCATCTCCTGATCTGGCAGTATTTCTATGACAGTGCCTGGCAATGCCCATCTAATGTAAAATGTGGATCCCATGCCTACACAAATGCCAAAGCGGTTGGCTCTGCCGATCCTTGGTAGACATTGATTATACAAGTATTGTAGCCCCCAGTCTGCCCGTATAATAGCCACAACAGAACAATAGCAAAACACATCAATGGCCTGTATCCGCGCCCACATCCATTGCCATCTATGTGTATCACTGTACCGTTAGTCTATAGCTTGGTAGATTATAAAGCATACCTATAAACATATATGTGTATTTTACACATGAGTAGGCTACATGCTGCACATCTGTATGCCTGCATCTACAGTTAATATTCCATCAGGCAGCCCTGGTATCCTGTTCATGCGTATGTAAGTACCATTTGAATCGATATAATGTATGCCTGGGGTATTATTGCACACCATGGGAGGCTATATCATATTCATGTAAATCTATGATATGTGTGTATTCATAACATTTGTGTTACACACTTTAGTGTCAAAGTAAAGGTATATCTGTGCACAGTAGCACTAATTGTACCATATATGCTGGACTGGAAGAATATGGTGTGTATACCTGTATACATAAAGTGTATACCTTTACAGGCTAGTGTACAAATCAACGTGCCTATAACTGCAGTCTGTACTCTGGGGCGCTACAATGAATGACAAACTACCTGTACGCACTGACAAGATACTGGTGTACATTATACAGTATACCCTCCCTTGCATTCCAGCTATATTAAGGCACATGTCAAGTCATAGCTGTGTATCTATATATTGATAACTGTTTAATATACCCCGGCAGAGTCAATTGTATACTTGTGTGTACATTAAAAATATTGTATTATGTATCTGTAACTATACACTAGTATCCGATAAGTATATCCTGGCAGGTTATAACGTATGCTTGCCAGCATTTAACCAAGACTCTGCAAGTTATAATATATATATTGGTACACCTGTAACTCTTTTTTATATCATGGCCGGTTATATGACATCTTTGAATACATCTAAATGTATTATTTCCTCTGGCAGGCCATAATGTATATCTGTACACGTGTTACTGCTCAGTATATCTTGGCAGGCTATATTGAATACTAATAGACATTTAGCAGTATTGTATATCCTGACTACATCGTGTACCTGCGCTCCTGTAACGGTGCTGTCATTCCTGAAAAGCTGCATATAGCAGTGTTGCATATCCTGGCAGGCTATGCAGTATTTGTGAATACATGCACCTTTATTATTTACCCAGACAGGCAGTAATGTACCCCTGTATACATGTTACTATGTTGTATGCCCTGAAAGGTTATAATTGAAACTTGTAAATATGCACCTGTGTTGTACACCTTGGCAGGCCTATAATGTATCCCTGTAGACAGGTCACTCTGTTATAAACCCTGACAGGCTATAATGTATAGCTGTAGATATGTTACTGTGTTCTATACCCTGAAATGTTATAATTGAAACTTGTAAATATGCACCTGTGTTGTACACCTTGGCAGGCCTATAATGTATCCCTGTAGACAGGTCACTCTGTTATAAACCCTGACAGGCTATAATGTATATCTGTAGATATGTTACTGTGTTCTATACCCTGAAAGGTTATAATTGAAACTTGTAAATATGCACCTGTGTTGTACACCTTGGCAGGCCTATAATGTATCCCTGTAGACAGGTCACTCTGTTATAAACCCTCACAGGCTATAATGTATATCTGTAGATATGTTACTGTGTTCTATACCCTGAAAGGTTATAATTGAAACTTGTAGATATGCACCTGTGTTGTACACCTTGGCAGGCCTATAATGTATAGCTGTAGACAGGTCACTGTGTTATATACCCTGACGGTCTATAATGTATATCTGTAGATATGTTACTGTGTTCTATAACCTGGCATGCAGTATTGATAACCAGTCTTCCGAATGTGTTTTGGACACCGATGTGGACAGTTAAGGCCATGAGGTAGCCCTTGTTCCCTGGTCGCAGATTCTCACTCTATACCAAGCCCAGAGACATGGCTGCAATTGGTAAGTGACACAGGGTGGCTTTTCAAGGTCAACAGCTGCTCTGGCGGCCTCCGGGAGAGGACGGGGGGTGTTGGTCAGTCTGAGCATGCGTAGCAAGAAGGCCTCGCTCTCTCCAGAGAGGTTTGCTAAATAAACCATTTGCACAATGTGTATGTTACCGGATGTCTTGTCTGTTGGGCAAAGCGAGGTAAAGAAGCAAGATGTTGGCAGCGTGGCTTCCCACTCGAGGTGGGCAGGGGTCGCAGAGCTGTTCAGACGAAACGACATGCTTCTTTATATCCCCATATGAATTACTCGGCTATGGAATGTAAGGAAGTGTGTGGTTTCGCTGAGCTCACCATCGAAGGACACCAGCACTGTGTGATCACTGCGGCGAGGCGGCGCCTCAACCACCGCGCAACGCAACGATATGCGGAAGAGCATTGCGCCATGATGGAGTCCGGAGGCCACGGTTTAGGAGGGCGGACTTTGCCCGAATGGCTTCTATGGGAACATCATCAATGTGAAAGTGTTGCAGATTTCCTGTATATACCACATTACTGGTGCCATAACATCGAACATGTTCAATTGAATGGTTTTAATAATGAAAGAAGTCTGTCATGTTATTGTTATTTTATATACATTGTGATTCAACCAACCGTAACAACCAATACCGCTTTCTTTTCTGAACCTCTTTATTAAACTAGTAAATTGAAGGCCGGTAAAATAGCTCAGTGGACAAAGGCACCTACTGCATGGATATGTGCGTAACCTGAAGGTCACAGGCAGGGGTCAAGTCCCCCAGATAAAGTGGAGGAACTCATTAACATACACAATGCAATGGGATGTGATGTCACCAGAAATTAGCATATCAAGGTGAAATATGTACATTTCCTTCAATTGGCTTCAATTGGCTTTGCATAACCATACAAATTTCACAGCCCTGATTCATGAACCGTGCAAAGTGTATTTTTGCAGTGCAAAGTCTGGGCAAAGTCATCATTTTTGCAGTTCAAAATGACTTTGCCCGGTCTCTGCAAGGATTTGTGTCGGCAGTGAAAAGTCACTTTTCAGCAGTGCAAAGTCACTTTGAACCGTGCAAATATTCCATTAATCGGGCCCTTAGTCATCAGTTTGCATTTTATCTTTTTGCACTATGTGTTACTATATTTATTGTACAGCGCTTTGGCGAAAGTGCTTTGGAAGTCTCAATAACATACCAAAGTAAAATATACTTTGTAGCACAAAGAAGTGCAAATGCATTTCTTTGGGGTGGCGGGGTGTGTGAGGCAGGACAGAAATGCTCATTTTGTTTGATGCTTCAGCTCCACGTGCCAAAAGCATTGACAATTTCCGATGTGTGCACCTGTTGTAATAACTAGTTTCTTGAAACAGGACCCACATTGTGCCTAACCTGTAGATATCAATGGTGTGTAAGCACTGCACGCTTTTCTCCACTTGCTGCCAAATATGCAATTTCAGGCAGGAATAAATGGCGAAGGTGCATTCCTTTCGGACTCATTAGTGCAGGGGTCTGTAATTTTGGACTCTGCAGATATTTTGGACTACAACTCCAATCAGTCCAAGCTAATACAGCCAATGGTGATGGATCAAGGGAGTCGTAGTGCAAAACACCTGGGGAGCCACAGGTTGCAGACGCCTGGATTAGTGAAAGGTGGGGCTGGATGAACTAAAACATCTCCGAAACGGAGTTAAAGGAATGAGGTAAAGCTCAGATCCGCGAAAACTAATGCCAACTGGTGGGCACATTGTTGATTTCATTATTTTGAATGAAGCAGAAGTCAACCCTTGTGCTGCAAACCCCCACACTCCACCCCCGCCCCCAGTTGAATATACGAGTCAGTTTATAGGTGTGCAGCCCACAACCCTCAAGTGTAGGACCAGAGGGATTGCTATGAGGTGGAGAATGAGACAGAAGTGCAGAAATTGTGTTTCTTGCCACCTGCCTCCTTCTGGCAATCGCTAGGACTGTTGCATTAGAAGTATGGCAGCCCTGCTGGGAAGTCTGCACCCGGTGGCATTCATGGTCTTGCAGCCCTGCATGGAAAAATACTCTCATGGTCCAATTCAAAGCATGGCCACATATCAGCGCAGTCATGATAGGGTGTCGTTGGAAGCTGGCCCAGTGTTGTTACAGCCATACCAGCCCTGCGGAGAACTTCTTGCACCGTCCCACTGACAGTATAGCAGACTTGCGGATGCATCCTAGCAGAGGGCCATTAAATGTATAGTAGCCGTCTTGAGAAATGTCCTCCAGTGCCATTAAAAGCGTATCAGCTCTGCTGAGACCTGCCCACTCAGCGCCCTTGAACGTATAGCAGCCATTTTCAGAAGTGCCGCGGCGGTGCCATAGCTTACAGCAGCCCGACCGAGAAGCGCGCGACCTGTCTCATTGAACATATCTTTAGCAGATCTGCCAAGGTGAACACTGGCCCATAAAATTAGCAGCCCGCTAACAAGCCACTCTGCCTTCAATTCTCCCTGCTCTGCCTGTTCATTTCTTGGAAAGAGGGCCCAGCGCTGTTTCCTGGGGATTAAGCAAAGTTTTAAGTGTGTAACATTGCCCTCAAAAAGAGAAAAACGCGGTCTGCCAACCCGCAGACAAGTAACACAGATGTAGACAGGGGCCTCTTGGGGGTTAGAAAAATGCCCCTCTTGTCCTTATTTCGAAGCGCTGCCACGTGCCCCCTGTCTGCAGCTGCTGTGGTGCTGGGTAGCTGCCAGCCTGCAGTGCCTGAATGACAGCTGGCCGGAAAGCTCCTGAAAAGGACTATTCCCTTCCTCTATCCCTAGAACACCCTGCCGCATACACATCTCATCCGCCAGATGTTAAAATGGCGGTGGGTAGGAGGCTGGCAAAGAGCACGCATTCATAATCGTATTTCAACATCTGTGTGTTGCAATGAATATGTTGCCTTGTGCTTACTAGCAGTCATGCGAAATCTTGCCCTTGCCCCAAGAGGTGAACTTCACACCCCTTCCATGCGGCCACAGCCCATGTCTAGGATTAAGCTCCACCACTGTGGCTCAACATGTCATGTAATGTAAGTGGTCTTGTATAGTGCCTGCTGCCACTATTGGTGGCCTCGCTGCAGTTTGGTGGGCCGGCACATCCCCACCTCCAGACCAATAAGAGCATGTGTTCATGCTTTGAGTGACAGTAGCGCTTGTTGTACAGTGGAGGTTGACCCCGTTCAACTTAAGCCTCAGACCCGTTCTCAATTTGGGGTACTAGATGGCTCTGGCTGCTACCATGGACAGCAGGGTTGAAACTGATTGGATTTCAACAAATCAGCAATGGGTAGTGGGGCTGGGTGTGGAGAAACAGTTGGAAAAAGCATCTAAACAATGGAAGACACTCCCAAAATGGAGGATCGTCTGCACTGTCAGTGCATGGATCAGGAGAGGGAACAAGCCCAGTTCTTCAGCCATACACCCAAAGCTTGCTCACTGTGGTGTTATGTCTTCAAGCAGACCGATAAGGTTCACAGTAAGAGACATAATTCTCCAGACACACCTAAATCAATCCAACTTTTAATCCATCATATCATTTAGAAGGTTTTTTTTTTGGGGAGACCTTCTTGACCTGCTCTTCACCAATGTACAATCTTGGTTTTGTCTGCATTCAATTTTCGTTCACCCTTTTGTCACAAGCGATGACAAGGATACCAGAATAAAGGAGACGATGAATAAATATTGGTTTTGACAGCTAGTGTTTGTCCTAGACGGTTTGGGTCTATTTGACCTAAAACATTTGACCTAATCACATTTGATCAAATTTATTTGACCTTTGTTTCAGTCTAAAATGTGAGGGAGAGAAGCCCTGCAACTGCCACCACTTCCCCTCAACCTAATCTATACTCTTACCCACCTCCATATATATATTTAATAAAATGTGACCAAGAAAGGTCAAAAAAATTCGATCAAATGTTTTAGGCCAAATGTTTTTAGGTCAGTTATGCTAATACTGTCATAGACCGGTCTGTGTGGCTTTAGAGAGAGCTGTTGTACGGTTCCCCGCAGATGGGGCACTTTTGTATTGCTGACACAACGTCGAGTGTACTGTTTTCTTTCTGGCAGAAAGTGTGTGTCCTCATTAAAAGGACAATCATGTGTCTATGTCCCAGTAAAGTCATGATCGTTCTATTGTCAAGTTAAAAAAAAACTGAAATTGCATGCTTGTCATAATGAAGAAAAGGCAAAGTAGAGAATGGTGGATGGGAGTCAAAGTGTGCGGAGGAGAACGGAGGATGGGGTGGAGCATAGCACAAGAGGAGGGGCGGGAATGAGGGCAGCTGCACACCATGGAAGGACATGGGCGTAGATTGAAGAGAAGGATCAAAAGAAGGAGGAGTAGAGGGACAGGAGAGTCAGGCAAAAGTGGGGTCGGGGGGGACCGAGGCACGTCGAGGAGACGAGAGGGGCAGAGTTTTTGCAGAATGGGTGGAGAAGAGCAGGAGGGGAAGGTTCGCTGAAAAGGAAATATACATGAAAGCAGAGGAGAGAGCAAAAGTACTAAACATGTAGAATGTTGCATGGCCATCCAATAGCCTGGGAGGGAATGGGTGCTTTAGAAGACCATACCTACTAGAGAGGCTTGGAAAGCGGCCAGGTCAAAAGGGAGAGAGGCGTAAGAGAGCAAAGGCCAGATGGGGAGACAGAGGGGAGCATAGAATAACAAGTGACAACCAGAACGAAACATAAATCATTTTAGCTAACACGAAATGAACAAAGACGGCAGCTTGGTTTTATTTCATGTGGCTTCAATAGTTTGTAATTTGTTCTTGGACTTTGCCATGATGTGACATGCTCTCCTTTTTCCAATGCAGGCGTCGAGCACTGGTTCGTCTTGCCGCGAAGGCCCCACCTGAGAATTGCAGGCTGCTATGGCTGGTCAAACGGAACCAAGTCCATTTTCCCTGGAGGTTTGGTCCCCTTCAACCAGCTACGGCGGTTCTGTTAAAAACGACGCTTGAGCCTGTGGAAGATGGCGCACCTTCATGGAAACATCACTCCTCTGCGGAGAACGTGCCCTGATGTTATGCTTCTAAAGTTTCTGTATTGTTTTGTTGTTCTTACATCCGCCAAGATTTCGAGCGAGGATTGCAATGCTTTTGTGGTGGTTTATGCTTTGTTTTAAGAGCTTTATTTCATGTCTTGCAAATTATTTTATATTAAATCACAAGTAACTCTTGAACATCAACCATTTGAGACCCCATTAGATGTATGTACGTGTCCTAGAAAAGTGGTCTTGTTTTTCCATTAGAATGTAGTTACACGTCCTAAATAGGGGATCATGGGAGAATCTGTTTAACCCCTCCCGCAAGTCCCAGGAGCCAGCATCTAAAACGTAATTTCCTTACCGCAGCGTGCTGGCCTCCGCGGTGGGGAGGAGTGATCACTAAAAGGATTGAATACATCCACCGTTGTTCGAAGTTTAATCAATGTCATGCAGAATGGATAGTTCCAGCATTAAGCACAAACACCAATAGTGCCTAACATCCCACTTCTGGAATTCTCAGTATCCCTCATCTCCAACTCCTAGCTTGACCCATACGTTTTGACATTTCTAATTGTATCCATATCTGTGTACCCTGGTGTGGTGCAGCTCGCCATTGCTTCTCGGCTAGGCGTGCCCTGCATGAAACCTGACACACGGCTACACGCAATGCATTCTTGCTATGTTGATGGTGTCAAAGAAGATCGATCAGGGCAGATCTTCAACTGGTAGCTTCTGCAAAGCTCAGTGGGCATTAAAGGGCAACACAATAAGTTATGACAGTAAGAGTAGTCCAATCTTCCAACTTGCACTTTGATGTAAGGGCTGGATAGGGTTATTTTGTAATGTGCCAAACTCCTGGCTGGGCCTTGCTGCTGAAGGGAAAGTGGTTGTTTCCTAAGTAGGCTGTGAAACCTCCTAGAATTTGAGTTCAGATCTAATTGATTACTTGATGACCTCGCAATTAAACTGCTGGTTCACCATTTGGTATACGAAGAAAGCGGCTACCCCCTCTCTATGTCCACATCTGAAATTTGGGATTGAACAATGACAGTGGCTTAGAGAAACACTGTATTATTTTTGTGGGCTTCCTGGCAGTCCTGAGATCAGAGTGGTACCTCCCCGCCCCCACCGCCCCCACTGCCCCAGCTGTTAAAGATGGCTCTGATACAACATCTCTTTTAATAAGTACTGACGGGTCCACCTGCTCCCCTCATTCCTTAAGTTTCCACTTCCTCTGTATGGATAAGTCACATACACACACATTACTCACTGAGTCACACACTCAGTGATGCTGAATGTGGTTCGTTAATTTCCCCATGGCAATAAATGGCCATATTTCCTGAGGCCGTTGTCATTTTCTACAACCCAGCGATATCCCAGACAACCTGCAAAGAAGCGGGGGCTCTGCTTTTTGTAGCCAGAAGAGTGTAGTTGGGAAAACTTTGTACATTGGAGTCCATGATGCAGCCCACCCTCATTTTAGGCGATGGCTACAAATAGGAGGCACTTCCTACTTTAGCGAAATGCTGGCACCATAAACACACCTGTGATAAGTAAACCAGGCTGTTTGGATGAACCCTATTCTAACTACAGCGCCCCAGCCATGCTTGGCCTGAGCGCTATCCGCCCTTTCCTTGGCATAACCCCTGTTTTTATATGTTATGATAACATGTTGTACATCCTGTTAGCGCTATTATGCCTCTGGGCCCGTGACATGCACTTTATAAACATAAATAAAAAAATAAACTATATATACACGCACCTTGATGTGAGTTACTTCTAAAGTTGACATGCATAGCTGTGGAATGCACCTGTTTATGCTCCAGCATCCTAAACAGGAGACCATGACATTTAGCAGTAGCAAGCAATAGCCCTATGCTATTGCTGGCAACCTGCGTGCTGTTTTGCAACTGCGATTTTTACCAATCTAACTACTGACATTTGAAATGTAAGTATGCCTTTAGTTGTTGCCAGTTTTAACTACTTTTTGTTTGTGCCTGTTACCAGTCACTGCTCACCAGCATGCTGCAACTGCAAATTTTAATAAACAGAGTTGAAAAAAAAACCATGAAATGGACCATCCTTGGAGTCAGATAGCATGTGTTGTCCCTCGCTGTGATGTCATTCAAGTGTCAAGGCTGATATGTCGGTGATTTCCCTGAAAGAGCGCTGTTGGTTAGTGTAGTATCTTGAATATATGAGTCTGAGTGTTTGCAAGCTAAGGCCTCTGAGAATGCTGTGTGGAATGTGGAGTGCTGGAGGCCTGGGGGTTCTAAGGATGACGGCTTGGGACATGGAGTGATGAAAGGGACCAGAGTAGATGCTAAGTACCTTCTCTCCCACCTCTTTGCTGTAACCTGTAACTTAAGAAGAATAAGCATCTCGTTCATTTGCAATTTACCTGGATCAGTCTGGCTCCTGCTCCTTGTCATTACCTGATCCAGGGTACATCATTTAGCAAATGGCTTATTTTACCATTAAAGTGTTTTTAACAGGTGGGTTAAGTTACACTTTTGCTGTAATTTTGTTACTCAGAATTGTGGAGTTTGTATGAAGACTAGTGCATAGATTCAACGAACGCAACACCAGAGAGACTCCTAAAACGGCACACACGAGAGTAAGGGCAGTGCTCGGTGCTTGGTTTGCACCCAACACAGGCAAGTTATGGGTTGTGTTGCTGCTTGGTGGAAATGCATTATTTTGAGCGACTATGTATGGTGGAGTAGTGGAGTCCCGGGTGCAGACGCAGTGCCAGCGGGGAGTCCATGCAACCTGCAGTGATGCAGAGGCGTAGACAGGGTAGGGCCTGAGCGAGCAAGGCACCCAACATCTGTTAATGCCCTCTCAGCAGCACTGTGTGGGCATTACAGATGTTAATGCCACTATTAGCTTCAGCCCCCATTGGTTAGACAGTCCTGCTTACGCCTCTCCAGTGATGACTAGGATAACCCCTTTCAAGGGCCTGCTACCTGTGTTTCTCCAGATGTTTTCGACTACCGCTCCCATCAGAACTAGCCAGCATAGTCAATATTGTGGGGTCATGGGAGTTATAGCCCAAAACATCTGGAGAACTAAAGATTGCAGACCCTGTGAACAACACTCACCAAAGAGCATGTTATGCTGAAAGATACACATGGGCTGATTTTGAGAGCTCTGGAGTGTCCTAATGCGTGCTCCTGAGAGCACGTTCCAGGATCGATATGGGATTGTTCGCTTCTTCTAATTTCATTTTATGGACTATGGTGAGTTCGAGTGCAGGCAGCGAACGCCTGGCACTGGAACATCCTTCCATTGTCTTGCCACCTCACCAGTGCCCCAGCATCCTTTCAACGCCCACTGATGGCAACACTGCTTCAAGTGCATGCTTTCGGTCAGAAGCTCCCATAAACCACTTCTGGTGTATTTCACACAGACCTGACGCTGGTTATTGTGCACAGATTCTACTGGGCTTCAGCCCCAGAGGAGCTATCCTAAGTCTTTCAGCAGGTATAAGTGGGAGCAAACAGCAGCACCCACAGGTCCTGAATGGTGGGAGACTGAGGGCAACAACTAAAGGGCTGTGTGGCAGGTGGAAAGTCCCATGTCTAGGCAAGAATCCACTTTCCCCAAGACCAGCGTGACTGTCCACCGTCTCATTCAGAAACTGGGCAGTAAGTGTACGCACTATGGCCACTCCCCAGAGCCTGGGGGAGGGTGAAAGAAATCGTCAGGGCAGGCACCTTATGAAGAAATGGAAAATGCACCAGGCAAACTCTCTTATCCACCAAACAGCGAAATACATCACCTAGTTTCCTTTTCAGTTAGAAGGGAAACATTGTTCATAAGTGATAGAGCTATGAGCAAGTGACAGAGCTATGAGCAAGTGACAGAGCTATGAGCAAGTAAGGGATACTTCAGCCTGTGGTGTGCACATTAGAAATTATCAATATCTTTGTTATCAGTGAACACTGCAGTTTAATAATACACTAAATAGAAGAGAATCCTTTTTGTGTAGTGCACATTTTACAGTGTCACCTCTTAGTGACCCCAATTGTGGCAGCCAAAAGAAATATGACCCATTTAAGAAGAGAGATTTTCCCAGGACAGCATAGATTGGTCAAGCGTGGAAGCCAGGTTTTCTGGTTATACAGCTGGCATTTGTTTCAATTTTCAGAGCACACATGCTCCCTCTGCATCTTTAGTTTTGCATCAACATGTGATTTAATGACATACTCTGTGCAAGGATTGGACGGCATGCAGTTCTTTTAACTGTCACTGGGTGGTGGCATTGTTACTTTAATGTCCTCTGTGAATGTAACAGAGAATGAAATATATTTATTTATTTATTGTTTGCTTGTCAGGCAAATTAATTCTGTTTCAAAGCACCCACAGGACAACAGGGTGTGGGGGGATCATGGATATACAGTGGGGGAAGTAACAAACAAACCTACTATGCCTTGTGAGTATTCAGACTGTTCAAGTGCAGCAAGGAAGAGGGCAGTGGGGTAGGTGCCAGGGTGTCCGTGCTTGTGGGTGAGACACAGATGAAGTGCAAGGTATGGTAAGTGCTATACGGCCCGGAGTCGCATAGGATGGAAGAGTGCGAGTCTCCAGGGCGGAGGGTGTGCCGAGGCAAGTGCTGAAAGTAGACAGAAGCTGGGAAGATTGGGTGTGAGGGGTCAGGGGCCCAGAGGAGGCATAAGGGTCCAAGACACCAATCACAGCAACTGTGAGATTAGCAGAGGAGGGAAGAAGGGAAGTAGGAGGAAAAGAGGAAAGTCTTGAGGTGCGTTTTCGTAATGTAGGAAGGTCCTGCTGAAGACATAGAGGAAGGGGGAGGCTGTTCAAAAGGAGGGATCCAGCAGAGGAAAGCGAACAACCTCCTGCTCCCTGTTTAGCTAAACGCTTTACACACAAGGAGTTGGTGCCAGAGGAACGTAGAGGTCTAGAAGGAGAGTATTTAGTAAGAGATAGTTGAAGATAGTGTGGTCCCCGGCTCCAGACAGCCTTTTGGATGATGTAGACAGATTTGAATTTGATCCGTGCAGCAACATTTGGGCTCTTCTTTCACAAAGGCATTTAAGCCGAGCAAGAGTGAGGCATTTGGCACCAACCAGGTTCCCCCATCTCTACTACTTAGAGAATAATAGCTTTAGTGGTCGTTCATACTGGAGGTAATGACCTGATGCTCGAGTCAATAGGCCTGAGCGTGGTAAAGCCATTAAATGTAGTCACAGAAGCAAATGAAGCCATCATTGCCATCAGCATCTGAGACAAGTGGCAGGTTGCTAGTTCAACGGAACGTTCAGCCCGCATGTCCCTATATGCATTATTTGTTTAGTGCTTCCTTTTGTTGCTGATTGTGTACCCTTTGCTGATGTCACAATTGATGTCATGAATGGTATCGTTTGTGAGGTCATCAGCAATCTCATGAATTACATCTTTTGGGATGCCATCTTTGATGGCATGGGTGGTGTCATGAGCAGTGCAGCACGGTGGCTGAGCAGTGGTTCCATGAGGCTAAGGTAGGTTCCATTGCACGTTTGAGGACACGCTGATTGGGTAGTTGGAAAGAATCTGTTTTGATTGGTTGAGGGCAAGTAAAATGTTCAAACAGTCCCAATTGTTGTTTGTGAGGGCCATGCCCTAGGCTGTAGCCCTGCCTGGTGGCTTATGTAGATATATAGTGTATCATTTCAGGGAACCAAATTTATTAAAGGGGTGTTATGGTTAATGAAATAGATTGGAAAAACGTTCAAAAAGGGGTGCCATGGTTGCGTGCAAGAAAACAAAATCCCCAGTATTTTCCATTTGTGGTTCCTTAATGTGGTCAAAATGTGGACACCGAGAAGTGAATCCACCACCAGAATGCAAACATCACTAATTCTTGTTTGCCTACTTTTGGGCACTTTTAAAAGAAACGGTTGGATACACAACAAATTTGCAAAAGCATGTTTTTGGGTACAGAAAGCTGCTCCTCACAGAAGTTTCACAGAAATGTATCCAATAGTTTAGGCTGTAAGTGCAAGAGAAATGTTGTCTATAGAAAATGACTGAAAAAGTGAATGTTTCGCTCTCCCTAGAACTCATCCCCCTGCCTATTAAACCACACACAGGTTTCCATAATAATGTAGCGTTAGCACCCAGATCAAAGGGCTGGAAAGCGGTAACCAGGGGTGTTAAAAAAAAGCATTTCCATTCAAAGAACAGGACGCACACGGTATCCCGTACATTGAATAAAAATACTGTGCCAAAATGGCCACAATGGTTATGGAAGGCATGTTCTTCATTCCATACAGAGCCCCTCTCCCTTTTCCGCAGAGGTTGCAAGTCGATAAGACGGGAAGCTGATGCGGCATGAGGGGCTGGTCTGGGGGTGAGAGATTTCAGCCCGTGATCTGCAGAAACCCGATTGGCTGTGCTCCTCGCCCCAGGTGCCAATTCCCTATATAATATATGCCTTGGATTTGTTTTACAGCGTCTCACGTGCATTTTTCCAAACCCTTCAACGTTATAAATTCCTCTAACAAGTGCTCTTCCTATGTGGCATGCAACCTAACTATAACTACAGGGTCAGTGTCACCAATCCTGAAGAACGCATGTAGAAGGCTGGATTAAGTTAGGGAACACAAAAGGCATAGGGCCTGTTATTTGGCAGTAAGCACTGCTAAGACTTTTCTGTTTCATAAAATACGGTTAGTTATAAACTCAAACATTGTGCCCAGGAAATAAGCTTCATGACTTGCGGTTCAGGAGCCTGAATACTGAAACCCAGAGGCTACCCTTAAGCTCCTCAGAGCGATCCCACCCTTTCTAAATGAAGCAAATAGTACTACCATTGGAAGTACAACCATCTTATCTCGCCTGGATTATGGGAATACATTTTTGCTTGGGGCTAGCAAACAATGCATGGCCAAACATCAGCTAATCCAAAATAACGCAGTTAGGATAATCAAACAGAAACCCAGGACTGGGCACATCAGCGAAGCTAGGAGGGAGCTACATTGGCTGAAAGTAGAAGATAGAGTTATTTTTAGATCTATGACACTCGTTCACAAGTGTCTGTATGGGAAAGCACCGGTCTATCTGAAATCGATAATTGTTCGATACACGCCTGCACGTACGTTAAGATCAGAAGCACTGGGACTTATCACAGTTAAACCACATAAGAAAACCAATGGCTTAGGCAGAACCTTCCCAATCCGTGCAGCTACAAATTGGAA
Source organism: Ambystoma mexicanum (assembly GCF_040938575.1). Lineage (NCBI taxonomy): Eukaryota > Metazoa > Chordata > Amphibia > Caudata > Ambystomatidae > Ambystoma > Ambystoma mexicanum. The sequence continues at coordinate 228,121,798 of NC_090927.1, read as the reverse complement.
CAGCCTACCTTTGAATCTGAGACTGGAGTCCAACCACCTCTGTTAAAAAAAAATCTGAAATCTTATCTGTTCAAATGAACATAGCTATTCTTTTAGTCAGCCAGGCTCTTTTTCCTTGTTTGGCTCTAGCCAAGTGTACTGTCTGAAATGCATCACTGTGTTGTGTCCTGTGTTCTTGTTGCGCCCCGATGCCTGCTGGCTTCCAGCGCCATATAAATAAACAAATAGATAAATAAATAAATAAATACCCACCTACGCAAAGTGGGTGCCAATCCCTGTAGAGGTCTGTAGACTACCTACCATCAACTTTAAAAAAGGCAGAATACAACCTCATACATGATACAACCAACCAAAACGCTTCCTCAAAAAACATACCATGTTGAAAAGTATGACTAACCAATATCATGTGGACCACAAACACTTCCTAGACATCCACTAGCATCCCATTTCTCTGGCGCTGTACACCTTAGTTCAGGACCTATTGCATTTGCCTCATTCGACGAGTTACTTCTGCTGACTGCGGAATCTGCAGAAAGAGAATCTGAACGTGGGGGCAGAGTGATAGTTGTGCAGTATGCTGTGTCTGGAAGTAGGTTGTAATAAGTATGCTGGAGCGTCGTGTTAAGGTTGGCATTGTGTATTCACTGCTTGAAGTTGCAGGTTACACAGAACAAGATACACGGGGGAGCAACATCGGTCCATCCACCAACTTTCCATCACTGGTGCAAATGACAACATAGCTTGCTCAACCCAATTAGACCCCAAGCATTCTACATCCCATCACATGTCCGAGGCAACCATCAGCAGTACGTGCAGGATCGTGCAGGATAGAACAACAATGTGTGATATGCAAACCTTTCTGGGAAACAACCAAAAAGTCATTCAAAGGACAGCGCTTCAACAGGTGTCCTCTTCATTACTCTGTGTCTCGTGGTTTTGTTATGACGTAGAGCTTGTTTCTCTAATGGAGCTGTTTGAAGTTTTGGTAAAACCCGTTCATGGACGTTTCAGAAAAACGATGCCAGAAACAAAACATTGAAATGGCACTCATGTAATGCACCTTTGCAAGATCATTTGTCTACAAGCACTGCTCAAAAGCCTCCTGCGTTCATTAGCAGAAGCCCGAAAATATGAATCTTTTTCTGAAGAGTTTGATGTAAGCATCCGGCTGATGGGGAAGAAGAGACAAAAGCCAAGAATCCAGCACCAGCGGTATCTGTCCATTCCAATCTGTCGGAGCGCAAGCGGGTCAAGCGCTGCATGCTTTGGTATGGTAGTGTGTGGTAGTGTGTGGTATAGTAGAGTTTGGTAGTGATCTAGCTCACTCCAGGATGCTAAGACTCCCTTTCAGAAGAAATCCTGGAACTAGGACTACCTGTCCAAGCAGGGCCCACACAATCCTTCTATTAGCAAACCTAAATGTGTGCTAACTAGCACAGAAAAGAGATGCGTGAAATAACTATTGAAGCATTACTGCCCTGAGAAGCAGGCAATACAGGATAATATGAGCCCAGGAACCTGACTAATGGGTCCAAGTGCAGCAAGGAGCAGAGGAAAGGGCTCAGGGATCATAATATTCCTTATTCCCCCCGTAGCACGAGGGCAATGGCAGGTGCTAGCCAGGACCGTTTTTGCATTGTATCACTGAAATGAAAAGTAAAAATATAAAAACAACCATTTTGACATGGCCGCCAACCAACAAATTCTCGGTGGCCTTGTGGATGAGGTCCGTCACATGCTTTTATGCCCTGGGCAGGGCAAGGTGAGCACAGGATGTGTGACATTGGCACAGCGGACCATGAGATGTGTGACCTTGAACACTGGGCACCCACTGCGAAGCAATGGATTGTGGGATGGGGAACGAAGGGGGACAACCGAGGGATAATGCAGGGAAAGTGGCAAGTACTCAGAATAGTGGCAGGACTCCTGCAAGCCCGCAGGATCCATAGCTACACCAGTTATTGCTGACCGGAAGCCAAGCCGTAGATCCTGATAGCAATATTCCACCCAGGTGCTAATAGAAACAATGCATGACTTGTTTTTTTAACCCATACTTGTGATATTGTCTTCTCGCAAAACATTAGATAAGCACACCTCACAATGGATCTTCTCACAATTTCTTGACTTTTATGTTTTTCTTTGTGAGCCCCCTGAGGCAAACTGGATAGTGTTGCCATACAAAAGAGTGTATGGATAGATACACTATGCATCATCCTTCTGAGCATTGGCCATTCACTTACGGCTCTCCAACTCTGGCAAGTTACACGATTCTCAATTCCTCAATGAACCAAGGTCCTTCCAGGCACGGCCCAGTTTTATTTAATTTTAGAAGATGTGGTTTAGTAGTCAACTAAATTACGAGTGGAGGAGCCCTTCGGTATTAACCTGCAAAAAATACTTCATCTCCATTGGTGGTGCTTAAAAATTGACATTGCTGGCATGAAGACTGATATATAAAAAGTGGCCATTGATATTTACCAAAAAGGCACGAAAGGTGGAATTTCAAACAAAGTGCAGCAAAGTCCAAGTTAAGAGGAGACGATGTGACTAAACCCAATGCCCCCTAAATAACATCAGTTAACAGCAAATAATATCATATACAGATCCCCTTTGAGAACATGACGGGCTAGAATCTGAAATATCATTATGCATATAATTCAAGCCATGTCAGTTAAGCATTAACAATCAAAAGAATTGATAATGGTTTATTACACAACCCGGAAACCATTCCCAAATTCGCCCACAAATTTGGCTCACTATAACCGGCTCAGAATTACGAAATCCAGAAACAAGATCAAAGCCTTCAGCCTGCTGGAAGATCCTTCACCAGCTGTATCCATCACAGAAATGTTCCCAACATTCACTCCCCACATTCCAGATAGGGAAAGGTCTTAACACAGGCTCCAAGATACTGTACACCAACACAAATGCTGTAAAGTGGAGGAACCACACTTTTTCAGGAGTATTCTGGTCCCTATAAACAACTCCATGTCAACCATTCGGGTTTTATACAAGCTTTAGTATTAGAGACTTCAGAGACAGGTGTCCAGTCTTTTCATTGCCATAAATCTTGGGTGCCAGGAGTGAGGACCATACTGTTGGATCCAGTAGATTCTCTGAGTAGCATCTTTTAAAGTCAGCCATGTGTGCATTCAGAAGGCATTTTTGTTATTATTACAATTATGCTATAATTGTCATATTTTGGAACTCGTGTGAAGTGGTACCTTCAAACCATTTACAAAACAAAACAATAATAGCAGACATCCGATCTCAGCTACGGTTCAAATACTTCACGTGAAAGTGTGACTGTGAGTCAAAGCTATACGCCTTTGGACTTAATGTTACAAAGTAGCAGTTGTTTAAATGTACAAAGTTAAACTCTCATTAAAGAGCAATGTGTCCATGAGCTGCTACCAGTGGGATACTGGAACGACGTTGAGGATAACAAAAGAAAGAGAGGCAAAGCAATGTTGGAGAATACAACTGGTGTATTTACAAGTTAATTGAGAGGCCACCCTCAACACAGGGAGTTGCTTCCCTCCCCACTCAAGGTGCCACACAACAAACAGTTTAATGGGTTCTTTTATTCAGCCCTATCTCCAATTCATCTAATACCCCTTGGATCCATCCCCCTGAGCTACCAATGAGCCAAGAACCAGGCCAGTTTACAAGAAATATATTTATGTTTATTTGAATTAGATGTTAAGAAAAATCACACAAACTGCAACCGCCACCTTCTTTGAGGCTCACAATTAACTTCTTGTTACACAAATAAATCACACAAATTAATTGGGGAAACACACAACTCACAGTACTTTATTTCAATTTCAATTCAAGAAATAATTAGCGTTGGTCAGTGAACACAAACAATTACAAATGTTGTACTATACAATTTCGATTTCCCTATACACTTTAAAGGCTAACAGTTTTGTTTTACAAATTTGGTCAAATGCGTATGGCTATTATTATTTCGTTCACACTTTCGCTTTAAAATAAACACAGGGTGATTTAGCACTTTGTGGAAAGTTGGACAAAAAGATTGGACTGATGTAATAACAAAGATACCCCTCTTCCTGTTGGGGTCAACAGGACAAAAAGGATTACCCAATTAAATTACAGGCTATAATTTTTCAGCGCACACTGGAAAGTGAGCTTTGTTAATTTTGAATTGTAACAAAAATCACCCCATAGTGTTCTAAGGCTAAGGGTCTACACAGTTTTCCTCCACCACCCCCCCACCTTCCACTCGCCCGCTATAAAGGGAAAGGATTTAAGCCTGGCAGATTCCCCCACCTTTTATTGCAAAGGGTTAATTTCCACTTACATAGAAAACCTCTGTTTAAAATTCAGGAATGCCAGCTGCATTTCAGCACCCTTTGGAAAGATGGGGTGGGGGTCTGGTCACTCCACTCTAAAGGATAGGACCCAGCACTCCACCATAGGACCCAGTCAGCATTTAGGCCTTGCCAGAAGCAGACAGCTCCACTGAGATGCACTCTGAGCAATCTCCTCTCATGTTTCCTTGCAGCTGTCAGATGGTAAGTTTCAGCAGCTCTCCCTGATGATACATTTCAGCAGCTCTGTCCCTTCCTCATAGTGCATCCCCTTAATATAGCAGTGATGACACCACCAAGTTTACAATCCTGGGGATTACTCTGTTAGAGTTCTCGCAAATAGGATTGGACAGTCACCCTCCTTTCTCCTCCCAACTCCTGCCTCTCTTTATGGATTGGTTTAAGAGTCGGGAACAGACTCTTAAACCAATCAATGCCTCATTCTCATCCAGTACTGTCCTTAGCAACTTAAAGGAGTCATGGGTCTTACCGCTCCTAAAAAAGCAATCCCTGGATCCCATGATCCCTACAAACTATAGCCCGATTACAACAGTCCCGCTTTTAATAAAGATCTTAGACAAAGTAGCTTACCTCCAGATCCAGGAGTACTTAGAGACCAACTAACCCTTAGGGATTCGACAATCTGGCTTTAGGCCACAACATGGCACCAAAACAGTGTTGATTCATCTAAAGACTCAGATTGATGAACTTAAAAACAATGGCAAATGACAAATGACAATGACAAACCTGCCCTTTTATAACTATTAGATCTGTCAGCCGCCTTTGATTTGGTGGACAACAAAGTGCAATATAATCACCTGGCCACAGAAGCTTGCTTCTCCCAGGACACTATAGCATGGATCCAATCATTTCTAAACAACAGGACTATGAGAATCTTCTCTCCCTTGGTGTCAGCAGACCCTATCCCAATAACATGTGGAGTCCCTCAAGGCTCTTGTGTTTCACCAACAATGTATAATATCTTCACAAAGCCATTGTATGATGACCATGACCATCTGAGTGTCACCTACAGTAATTATGCAGATGACACCCAGTACCTCATACCTCTCATCAGAGACTATGCTACTGACGTGGCCTTAGTGAACAAAATATATCTAGTTACTTTCAAATGTTCACATAATGGTCCTTTGCTTTTTAACTGATGCCTGTCACTGTCAAAGTCTGTTATATTGTACTATACTGTATGCTCCATTGCATCTTTTTGTATATATTGTCTGTAATTGCGCTAATGTAAATTTGTAACTTTCTGCAACACACCCAGATACCTTTGAGTTTGGTGTGCAATGTAAATCAATAAAAAAACAAACAAACAAACAGACATATGGGAACTTCCATTTGCAATCCCCTTTGTTTTCATGTCAAATTTTGGCAAAATCTGGTTATGTGTCTAACCTTTCTGATTTACTACTAACTGTGATAATGTTTATATTTTATGATCCAGCTAATCATGGGGAATTAAATCAAACGACAGCCAGCTCTGCACCATTTTGCATGGCCATTTGGCAATTCTCTACAATTTTCACAGAAAGCATAACAGTTTTGAACATGCAATTTACTCTCCACATTCATAATTTCACCCTTCACCAGTTTGCCAACTCTTACATTCAGGACATTTTCAGATCAGTCAGGAACCTAGTTTAACTGGCCATTACAGTTCCCTAAGTCACAGGTGGATGAATCTTATATCCTCAGAATTGCCTGGAAAGAATCTAAAAAATGACAGGTAAATAAATAAAATCCAATTTATGGTTGCTGGTAAAATGCCTAAATGATAATAGTCCTTTTAACCAAAGGGAATCGTCATCTGTGCAAATATGAGCTATTTGTCTCTCTGGGCCAGTGTTTCATTAGTTTCTTTGAATTTGGTTGCCTGTTTGAAGTTGGAGTTTCAGCCTCCCTTAATTGTAGCCCCCGTTTTCACACCTCAATCTTACATTCTGGTCATGCATCAGCCAAAACAGTTGGACTGCATATAGCTGCATTTAGAGACAGCAAGTCTAAAAGACACTTGCTTACTACACCTTTCAGGCAAAAAACATTTCATTGTTGTTGTAAACCACTGAGATGCAAACCAGGCTTTCTGTGGGGGGAGTCCTTTGTGACATTTGTTCCACAGCAAGCAAAGGGTTTGCCTCTGCCCTACAGAAGCTTTTGCATGGAAACAACGTGGGATTTTCTTTTCAAATGTTTTCTGGGATTTTGCATGCAAAACATAATATACAGTACTTTTTGTCAGCACACACCATGTATTTTCATGACATTTTTATGTTTGCAGTGGTACATTGTTCACATTTAAACAGCAAAGACACATGCAGTGTCAGTGTTTAAAAATCCTGTTTTTCATATGAAAGGGACCTTTGAATTTCTTCTGCCTTTGTGAATTAAAATGCTACTTTTCCTTTGGTAATAACAGGTGGGCCATTTTCACATGGCCCTTCAGTTCCATTGGTTTGGGGGCCTTTGATTACACCCCACACATATCTGTAGCATTGTTGAGTCCCTTGAAAACACGTACATCCTTCAAATGATCATAGAAAGCAATCCTCATATGAAGCAATGGGGCCAATGTAAGCTAATGAGGATTTTACTCCAGTACAATGGTGATAAGAATGTCCCTGTGAAAAATACCAGCCACAGTCTGAAGTAGGACATAGGAGGTCAGATTTGAAGCTATTGTTACTGCTGTGAAGAGTGAGCTCTGAAGGCATTTAGACTATTTTCTGAACCATTGCATCAAACACCCAGAGGGCACCATGGAAGATATGCCAGGGTCATGGAGGGTAAGAAACCTGGGGATGGGTGATTGGTTCTTTGTAGGTCTTCTTTGATTTGGTTCTTCTAGGTCCTCAACCCTCACATTTTTGAGGGTTTGCTTAATTCAGTGTCTCAATGTCCAAATGCAGGTTAGGCCTTGTAGCTTGTGGCCATGGTACCTTACTTTTCAGAGGCAAGGGTTGGAAACTGAAGTGCTGATGTAAACAGAAAGGCAACACACATACGGGAGCAGGAGACAGAGTAAGATGGGGAAACAGGCAAGGAAACAAGGAGCAAGAAAACCTGTGATAAAGGAGCACCTGCAACAAAAAAGGAAAGTCAAGACCTCTGTGCAGGTTACTCTTGCAGAAACTCACCCTCTAAGCCCTTGGAACAGGGGAAACAAGAATGGCCTTTGTCTCTGGTTCCCTAAGGCACACACATGGAGTGTAGGTACACGGGACAACCCTATATGGGAGCAGTCAGCACATTTGATTGCCTTCTGTGAAACATAAATCAACAGACAGTTACATGAGCTACACTATGTACTATAAGTAAGGCAAGGCAATGGAAGGGGCAGAGATTGTCTCCCAAGGAATCAGAGACAAATCTTTTTTATTTTAATTTTTATTGTGCATTTAGTCAAAATTAGGTTTTTTACACATTTACATAAAAATCAATGCAAACAATGCAATTTTTTAATTAATTTGATCAAAAATCTTTCCTAAAATACTTTAATTTCTACAAAAATCAATACTCATCTTAATAAATTTGCGAATTCATCAATCAGTTTTTTCTAATGCTGATAGTTTTATAAAAAATGTAATTCATTAAATAGCTTTAGTAACTCCACAGATAAAAAGATATTCTTCCCTGTGGATAGTCTTAGCCAGTAGTCTTGAGTACTAAGCCAATCAGTATGTGTACAAAACACGCAAAATATCTGAATCTTTTATCCTCTGTAAATTTGCAAGTGCTCAAAAGATGTTAAATGTTTTGGTGACATTCCCCCCAGATTACAAAATCCCTCTCTTGGATCTTATTTTGACCAGATTCTTTGAGTTGCCTTGATTTGTATCAAATCTAATCAGAAACGCAAGAGCTCTGATCGCCATATTGGGTTAGGAAATCTTCTTATGTAATGCAACACATAATTTCTGGGTTTCTCATAAACAGTGACATTTTTAATACAATTCATGTCACAGAACGAAGCCCTGGTAGAGATCCAGTCTATTCTCATCAGTGAGCATTTAATCTTGTCTGGATTTTCAACCAGCATTTCCTTCGTTACTTCACAGACTGTTAGAATTCTCTCTGCATCCTGTTTCAGGGTGATCAAGTAGTCGCTCATTTCCGAGTCCATAAGATCTGTTATGTCCTCATACAAAGATTGCTTACAAGGGGACACTATTATTCTATATAGAGACACTTTTTTTTCCAATCGAAGGGAGGCTGAGGGATTGTAGCCCAAGTTTGCATCTCAGACATGCATTTGGCAAGGATGGGGGAAGACAAAGTGCTTTTTTCCACAAACACCCTTCAATAAGAGCCCAGTTGAATTTACGTGCACGACAGTTAATTTCAGAGCCATAAAGAATCGCCGGGTCTACCTTTCCCCTGTAAAATGTTATTAGTGGGAGGAGAGACAATCTACAGAATTTATTCTGCAGTTTTTTTAGCTGTCTAATAAATTGGGTTGTTTTACTCTTCATCTCAGAAGCTAGATCTTTTATGGATTGCGAAGTTCTCAACTGAAATCCCAGGTATTTTACTTCTTTTGCAATGGCTAATACATGCGTGCCCATCTTCCAAGTAAATCTGATTGGTTTGTTCATGCGCCTCCAAAATTTTACAACGTGAGATTTAGAAGGATTAATTACCAACTCGTACGAATATCTCTCCATGGCCGAAATGAGATGTGAAGGCCAATGGGAGTGTGATCGACCAGGACTGTATCGTCTGTGTAGGCAAGAAAATAGATTTTACATTTGCCTATTTTTGGGCTTAAGGCTCAAGAAGACCTGCAGTTTGAACCATCCCAACATGAGTTGTGACCTTCCTGGGCTGCAAACCACCAATATGCTTGGAATTAGGGTCTGAGTGCTGTGCATTGTCTTCCAAAGAACGAATATCGCTGAAACTTTGGTGGACTCATGCTGGATCTCCAGAAGCAAGATTGCACTCCTTGAAGTCCCCTCACCAGATTGCTGGACCAAGATAGTGAGGGGAATCGATCAGATGACAACCGTCCTTTATCTGGTACGTCGAAAAGTGCACCAAAACCACAGAGCTTTGAGAAGCACCAAATAATTATTTCTTGGGAGTCTTTCCTGATGACTGCTGCTGCAAGTTTCCATCCAGTGTCCATTCTTTTGTCACCACAACCAAGAATCCAGAGACTGGGTCCAGTGCTGCTGCATCGTGAAGGCGTCCATCTGCAAACTCTTCTTCACTGCTGAGGTACTGTGTGGCTTTGGGTAATAATTACCTATAGTCTTGTGTCGCCCCTGTGTGACTAGGGTGGTGATTCATGTGTTTGGGAGTTCGACCAGGAACACCCACGCTCTAGAATAGGGTAGGACTTCCAAAGTCAAAGGCCTCTGACGAGAAAATATAACAGGTGTTGCAAAGTACATACTTGCAATGTGTTAGTATTGTAACTGCATATTCCTAAAGAAGAATATGTTATGAAGAGGTGAGGTTGAACTATATCCCCGTCCCGGAAGACACTCCAACCAAAAGAAGAACCAGAGACAATATGGCCGCCGATCGTACAAGGTCGCACCAACCCACACTGCACCCACAATGGACAAGTACCATGAGAAGTACCCTTTTAGTTGACCCTACAACCCAGGAGCTGTACAAACATTTCCCAGAGTGAATGAAGAGACACAAGACGGAACCAGAAACAGCTATCTGGACAGAATCGACTAAAGTGCTGAGAAGCCATGCTTCAAGTCATTAGAGACCACATGACCGAAGCACATGTGCTATCCTCACATTCAGGTCACCCACACATCCCAATACACAAAGTACACATGCATACAGTTCTATGAGATAGAGGACGGCGACATGCACATACTGTCTGCACGTTTGTTATTTTGCCACTAGCTTATCACAGCAATGCAGAAACCGCCAGAAGCAAGAAGATTACGTGTACATGCTTGCAGATGCTTACAAGCGAATAATTCCATGGAATGGCAGGAGCACTCAAGGGACCAGAGCCATAACGCACTAACCTATGGATACTATAAGGAAGGCACACAAGGGGAAACCAGATCATGGCTTAGGAAGTCATAGTAGGCCAAAACCGTCTCAGAAAACCTGAATCCACGAGGAATGTTGTGCAAGCAGAACTACAGCGGTGGGGAACGATGCCACTGCCAAGGTTGTACTGTTGCAAAGTGACATTCTTTACCCTGAACCGAAGTAGCACCGGCAGCAGAGAAGCACAATCCTCCCTAAATGAAGAATAATTCAGAACTCCACAGTTCAGGAACACAGTCTCTGAGCACGTGATCCAGCAGAACTGAGAGTGAGCCCAGAACTGGTGACTGAGAAGCACAACCATCTCACGGACCAGACAATGGTCGCAACAATATTGTTACACTCAAGCTACAGTTATGCACGGGGAAAGGAGCACTCTCACAGCAATAATGGTCTACACACAGTTACATCACAGACACATAGTTGCACATGGCACTGTGACCAGGTGCAGTTCGAGCTGGGAATTGTGTCCCAGTCCTGGGGGCTCACAGCTCAGCCAATCACATCGTATGGCCCTAGGGGTGGGTAGCTGTGGCCACCGACCAATCATTGTGTCCACATACTGTAACAAATAGTAAGTAGCAGTTTTTGGGGATGGACCAGGCCTGACACCTGACATAGCCATGCCCAATCCACTAACCTCTATAGGGGCTACTATAGGGGAACTACTACTTGTTACCCTATCCTGAGTGAAGATAGGTTTCTGGAGAGGGGCCCATGGGGTGACGTATTTGTGACGACATGTTCCATCAGAACTGGCCTGCGAGCCAGCGTTAGTCGAGCTGTTCCTGGATTTGCCTCCAACCATCTGATCCCTGTTGGTTTGTTGGCTGTAGTAAACCTCAGTTGAACTTGCTACTTGTATAGAATTGCGTTCATTTTGGGATTGGGAAGGAGTTAGGCCTTCCATGAGTTCAGTGTCCACAAACTAAAAGCAAATCACCCTGCTTGCCTGGGAGTTCTCCCTAACAAGTTGCTTGCAGAGGTGATGGTTTGGGATGTCAGCCCGGCCAGAAACTGCCTCCTTCGCCGTCGGACCTGAAAGTCTGTGGAACCTTCACGGAAATTGCGAGAAAACTGGAAAAGTGCTAACTGGGAAAGGCCGTCGGGAGCCGTTTGAAAATTATCCCCCCTGCGATCGGTGAAGAGTCCAAGGCTGACCACAAGGGCGAGGCGAGTGATTGACGGGGGGACCAGCGGCCGAGCAGTGTCAACAAGCACAGCAGTATTGGTCCAGGCAGTCAGCAAAGGAAAGTGTGAGGGTAACTATTATATGTGTGGGAGGCAGGAGGTACTGTTGTAATGTATAGTATTGTGTTGTATTTAAAGAGTATTGGTAGCAGGTGTGTGTTAAGTAGGGAACTGGAGCGGAGGTAGAACTCCCTTTTCTATGTCTAGGGGACATTCGGTCTTCGAGCTAAAAGATTCCGCTGATGAACCAGGACTATAGACATGATAGGCTTGGACTTTAGAAGTATGTAAATAAGGTATTCCTTTGAATTGGGCATTTTAGCTTGCAGCATAGATCTCAGTATCCCTGCGAGGGTTAGCTGGAGCTATCCTGGATTGCGGAAGATGTACTATCTGATTAAGTCTCCTGGAGAGAGGCATTTCACATGTTTGGTGATGCAGCGGGTGCAGTTAGTTACAAGAAATAAAAGTATACTCTGCCCTGCAGAGGCGGGAAGAAAGCTGTAGGGGTTTGTGGGGTTACTGTGGGGTTTTCTGTGCGATTGGAGCAAAGGGTCATTGGTTTCTGTGTGCGCAACTGATCTGTTTACCTGTTCGAACTTTAGTTTGGTGGCATCACCCACAGGTCGGTGCATAGGAGGAATGTTGTGACGGTGAGGAGCTAGCATGTGGACTTGGGATTGGTAGAGAGGTGAATGCGCAGGATTGAGGTGATGTGCCTGAGAACGGCAGAGCTGGTGAAGGAGGGGCTGTACGTGGAGTATGCCATCTAAGGTGCAGAGCCACTGGGCTCATAGCAATTCAACGTGATAACCTTTGCATTGTAACTTTCTTCTTCTGACAGTGGATTATTGAAACCCTCGATTAGAGGTCAGGTAAAAGGTCGTAATGTACCTGCTGTATAACAACATGGTGAGGGAAGTAACACCAATACAACACCTGTGCAAAACCCTGCCACCATATAATAACAAAATTGTAAAATATAGTATACAGTGGTCAAAGGACTCTGAGGGGAAAAAGTCTGAACCCATGGCCACCTAACAGCAGTTTCTCCAAGAACGTGCTGCAATAACTACTGACCCACTTACAGAACACATACAAGGGAAAGAAATTAGCAAACTGCATGGCCACATTCCAGGAGGGGGCGGGAGACAGGGTATGGATGATGAACCAGCAGGAGGCAAGGGTCAAGGGTTCTGACCCTTCCACCCCTCCTCCAGCCCTGCCTAGTGTAATGTCCGATGACATAGATGATTAGCAGGGATTGTATCCACTGAGGGAACTAAGGGCAGCAGAGGGGTATTCAAAACCCATATATAAACCACCACCATATACCAAAGACGAACAAAAGCGGGGGACAGGGCAGGCCACCAGCAGCTCTGAACGAAATGAGGAGAGACTTAAATGAGGGAAAACAGAGTGCAAGGGAATAAGGGTGGAGGAATGGATTGCTGCACAGATACTCCTAAAATTAAAGGGAATGACAACAGGGGCAGCTGAAGGGGCAACAAAAGCAATAGAGAGCTTGGAATTGGGACAAGGAAGTTGTGACGGGGCAGCTCAGGAGGAGGAGGAGCAACAACAACGGGACAATGAAGCAAGGGCAGAACGTGAGGACAGGGAACAGAGAAAGGGAGAGAAATTGGAACAGGAAGAGCAAGAGCAGAGAAGGGAGAGAGAGTTGGGGATAATGGAAAGGGAGTGAACGGAGAAGATAGAAAGGGAGAGGAAGGAAAGCGAGAGGGAAGAATGGAGAGAAAGGGGAAAGATTTGGAAGGGGCAGAGATGGTAAAGTGTAGTATAACATTATTACAGCAGGAAACACGTAGGTGTGAGGAGAGAAGGCTGAGGAAGTTACAGTTAGAAAGACTGGAAAGGGAACGAGCACGGGAGGACGAGGATGCGGTAAGTGAACAGTTTGCACTGGAGTTGGATAGGAAAAGATGGATGATGAGGGGAGGAAGGAACCAGACCACACAGCTGTACATAGAGAAGGTTCGGCAAGAACTGGCGCCACACGCCTGGGGGTGCGAGAAGAGGACAACAAATGCAATTTGACAGAGATCGATCTTAATGTAGAGCATAACTCCAGCCGAGGGTTTTGTAGCAACATGGACAAAGGGTCTGACAATGACATTGAACACTGTGACAACGAGAGAGAGGGGCACAGCAAACTCTATCTTCTGAGGACGGGAGAAGGGACATCATGGGAGTGTAGGTCCCAGGGTTAGCGGGCAGGAGGATCAGATCGTGGAGAACACACACACCAGGCAACTGACGGGTGCACTACACAGACCTCATACATCAACAGATTAAGGGATGTCCCAGGGTGCAGGAGGGAGGAGACAGCCCAGGCCCACTCCAGAGGGCAACTGTCTAGAGCACATGATGACACAAAATGAATACCCAGGTTAGAACCAACAGTTATATGTACAGACAAGGAGGATGAATGGGGACCCATTCAAATTAGACAATACAGAGGAACACCAGAAGAGAGGGAAGCATATTCAAAGATGCCCCTGTTAGAGAGGGGTGGACGCAACCTCAGTATGTACCATGACAAGACAAGGAAAATGTCAAATACAGACTACCCTTATTAAGTGTGGGGGCTGGGAAATGGATATACTAGATGGAGAAATTGACAGCTGGGCACAGGCTAGCAGTGGGAGACGTCAAGTAACTGCTGATATCATATTGGATGACGCAGCTGATGACATTTGGAAGAGGGTGGGGGTCCCAGGGGTGACTATCCAAAATACATCCCATGACGGGTCACAATTTGCCAATTGTAGAGCCGCAGTATGGCCGGCATTACGGACGCAATATCCCAACACGTCAGGCATAGTGGCTATTAAGTCACGCAAGATGCGTGATGACGAAGATCCTGTTAATTATATTCCAGTCGTTAAAGAGCTTTGGCGCCATGAAACTCGAGAGCCGTGAGACAAGACAATAGCAATCTTTTATCACAACTTGGTGCAGGAGTTATCAGAACCTGTGCAGAAAACTTTGAAGAAATTGGTGTGAATTGAAGCAAAGGCCTGGCCAGAAATAAAGCTCACCATAGTGCTTCATTGCAGGTTGTGGCAGGAGAAAGCTAAACAAAAACCACAGCTGTCGTGACACCACATGCAACAATATGCCCTGGCAATGGGTGGAGGGTACATGGGTAGGGGTGGATAGCAACAGGGTTATCGCAGGAGGGGTGGATTCTAACGAGGGTGTGGCATTGGGCCTCGGTCCCATCAAAATTTAGGGGGAATTCAGAGATACAACCAGCAGATGCCACAGGGACCAGGGGGCAGGGGAGAGATCCACCCCAGTGCTGGACCTGTGGAGAGCTAGAACATATTTCCCGAGCATGCAGAATGAGGGGGGTGCAACAAGGGTGGGGAGATCAGGGGCAACAGGGCTACCAAGGAGGACAGGATGATTATTATGCCCAAGATGCACAGCAACAAGGACAGATGTAGAACACCCAAAAACAGGTACCACATCCAGTACAGACCCTGCCTCAGGGTGCACCAATCACAACTCCCCAAATGACAGCACCGCAAATGACAGCACCACAAATGACAGCGACACTACCCCAATATTTGCAGGCAGCACAACAGTTAGCGCAAATACAGGGCCGCCACTCCCCAGAACTCATGGACACAGTGGCAACGGTACCAGTGAGAAGGTTGGGAGGGGTCACCATGGTTGGGAACAACCCCTTCACCGGAAACAGACTATCTATATACCCTCAATAGGACAGCCCACAGACAAATTTGTTGTGTCCCATCCTGATGGTCACACCCAATCCTGCAGAAGAACCTTGCATAAGGGTGGCGATAGGTGACAAAACCTTTTTCCTTTCTTGTTGACACTGGGGCGACTAGGTCATGTATACAGGAAGGGACATTTGCATTCTCTGGGGTTCGAGAAGTAGTTCCTTTAACTGATAACATCTCCTTATCTATAGGAGATCATGATTTATCATTACCCTTGCTCAATTCCCGACAAGCACCTGTAAACATACTGGGACACGACATAATGAGCAGACTAAACATGACAATCTCATTCACAGACAAGGGCATAGTATGTTCCACACCAGGAAAACACATGCTAACTGCAAGGCAGATTATCCAAGCATATTGTGGGAACACGGTACAGAGGGGGTGCCAAGATGTTCCAGTACGGGACAGGCGTGGCACTTGCCTGGATGCCAGGCATAGCAGGAAAAGTTTGGAGGATGCCAGGTGAGTACCTGTTCAGACCAGAGACACCGCTAGATGAGAAAGAGGGAACACTTGTGTCTATAGACATCGAGGCAGTTGTGGCAAGAGAGGATTGGGTTGCAGGACACGCAACAGATGACCAAGAGAGAGCAGAGAGCATGGAGATCAATAATTGCAGTAGCAGAGGAATGCAGACTGACACAAGTAACAGATAAGGAATTGTTTTCAGAAGAAAGAGTGGAGACAGAGATGATGTTGGAAATGAGTGTGAGGTTCTGGTTACAGATTACATACAGAGCGGTTGCACAGATAATAGCAATGGCCCTTGGAGCACCACCGCCATTCTGAGAGGCAGATTTAGCCAAGGTACCCGACAGCTTATGGACTACAAGTCCCTATAATGTGGGATGCATATAAAGCATAGGGGAGAGATAAAATGGAAGCCTGGAGCAATACTGCCACAAGTAAAACAATACCCCCTGATGAAGGAAGCAGATGAGGACATTTATGAAACAATCAACGCCCTCATTGAAAGAGGCATTTTGGTACCCTCAGACTCTCATGCAAACCCACAGTGTACCCTGTACAAAAAGCGAACGGGGGTCATGGGGTTTTATACAAGATGTATATCCTCTTACCCACATTGTAGAGGCAGAGTATCAGGTAGCAGCAGCCCCTACAACAATTCTGTGTTGCTTTCCAGAGGAAGCCACTTGCTTCACAGTAATTGATCTAAAAATGCTTTCTTCTCAGTCCCACTGCACCCAGACTCACAAGATTTGACCAGCTTTATGTATTGCAGCCAGAAGTGGAAACACACTAGGCTGCCACAAGGGTATTGCAAGTAGCCATCTCTCTTTAACAGAGTAATACAGATGGATCTGGGAAACATCCAGACTGAGAGCATAGTCCTGCAGTACGTAGACAATATTTTGATTTGCAGCAAAACAGAAGAGTGCAGGACACACTAAGTGCACATGTTGACAGTGCTAGCAGAGAAGTGGTACAAGGTGGACAAAGACAAACTCCAGTACTATCAAAAGGAAGTACTGTACATTGGACAGCTGATATCCAAGAACGGGAGGCACATTTCCCCAAATAGAGCACAGACAATACAACACACACCACAGCCTAAAACAGTGAGGGAAATGCAACAATTCCTCGCGTTGTGCAACTATCGAAGAGCATGGGTCTTTGATTACACCACGTATACCAGACCACTTTTGATTGCAATGAAAAAGTTCAGAGAGGAGCAAAAACACTGGTTTGGACACAAGAGATGACTGAAGCATTTGACAAGCTGAAGGAAGCAATATGAAGTGCTCCAGTGACAGGGACCCCAAACTACAAAAGGGAATTCTTCCTGTTTTCACACACTGACGATGTGGTTATGAAGGAAGTCGAGACACAGAAAACTTACTACAGTGGACAGCTTGACCCAGTAATGAAAGGACATTATCCGTGTAAACAATCATTGGCTGCTGCAGCATTCACAGTGTAGCGGGCATCAACAATAATAATGGCATGTACAACCACCCTTTAAGTGGAGCACACCCTGTTTGCGATACTGCACAAGCCAAAGAGCACATTGACAACACAAAGAGCATCAGGTTACAAGATAATACTATCACAAGCAGAGCTGAGAATAGTAAAATGTAAGACTGTAAACACAGAAATATTCATGGCAGACATCTATCAGCCAGGAGAGTGGGCTCATGACTGTACCAAACACATAGAGCAATTCACTGAGACACGCATGGTGAAGGAGGATGCAATTGAGGGGGGAGAGGAGCATTACATTGATGGGTCTTCAACTATTGATCAATGTGATGGGATCAGGAGAACAGGGGCTGCTCTAGTGCGATTGAAGGAGGATTGGACAAGTGAGGCAATGGTGAGTGCCAGGTTACCATCTAATTTCTCAGTGCAAGCAGCGGAACTGGTGGCCCTCATATTGGCTCTGCAACACAGCGTAGGACAGAGAGTGACAATATACTCCTGTAGTGCTTATGTGACCTCAACAGTACATTCAGTATTGGCCACATGTCTCAGGAGAGGGTACAGGAGAGGTGATGGAACTCCAGTACAACACGCCCTACTATTAGGAAAACTAATTGAAGTGATAACATACCTGGTGGAGCTAGAATTGGTAGAGTGCCAGGCACACACTAAAAGGGAACATAGAATATCAAGAGGGAATGAAGCAGCGGATCATGAGGCAAAATGTGCATCATATTTTGGAGAATTGTGGGAATTGAAGGAGAGGGCACCGGTTACAGGAGGAGTGAGGCAAATGGTGTTGAAAGAACGGTACAATAACTTACCAGAAACTTAAATAATGGAACTGCAGGGAGCTTCACCCAGGGAGGAAAAGGAACTCTCAGTAAAGAGTGGATGTTCAATGTCCCCTACAGATGCCCTATGGTGACAAAACAACACAAGGAAGGTGGTCATGCCACTTGCATTACTGAAAAGTGCTTTGACACAGTTGCATCATCCAACCCACACAGGTGAGGAGGTCATTGCAACACGAATTGGCAAATCATGGTTCTGCCCTAAACTAAACAAACAGGTGGCACATTGTATGAGTAACTGTTTGACATGCCAGCAGTTCACTGCTGGGCACACACTGAGAATTGTGAGAGGAGCCATACCCAGACCCGAAGGCCCATTCCTGCATCTCTATGTCGACTACGTGGTCATGAACCAAGTTTGTCAAGGATACTGCTAAATGATAGTGGTTGTCTGCCCATTTTGAAGATGGATAGAGGCTGGGCCCTGTTCGCATGCCAACGTTCTCTGAGCTGCTAAGTTTCTGGTCTCCCAAGGTGGGGCATTTGTGAGGTCTTCAGGTCTGACAATGGCCCTCACTTCGCCAATGAAGTGAGGGTCCAATCACCATTTAACGCCCCAAAAGGTGGTGACGGTATGGCGCATGCCCCTACCACTGGCTCCTTCCACTAGGGCACTAAAGGACTGTGAAAGAGTTGCTGAAATTCTGGGTCAAGAGATGTTTGATTATATCACTTAATGTCACAACTGTATCTCCACCATATGGTAACGGGACCCGAAGGACCCTATTTGTCCCCCCTCAGATCCCTTGGAGTCAGTCCTGGCACCATTGGCATCAGACTCACATGCCAGGATGGAGTTTCAATGGGCAATGGACAAACATGGCTGCACCCATGAGGACCAATGGGGAACTGCAAGAATCAGTCTTCAAGAATCAGTCTACTGCTGGGTATTTAAACCACGCCCGGCTCGAGACACGCGCTTCGTGTTATTCTGCTCTAGCAGCGTGACGTTCACTGGGTCCTGCTCAGCATCCTGGCCTGCACGGGCGAGAGAAGACAAGAACCATCATCATCTTTACCTGCCTAGTCGCAGCCTCTATTCAATTGAAGTCTCCAGTCTTCTTCATTTCCTTCAGCTACATTCTAGGAAAGAAGAGATTGTGTAAGCTACCTACCTAGGCCATCTGTAAGGCCTTCGCCACCTTCACATCAACCATCGGCTTTGGGTTCCGGTTGGTCCATTCTTCCTGGATTCTTTCAAGACCTGCAAGAAACAATAGCACAGGTTAGCCAATTGCAAGGACGCTCTCAGCGCCGCTTTGCGCATCCATCCTTACCTTTTCGAACTCTGCCTCCAGCATCCGCTCTCTGCTTGCAGCATCTGAAAGACAAGAGGAGAAGGTTATTTGGTGCATCAACCAATACAGACATTATTCTTAATCTTAAGACTTACCTGAAAAGTGGAGTCGCAGCCGGTCTGGACTCCGGGCACACGCCAGTGAAGAAACTCAGCGGAACGGTGCCACTGACGATGCGCCCCTGCCTAGCGTGGCTTGACGGAGAGCTCATCCTTATAGAAACCAAGGTGAGAGAAGCCCCAAGGGGAACCGCGAAGGGAACACCGGGAGGTGGGTCGCGAGGGAAGGAATAGCAACTAAACTTCAATCCCTGTCTCCTAGAACTTGACCTCAGCAGCGCGAACCCCAGGGAAGGTGCAGAGTCCCAGGAAGCATTCAAGGCCAGTCGAAGGGTGTCCCTGTGGATACATGGTGAGCGTTACAGAACACGAAGCCGTAAAACTTAATAATCCACACGGGCGCTTAGTATGGAAACTTCGGAAACAGACCAGTTGACCCATTTGTTGGGACAGTTGCGCGCAGAGGTCCACTCGGTGCGGCAGGATACTAACGCCCTGAGGAGAGAACTAATTGTGGCCAAGGAAAGGACTGATGACCATTGGCAGGCAGCTCCTTCAATCACAAGCAGGACAAGCACTGTTGCCTGGAATTGGCCCGTCAACGCCAACCCCAGCCAGCAACCCGGTCCAGATCAATCTACCAGGAACTGTACCACTAGCTCCTCCGGAGCGATTCTCTGGAGACCCCCGAATATATGCGACATTCATGAACCATTATCGCCTCCATTTCTTGGGAAGGCCTGGGGCGTTCCCCACTGACCAATCACGTGTGGCTTTCGTGTTATCCTACCTAAGTGTGAGTGCAGCCGATTGCTCCGTATCATTTATCAGCCGGAATGATCCCCTGTTACAGGACTTTGACGGGTTTCAGCAGGAGCTGGAAAAACTCTTTGCTCAACGTCACCATGGACAGGCTTTAGATAATGAGCTTTTGTCCCTTCGTCAAGGGAGCCAGGACCTTTTGGCATACATCGCCGCTTTTAATAGACTGGTGGTCGAGACAAATTGGCCAGAGGACAAACAAACTACCTTGTTCCACGGGGGTCTGCGAGGGGAGCTAAAAGATGTTTTGGCCCAAGTGGTGGACCCACCCCGGGATTGCGCTGAGTTCATCAGTCTGGTGGTGCGGCTGAATCGGTGTCTGCAAGATAGGAAGAGCGACCGTAGTAAGTCGGATTCACATCCTTTATTCCTGCGACCCAAAGATCAAATCCCGCAGGGTTCCGATGGAACCAGTGAACCCATGCAAATAGGAGGAGCCAGGCCTCCTCTGACCCAAGCCGAACGAGAAAAGAGGAGGGAGTTGCAGTTGTGCCTATATTATGGAAGAGCCAGCCATTTCCTAAAGGAATGTCCTGTTAAGCCACCAAGAAGAACTGTCAGAGCTACAGATAAGGAAAATACTGATGAGGAGTAGGGAAACGACCAAGCCCGGCAATTGTAGGAGTCCAATTGTCGAGCGAGGAAATCCAACTACAGACCTCCATTTTGCTCTACCTGTAATCTTGATTACCCACCAGCAACCATCTAATATGATATGCACTCTCTAGAAGCCTATATCGACAGCAGAGCTGTGTGGAATTACAAAGATAGGGACCTTGCAGCAAAGATGGGGTTAGCTCTTTTCCCTAAACCAACCGCTGAGACCGTAACCACCGTTGATGGCACCGAGATTGACTCGGGGCCTGTGTCTAAATGCACTACTGAACTCACCATCCTGTGTGAAGATGGTCACCGTGAAATCATCGCCTTCGATCTGATCAAGGCACCACAGTTTCGGCTGATCTTGGGAATGCCATGGCTGGTCGCACATAATCCACGGATTAACTGGCATGCTCGTGAATTGGTTTTCGCTCACAGCTGCACGCACACTTGCTACCCAAAAGGACGGAAGGGGAAACATGCAAACTCTACTGTTCATGAGGGAATTGTAAATGTCCTTGGAGGGGTTGCTACTCTGCTGATGCATTACCAAGACTTCCAAGATGTTTTCCAAAAAGAGCAAGCAAATATGTTACCACCCCACAGGCCCTACGACTGCCAGGTTGATCTGCTACGTGGAGCCCGGATTCCTTGTGGGCACATTTACGCACTCACTGAGCCAGAAAACCAACACCTGAAGACGTACCTGAAACAATACCTAGCCAATGGATTCATCCACCCTTCCAAGTCATCGGCCGCAGAGCCGTTATTCTTTGTACCGAAAAAGGAAGGTGATTTGAGATCGTGCATTGACTATCGTGCATTGAACCAAGTGACCATCAAAAACCATTACCCTCTGCCGTTGATCCCGGAGTTATTGGACCAGGTCAAGGAAGCCCAGATCTATACCAAGTTGGATCTGAGAGGTGCCTACCACCTAGTGCACATTAAAGAAGGGGACGAGTGGAAAATGGCATTCCGTACTAAGTATGGCCTATATGAATATCAAGTAATGCCGTTCGGGCTATGCAACGCCCCAGCTGCTTTCCAATATTTCAAGAACGATGTTCTTAGAGAACTCATAGATGTCTGCGCTCTAGTGTATATCGATGATATCCTGGTATATTCAACATCTGAACAAGAACACGTTAGGCATGTACGGGCAGTCGTGACCAAGCTCCGAGAACACCTCTTCTACGCCAAGCTGGAAAAGTGTTCATTCCATGTTACTGAATTAGAATTCCTGGGTTTTGTCCTCTCACCCAAGGGCATATGAATGGACGCTCAAAAGGTCAACGCCATCCTCAATTGGCCAGCGCTGAATTCAATCAAGGGCATCCAAAGTATGTTGGGTTTTGCGAACTTCTACCGTCAGTTTATTCCCAGAGTCTCCCAAATAGTGCACCCGATTACTTCATTGTTAAGGAAATGCAACAAGACATTTCGTTGGACAGAGGAAGCGGAGAAAGCTTTCCAGGAACTCAAGACGAGGTTTACCACCGCTCCCATCTTGCGACACCTACATCCCGACCTTCCTTACGTTGTGGAAACAGATGCGTCTAGTCTAGCAATGGGTGCAGTTCTGTCTCAAAGGGACTCACAAACAGGTCAACTACATCCAGTGGCCTTTTGGTCACGAAAATTCACGCCAGTGGAATTCAATTACGCCATCACGGATAAGGAGTTATTGGCCATAAAAGCCTTCAAGGCCGGGCGACATTACCTGTTGGGAGCCAGACACACCATCACCGTGATTACGGACCACCAAAACCTCCAATATCTAAAAGATGCAAAGGCTCAATCATTGCGGCAGCTGCTCTGGGCCCTCTTTTTTGCAGAGTATGACTTTGTAATCACGTACTGACCCGGGGTTAAAAATGGCAAGGCGGACGCTCTCTCCGGCATTGGCACCAATGAGGCGGCGCACACACCTCCGGATCCCGTGGCCATCATTCTGGGAAATAGAATCCTAGGTATCACAACCACCATGACCCAGGACGAGCCCCTATATGAAGTCTGGCAGGTCCTGACCCAGGAGCAACTACAAGAATGGGGTTGCAGAGGGGAAGACTTTTGTGTGAAAAACCAACTACCGTATTATAGGAACTGACTGTTCGTGCCTGTGAAAGAATTGCAAGAACAGGTCATCTCTGAGTACCATGACTCTCACATTGAGGGCCACCCGGGAATTGCTAAAACCTTGGCTAAAGTGAAAGGAATTACTGTTGGCCAACATGGCGTAAGGATGTCATTGAGTTCATTTCTTCTTGCGGTATCTGTGCCCAAAACAAGTCCTCCAAACAAAGACCAGCCGGGCTCCTACAGCCTTTGGATATTCTGCCGGACCCATGGCACACACTATCATTAGACTTTATAAACGATCTCCCTCTATGTCAGGGCTACAACACCATCCTAGTAATCGTAGACCTGTTGTCCAAGATGGCTTGCTTCTTCCCATTCAAGGGTCTGCCTAATGCATCCAGCCTCACCAGAACCTTCCTTGAACACGTAGTGTGCCTGCACGGATACCCTTCAGTTTTAATATCAGACCCGGGAACCCAATTTGTATCCAGTTTCTGGAAGAAAGATTGCTCATTGGCCCAAATAGACATCCGACTGTCCACTAGCCACCACCCCCAAACTGACGGTCAAATGGAGAGAACAAATCAGACTCTCGAGCAGTACCTGCGCTGCAGGTGGAAGGGGATTGGAAGGAACTTCTATGGATCGCTGAGTATGCCTATAATAACTCTCTGCATAGCAGTACTGGGCAAACGCCGTTCTTTACGGTGTATGGAAGGCATCCACACACTTCTGAGCTAGACGTCCCCACAACCCTGGAGATGCCAGCCGTCAAAACCCTTCACACGACCATCACGCAGGCCTTTGCAAAAGCTCAAGAACACTTGCAACAGGCTAAGGCACGCCAGAAAAGGTATGCAGACCAACTCCGCACCAAGGCCCTGGAATACCAAGTGGGAGATATGGTGTGGCTAGCCTCCAAGCACATACCTTTAAAAGGGACGCAAACGTTTCACCCACGGTTCTTGGGACCATACCCAGTGGAAGCCATAATTAATCCAGCAGCTGTGAATCTGACACTGCCAGCCCACATCCAAATACATCCAGTGTTCCATGTATCTCTCCTGAAACCAGTCAAGCCAGGTACCCGAATAACCCCTCCACCAGGGCCGGTTATTGTTCAGGGGGAACCCGAGTACGAAGTAAAGGATATTCTGTACTCCAAGTACGTGAGGACAAAACTCTACTACTTAGTAGACTGGAAAGGGTACGAACCACAGAACAGGACATGGGAGCCCAGCGAGTACGTCCATGCTCCACGCCTGCTTCAGCATTTCCACCGAGAATATCCTTCCAAGCCGGGGGCCAGACCGGAGAACCGCTTTTAGAGGGGGATTAGGGCGGAGTGCTGTCACAACCTTATCTCCACCGTATGGTAATGGGACCAGAAGGACCCTATTTGGCCCCCCTCAGATCCCTTGGAGTCAGTCCTGGCGCAGTTGGCATCAGACTCACATGCCAGGATGGAGTTTCAATGGGCAATGGACAAACATGGCTGCCCCCATGAGGACCAATGGGGAACTGCAAGAAGCAGTCTAGCATCCAGGGCGGGGCTCGCTCTGAAGGCACCTGGGATACCTGCTGGGTATTTAAACCACGCCCGGCTCGAGGCACGCGCTTCGCATTATCTGCTCTAGCAGCGTGATGTTCACCGGGTCGTGCTCAGCATCCTGGCCTGCACGGGCGAGAGAAGACAAGAACCATCATCATCTTTACCTGTCCAGTCACAGCCTCTATCCAACCGAAGTCTCCAGTCTTCTTCATTTTCCTCCAGCTACATTCCAGGAAAGAGAGAGATTGTGTAAGATATCTACCTAGGCCATCTGTAAGGCCTTCGCCACCTTCACATCGACCGTCGGCTTTGGGTTCCGGTTGGTCCATTCTTCCTGGAAACAATAGCACAGGTTAGCCAATTGCAAGGACGCTCTCTGCGCCACTTTGTGCATCCATCCTTACCTTTTTGAACTCTGCCTCCAGCATCCGCTCTCTGCCTGCAGCATCTGCAAGGCAAGAGGAGAAGGTTATTTGGTGCATCAACCAATACAGACATTATTCTTAATCTTAAGACTTACCTGAAAAGTGGAGTTGCAGCCGGTCTGAACCCCGGGCCCACACCAGTGAAGAAACTCAGCAGAACGGTGCCACTGATGACGCACCCCTGCCCAGAGCGGCAGGACGGAGAGCTCATCCTTATAGAAACCAAGGTGAGAAAAGCCCCAAGGGGAACCGCGAAGGGAACACCGGGAGGTGGGCTGCGAGGGAAGGAATAGCAACTAAACTTAAATCCCTGTCTCGTAGAACTGATCCTCTGCAGCGTGAACCCCGGGAAAGGTGCAGAGTCCCAGGAAGCATTCCAGGCCAGTCGAAGGGCGACCCTGTGGATACAAGATGAGCGTTACACTTAACTGGTTTCTAGCGTTTCCTTTATCTCTCGCCTGATACAGCGAACCCAGGCCAAGCCAGAAGACAACATGCAGGAAAATTATGACACAGACCAGGAAACACATACAGACAAATGTATGTGCAAATAGGTGACCTCGTTCTTTTGAAGAATTTTACCCGGTGCTGGAAAACGCCCAGTTTTACATGACTTCACGTTGTTGAGGCAGTAACAGAACGAGCGGTACGGTTAGAGGGGAAGACTGTCTGGAATGACTTGCAGGACATCAAGTCCTACAAAGCATCAGCCTTTGACCAGGAGCACAACTGCAGAGATCGACAGGGCCAATGCTACAACTACCAACGATCCACAAGAACACACAAATATCACCAATACCCATGAACTAGAGACTACTGGCCACCCTATGGTCAGGCTTTCCCAAACAGCTGAAATACCCACAGCAATATTGGTGCAAATAGACTAATAAGAAACACTGTTCTGTCCTCTATCCAAAGCATATGCCCATTATCAAAACTACAACTTGGCTACGGGTACACATTGACAGCAGTAACACGATTTAACCCTCTCTCTTTTCTCACACATGCAGGATGCTGCGACTGTTGATATATGTGTTAGAGAAGTAGCTTAATGTTGCCTCCCATTGATCGCCGGAAGCATTTTCCAATCAATTCGTCCACGCTATAAGAAGACCCAGACACTTTAGAGCATGGTCCCCTGAGATATACTTCCTGGTATTCATCGAGTACTTGACCCAAACATACCCTCAACTCGAACATAGCACATACCCCACCCTGCCCACATTATGTGACCCATCAATACAGAAAATGTGGGAGGAAATCTTTGCATGGGCACTTAGTGTTTGCTTAGTTCACAGAGCTTGACAGGTTATGCACAATTGACAGCAGTAACACGATTTAACCCTCTCTCTTTTCTCACACAGTCAGGTTGCTGCGACTGTTGATATAAGTGTTATGGAAGTATCTTGATGTTGCCTCCCATTGATCGCCGGAAGCATTTTCCAATCAATTTGTCCACGCTATAAGAAGACCCAGACACTTTAGAGCATGGTCCCCCGAGATATACTTCCTGGTATTCATAGAGTACTTGACCCAAACATACCCTCAACTCGAACATAGTGCATACCCTCGCCCTGCCCACATTAAGTGGCCCGTCAATACAGAACATTTTGGAGGAAATCTTTGCATGGACACTTTGATTGCTTAGTTCGTGGAGCTTGAATTATACTCACAATTACTAAACAAATAACGCTTTTTCTTGCGAATTTCAGGTGGGCAACTTTATCATCTCTTCTGCTGCTCACAAAAGCAACATAAGTGCTTATAATGAATAAAATAAGATTGTAATAACTGTTGTGTGGTTCCTAGTATCCACTGGGCTCTTGGCCACTGTTTTATGGCAGCTGTATTTTGCTGTGCATGCCACCTCTGTGTTCCTTACTAGCACTCCCCTGACCCAAGCAGCAAGGACAACCATGTCAGGTGAAAGAGAAGACACTGCTGATAAGGTAAGGAGAGGAAAGCGCAGTGTTGGCACAGACATGAAGGGAGTTAACATGTATCTCACAGACACAGCACACGTAACAAATAAGATGTGGTACAAGCACATGTCCAAAATTGGTACACGACCAGGGAGAGCTGTTATGTCTACTCTTTAATTCCCTGTGCTATGAGTGCCTCCAGAACCTTTGTAGCAACAGAGATACCTGCAGCAAGAGCGCAATGCTTGATGTATCTCGCGATGTTCCAAACGCAAGGAAGATTTCAAGGGGAATGTGCAACATTGAGATGGATGTCCAAGGGGACTTTCCCATACGAAGACAATTATATCAAGACATTACCCATGTTAAACAATTACTTGCAGCTCAGTGAGGGGTTGCAGATCATAACCAAAGGGCCAGAGAAAGGACAAACAAAGACTATAACACTGAAGGATTTGCCATGCCCATCGTCAAGAGTAAAGGAAATAGGAGGAGAGCCTGGGTGCTGGGAAAGGCCACAGATAATGATCTACGAATGAGTATATACTAATGATGGATGGGAAGATGGAGTAGTGGGAAGCAAGGCACTGACTCTGACAAAAGCAACAGTAAATACGGTACAAGAAGAAACTGACAAATGTCTCAAAGAATGGGATAGAAGTGCAAACTTAGTGACATGGGTGGATAATGAAGCTGGACCACTGCCTATAATTCCCCTGAAGACACCAGCTCTATGTTATCAACACAACAGGTGATGAAGAAGTAGTAGAAAACGTGAGGTGCCAACAGACAGAGAAAATACTGGAAATGGGAGCAGGTACAGCAGTGCTGATGGACCACTATTGGGCCTGTGGATCCAAAGCATATGACAAACTGCCACCAAACTGGGGAGGATTATGCTCCCTACCAAACGTCAACATGCCCTCATTGGGGGTACCAAACAAGGACGTGACGCTTGATGACTTTCTCAAAAAGGAAAACAATAAGAGGAAGAAAAGATCACTGATGTATCTCACGATGGTCCAAACCCAAGGAAGATTTCAAGGGAAAAGAGCAACATTGAGATGCATGTCCAAGGGGACTTTCCCATACGAAGACAATTATATCAAGACATTACCCATGTTAAACAATTACTGGAAGCTCAGTAAGGGGTAGCAATTCATAACCGAAGGGCCAGAGAAAGGAGAAACAAAGACTATTACACTGAAGGATTTGCCATGCCCATGGTCAAAAGCAAAGGAAATAGGAGGAGAGAGTGTGCCATCTATCCAAACAGATAATACTGACCTACAAAAGGGACTGAGCAGAGTGAAGAGAGGGGAGGAATTGCTTCTCAGGAAAATTAGAAGCAGCCTTGGACGAAATACCAGCATCTCAGAGACTGTTTAGCAGAACACAAATGTTCTTTACATCACCAATCCCCAGAATACAGACCTACACAAATGCCAAATTGTTGCAGATCACTAACTGGGAGTTGATGGTAACCATAAACTCGACAGTGAATGGGTTCAATGCAATCAAAGAACAGCTTAGAGCGATAAGGTTGGTGGCGCTCCAGAATAGATACTAAGACTAAGAGAAAAGATAGCAGACCTATTTTCACCTGGAATGAATAGTAGACAACCCACGCAACCCAAAGAAGTACGAAGGGAAGTGGTTATGATGCAAACCCGAAGGTGGATGCATCTACATGAACTGGTCATTTGAAGATCATGTTAACTACTATGACATCTTGCAGGGATAACAAAGGTGTGGCGGTTGGTGGATGATGGAGAAGATAATGGTGGTGTGGTCGACAAGTCAATCAAAGGTGGAACTGAAGAGGGGAGGTCGAACTAGACCCCTGTCCTGGAAGAAACTCCAACTGAAAGAAGAACCAGAGACAATATGTCAGCCGAATGTACGAGCTCGCACCAACCCCCACTGCACCTACGATGGACAAGTACCACGAGAAGTACCCTCTTAGTCGACCCTTCAACCAAGGAGCAGTACAACTAATACCCAGAGTGGATGAAGAGGGAACCAGAGACAGCTATGTGGACTAAAGCACTGAGAAGCCATGTCTCATGTCCATGCTCTTCATGTCTTCAGTGACTTCCTGTCCTGCTGCAGGATACACAAGCATCTTGCTCGCCCATCGAGGTTCCCTTTCCATCTGTGTAGTCTTGATATAATCATCGTGGAATGGAAACAACCATTTTGATTTCCATCGTAAAGTGGCCCAACTGAAATAGTCCTCCGGTCATACATTCTGCAAGATGAATGCGCCACCTGGGATTGTGCTTTGGGACTTCTCTGGAGATAAAAGTTTGCACTGTATTCATGTCAGGGGATGAGAGCGCAGACATAGCAACTCTCCCTAGATGTTTTGTTCCCTACTTCCCTCATGTGCTGGTGCCACATATTATTACCCAAGTTTGCTACATAATCTAGATAGGTATTTATGCCCTCATTATCTTCCCCTGCATCTCTCCTGTGCCTTGTAGAAGCCTTGTACCATTTATGAAGTATATCAAAGGAAGTTCTCATAGTAGGAAGAACCATAGGCACCTCAACCTCAGTGGAAGTACTACTGTGATAGAGACTGTGAAAGATGAGGCACAGACGGACAAAGAGAGTAATCATACATGCATATAATATGCACAAAAACATAGGCATCCATTTCTCGTGCCATCCTGGTACGTGTTGCACTTGTTCATTCCCTAGAACCATGCCGGCTTCTTCATATCCCATCTTTAATACAATCATCACATTTGTTTTCACTTGCAACTGTAAAATCTACTCAATTGCGATGAGAAGCCTTAGTATCACTGGGCCATTTTTAGGATCTTGTAGAAAAGTGCGAATATCAGCGTCTCTTCTGACAAGAGCAGGATACGCTTGAAGTATAAACACAAAGACAGCAAGCTGATCAATATCACTGTCATGAAGTACCATATGTTTAACTGCTTAGAACAGGTATTCACCACAAAATGAATCCGGATACTTGTTTCAAATTTCTGATCAAGAACTGACATTTGGGCATAACTTTGATGCTTCATATGTTTCTAAAACTTCATTTTCAAAATTCCTGACATTTTCTGCAAGTTTTTGCACTCCTGCTAAAATATCTATAAGGAGTGTCCACGGAATTTCAGTTCAATACAAAATCTGCATTATCAGCTGGATGCTTCATCATCCTCCTTCGTCGTCATCGATCGAGTCTGCATACACTGAAATTCTTTTTCTTGCCTTGCTTCTAGATCAGCAACCGTGGGAAGCCGGGTCTCACCTTTATAGACTTTTACGTCACCCAGATGAATCCAAGTCTGTCTTCCATTTACAGCCGAAGGGATTATATTCTCAACGCAAAAGCGACCATTGAATCGTGGCTCATGCCACTTTCTAGTACATTTTTTTAATGAGAACTAAGTCTCCAACAAATAACTTAGGTGCCGATAGTAGTTGAATTGGGTTGTTTGTTGAATTGTCTTCTTCTGTGTTCTGAGACCAACCCCCTTGCGCATAACTTGATCTGAAATTAAGGAAATGCTAAAGGTCATACATGTCAAATAGTCATGCATCTCATCAACTAAGGTATTGGATATACTCTGGGCATCACTTTTACTTCTAGATGGAGGAGTAAGGGGCATTCTCATTTGATGCCCTATCACTAGTTCATGCGGGGTGGGGTGGTGGTCTGATCCTGGTAGATCCCAAAGGGCATATATAGATAGGGGTAGGAATTATAGAGAACCCTTCTTCAAAGTCAATTTAATCTTGGCAATCCTTTCTTTAAGGAGGTCATTGAGTCTCTCACCTATTCTGTTCGCTTGCAGGTGATAAGAAGAAGAAAACCTGTGCTTTATATTCAATAGAAGCCCTAATTTTTCAAAAACCTCCTTAACAACATGTGGCCATTGCTGGATCTCAGCACTTCAAACCAACCCAATCTCAGGAAAACTTTGCACACTAAAAACTTTTCTGCAAAGTGGCATCAGGATGTGTACACAGACCTGCCTCAATCCACCTAGAGAAGGGACACACCACCTCTAATAGATATCTATATCCATTACATAATTGCAGCATATCGACATAGTCAATATGTAAATGCTGAAATTGACCATTTCGTCGAGGTATTACCCCTCTAATTGTTATCAGGGTATGCACAGCAGTAAACATTTGACACACGATACAGTTTACCATAAATAGTGCAACATGTTCCAACAAATTCAGAATGAACCAGTCCTCTGCAATTGTAGCAGCAAGACTCTTCCTAGTATATGTGCAGGGTAATGTAGCTGTTCAAGTGCAACCTTTAAAAATGCTACTGGCATCACTGGCTTTCCACTGCTGTCTTTTCCCCATAATGCTTCTGGGGGGGATAAAGAACATCCACTTCGTTTCCACAATTCCTGCTTTTCCTGTGGTGCACTCCCTTGAATAGCCATTAGTCGGGTTTTTGACAATGTATTACACCCTTCTTGCACTAACATGGTCGTAACTACTTTTTCTTTAATACTTTCAGTATCAAAACTCGAGATATCTGGGGAATATGCAATCCTTTTGGCTTCTTCGTCTGCGATTTCATTCCTGCAAGAGAGAAAATCTGTTTGCTTATTATGCGCTGCACATTTAACGACCGCTATGGATAATTGTAGTGCCTAAATAAGCCCTTCCAATAAGGATTCATGCTGCACTGGAGTGCCGTCTGCACAGAGGTCGCCCCTCCTTTTCCAATGTGCTAATCCTGCATGTACAGTTGACGTCACGTAGGCAAAGTCACTGTACACCGTCACTTCCTGCCTTTCGTGTTTCTCGAGCACGACAATAAGTGCTACTAATTCTGCTGCTTGCGCTGAAAAGTGAGACAGTAGCCTTGCACTTGCTACAACTTCAAATTCTCCATTTATTCTGTGTCTCTCTACCGTGCACCTGAATGCCTTTCCCCACTAGTCTGATCAATTTTCAAAGAACCATCAATCAAGAGAATTCCCCCCTCCCACCCCGCCAAAGCATTCTCCTTCACTCTGGGTACATCATCATAAAATGCAACATAATTAGCTGTGTCATGCACATAATCACCTTATTCTATTGGTTCAACTATAAACATGGCTGGATTCATTATTTTACATCTTACAATCTTAATAATAATATTGGTAATATAGTGTGCAAATTGCAATATTCCCAGATTTCCCAAAGGAGCTAGTGGAAAAAGGAAGCGTTTCACAGAGGCAAAGAAACTTGTAAGGGAAAATGACTTAAAGACCTCACTAGTAAAACCGGCAATTTTAAAGCTTTACTTTCCAAATGGAGTTAAGTCCACACAGGATCCAGAGGAGGCAAAAAGATGGATTAATAGTTATAAGGCACAAGTAAATAAGACCCACAGACTTTAGGTGAGTACTCTGATGCATTGAAAGAGCATGATTGTTAGGATGTGGGTTAGATTGAGGTGAGAAGGGTCCCGAGGTGAGAGGAACACAATGAAACCCTTGGTGGATATGCTCATGTTATGCTTTTGTATGTTTTGCGAGTGACCCCTGCTTTATTGGATCTGGTGGGGTGGGGCCAAATTGAGTGTGCAGGTTTGGAAGGGGAACAGTGTAGAGAGGAGTGTTGGGCATGTCTGTGCCATCTGTGTCGGCTGTGGGGGCTCCGTGTCTGGCCTCCTGCCTGCGAATTGGACGGGCGCACAGGGGATTGGATGCGGGTCCCCATGGTAGGTGAGGATGCAGGTGGGGCTAAGTCTTGTGTTTGACTCCTTGGGCCTAGGGGCCAAACATGCAGGAAGGGGACTGGCCAACAGGTGTTTGCTTGGAGCAGCCAATCATCAGGTTGTTTTTTTGCATAGGCGGAAAGTGCATTGAACATTATGGAAGATTATGGCTGGCATGATGGTAACAAGAATCATTGATTTGGGTATGCGGTTTCATCGTAAGTCCCCATTCAACCAGCCATTCCCCATTCCCATTTGAGCCCCCACAGGGCTCAATGGAAATGGGGGAAGGCAGTAATTATGGCCCTGCTAACAGCAGGCCTATAATTAGCGCCCTGGTCCCTTAGCGGGACCCGTAAAGGACGTGTGGTCAGACCACACGCCCTTTATTGTTCCCGCTAAAGGACCTCGGAATTGGGCGGTAAGGGATTACTGGCACCGGTCTCCTTACCCCCACCCGGTATCCCTTACCGCCCAACTCATAATGAACCCCTTAGTATTTAAAGTGTGCTGTCTGACAGAAGCACTTCCAAAAAGACTGATAACGTGCAGTCTCTTTGAACATCATGCCCCTTGTTTTAACCTTAATTCAGTGATCGTCGAGTGCCATTTTCCTATGGAGTAGAACTATAATAAGCTGGCCAAGGGGATAACAGTGGGCATCTATGGTCATTAATGAGGGGAGTGTAAAGAAACCTAGTGGATCAGCCCCATTTAATGAAGTGAAGCCGCTACAATTATAGGTGGATATGCAGAGGTCATGAATGAGTATACTTGCCATTTAGCTGCTTCCAGAGATACTCATTCAACCTTTAAACTGATCATTTTGAACACATGAACATACCTGCAATTAAGGGTGTGCGCCATTTTCCAGGGTAGTAGAATTATAACAAGTTGGCCGGAGGTCTTCCAGTGGACAGTAATGGCCAATATGGAGGAACGAGTAAAGGAGCATAGCAGTTTAGCCCCATTCAGTGATACGATGCCACTATAATAAAAGATGGACATGCAGAAGTTATGCATGAGTATACTGGCCGTTTAGCTATTTCCAGAGATAGTTAGCCATACTTTAAATGAAACTCTTGGTGCACATGGATATGCATATCAATTATTGGTCAAGGCCAAGAACATAGATTTCTAAGTTGCTAAGAGGAATTCATCCATACAAAGATTCCTTCCTCAAGATAGACATTAGGTGAAGGAGGTAGAGACTCACCTCCATACCTGCATTAAAAAATACATTGTGTACAATATGGGGAGGTGCTGACAGTTAAAAAGAAAATTGGATACAGTAAAGAAGCAACTGGGACGTGGACATGGACAGTTAATGTTACAAAGGGGGTTGAAGTGAGCCCATGACGTTATTTTAGATGATTGGAAGATGTGCCTCGGTTATGCATCCAGGTGAATGGTTATATAAATCTTCAGAAATGTTGTAAAACAGAACAGAGGGGAATGTGTGCAGTAGTATGACTCTGGGGTGAATATGGGGACATTTAAGCAACACACTACCAAGGATGGGCAAGATTAATGAACATTATTGGAAAAAAGGGGAACCAGTTATTTAAAAAAATAAAAAAAAGTAATAACAAATGAAAAGGGGAATTCAATATTAAGGGTAAGAAAAGAAAAATTACTTAATTCAGAGTTAGATCACAATAAAGTAAATGTGGCTATGATCGGGTTTGTTAATTTAGGGTAAGGATACAGGGAGGGGCATGCTCTTTGAGCTAACAGCAGCACACTCAGTCTCAGCTCCGAGTTAAAGCATGTTCTTAAACTTAAGTTGTTTTTATTTTTTAGTTAGTATTTCTTTGGTGTTATACTTGAGATATTTAGCCTTCGTACCACTCTGCTCAGAAGACATTGAGGAAACCTGAAAGGAATTGGTGGTTCAGAAAACATCTTGTACAGAATTTATAAATGATGTATTATGGAATCTAAATGGGATAAACAATCCAATAAAAAAAACAAAAAGATACTTTCACATTTAAAACACATGAGGGGCTGACATTGATATGTTACAAGAGACTCATTTAACCGATGAAGAGGCAGGAAAGATGGCTAGAGGTTGGGTAGGTCAGGTGTTCAACTCCCATTACTCTTCAAACGCACGAGATGTCATAATCCTATTTAAAAATAACGTTCCAAGTACAATTTTAAGCTCCAAAATTGAAAAGAGGGACGGATGAGAATAATTCCCATACGCGCCCAAGACATGGTGATGACATTATGTAATATTTATGCACCACATGTAAAGTGCGGACCCATTTTGGCAAGGTGGGACATCATCTATTAGATGCAGGTGGTATAAAACTCCTAATAGGGGGTGATTTTAATTTGGTCGTGGTCCCAGTTCTTGAGTGTAGTAGCCGCAATCTCAGAGATGGCAGGAACAAAGATAGGGAGGCTTTAGATCTGCTGCTGCATGTCTTTGGCCTATCAGATGTAAGGAGATTGGAAAACCTGACTGGGAGGGAATATACCTTCCATTCAGAGGCACATAACATAAACTCAAGAATAGATCATATTTTCACCTCAGTATTAGTGACACAAAATTTTCAGAGCTAAGATATAGAGAGTATTGTTATTTCGTTATTAAGATACAACTTGCTCTTGATTATTCTTCAAGTAAAACACATATTTGGAGGATGACAACAACAGTATTAAAAGATGAGGAATTAAGAGAGACTTTGATGAGGGAGGCAGAGGATTATATTATGGATCATTTGAATGGAGAGGTAGAAATTGACACAGTATGGGAGAGTTTCAAATGCGTTATGCGATGGGTGCTCATAAGGCTATCTGGTATTCAGAGGACAAAAGGGACACTGAATTGGTGGCTCTGAGTGCTTCTGCAAGGGATAAGGAGAAAGTGGTGATGGGCTCATCTGATGAGAAGAAAAAATGTAAACTATTGAAAATTAAATATGATTTCAATAAAAAATTAAGTGAAAAGGCAGAGCGTGCACTTTTTATAACAAGGTGTACCTACTATGAGGGAGGAGAGAAGTGTAGTCGTCTGTTGGCTCACCGTCTGCGAGCGAGTGCTGCGAGCAGGGCTATCTGTCTGATTAAAAGGGAAAAATGTGATATGACTTATGATCCACCCGAGATTAATTATGAATTTAGAGGCTTTTATGAGAGCCTATACAGTGAGCCCTGGATGGTTGACCCAGTTCAGATGGATACATTTCTAGCAAATCAACACCTAGAATGTCTCACAGAAGAGGAAAACATTTGTTTAGAAAGGGAAATATCATTGGATAAGATTAAGAAAGCAGATAAAGCAGATGGTCTACCGGCAGAATTTCATAAAGTTATGCCAGAAAAGGTTCTTAGTTTACTCAGGGATACATTCTCGTACTGTAAGGTAAAAGAAATTCTACCTCTCACAGTTAGACAGGCCACAGTATCATTAATCCTGAAACCTGGGAGGCCTCCTCTGGATCCCGGCAATTACAGATCAATCATCCTAATCAATGTTGATTGTAAAATACTATTAAAATATTGGCAGACAGAATCGAGAAGGTACTCGCAAAGCTGATTCACCTGAATCAGGTAGGATATATAAAAGGGAGAGTCTCTGCATAAAACATGCAGAAGCTTTTGCTGACCTAAACAGAGCCAAGTACATTGATAGCGGAATCAGTTGCATTATCCCTAGATGCAGAAAAGGCCTTTCATCAGGTTTGATGGGAATTTCTATTCAGGACAATGGAGAAAATGAATTTTGCCCGGAATATGTGAACTGGGTTAAATTGCTTTATAAATAGCCCATGGCAGAGGTGACAACTAATGGAAGAATCTCAAATAAATGTGAGTTCCATTGAGTGACTTGCCGGGGTTGTCCGTTGTTGAGCCTTTAGCAGTGGCAATCAGAGCGGATAATAGAATCTCCGGAATCACTTTTTTGGGGAATTACTCAAAAGCTATGGCTATATGCAGATGATCTTCTTCTCGTTGTACATCATTTAACTACATCTATCCTGCATTGATGGATCTGATTGAAGCATTTGGCACAATTTTGAACTATAAAATCAATTGGTCTAAGTCTGAGGCTTACACGTGGTACTAGCAGTTTGATGTTTAAAAATCGAGGTTTCAAGTCATGTTCTGAGAAGATGAATTATCTAGGAATATGGCTTGTGGGAGAGATTAATGAAATGATGGACTTAAACTTGAAATTGACAATAGATAAGATATCAGCAGAATGTGAGTGATGGGAATCTCTTAAACTATCCTTGGGAGACAAAGTGAATGCCATCAAGATGACGATAACTCCAAAGATAACATATGTAATGAGCATGATTCCACTTCCTGCCAAGAAATCAATAATGAAACAGCTAGATAGTCTGATCCAATCATTCTTATGGGAAAAGAAGAAGTCCAGGTTGAAGTTATGGAAACTACAACTCCAAAATGAAAGGGGAGGTCTAAGTATTCCAAATTTTGAAATATATCCTCAAGCTCTCACGATCAGGCACTTTCTACCATTTATATCTGGATGAGTGGGCCGTTGCTGAGGCAAGCATGATGGGCCCTCTAAACACTTTGGCAGTCTTGTCAGCCACAAACAAAGATTGGGGTGAAAAGTCTGAGTTCACTGAATTTCTGAGGTCAACCTGGAGAAGCATTGCCAAGTCATTAGATATAATACCGGGTCACTGTTAAGGTTATAGGCGGGCAAGAAAATATGGCATCCAAAATGTATAACCTACGGAGCAGAAATACTGGATGGAATGATAAGAGCTTAATATCCTGGTCTCATTGCCTGCAAGAAGAAATGACACACCAACATTGGAAAGCGTTGTGTAGAAACATTCAGAGAATGTCCTTGAATATTGGAGAAAGAGAGCAGCAAGTGAAATTATTGAATACAGTATTTTGGACTCCAGGCTTGAGTTCAACGGATGCACGTTGGGGATGTGGTCTGGCACGGGGCTCTCTTGAGCATATCTTTTGGGAATGCAATAACGTAAGAGCATTTTGGAATGGAATAACTGAGGTGATGAATAGAGTCCTAAATGAGGAGAAGGAATTCAATTTTGAAACCTTGATTCTGGGAGAGGACACAGATTTGGATGATTTACGATATCACCAAGTAACATGGATTTTAAAAGGTTCATTGGCTGCAAAAAAGATAATTCTACGTCATTGGAAATCGGCTGAACTCTCGACAGTGGAAATGTGGATGGAGGAAATGTACTCAATATGTATCATTGAAAGAGTTGTGATGTCGATGCAGAAGAAAGAGAGATTTTTGATAGAATTTGGCGCGGTCTCCTGAGTTTTGAACCAGATTAATCTGGTAAAGAAAGAAAAGATGTG
The DNA here is from genome assembly GCF_040938575.1 of Ambystoma mexicanum. Classification (NCBI taxonomy): domain Eukaryota; kingdom Metazoa; phylum Chordata; class Amphibia; order Caudata; family Ambystomatidae; genus Ambystoma; species Ambystoma mexicanum. The sequence continues at coordinate 228,083,868 of NC_090927.1, read as the reverse complement.
ATGCATGATAAGATAAGTACTTCTTTGATTTAGAACATTTAATTGAAATTACTCTAATATTCATCACTTGAAATGTGTACATGACAATGTATTAGGAGGCTTGCCTTTCAAGATGATGTAGGGGGCACTCACTTCCTCACTCCTTCATTTGACTTCTAGGTTTATAATAGGGGTTAGGGGTAGAATTTTCACTTGTTTAAAATGCATTGTACGACATATGTTTAGGATGTTATCACGGGATTTGATTTTATTATATGTGTGTATGATGGTACATTGAATATACAAGTTTGAAGAACAAAAAAAAACAATGAACCAGCTAACAGATAATTGCCAGGAATTATTGAATGGGCTGGCCAGTAACTGAGTGATTTGGTTGATAATTCTGGGAAAATTAAATTGGCACTGTATAGAACAGACTGGTGTTCTACTTTTGAGGAGTTGCATGGGTATCGTTCCCTGTCCCACCTAAAGCAGGAACATACAAAAGTAGGTGGAATAGCACCAGATCTAAATTGCTTTCCAAATAAATTTGCACATATCGCTTTGATGAGTTTTTGTGCCAATTTGCTACCGACGAGAGACATATTTGTAAAAAGGGTCATAATCCCTTGTGGTCAAACATGCTGTCGTCATTGCTTAAATACTGATGAAACAGAAACCTGCAAACAAATGTTTTTATTTTGTCCTGCACTTATCTTTTTCTGATTGCTATATTTTAGACAATTTGTGCATAATATGAACTATGTGGATCATTAACTTTTATAGCAGAGGCTTATTGGCATTGCATCAGCTTCAGTAGGAATAGTGGTTTGGGGGCATTATTATTACTATGAAAGAATATAGAAAAGGCTGAATTTAGTATTGTTGCATGGATTATGTACAGGTTGTAAATGAATAATTCTTAAATATCATAATGTAGTTGCTGCAAAACCGTGTTGGTGGAAAGTTGTAAAGTTTTATTATAAGTATGTCTTAACTTATTTTCTCTCTTATTTATTTATTAATCTACCTTTTAATCTTAACAAGGAAATGAATAAGGAAATGTATATTTTATGGCTGTTAATTAATTTTCTAAGGGTTGAAGTATTTTAAGCAAATACAATAAAAAACTAAACACTCATGGAACCTTCAATTGTGACCCAAGATTCCTTCATAACTCAAAAGCACATGGTTTACAACACTTACTAGTCTTTCTTTGGTGTTAAATCATTTCTGAGCATACACAAAGTCACTTTACTAATAACAATAAATTGAATGGTAAAATGTATGGTTTCTTAAACCAATTTGCCCTGTTGGCTCTTATTTTTGAGCCCCAGTTCAATTTGTGTCCCCAGGTAAATCACAGTGTTTGAAAATTCCTGCTCCTGCTTATAGCTTAGAAATACCTGGCTAGCTTGACACCAACAGTTACCAGAAAATACTTTTGGTTAACCATATGAACTGGTGCCATATAAACGCACCTATGTTACATTAACTCTAAGCTCTTGGGAATGCATTTAAGGGAAAATTAGGAAAAATCTAGAAGACATTTAAACATGAATGAGCCACATATAATGTTTAAAAGGTTAGAATATGCCTCTTATCATAATTATAGACTTGCTACTTTGTATGTGTGGGTTTGGGAGGAGAAAAAACCCCCAAAAAAACGATGAGCACATTCGATGGAATGTGCATGTTTAAAAGCCTGGGGATGAAAAGGCAGGCGATGAATTGACATGGAACCAGTAACAGGAGCCCAGCAGTACATCTCTTGCCCCGTGATTGACGAAATTCACCCGCCACCGAGATGTCAGAAGGTGGGCTAGCAGAGGAAGATGTGCGCAGCGCAGTAGCATTTCGCCAACCAGGGCCACTTGATATGGGCGATCATCAAGCCCTAGGGCCATGCTGGGAAATGTGGATAAGAAGGTTTGATTACTACCTACATGCCCACGATGAAAATGCGCCTGACCACCAGTAGGCTGCTAGTGAACCTGGTGGGGGAAGATATCGGAAAACAGAACTGCAAGGCTTATCTTTGGCCTCAAGCCCAGGGACTGCATCTCTCTGGCGCTGACATCACTCCCCTGGCTCCCTGTGGCTGCTAGAATCAAGTTCAAGACTCTTTGCATAGTCCACAAGGCTATCTGCAACACTCTCTTCCTGAATGCTCTCTTTCTAGAGCCTTCCACTCGGCCTCCTCCAACTCTTTGAGTGTGAGCCGTTTTTCCAAGCAGATATTTGGGGGTAGATCTTTATCCTCTGCAGGTGCCTCCCTCTGGAACAGTGTCCCTGCCTCTCTCGCCTTGTGCCGGAGCTTCTTAAATTCCAGTAACTCATCAAGTCCTTCCTCTTCTCTTCTTCTTTCTCTCTACCTCTCCCCTGCTAACCTCCTCTCTCTTTTTCTCCAGCTTCACTCCTACAACTCTCCCTTAACTCTGTTCAGCTTTGCTGACTGGTCGCCTGGCTCACCTCCAGAGCCTCACAGGTCCCAGGCTCCCCCGCCAGTCTTTGCACTTGCCTCCGGGCCTCTGCACTTTTCTAAGCACTACTGCACTTTCAGCATACGCTCCATGAGAGGGGTTACCTCTCTGCACTTTACCCTGGGCCCTACTGGATTGGGCGCATGTGTTCCCCTTGTCCCCTCCCTTGCACCTCTGTCTGTACACTTGCGTGACCTGAATTTACTAGACCTAGTAAGTTCTGTCTTGTCCCCCCTTTGTCGCCCCTCACTTATCTGGTTCACCTGATACCCTTCATGCACTTGCACTAGGAGAAATACCATCAAGCCTAGTACACTAGTTACTTTTTTGTTAGATCATTCGGAAACCTTAAGGCCTAATATTGACTACTGTATTTCCTTGTTCCCTTCCCGCCTTGAAGCGCTTTGAAGCACTTTACTTGTGCATAAGTGCTGTACAAATAAACAAATACAATTACAATCTCATTCCCACATTCTGCCAGATGATGTTAAAACATATGCAAGCCTCAGAGAAGCGCTAAGTGCATACTTCGACTGCCAACACAACATCGACCTTGAGAGGCGCACCTTCAACATGGCATGCCAGATGGCTGGGGAGTCGATGGATGCCTTTGCGACTCGCCTTCGAAAGTTGGTGGCGCAATGCGAATTCCACAAATTTATGAATGAAGAGGCCATTAGGCTTCGAATAATAGGAGGATGCCTCTCCTCGACATTCAGGAAGAAGCTGCTCCGGGAGACGCTCCCGCTCACCAATAAACTGCAAATGGCTAGGACGGAGTCCAGAGCGGGCACTCAAGCCTCTCAAATTGAAACTGTAGAGGAGCAGCTGAATGCCTCTGCAAGAAGTCCCCCCCGCCATCCTTCCTACATGCTGGAGCCAGAAATCGTGACATGCACAGCACCAGTGATGGGGCCTATTCCACAGAGAGCCTTTAAGAAAAGGTATCCATTGAGAAGACCCTATATGATGTTTACCCATAGAGATGAAAATCTCTTGGAGGAGATCTCCGAAGGAATATGAAGATGAGAGAAAGAGAAGTTGGTGATGTCACTAGAAGCAAGCGGGACGCACTTAAAAGAGTGGCTTAAGAAGAGGATGCATAGACTTTATGGAATCTAATGACGAAATAAAGAATCGAGTAAACTTTCATATGCAGAATAAAGATTGCACGCATGAAGAGCACTGCAGAAAAATCAAGCCGTTTTATAACTGTACAGATGCAGCAACGCAAGTAGACTAAGTGATCTTAAAGGCTAGCCATATGTAGTAAATAGACTGCAGGCGGTGCCGTCGTTACATAGAATGTCACAATAACTCTGATAGGAACAGAGTATCGACACTCTCCCCCGAACCACAGAAGCTGAATGGATTCAACCCTCCCACTGTGGTTGGCACGGCGCCTGATGTTAAAACTACAGGGAACCACGTGGCAGCCAATGGGGGGAAGAGGGATTAGGGAGAGGTTGTGCATAGGGAAGTGGAAGTTAGGGAAACCGGAAAGAGGTAAAGGGGAAACATAGTTGGATAGGTATGGGGGAAGTGAGAGGAAAAAACTCATGTAACCAGAAACACCTGCTCCTAACCTAACTCTGACCTGACTTGAATCCTAAAACCAGAGTGATTTTAAAGCATATTCCTACAATCCCTATTTCCTAGATTTGACAAGGCAACATAGACATGAAGCATGAACACATGAGGATACATGAAGCACATGAATGTGCACACAAGCTAGCCATATGGAAACACACAAGGGATGCTTTCCCACATCAAGTACAAACGCATGGCCCATTGGGCAAAGCAAACATGGATCAACACTACAAATGAACAAAATAAACCGTGTAGCCTACTCGGCTCAGAATTCTACTCAAGAGTATACCATATGCCTTTATGAGAACACACTCTTCTGTAGACTTTGCGGGATTCGCGCTTCCTGTAGCAGAACTCTGCTCCACTTATCAAAAGCGAGTTACTGCTAGCGGAAATATAAAGTTCAAAGCAAAAGCCGCTAGCGTGATCATCACGTTTCAAGCAAATGCTGATAGTGTAATTATCCAGTTCCAACCACATTTCTGCTAGCGTAATTGTAAGTTTAAAACCCCCCAACATCCAGAGTTTTCTGATAGCATGTCTGAGCCACCGGTGCTGTCCTCCAAAGTCGCACGTGCATGTCCCCCAATGAGCACCATGCATGCATTCTACTTATCTGAGGATCCGGGAGCCCCACGGGACTGCCCAGACCAGAAGTATAACAACAAAAATCTCGGGAAACTCGCTGTGTCACCACCGCGACCTGGGCTGCATACACCTCATAGCCCAGTCCTCCAGCGTCTCAGTTCCTTCAGCACTCCTCTCCTCAACCGCCACGTCCGCCCATTCAAATGCTCAATAATCTGCACCTGAGCCCAGGTTGCCGTTGTTTAAAGTAGTTCAAAGTGGATTGCGCGGAGCTGAACCAGCGCGGGCAACCAGACTACAACGATTTCCCAATGCTGCTGGGGAATGTTGTTCTCATCCCTCCAGATTCATCTCAGCATTTACCATGCCAAAAGCATCCTCTTTGGCCCCAGCCCTATTCCTGACAGTACCTCTTCTCCCAGGGCCCTTCCCAGGACCTGGCTTCTCAGCATGACGTATATGAAATTGTCGCACCCATCGTGGAGCATGATCCACCCTTGCCGGTTCCCATGAACAGTCCTCTGGGCCATAACCGGCCCAATGAATTAAATACCACAATTCATGTTGATTCCTCTTGGAATCCATGATTCGTTTCACCTCATCCTACACTTGGCCTTCTTTCATGATAGCAGGTGGTCGTTGGGTAATCATTGCAGGAGCTGCAGGTTTAAGCAAAGACACATGGAACACTGAATGAATCTTTAAAGTTTTGGGTGAGCACAATTTCATACCCATAGGTGAAACACAGTGTACAATCTCATAGGGTCCAATAAATTGAGGCGCAAACTTGCATGGACCCAACAGTGAAACATTTTGAGTGGATATCCGTACCCTGTCCCCCACCTTATATTCTGGGGCCTCGCCTGCATTTCTTCATCCTGTGTTTTACATGCCCTCTTAGTCTGTTCTAGATTAAATTGTGCCTTCCGTCTGATGTCTAGAAGCAACTGCTTACTCCCTTGTAGAACAGGGACATGTTCAACCTCGGGCAAAATTTTGGATATCATATTCTGTTCGTGACCATACAAACATTCGTTTGGAGCCATACCCAGGGATGCATGTTCCGTGTTATTGTATGTAAATTCTGCTAACCACAAGGCTCTCACCCAAAATTCCATACCGTTTTCTATGTAACATCGCAGACATCGTTCCAATGGCTGATTAATCCTTGCTGTCTGACCGTCAGTTTGTGGGTGATAGCTCGTGGATAAAGTGCACTTGATTCCCAACATCTGACAGAAGGAATGCCAAAATTGAGAGGTGAATTCTGGCACTCGGTCCGACACAATACTTTGAGGGAGACCATGCAACCGGATAATTTGCTGTAAAAATTATTCTGCCAACTGACCTGCCCCTGGAATCCCTCTACACGGAACAAAGTGAGCTTGTTTGGAAAAATAATCGGCCACAACCCAAATGGTGTCATACTGATTGTCTGGTGGGAGGTCTTTGATGAAATCCATAGAAATGTGTGTCGACGATCTCTCAGGTGTAGGTAAAGGTTGTAACAACCCCATCATTTTGGAATGGTCCGCCTTGTTGCGAACACAATTTTCACATTTCTGATTATAAGTGACAGTATCCTTCCTCAAATCGGGCCACCAAAAGTACTTTTCCAACATGCTCCGAGTCTTCTTCTTACCTGAATGGCCTGCTAACGGGACTTATGGTACCAATACAATGCCTTATCCTGTAATTCCCAGGGGGACAAAAATAATTGTCCTGCACAGTAAGGAAGACCATTTTGTACTGTCCTTAAAGAATGACCCGCTTTCCACCCTTGTAATTCCTTCGGACTGATTCCCCTGCGCACCTGTCGTAGCAGATCTTCAGTGACTGCTCCAATTACTTTCTCTGGAGGAATGATTGCTTTGACTTCAGTGATCACATTCTCCAAATTCTGCTGCCTTGTCAAGGCATCTGCCTTCCCATTCCTCTTCCTGGGACGAAAAGTCACCATGAAATCAAATTAATTGAAGTATTGAGACCATCGTAACTGCCTAGGACTGAGTGTCTGTGTGGTTTTGAAATACTGTAAATTCTTGTGATCTGTCACAACGATCACCTGATGCCTGGCCCCCAACAAATAATGCCTCCACTCCAAAAATGCACCACGAATGGCCAGCAGTTCCTTATCTGTGATTGAATAATTCTGCTCACAGCTCGTGAGTTTGCGGGAGTAGAATGCCACCGGATGCCATATACCCTCCTCATCTTTGTGAGACAATACTGCCCCACAGCCACATTGGATGCATCTTTCTCCACCTGAAAAGGTTTCCCAAGATCTGGATGTCTTAGCACTGGTGCCTTATTGAACCCTCTCTTCAATTCCTGGAATGCCTTCTCTGCCTCCTCATTCCAACTGAATCCCGCCGCCTTCCTAAGTAGCTTAGTTATTGGGGTCACAATTTGTGAGATGTTAGCAATCAACCTCCTGTAGAAATTGGCAAACCCTAGAAATGCCTGAATCTCCTTCACACACTGCGGAGAAGGCTAATATGTAACCGCCTGCACCTTTCTTTTATCCATCACAATGCCAGTGGGTTTCAGGATAAACCTCAAAAACGCCACCTGAGTTGTGTGAAAAGCACATTTCTCAAGCTTGACATACAATTGGTATTTCCTGCAACCGTTGCAACACTGCCTTTACATGTGCTACATGTAGTTCCATGGAGGTAGAATATATCAAAATATCATCGACATTCACAATGACAAAGACATCAATGAATTCCTGGAGTATCTCTTGCATAAAAAAATTAAATGCGGCAGGGACATTTCACAACCCAAATGGGCATCACAAAATATTCAAACAAACCAAATTTGCTCCTGAAAGCTGTCTTCTACTCTTTCCCGCTCTTCACTCTTACCAAATGATAAGCTCCCCTCAAATCAAATTTTGATAATACCACTGCCGATTTCACCTGGTCTAATAATACAGCAATCAAAGGCAAATTGAATCTATTCAGGGTGGTAACCTTATTCAAGGCTCGATAATCAATACATGTTCTGAGTGTTCCTTCCTTCTCGGGTACAAAAAATAATGTTGAGGATACAGGCGATGTAGAGTGCCTAATGAAACCCTTTGACAGCATCTCATCCAGATAATCCCTCAAGTGTTGGTTCTCTGCTTCCGTGAGCATGTAGATCCTGCTACAGGGTAACTTAGCCCCGGGTACTAAATCAATCACAAAATCATAGGATCAATGGGGTGACAATCTCTCTGCCACCCTTTGTCATAGATGCCTGCAAACTCTCTATATTGGGGTGCAACACCTGTTCCCACTGCTCCTACTACCTGTGGTACTTGTGCCTTTTCTGCCAAAAATGTAGCAGGTCCCATTTCCTCCTGCACATGCACCTCACACCCTTGGCCTTCAAAAAACACTTCCTGATGTAACCAATCAATTCGAGGATTATGCTGTACCAGCCAGGGCATTCCAAGAATAATACCAAATTGCGGAGCCGCTATTGAGTAAAAAATAATCTCTTGCTCATGTCTTAAAGCGCATACCATCCGTAAAGGTTGAGTTTGCTGTCGAATGGGTCCTGAAATTAATGGTGATCCATCCCCTGACTGCACTCCTTCCACCTGTTGCTTGTCCTGCAAAGGTAATCCCAACTGTTCTGCCCAAGCTATGTCAATAAAGTTGTATGTAAGCTCCTAAATTGACCATTGCCGACATTACCTCCTTGGTTAGGGTGAAGAACAATGTCACCAAGATATATAAATGAGATTTCCTACCCCCCTACTGTTTTTGAAACCCAACTGGGGAACCTTGATTCCATCGGGCCCATCACCCATCGGGCCCTGGGATCACCAGCCCTACCAGCTTTGGGGGGAAATGTCTGCTGTCCCCCAGCAAAGTCCACCACTGCTGGAGAGCGCACAGAACGCAAGTACTAAAGTTAGCAATCCCCTGAAGGAAATGAACGCTTTTTAGCCCATGCACGATCTACATGATAGACTGTCTTACATTTTGTGGTATTTTATTGTAGTAGTAATTTATCTAGCACCTTTTACCATTTGTATGGCCTCACGGCGCTTTTTGGTAGGAACGCTCTTGGGGAGTGAAGTCCAAGTATGGGAACGTTCTTAGAGATGTGTGTGTGTGTATTTGGCCAAGGTTAGGACTTACAAGGGCTGGCTAGGCTCCAGTAAGCAACCCAAGATCTGAGGCATCTAAGGGGGGTCACGACAGAGCACTAGTGCAGTAGAGTTTATGTGTGCCCAGCTAGTTTGAATTTGTCATAGGTTGGTGCTGTATTCTAATGGTAGAGGTGTTGAGGCAAGTCTGGTGTTTGAGTAACCTGGGTGTCAAAGGGCTCTAAGTACACCGGAGAACAAAGCATGGCTTTTTTACTATTCACACAGCTGCCGTAGATGTGCCCATGCCCAGGACACACTCTCCCTGACTATAGAGCTCCCAAATTATGCCTTATGGTCATATATTATGGGTGGACTGTGGTAGGCACTTCATTCGGAAACCTCCAACGTTTACAAACCACTCAAAATGATGCAGTGAGAACTGTCTTCGGACTATCTAAGTGTGACCATGTTGCAGCATTTAGGAAGGAACTGCCTTGGCTTCCAGTTAATCAAAGAATAAGACATAATATATTGTCTCTTGCTTTTAAGTGTCAGAATAAATGTGCCCCTCTTTATTTGTCTAGAATATTGTCATCAAAACCAGTCTATCGAATGTTGTGCTCTTCTGATAATCCTCAGCTGAATCAACCCCATTTCAATCTAAAAAGTTTTGGGCAATCCAGCTTTGACTTTCATGCTCCACGTGAATGGAATGCTTTACCTTCTAACATCAAAGAATCTCAATCCTTGATAATATTCAAGAGAGATTTAAAAACTCCATTCTTCAATTCAGCTTATGACTTATGACTTCTCTCATTTCGGTCTGATATTTGTCTTTGTTGCTTCATTCTTGCTCTTTCTTGCGGCGCTCTGAGGCCTTTGGGCATGTAGCGCCCTACCCAAAAACATAAAATAAATGACTAAATAAATAAATAGTGCAGTGCCCTCTATTTGTAATGCCCGCAAGCCCTGGGCTGGAAGCCACAATTTTCTGGCATCGTGTGCAGAGCGCAGTTCACGTAGCTGCATTCCCTGAAGGGGATAACCTACGTCTCAGGACCCTATCACTCTTGCCCACCAGTCTGCTCTTTTCCCATTAGTTTTCATTTCAATTCGGAGCATAAACATTGCAGAATGTCCATCACACAACAGGGAAGAGAATAATTGTGGCACGCAGTTTCCTAGTCCCTTTGTACATCTGCACATGTGTACAATTAAAGGTTACTAGAGCAGGTGAGCTGAGCCAAAGGCTGAATATAGTTGTTGGCCAAAATGAGTGGCTGCTCAGGGGACCTGGGTGTCTGGATGGGAAGGGGGTTGGGGTACTGGATGGTAGGATTCAGCCTGAAGTGTATGCCCATTGTGCAGTATAACATCTACCTGTGCAGTAGTTATCCTTCGTACTAGGATTTGCATGTCCCCGGGTCTGGCTGCGGTGTAGGGTATGGATATGCTGGGTGGGTTATGGCGACTGAGCCCCCCGCATACTGTCTTTTGACCCTCCCGGCCCTGGTTGTGTTTTGTTTTGTATGTATTTGTATTAAATGTATGATAATCTTTATGTCAATCAAACGATTGAAATAAAAAAGCAAATGGGTGGCTGGAATGTTTTCTGAGGAAACTTGCAGGAGAATAGGGGAGGTTGTAAGTTGAAAGAGGTTAATGAAATGGGCTCTGATCTATCTGGCAGGAAGGTGAACCCTGGACGGTACTACGCCCATTGGTCAGTGTAACAGGAACTTTGCACCAGTTCAAGTGCAATCCACACTAGGCCAAAAATTGTCCACGTGCACAAATTATATATTCTTACAATGCATTTTTTCACCAAAGCGGTTGTTTGCCCTAGTCCTGGCACGAGCATAAAATGTGCCTTTCTGGAACAATTCATTGAAAGAATATTTTTGATGCAGTAGGGCAACGCTTGCCCTAATGCTTATTGCACTTGCACCAATGCAAAGTGTCTGGGATAAGGCCTTTGGATAAGAAAACCTTGCAATTCTGATCTATGCCACTTGATGGCAGTACATGCATGGGATGTGATTCTTGAACCATGCTAATGCTTCAAAATCATACCTATGATTTAGGCCAAAGGACTTTGGTTTCCATGCAAGTGTTGGAGGAATGATATTCCCAGTGCTTCAGTTGAGCTCTTTTTGTACACATTTATTGCCAGAGAAAGTCCATAGACTCACAAATGCGTTTGTCAGGAACTCAACGATTGCCATAGATTACACACAGTTTTAAATATGATGTTGAGTTCAGGAGCATCTGAAGTATTCCTAAACTTGCTGATGGTATTGTTAACCAACTTTAACTTCTTTTTTATCATCAGAGTTGAAAAACAGAAGGCATGTGAATTCTACCTATTTTTGAAAGCAAACTTGGGCAAAATATGTATTTGGGCTGTGGGCTTTAGAATGTGTTCAGGGAAACAGCAGTAGTTTGCCTGTTTTGTTTTCTTTTCTGCATAGCATTGATCCAATCCGGTTTTGGAGTGGCCATTACATTAGAAATTCGAGGAATGCCCCTGCCCCTCCATTAATAACACCCCTCTTCCTGCGCAATGAAACCATCATATCCTACTTTCCTTTGAAATGAAGGTTGTCCCTGGAGCACCTGACTCCCTTCTCAACTCTTGCATAGAAAATAAATGAAATAAACAAATGTGTCCCTGCTTGTTTTCAAGAACCCTTCGTTTTTAGGCCTGCACCATTCTTGAAGTATGGAGTTGTGTTGGCCCCTTTTTTGCCTAGTGATGCTGGGTTGTGTATCCGATGGGCAGGATTATCCACGTTGCTATTTCTTACAGGACAGCTTTTTTCCCTGACCCCAGTGTTGCTCCACATTTTCTCAATGCTCTCCCAATCCCTCCCATTTCTGAGCAATCTCTTCTGATTTGCTCTGCTTTTGTTTCTCTTTCTCCCTGTCTGGACTGTTATTGTAATTGGTTCTTTATAACGCGCTTAATACCCAGAGGTTTCTAAGCGTGGACCCGGGATCGAACCTGTGTTGCTACGTGTCGTCTTGCATCCAAGGAGAGCGCGTTGCCCCTGAGCTATCCTCCCTCACTGCGAGCTGGATTGGGCTCACTGACTGGCAGAGCTCTTCGTGCAGCAGCAGCAGCCCTCCAGGAGCAGCAGCACGTTGGTATCTCTGCAGGAGTCCAGACCACCCTGGCGCGTGTGCTGGGACAGGAGAGCAGCACCCTTCCCGAGCAGAGGCAGAAAGCGTGCATGCTCCATCAGTGCAGTCTATGGTAATCTTCCCCTCCCCCTCAAGTGTGCGCGCCTTGCCCTTTCTTTGCTAATGCAGAGCTGCTCTAAGTGCTATCTAGCAGGAAGTGAAAACCGCAGCAAGGTCTGTGCTGCAGCTTCCCTTGGGATTAGTAGTGAAACTGCAAGGGTGCATACCAGGCTGCACTGTGAATCATCAGCCCGAATGCAGAGAGGTCTGTCCAGCTGACATCAATCCATGCGCCCGGAAGTCTGGCTCTGCAGTCATTGCAGAACACGTACTGCACTGAGGGAAATCTGGCCCTGCTGCTGCTGCATCTTCCAGTGCATTCTGGAAAGGTCTGGATCTGCACGTTGGATTGCTTCAATGCAGGAGGTTTGGCACCACAGCCCGAGCATGCTGCTACCTGTTATGGATGGCTTTTGCAGATAGGTCTGACTATTGCGACACAGTATTTGGGAAAAGGCTGCGGCAAAACCGGGTGCCAGGTGCTGCTACCTGCTATGTGATCGTGATGCTGGAAATGCATTGGAGGGATAGGGCAGTTGTGTCCTTTTCCTGTACTCCCTTATCATGTGTGTTCTGTGTTGTTTTCTGCACAGGAGTCCACGTGGCACTCTTGGCAGTGCAGCTCTTCCTCGTTTTGGTTGTAGTGAACAGACCCTTGGGATACCCTTATGGCAGCCATTGGTGAGGGTACACCATTGTACCCCTAGTGTATGCTTTTGGGCACCTGTGTGTGGCCCACAGAGCAGGGTATGGGCTGGTGGCAGATCCATGCTGAAATTTACAGGTGCTCTGAGTATCCTGCATTTTGGGATACCCAGGCCCTGCCATAGGAATCAGTGGATACCTGATGGAGAACAAGATGGCCCCTGTGGCCTCTTGGTTTCTATAACCTGTTACCTTGTTTTCCCAAAGTCTTATGAAGCCCTCTCTCTGTCCCTTCCACTGACTGGCTGTTGGGTGGAAGCACCATATATAGTATTATGGTGAAGTCCAGGCTAGACTTGCTGGAGCCTTCCCAGTGACTATATGGTGTGGGTACACCCTTGGGGTGGTACCTGTGTGAATGGAGTGTATGACCAATATGCACTTCATGTTATGGGTGTCTGGTATCTTTGTGTGCGACACAAAGAATGAGCACTCCTGCACAAAACTGACATGAATGCAGTGTGGTATGCTGAAAGGCTGGTTGCTTGCCCCAATCTACATTCCTTGTTATGGGTGTCTGGATGGAAGAGAATGGCCTGAATGCACCTAGTGCCTCATTGGCTGCCTGCCTGCAAGCATGCCCTTCTGAGTGATTGGCTGCCTGAGCCTGGCACAGCAGTGTGAATGAGAGACAAAACAGAATATCTGGGGACCTCTCACTTACCAGAATTGTTCAGAAGCTGAAGTTGAAACTTGATTCTTAAAGTTGAAGCCCAGCTGGAAGAAGAAGGTTTTGCTGCTGCTTGCCGTCATCGAACTCTGAAAGCTGTTGTGTCTGTCAAGGACTGATCCAAGAGAGGACCTGGCAAGGAGACCTCTTCCCAAGCTATGAGAGAACATTGTGAAGAAAGCTAATCTTCACCAAGGCACCCTGGAAGCCAGTCCCAAAAGACTGTTGAATGGAGACGGGGACTGCAGAGGAATCTGAAGTGAAGCACCCGGACATCGAAGTCCGTCATCGCCGACCAGGGTTCGGAGGACCGCTTTAACCGCTGAAAGTCAGTTGAGTTATGTTGCTCAGAAGCCTGGATAGTTTGACGCTGTGCTGCCGACGACCAGAGCCGCAATGCTCCACCTTTGCCTAAGACATTTGAAACTGAGGACTCCCTTGCCATCACCGTCGACCGCTTTGTCCCGCCGGAGAAAGTCAAGGTCGTCTACGAACTGAGGAGAATCCGCTCGTGGGTTTCCCCCACCCGAAGTCCACAAAGACCAACGAAGATCCGAAAGCCGGCCGTGGTCGATTTATGATCGGCAACGCCAACGCCGACACCCGATGCCCACTGCCGGGCCTACGTTCTTCATTGAGTCAGCTTTGTGGCAACAAACTCTTGTCATTGAGGTGCACCACATGCCTTGCCTTCACAGGACGTTCAAGACTGATCGTCGACGAGCACCATGAAGGTCAAAGCTGCTATCTCAACGACAGTGTTCACATTTCTTCGAGGACTATCGACGCCTGTGGCTCCTGCTTTAAAGGGAGTTCACCCATGAGGGATTTGTCGACGAACCATCGAAGAAACTCTGCTAAACCAGGTACATTGGGGTAGTAGAACATTTTTAGCAGGAAACAAGACTATTTAAACATATATTTTCCAGTGACCCCCACTGGAAGGTAAGGAGTCTCCTGACCCTCACCTCCTAAAAAATGCAACTTTTTCAATTTAAAAGGTGCTTAAAAGCACCATAGTGCAATCAGCGCGTGGTCCCTCTCCCCCTGCACACCCGCTCCCTGGTTTCCCTCTGTCTGCCTCCCCCCGTCCCGATTGGTCCATTTAAAAAAAAAAACACAGGCCATAGCTCCTCGCTATTTCCAGTGACCCCCACTCGAAGGCAAGTAGTCTCCTGACCACCATCTCCTAAAAAAAACAACTTTTGCAGTTTAAAAGGTGCTTAAAAGCACCATAGCGCACTCGGCACGTGGTCCCTCTCCCCCTGCCCACCCGCTTCCTGGTTTCCCTCTGCCCACCTCCCAACATGCCCACTCCATCCAGATTGGTCCAGATATCCCACATCAAGGACGCCAGTGAAGCCAGGAGTCAACAGACACCAACAAAAACTGTAAGTGTGCCATGGGTGGGGAGTAGAGCAATTACTCTACTCCAGAAAACCCGTGCCATGCTATCTTACCTCCCAAAACCATAGACTGCCATAGACTCACACCAGGCATACTTAGAAAGATTTGTGACCACCACACTGAACCTATACATGACAGGATTGTCAAAGTTGCCTTGCATTACATACTAACACACTTATCAAGGTCAAAAAGCGCTGCACTTAGGTGAAACTTGAATGTTAGCATGCCCACACTAGATAGAATTGTGAACATTAGCCTGTGTCGTATCTAGATAGGACTTTGAATGTTAGCATGCCCGCACTTAGATAGAACTGTGAACATTAGTCTGCCTCGCATCTAGATTAGATTGTGAATGTTAGCCTGCGTCGCATCTAGATAGAATTGTGAACATTAGCCTGCCTCACATCTAGATAAGATTGTGAATGTTAGCATGCCCACACCTAGATAAAATTGTGAAAATTAGCATGCCTCGCATTTAGATAAGACTGTGAATGTTAGCATGCCCACACCTAGATAGAATTGTGAACATTAGCCTGTGTCGTATCTAGATAGGACTTTGAATGTTAGCATGCCCGCACTTAGATAGAACTGTGAACATTAGTCTGCCTCGCATCTAGATTAGATTGTGAATGTTAGCCTGCGTCGCATCTAGATAGAATTGTGAACATTAGCCTGCCTCACATCTAGATAAGATTGTGAATGTTAGCATGCCCACACCTAGATAAAATTGTGAAAATTAGCATGCCTCGCATTTAGATAAGACTGTGAATGTTAGCATGCCCACACCTAGATAGAATTGTGAACATTAGCCTGTGTCGCATCTAGATACGATTGTGAATGTTAGCATGCCCACACCTAGATAGAATTGTGAACATTAGCCTGTGTTGCATATAGATAGGACTTTGAATGTTAGCATGCCTGCACTTAGATAGAACTGTGAACATTAGCCTGCGTAGCATCTAGATAAGATTGTGAACATTAGCCTGCGTCGCATCTAGATAGGACTCTGAATGTTAGCATGCCCGCACTTAGATAGAACTGTGAACATTAACCTGCGTTGCATCTAGATAAGATTGTGAATGTTAGCATGCCCACACCTAGATAGAATTGTGAATCATTAGCCTGCGTCACATCTAGATAAGATTTGATTGAATGATAGCATGCCCACACTTAGGTGAAACTTGAATGTTAGCATGTGCCACACTTAAAATTGTGAACATTAGCCTGCGCAGCATCTAGATAGCATCACCAACAGCACACACGGACTGACACCGATCCAACAACCGTACCTAAATTCAGCACCCGGTGTATACCGAGTTGAAGCTGCCAACAGAACACCACTCCCCTCGCTATCCTACTCCCCCTTCACCTTACTAACCCATCCCACCTTATTGTTTACAGATCCGCCAGAGCACCTGGGGACCAACTCCGTTGGTGACGGTGCGCGGTACAAATACCTTTAACATTTAACATTTAACATATATGGACTGGGCTTGTTGATACACTTTATTTACAGGTTGCCCAGGTGGGGGGATCCTCACACAGAACTGTGTCTTGGGTAGGGACCAAGTATTCTGCCATTGTTTAACCTAACTTGTCTTCCTTCCTATGTCTGATGTTGATTCACATTGCTATTTGACTTGTATGCCATTGAAACTGTCAGTAGTTGGTGCATTTCAAAGGTGTCCAGAGTTAACTTTGGTACCTTGTAGATATTGTACATATTTACCATATATGATTTGCCAAAACACAAAGTATATTATTTACTGTCTATATATATTAAACCTTCTTTATATAAAGAACTTTGTTATCACATAAAATAGTGTGAGGACATTCCTTTTTGGGGGCTTGTGGAGTACACTGTACTTAAGAACCAGCCTGCATCACCTCCTGAGAGCTTAAGCCTTGGTTGCTCGTCCATTGCTACCACAAAATAGAATCTTGGCTGGGGTGCTCTGTGCTTCTACTCTGCCATATAGCGGGCAGGAGTGCAGATAACCCCATGTAATGCTTACCTGCAGGAGTGCCCAGTCCGGTCTGTCAGTGATTCTGGTCCGGTCTCTCGGCAACCTCCTGTTCCTGTCGTTGCCGAAAACACTCTCTCCACCCTGCCCACTGCAGATTGAATCACCCAGTGGTCAGGGAGGTGGGAGTTGCCTAGATTGATAAGGTTCCAGGTTGCCCTTGTGTGGCCAAGTCTCAGAAATCCTTCCAGCCATGTCTTGTGTGGTAAAAAGTCTCTCCAGTTACTTCACTGGCTCACAGTGGTAGTGCTGTCTTTCCCAGTTCCTTCACTGGGGTAATTGTGGCCCAGGCCTGCTGTGGCGCACCAGCCCGCCTTGGGATTCGCTTTATGGGTAGGTCAAATGTCTTGATTAAGTAGCCTCTGAGGTAGTAGTGTGAGCGGAATGACTGCATGCTTCTTGATATGTTTTGTAAAGTCTAACCCTTTCCTTTTGTTCTTCACTCAGGGTCCCATATGCCTGTGGAGGAGGCTTGAAACAGAATGCTGGGGACCATGGACCCGCTACTTGGAGAATCGGATTATTGCTGTGAGTAGCATGTAAATGGTGGGAGGGGTATGGGTAGAGTCAATAGTTCGCAGCTTACCCCCTCTCTGTGTTCTTTTGAGATTGCAGGAGCCGCGGAGTAGCTGGATGAAGACGCGCGGCGAGCAATGCTGTTCCTATGATTTTGGAGATGCTCCCGGGTAGCCGAGGTAAGTTCCAGGTAAGCAGCTGATTTCTTGTAGCCTTGACACGTAGTGAAGCGGTGTGTAGTCTTGACGCGTAGTGAAGCGCTGTGTAGTCTTGATGCGTAGTGGAGCGCTGGGTTCTCATGAATATTGACTTGTAGTGAAGCGCTGGATCGGAGCAGGCAAGTGTCACGCTGGATTCTCAGCCGAAGAAAATGCTAAGCGCTGGGTGTGGCCCAGGGCGGGGTTTATATAGCCCTGGGCCCACCCAGCACCACTAGACCACCATGGCTGCTTGTACTGTGGCCCTCTAGGGGCCATGTTGGATCCAGTTGAATGATCCAACCCGGTGGCCATCTTGAATGGGGCAATATGCCTAAAGTACAGGCAGGAGCCTGTTCCTGCGCCATGTCGCCAGCCTCCCAGACCAGATTTTCCCAATGCTACCCACTGGAGTCTTGGGGCTATTTGGGGTCATGACAGCACTCCTCCCCAAAGCCCCACCAAGGAGAGCCAAACCTGGGCCTGGACGTTCCGGATGCTCACGATGATACCGAGCTAAGAGATGTGGTACATGTATGTGCTTGACTGGCACCCAGGTTCGGTCCAGAACTCTATACCCTTTCCAATCAAACAAATAGTAGAGTTTCTTCCTAACTCTTTTGGAATCCAGGATGCTTTTAACTTCGTATTCAGCTTCTCCCTGCACTATTATGGGAGGAGGCCGTCTTAGAGTGTCTTGGGTGCCAGGGTGTAGAGGCTTTAGTAACAAAACATGAAATACTGGGTGTATGCGAAGCACTAGTGGTAATTCTAGTTCCATGGCCACCGGATGGATAATGTTCTTTATTGGGTATGGTCCAATATATCTAGGGTTACATTTCTTTGGTCCTTTCAGCTGAATATGCCTAGTGGACAACCATACTCTATCGCCTATCTGGTACGGAGGTTTGGGGGTTCTTTTCCTATCTGCAAAGCATTTCTGGTTAGTTTTCACTTCTAAGAATGCTTGGGTGGCTTTTTACAGGGTTTCCTTAATGTTGGAGTGCAGCGTATGAACTGCTGGCATGTCCAAAGGCGCCGTTGGATCTAAGGTTGAGGTTCGTGGATTCCGTCCATTCAAAAATAAAAAGGGTGAACACCAGTGGAACTGTGTGTATTGTACGCGTATTCCTCTGCCCATAACAGCTCCACCCAATTTTGGTCTGACTGGGCAAGCATACACCGGAGGTATTGCTCGAGTGATTGAGTTGTTCTTTCGGTCTGACCGTCCGTCTGTGGATGATGGCTGGTAGACAGACAAATCTCGATCTGAGCCTTGGCGCAGCAGGCTCTCCATAACTTGCAGAGAAACTGGCTTCCTCGATCTGATATTACCACTGAGGGAACGCCATGTAGCCGGACGATGTTGGTTAGGAAAGTTTGAGCTAATACTCCTGCACTGGGTATACCCTTCAAAGCGATAAAGCGTGCCATTTTGGTTAGGAGATCGATGACTACCAATATGGTGTTAAAACCACCACAAGAGGGTAGCTCCATGATGAAGTCCAGTGAAATAGTGTGCCACGGGACCGGCGGTATCGACAAGGGTTGAAGTAACCCTTGCGGCTTGGTTCTTGGCACTTTGTTATTAGCACAATTATCACACAATTTTCCATGGTGCATTATGTCTTTCCGCCATGTAGGCCACCAGAAATGTTGTTGAACCTTTACCATGGTTTTTGCTATGCCAGGATGTCCTGCTGTAAGAGTATCATGGTAAGTGTTCATGATCTGCTCTTGCATTGCTAGGTATGCTACGTAACGATGATTTTGATCATATGGAAGGGCGTTGGCTATAGTACGTTGTGGTCCTTGCGAAACCCATGTCTGTATCTGTGTTGGGCTCATGGTCTCTCTGATCTGTTGGTGTAGGTTCTCCAGTGCATTCAAATGGTTGCCTGTTACTCCTATTAGTTTTTCTTCAGGTATAATGGGAAATGGGAGCGGACTTGCGTATGCATCTTCCTTTTCGGTACTCCAGCCTATCCGTGACAGTGCATCCGCTTTTCCATTTTTGACTCCAGGGCGATAGCTGACAGTGAAATCGTACTCCAAACAGAACTGGGCCCATCGCAGATGTCGTGGAGTTTGTGCTCTGGCTGTCTGCAGGAATTGCAGGTTGCGATGGTCGGTAAGCACTGCGACTGGATGCCATGCTCCTAAGAGATGGTGCCGCCATTCCTTATATGCGGCTTTTATGGCGAGGAGCTCCTAGTCAGTCACCACATAGTTTAGTTCTGCTAGATTGAACTTCTGAGACGAAAAGGCCACTGGGTGTAACTGGTTGGTATTAGGGTCCCTCTGGGATTGCACTGCCCCCATAGCTACGTTGGAAGCGTCTGTTTCCACCAAAAATGGGAGTTCTGGATTTGGATGCTTGAGTATTGGTGCAGTGGTAAATGGTTGCTTAAGTTGCTGAAAAGTCTCCTTGGCTTTGGTGGTCCACTTAAAAATACATTTTTTACGAACTAATGACGTTATAGGATGGACAACCTCTGAAAAGTCAGCAATGAACCTCCTATAAAAGTTATTGAAGCCTAAGAAGCTTTAGACTGTTTTGATCGAAGTGGGCGAAGGCGATTGCAATATTGCCTCCACCTTGCGGTTATCCATCTGAATGCCTTGAGGACTGAGTATGTATCCGAGGAACTCCACTGTGGTGACATAAAAAGCACACTTTTCGAGTTTAGCAGACAGATGGTACTGGTGCAGTTTTTCTAAAACTGCCCGTATGTGGTGCAAGTGTTCTTCACTAGATTTGGAGTAAATAAAGTTGTCATCTATGTACACCATAGCGCAGACATCCAATAGTTCTCTTAATATATCTATCATAAAGTATTGCAATGCGGCTGGCACATTGCACAGTTCGAAGGGCATGACAGTGTATTCATACAGCCCAAATTTGGTACACAAGGCCATTTTCCATTTGTCCCCGGCCTTCACGTGAACCAATTGGTAGGCTCCCCTGAGGTCCAATTTCATATAGATCTTTGCTTCTTTCACTTGGTTTAGGAGTACTGGAATCAAGGGCAAGGGATACCGTTTTTTCACAGTGATTTTGTTGAGCCCTCTATAGTCTATACAAGTTCTGAGGCCCCCCTCCTTTTTGGGGATGAAGAAGAGAGCCGAGGAGCCAGGGGACTTGGAAGGTCGAATGAACCCGTTGGCCAGATACTGATCCAGGTATTCCCGTAGATGTTGGTTCTCTTTTTCTGTAAGGGCGTAGATACAGCTACAAGGAAGTTGTGCTCCCGGGATCAGGTCGATCTGGCAATCATAGGGCCTGTGAGGCGGCAGGGTGTTAACCTGTTCTTTATGAAAGACATCTTGGAAGTCGTCATACTCCGGAGGAAGCTGCCCTATGAGTCCAAGAACAATTCCTGGTGTTTTTGTTACCGGTCTGGGGTTCTCGTGGTCTTTGGCTGAAACAGGATAACAGGTTTGGCGCATTCGGTGGGAAAAGTTACTGTATGAGCATGCCAATCTATGACCGGGTTATGGCACACCAACCAGGGCATTCTGAAGATTAGTTGGAATTGGGAGTGTTGACGAGGTCGAAGATAATCCTTTCCCGATGACCATCATGGCATAGCAGTACAACGGTTCCAGTACATTGGGTCACTGGTCCTGATGACACAAGTCCCATCCACGGACAAAACGTTATCAACTCTTTCCCGTCTTTGGATAGGCACACCTATCCGTAGGGCCATAGTGATGTCCATGTAATTACCTACTGCTCCCCAGTCGATATACGCTTCTAGGGCATGCATTCATTGTGGCTGTTCGGGGCACAGTAGGATAACTGGTGTTGTAAAATGCACGACTGCTGATGTCTTTCCTCTTCCCGACAAGCCGGTCTCTACTCTTGTCGAGCCATGCAGTTTCCTGGTGACTCTTGTACTGTTGTGGTATCTAGGACCCCCAAGGGTTTCCGGGGTGTCTTATTTGGGCAGTCTTTCAGGAAATGTCCCGCTTTACCGCAGTACAGACATAGCTGTTGTCTTCTGCGCCGCTCTCTTTCCTCCTTGGTTAATGGGCCCCTTATGCTTCCCAAATGGATTGGCTCAGGCGTGTTGTCGGTGGTATGTGGTGCTTCCCGGGGACGTACATACAAGGGCCGATTCTCAAAATGGTTCCGATCAGACTTCCTTTCCTGTAAATGGTGCTCTAGCTGTACTACCAAATCTATGTATTCTGTACAGCAATCCGGTGGATTCACGGCCTGTGCTAAAACGTCCTTCAGCTCGCTTCGTAAACCCTGATAGAACAGGGTGGTTCTTTTGTCCTCGGGCCAGTTGGTTTCAGCTACTAGCCAATTAAACGTGGTAATATATGCGAGTAAGTCCTGAGATCCCTGTCGATGGGCTAGCAGTTCCCCATCCAAAGCATGTCCCCGGGTGCGACGGGAGAACAACTTGTCCATTTCTTGCTGGAAATTACTGAAGTTATGTAGGACAGGGATCCTGGTCGACTAATGGGACTGACCAACTAGTAGCAAGGCCCCCTAGGTAGGACAGGATAAAGGCCACCTTGGTTTGGTCTGTGGGAATTTCCCCTGGCCTACACAGGAAATGAAGCCGACACTGGGTCATGAATACTCCATACTTAAGAGCATGCACCTTTCAGGTGGGGCCAAGGGAACGGTCACAGGCGTGGTTACCTGGATCTGGGATGCTGTGGCTGTCGCTCCATCTGCCGAACTTGGTAACAGGGTTTGTCCGGCTTGGGTTCTGGTGAGGCGCTTTGCCAATTCCTTGGTTCTTTCCCTATTCACCACCAACTCCTTTCTAATAGTGTTACTCTCTGAGCGTGCAGCATGCACTTCGGCCCGTAACTCGCCAGGCAGGATGTGGCCTGCTCTACTTCAGATGCCATGGCACTCGGGCAAGGCAATAACGTGGTTTTAGCGTTCTGTAACGCTTACCTCTGGGGCCCTGCAGGAGTGCCTGGTCTGGTCTGTCAGCGATTCTGTTCCGGTCTGTCAGTGACCTCCTGTTCCTGTCATCGCCCAAAACACTCTCTCCACCCTGTCCACTGCAGGTTTAATCACCCAGTGGTCAGGGAGGCGGGAGTGGCCTGGATTGATAAGGTTCCGGGTTGCCCTTGTGTGGCCAAGTCTCAGAAATCCTTCCAGGCATATCTTGTGTGGGAAAATGTGTCTCCAGTTACTTAACTGGCTCACGGCGGTATTGCTGTCTTTCCCAGTTCCTTCACTGGGGTAATTGTGGCCCAGGCCTGCTGTGGCGCACCAGCCCACCTTGGGATTGCCTTTATGGGTAGGTAAAATGTATTGGTTTAGTGGCCTCTGAGGTAGTAGTGCGAGCGGAATGACCGTGTGCTTTGTGATGTGTTTTGGAAAGTCTAACCATTTCCTTCTGTTCTTCACTCAGGGTCTGATATGCCTCTGGAGGAGGCTTGCAGCAGAATCCTGGGGACCACGGACCCGCTACGTGGAGGATCAGATTATTGCTGTGAGTAGCGTGCAAATGGTGGGAGGGGTATGGGTAGAGTCAATAGTTCGCAGCTTAACCCCTCTCTGTATTCTTTTGTGATTGCAGGAGCCGTGGAGTACCTGGATGAAGACGCACAGCGAGCGATGCTGTTCCTATGATGTTAGAGATGCTCCCGGGTAGCCGAGGTAAGTTCCAGGTAAGCAGCTGATTTCTTGTAGCCTTGACACGTAGTGAAGCGCTGTGTAGTCTTGACGCATAGTGAAGCACTGTGTAGTCTTGACGCGTAGTGGAGCGCTGGGTTCTCAGGAATCTTGACTCGTAGTGAAGCAATGTGATCTTTGGAATCTTGACTCGTAGTGAAGCGCTGGATCGGAGCAGGCAAGTGTCACGCTGGATTCTCAGCCGACGAAAACGCTAAGCGCTGGGTGTGGCCCAGGGCGGGGTTTATATAGCCCTGGGCCCACCCAGCACCACTACACCACCATGGATGCTTGTACTGTGGCCCTCTAGGGGCCATGTTGGATACAGTTGAATGATCCAACCTGGGGGCCATCTTGAATGGGGCAATATGCCTAAAGTACAGGCAGGAGCCTGTTCCTGCGCCATGCACCAGCCTCCCAGACCAGATTTTCCCAATGCTATCCACTGGGGTCTTGGGGCTATTTGGGGTCATGACAACCACCCCTCCAGTCTGTACAGTGATGCCTGGGTGGTACAGGGAGGGTCACCAAATCGACCCCATCAAGCCCCACTGCTGGCAGGCGCTTGTCACCATCATCAATAATTAGACATTGGACCTCATTATGACCCAGGCGGTAGGGGGTTAACGGTGCTGGTAGAGCTGCCGATGCCGTTAACCCCCTACCGCCTCATTATGAGGTCTGCTTGCGAGACCCGCTAAGGATGCCTGGTATAACCAGTCCAGGATGTTAACAGCGGGCCTGACATTAACGGGCCCGTTGTTAGCACCCTCCCCATTCCCATTGAGCCATATGGAGGCTCAAATGGGAATGGGGATGTACCGGGTCCGGGTTCCTTGAATGGGGAAATACCGGGCCCTCCAAGGTTGGAATGGCCTGGTATTTCCCCATTCAAGGAACCCGATAACCCGGTATGGGGGTAGCCATGCCGCTAAAAGCGCTAAAAGCGGCATGGCTACCTCCATAGTCGTAATGAGGCCCATTGTCCCCGTGAGTGGATCTCTAAGCAGGGGTAAACCATCTACAGCTCTGGTTCCCTACAGTGTAAACATTCCCAAAGGTTGTTGCAAAGACCTGGACTTGTGCCTTATCATCAGTTGGGAGGTTTTACTTGCTGGTTGCACACCCTGGTGCAAGAACACTGGGACTGAAAGCAAAGGTTTGTCAGGTCCTGCACAAAAAGACTGCATATACAGATTCCAGCAGACCTACAGCTTGTGCAGACAACCACACACCAAGAGACATTGATGCCACTCATACCTATCTGCAACTGAGTGTTGCCATGTGTGGACTCCACCGCAGAGGCCTCACTCCTGGCATTCAAAGAGTGCACGTTCAAGATGGTGGCCAGCTTTCATCCAGGCTTTGCCAACATCCACGTACAGGGAGGGGTGGGCTCAGAGGCACAGCAGGGTCGGCACAAACCATTGTCAGCAACCAATCCAGTTCCCAGCCTAGAAAATAAATATACTTGAATAAGGTTAAGCGAGGGTGAACACCAATGGTGGGGTGAATCTGCTATGTATGCTGTGTGCTGACTAACAGTAGTTTGGGTGCTTGCAGAGGAGTTTTGGATAGAGCAGGAGGCAAAGCAAGGTGTGACTGACGAGGAGCAGAATTAGGTGTGATTGAGGAACAGCAGGAGGAGAGAGATCATGAAGGGAGGAGGCCAGCGAGCAGGAGAGGGGGAAGGAGGGAGTATAGTGTGGAGGTGAACATCAGAATGAGAGAGGTTGCCAAAGGGCAGGAAATGTGGAAGGAGGTGATGAGAGTAAGAAGGTTACATGTGACTTTGAGAAAAGAGAGGAGGACGTTGTGGATACCATTAAGAGACAAGAGAAGGAGAATATTCAGAAGGTCTGAATAGACATCAGCAGATGAGAGGAGAATGGCAAGGAGGAGGATGGGAAAACATCTGGTAGTAGGAGAAAAGCATTAAGGTGGAGAGCAGAGGAGACGAAGGCAGAGCCAAGGAGGAGAAGGAAGAGAGGTGTATTAAGCAGGAGATCTGAGGAGAAGTAGGCAGAGAGATGTAGGAGTATGAAGGAGAAAGTTTGCAAATAGGAAAGCAGAGAGGAGGAGGAGGGGAGGAGGGCGAGTAGAGAGAAGACTGAGGGTATTGAGGATATTGAGGAGCAAGATCACGCACAGTACAAGCCTGACAGGAGGAAACGGTGAAGCATGTGGCAGAGCATTGGGGTTATTTAAGAGGAAATGCAGATGTATAATAGACAGGAGAGGCTGAAGCATGCCTGGGGATGCGCGTGGTCTCTTGCAGAACGGATGTGACCAAGCAGTTTGGTCTGGACTGTCCCTTTTGCGGTGGGACCAAGCCTGATTTGCACATGGTCTTTTCCCATTCTTAAATGGATTGGCAGGGGAATCACGATGGTCTGGAGGGTTGCCCATAGCAATTCCAGAGGTTAAGGTTAATTTAAAACCTTCCAGCCATCACCTCTTTTGTTTTGCTATAGTAGACAGTGGAGACCAGGAGAAGCAGGAGGGGTCAATTTAGGAAGAAGACCAGTATGACTTGTTAACGAGGTAGATGCGTACAGTGTGCGAGGAAATGTATCCTAGACCCTGAGACAGAGAGGTGGCAAGAATCTCTCCATAACGCCTGTGAATAGCCGAAGGTTTCCTGTCTCTTGGTTCCCACTATGCAGATTCCTCTGCCACTGTTTAACTCCAAGATTCCTCTACCTGGCATCGAGTGCTGGAGCACACAGGTCCCTGAGATCCAAAGCAAGGGCTCTTCTAGGAGTCGAGGACAAAAAACAGCAGATCAGAATCTACAGAACGAAGAGAAACAAGGAAGTGTGGTGACACAAAAACCCCCGAGGAAGCCCGAGGTGAAAGGGCGAGGCACTGCTGTTTGGCTGTTTGCGGATAGCGCAAGCTCTCTTGTGAGTATGTTTTCTGTGACTTTGTAACTTGAAACTCTGTTCAACTGTATTGTTACTCCACGGATTCCGCTTAAAGTAGTCCTCACGGGCAAAGTACTGACTAAAGTACTGCTTTCCCGCTGGCTTTTCTGCTCCTGCAACGCTTGGATTGTGCTTGAGGAACATCAAAGAAAGCGTTTTCAATGTTTTCTTGCAATTGCATTCATTGCATTCAGAGTGATTGACATTTTTGCCAGTAATCCGCCTCATTTTTGCAGGGATTGGCTGCCGCTACTAGCTTATTGTAGCTTGCTAGCTACATATAGCTGCGGTCTGCGCGTGCGGTTTGATTGACATTTTTTTAATTAACATTTGCTGCTATCTCTTTACACAATTTTTTTGGATTATATATGTGAGATATGTTATTATCTGCATTCTTGGTCTCTGACTTTCTTTCTCTGCTCTTGCCCTTTTCTTCTTCTTTTTTTCTTTTTGGTATAATTCTCATTACTGTTCCTTTCCTTTTTTCCCCCTTCTTTATTTTCACTGGATCTCCTTTCCATTGTTTTTATTTGTTTAACGGTAAAAAAGGTTTAAAAAAAAGGACCCAATTTCACTGTCGCTCTTTATTATTTTTTTATTTTTAGTGTTCATTATTTTTACCACAAATATTGTTTTTGTGCATGATAATTCATTGAATGGTGTTTCACTTTTACAAACTTACAACAAACATGCCTAACAATGCCTGTGCTCTCCTTAATCTTACTACTTGTCATCAAGTGCCAGTTCAGTCTCCCAGATTCTTCACAGCCATCGCGCTGACTCCCTTCTTAGCACCTCGTACTACCGGTCCAATATTACCTGCAAAGTTTCCCTTCCCGCCAGCCCCTAGCGAAACACCTCAAATATTGCACCCGAGTCAGCCACCAACCTGAAGCAACCCTATACCCAATGTCCTTTCTTCCACTGCCAATAATTCCCCAGTTGCTCAGCAATCTTCCCTGGCGCTCATGAACACTCACCCATTGTCCGACATCACTATGCTTAATTCAGTTAACCCTCATCCTCACCCTCCATATAAGGGCCCGGCTCTTTCTCCTATCAAGTTCCCATCTTTGCAACCTGATGCCTCAGACATCTCTATTCATGCCTCTTCGAGTCCGATCTCTATTTCATCAAACAACAAAGCTCTGCATGAAGAAATCTCTGCCAAGGTCTCCATTCACTCCTCAATCCTTTATTCATCTGCGCCCATTGACTCTTTTGCCATGCCCACCCCCAGAGCCCCACAAACACCTTCTCCTATTGCTTTGCCTCAACAACTTGCATTCATTCATGCTGCTCTCACTTCCATTAATCTTGCTATCTCAACCACGAGTAAACTCTATGACACTATAGACCATAAACTTTCCAATCAATCCGCCCTGTTTGAAGAGTTAGCAAAATGGCTGCATATTCATGGTTCTCTTCTTCCTACTAATCCTCCTCTCATTCACTCCCCAACACCATCTATCCATCACCCAAACCCAATTGCTGAAAACGTGCAAGATCTCAATCAACCATCTTCAGATTGTTTCATCGTTCCTGTCACGAGCCTCCTTTCTTCAATTCCGGGGATAATCAGACCCATCGCTGTTCCCCCTTTGTCATCAGTGTCTAATTCTCAGGATGCTCCCAGTGAGCCAATCCATCCGGCTGTTGCTCCAGAGTCCTTTCATTCTGCTGTTGCTCCTGAGTTCTTTCCTCCCGATCTATCTTCAGTTCCTCCTCACCGACCCACACCTGTGCTCATAGCTGCTCTTGTTCTGCCCCCTGAACCAGTCCTCATTTCTTCCCCAGCCCCTCCCTCAAACACTCCCCCTCAACTGCCCTCTTTGTCTTCCCACTCCAAACAATCTACTTTGGTCTCTTCTTCCGTATCCATTATGGGTACAAATGTTATTCCCATTGTTAAGCCTCTCAACCGAAAGACTCCGCTAGGCTGCTAGAAAAACCAAAAATGTGCCCGCCTCAAAGCATTCCAAACACACCCTCATGGCTTTTTTTAAAGCCTTAGGGCAATCTTCAGCAAGCACTGTACCTCCCATTATCCCTTCTGTGGCTCCTCAACTGCATTCTTCTCTTGCGCCCTCTATCGCAAGTTCAATTGCTATGGCTACAGTTCCGCATTTAGATTCTCTTTCCCCTCTTAGCCAGCTACTTCAATCCATTGAACAGCACGAGCCATCTCATCAGTCAGATGTTTTGCCCCCTTCGTCACAATCTCAAACCTGCTCGTCTCAGTTTTCTTCTAACTTACCAATTGCTTCTACTCTTTCTCCTTCCATGGAAAATCGTTTTGATTATAAAGCAAGCGTTGATGCTTATTTAGCCTCACGCTTGTGTAATTTGGGATTGCCTTCAGATCCTTTATTTTTATCATCTTCCAGGATGTCTGGCTTAGCTTCGATCACGCAATCCCAAACGACTAGCGTACAGGCTCCTCCTTTGATTAACAAGCATGTCACTTTTCAAAAACCTTCTGCCTCAACTGTACCTCAGATCCCTATTCCTGGTGCTTCTGCACTATCTGACCTAAAAGCTAGTGTTGATGCTTACCTAGCTTCACGATTAGGCGCTAAACAACCGGGTAGTGAAACTTCTGAACTGCCCACACAATGCCCGCCTGCACTCACCATGCAAGATGAAGAAAGCATTTTACGCTCATGTCTCAGATCAGCCCCTGTGGCTCCATCGCCAAAATGGCCTACTCAAAGCTGAGAACTAAGTCCTTTTCTAAATGATCACTACCTTCACAACCTCTTTCTCACTCTTTTATTCTCAAATGTCGAGATGGCAATTTTCCTACATATGATCTACATCGTGCAAGTGTCCTGAACATATTTGGAGACATTGAGGACCTGAATGCCATCACCCCCCACGACATAGACCAGATAGAATTTGTCTCTGACACTCGCACTTCTGTGGTCAGGCTTCGCATCCCTTCGCCTGTTGTGTGGAACACAATCTGGCGCTGCAAAATGCAACTGTTTGAGTTGGGTTTTCTTTTAGCACTGGATCCTGAATCTTCTGTGCATTCCACTTCATCATCAAAGCTGAAAGTGAACATTTATCAAGGGTTGGGAAACAAATTACCCAACTGTTCGACATCCTCCTTAATCTGTGCGTCGGAACCACCAACTACTCTATCTTCCTCTTTCTTCAATCTTGCTAGCTGGAACACTCGAGGTCATGCTCATCTACACATTTCCATGTCTACTCTTTCTCTTACTTATGACATCATAGCTTTGCAGGAAACTTGGCTATTACTTCCCCCTGTTTGGGATGGATTTTACCTTACCTTACTCTCGGCCCTGCCAACTAAAGGCCGACCTTCTTCTGGCCTGCTAGTTGCAGTTAAATCACAGCTGGGCCTCTCTGTTTTGCCTTGGGCATCAGTGCAAGCCCACATTCAATTAGTGAAGATTGTCCATCGTACCTTCACTATTGCACTTGTCAACATTTATCGTAATCCTCTTGCACAAACTGATGAGGCTTTCTATGATGGTCTAGCTTCTATTCTTGACGTGATCTCACAAACTCCTCACATCTCTCACACAATTGTCCTTGGTGACATCAATCTCGATTGCTGGAACCAAGCCTGTTCAAATCAAGCAACATCTATGTGGTCTTCATTTATGATGTATCGCAATTTTCATATGGTAAATGGGGCTGTTCCGGGTGATCTCCGGCCCCAAAGTACCTGGCACCGTGGAACTAATTCAAGTATCATTGATTACATCTACGTGAACGCCAAATTGTTTCAACACATGGACAGCCTCATCATCACTACTCTTCCACACAGTGATCATAATTTACTTTCTTTGAAGATTCAGTGGTCATCTCTCGTGGAGCAATCACACCATCTCTCCACTGAATTACTTGTTAATCCAGTTGGTTCTCGAGTGCGCTGGAACCTTTCATCTTTGCTATCATTTGCCAACAGCGTGGACTATCATGCTCAGTTGCTCCACCACTCACACTATTCCAACCTATTGCGTCCATTTGTCAATACTTTGACTACCATGAAAAGGCTGACTGGTCGCCATACGCATGCTTTTGATCCAGACATACAAACCGCCAAAGCAGACTATCAAAGAGCTCGAAGAGCTATTCTACGATCAAATTCTCTCTCTTTCAGCTCTGATCTATCCATGCTAAAATGCAGATATAAGAATTGGATCAGAAGCAAGAAAGCTATACTATACCAACAAGACAGCGAACTGATGTTTAGGGCCATGAAGAATAAAAATTCTAGCACTATGTGGCAGCTACTTCATAACTTGACTTTCAATTCACAAGGTGCCTTGCAGATTAATGGGGTATCAGACCTAGCTTGGCCAACCCATTTTTCATCCCTATACGCTGATCCAGAATTTTCCAACAACAGCCTCCCACTTCTTACTTCTGGCCCTTGGAGAGTTGAGTTCACCATCTCTGATATACAAGCACAAATCATGAAAGCAAGCTCATCCCATGCTGCGGGCCCAGATGTTCTTTCTAACATGATTTTCAAGGCATTTCCTCTTGAATGGGCCAATATCTTATACATCATCTTCCTCAATATTCTAAAGTATAAAGCAATCCCTCCTTCTTGGAAGACCTCACCAATCATTCCGATCTTTAAAAAGGGCAATCGCAGTTTACCTTCTAATTATCGGCCCATCGCCCTTCTGGATGCCCCAGGTAAATTATTCTGTAAATTTATTCTACGGGAATTTGTAAGAGGATTCAATTCAACACTACAGCTAAGTCAATGCCTAGTCTGGGATACTGAATGGAAACCCTTATTGATATATCTTTATGTCCAGTTCATGCGTTCTGGATGACTACCCCTATATAACACCCCTCTCTTGGAATCCCCCTGACCCCACTGAGCCAAGAAGTAGTTCTGTTTTGCAAGTTAAAAGGTTTATTTGAGAATTTAAACAATATATATATATCACACTGTATAATAAATTAATAATTGAATATCACACTTAATCTGATATGATAAAGATTAACAACGGAGAATCTGGCACTAGCCCACTTCTTTATAATCACTAAGGAGTTGACATGAAATGGATAAGGTAGCACACTGGTAAATAGGGACAGAAGAATAATGTGGTAGAGAATGCTTTATAGGGTTCAAGGAAATGCAAGGTTGAATGAATGAAATGCAGTATAGAAGATAAACTGATATGGTTTCACAAAAGATAAGGTAATCACTTTCCCTTTGTGGCAATTCACCCCCCCTATACAATGTAAGGAGATGGAAGGAAGAGCACACAGTTCAGGTATACAATCACAATGTAATACAGAGTTCCAGTTTCCCAGCAAGCTTAGAAGAGAATAGATATGAGTTTTACACAGGCTCAAAATGCTTTAAAATGTGATAGCAGTATATTGGAAAATGTGCTAAAATGATTTTAATTCCCTCTGGAGGTTCAGGTTGAGGATTAGTTGGTTTAAATAAGTTCAGGCTTACTTTAGCAGTGTTCTAGGAATGATTGGCAGGTTAAACGAATTTTTGGCAAATGAAAGCAAGGAAGCTGCTGTTTTCACACGTGGAGAAATGTGCAAATCGCAGTAAAATTCGCGATTGCGGGAAAAGTATAGGCAATAGGAATTCTAGGTTCGTTGAAAAGCCAAGATTCCCAGCTTTCAGAGGAAAGTTACTGCAAGTCTCTAAGACAAACGGTCACGGAGATATGAGCGATATGGTGAAGGTCGTTTTTCAGATTTGAAATTTTAAAAGTTCAAAGTGACAAGTTACAGCTAGCAACTAGAAATGACAGGTGACAGTTAGGAGACAGTTCTGGTTAGATTAAAATAGATTGAATTATATTATTTTAACTAAGAGATTGGTTCTGCAAAGTTCTGCTAGGTACTCACAATATATTTTTGAAATAAATGGGCCTCGCCACGGATCTGGTCAGGTTTTCTTCACTCGCCACGGATGGTCTCTGCGCACAGCGGTCTGGGTCAGCTCTCTGGTTCTGCGAACAGCGGTCTGGGTCAGCTCTGCTCTGCCTCTGGTTCTGGATACTGCTCTGCTTTCTCTGGGTACAGCACTGCTTCTGGATCTTTCTGCACAGCTTTCTCTGGACCCAGCGCTGATCTGCACGGCTCCTGGATGCTGCTATCGCTGTTAGGTTTGTTGGATGCTGAGGCCCACTGAGAAGAGTTCTCAGTTTGTGGGTTTAGACCCTTGCTTTGAGTTCTGAATCAAGTTCTTTGGAGTTTTAAAGTCTAAGTGTTGAATCTAGTATCTTCTGGATGTTGTGTGGTCTGGCAGAGCGCGTTGCAGCAAATGGAATTGAATGTCTCTATCTGTCCTGACTGTCTGCTTTTATGTGTTTTGAAAATGGGTGTGTGTGCAGCATCACTAGCCAGCCCCTCTTTCAACTTGTCATTGGCTCAATTCTCCCCTCTCCCATGATTGGGGAAGGAACTGTGAGTCAGAGTGATGCTGTAGGTTTTATGGGTCAGAGGATCCTCCCCTGGTCAGTTTGCCCACAAATCTATATTTGATTCAAAATGCACATTTCTCAAATACATAGTGGTTTGTCATTGCATGTACATATTACCTATCACATGAGGTAGTCTCTGTCCCAAATCTGCTCTTCCTGAGAGCTTGCATTGAGAAATGGCAACTTTTTGCGCTTTTGGTCGGGTTACCAATATCGTATTCTTACTCAAATTTACCCAAATGTGTGCAAGGCATGCAGGCATTAATTGATGAAGTATCAGACTTTTCACATGCAGACATTTTAAGTAATACCCTCTTAACTGCTAGTTTGCCCCCAGATCATGCCACCGGTTCTAAAAACCTCTTAAAATGTGTGCAGAAAAATCACAAGAATTATGGTATCATTTAAATAATTATGACAAGTCCGTACTATGAGTTATTCATCTTTTTCTAAAACCATATTCTGGCTACAGGGGTGTGTCTTTTCAGGTCACATGGTACAGAAACCAGTCTTTCCACTTTCTTCAAGCTCAGCCTCTGTCTCCAGTTTCTCCCCCTCCCAGTTTCTGCCAAGAGGAAGCCATTTTTATGACACCCCCAATAAAACATTTGCCTGAGTCAGGACAGGGCTTTGTTCAATTTCCTGCAGAGCCCAGGTAATTCAATCAGAGAAGTGTCATACCCCTTTTGGTGGGAGCAGCAAAAGGCAGCTAGGCCTGGGAACACAGCTGTTGTGCAAGTCTCATCTCCTGTCGGGGGTAGCTGGTGGGCAGAATTCAGTTCCTTAAGCCAGGCCCCAGCTAATGTCACTTTTAGTTACCCAGTTTTCTGCATTCAAATAAAACTAACCATTTTTACATATGCAGCTAGAATGCTGATTCTAAGTTTAAAACTATGACATTTAAACAATTGCAACCTATGTGACACTCAAAAGTAGGTCACTCATTTCTTTTAAACATTTAGATTTTTAGTGTCTTTCAGTCCAAATTTACTTAAACTGCTGAAATCCACAGCTCAGCCAGTCTTGTTATAAAGCTTCAAGTCACTTCAGAATATAACTTTACATTGTATCCACCTCTTAGTAAGTCTTTCTTTGGCCTGCTTTGGGTTCATTTATTCAGTTTTACACAAATGTCTGGTGTTGTTTCAAAACGCCGGCTTTCTGATAGTGGTGAGTACTGGTAATGCAACCATTTTTGGGATTTTTCTTGGATTAATGCATTCCAAACAGGAATGGTTCTTACATGGTAGTAAATCCTTGCTTAACATTGTTTTGATGGGGCTCCTTACAGTAAAATGGTTATGTGGAACCCCACAAAAGGGTTGAATCTTTAAAGTGGTCCGGTGAGCCACGATTTCAGCAACTTTTTGACATCAATAACAGTGGATTTTGTTAACAAAGATCTTTCTTTACACTGGTGGGTGGCAAGTGAGGTAACCATTTTGGTGTGCGCACAAACTGCGTGGTTCTCCTGGATTCTGGCGCACTTGTGGGCTTTTTGGCCATCTTGGATTTTCTAAGCCCACAGCACCAAATGTTGCAGCATGATAGCTTAAACGTGGGTCAGGACACCCGACAAATCCCCCCACGTGACTGCCCTTTGAATTTGAGTCGATGGGGAGTCGGGTGCATAATCTTCTTCCAATTCTGCAAATGGCACAGTTCAGCATCTTTTCCTCCATCCGGTACTGATCGATCGGTTCTCCTCGCCGGTCCTGATGAGAATATTGGGCGGTACACTGGGCCCCTTGCGTCTCTGCTTCCGGTCTCCGGATCGTCCTCCTTGGCCAGCCTGCAGGTTTTCCTTCTCCTAGGACGACAAAGGAAGAGCGGCAATACCTATTCATGGACATTTCTCCCCCACCATTGATATAGTGGGGTGGCATATAAATGTATAGTCAAAACATATGAACATGCACATTTCTTTTTGCATTCAAAAACAAAAACACCCACATTGAGAAACTCAGAATTTGATAGGCGATATGTAGGATATTTTAAGTTAGAACTGAATTAATCTGAGACAATACCCTCTAGGATTCCAGAGGATTCCTCCAGTTGTTGCAGAGTGTGCCTGGGATGGCAACACTTCAACTGGTTAATGTGGACCCACTTGTCTTCCCCCTCTGCCAAACCGCCTTTGGGGATGCGGATCTTGTAGGCCACAGGGGAGATCTTGTCGATAATCTCAAAGGGTCCCTTCCATGTAGGCAAACAAAATTTTTCACTGTTTGGCCTGGTTCCTTTGGAAATTGTATAGACAGACCCGGGCCCCACCTGATATTCCTTCCTGGAAGTCTTCAGGTCATAGTGGGTCTTCATGCTATCAGCTGATCTTTCTAGATTCCGCCGAGCATAAGCAAAAGCATGTTGAAGGTGTTTCCTTAAATTCTCCACATACTCATGAGTTGTGGAGGCATTTATCAACGTTTGCTCTTGGGTTCTGTAGAGCAAATGCTGAGGAAGCACCATCTTGCGTCCAGTCATAAACTCAAATGGTGACATTTTGGTTGCAGATGAAGGGGTAGATCTGATGGCCATTAGGACCAGAGGTAATCGGATATCCCAACTTGGCCCAGAATCTGCCACAAACTTTTTTAAGATGCTCACAATGGTTCGGTTATATCTCTCTACTGCCCCTGTACTTGTACCCGGGCATAATATCTTCCCTCCTTCTCCTCAAGGGGGCACAGATAATGCACATTTTTGGACAACTGGTGGGCTAACTTTCTGGTTTTGGACATTGCTAGAGAAGAAATTTGGGCAGAATTCTGTGGAGAGCCTTGGGAATCTGGAAGAAAAAGTTGGCAACTGGAGATCAGAGCCATTGTGGGTTCCCCTGGTTCCGGTTCTTGGCCGCCCCCCCCTTTTTGGAGGCAGTCATCAGGATGGGTTTGAACCAGGGGATTTAGGTATTGTGGGTTCTGGGATGAGATGATGGGCGGCGGTAGCTCAGTCTCCATATCTCCCCAGTCTGAATTGGCATCCCTTGGGACCCATTTTTCCTTGGGAGGAGTTCCCCCATCTCTGAAGGAGAAGGCCCTTTCCCCAGGATCCTCTGAGTATCCCTCTCCCTCAAATTGGAAGACCTGTACCTCCTCCACAAAGTGGGTCTGTTTGGGTCCTTTGTTTCTCCTACCCCCCCTCTGCTCCTTGGGAGGCAGGCTTTTAGGGGCAGGAGATTTTGTTTCCGGTTCCTGGTTTTCCAGGGGCTTTTTACAAGTTTTGAAGGAAGCTTCCTCCAAGGCTTTACACCCCCCTTCCCCTTGTGCCTCCTCCCTAGGAACCGGTGTGTTATCGGGGTGCTGCCCCCGTCATTGTTCTGGAGCACCAGGTCCAGAGTTTGGGGCATTCTGCGGTGGCATGCTCATCTGAGGGTTCTGTTGAGCCCTCAGTATGTGACCCAGATCCCGTGCCATATTTTGGACCTGGCGCTCTAACTGGGAAACCCGCTCAGGCTGATACGGGGCTCTATTTTCTACCCTCGGCTGATACCGGGAAGGGTAGCTATCCCTTCTCTGGTAGTACCCCTGGTTGGGAAGATTTTGGTACCCCTCCACCCTTGGCCTCCCCTCTCCCGGATTAGGTTGTCTGGGCTTAGGGAATTGGGGAAAGAAGGATGGATGATTTTGGGGCTGGAAATTGGGTGGATACCTGGAGAAAAAGTTCTGCCCAGGATTTGGAGAACTTCTGCCCTCCGGTGGGAAGTTAGGAAGGAAGTTCCCTGGGTTAGGTGCTTGGCTGGATCCCCCCCCCTTGGGCTGGAGGAGTCCACACATAACCCAGGATGGGTCGATTTCCCTTATAACGGGGACTTACATAATCAGGAGAGCGAGGGACCCCATTTGTGGGGCTGCCTCCTTGGCTCCCTGTCTGTGACTGGCCCGAGGACCTTCTGGGCCTAGCATTATTAGGTGCAGGTAGGTTTTTAGGCCCCCCCATCTCCAAATCCAAAACGGGGGCAACCTTTACCTCTGCCACCTTGGCAGCAGCAGGGGTGCTGTTGGTTTTGGGGTTTTTGGGCTGGTTTTTGTTTTCCACCGGTTTCTGCACCTCGTAGATGCGGGTGGCTTGTTCAATGACCCATTCTAAAGATCTTTTCTCATGAAAATCTCTCACGAGCTGGGTCATTATGTATTTGGGCAAGGCATGGAAAAAAGTATTAACAAATTCTCTGCTGTCTGTGCGCACCCTTCTGGTGGTCTGCGCAAAGGCACGTTTCAGTTCTTGCACGACTTCTTGTGGGGCCTGATCCTCCCCACATTGCAAATTGTAGGCTGCCTTGCGAGCCTCTTGAGGATTTCTATGAACAGAAAAATGTTTCAAGATGGCCGCCTTATAGGTGGACCATCTTAAATGATTTTGGTCCTCCAGCCCCGCAGAGAAACTGGAGTATTCTGGTGAGAATGTCCATTTGACGTACTGGATGCAGCTACTGCTGTCCTTCAAATGGAAAGTCTCCATCATTTGCTCATAGAGCTCCAAGTGTTCCCATACGGAATACTTGGCGTTCTTATGATAAGGCGTGATAACACTCCTTATTGCCTTTATTTGCTTCAATGGGTCCTTAAGCAAGGCCCTTTTTGCCTTATTGGCCTTTTCGGTTCGGGTAACCCTGGTCCATTCGTCCTCTGACTCAGAGGCACTGCTCCCAGAGGTTCCTGTCTGATCTTCCAGGTTTTCCCGGATTCTGCGAGCCTGGGAATGGCTGGCAGAATGTGGGGACCTGGTCTCCTGTGTCCTGTACCTTTCAGAGGAGTCTTCAGATTCCTCTTTGCTGCCAGGATTTGATGGGTACCCCCCCCACTGACCTAACTGGGCAGAGATTTTCAGGATGCCCTTAATGGGCCTACTCTCCTGGGGTTCCCCACTAAATTGCACTGTGCTTGGGTGCCCATACCCAGATGCCCGCCCATCCATTCCTGGGAGGTACTGGCCTATGAGCCCCATGCTTCTGGCTGGATAGTAATCTGCCATCCCTGTGGCCCGGTGCTCATGTGCGCCAGGGGACATGGGGGTGGCAGAGTCCAGGGACTGAGAGAGATAAAGGCCTCTGGTACTAGGGCTCCTGAGGTTATGGTCAGGAGTTTCCCTTTCCCAGCGAACCTGGTCTCTATCCGCCCCTGCTCCCTGTGGCAATGCAAGAGCCTGCGCTTTCAGTTCCTCAGTTAAGGCCTTACTAGACTCTATCAGTCGCTCCTGCATTGCTACCTGTTGTTGGAGCCTATCATTGTGCTGACAGAGAGCCTCATTTTCTCTCCGTGCCTCCTGATTGGTCCTGGAGTACTGGGCCAGTCTCTGCTGCAGGAGGGCTACCTCCTGAGCTGTGTCCCTATTGGCCTGCTCCTTTCTTGCCAGAGCATCCTCCACCCTCCTGGTGTGCTCTAGCAAGTCCTGGTGTTCTTTTTGGAGGTCACCCAGTCCCTGGTGGGCCAGGTGATTTTCTTCCATTTTTCTTCTTAAGTGGCAGACTTCCTGGCCTAAGGTGTCCCTTTCCTGACCAAGAGCTTGAATTTGTGACGCCAGGTCGTCCCTTTGCCTTTGGAAGGCACCAGCTTTCTGGCGCTCCTGATCAAACTCTGCCTGGGTATCCAGGTCTTTCAGGATGAGTTTATTGCTCTCCCCTTTCACTCTGTCTAGTTGGATTTTCAGGGTGGCTACCTGCTCTGTGCATGCCCTGTTGAAATTGATCTGTTGCTCCAGCTTTTTCTGGCTCTGCAGTAGGGAGTCCAAACTGTCTTGGCGTTCCTTCTGCAAAGCCAGAATTCTGGTATCCTGGTCTGTCTTTTCCTGTTGTAGTATATCCATGTCCTCTTTTATTTTAATGATATACTGCCTACTTTCATTTTCTGACTCCTGGCTCCCCTGCAGCCTCTGCTCAGAAGAGACCAGGTCAGTTTGGACCTTCTCTAACGCCATCTGTCACTTGTTCGCCAGATCTTGGCTTTCCGTACATTTATCCTGCATGTCTCCCATATATAGGTACAGGTATGCCGCTATCCTAACCATCTTGTCTTGTTCATCCTTAGCTTTAGGAGCCATGTATAGTTCACTCAGGGCCACATGTAGGGGACCCTGATCTCCCCATATATCTGACCCTGTTTCAGTGACCTGTTGCGTGATGGCCTGCAACCAGACCATGCGGTCCTGGTGAGTCCACTCACCTCTCACAAATAACTTATGTAAGAAGTGTTCTCTGGCTATTTTCATATCTACCAAGGTCGTCATTCTAGAGATTGGTCTCTGTCCTGACTTACAGAAGTTTGTATTTTATTTTTGCAAAACAGACCTTTTCCTTAGAGCGTTCCTTTGAGGAGTGCTTTACAGCGTAACACAGCGTGGTGATCCGACCGGATATGTGTATCTGGTCAGCTGGCACGCTGTATTAATCTGCACAAGTGATAGATCTAACCCAAACGTCCGGCTCGAGCCCCCAATTTGTAAGAGGATTCAATTCAACACTACAGCTAAGTCAATGCCTAGTCTGGGATACTGAATGGAAACCCTTATTGATATATCTTTATGTCCAGTTCATGCGTTCTGGATGACTACCCCTATATAACACCCCTCTCTTGGAATCCCCCTGACCCCACTGAGCCAAGAAGTAGTTCTGTTTTGCAAGTTAAAAGGTTTATCTGAGAATTTAAACAATATATATATATATATCACACTTTATAATAAATTAATAATTGAATATCACACTTAATCTGATATGATAAAGATTAACAACGGAGAATCTGGCACCAGCCCACTTCTTTATAATCACTAAGGAGTTGACATGAAATGGATAAGGTAGCACACTGGTAAATAGGGACAGAAGAATAATGTGGTAGAGAATGCTTTATAGGGTTCAAGGAAATGCAAGGTTGAATGAATGAAATGCAGTATAGAAGATAAACTGATATGGTTTCACAAAAGACAAGGTAATCACTTTCCCTTTGTGGCAATTCACCCCCCCTATACAATGTAAGGAGATGGAAGGAAGAGCACACAGTTCAGGTATACAATCACAATGTAATACAGAGTTCCAGTTTCCCAGCAAGCTTAGAGGAGAATAGATATTAGTTTTACACAAGCTCAAAATGCTTTAAAATGTGATAGCAATATATTGGAAAATGTGCTAAAATGATTTTAATTCCCTCTGGAGGTTCAGGTTGAGGATTAGTTGGTTTAAATAAGTTCAGGCTTACTTTAGCAATGTTCTAGGAATGATTGGCAGGTTAAACGAATTTTTGGCAAATGAAAGCAAGGAAGCTGCTGTTTTCACACGTGGAGAAATGTGCAAATCGCGGTAAAATTTGCG
Organism: Ambystoma mexicanum; assembly: GCF_040938575.1. Classification (NCBI taxonomy): domain Eukaryota; kingdom Metazoa; phylum Chordata; class Amphibia; order Caudata; family Ambystomatidae; genus Ambystoma; species Ambystoma mexicanum. The sequence continues at coordinate 228,044,050 of NC_090927.1, read as the reverse complement.
ATTGCGGCAAAAGTATAGGTTCGTTGAAAAGCCAAGATTCCCAGCTTTCAGAGGAAAGTTACTGCAAGTCTCTAAGACAAACGGTCACGGAGATATGAGCGATATGGTAAAGGTCGTTTTTCAGATTTGAAATTTTAAAAGTTCAAAGTGACAAGTTACAGCTAGCAACTAGAAATGACAGGTGATAGTTAGGAGACAGTTCTGGTTAGATTAAAATAGATTGAATTATATTATTTTAACTAAGGGTTCTGCACAGTTCTGCTAGGTACTCACAATATATTTTTGAAATAAATGGGCCTCGTCACGGATCTGGTCAGGTTTTCTTCACTCGCCACGGACGGTCTCTGCGCACAGCGGTCTGGGTCAGCTCTCTGGTTCTGCGAACAGCGGTCTGGGTCAGCTCTGCTCTGCCTCTGGTTCTGGATACTGCTCTGCTTTCTCTGGGTAAAGCACTGCTTCTGGATCTTTCTGCACAGCTTTCTCTGGACCCAGCGCTGATCTGCACGGCTCCTGGATGCTGCTATCGCTGTTAGGTTTGCTGGATGCTGAGGCCCACTGAGAAGAGTTCTCAGTTTGTGGGTTTAGACCCTTGCTTTGAGTTCTGAATCAAGTTCTTTGGAGTTTTAAAGTCTAAGTGTTGAATCTAGTATCTTCTGGTTGTTGTGTGGTCCGGCAGAGCGCGTTGCAGCAAATGGAATTGAATGTCTCTATCTGTCCAGACTGTCTGCTTTTATGTGTTTTGAAAGTGGGTGTGTGTGCAGCATCACTAGCCAGCCCCTCTTTCAACTTGTCATTGGCCCAATTCTCCCCTCTCCCATGATTGGGGAAGGAACTGTGAGTCAGAGTGATGCTGTAGGTTTTATGGGTCAGAGGATCCTCCCCTGGTCAGTTTGCCCACAAATCTATATTTGATTCAAAATGCACATTTCTCAAATACATAGTGGTTTGTCATTGCATGTACATATTACCTATCACATGAGGTAGTCTCTGTCCAAAATCTGCTCTTCCTGAGAGCTTGCATTAAGAAATGGCAACTTTTTGCGCTTTTGGTCGGGTTACCAATATCGTATTCTTACTCAAATTTACCCAAATGTGTGCAAGGCATGCAGGCATTAATTGATGAAGTATCAGACTTTTCACATGCAGACATTTTAAGTAATACCCTCTTAACTGCTAGTTTGCCCCCAGATCATGCCACCGGTTCTAAAAACCTCTTAAAATGTGGGCAGAAAAATCACAAGAATTATGGTATCATTTAAATAATTATGACAAGTCCGTACTATGAGTTATTCATCTTTTTCTAAAACCATATTCTGGCTACAGGGGTGTGTCTTTTCAGGTCACATGGTACAGAAACCAGTCTTTCCACTTTCTTCAAGCTCAGACTCAGTCCCTACTTTCTCCCCCTCCCAGTTTCTGCCAAGAGGAAGCCATTTTTATGACACCCCCAATAAAACATTTGCCTGAGTCAGGACAGGGCTTTGTTCAATTTCCTGCAGAGCCCAGGTAATTCAATCAGAGAAGTGTCATATCCCTTTTGGTGGGAGCAGCAAAAGGCAGCTAGGCCTGGGAACACAGCTGTTGTGCAAGTCTCATCTCCTGTCGGGGGTAGCTGGTGGGCAGAATTCAGTTCCTTAAGCCAGGCCCCAGCTAATGTCACTTTTAGTTACCCAGTTTTCTGCATTCAAATAAAACTAACCATTTTTACATATGCAGCTAGAATTTTGATTCTAAGTTTAAAACTATGACATTTAAACAATTGCAACCTATGTGACACTCAAAAGTAGGTCACTCATTTCTTTTAAACATTTAGATTTTTAGTGTCTTTCAGTCCAAATTTACTTAAACTGCTGAAATCCACAGCTCAGCCAGTCTTGTTATAAACCTTCAAGTCACTTCAGAATATAACTTTACATTGTATCCACCTCTTAGTAAGTCTTTCTTTGGCCTGCTTTGGGTTAATTTATTCAGTTTTACACAAATGTCTGGTGTTGTTTTGGTGGTGAGTACTGGTAATGCAACCATTTTTGGGATTTTTCTTGCATTAATGCATTCCAAACAGGAATGGTTCTTACATGGTAGTAAATCCTTGCTTAACATTGTTTTGATGGGGCTCCTTACAGTAAAATGGTTATGTGGAACCCCATAAAAGGGTTGAATCTTTAAAGTGGTCCGGTGAGCCACGATTTCAGCAACTTTTTGACATCAATAACAGTGGATTTTGTTAACAAAGATCTTTCTTTACACTAGTGGGTGGCAAGTGAGGTAACCATTTTGGTGTGCGCACAAACTGCGTGGTTCTCCTGGATTCTGGCGCACTTGTGGGCTTTTTGGCCATCTTGGATTTTCTAAGCCCACAGCACCAAATATTGCAGCATGATAGCTCAAACGTGGGTCAGGACACCCGACAACTTCAATCAATGGACCAAAAATTCTTATCTGCGTGACCCCCAGCAATCAGGTTTTGTTACAGGCTTAGGCACGTCCATTAATTTAATTTACCTAAATGCCCTTAAAACACAGTGTCATGCTACCAAACAGCATTTCTTTTTGCTTTTGTCGACCTGCACGCTGCGTTCGATTCTGTCAGCAGACCTCCCTTATTTTCCAAGTTACTTCATGACCATTGTCCACCTACTCTCTTTGACATAATCTTATCTTTACACACCAACACTTCAATTCAAATTCGTCTTTCCTTGGACGGGCGCTTGTCTTCAAGCATCCCCACGGCTCGCGGTCTAAAACAAGGCTGCCTTTTAGCCTCAGCTGTCTTTAATTACTTCATTCAAGACGTGAGACGTGCCTTTGAAAATGTCATCTCGGATTCACCTAAATTTAATAACCACCAAGTCAAAGCATTAATGTATGCTGATGATTTGGTGCTCATTTCTAAAACACATTCTGGTTTACAGAACCTCTTAAATGCCTTTCACGATTATATTCATTGTTATGAATTACGAGTTAATACCAACAAAACTCAAATCGTAACATTCTGTCCACGAAACCACAGGCCTCTATTCCATCTCTGGCATATCAATCAGCTCCCTCTCTCTGTGGTTTCCCAATACACTTATTTTAGGATGATTTTCACGGGCAAGGCTCACGCCTCCAGTCACATCGCTCATGTAAGTAACAAATTAAAGACCGCTATCTCGCAGGCCTCTCTTATAATTTTCAAATATGGAAAATGTTCTATCACTCCGGCTCTCCAATTTTGGAACTTGAAAGTCACTCCATCTTTACTTTATGGCTCGGAAACTCTCCATGACGATCTATCACCTCTGTTTACACTCTGGGAGGCCACATTTTGGAGAAAAGTGCTACACTTGCCACAATGCACTCCGTTCCCATGGATCAAATATGAGTTGGGCCTTGTTTCATTGCAAGCTCTCTATAATTGGCGTATCTGCGCACTATTCAGAACATGCTTGCTCTCTACTCCTCACAACTCCAAACTGAAATTGTTGTCTGATTATATGTTCTCTGTTACACATGTTTTCATACACAAATGGTTAACAAAAGCTTACCATATTCTAATAATTGCAGAGGTCTCAATTGAAACTTTAATAACAAATCCTGACAGAGCCAAATTCAAAATGCATCAGTCTGATAAGCTTCTGACTAGAGACCTCTGCCTTCAGTATAAAGATGGAGATGGCCTAAGATTCCCTCATAAAAAAATTCGTACAGTGGCACCATATTTGTTGTTATCACCTTCCCCCAAATACCGTTCAGGCATTCTACGCCTGAGATTTAATCTATATCTCACAAGAGACACACAAGTCAGACGCAAATTTCTGCCTATACCAAGTAATATTTGCCGATTTTGTATGACACCGGATACTCATGGAACTCTCATTCACTTGATTACTGAATGTGTGACTCTCCATGGTGAAAGAGAGACACACTTTTCAAAATACTGCCTTTACCTAGGTCTTCTAGACCCGCAAGATTGTTGGGCTGCAATTTTAAACTCTTCGTGCACAGCAATACAAATAGCTACTGTTAATATTTTTAATTGTTTATTATTAGACTCTGTGCATTGCTAAACCCTCTGTTTACTTTCTCATTTGTTTATTTTATATTTGCATTTGTTGTGAATTGTGTTCTGTTACCTTCTGTTTTTACTCATTTCAAATATGTTGTTAATGTTTTATATTTGAAAAGGTTGATTAATTTCAACCAACCAAATAAAAAAACTTTTTTAAAAAAACCCAGGACTGTGAGTAACTGAATTAGGAGACTATATCCCAGGACAGAATTCCCAGACTGAGAAGGACGTGATCCCGGAGACTTTGATATTTGAAACCCCAGGACAGAGACCACCCGTTGTTGAGTTATTTTTTTCTTTTTAGTGTAGAAGAGACAGGAAATCATGGGTTAGGGACCCCAGATAAAGGATTACAGGACTCAGAGGATTATTGATTGAACTTGAAGAGCAATCACCCTGGTTCTTGGTTATAGAATGTTAGATCCAAGAGAGACTGTTCCATTGATTCCCCTGGTTAGTTACTTAAGGAACATCCCCAGGGATCCAGGGGTTATTATTTTATTTATGTCAGCTCAACATTGTACCTGTCCTTAATTTAATTCAAGTTTGTATCAGTCTGGCTATTGATCCCACTTGGCTTCCTGACACAATGCCACATTCCTTCAGAAGAGAGATCTGACTCTACTACAGTTACTGTTCGTTCCTTCCCTTGTATTATTCCTCTAAGAAGGTATATACCCCAAAGCCCTGCTTCTCCTATAGCTTGCATTCCATGCAGAGAAATGCCACTGTAGCTTATGCTATCCATGCTGGATGCATTCTGCCGAGTGGCCTAGTTGCGCAGCTTGCAAGGCTTTGAGTGCAGGGTGCATTCTGTAGGGTGTCTGGCTCTCAATACCGGGCAGCTTTCTAGTTGGGACTGTCCCTGTCGGGAGACCTGGTTCTGAAGCCTATATTCAGTCCATTTTGTAGGGAGTACTAGCTTTGCAGCTGCTAAACAAATTCAAACTATTCCCAGACTGCAATCAAACAATGCTATTGAAACCCAAATACTTGGTCTCACATTTAGTTTTCATCTAAATCCATCATTTGACACATGAACCACATTCACTTTTAGCCCTTCCAAGTTGTGGACATCTCCCAAGGAAATTATATATGTTCTTGCTTACACAACTACAAAACTACAATCGGGTTTTCACCTCTCATTATAACATACAAATGATTACATCTGTGTCAGCTAACAAGTGCAACATTTCTGCAAAAACGTGTTTCGCTCAGTTCTCCACATGAAAGTTGTGTGGCCCCTTCGGAACTTCTTCAGGGCAATTTAAACTTCTCAATCCTGTACTCTATGAAGAGGTTCTGTGTTCCTTTTTTTCGACATCTTGAATTATTCTCCATTTAATATAATTCCTTGTTAGTTTTGCAAAACAAACCTATCCAAGTAATGTAACTGCTTTTTCTTTCTACTGTGTTAATCCAGGACCTCTCTCTTGTGCTATTTCATACTTTCTTCAGTCTGATAGTGTATCCAGGCAGTGTGGCTTGATAACCACGCCTTGTTTGGTGTTCCGTGTCCAGCTGCCACATCCACTGTGCATTCTATGGTACTTTACTTACAAGGTCTGAACATCCCACCAGTAAGCAGCTCTCATCTGAAGCAGCACTGGCTGCTGGGGAGATGGGCTGCCTCTGAAAGGAGTGAAATGGGGTGCACACGATTCATCACGTTCCATCAAGGCTTTATGATGAGCTCTGCATTCTCCATGCCGAGGTGAGTTTGCCAAACCTATGCTTAAAAAAAGAAAACATGGAAAACCTCACTCTTTCCTCTCAAAATTAGGGCTTTCATAAACACATGCTTGAGGGGTGGCCATGAACAGCAGCACCTTTTAACATGTAGAATTTTAATACATCATTGTACTGAATAAATGGAGAGGGGGGTGACTAGCTGTCTAACTATTCCAAAGTTGGTGGGGCGGTAATTACCCCTTCCCCCATTGCCCTTCCCCATTCCCATTTTTGCCCCTTAGGGCATAATGGGAATGGGGAAGGTGCTAATTACGGCACCGCAAATTGCGGTGCCGTAATTAGCTCCCTGGTCCCTTTGCGGGTTGGTTTTTAACGCCTGCAAAAAGCAAGCGTTAAATTCTCCAACCCGCAAAGGGACCTCGTAGTAAGGCGGTAAGTAGTTACCGGTACCGGTAAAATACCGGTACCGGTAAACCCTTACCACCGTCCGTGTAATGAGGCCCTATATCTTTGTATCAGATAGTATGATGAAGCTTGTTACCTCTTTCAAAGTCATAAAAACCGCGGCAAGCAATCATAACCTGCTGAAAGTGACATGGGCCGCCCCTAACCGAGTGGCCCCACCCCCTTCACTTGCGACCAAAATCAATTGCCAAGGAAAGTGCCTAAAGCTCACAGCCAGCAGCATCAAAGCTTTAACGCGCAAATACCAACGAGTGCTGGATCGTAGCAATCTGAACGATCCTCCAGAATCAGATTATCAACCCTTACTGAGCCCGTACAAGGCAAAGACCAGAAAAAAACCTAACCAAAGCAGCCCAAGTATTCACCAATATGACAGGTTATTGGGAGAAAAATGAGCCCAGTTAAGACACATTAAGTGAAAGGCAAACAACACCAAATCATCTATGGACCAACGTGAGCTCAAAAGCGAAACCAAACTATACAAATCATGGTTAAAGAATCATAGAATTGCCCTCTACCAAAGAGACGCCGAAGCGATGTTGAGGAAAAAATACCAAAGATTTCTGGACACTAAGTAAATCATCGGTGGCACACACTGAACCTTCTCAGGCGAACTGTGTGTGTGAAGCAACCTGGATAGCCCATTTCAGGATGCTCTTCTGTGAGACCCAAGACGCCACGGCTGAGTTCTCCTTCGACAAGAACACCCCTTGGGTCGATCTCTCCAACAAAGAGGATATTCAAATAGCGATTCGTAAGCAGAGGAAGTTGAAAGAGGAGACAAACAGAGGAATTATAGATAGAGGTAGGGGGGAGATGAGAGGAATGGAGACAGGGGTGTTGCTAAGTCTGGAAAAAATGCGGGGCTACGCTAATGTCAGGACTCAGGCTTAGCTTTTTGGCTGTAGCACCTGAGCTTTTATCTGGGGTTAGAAACAAAAGACACGGTGCTATAGCCCCATCAGCCCCCCCCCTGCCGAGACCAAGCAATAAAGCAGAGCAGTAGGTAAGACGATAAAAGATAAGAAAAAATGTGAGAAGCTTAGTAGCAAGCAATAAAAGAAAAGGACACGCTCAGATAAGATAATAGAGGTGAAAACAGGCAGGGCCGTCACGAGGGGGGGGCAGGAGGGGCAAACTGCCCCGGGCCTCACGCTTGCAAGGGACATCGCAGCACCCTCTCCCGAGTAGAAAGAAGGCAGCACAGTCCATTCCTGTTCTTTATTTACACGGGGTACTGTGCTGTCTGCTCTCTGCACCAGCAATGATGTTGCTGTTTGTTGCAAAGCCTTTTGGCTCTGCATCAAAAAGCAACATAATGGGAGACAGCAGGGCTCAGAAGTGAGCTCTGCTAGCTCCCGTCATTCAGCTGACAACGTGGACATGCTGAATGACAAGGGAGGTCTCCGCTCCTGTCAGTCAATGTGTTCACGTTGCTCAGCCTGACCACTCATGCCTACGCGTCGGAGTGATGGGAGGGCCATCCGCTTTTGAAGGGTGCATGGAGGTAAGTTTAGTGTTTTTTTATTTTAAATTAAATGTGTATATATGTGTAAAGAGTATGTATATGTGTATGAATATGTGTATGAATGCATGCGTGCATGTTGGTGTTTATGTTAGGGTCAACTCTGTGTTTGGTTTTTATGTATGCATGTATGTAAGGAGTTGTGTGACTGGTGGATGAGTGCATCTTTGAAAGTGTGGCATGTGAGTGTGTGTGCCAGCCCACACCCCTAAATTTAGCAGCCCTACGGGCCACTTAATTAAGATGTGGGGTCACGGCATCAGAGGTGCATCTAGGCTAAACCTTCGGGGGGTGGGTTGGGACTTACACTTAAAATGTTGGGAGAGGAGCAAACTTACTGTTGGGGTATCTAACATCTTTCCACATTCAAATGAGACTATTCCTGTGAAGCTTCAATGTTACAAGCAGCTATCTCATTCATTTCTGAAACCCTGCACTCAAGGATTACTGCCAGTGAGAATGAGATGTCTCATATCACCATTTCCCTTCTAATTACTCCCCTGGTATACAAGTGCTCCCCCCCACATCACAATTTCAATTACCTTAATAGGTATGCATATGAATGCAGGTGCTAACAGTGAAATGTTTTATCTTAGTAATTGCAGGGCCTTTCTTCACAGCGAAGTTCAGGCACTGATTAACGTCTGTGTCCTGTTGCGTCTGGCCACGGCTCTGTTGGTCAGCCCAGCAGGGGCTGGGTGACAGTTCTGAAACAGGATAGTGAGTGGGGCCAATATACCCATTGCGCTGTCGGTCTCCCCACTGAGGGAGGGCATCTGGGCCTTCCAGTTTTTACAGTTGAAATGGACCCCCAAGCAACTGCCCCTATTTTGGCAGTATTATGGCACAGAAACCTACTGATAATCTGCAGCTTTTAACCACCTCACTGCATTATTTCGACTTCATTATTGATTTAAGCAATCGACAGGTGCCTTGGCTTATTTTTCCAATCTGTAATGTAAGGGGTGCCCCACAAACATCAAAAAGAAACGGGCCCCCACCAGCCCTGACATATCTTCAGCCAGCCTGCTCCCATTTTCCTCCCAATTCCCTGAGCCCAGCTAGGAAGCTCTATAGCTATTTCACTTTCCCTTTGGCTGCTAGTCGTACCTTTCACTCCAATTCAGAGGCTCTTTACTTTCATAATGCTATGCTAATCTCTGGAGAGGTGGGCTATCTTAATGCTGAGGCCAGAAGTCAAGACTTTGGCTTTATCAAAGTGAGTCTGTTGATATTGCATGGATACGCATTTGTGCTCTGCATGTTTGATGCTGCTGCCACTCCTTAACGGGTGCTACAGGCTGACAACCAGGGCTCAAGTCGAGGGTACACGCGAGGGGACGGAGTCCACCCACTTTATTCAGAGCGTGGACTCAGTCCACCCAGCTAAAATGAGAAAAATTGAATGTGCTCTTTGAATTTATGCATTAAAGCCAACCACAGGGACCGAACCACAGTCGTCCCGTCTGCAGGCCGGATAATTCACCACTGCAGTATATAACTGGATGAAAAACAACAAACAACTAAAGGTAAAATGTTGCATTTCAGTACTGCATGTCCCAGGGAAAACATTTGTATTGTTTCTTGGAGTTTAAAACATGCACACCTTTTAACATTTTCAAAAACACTATTAGAAGAAAATATCCTCTCTTGGTTTTGTGTGTGTGTTGTTTCTATGGAAGGCAAATGCCATTTGTCCTGTACAATTTGAGTGGTTATGCAAAGCCAATTTAATGAAGTGTGCATATTTCAATTTGATATGCTAATTTCTGGCGACATCACATCCCATTGCATTTGTTGATGAGTCCCCCCACTTTATTTTTTAAGACTCGACCCCTGCTGGCAACACATCGAAAGAGGCCTTCTGCCTCAAAGTGGGGGGGCTTCAGCCCTCCCTAGCCAGGGGCTGGCTCCGCCCATGCAGCCTGGTTGAGTCACCAAAACACAACATTTCAGGAGGGGGCTAGAACCTGATCTGCTCAAATGTGTTGCTCCACTGCATGGCATTCCTTTTGTTTGGGTTATTAGATGTGCCACCAATAAGCCAAAACTATTGCTTTTATCGAACAAATAGTGGTGGAAATAGACCTTTTCTTTACTGTGGCATCCCTCCAACTGCAGAGAAAGGAGCCGGGTACAGCGACGGTAGGATGAGGGTGTAAGGAAGGTATTGTAATCACCCCCATGAACATAATGCCAGTAAGACTGAGATCCTTCTCATTGGGACCCCTGCGCCGGCTTTCCCCCTCTCACTCTGGCCGCCCGACTTGGGCCCTCTTCCTTTGCCTTCATGTGAGGCAAAAAAACTAAGTGTAATCTTCGACTCCACTCTCCATTCCCCTCCCACTCCCTGGCACTTCTCCCTCTCAAACCCCCTGCACTGTAGCGCCGTCGCACTTGCACGATCTGAATGTCACAAGGCCTAGTAAGATCGTTTGTATTGTCCTCCCTCTGTCTTCCCTTGTCTTGTCATGCCTAGAAACACTTGTTTACAGGCGTGTTATAAATGACGTATGCCATATAATAAAATTTACCTCTTCCCCTCAGTGGATTTATCATCAGCAAAGTTCAAAATCTGCACTCATTTTAAACCTAGAAAATGCACTTCAGTATTTCCAGTACAGTGCAACATTGACAAGGGATTTCACAGGGCTCCTGCTCAGACCTTCTAGTGGTCTGGTGGGGGGGGAGAAGTACCTCAGTTTCGAACCTAGCGACCACAGTTCAAAGCACTGCCCAACATAGTTTAAAGCATGAACTCACCACAGCATTCTAAAATAAACTTATAGTGCACCTAGATTTCCCAGGATTGTGGAACTGGATCCGAGATCCTGTAATTTTTTGTCAAATTCCAGTCCCGATGACAGCATTGAGAACAGATAGGGAGAAATGGCAGATGAGGAGGGACACAAAGCTTGTAGATGTTGTTTAGTTATTTGCCCATCCAATGACTTTTCATGGCCATGTTAATCCCTATGGCAATTCACACCCAGTTCCTGCCCTTCCCACCCAAAACACTTCCTCTTTGAGCTAGCTTGAATCAAGCCTTGCCATCAAACTTTGCCCTCACAGTGTCTGTGAGTGTTTTCTCAAAGGAGTCTTCTGAGAGTTAATGACCTAGTTGGAGTTGTAAGCACAGTAACAGTGTAATGCAAATGTCTTGACCAGGTCTGCCTTCAGCCACTCGATTTAAAAGCACCCTGCGTGTCTTTTACTGAAGTCCTGTTAAAAACAAACACTGACAAAGCCAACGGTTTTGGCTTGTGTAAAGTATTAGGCATTTAACAGGCACTGCTGTTAGATGCTCAGGTACTGAAACCATTTTGCACCTGCTCACATCAATGGTTAGTAAATACCAATACAGCAGTGCCTTTCCCATGCCTACACGAAAGCCCAAACTGTTAGCATTGCCAATGTTTGTTTTTCTTTACTCTTGATGCACAGGACTATGCATCAAGGTTAAAGCAAACATACTATTTGGCTAAACTGGCCCACCTTGTATTTAGGCCAGTCTAGCCAGTAATACAACTTATGGTGCACAGTCAGCCTCAACATACTTTCTGCGGCATGGTATATTTACAGGCTGGGAGTCTGTACATGGTAATAATGGCATATTTTGGTGCAGCCTGCACGGACATACATGGGAACAACAAGCATGAACATATTTCTGTACTAATATTTGTTGTGTGCAAAGGTGGTATGAAATGCATTGGAAAATGTTCTTGTGCATGGTTGATGACTTGCAACTATTGGGTTTTTCCATGTGCTACCATACAAAACCAATTACAAACTGTATGGATTTCTACCCAATTTTGCAAAGAAAGTGCTTTAAAGTGCCGAATTTTAAGCCAATGTTTCAAACATTTTCTTGGGAGTGAGAGATCCCCTCAAGCAAACATTGTCTGGTTTGGGCACCCTCACTGTGCTCTGTCGAGCCTGCATAATTGGCTTAAACATTTAAGCCTCTTCAGTTCAGAAATTCACTAGCTTCCACTGTGTATGATGTGTGTTTTAATGATCACACAGGGACAGGGTGCTCCTCAATGCTGGCATCACGCACCACATGTCGTCATGCCATCCTATATATATTTATGCATATGATACAAAGGCTAGTCTGACATAAACCTTTCTTCAGTAGAGAAATCCAAAATTTGCTGTAGTTGATGATTTGCAGTTGTAGAAATAAACCATATTTGGGTTCCTCCAGACAATCTCAAGTGGAGATTTCTCGAGTCTCCTATTTGCGGGGGTGCCGCAGCTGGCCCAGTGCAAACAATCATAAGAGGGCCTCACCAAATGTTTTGCCCCGGGCCTCACCACATCTTGTGACACCCGTGGATGACACCAAAATTAGGAGCAGAAGCAAAAGAAAGAAACGTGGGAGAGAGCAAAGGTGAGCAGGAGAGCAAAAGGGTGAAGGAGAGGAAGAAGGGAAGTAGTGGCCTTCAGTTTTGGATGGATTCAGATGGAGAATGTAGGAGGCCATCCAGGACTGGATTGCTGAGAGACAGGATGAAACAGAGAATTGTAAAGAGTCAAGGAAGGGGGAAAGGGAGAAAAAGATTTGGGTATCTTCATCATAAAAGTAGCAAAAAAGATTGAAGGTGCAGATGAGATCAGAAAGATTAATGGTGCAGAGTTAGAACAGTAAAGGGCCAAGATGGAACCCTGAAGGTTATCATAAAGCAAAGGACGAAATGAACAATGTTTGGAAGCCCATGCAACTAAATGCGATGGAGAGATAGGACTGAAAGCACTGTAGAAAAGAACCAGAGAAACCTATGGAAGCAAGGGTGGAATGGAGAATGGAGTGATCGACAGTGTCAAAAGTGGGAAATAAGTCAAGAAGAATGAGGATAGAAGATAGTTGAGACGGGTGAAAAAAAGAGAATTAGGAACATGTAATAAAGCAAATCCAGTAGAGTGTGAAGGGCGGAAACCTTATTGAACAGGAGGAAGAAGAGAGTGGAGGTGTAAGAAAGAAGATTTGTGGGAGTCAGCAAATCTTTCAAGAAGTTTGGATAAGAAAGGAAGTAAAGAAATCAGATGAAAGTTGGAGGGGAGAGAGGAGTCCAATGAGGGGTTTTCCAAGACTACATGTTTGGAGGAGGAGAAAGTAGAAGATAGAGAAAGGTTAATTAAGGAAGTAAGGTGGGAAAGAAGGAGCGGCTAAATCGGGGGAATTAAAGCAGAAGGGATGAGATCGAGAGGAGAAGCAGTTTGATGGGTGCAATATAGAAATTTGGCAGTATCTGCATCAGTAAGAAGGGAGATGGACGAAAGAGAGGGAGAGAGAGACAGAGGAGCAGAAGGGAGAGAGTAAGAAAATAAGAGGAGGGAAAAGAAGAGCAAAGTGATGAGACCTTGATGGTAAGAGTGGGGGATAAAAGGTACTGTATTTGAGCAGAGAATGATGGCGACTCATAGGAGGAATGGAGTGAAGATATGGTGAGAAGACTGTCAGGTGCACATGATTTCTTCCACCATCATTCGGGTTTTCGAATACAGGAACAAAAGAAGAGAAGGAGAGAGCCAGGTTTGAGGAGACATAGTAGTGGGAGAGAAATGACGAGTAGGATGTAGTTGGTCAAGAGTAGATAAGAGAGTAGAGTGAAAATGAGAGGAAGTACCATCAACCATAAGGGTTATAACACAAGCCTTCCTCAGAACGGCTCATGCATCCAGGAAAGGGGTTTCACAATTTCTATAGTTACTGATGTGACCGCCTTGTGCATTGGCTCAAATATAGGCTCAGTAAAAAAACACATGTATGTACACCTTTGCAATAAGTGTGGGGTCTCCGTGTGAACTTAAGAAGCAAGCACAGCAGAATCAGTGGCCAACTGTCCTGTCTTTTGCGGGACTGTCCCGTTATGGAGGATTCTGTCCTGTGATGGATGGGTAAAATTCCTGCCTGTGTTTGATCAGCAGTCTCAACCCAGGCTCCTTTGTGAGACTGGAGATCGAGCTGTTGTCGCCACTCTTTCGGTCGTGCTAACTGTTAACGCTCTGACACCCGCTTCATTACAATGCTAATGCTTTCTTCGGGGATTGTGATGGTCATGTTTGCAGTTAAAAAATGTGACCATCACCTCCCAAGGACAAACCATTAACATTACAATTAAGCCAAGTTTTACAGCGTTAAAACCCATTCACCAATTGTTTAAATAACAATTGGGGGTCAAAGGTGACACCATCTCTGCCGTGTGAGTGCCAAGTGTCTCACAAAATGATCTCAGAAAGTTGGCCTTAGAAGTCAAAGTTAAATTGGCAGGCTCAGGAGAAATTTGAACACGCTCACCTGGGATAGGGACATACATTAAGGGACTGAGGTGTTCACTCTTGTCTTTCTGTGAAGCTAGCCATGTGATGGGGCTGAGGGAACTGCATTCCTCTGGTGCCTGAAATGTTGGATGTAACTGGAAAAAATTATTCTGGCCCCCTGTGTGCGCTTGGTTCAATTCTATCTCACAGAGCACGATAATGGAGACATTTCACTGCCATATCTACTAACAACGTGATTGTGTCTTGCAACATAGATGTATTTACAACAAGGCCGACTGGGCCCAGACTTAGGGCGGATGGTTGCCAGACGAGCAGCATTTTATTGCAGTTTATTTTCAATTTGCTGGTTGTCATTTTTTTAATATGAAGCCAATTTTGTTTCTCTCTGAGTTTGGCTAACCCACAGCAGAGCAGTCATTCCACTCTGACAGCTAAAGTCTTTGACGGCCAAGCTTAATTTTTACAAAAGCTTTAATGTTAGGGGGACTTTTGTTTTTTTTTAGAACAGAAACAGTACCAGACCCAGCATGCTTCAGGTATTTAGTGCTTCAGTCATACTGCCCTCACAGATATATATGACAGATATAAAGCTCTTTGGTCATTCTTATCTTCCCAAAATGCTCTTTAATTTGCAAAACAGCCAAAACCTCACTGGTGTTTTTGATGCCACTTCACATTATCTTTGGAGTTCTTTCTAATCAATACAGACATACACTGTGCTAAGCAATCACTGTTGCAAAAATGAGGGTTTTCCCTTCAGAAAAGTAAAGGTTAAAAATGGTACATCATTTTACAATATTAAACACATGCCTCTACTTAAGTCAAGCACAGAGTTCCCACAGTTAGCACTAAAATGATGTTCAGAAGCTTGCACTATTTTCCCTCCCTGGACCCATATTTCAGAGGTCTTTGGCTGCCGAAAAGGTGCAAGCATGAAATAGATCATAGAGAAGTTAAAATGGCAAACAGTGAATCTGAATGTACAAGTGCAGCAAGAAACCTGTGAAAGGATACCCAAAGCCATAGAAGGTGAGAACAAAAACTGTGTGCCAAAGGTATACACTGTTTCACAGCTGTAAAGGTGTCCTGTAAAGATATTCATTCAGCCATCTTTACAAAAACTGCTCAGAACTAATCTGGCAAATAGCATCCCTGTTGGGTTTATCTTGCGTCTTTGACATTCTGCTCCACGCTCAGAACTACCCGGAGAACCAACTGCAAAGTATGTTACACAATGCATAACTGTGATGTTTACATGTAATATTTACATTAATTATATATTGTACAGTGCAGCCAACTCTACGGAGTCAACAACATTTTAAATGACCTTATACGCAAACTGGCAAGATAGCCTAAACCACACCCACAAAGGTAATATTGTGCTGGAACACGCAATCCATTGCTCACTTTTGCTCTTGCTGCATTGGGTATTCGGAACAATTGCACAAACAGAAATTATGTAAGCACTATGTACCACTTCATTTGTTATAAAAGCTGCCCGCATTGTGCAGCTACAAGGAATGGTGTTGCTTCCCACACATGAATGTTCAGGGTCACCCATCTATTACTCCACCATGAGATGGAGAGCCAAAGATTCCAAGAACCTTCTCCAACTGTCTTTACTCTACTGAGGTGTTTATGCCCAGGCAGAGTAGAGTTTACAAACTTCACTTGTGATTTTTGCCATCTTTTAATGGCATTCGAACCCAAGGGATTGGAGGTACATCGGCTGAGAAGGTAACTTGCTTTATTTCCATTTTGCCCCCTGCTAACACCAGAGCTCTAACCAGAAGGGGGTTGCGTTTTTTTTATTCATCTTTATACAGTGTGCCTGTACCACTTGCATATATTTCATATGTAAACTTTACCATTTGACAACACCAGATGTAGAAATGTAGTTGTGTCAGTCTAGGTGCTTCTCATAGAGTGACAGCAGGCAATTTGTGAGAGAACCCAGATATTAGCATTGAAACCAAAATTCCTTGTTCCAACCTTCTCTCACTTCTGTCCTGTTGGCAGACAGTTTATGTCCTTATCGCTTCCTCTAAAAGATTGTTTTGGACCTAGCCGAAAGTAGACAATTAGCCGTAACATTTACCTCTAGTGCACCCAACAATAGAGCACACTGCCTTCTCCAAATCTTGGCCAGCAGTGATCTGAAAACACTCTTTCAACTAACATAAGATAGAACATGACAGGCTTGAATTAATAGAGAGGAAGCAATAACGTTCTAATCCATGCAACCTTAAAAACATCTTTATAGTGTTATCGGGCCAAAATGGGGGACAGGGTGTTGCTTGGACAACGCAGTTTGTTAAATCGGCGGAATTTGGTGAAGGTGCAAAGTCTGCCAGAGGTGCAGCAAAGTTGGAAGGCGGGGGCACCTGCACTTATTTGGGCCTAGGTCAGCAGAAAGCCTAAATACGCCACTGCTTGCACACACAGGCGAAGTTCATCACAGTCTTTGTGGCATACTTTATTTTTTGCCGCAGCGGTTCAAGTGAGTTAGAGTAAGTATCCTGAATTGATGGGCTGCCCGCCAAGCCATTAACAACTTTCATATGTACTTACCTTGTTGCAGACTCATCCTAAAGCCCCACGAGGACAACAAGTCTGTTTGAAATGTGATATAGAACAGACCGGCAGATGCCCAAAAAAGACATATACACTCTTTGGACTGTTATATTTTGGGATGAACACAGGGGCACTTAGTTAAATCCCAACAACATTAATCATTTTCTGTCTAGTGATTGGCTGTGTAAGGATTATGTGGTGGTAGTTAGACGACCATTAGTTTGACAAAATAGTGGGCTAAGAAAGTCTGCAATAGGCTGAATGAGAATGGGGGGGGCGGGCGGATTACTGCACCTGCTCTTGTATGTAAGGTGAAACACACACACGCGTGGCTGGACCCCTACAATTTGAGTGTTTCATTGCCAGCAAGGGTGCCACAGCGGTTGATAAGACTTAATGACCCTGGCAAACACGTGCACAAATTAAGCACTGGATGTACACTGCCTTTTGCTAGGGTTCCCCTTGCAGTTTCTTCATGTGGCCAAGATGGTCACTAAAGTTCCTTGTAGTTTAGGCGTGATATTGAAAGCGGTATTTAACTGCTTGCAAATGGTACCCACTCCATAATGCCTCGCAGGCACGGTCTGCTATTTGAGCCTCTTCGATTACGGTGCCTAAATCTGGAACACACCCGCCCACCTGATGGCGCTTCCAGAAATTTCGAAATTCTCGTGTATCCCCACGTGCACAATATTGGATGCCCTATGACTATTTACCATGAGTGTGATTTCTGTTGACAGCAATTAAATTCTGGGCACAAAGAGTCACAGTGTCCTTCCAAGAAACGTAAACTGACAAAATAGTGCATGTTTAAACCCACCCTAATATGCCAGAACATGGGTTGTCAGCAGCAACACCATGCGAAAGAATTAATCATATGTTTTTCTGACCGAAAAGACAGCGGGACGTGAGATCACGTGCAGTCAGCTTGCCACATGTGCCACCCACTCGTGCAAACCTGCACACAAAGTTGCCAATCACTGAGGAATCAGCAGGGCGCCGACCGCAGCCAGTTACCCAGGGGCAGTCTACAAGCCTACTGAAGATTTGCATGGCCAAGTCACACATTTCCCCGGCCCCGCTAGCTGCGCGGGCATGTTATGTGTCTGACTTACAGACATGTGTGCAACGTGTATGTGAGCTATGCAGAGAGAAGGTAAGAAGTGTGGTCAACATCAAGGTAGGGCCATTTTATGACTAGCAACTGTTTCATAAAATGTACAATTCGGTTATGTAACATTTATTTGTGGGCCATTTTCTGCTTTGTCATGACACACAAATCTGTTGTTGCTAATGTCATCCATTCTCAAATAAATTCCCTACGGCAAACAATGCCCATGTTTTACTTTACAAATGTCTTTCATATTTTTGTCTGCTTTTTTCCCCCTCCAGTTTTTTTTAATGATTTACGGAATTTGTGACGTTCTGACCTGGCATCAGAAGGCAGCAGAGCACCCTACATGCAGAGGTGGTTAAATGAATATCAATGTAGATGCAGAGAAGCTGGGGGTCGTGGAGGGCAACGGGTGTAGGGGAGGAGTCTGAAAAAATAAAGTCGTGAGGTGGGGAACAGGTAGCGTGTACGTTCACAGTTGGCTATAACGTTGGCTCCAGTGCAATGGATTCTGGGTGGGTCTGCACTTTGATTACAGACAGAAAATAGAATGGCCATTTTCTAATGGGTACTCCCGCTCCCTGCACACCTCTCAATACTGAGGAGGAGCCCTCAGTCCGTTTTTGCCAAGACTGAATCTATTAACAGTCTCTTTAATTTTTTTTAAACTTTAACACAAGTATTGTTACCCACTTTTTTGTTGTTGCTTAAGTTATTCAATATTTAGGAAAACAAAACTAGTTGGGACTAAGAACTCCTCTTTTCATAATTATATCATTTTGGATTAAATCATATTACATATTACTGGTTTAACATTGTCACCAGTTAATATCACACAATTCACATTTGATATTAGTTCCAGAAAACAACTTTGTACACTTTGTATTTCCTCAGTGTTAATAACTCTACGTGTTTCGAGAAGTCTCTTCATCAGGGGTGGAAATTTATATACAGGAGGTACTTAACATAAGTCATCTTCAAATATTATTTACAAACATCATCCTTTTAAGAAACAACTTCATGCAGACCATAACAGTCCTTGTGCTCAATATGACGGGTTTAAACACCAATCTGAAGTAGTGGCAATGTATCCTCAGTCTAAATGATGATTTGAGTATTTGCCTACAATATAAGCCAAAGAAATAGTTTTAGACCATGGTTTTATCAGTAAATATGGTAATTACATCAGTGATGACGAATATGGTACGTGTGGTTTGTTACCTGATGTGACGGTCCAATACTGTTCCAACATGCCAGTGGTGTTAGAAAAATCATAAGTAGCTGGAAATAATAGTCCGTGTTATCTGTGTAAGTAATATGGTTCCAATTAGAACACTATATTATACAATTTCCACTTAAATTCGATAGTGTGAGTTTATTCAAATTTACATGCAAGGGTTATTTGTGCACTTAGCGGAGGGATATGTAGTACTGATTCGCTTGCTCTCTTATTCGTTCAGGATCGTCATGTACTAAAAATGAAAAGTAATGTGTATGACAATCTGCCCATTCTATCTATGCTATTAGGCAAATTCATGTGAAACCTTCATATTCGCTTGCCCGACCTGCACGATGTTCACTTCTTCGTCTCCTACTGCACTGAACGTGAGCCTGTTGCTAAGCAACGTTTTAAGGGTGTGCGTGAGATTGCGTGCTATGTGACGTTCTCGAGTGTTCATGGGAAATTGAGTATTTCTCCATGATGTGTCCACTGCGTGATGAGAATATCACATCCGTGGTTAAAGTTGTTGTGTGTCATTGTTCACTGTTATATGGACATGCATGTATGCTAAGAGAGAACATAATGAATTGACAAAGGTGATTCTTGACCTCAGGGGTCCGGACAGTTATGCCTGTTCTATTTACCCTGTCAATGAATATGTTTCCACTATTTCACAGTGGGTTGACCCATAGTAGCATTTTGTTCCTCAATACCATATTTATGATTATCAATGCATTCTGATTTCTAGCAGACTTCAAATGGTTGAGTGATGTCGAGTCATTGAATGTTTACATCGATATGCTCATCTCTATAGTTTCATGTACATGGTTAGATAGCTATCTCTCAACAATCCAATCTAAGCATTTAATGACAATTGGTTTTCTATGCATCATAAAAAGACATTCAGTGAAAATTCTTCATTCATTCCACAAGGTTCTAGTGCCTCTAATTTATGAATCCAAAACATTTCCCTGCGGTACAGTATCTGCAGCAAATTACCACCTCTTGGTGGTTTGGAGACCTTTTCCAACACTACAAATTTTAGCTGCAAGATTGAGTGCTGTTTATTCATAAAATGCCTTGATACTGGTGATTTAATGTTTTTTCTGCAAATATTTTACTTATGCTCTACAATCCTGTCCTTCATTCTTCTTGTTGTCTGTCCTACATAATACTGTCCACATGGACATATTAATCCATACATTAATAGTTTACTTTCACATGTGGTATAATCTTTCAATTCTATTTTCTTGCCTGTGTATGGATGTCTTAAGTTACTGCCTTTTTGTACATTATTGTGTCAAGGGTTTTGACCCATGTTGAATCCTTAGACTGGGTAGATGTGGGGATGAGCTGTCGCCGCCCATTATTCTATCCCAGAACAAACTAAATCAATAGACTGGGTGGATGTGGGGATGAGCTGTCGCCGCCCACATTCTCGCCAGAATCCAGGAGAACTGCGCAGTTGGCACAAGACCACTCCAAAGATACAACCTTCTTGTGGGGGGTTCCACATTACCACTCTACTGTAAGGATGCCATCAAAACAATGTTAAGCAAGGGTCCTATACTATCAAGCAAAAGACCACTCTATTGAAATGCAGTAATTCAAGACAGATCCTAAAAATGAAACCAATACCGGTACTCACCACTATCAGAAAGCTGGCGTTTTAAAACCACCAGACTTTTGTGTAAAACTGAACAGAGGAACCCAAACCAGGCCAAGGAAAGACTTGCTAAGAGGTGGATACCATGTAAAACTATATTCTGAAATGACTTGAAGGAAGTAATTATTTAATGTATATGTAAAAATTGTAAGTTTTGATTTAAACTGGGAACTAAAGTGACATTTAGCTGAATTCTGCCTGACAACAACCCCCGACAGGAGTTGAAACTTGATCAAACTGCATTCCCAGGCCTGGCTGCCTCCTGCTTCCCCACCAAAAGGAGATGACACCTCGCTGATTAGATTAGGGGAGGGGCACCTGCAGAGGGCAGAGACACAGAACAATGTACTGTCCTGGACTCAGGCAAATGTTATATTGGGGGGGTCATAAAATAGCTTCCTCTTGGGAGAATTGGGAGGAGAAGTGCCTCTGGGAGCCACCTGAGCTGGAGGCGGGGACAGACAGAAGCTTCCCCCTTGTGCTTTGGAACCTAAACCACACCATTAGGCATGGTTTAGGTTCCAAAATTAGGCCAGAGCATAATTTAAAAAAAGATGGATAATTCATAGTACAGACTTGTCAGAATTATATAAGTAATATTATTATTCTTGTGATTTTTCTGTGCACGTTTTAAGAGGTGTTAGGACCGTGTGGTGTATTTTGGGGGGTTGCTAGCGGAAAATAGGGTCTTACTCCAAATTTCTGCATGTTAAAAATCTGACACTTCATCAATTAATGTCCATACTCCTTGCGCACATTTGTGTAATTTTTGGTAAATGTCCGATATTTGTAAACCAGTTGAAAAGCGAAAAATGTTGTCATTTTTGAATGCAAGCCCCCAGGAAGATCAGAGGCGGACAAGCATGGACCATAAGGAATATATAATGTGTACATGTAATTTCAACAAATTGTGTATCTGGGAAATATGTATTTGAATCAAATATAGATTTGTGGGCAAATTGACCAGGGGAGGATCCTCTGACCCATAAACAGATCTCGTCATGATGACAATCCATTTCCTTCCCCCAATCATGGGAGAGGGGAGAATTGGGCCAATGACAAGTAGAGAGGGGAAGGCTCAGTTATGCCACGCACACACACACTTCCAAAACACATAAGAGTCTACTGGGACAGGTAGAGGGATTCATTTTCCATTTCTGCGGAGTATTTTGACGGCCGACATCCCATCCAGACAGAGACCAGAACCAGAGACCCATAGACTACAGAACTTTGAACCTAGAAGGCCCACTGCAAGCAAAAGTATTCTCAGCAGGCCTTCAGAATCCAGCAAACCTAATCAAACTATTCAACAGCCGGGCGAGCTGTTTGAATTCTTTGCCAAGAACTTTTGCCAGTACCCAGAAAGCAGTGTTACATCCAGAATCCACTTGATCCGGACCGGAAAGCAGAGCAGTGTCCAGAACCAGAGGCCGCTGTATCCAGAGAGGCTAGACCAGCAGAGCAGAGCTGACCCAGACGCTGTGAGCAGAACCGCCCAAAGTCCAGTCCAGTTGACCAGATCCGTGATGAGGCCCATTCATTTCAAAATTAGGAGTGAGTATCCGCCAGAACTGTGCAGAACCCAATCTCTTAGTTAAAATAATCTAATCCAAACTATTTTAACCTAAGTAGAACTGCCTCCTAGAATCGTGTCATTCTGTCATCTTTAAAACTGAAAACTGTCATCTGTCATTCTGAGCTTTAAAATTTCAAATCCGAAAAACTACCTTCACAAAATCGGCCGTATCTCCGGAACCGTTTGTGCTAGGATTTTAACTTTTATCTTAAAGCTAAGATTCTAAGCTTTCCAACGAGCCCAGACCCGACTTCCTACTCCTTATAATGCCTCCGTAATCGCGCTCAACGCACGCGACTAAATTTGCTGCGATTTGACATTTTGCTCAATTTCAGCCACGTGTAAAAATATTTGTCCTTGCTTTGCTTGCTGAAATTCGTGTGCAACCTGACAATCATTCACAGGGCATTGCCAAAGTGAGCCTGAACTAATATAAACTAGATATCACCCACCCTGAACATCTAGAGGGAATTAAAAGCATTTTTAGCACATTTCTCACTTCATTGTCATCACATTCAAAGCATTTTGGGCATGTGTTTCAAACTTTGACCTGTTTCCTCTAAGCTTGCTGGGGGGGAACTGAATTTCGTATTGTATTTGATTGCATTCCTGAGAACTGTGTACTCCTCTTTCCATCTCCTTCCATTTCTTACATTGCATGGGGGGGGGGTGAATTGCCAGAGAAAAAGTGATTATCTTATCTTGTGCTAAAATCATATCAAGTATTTCTGTACTGCATTTTATTCCTCATTGCTTTTCCCTTGAAACCATAAAAGTATTTTTGCTACCTTATCCATCCTATACTAACTCCTCATTGATTGTAAAGTAGTGGGCTAGTGCCAGATTACCCATTGTTGATCAACATTATATCCTTAAGTGTGATATCAATTATTAATTTATTATAAAAGTGTGATATATATCTTGTTCATTTTTCAAATAAACCTTTTAATTTGCAAAACAAACCTACTTCTTGGCTCAGTGGGGTCAGGGGGATTCTAAGAGGGGGGTGTTATACAAGGGTTGTCATCCAGAGTACTGACCTGGACATAAAAATACATCAATAAGGGTTTTCCTCAGCATCCCAGACTAGGCATTGACTTAGCTGTAGTGTTGATTGAATATCGCTTACAAAGTGGGGGCTCGGAGCCGGGATATTCTGGGTTAGACCTAGCACTTGTACAGCTTAATACAGTGTGCTAACTGACGGGATACATACATCCGGTCGGATCACCACGCTGTGGTACGCTGTAAAGCACTCCTCAAAGGAACGCTCTAAGGAGAAGGTCTGTTTTGCAAAATAAAATACAAACTTCTTTAAGTCAGGAAGGAACTCAAATTCCAGAATGACGACACTGGTAAACACCAAAATAGACAGATAGCACTTCTTACATAAGCTGTTTGTGAGAGGTGAGTGGATTCATCAGGACCAAACGGTCTGGATGCAGGCAATCGCGCAACAGGTCACTGAAACAGGGTCAGATATATGGAGAGATCAGGGTCCATTACATGTGGCCCTGAGTGAATTATATATGGCTCCTAAAGCTAAAGATGAACTCGACAAGATGGTTAGGATAGCGGCATATTTGTATCTATATATGGGAGCCATGCAGGACAAATGTGCTGAAGGCCAAGATCTGGCAAATAGGCAACAGATCGCGTTAGAGAAGGCCCAATCTGATCTGGACTCTTCTGAGCAGAGGCTGCTCAGGAGCCAGGAGTCAGAAAATGACAGCAGACAGTACATCACTAAAATAAAGGAGGATATGGATGTGCTGCAACAGGAAAAGGCTGACCAGGATACCAGATTTCTGGCCTTACAGAGGGAGTACCAAGAAGGTTTGGACTCCCTACTGCAGAGCCAGAAAAAGCTGGAGCAACAATTATATTTAAATAGGGCATGTGCTGATCAGGTAGTCACCCTGCAAAACCACCTAGATAGGGAAAAGGAGGAAAGCAATACATTGATTCTGAAAGACCTGGATACCCAGGCAGAAAGCTGGTGCCTTCCAAAGGCAAAGGGACGACCTGGCGGCACAGATGCAGGCTCTTAGTCAGGAAAGGGATACCTTAGGCCAGGAAGTCTGCCACTTAAAAAGGAAAATGGAAGAAAATCACCTGGCCCTCCAGGGACTGGGTGACCTCCAAAAAGAACACCAGAACTTGTTAGAGCACACCAGGAGGGTGGAGGAGGCTCTGGCAAGAAAGGAGCAGGCCAGTAGGGATGGGACTCAGGAGGTAACCCTCCTGCAGCAGAGACTGGCCCAGTACTCCAGGACCAATCAGGAGGCACAGAGAGAGAATGAGGCTCTCTGCCAGCACAATGATAGGCTCCAGCAACAGGTAGCGATGCAGGAGAGACTGATAGAGTCTAGTAAGGCCTTAACTGAGGAACTGAAGGCGCAGGCTCTTGCATTGCAACAGGGAGCAGGGGCGGATAGAGATGAGGTTCGCTGGGAAATAGAAACTCCTGAGCATAACCTCAGGAGCCCTAGTACCAGAGGCCTTCATCTCTCCCAGTCCCTGGACTCTGCCACCCCCATGTCCTCTCGCGCACATGAGCCCAGGGTCACGGGGATGGCAGAATACTATCCAGCTAGAAGTATGGGGCTCATAGGCCAGTACCTCCCAGGAACGGATGGGCGGGCATCCGGGTATGGGCACCCAAGCACAGTGCAATTTAGTGGGGAACCCCAGGAGAGTAGGCCCATTAAGGGCATCCTGAAAACCTCTCCCCAGTTAGGCCAATGGGGGGGGGGGTACCCATCAAATCCTGGTAGCAAGGAGGGATCTGAAGACTCCTCTGAGCATTACAGGACACAGGAGACCAGGTCCCCACATTCTGCCAGCCATTCCCAGGCTCGCAGAATCCGGGAAAACTTGGAAGATCAAACGGGCAGCCTACAATTTGCAATGTGGGGAGGATCAGGCCCCACAAGAGTTTGTGCAAGAATTAAAGCGTGCTTTTGCGCAGACCACCAGAAGGGTGCGCACGGATAGCAGAGAATTTATCAATACGTTTTTCCATGTCTTACCCAAATACATAATGACCCAGCTCGTGAAAGATTTTCATGAGAAAAGATCTTTAGACTGGGTCATTGAACAGGCTACCCGTATCTATGAGGTGCAGAAACCCATTGAAAATAAAAATAATGCGCAGAAAAACCCCAAAACCAACAGCACCCCTGCCGCTGCCAAGGTGGCAGAGGTAAAGGTCACCCCCGTTTTGGATTTGGAGATGAGGGGGGCCTAAAAACCTACCTGCACGTAATAATGCCAAGCCCAGAAGGTCCTCGGGCCAGTCACAGACAGGGAGCCAAGGAGGTAATCCCACAAATGGGGTCACTCACTCCCCTGATTATGTCAGTCCCCGCTACAAGGGAAACCGACCCATCCTGGGTTATGTGTGGACTCCTCCAGCCCAAGGGGGGGGATCCAGCCAAGCACCTAACCCAGGGAACTTCCCTCCCAACTTCCCACAGGAGGGCAGAAATTCTCCAAATCCTGGGCAGAACTTTTTCCCCAGGTATCCGCCCAACTTCCAGCCCCAAAATCATCCATCCTTCTTTCCCCACTTTCCTGAGCCCAGACAACCTAATCCGGGAGAGGGGAGGCCAAGGGTGGAGGGGTACCAAAATCTTCCCAACCAGGGGTACTACCAGAGAAGGGATAGCTACCCTTCCCGGGATCAGCCCAGGGGAGAAAACAGGACCCCGTATCAGCCTGAGCGGGTTTCCCAGTTAGAGCGCCAGGTTCAGAACATGGCACAGGATTTGGGCCGCATGCTGAGGGCTCAACAGAACCCCCAGATGGGCATGCCGGCACAGAGTGCCTCAAACTCTGGACCTGCTGCTCCAGAACAATGATGGGGGCAGCACCCCGATAGCCCACCGGTTCCCAGGGAGGAGGCACAAGGGGAAGGGGGGTGTAAAGCCTTGGAGGAGGTCAGATATGGCCAAAACAAGAAGAGTCCCCTCGCGCAAGGTCTGGCTGACTTGCATGATTGTGCCAGAGAAAACTGTCTCGAGGACGAAAGTCTAAAAATCAAGGACAACATGGAGGCATACCTTAATTCCCCACACAAAGTCTTTGAAGAAGACAAGTGTGAGGGAATGCCCACTGCCCAATGCCCACTGCCCACTGTCTATGTGGATGGATGCTCTTACCATGTTGACAACAACGGGGAGAAAGAACTGGTGGCCGGCGTAGGGAATGCATGGGTGAAGTAGTTTCCAGAACCCTCCGCTGGATTCAAAATTGGTCCCCGAAGTAGTCAGGTGGCAGAATTGATGGCTGTGCATCAGGCCATCCTCACTGCTGTCCAACATCAGCTCCACAAACTGGTCATAATCACAGATTCGGATTATGTACGGAACGGGTTCGTGGAGCACCTGGTTAACTGGAAAACCAGAGGCATGTTATGTGCTAATAACAAACCCCTGAAACATGGGAAGTTAATCCAAAATATTGATGATCTGGTCACATCGAATGGGATGACCATCTACTGGAAAAAGATCAAGGGTCATTCCAAAGTAGAGGGACCAGACAAAACTGGAAATGACTTAGCTGATCAGCTGGCCAAAACCGGGGCCAACCAAGGGGATCTAATAGAAATAGAGTCCCTGTTGGGGGAAATCCAAGTCACTGCTATCGCTAGGTCCCAGACAAATGCTCACAATGATCTTTCAACTGCACAATGGAGTAGGGAGACCCCTGATGCTGATTTGATTACGGCTCAAAAGGGGGATCCAATAATTGGTAAGTTTTACCAACACATTGAGGACTCTGAGAACTTTCCCCTGACGGATACGGATTACATTGGGAAAGAGGACCTAAGAGTGTTGATGAAATGTCCAAAAAGGTTCCGAATCCAAGACAGTTTGTTGGTAAGGAAATCCCAAGCTGGCCATGATCAGTGGGTGGTCCCTACCTCATTCCGAAGCCTGATGTTAAGTCACACCCATGATGCAGCCACCGCCGGTCATAGGGGGTTTCATACAACACTTGAGATCTTAAGAGAGGTTGCATACTGGCCACACATGGGGCAGGACCTCGACCAATACTTGAAGGGGTGTCTTGTGTGTGCACAGTTCCAGCCATCATCCCTCACACACCGTGCGCCTCTCCAAAAGAGGGGGATGACACTGCCATGGTCAGATTTGCAAATCGACTTTGTAGGCCCTGTAATTCGCTCGTCTAGAGGAAACAAGTACATGTTGACCGTTACATGCTTGTTTACCAAGTGGGTGGAATGTCTCCCGGGCCCAAACTGCAAGGCAGAAACAGCAGCTGCCCTGATGATTAACCACATCTTTTCCCGTTTTGGTCTACCTCAAAGGATTGAGTCAGACAGAGGTAGCCATTTCACCAGCGAAGTAATGACTAAAATGTGGGAGATACTGGGGGTCAAAAGGGAGCTACACATTGCTTACAGGCCAGCTTCTTCTGGGGCAGTAGAGAGATACAACCGAACCATTGTGAGCATATTAAAAAAGTTTGTGGCAGATTCTGGGCCAAGTTGGGATATCCGATTACCTCTGGTCCTAATGGCCATCAGATCTACCCGGTCATCTGCAACCAAAATGTCACCATTAGAATTGATGACGGGGCGCAAGATGGTGCTTCCCCAGCATTTTCTCTACAGGACCCAAGAGCAGACATTGATAAATGCCTCCACAACTCATGAGTATGTGGAGAATTTAAGGAAACACCTTCAGCATGCGTTTGCCTTTGCTCAGCGGAATCTAGAAAGATCAGCTGATAGCATGAAGACCCACTATGACCTGAAGACCACCAGGAAAGTATACGAGGTGTAGGAACGGGTCTATCTATACAATTTCCAAAGGAACCAGGCCAAACAGCAAAAAGTTTTGCCTACATGCAAGGGACCCTTTGAAATTATAGAAAAAATCTCCCCTGTAGCTTACAAGATCCGCATCCCCAAAGGCAGTTCGGCAGAGGGGGAAGACAAGTGGGTACATATAAATCAGTTAAAGTGTTGCCATCCCAGGCACACCCTGCAGCAACTGGAGGAGTCCTCTGCAATACCAGAGGGGGCCGCTCCAGAGTAAGTCAGTTCAAACTCTAAAATATTCCACATAAAAAAAAATAAAGTAACGTAATGCAACTGTTCCCTGTTATATATTGTTTTTAAAATCAGACTGGAAAATGCATTCAGATGTATAAAATGTACATGTTCGCCACACCATTAATAGTGGTGGAAAAATGTCTAGGAATGTGTATTGCCGCTTTTGCTTTATCATCCTAGGAGAGAGGAAACCATGGAGACTGACCAAGGAGGACGACCGGGGACCGGGAGCAGAGACCCGAGGGCCCCGGGGTACCGCCCAATATTCCCATCAGGACCGGCGAGGAGAACCGATCGATCCAACTGGGTGGAGGAAAAGATGCTGAACTGTGCCATCTACAGAATTGGAAGAAGATAATGCGGACATACCAGCACAGGGCTCAAAACATCCTTGGCACCCGACTTCCCCTCGACTCGAATCAAAGCGCAGTCGGGCGGGGGGGTTTGTCAAGGGTTTTGACCCATGTTGAATCCTTAGACTAGGTAGATGTGGGGATGAGCTGTCGCCGCCCATTATTCTATCCCAGAACAAACTAAATCAATAGACTGGGTGGATGTGGGGATGAGCTGTCGCCGCCCACATTCACGCCAGAATCCAGGAGAACTGCGCAGTTGGCACAAGACCACTCCAAAGATACAACCTTCTTGTGGGGGGTTCCACATCACCACTCTACTGTAAGGATGCCATCAAAACAATGTTAAGCAAGGGTCCTATACTATCAAGCAAAAGACCACTCTATTGAAATGCAGTAATTCAAGACAGATCCCAAAAATGAATCCAATACCGGTACTCACCACCATCAGAAAGCCGGCGTTTTAAAACCACCAGACCTTTGTGTAGAACTGAACAGAGGAACCCAAACCAGGCCAAGGAAAGACTTGCTAAGAGGTGGATACAATGTAAAACTATATTCTGAAATGACTTGAAGGAAGTAATTATTTAATGTATATGTAAAAATTGTAAGTTTTGATTTAAACTGGGAACTAAAGTGACATTTAGCTGAATTCTGCCTGACAACAACCCCCGACAGGAGTTGAAACTTGATCAAACTGCATTCCCAGGCCTAGCTGCCTCCTGCTTCCCCACCAAAAGGAGATGACACCTCGCTGATTAGATTAGGGGAGGGACACCTGCAGAGGGCAGAGACACAGAACAATGCACTGTCCTGGGCTCAGGCAAATCTTATATTGGGGGGTCGTAAAATAGCTTCCTCTTGGGAGAAGTGGGAGGAGAAGTGCCTCTGGGAGCCACCTGAGCTGGAGGCGGGGACAGACAGAAGCTTCCCCGATGTGCTTTGGAACCTAAACCACACCCATCTGGGCCAGAGCATAATTTAATAAAAGATGGATAATTCATAGTACGGACTTGTCAGAATTATATAAGTAATATCATTATTCTTGTGATTTTTCTGTGCACGTTTTAAGAGATGTTAGGACCCTGTGGTGTATTCTGGGGGGTTGCTAGCGGAAAATAGGGTCTCACTCCAAATGTCTGCATGTTAAAAATCTGACACTTCATCAATTAATGTCCATACTCCTTGCGGACATTTGTGTATTTTTTGGTAAATGTCCCATATTGGTCAACTAGTCAAAAAGCGAAAAATGTTGCCATTTTTGAATGCAAGCCCCCAGGAAGATCAGAGGCGGACAAGCATGGACCATAAGGAATATATAATGTGTACATGTAATTTCAACAAATTGTGTATCTGGGAAATATGTATTTGAATCAAATATAGATTTGTGGGCAAATTGACCAGGGGAGGATCCTTTGACCCATAAACAGACCTCATCATGATGACAATCCATTTCCTTCCCCCAATCATGGGAGAGGGGAGAATTGGGCCAATGACAAGTAGAGAGGGGCAGGCTCAGTTACGCCACGCACACACCCACTTCCAAAACACATAAAAAGAGACTGCTGGGACAGGTAGAGGGATTCATTTTCCATTTCTGCGGAGTATTTTGACGGCCGACATCCCATCCAGACAGAGGCCAGAACCAGAGACCCATAGACTACAGAACTTTGAACCTAGAAGGCCCACTGCAAGCAAAAGTATTCTCAGCAGGCCTTCAGAATCCAGCAAACCTAATCAAACTATTCAACAGCCGGGCGAGCTGTTTGAATTCTTTGCCAAGAACTTTTGCCAGTACCCAGAAAGCAGTGTTACATCCAGAATCCACTTGATCCGGACCGGAAAGCAGAGCAGTATCCAGAACCAGAGGCCGGTGTATCCAGAGAGGCTAGACCAGCAGAGCAGAGCTGACCCAGACGCTGTGAGCAGAACCGCCCGAAGTCCAATCCAGTTGACCAGATCTGTGACGAGGCCCATTCATTTCAAAATTAGGAGGGAGTATCCGCCAGAACTGTGCAGAACCCAATCTCTTAGTTAAAATAATCTAATCCAAACTATTTTAACCTAAGTAGAACTGCCTCCTAGAATCGTGTCATTCTGTCATCTTTAAAACTGAAAACTGTCATCTGTCATTCTGAGCTTTAAAATTTCAAATCCGAAAAACTACCTTCTCAAAATCGGCCGTATCTCCGGAACCGTTTGTGCTAGGATTTTAACTTTTATCTTAAAGCTAAGATTCTAAGCTTTCCAACGAGCCCAGACCCGACTTCCTACTCCTTATAGTGCCTCCGTAATCGCGCTCGACGCACGCGACTAAATTTGCCGCAATTTGACATTTTGCTCAATTTCAGCCACGTGTAAAATATTTGTCCTTGCTTTGCTTGCTGAAATTCGTGTGCAACCTGACAATCATTCCTAGGGCATTGCTAAAGTGAGCCTGAACTAATATAAACTAGATATCACCCACCCTGAACCTCTAGAGGGAATTAAAAGCATTTTTATCATATTTCTCACTTCATTGTCATCACATTCAAAGCATTTTGGGCCTGTGTTTCAAACTGCTACCTGTTTCTTCTAAGCTTGCTGGGGGGGAACTGAATTTCGTATTGTATTTGATTGCATTCCTGAGAACTGTGTGCTCCTCTTTCCATCTCCTTCCATTTCTTACATTGCATGGGGGGGGGGGTGAATTGCCAGAGAAAAAGTGATTACCTTATCTTTTGCTAAAATCATATCAAGTATTTCTGTACTGCATTTTATTCCTCATTGCTTTTCCCTTGAAACCATAAAAGTATTTTTCTACCTTATCCATCCTATACTAACTCCTCATTGATTGTAAATAAGTGGGCTAGTGCCAGATTACCCATTGTTGATCAACATTATATCCATAAGTGTGATATCAATTATTAATTTATTATAAAAGTGTGATATATATCTTGTTAATTTTTCAAATAAACCTTTTAATTTGCAAAACAAACCTACTTCTTGGCTCAGTGGGGTCAGGGGGATTCTAAGAGGGGGTGTTATACAAGGGTTGTCATCCAGAGTACTGAACTGGACATAAAAATACATCAATAAGGGTTTTCCTCAGCATCCCAGACTAGGCATTGACTTAGCTGTAGTGTTGATTGAATATCGCTTACAATTGCAATGGCAACAATTTAAACAGATTGCTAATCCAAGATTCTACTGAAGATACAGGTGAACCTCCGACAGAAATCTCAGCTAGTACCGAAGAATGAAAATCATAGCTGCAGTAGAAAGGGCTAGAATTCAACAAGGAATGATCTGAGTTGTTGTAGCCAAATTTAGCTATTGGAAGAAGTGTTGCCCAATCATCCTGTACTTGTGATTAAAAACACTGTAGGCACTGTTCGAGGGTCAGGTTGGCCCTTTCAGAGTAGCCAAGGATTGAGACTCAAGGAGCTCCAGCTCTGCTAATGCATATAAACACTCTGCAAAGAAGAACTGGACCGCCCATTGCATTGCTGGAGTAAACCGGCGGCAGCCATGTTGTGAGGAAAAATGGCACCCACAAATCGGGAATGGTGTCTCCAGCTTGTCAAGTGAGTCCTGGCATGGTAAATCATGACAGATTAGCCCCAAAACCTGGCCTAGCCTGGAAGTTCAGAACATTCTAGCAGGGGTCATCGATTCCGGGGAGACATAAAGGTTCTCTTACAGAACCATGGCGAAATCCCATTTGAAGTACATTGTGGAGACACAAATTGCCATAGGGATGCTTGAAGAAATTCTATTTACCCATTGTAGAGAAAGTGAACCAGAAGAAACAGAGAGAGGTAGCTTAGGCTTTGCAGAGCTGATGAACCATCAAGCACTGAAGAGAAAACGGGAGAAGAGCCTACCATCTATATCAATCTAGCCTTCACTCATGAAAAGGACCCAGCCCTCAGTGAGGCTTTTTTACAAGCAATTACTGAAGGATAGGGTGTAGAGATGGGAAACCCTTTCTTCTTCTTAAAGATTGTGCTCTAGATTGCGCATTCCGATCCGACGGGGGGCACTTAGGACAATTCAAAACTCAGGCACACATCAGCCGGAAGTTTTACTGGCCAGGTATCCATGCTGATAAAACCTTTAATCAGACGTGTGAAATATGTCAGAAAACCAGTACTCACATCTCATTGCCTGCCCCTCTGAATCCTTTGCCAATTATAGTAGTCCCTTTTTCAAGAATTGGGATGGACATCATTGGACTTTTAGAAACATCTAGACTGGGCAACAAATATGTCCTAGTACTTATTGGCTATGTGACCAGATACCCAGAGGCATTCCCTATGCGGAACAACACCACTCAGCAAATTCAGCAAACATCTTCCTATGACAAAAAGGTGAGCTTAAGATCATTTTCTGTAGGGCATGTATTGGTCCTCTTGCATACCTCGGAAAGCAAGCTTGTCTCTAAGTGCCTGGTCCATATGAAATACTGAAACTAACAGGACCCTGTACTTATAAGGGAGCACAACCTGACAGGAAACATATGGTCCATCTATGTCATGTAAATCTCTTAAAAGAGTGGAAGGAAATCCCATCTGCCACCAATGCCACAATACTATCCTGCTTGGTGCCAGAAGAGGTAGACAACTTTGAATTTGTTCCTCAGGAGCTGTCTAGTCAACAACAAGAGGATTTAAAAGATTTAATTATCTCATTTCCCGATGTATTCTCAGAGAAACCAGGAAGAGTGAAAGGCACCCATCACTACATCAGAACACCTAAGCTAAAAGTGGTTCATCTGAAACCAAATGGACTCCCGGAAGCCTCCAAACAGATTGATTGAGGAAGTGAATAAAATGTTAAGAGTGAACATTATTGGATCCTCTTCAAGCCCATAGCGTTCCCCTATTGTATTGGTCACCAAACCTGACCAATCCTGGAGGTTTTGCATAGATTTCCACCGAGTTAATGCCAATTCCAACTTCGATGCTTATCCCACGCCACACATCAATGACCTGATTGAAAAAACTCGGAAAGGCCACCTTTCTATCAATCCTAGACTTAACAAAAGCGTACTGGGAGGTCCCAGTGTATGGATCTGATAAGGAAAAGACAGCTTTCTCGACACCCCTAGGACTGTTTCAGTTCAAAGTCCTCCCTTTTGGCTTACACATGGCATATGGGCCAAATATTACAGCTCTATTCGGATTTCTGTGGAGCTTATATTGACAATATCACCATTATGAGAGCTCTCAGAGAAGCTGGCGGAACTGCCAATCCCTCCAAATTCAGACTGATCCAATCAGCCGTGAAATACCTCAGCTTTTTTGTCAGGAATGGTAGTGTGCAACCACAACGCGAGAAAGTGAAAGCTATACTAGCTACCCCTACACCTAAAACTAAAAGAGATCCCAGAGCATTTCTGCGGTTAATCGGTTATTACCGTAGGTTTATTCCAAACATCTCAGACAGGACAGCTAGTCTGACAGATAAACTAAAGAACGCTGAGTGGCAGAAAATTGATTGGACCAACGAGGATGATATATGAGATTTTTCAAAAGATTTCGTACTGCAGACATACGCCCCCCTTACAGGGCTAGGAGCAGTCTTATCACACATTTGCGATGGATTGGAACATCCCATCTTGTTTATGAGTCACAAACTTTTCCCACATGAAAAAAAATATTCTGTGCTTGAATTAGAGGCCCTTGCCATTAAGTGGGCCATTATCACATCTTAGATACTACCTCCTAGGAAGAAAATTCACACTTGTCACTGACCATTCTCTACTAGTTTGGATTAGCCAACGAAACGACTCTAACCCTCTAGTTGTGCAATGGTTCTTAGACCTGCAACCCCACTGTTTCACTGTGGAGCACCAAGGGAACGTGGATTTCCTCTCTCGGTTCCCCTGTGAAACAAATGTGGCTATATCGCATAGGGGACGGGTATGTGAGAAACCTGAAGGTGTCTCACCCATTAGTCCCCAGGGATCTATCATCCAGGTGGCCAAGACACGGCCATCGCTTTTGGATCCAGTTCCTAGGGGTGGACCAGTGCGGGAGGATCACCTGGATGAGGTTTCCTTGGGGAGTGGAAGTGGGACACCGAAGGGTGAAACATAGTATCCCCTTCCCAATAACACCTTTCCCCATTGTACCAAGTAGGATAGCTAGGAATTCAACCCCCCGCTCTCCTTTCTGACACAAACACTTTCTCACGGACAGTTCACCGTGAGCGACAACAGACTAACACCAGAGGCATACACCTGACATGTACCAACACCATGAACAGGCAAGGTCAAGAAATTACGGATTATTAAACACACTTCCCCACATGGATTCAAAGCAGAGCACGAAAGCACACTCTGAGTGAGGCAAAACACATGAGGTAACAGCAATTCCAGGATGGCAGTTTAATACAAGGAGAAAGACGGCGAGACCAGAGAGAGTCAAATGGAGGGAAGTACCCGTGACCTTTAAAGACTTCGTGAGCCTTCGAAAGTAAGAAACCGAAGACCAGGAACTGAGGCTGATCAAACCTGCACAGTGTGCCGGAGGTACTCAAGGCTCTCCTGCAATGATAACCAAGGCGGGAGGAGAGATTGCCACTGTGGTACTGTCCTTGGCTCCTACAACAAAGCAGCGTCAGAAACACACAGCACATGAGCGAGCAGCCGATGTAGACGTGTGCCCGCTGAGCTCCTGGTGCCGCCAAATATCCTGTTAAATCCTGGGGGAATCTGACTCGCAGCACCCCTGCAAAACTACGAAAAGTTGGCGGAAAGACAGCAGAACGCATCGCTGCTACTCCAAAACAAAAACGGAGACCGAAAGCGGAGATAACTGCGGCGGAAGGTGAGAGAGTGTGACGGCCGCCGAACACGATCCAAGATGGCCGACGGCGACTTGGAATAACTCGCCATTCACATCCAGAACGAAGAACAGCAGCCTACGGGAGGTACAAACACCTAACGGGAAGGCCGCGACCCCGCCTCGAGACGTGAGGACACTGGCACTGTGCGGGCGGCCCCGGCGCACTGCCCCCTGACGACTCCATACACAAGACCGCCGGCGTCGTCCCCGTCCCCAGGCGTGCCGTCCAGCCGCGGGCGCTCCGCTCCACTCCGCGTTGAGCGCCTGCCACTCTAGAGCAACAGGAATCCGGCAACGGCGGGAGGGACGGCGAAGCCAGACACGCAAAACGGTGAGGAGAAAGGTGGGCGGGAGGCGGTGGTTGCGACCGGTCCCTTCCCGCTCCCGGCCTTCCCGCCCGCCCGCTCCCAGTAAATCCCCCCCGATCATTGCGGTGAACGGAAATCACCGCTGCAGCCTTAAGACCCTCGCTGGGAGTGCGGCAAAACACAGAGGTAATCCCACACGGCAAGTCTTGGGAAACTATCCAGATACACAGAATCAAGCTGAAGGGGACTAGCATTACTCTGCATACAGGGAGGCGCGGGAAACCCGGAGCGTGGGTGGACGGTCCCGCGGAGGGGAACGGGAGGTAGGGGTCGGAGAGGGGGAGCCGCCCCACCCGCCCACCCCCTCTCAACAACCCAACACTCTGAATGCAAATAGCCCCTTTCCTCGACCAACAGCCCAAGTGTTCAATCCGTGTCTCACGTACAACACTTTTAGGATCAGGAAACCCCTGAAAGTGGAAGAGGGTATGGGTAAAGATAAGGGCAGAAGAGGCACGACACAAAGCAAAATGGAGCAATACGCAGTGCCCACACTGGCCTTGGAGCCGACACAGGCAGCTACTGAAGATGAGGAACCCGAACCCTCTCTCAAAGACATTATGAATGCCATAGCCAATTCCAGAACGGCTATGGAGATTAAAATGGATGGCATCAGCACAGAAGTGTCCCTCCTACGCCATGATTTGCAGAAACTCACGTCTCGCACGGGAGAGGCGGAAACCCGCATATCCAACACGGAAGATGGCCTCCGTAACATGAGTCAACAGATGACCAGAGTAATGCAACGTGTTAAAACTCTAGAGGAACGAGTGGAGGAGGGGGAGGGACGCTCTAGGCGAAATAATATACGAATCCTGGGACTACCTGAGAAAAGTGAAGGCCCCTCCATGGAACTATTCCTGGAACAACTGCTCATGGATCTATATGCCCCAAAGAAATTCTCAAAACTCTTCTCTATTGAACGTGCACATCGAGTCCCAACAGGCAGACCAACGCCTGGGGCCCCACCCCGCACAGTGATCGCCAAAATCCTAAATTACAGGGACCGAGACACGGTACTGCAGATGGCTAGATCCAAAGGTTCCATGACCTATAACGGCGCCAAAATCGTCTTCTTCCCGGACTTCACCAGGGAAGTACAAAGAGCACGCCAATCCTTTGACCAGCTCAAGAAAAAGCTACAAACCCAGAACGTCAAATATGGCCTCCTGTTCCCGGCACAGTTGAAAATTTACCATAATGGCACAACAGTGCACTTTAATGATCCAAAAGATGCATGGAACTGGGCAGAAAACAACCTGGAGGGAGATTGGGGCCCTACAAATAGAAGGGAACGTGAACGAAATAGACCGCGCCCAGACAGACCCCCGAATGCACAGCTACTGCAAGATCAGGATGAACTACCGCCAAGAGGAGCCGACTGAGGCGGGCACGCACAGATTGACACCAACAAACCGCCAACATCTGCAAGGGACTTCAAGTTGAGATGCCCGTTGGCAACGCACCGTCAGACCTCCCCCGCAGAATAAAGAAATGGCGGCCCAAGTGGGGCCCCCCCCTGACAGAGGTGAAAGAACTAGTGTCAAGTAACAGCGAGAGACACACAAACTAGTTATACCAAATGTACTGATTAACTTTTCAGTCCGAGCAGACCCCAGTCAAGCTCGGCCTAATGTTCGGGCGACAGATACTTCTAGTTAGGGTGGAGTATAGGGAGGGGGCAAGGGAGTTTGTTTTCATGACAGAGTTTGTTTGTCTAGTTTACTGTTTTAGAATCAATGCGCGCAATGGGCTGGAACCTGGCTCCCGTGGGGTGGACAGGGGTTACAATCCGAGGACACACACAGCATTACCCGGTATGCCCAACTCCCGACCACCATGACAGAACACGCCATTGTAAGCAAGACCAGGTCCATTAAGATAATGACCTGGAACGTGAACGGGCTGGGCACCAGTATCAAGAGGCGCCTTGTACTACAATATCTGAACCGTCATGCGCCCGATGTGGTTTTCCTAACCGAAACGCACCTGGCGGGTACGAACTGTAACCTCTTTAAGCGAACCAATT
This sequence comes from Ambystoma mexicanum, assembly GCF_040938575.1. NCBI lineage: Eukaryota > Metazoa > Chordata > Amphibia > Caudata > Ambystomatidae > Ambystoma > Ambystoma mexicanum. Next base: position 228,006,212 of record NC_090927.1, on the reverse strand, counting down.
ACCGCATTGCGTTACACTCGGGTTTCTCCATGGGAGCCAGGGGAGTACTGATCCTGGTACACAAGCGACTACCATTGAATCTCCTATCTGTCACACAGGACACGGGAGGTAGATTTGTTTACATAACCGCGACTCTTTGGGAGCGGTCCATATCCATGCTAGCTGTATACGCACCACCAACCTTACTCACCGCACTAATTAACGATATAACGCCTATGTTAGCGGCGGATTCCTCGAACTTGGTAGTAGTGGGGGGAGATTTTAACGAAGTCATGAACCTGGAACTCGACCGTACGCACATCCGTTCTAGAAACCCAGCTGCGCATACTAAATTAGCCACATTTGTCGACGCAATGGGCCTGAAAGATGTGTGGAGACACTTACACCCCGGCACAAGAGAATACTCGTTTCTCTCCGGTGCACACGCCTCACTATCCAGACTTGATTACTTTTTTCTCCCGACTTCCGAATTACATCTAGCAACCGATGCACACCTCCTACCCAGAGGCATATCGGACCATTCACCGCTCGTACTAGAGCTTAATACCCACAGGCCGGTCCCCCCACCCGCATGGAGGTTAAATAATTATTATTTAGGCTTCCCCGACTTGGTGGAGCATATTAAAAATGCGACAGAATCATACTTTGAATTGAACAGAAACCTCCGTGGATAGCCCTGTAACACTGTGGGAGGCATACAAGCCAGTACTGAGGGGGGAACTCATATCCCAGATCGCAGCCCACAAGAGAAAACAGGTAGCAGCGATCCGGGCGGCCGAAGTGCGCGTGCAGGAGGCAGAGGTGGCTCATCTATCCCAGGACCTCCCAGAATCTCATCGCGAGTTACAATTAGCACAAAAACAATTCCAAAACGTAGCCCTGGACAATGCCAGACAGGCACACGCAGCGATGCGTGCCAGAGTATACGAAACCGGGGATAAGGCAGGCAAAATATTGCCATGGCTGGAGAAGCGAGACGAGGGGCTCCGACATGTTAGAGCAATTAGATCACAGGGGAATACACTAACAACAGCGGACCGCGACATAGCGGAAGGGTTCGCAGCCTATTATAAGGAGCTTTATGGAGCACCAACCTCCCCCATTGACACCACGGCCATCTCTGGAATCACCCTTCCCTCCTTGACGCCCGAACAAAGAGCCCTGCTAGAAACCGATATAACAGAGGATGAACTGTCTGCAGCCATAGCGAACCTCCAACCCGGGAACACCCCGGGACCCAACGGCTTTCCCGTTGAGGTGTGGAAGAAAATGGGCACAAGCTTAATCACACCACACTTACTGAAAATGTATGAAACCTCCCGCAGCAGAGGGTCCCTCCCACAGGACCTGAGACAGGACTCTATAGTGGTCATACCTAAGGCGGATAAACCCCCAGACTGCTGCAGCTCGTATAGACCGATTTCCCTCATCAATACTGAAACCAAAATCCTAGCGAAAACATTAGCCAATTGACTCCAGCAAGTCATACCCTCCTTGATCCACCCGGATCAGTGTGGTTTTATGCCGCAAAGATCCACGCGGATGAATATACACCGATTATTCACTGCAATGGAAAATGCGACCACTATCCGAGGCCCTCTGGCCCTGCTGGCAGTAGACTTCGATTCTATTAGATGGGATGCGATCTGGGAAATAATGCATAGAATGGGATTTGGGCCCCAGTTCATGAATTGGGTTAAATTACTGTATAATTCTCCATTAGCTGTCACGAAAGTGAATGGTCAAGTATCAGACCCCTTTGAAATTGGCACAGGGACCAGACAAGGATGCCCTTTGTCGGCCATGATATTTGCAATAGCAATTGAACCGCTCGCAATACTGTTAAGAACTAACGAAACATGGAAGGGATTCCGATGGTCTGAAGCCTGGGAGGACAAAGTGTCCCTATATGCAGACGACCTGTTGGTTTACTAACAGGACCCGGTCAGATCCTGCCCCATAGTGACTGATCTACTCCAGAAATACGGCTCTTTTAGTGGCCTGAGAGTAAACTGGGCCAAATCTACCCTGTTCCCGCTTAGACAAGAGGAAGAATCAATCCCGCCCCAATGTCCCTACCAGGTAGAAAGGGAACAATTCAAATACTTAGGTATATTAATAACGAATAATCTGACTGATTATGTTCCCAGAAATTTGTACCCAGTCATGACAAGATTTGCAGAGGACACCCGTCACTGGTCATCCCTTCCTCTGACATTACTGGGTAGAGCTGCGCTCTTTAAAATGATGACCTTGCCTCGACTCCTGTACATATTACAGAACGCCCCCCTATACATTCCTCCAAAACATTTCCAAGAAAATAGATCAGACACTTCGTAGATTACTATGGAATGACGGCCACCCACGTATAGCTCTCGCCACACTCCAAAGATCCATATGGGAGGGTGGAATAGGACTACCCCGAATGCAAACGTATTATTGGGCCAGTCAATTGATGAAAGTGAATGACCAACTACACGGCGACACCGGCGCACCACATAACAGATCTCTAGAACCCGACACTCCCGAGAAACCCATTATGCTATATCTCTACAAGAAAAGAGACCGCGCGGCCACCCCCAACATGCGAGCACAGATAACACAAATCTGGATAGATGCACACAAATTTGTGGGATGGGGCGACAAACTATCACAGGCGCAACCTCTGTGGAATAACAGGAACCTCCCCAGTGCACACACGCTCCCCAGATGGCCGAACTGGTCTCGGCATGGATCACTCACACTGGGAGACCTCTTGAAAGATAACACCATGGTTCCTTTTGCGGAGTTGGCGCTCCGATTTGGACTTCCCCAAACTGAACACTACCACTATGCCCAACTACAACACGCACTACAGAACATCCTCCCCGAAGTGATCTCTCTACCAGACTTCACCCCCATTGAAAGAAACGTGTTCCCGGAATGAATCACTCATAAAGTGACATCGGTTCTGTACAGTGCCATAAGTTCCTTTGGCACACCAGATCTGCTGTCACTGCGGACCAAATGGGAGTCGGATGTGGGGGCCATACTACCGGAGGAATGGGTCATAGCATTGATGTTCCCTAGGGAGATAGCAATATCATCGAGGCTTAGATTGATCCAGTTAAAGATACTACACAGAGTATACTATCCTAGGGTAGCCCTATATAAATGGGGAAAGATCAATGACCCGAGCTGCCTGCGATGCAAAACAGAAGAGGGCACCTTCTTCCACATCCTGTGGGATTGCACGCACATCCAACCACTTTGGGAGGATTGTTGTGTGGAACTCTCCAGAGTTATGGGGAAAACGATTCCCAGAAACCCTAAGCTATTACTGTTGGGGATAGATGATGAAATTGACTTATCTAGATATGAAAAATTACTTTTGTTCACCACTACTGCACTTTTGAAAAGGAACATTGCTCAGAAATGGGGCTCGGACCAAATACCGAGCTACGAACAATGGAGGACCGATGTGAATATTTGTATCGCAATGGAATACAGAGTATACGCAGCCAGAGGATGCCCGGCTAAAGCCCCGAAAGTGTGGCAGAGATGGGAAGAAGCCCAATGAGGGCTAACACAGGCAAATTGGCCATTGGGACACATCGAAAGGCACCCCCCCCCTGACGCCCATGGTGCCTGCAGGATAATGCAGCTAGGCGCTGCCCCGTGTTCGGACAAAATTGACCCATTTGTTCTTTGTTCTTTCTTGAAACATTATGTGTACACCAATCGGAGACAGACAGTGACCTATACCAGCAATGCGCATGTATTGATTGTTTGTTTGTTTACTTTTTTTTTTTTTCTTCTTTTTCTTTCTTTTTTTCTCTTTTAAAAAACACCAATAAAATATGTTATCAAAAAAAAAAAAACACAGCACATCCAGTGAGTCAGAGAGACTGATACTAAACCAGCTTCTGTTTTGAACCAAGGTTGCAAGCAGCAACTTTGTATAAGAGAACAGTGTGTGAGGCATTGGCGATGAGCAACGCAAGTATTATTGGAACCAAAGAAGTAATTGAACTTTGTGAGAAATGATACAGTGGACAGAGTGGTCCGGCATCACGTGGGTCCTCATTTGAAAGTCTCTGCTAGGTATCCAACTGAATATGAATGTAAGGAAAAGGAATATTGAGATCGAGGTGATTATGCAACGGGTCAAGCCAAACCATGTGCCCATTCGAAAGTCTTTGATAGTTTAATGTACATCACAATTGAGTGAAAGAAAGGGATCTGAGCCTGGCTGAGGAGGAGCCGTTTAATGTACATTACAATTGGTCTGAGCCTGGCTGAGGGAGACTAATTGAGTGAAAGAAAGGGATCTGAACCTGGCTGAGGGGATCCGGGGTAAACTGCGAGTTTCTAAAGAAAGAATATTTTGAACTTCTGTTTTGAAGGGGATCTGACCCCAGGTGAGGGGGATCCAGGGAAAATAACGTTTACGTGTTGTTCTGTGTACACCAGGCCTTCTGAGTCAAGAGACTTGCAAGAAGCAAAGATACTTTGACACAGGAGGTTATGAACTGTGAAAAAGGAACTGCATCCTTGTGCCGCAGAAGCCAGAGTGTGGGCTTGGCTCGAGTGAACCTCCTTACCCATGCTGAAAATGTGGGGAAGGGAGGCCAACGGCCGAATCATCATGACTTATCATTTTGTGGGTATAATGTCCTTTCATCACCTGTCATTTCTACGACTGCATTTTAAACATGTTCGAAATTACGAAAAAGGTAATGACATTTTTGCTTGGGGGTGGGACAGGGCAGATAATGGGGTGTGGGGTTTGTGAATAGTAGAGAATAGGTAGCAGAGGTGAGGTTGGAACTTTCCATAATTTTAAACACGTTTAAAAGGCATTCGTAATAATGTCAGATGATGAAAGAACATAGAACACATTTTCTGAACACTTTTTTCTTTTTCATGAACTTGACCCCACATTATCTGTAAATTAGTAGTAAGGATTGGCAATCGTTTTTTTTTTTTAGTATAGGCTCTTTTTAATTTGTCATGACTCCACTAGTACTGCATTATTAATATTTGATGGTCGTAGCTTGCTCCCATCTGCAGATTGAGGTTTAGATCGTGTTTATCTCACCCTTGTGAAAGTTCAGTAAACCCCCTTGAACTGTGGCCACTTGTGTCTGTCTTACTGTTGATACCAGGCCTTTCTTACACTGCCCGTATGGTAATGCTGTGGTTGTGATGTGGTGCATGTTGGCTTTGTCTGGTGATAGTTCATTGTGGATGTGCAAGTCTCACCTTCTGAACCAATGGTACTCGGGTGTCCTGATCCTTGTGGACTCTGCTATCATGCTGTCTTTCTCTTTCTGCTGTTTGCTGTTCTTTTTAACCATTATGCAAATGCTGGCTAAGTAGGGATGATCCCTACCAGACGCCACCATGCCCACCAAGAGTGCACAAACTAGGACAGCAGGGGCACCTGTGGGAACGCTTCAAAAATAAGAGAGAAAAGACAGTGGCATAAAAAACCCTCTATGATGGTACTCTACTAGAGCAGCAGGCAGGATCCGAAGAACGCTGGAGGTAAACGGCATGGAGAAAAGGAAGCAAAGAAGAGCAGGGATAATTTAGGGCGAAAGGGCTTGAATGAAGAAAGACAAAGAAGCAGAGGGATCAAGAACCAAGGAGGCAGACAATGGGAAAGACGCAAAGGTAAGTGTCTCACCTCAGAAGCGGAGGGTTTGGTATGCGTCAGCTGGCCCTGAAGCTTATGTGCATATGCGGTGTCCCCGTGATCTGCAGACACTAACAGGCAAACACTAGACTGCTAGGCGGCGCAGTAGGAGAATGTGGTTGCAACATCCATTGGACTTCCAGCATTGCCATAAGGACCTCTGGGAAGTGGACAGGGTGACAGTGTGTCCCCCATTGGGGAGAATACCAGTGCCTCCAAGCACAAGGGGTGTGAAAGCCCCTGATTAAACAAGGGACACAGAAGTGGAGAGTAGGGTTTCATGTTCTTACCCAAGGGGAATAACCCTTCCAGTCAACCAGGTATTGGAGCTTACCACGATAGCGTGGGAGTTGCAGATCCAGGAAACCTTGTATTCCAAAACACTGTCCTTCATTATCATTGTTGGAGGCAGTTTGATGCAACCACTGCAGCGATTGATAAAACAAGGCTTCAATAAAGAGGCATGAAAGACGGGGTGTGTGCAGTGTCGGCAACAGGATTAATCTGCAACAGAATCACAAAAGGGCTGAGGTAGCACCGAGATAGCTTGGATGGACACAGATGCTTTGGCAGGTATCTGGTGGACAGCAATACTTTATCACCCATATTCCAATCTGGCACATCAGTTCTTTTATGGCCAACGAAGTTCTTGGTCTTGAGACCTGCAGCACGTAGATTGTGCTTCTTAGAGATGTCATTAAAGAAAACAGCCACACAGGACATGTGGCTAATGTGGAGAACAGAGATTGGCAACATACGAGTATGGAACACAAAGGTACAAACAAAGGGACTCTTCTTTGTGGCGGTATGCACTGTGTTGAGTTATGCAAATTCTGCTGTTGGAAGTAAGTTTATCCAATCATCGTGTGTCGATGACGTAAAACATCTTAAGTAGTGTTCCATAGTTTGGTTTAGGTGTTCTGTCTGGTCATTCATCTGCGGACGGTACCCCAACGACAAGGAAGAGGCAATCTTCAGGTGTGTACAAAGGGAAGACCAGAACTTAGAAGTATATTGCGGACCCCTGTCCGAGATAATCGGGAGTCCATGCAACTTAAAGATATCGTTGAAGAATATTCTGGCCATTTCAGGGGCTGTAGGTATGGAGGGCAACAGAGAGGGATTGGCTAACTTTGTGAAAGAATCAGTAGTCACCATGAAGGCAGGGAAAGCCCTCAGGCCAGGGTTATCCAGCTGTAGGTCTTGAGGGACACATGTCAGATTTGAGGATAGACCTCATTAATATTCATGAGATAGATTTGCATACCATGATGCTAAATGTATGCAAATGTTTTCTCATGAATATTAATGTAGGGTATTCTGAAAGCCTGCTAGCATTCCGGCACTCGAGGCCTGGAATTGGACAACCCTGCCTTCGACGGTGGTAAGTCAAGTAAAGAATCTATAGAGATGGTAGGCCATAGAGGAGAAGGCACTGGAGGTTGAAAAAGCAGGTGATGCAGGAGAAGAAGTAGTCCTTCAAATTTGAGCCAGCAATGCTCCAAAATGTGCAGCGGACCAGCTCATATGTGGGAATGATTCCCCGCTGTCCTGCGAGTTTGCTGTCATGACACCATGCGAGAATGCATGTTTGTAAGTCGACGGTAGGAACTACCAATAGAGTGCCCTTAAAACACAATCAATCTCTGTAATGGAAACCGTCTCACTCGTATTGATTTGTGTATTCTGGAAAGTGGTTTTGCATGGCTGTATTTACCTCCTCGAAGAAAGACGAAGTCGTATAGATAAATGTTGTACCCCCTCAGAATCATCTGGGCCGGCATATTGTCCTTACATGGGCATTCGTGGTATCAGGAGAGAGCATTGGCCAAGTTATTACAACTACCAGGAAGATATATGAGCACAAAGACATATTGTGGGAAGAAATAGGCCCAGCTGTTTCTGCAATCTTGTTGTTGGAGAATGGAGAGAGGTTCATATGATCTGTCTGTATTTTGAAGGCATGTTTAGCTCCGAGCAGTAGATGGCGCCATTCCATGCATGCTTGTTTTATCGTTAAGCGTTCCTTCTTGAGCAAGGAATAGTTGCTCTCACTGTCGGTGAGTATCCTTGACAGGTAAGCAATAGGGTATTTAAATCCCTCCATATCCTCTTTGTAAAGGACAGAGCCAATCGCACAATCGGAGGCATCGGTTTGCACTGTGAATGGTCACCCTTGGTCTGTTTGGAGGAATATGTGGTTTGAACAGAATGCTGCTTTAATGTTTGAAAGGCATTCGGTGCTTGTGTGGCCCAATGGGACGTAATGCTTTTTTTTAGCTGAGCAGTCAGAGGCAATGTTATATGCTAAAAACAAGGTATGAATTTCTGGTAAAAGTTGGCTAAATCTAGGAAGTGCTGTAAATCCTTAGCGCTTCTTAGTGGAGGGCAGTCAGTGATTGCCCTTACCTTTTGGGTATCCATGCTTACTCACTTGTCAGAGAGAATGTACCCCAAATAAGAGATTTCGGATACGTCAAATTGAAATTGTTTCTTGCTTGACAGGTTGACCATCAACCGATGAAGAACTTCTTTTACATGTTGCATGTGGCTGTCAGGAGTCCATGAATATACAAAGCTATCCTCCAGGCATATAATATCAGAATGCAAAAGGAAATCAACAAACACATGATCCATATGCCGTTGGAAAACTGCAGGGGCGTTGACTAGGCCATATTGCATCACTTGATATTCAAAATGGCTGAAGGGCCATGAAAGGCCATCTTCCACTCGCCCCCTTTTCTGTATCCTTATAAGATGATATGCACACCGGAGGTGCAACTTAGAGAATGAGCTGACACGCTGTACTGCTTCAAGGATATCAGTAATCAAGGGCATAGGCCTGTCGTTCTTGTGGACAAAAAAGAGTGAATCCCCAGCTCATGATCGTGATCCTGTAACCAGCCCTTTATGTAAGTTAGCGGTGATCTATTTCTTTTTGCCGGCCTTCTCTGGTAAATATAATGTGTAAATCTTGCTAAAAGGGATGCTGGCACAGGGAACAAGATCTATGGAGCAATCATCAGATTGATGAGGAGGAAGTTCTCTCATTCCTTTATCCTCAAAGAATTTCAGGAATCCGTGATATTTAGAAGATACAAGACTTAGGTGTGAAGGCCACTGAAGTCTTGTTTAGTTTTTGAGATATAGCCGCTGGGCCCGCTAGGTTAGATTCATCAGGTTAGCATGCCTGAGAGACTCAAAAACAAGGTGTTGGTGGTCCAATTGAACTTAGCGTTCTTCTTACGTAACCACGTAACCACTGAATTCTGAGCAACTCTGGAAAGTGAACTACCCTAATTAACTCAAAGCATATCATCTCTGAATGACTGCGATTCTCACAGTCAAAACCTGGGTTCTTTCTGTGGCTATCCTGAGGTTAAACAATGTCTGTCAATGGGGGACGTCCTCACTTTGTAAATCATGCAACTTAGCCCAAGAATGGTCCACAAACATTTCAGCCACCCCGCTATCAAGTAGTGCTATGGTCTCAATGTGAGTACCCGTAGAAATAAAAATCAGAACCCATAGGACCAGCAATGGACATCAGGTTGTCGAGGAGTGAGCAATGGTAACAGAAAGGGACATGAATAGGGTCCCCAGCATTAAGTTCCATCTAAGGCAGGTATCTGGCATTTCTCGCTTCAGTGTGGTACGATGGGGCAGTTTTAGAGCAAGTGGCACTTGGCTCCACAATATAGACAAAGACCTTGGTCTTTCCTCTTGCGCCTTTCTTCCTCTGTCAGTGGGCCCCCAGCAGCCCGAACCTGTAGCTAGCGAAGCACAAGGTTCTCAATCTTGAGGGTCTGGACCTAAGTTGTGAGATTTTGAATGGCATTCACAAGATCTTGATTACCCGCTGAATAAATAAGTCAGGATGATCCTTACCTGAAACTACTGTGCCCGCCCTGAGCGCACATAGAGTGACAGTGGGAGCACCTGGGGGATCACTTCGAAAATAAGAGGGAAAAGCCAGTGGCAAAAGAAAACTCTAGGATGGTACACAGATAGACCAATACATCTCTCTCCACTCATTAAACACTGCTCTGACAGACTACAGACAACACGCAAACAATGTACATTAATTAGCAGCCAGTAGCGCAAATTAACTATTGCTCCAGACAACTCACACAATATATAGACCTTACACAACACAGAGAGCACTCTCCTTTCAGAGCTGTAGACATCAACATGGCAAGAAAGCAACCCTGTCCTGCTCTGCATGCTCCTGTTAGTCACCCATCCCAACTCTTGCAGACCATAAAGCCCCATAAATCATCGAAATGGCAGAAGGTATGCAACACAAGACTCAATGACATAGCATGACAGGTATATCAATGAGTTTCACTCACTGTCCTGTGGGGCAGTACCCGGGATGCCCCAAGCAACTTCGGTGATTGGTAGCAACAAGGGAGGAAATTAATGTTGGTTCTGCTGTAGTCAGTTGGTTATACTAGAATATATACTGCACTGACTGGGTGATGAGATTGTAGATTTACGTTTAAAATCAAGTTATATGGTACTGAGGGAGGGCCAGTGCAACAATAGCGCAATTCTAGGTGATGGGCTCAGAGCACAGGGGACAACATTTTGGCCATAATATCATTAAATCTGCCCTATTGTAAGGGATTTTCTTTTTAATAGTGTGAATTTAACTGAAAACGTTGGAGTCCTTAAAATGTTATTAAGTCACGCTGAGATTATATTAATTTTCCATGAGCATACAATTTGGTTAAGCAGTGAAACCACGATTTTACCACTATGTACTTCATGCAGTTTTTGTTTTCAAGGACTGCAATAATCTCTACTTGGGAAATTAACAAATCACATAGTAAAGCAACCTTACAATATGTGCATTGTTTTAGAAACATGTCAAGCCAAAAGAGCATTACTCCAGATTTAATTTCCACACCATGAGTAGAAAACTACATTTCCCAGAATACAAAATAATGCAAGTCAAAAAATCTCACACAGTTGTACACTCATCACTTTATGACCAACATACCAAAATTATTTGTGTATTAAGTATGCTGGGTATTGTGTTTGCCACAAACTACCAACTTGCTACTATACATGATGTTTAAACTTTTGACTATCCACGTAAAATCAACCCCGTCTTTTTCATGTCAAGTTAAAATAAATAATTAATATTAATTCATCTTTAAAAGAGAGATTAATTGTGTTACATATTTTAATTATCTTGAAGCAGACAAAGATTTGTTAAATAAGGGCAGCTCTGAGGTGTCTTTCCAGTTGGAAATGTCCAATTGCAGTTCCAATCAAGTAAGCATTCACGTATAAGAAAGACATTGTTGATAAAATAAATGTGGTAAGCAGAATAATTTTAGTAGTATATGTTAATACATAATTATTAGGTACTAGTAAAAGAAAGTGCCTGTTAAGGTGTTGGGATGCTGTTTATCATATGCATTTTCTGCATTTTGTCCTGCTCATGACAGCTCTGGAGGTGAGCATGCCCCTTCACAAAAGGCCAGAATTTCAGGGGAACTGTGTGGCTGCAGACATTACCTTCTGCCACACATCCTTTGCCCACACTTGCACCCTGCAGCCATAACTGCTGCCGATACGCATGCTATTACCGGAAACAAAGACAAGTGTGAGGAATTCAGCCATCAGCATGGGGAATGTGCGCTCGACTGGGCTTCTTTGTAATGTTGTAATGAAATTAAATGTTGTGAGATCAACCTCCGGAAAATGTGTGGGGCTAATCCACACACATTTTACTATGCTCGCTGCACAACAAACACATAATCAAGTGTACTCTGGGTGGACACAGCCTACAGGCACAGTCCTCCTGTCATGTTCAGCTGGAATGTGACAGCCACAGGTACATCAAAGTATCTCAGGAAGGGGGAAGGCAACACCTTCCTCCTGCCATCGTCAGCCTATTTAAAATATCAAAGGCTTCATGGATCTGCACTGTTCATTGTCAGTTCTGTGTGGTGGCAGTGCATACTGATGAGAGTTAATTGAAGCAGGCCTGCGAAGAAGCCTAGTCAAAGAAGCCTAGTCAAAGAACTAGTCAACGAACTACCAAAGGGCAGGAAACGCAACACCTTTGTTTATATGCATCTGTCAACTGAAGTCAGCTCCCACCTCTTCGTATGAAGGGTAGTGAATGTCATGTCTGGCACAACTGTTTACAGTAGGCAACCCCTGCAGGGGGACCCCGTTTCAGAGGGAAGAAGTATGTGATTTTATAGAGACAGAAAGTACTCTGCTTATGACCTCATGCATGACAGAGGATTGATAGTGGGGACCCAGGATTGGTTCATTAAGGTAGGCCTAGCCTGAACCAATCACTGCGGCCCATTTGGCTTTAAAAGAGGGATGATCCCCTCACTTAGCAGAACATCCAATGACTTTGAAAGGAGTAAGAAGGACTCATTTGGAACCTGGCTGAAGGTACAGTCTGCCTTACAGCTTCCACCAGTGAAGGAAGGCCAGGATTTCCAAGAGGGAAGCAAGATCCCACCCCTAAACGCCTCCCAGGGAACAGAGGGTGATACTGACCACAGAAGACCCATCCAGCTGCTCCAGAACCGGTACCCAGCCAGCACACAGCGTGCCCTGCTAGGTTCTGCCAGCAAGCTTCCTAGGTGGGAAGTGCCTGAGAGCCTCTGACCAAAGGACAAGGCTGTTGCCTGAAAACACTCTGCTCAGCTTTGGGCCATCCACCTTAAAGGACGACACGAGCGAAGCGAAGAAGCTAGTAGGAGTTCCACAACAAGCATCAATCAGCATCCATCTTTAAGGACATTTTCGAGGCAGTCCATTACCGCCACTGGCACTGGACTTCCCACCTCAGAACTGGAGGTAAATCCTTCAAATGTTGCTGTTAGTCCCCATTATGAACTCCATTAGGGTTTAGAGGATTTGCTACTAGTGGGAATTCCTCTGGCGATGAATCCTCTAATTATCAGGAGGAAAAGCCTTTAGCCGAGGACTGCTGGAGGGTTTTCCATGTTTAGAACATGGCAGGGCAGTCAAATAGGGCAAACAATACGTTACTGCCTTTTTTTAACCACACAGCCTTCTCACAATGCGGCCCAATGCGTTACTGCATTTTGTAAGTACATAGTGGAACCATTTCACTGCCTCTGCAATGAGACTCTTTGTCCATGAGCTCAGCATAAATCAAATTGTATTCTGTCATTATATACAATGTCATCAAATGCAAGAAGCATTTCTGTAACTGGCTGGTACACTGCATAGCTGCCAGCGCGTAAATGTGGGAGTTTCATGGCTGGTGCACAGTGAAAATTCTAGATTCCCACCTCCTCCAATGGTGCCAATATATCAATGATTGTCATGATCCTGTCATCTTTCCAGCAGGGGGAGCAACAGAACTCAAGTGTCCTGACACCAATCCTCAAACCTCCATTATACATTCTGAAATCAAATCCATTCCTGGGTCCAGTTCCGGGACTTCCAGTGCCAGATGGTGCATTGTGCTCCTTTCCTTTTTGGCATCTTAAAGCATCGACATATGCAAGGGCTTCGCTTGATTCTTGTTTCATTTCTTCATGATCCTGAACGGCTCGTGACTCCTGGTACTTCTCAACTCCCATTCCAGTTCAATTATAAAAACCAAACATCAGTTGATTATCCATTTCACCATTTGCAGCCTTGCCTCAAACCATGCAAAAAGCATGGTCAGGATTTGGAGTCCTAGGGGCATGCAGCTGGGTCTACGGCCAATTGTTTTCACGTGAGCAGAATGCATTTAAAAGCTCTTTCTCTTCAGTATTTCAGCATCTGCAGTTGACCTTTGTCACTCTGAACCAGATGTTGACCTTGTTTGTTTTTTCTTGTTCTTTTTGGTTTACTGATTAGAAGAGCAATCTGCACTCATTTCCATCCCGATTTTAAACCCCCTGTTTTACAGTCTGGCTTGCAAACTGCTGTTTCTAGCTTGAAGTCTGGCTTGCAGGCTCCTGTGTCTAGCTTGAAGTCTGGCTCGCAAGCTCCTGTTTCTAGCGTGAAGTCTGGCTTTCAAGCTCCAGTTTCTAGATTGAAGTCGGGCCTGCCAGCTCCTGATTCCAGCTTGAAGGCTGGCTTGGAAGCTCCTGTGTCTAGCTTGAAGTCTGGCATGCAAGCTACTGTGCCTAGCTTGAAGTCTGGCATGCAAGCTCCTGTGCCTAGCTTGAAGTCTGGCATGCCAGCACGTGATTCCAGTTTGAAGTCTGGCATGCCAGCTCCTGTGTCTAGCTTGAAGTCTGGTTTATCACTGTGTACCAACCACGCAACAAGATGAAGCCTAGCAAGGGTGAGAAGTCCAAGCATTAGGAAAACCATGGGCTCCTTCTCAGGTCTGAAGTGAGTCAATACACTAGGGTAACACCTATTTGCTCCATACACCATTCCACCATAGCAGCTCAACTGGTAATACATGAATGTCCTCAATTCTTAGCAGCGGTGCAGATGCCAGAGAATGTGGTCCCCTAAAGTTGTCACTTTGATACAGTTTGACTGAAATTTGTAAGAGCCTGCAGAAACACAGAACTGCGATTGGCGTTGAATGGTCGACAAAAACATTATTGCTGTAGGTTTTACAGCACAGATTTGTCGAGTCAGGTACAATAAAAACTGGTGATTGATTTAATAATTGCTTAGATGGTTTTCCTACACCCAGATCTTGATGTAAACGGACCTAGATGTGCCTTTCTTATGCAGTCTGTGACCACTCTGGTGCCGTCATCTTAGCTATGAATTACTTGACTCTCCATCACTGTGCCTACTCTTTCTCCGACATGCAAAAGAGTCAGCGGCAACCTGAGCAGCCTGCCCCCCAGTGCCGATGATGTGTGGGATGATATCGGCTGCAAACAGACCTCTGCGTTCCGAGAAAGTCTGCGTAGGCAATAAAGTCTCTATTAGATAAAAATTGCTGACTCTTGTTCCAAAATGCCACATAATCTGCTTTATGTGGTTTGTGTTGACTGATTTGTATGTAGTTAAAAGAAGACATTTAGATGAAAGTGTTATATAGCAATACATTGGTACTTTTCCATGCCTATTCATATTTAAAAATGTGATTAAATCACTCAGATAGTATTTTGAATTTACTTGAAGTGATTCCTAGGAGGTTGTTTGCTTCTGAGAACAAATATTTGCAACCTAATGTGTTTCCTACTTCATGAAGAATCTGTGTCTTCTACTTCCAAAATGCATTCAATTTTTAGACAAGACATTTCTCTAACTTGTTTGGTTGAAATGAAGCATTCCAGAGCAAGACAAGACTACAAAGTGGGGTTCACAATAAACAAAAAACAAAAACAGAAACTGAATCAACTGACCTGAAACCCTCATAACATTTTGATAACTCACCACAACAAATGATCTTCATTCATTCCTGGACACCGCTGAAGATGAAGCATGTAATCTCTTCCAGACCACACGTGCTGGGCTTGCAAGAAAATGTTGGCGACACTCTTCGTATAATCTGGTCCTGTTTCAAACCTCTGACCTTCAGGGACGATGTCATGAAACAAATGTGCTCGATACTGAACTTCTCCATCTTACTTCCCCTGAACTGTGTGTCCTCGGTCTGGTTTCTTGGTCCTTAAAGAGTAAGTTCTTCAATATCCATTAGATGGCTACACAAAGCATTAGTGATGGCCAAAAATCACACACGTTTGGAGGTAGCCATGTCGTTTTTAGCGGCTTGGCTACCCCCAAACTCGAGTCCGGGTCCCGCAAAAGGGGATTTACCTGGCCATTGGAGGGCCCGGTAATTCCCTTTTGCGAACCCGGACCCGGTACGTCCCCATTCCCATTTGATCCCCCATAATGCTCAATGGGAATGGGGAGGAGTATGCTAACAATGGGCCTGTTAATGACGGGCCCGTTGTTAGCATCCTGCACTGCTAGCGGGTTCCGCTCTGCACGCCTGGTCAGGCCAGGCATGCAGAGCGGGACCCGCTGCAGGACTCGTAATGTGGCAGCCCTTAACAGATAATTATATGTGAGACTATGATGCCTCTCATTATGATATTTTCATTACCTGCGTATATTGATCCCACTTGCAATCTATTTGTCCCTATTGTTTTTCTTTGATGTTTTGAGATGATGCAATATGGGGGATATGATAACTGGTTTATTGTTACATTAGTTCCCCCTGTTAATATCTTTATTCAGAATACCTATGAAATATTTGGGGAAAACACACAATCTGACAATTGGTCATAATCTACAAAACAATGTAAGCACTCAACACCATCAGGGAAATGCACTATGCTGCAAAACCTTAGTAGACATGGAGAGTTCTTTCATTGAAACAGATTGGCTACGCTAATTAGTCAAATCCAAATATTTGTTTTTCGATCATAACATCATAAATTCTGCTATTTCCAACCACAAATTTAGATTTTTTTGAAATTCTCTGCAAATAATTGTTTTAAATAAAAAGTTGAAAAGAGATATGCCACCTTCATATTTCTCACTTGTTAATCTGGATATTCAATGTTGGCATCTCCTATCGTGATGTCGCAGTCATAAACCAAGAGTCTTGGGGCAAAGAGGTGTACCCCTTGTGATAATGACTTCTTTGGTCCAAATACGAACATAATCTACATTTTGATAAGGTATTATATTGTTCTATTGTTAACTGTGCCGCCTACACACCTACAAATGCATTCTCTGGGGAAGAGAGGAAGGTTATTCCTAGCGCCAAAGTACACTCATGCCTGAATTTCTCCTTAACACAGGGTTATTTAAATAAATCCAAGAAATAGGGGGTCATTACGACCCTGCCGGTCCGGTAACAATGGTATAGGTAAGCTTGCCGGTACCGTTGTTTCCAGACTCGAAAATTACGAGTGTGTGAGCGGGTGCCTGTCTGCCCCGCCAGGTCTGACCTGGCAGGCGGACCGGCACCCGCGAGCAGACCATGTCAGATGCACCAGCACCGTTCACGAATGGTGCCGGTGCATCCGACCTCCCCATTCCCATTCAGTCCAATGGGACTCAAATGGGAATGGGGACTAATATTCTCTGGTGCCTGGGAATGGGCAATTACCGGGTGTGCTGGGGCTTTAATGCCCCGGTAATTGCCCATTCCCGGGCGCCAGAACAAAAATGACTACAGTGGCAGCCGTGGCGGTTTTACCAGCACAGCTGCCGCCAAAGTCATAATGAGGCCATAGTCTTAGCAGCCCTTCGTAAGGTGAGGCTGACCTTACAGACAGAGAATGGGACAATTCTCCATTGTGGACGTTATCAGTTGAGCAGTTACTCAAAAGAATTTCTCAACAGAATTTACAGTAGTTTCATTGCACCATCCCTCCCATACAGTTGCCATAAGTGTCTCCTGAATTAGATTCAAATAGTGGCCAATCAGTCATTCCAGATATCAATTGGTCAAACAAATACTCAAAAGGCTTTCCTTAGATCAGGCTTCACGAGGTAAATCCAACATTGTTTAACATAAGTTGGTGAAAGTCTGTCTTCTATTCTTATTACATATATCAGGGTCACCATGCACAATTCCAGCACCACCCCTCACAGTGAATCAAGTCCATTGATTACAACGTCCCACATGGGGCATCATTTGTGGAAAGAGAACCACATTTTCAAGATAAGCCCTTTGGAGGAGGTTTACTGAGAACACTCCATAATCAGAATTGAAATGTAGTTGGCCATTGCTTAATGTCTGGCCCTACATACTATCCACTGAACATGAGATTGTCAAGAGAGAGGTTTGGCATCATACCAAATTATCTGTACTCTCCAGCCCACTTAGATTTGCCCCTCCATTGCTAGTGTGCATTGCAGAGGTGGTGCCCTAAACATCACCCCCTTTGTTTTGTCTGTATTTACTGTGCGTGATTTTCACGACAGTACTTGTATAAAGCCATAAACTTGCACAGAAGGTCTGAAGGACGTTTGGCCCATCAGGATGACATCATTGACATACATCCACACACCTCCAACTGGTTTAAAAGTTGGAAAGCCAACACACAGCCCTGTCAATTTACCTTTGATATTCTATTTGAAGGGAAATTAGGAGCATCCAACACTGTTTTGATTTAGTTGCTCTTCTATATAGCATGCATCAGATCTAAAAGACTAAGGGCCCGATTCATGGAATGGGTCTCAGAAATGGTGCAAGGTCTGCACGCCGGTAAGGACCATGCATGAGCCATGGTGCAGAAAAAATATTGCGTGCAACGCGTATTCATGGACTTAAAGGCACATTACTACCCATCACACAAGTAAAACAAGCTGATCGAGGAACACCCACAACACGCCCTGAAGCACACCAAAAAGCAAGCAAAAGGCCTAACATGGCACAAGCCCCCGCACCACCACTGCCCCACCATCCATTACCCCTGTGAGAAGGCGTGCCTCACCTCACAAGCCAAGGCTGCACCCATGCAAAATCACGTGTCTCGCCTCTCAAGCCATGGCTGCACCCCAACGAAATTGCGCGCCTCACCTCGCAAGCCAAGGCTGCACCCCAGCGAAATCGTGCCTCTCAACTCGCAAGCCCAGACGGAACCCAAGCAAAAACGTGCGCCTCACCTCGGAAGCCCTCGCTGCGCCCCTGCAATATTTGCATCTCACCTCGCAAGCCCAGGCTGCACCGCTGCAAAATCGTGCGTCCCACTTCACAAACCCAGTCTGCACCCCAGCAAAATCGTGTGCCTCACCTCGCAAGCCCAGGCTGCACCCCTGAGAAATCGTGTGCCTCACCTCGCAAGCACAGGATGCTCCCCTGTGCAATCGCGTGCCCTCCCTCGCAAGGCCAGGCCGCACCACAATGATAAGGCGGGCCCACCTCGTAAGTGGAGGCTACACCCCTCACCAAAACATGAGTCCCCCATACACCCGAAATAACCATTCTGGCGGCAAGCCCTCCTACTCCACATCAACCCCTCTAGCCCAGACACCACCCCTATCCCCCTTACCTGTGACACCACCCCAGGAACCCCCTGAACACAGGATACCCCCAGGCAGCCCCCTCCACACTGGACCCGAGGCAGCCCACTGTAGACTGGACACCACCCGCATCCCCCTCACCTGTGACCCCCCAGGCAGCCCACTCCAGACTGGACACCCCCCACACGCCCAGGGCAGCCCACTACAGACTGGATACCCTCTCAGCCAGCCCCCTCTAGACTGTACATAACCCCCAGGCAGCCCACTTCAGCCAGGACCCCCCAGGCAGCCCCCTCCAGAGTGAACACCCCCCAGACAGCCCACTCCAGAATGGATACCCCCATGCAGCCCCTCCAGACTGGACACCACCCCCAGGCAACCCCCTCCAGACTGGATCCCCCCAGGCAGCCGACTCTAGACTGGATACCCCCCCAGGCAGCCCACTCCAGGCTGGACCGCCCCCCAGGCAGCCTAACCCAGACTTAAAACCCCCCAGGCAGCCCACTCCAGACTGTACAACCCGTAGGCAGTCCCCTCCAGACTGGACCCCCCCCAGGCAGCCCACTGACAGTCTCCCACAATACCAGTGAAATCCTTGTCTGCAGCTCACCTGAACCTCTGAGGCCTGCGAGCACCATGAAGTGTAACACCAAAATGTCCACCACAAACACGATCAACATACAGCACCTAAGATCAATCCTGGACTGGAGCATCTGCTGACACGCCCCTCAAAAGACCTTAACCAGCCCACCCCATACACATGAGACAAGCAAACGCAATGGCAAGAGGCATGTACATGTTGGCCATGGCACATTGCCAAGGCATCAAAGCACACTAACTGCATGTGTGCCCACAATAGAATTAAACCTATGAATACATATGAAATATGCACAAACAATGGCTAGGTGCATCACCGCCTGAGCATCAGTGACCTGGGTTGAAGGGGTGGCAAATTACCCGACAGGGAACAACAACATCACAGGGCCATGCATGGGTGATGGTAGGGCAGTCAGAGAGTACTTGAGCCTCAGAGAACGGAGAATCGTGCTGCCACTCAGAAAGAGCAAACATGGCTCACTACTGCATTCCAGTGTCGGAGGTGGAGCAACACATGCAAGAAGCCAGTGTGTGACTGCACATGCTGGTGGCCGTGTCTGTTGCCATTAACGGGACCATGGAACACCTCTACACTGAGCCCACCTCCCTCCACCCCAACCACACTGGTGGAAAACACACAGTGATGCTGCACAGCTAAAAGCAAATAAAAACATGCAGTGCAGACCCAGCCATCTGATGGACCCACCCCCACAGGCCAGGCACATGTGCATCCTTCCAGCCATAACCATCACAGCAACAACAGCACACATGCATGCCACAAGACACATGACATGCAATGGATGGAGAGATGCACTTGCAGAAAAGTGAACTATCAAAGTTGCCGACACACAAATGAACTGCATGAAGTGTGGTATGTAACAAAATTAAATATGTATTTCATATAAATATTTACAATTAAAACGGGGAATGAAGGTGAAAGCAGTCCAGTGGAAAAAAAGAAAAGATACAAAAACCCTACGCCTAACTATATAAATGAAAAACTGCGAAGGAAAGTCTGCAAGTTTGGGGAAAATAATAAATAAAAAAGGAAACCTACATCTAAATAACTATTTACAAAGGCAGCAAGCTAGTCCTCCTTCCAGACCTCAATCAGCCTGTCCCCCAGGGCTGGGTCCCATGCAACATCTCCCCCCTCACACAAGTGGGCCTCCGTGATTGCCTAGAGGGCTTGCAGGTCATCCAGCATCAGTGTCTCTATCACTTGCGCCCCCCCTGCAAGTGGCCTCCAGGATGGCAGCCCACCTCCTTGCACAACGCAGCGCAATTCCAGCCCTGACCATCACTACCCCAGCTTCCTGTGACCGCTGTCCCTCTGCCATGATCTTCCATTCATATCGCCGGAACGGAAGACATTATGTGCCTCATGCGTGCCCCCTGCCTCACTCTTGCCACCTGCCTCCTTTGGGAGGTCTGCCCTGTGAAAAATTGCCTCCTCCTCATTGCTAACTGCTTCTGCACCGTGCCTGCTACGTTGGTATGCCCTCTGAGCTGATGACGATACCCAGGGCCGCGCGACACCTGCACTGCCCCTGTCAGTGCCTGGGTAGGTACGGTGGCCACCCCATCTGCTATGCCTTGGACTCCCAATGTGGGCAGGGATGTAATCTCCACCGGACGGGTCATGTTGGGTGGAACAGGGGGCCCTGTGGGTATCTGGGCCAGAAGACACCCAGGAGGGTGACTGCCCCACAGAGGAGGACGATGGGGAGGTGGTTGCAGCAGGGAACATCCCACGGAGTACAACACGGAACAGGCATGTTGCAAGCGAGGACATGAGGCTGTATATCTCACTGTAATGATGTGCAAGCAGACTACGAGTAGCCTGCAGATCATCAGGAATGACACCTGTCCGTCTCATCAACCCAGCCAGTAGGGGCAGCTCATAATCCCAGATGTACACATCACACGGTAAGGGGGTGTCGGTCTGGGTGGACACACCAGCCAACAAGGCGGGATGGGTCTGGGTGGAGGCATTCCGGCAGGTGCACGCTGCTGCATTCGATGGCCCAGGGACAGGATCTTACACAGACACCTCCACAGTGGTCAGCACAGCCTCATGCCCCAGGGACAGGATGGCAGTATGCACGCCCACATCAACACGCCCACCTGACCCCATGGGCTGGTCTTCAACAGCCACCTCCTCCCCCTCTGTCAACCTGGATGACTCAAGGTATCGTCTGCCATAGATGGCCCCTGTGTGGCATAACCTGGCCCCAACGCTGCTGAGGAGACCACTCCCACCTTTACCTTCTTGACTTACCCCCAGCAGCCATGCCCAATGTCTCTGACTCTGCCCAGCCACATTGCTCGCCGAAGATGAGCTGTCACTGGTGCGTGGCTGTGGCCTGCGCCTCTGCCTGGTGGAGACATCCCTGCTCCACAGCAATGATTCTGCCCTCTTCATCAGATGCAACTGTGGAAAAGGAGACACAGAACAGCAACATCAATGTACTGCACCAAAGCCAGCGTGGCATCACCAACATACACAGGAACATGACTTGTCAAGGGAACAACCATAAACCTCCACCCCCACAAACAAGTACATGAAATCCACATCCATGCAAACACCTGCCTGGCCATCACTCCACACAATCACATCAAACTACATGCCACTGTCACAGCCAATCTATTGTGTATGCCATATACACATGCATCAATTGCACATGCACAAGTGAGCATGCCATAGCAACAAGAACATACACATGTCATGCACACACATCAATTTAGAGGGCCCAAGCAGTGCCATGACCAATCACATCAGAGTCCTGTGAACTGCAATCCCTCAACGTAACTAAGCCAGACATACAAATGCACGTGTTGCATCCGGGCACGAGTGATGCATAGTCACACATTTCCATTTTGGGCACAAACACATAAGCATCATGCATGCACATGATGTGGGCAACACTACCTCAACTGGCACACTTGCCATCCTGGAACGACGCAGATACAAGTAACATTGCATGTGCACAGTCTGCAAGACAGCATTACAACACACAATGCAAGTAAGAGTGCATTTAAAATCTAAAGAAGTCTCAATGCACACATGGAGAGCAATGACTGGGCCATGCATGCACACATCTGTCTTAGAAGCATACTTGCTGCAAGCCTAAGTGGGTCACTGCCAACATGCTGGTATATGCACAACACACATTCACAGTAGAGCAGTGCATCACATGTCTACTCACCAGTCAACTCCAGACGTTGGCATAATTTGCAGACCTGGGTGTGCAGCCGCGGGGAAAACCTCTCCAGGACCGCATGTTGTTCCCCGACATCCGGCACCTGCATGCACAGTGCCCCTACACGGTAGCACTGGCCTGGATGAATCGCAGGGCCTTGCCGTGGATCCACCCAGCGCTTGTGCACGGTTTTGAAGGAGCAGACTGCCACCTCCTCCATGTTGATGGCATTTGTGATCCCATCCCAGATTTGCTGACATCCTTCCTTGTTGCGTTGCATCACAAGGTTGAAGAGGGCATCATAATGCTCCAGGACCTTCGCTGCAAGAATGTCAACTCCCCTGGCACCTACATGACAGCCCTCTGCCTCACTTCTGTGGGGTTGCCGCTCTGGTCTGATGATGATGGTGCAGACATGGCAACCCCCGCGGAAGGTGTGGGTGGGCATGGTGGTCCTGGAGCTGGGCTGTGGAGCAGTGGTTGTGGAATGGCATGTTGGGAGTCCAATGGAGCAGCTGAGGTGTTCACAGGGCCAAAGACAGGAGCAATGACAATGGCTGGACAGCAGGCATTCCAAACGCAGTGCATATGCGCAGCAGGCACACGCACTGTGCAGGCAGCGACAAATGACAAAGTTGGAGACAGCACAGGGCAGTAGGTGGCATGTAAAATGGCACTGAGGCAGGAGCGTGGGTCTTCCGTGTCGCATAATGACGGCAGTAGTGAACAGAGTAAAGGGACTTTGAGTGTAAATAATTAGCGTGGACACGTGAAATCTGAGGAAAGGGCCTCAGCACGTAACTTACGTGACACACGCTGCACGTAGGCATTGAGCACGCCATTTTTGGGGATACATTAGTACGTGTAGAAGAAACTCTGAACGTGCGTGCAAAGGGGAGGAGACGGACAAGTGTAGTACTGTGTATTTTGGGGTGCCACGCAATCTGTTCACTTCACGGACCATACAAACCTCTCATTTTAGTTGGGGATTAGCCTCTGTGCATATGCACATCTACTTTAGATTTTTGCAAGGCTAACAGTGAGTCGTGTATGCATTTCTTCAACTATCGGTGCCCCTGTGTATTACGTACCACTAGTCTTACCTTTCTGGAAGCTATCCAGGGTTTGCAAATGCATTTCTGTGTTGCTGGGTGCCACTGTGTGTCTCGTACCACTTTTTTCTTTTTACAGAAGCTATACTGGTCTTGTGTACGCATCTATTTTTTTGGTGTGCCTGTGCGTTACGCATAATGTATTTGTGACACCTGGGGTACATTTGAGCCTTGCTGCACCACAGAACTACATCTTCCATCACGAAGACTTGCCCTCACTCAAATTGCCCAGGACAATTACTTTGTGTGCCTTCCTTATTTCCGTTACACCTGGAACATGAGTGGAAAAGTCCCAAGAGGGAAAGGGGGCAGACGTGATCGGGGTCAGGGACATGCTGCAGAAGCAGCTGTCCCAGCTCAAGGGTTCCAGGACATGCAGCAGAAGAAGCTGTCCCGGCCCCAAGGGTTCCGGGACATGCAGCGGAAGCAGCTGTCCCAGGCCCAGGGGTTCCGGGACCTGCTGCGGAAGCAGCTGCCGCAGCCTGAACGGTTAAGGGATATGCAGCAGAAGCAGCTGTCCCAGCCACAGGAGTTCCTGGCCGTGCCGCGGAAGTAGCTGTCCCATCCCCCAGGGGGTCATGCCATGCCCCAGGCCACAGAGATCTCCCAGCCACACAGGGGCAACACCAACACCTTGTGGCAAGAAGCCCTGGCTCAACCCCATGGCTCAGCACAGGACACTGGCACGTTGAGGAAGAGGAACTTCCATGATGAAGAACTCCCGATCTTCATAGACTATGTGACCATTCACCACTGTGACATGTGCCAGCAACTAGGGAGCACACATACACCCGTTCATTGTATGGTCCATTGGCAGCATGTCACAGTTGCGATCAACGCCTTAGGGTTTGAGAAGCGCACTGCTGCACAGGTAGTAAACCGCTGGAATGAACTCACCCAATACACCAAGTCCAAGCTGGGTGCCAACCTTGCCTCTGCTCTGGCAACTGGGGGGGGGGTCAACAGAGGAGGAGGAGCTGAATGAGCATGAAGAGGTTATGAGCCAATTCATTCTACTGGAGCAGGTGCAAGGGGTGGGAGGCCTGGAAAATTACAAGGACATGTCCGGTGAGTGCCCAACATTGTGCATCCTGAGTATGTGAAGTAAAGCATCACTAAGATGTTTAATTGTGGTGCACATCTGGCTGCATTTGAATGACTGCCCCGGGTGAACCATGTCGTGGTGTACTGACTCCTATCCAGTGCACACAAGAGTGGATACAACATGATTTCACACAACAGCAGGGTGCTGCCTTTGAGAGTTTGGCTGAGTTTGGCTGAGGGCATGGATAGGGGGCCACTTCCATGATCCCCCCACCAATCCCACCTTCTGATTTAACACAGGATAGTGGAGCCAGCAGAGACATGCCTCCCGGTCCACCATAGCCATGCATACAGGTGGAACAACAACTGCAGGTCATGCGGTCTGCATGCCGCTCCAACAGGCTTTGCATGGAGGCCAACATCAGGGTGCCGACAGGCAGATCTGCAGTGTCTGCAGGCATCCCTGCTTGCAGAGGGTCGGGCACACATGCATGAGTTGTTGGCCCACAGGGCTGCAATCCGTGAGGAAGAAGCAGCCAGCAGAACACTTTTCCGCCAGGAGATGTTATCATTGAGGCATACAATCAATGAGGTTGTGCATAGGGACCTCCAAGCCCTCAGTTGCTGCATTCATCAGTGTCACGCATGGCGGCTGCCACTGAGGACTAGGCCAAGGCACTGCTTGATGAGCCTCCAGCACCAATCCCACCTTCTGATTTAACACAGGATAGTGGAGCCAGCAGAGACATGCCTCCCGGTCCACCATAGCCATGCAGTCCGTGAGCCCATGAAAGGGTATTTTTTCTTTTTAAAATTTCTTTGGACATCCGCCCATGTGGACGTTGCATGCACCCTGCATCTACCCCCTCCTGAGTGGAGCCCCGCACCCTGGTCCATGATGGATATTTTTGATAATTTTTTAAATATTTTTATACTTTTGTTGACCCCAGGCCCAGATGCTCGAAATTTATATTTGAGTTGCACTTTCCAGGTTGTAATTTTTTATTGAATGTTTTATTTTCCTTGAGTTGTGCAGTTAACTTCTCAAGGCCATGACGTTTGTGGTAGTGGACATGCAGGTATGCATAGTGAGGTCAACTTGCATGTTTGCATGTGGTGCACAGGATGGCAGGTGCAGGTAACTATGGATGCAGTGTTACCACGCACAGGTGTGCTGTGTGAATGGTACTTCACTATGCCTGTTGTAATGTCTTCTCCCATGTTGTTTCAGTAATCTGTTATGTGGCAGTAACTGCAGTCCAGGGGGAGACACCCTGCTCCCCATGCCCTCCACCAGATACTGTCCCTCCTGTCACTAATTTGGAGACACAGTTCCTGGTGAAGGTGATGTGGGATTCACACCATGCCGGCGCAGTCAGCGGGTAAGCATGAGCACTGTCTTGCATGTTGAGTACGCATCATTGGTCTCCATGTTTGCTGCATGTGTAACATTACTTATGTTTGTTTGTTTGTTTGTTTGTTTATTTATTTAGTATGGCGCGCAAAACCCAGAGGTAACAGGGCGCATCAAGAGCAGGAAGGTAGGATTATATAAAAACTTAGTTGCAGGATAAGGCACACATGAAAAAGATGCTTAGCATTACATTGCGAGGAATGTGCATATATACATATAGTTAATAAATTGCTTACATATTTACATATTTAGTGCTGTGCATAGAGACAGTACGGTTGAACTTACATATTTACATATTTAATGCTGTGCATAGCAGTCCGGTTTGAGCAAAGGCATGGGCAGGTGAGATGGCAGGGTTAGTCATGGGGATCTTTGGACCGCAGCCAGGTGAGGATGTTTCGCCTGAAGCTATAGTAGGATTGGTCTGTCCTAATGTTGAGTGGGAGGGCGTTCCAATGTTGGGCTGCCAAGACAGGGAAGCTACTGCCGCCGGTTTTCTTTTGTCTGAAATTGGGTACCTGCAGGCAGTAGGAGTTAATAGATCTGGTGGGGCGGGTGGAGGTTTTTTTCTTTATTCTGGATGCGAGATAGGGGGGACTGCGTTGTTTAAGCATTTGAAAGTGAGTGATGCCGTTTTGAGAGGGATGCAGTCAGAGATTTTGAGCCATTTGTGTTCTCTCCTTTTGTTGGAAATGTGTTCCTTGGAGGGTAGGTTAAGGGCTGTTCTGAGAGCGTTATTTTGTAGTGTTTGTAGTTTGTTGGTTATGTATTTGTTGTCTCCTAGGTACATGGCATTGCAATAGTCCAGTCTGGATAGTATTAGGGCGTTGGCTATGATGATGCAGCTAGCTTGAGTGAGGAAGGCTCTACTTGCCCTGATTAGCTTGCATGTGTAGGCGGCAGAGGATGCTAGTGAGTTGACTTGTTTTTTTAGTGACATGGTTGCATCAAGGTGAAAGCCTAGCGTTTTCACTGTTTTGGCCACTGGGATGGTGTTGCCATCAATGTTGAAGGCCTTATAAGTGGAGCTGAGTTTTTTTAGATTAGTGTTGGATCCGAGGAGCAGGATTTCGGTTTTCTCATCATTCTGGCATAAGCCGTGTGTGGCCATCCATGCCTGAATGATGACATATATTTTGTTTACCAAGGCCGTATCTGAGTCGAAGTTGCCCGAAAGGGGTATGAGGATCTGGGTGTCATCTGCATAATTAGTATATGAGACACCCAGTCTGTCCAACTTGTCAAATAGGGGCTTGGTAAAAATGTTGTAGAGGGTGGGAGAGACGCAGGAACCCTGGGGTACCCCGCAAGTTATTTTGATGGGGTCTGCTGAGGCTAGGGTAGAGAAGACCCTCATGGTTCGATTGTCCAAGAATGATTGGATCCAGGCTATGGCCTCTTTCGAGAAGTGGGCAGCTGAGGCCAGGTGTTCGCACAGGACTGCGTGATCCACTAGGTCGAACGCTGCCGACAGGTCGAGGAGGAGTAGCATTGCGGTGTTCCTTTTGTCGCTGATCTCATTGATCTGGGTTTTAAGATCAATTAGGGCTGTCTCAGTACCGTGCTGTGGTCTGAAGCCCGATTGGCAGGTGCCTAATAGTTTGTGAGTTTCAAGTTATTGCTGAATTTGTAGGTATGCTACTCTATCTATTATCTTTAACAGGAACGGCACTGTGGTGATGGGCCTGTAATTGGTGGGAATAGCAGGGTCTAGGGTTTGCTTCTTGAGGAGAGGCAAGACCCAAGATTCTTTGAGGTTGCTTGGTATGGTGTTGGAAGAGAAGGATGCGTTGATCAGCTTGGTTATAAAGGGGGCTAAGTCCCTGGCAGCATCTACGATTATCTGGGGAGGGCAGTTGTCGCCTTTGCAGTTAGATGGTTTAAGTGAGGCTATAACTCTTTCTGTTTCTGGGATAGATATTTTGGTGAACCTGAAGAGATTCTGGGCTGGAGGGTTGGTTGTTTTGGCGTGGTTGCTGGGAGATGCATCATTGGTGGTGAAGGGAGTCTTTTTTTAGTGCGATTTTAGTTTGGAGAGTTTTGATTTTATTAGTTAGGGCGTTTTGGACACTGGTGCACCATGCTTTGTCCTTGATTATATTGTCTGGCGGTGTTATGGGGGATTCTAGTTCCCTTAGTATGGCAAATAGTTCTCTGGTGTTGGAGCTAGATTTTTCGATTCTTTCATTGAAGAGATTCTTTTTTGTGAGTAGAATTTCTTTTTTATAGTTGTTTGCAAAAAGTTTAAGTTGTGATTTGTTCTCTTCAGTGGGGGAATTGCACCATTGGGTTTCAAGTTTCCTTTTGTGCAATCTAAGTTTTTTCAGATGTGGGGTGAACCAGGTGTTCAGATGGACTTGTTGTTTACTCTTTTGCAGTTTAAGAGGGGCAATGATGTCTAGACATTTCTTTATGGCATTGTTGTAATTCCTACTAAACACTCTGGATTTAGGTTGTCGGGAAGATCATTGAGGGTTGGCAGTAGTAGTGGTAGGAGGTTGTCTGGGGTTATATTTTGTTTTGCTCTAGTGGGCAGTGGTGGTGCCATGATTTTTTCATTGTTGACTTCTTTATTGAGAGATAAAGTGAAGTCAATGAGGTGATGGTGTGTCCAGTGTTGGGGAGCGGTTTTGGTGATGACGGTATCGCAGTTCAGGGTGGCGATCCAGTCCAGGGTCCTACCTTTATTATGGGTGGGGGTGAGCACTCTTTGGATTAGGCCGTGTTCATCTAGCATGTTGGCTGTGGCTTGTGTGGGTTTGTCATCAGGTTAATTTAACCCAAGGTTCAGGTCGCCTAGCAATAATATTTGGGAGGTGTATTTATATAGCTAGGAGGCTGGATAGGTCTGCTTCGAATGATCAAGGCTCTGAATATAGTGGTAGAGTTGGGTGTGTCCTGGATTGTTATAGGGATGAGTTTGGGTTGGGTGGAGTTGTAGCAGGGTGTGGTTTGGTTCGGGCGGGTTTTAGTGTGTTGCGAGGTGGGTCTCTTGTTCTGGTAGATAGGCTCGTAGAGGCGGGGTAGTCTGGCTCGTAGTCTGGCGTTTCTTTCTAAGGTTGGACAAGGTGCATTTTCTGCAGGGTACATAGTTATGGCAGCAGGAAAGATGGCAAGGTGTAGTAAGGGTATGAGGAGGTATGGTAGGGTGGCTGTTTGGCTCTTACTTAGGTACATTGTACGATTTGGATCTGGGATCAGCGACAGTAGTGTGGATCGAATATTGTATAGCGGGGCTATTCTGGCTGTAGCGGTAGTAGAAGGGAGCGGCAACTAACGTCAGGTAAGGTCTAGTGGTGATTGTGGCAGCAGCAGTAGTAGATAGGTGCAAACTAGTATAAGGCAATATCAGGTAAGGAACAACAATTGGTATAATGCCGGCAGTGTTTTAGATTCAGAGGCCTAAGACCTTGGAGAGTTCTCAGTGGAAGGGGTTCACCTAAATTAGAGGTCACACTCAGGCTAAAAGATGGCATGTGCAAACTTCACAGTAAAGGCGAGCGAGTGACAACACAATCAATGTAGTCTGTTAGCGACCATATGGCACAACACAAATCAAATGTGGTCTATTAGCGACCATAGGGCACAACACAAATCAAATGTGGTCTATTAGCGACCATAGGGCACAACACAAATCAAATGTGGTCTATTAGCGACCAAAGGGCATAACACAAGTCAAATGTGGTCTATTAGCGACCATAGGACACAACACAAGTCAAATGTGGTCTATTAGCGACCATAGGGCACAACACAAATCAAATGTGGTCTATTAGCTACCATAGGGCACAACACAAGTCAAATGTGGTCTATTAGCGACCATAGGGCACAACACAAATCAAATGTAGTCTATTAGTGACCATAGGGCACAACACAAATCAAATATGGTCTATAAGCGACCATAGGGTACAACACAAAACAAATGTGGTCTATTAGCGACCATAGGGCACAACACAAATCAAATGTGGTCTATTAGCGACCATAGGGCATAACACAATCAAGGTAGTCATATAGTGGGGTAGCGTTCAAGGGTTCTGAGTCGTGCTTAAAGCTATAGAGCTAGGGTGGTATGTGTGAGACCAGTAGTAGTGTGTCAGAGAGCGAGTCTATAAGGCACGAGCTGGCAAGTGGGGGTGTTGTTACAATTACAATTGTACAATTACAACAGGTACAATGACTGTTTCTACTACATGTGGCAGTAAAAAACAGGCTAGATGCCGTTTGCTAGTGAGGGCCCATGTGGGTGCCCAAGCACTATAGGAATGAGAAGAAACAGGCATGCTGCCGAAATTTGGAGTACAACTAGGGGAGGTATATGGCCTACCTTGCATCTGGCAGGGCCCGCGGCCATCGATCCTAGAGCCTGCTACTCCTGCAGTGCATGGCGGGATCTCCTACTCCTCTAGACTTCAGTTAAGACGTTGGCACAGAGAACATACCTCGAGTATGAGGACGGGCAGAGTAGGGCGCTCCAGCGGGCGAACAGGGGGCAAACAGGGGCCTTTGTATGGGCCTTAGTTGTGAGGCCGGAGTTTCCGCCTGCCGGCGGAAGTGGAGCGGTAAAAAGAAGCTTCTGTTGCTCAGCAGCGAAGCCACGCGGCCAGAGCCTTGCTCTGGTGCCGCGATGCGCCCCCCATTACAGAGTCAGACGGAAGAATCTGCCAAGGTCAGGCGATTCACTCGATGCAGTGCGCTTCGGTTTCGGGTGGAAATAACAGTGTGCGGCTGCTGCAGTTGGATGTAGGTGTGCTCAAGGCGCATACCTATATGGTACTGATGAAAAGACCTCACCCTTGAGGATTTCTGTGTGATGGGGCAATCCGGTGCAAAGCTGATCCGTGTGTAGTTGGAGCCGCTCCTGGGCTCTCGAGAGGCTGGGGCTCCTGCCCTCCTCCGTGGTGTGCTGCAGCGATGATGATGATTTATATGTATGTGCTTTGCCTGCTACCATGCTGAAATGGTTATTTAAGTGCTGCTCATGTCACTGTGTTACCTCCCTCGGTCAACTCATCTATGCCCATACCTACTGTGGTGTAGTGCATGTCATTGGCCATCTCCAATCCAGGCAGTGTACTCTTTGATGTGTGTTTAACTTGGCCTTCGCTCTCACTGTCATTCTCTCTCCCTCTGTCGTGGTACGCTGCACTCATGGGCAGATCACAATCTATGTCCTGTCACCCTCTTACACCCTGTGGTGCTTCTGCAGTGGTTGCTCTCTGCATATTTTCAGGATCCATTCATATGTTGTCATGGGTGTGCATGTTCTTTCTGTTGTTACTAGGCATGTGATTTCATGTAGGGGATGCGTCTCCGGATGGGTTGCCTCATATGCTAGGCAGGTGGGTGCCCTGTGCAGGTAAGTGAAGAGCATTTGCAGAGACTTGTGTGGTGTTTGGCTGGGAATCTTGCACTGTGTGTGATCACTTTGGATTCACTTGTCTTGTGGGGCACCACTACTACTTCATGGGTGCATGTTTCACAGGGTGTGGGTCTGGTGATAGGTCAGGGCATGGTGTTGTTTCTATGGATTGGTGGAGCAACTGGTTCCATATTCCAAACTGTGGGAGTGCCAACTGTGTGGGGCTTTCTTGGGTGTTTTGGAGTGGCTGGCAGGGCGTGCTGTTCATGGCCTGTGACAGGTGTTGATGGTTGTACTGGTGTGTGTCTCATTGCACTTTGACCATGTGTACTGAGTGACACTTCAAATCCCTTGCAATGTTTGTGGGGTAATGGTTCTATGGCACATTTGGCCTCTCTTGCTTAGGGTTCCCAATTATGGTGTTCAGCCCCAGTTACAAGCCACAACCATGGAACCATTGATATTGATATTTTATGTGTATCGCGCTTGTACACAAGTGTTATATTGATATTTTATGTGTATCGCGCTTGTACACAAGTGTTATATTGATATTTTATGTGTATCGTGCTTGTACACAAGTGTTATATTGATATTTTATGTGTATCGCGCTTGTACACAAGTGTTTCAGAGCATGACAAGGCAAGTGAGTGGAACAAGGGAGTACAAAAGAACGATCTTACTAGACCCATTGACATTGAGAACACGCAAGGTCATGGGAGAGGGAAGGGAGAAAGTGCAGGGGAGGGCGGGAGAAGTGGAAAGTGCTGAGCAAAGGAAAACAGAGTTTATAGTGACATTTTCAAAACCATAGAGAGTGGGGTTCTGTTCATTTCTTTAACAGTAAAATCATCTAGAAGAATGATTCTAGAAGATGATCCTCTCCCACCTAGACAATGCAAACTGCCTTTATCTAGACGAACCAGCGTTTCAGCAAAGGAAATCCAAAGCACTGAGGCCCATCGGCTCATTAGCCTGCCTTCCAGAGAACATATCAGCCCTACACTAAGAGTCCTCCATTGGCTAACTTTTGACAGACGCACTGCCTTTGAAGTCATTTGCATCACTCAGCGTGCCATACACAACACTGACCCGGAATTCCTCACTCACTACCACACCCCAAGGGCACTACGATCCGGCACAGCATCTCTCCTAGTTGTCCCACATTACAACTGCACCAGACTGGGTGGATCCTTCTTCTCCGTCCAAGCGCTGATCATCTGGAACTCTGTGCACCTCCACATCCGCAACATTGAAAATCACGTTGCATTCAGAAAGGCCCTCAAAATCCGGCTCTTCCCGTCCTCCTCTTGAAGCCCCCTCACACTCTACAATGTTGATACACGCACAGAAACAGTGGCCCCAACCCGATAACACACCTATCAACCCGAAACCTTGTCAGATGCCGGCAGCGTTCGCAGCTGGACAGTGTGATAATGTCGCCTCACCCACAGATGATCGTACATCACTTCCCCGTCCCTCCGGGCCCCTCTCTAACTTCTGAGGCTTTCAATCTAGGGAGACCTCAACTGGCAAGACCAGCCAATCCAGTTGGACCTAGAAAAACAACATCAAAGATGAATGTCATCCGAATGTTAGGTATGGATACCTTGCATCATATCTTTGGACAGAGGCTGCAGACACGGCCACCCATCCATGTAATGCACTTTAGAATGCAGCTATGGCTATGCAATTCCAGTCTAGCAGCTCACATAACTGTCCATACTGAAACCCCTGATGTACCTCAACACCTCTGCTATTAGTATACAGCGCCAACCTACAGAAAATGTCAGTCTAACTGGGCACACATCGATTCTCCGGCACTAGCACTCTATCCTAAATCGGCATCAGCACCCACCCACGTGCCTGATCTTCAGGCTGCTGCCTGCAGCTTAGCCAGCTCACCTCAGCACTAACAACGGGCCCCTTATCCCAAAGCGCACTGAGGCCATTCAAATGGGGAAAGGCTGCTATATAAATGACAAAAACAATACAATACAATAGATATATACAAGGCTTCCAATAAACACAGATCAATAACATTGTTTCCTATTTGCAGTTGAACCAACAAAACCTACTGACACACAGGGCAAGAGTCTATGAACTCGCCATTTTGTTGGTTTGTGAAATGCATGGCCATGCTCCCACTTGGATGCCCTTTCCTTCAACCTTTGCAAATGATTGATACAATGGCATTCATTCAGGGAATTTAAACCCATTTGTATTAGTGAGTTATTCCTATACGCTTCTGAGCCAGAACCTTATATGATAAATACAATGGGCTTCATTACAAGTTTGACGGTAAGGTAAAAATGTGGTGATAACAGAATTACTGCCACGTTTACCACACTGCCAAATTACAAGCAACAGAAAATGATGTTAATTTCTCCAGCGCTAATTTGATTGAAGGATTTAGCGCTGGAGGAATTACCTCATAAGAAAACAGTGGTAATTCCTCCTGAAGAATGGCAAAAAATGAAAAGCGTAATACCACCTTATTTCAAGGTGAAATACCACCAAAGTAACACCAGAAAAAAAACAGTAATTCTTCCAAAAAAGCAGTAAAGCTACCCCCACCAGAGATGTGGCGTTAAATGCATGATGTTATTAACATTAAGCCACAAGTGCATCCAATTGGACGCAAAAGACTATTTAAGGCCAAGCATTTCCCTAAAACCACATTCAAGCAACAGATAGCCCCTAGCCGACATGGATCATGGTCTCCACAATTTGATGCTGTACATTAAGCTTCTGAGACATGCAGCACAGCAGCTGCCAAGGAAACCGGCTAAGCAAAGGCAGTGTAGACATGGGATGAGGAAGGAGGACACTCATACCTCGTGCCAGACCCTCCCCCTGAGCAATTACTGTTGAGCAGATAATCACATTATAACAGCGGAACAGGGGCACCATCGCTGCTCACCCTCATACTTTCAGACTTACAGAATAGGAGCAGCGTCAGGGCTGCCATCCCAACCCTGCTGATGATGGGGCCTGTCCTCCACTCCCTAGTGTTAGGGAGAATTCTCCAGAATGGCTCATTTCACTTACCCACTGAGTCCCTCAGCAGCTTTGCTGGATTTCTGGCTTTTAGTTTTTTTCACCTGGCAAGAGTGTGAGCCTTTTTTCCCATTCTTACATGTGTTTTGCTGTGTGTGTTTAACATGTTCTTGTATTCATAGTCTGTGGAGCCTCACCTACTCCATAGGCATCATCTTTTTACTGTGTGTTACACAGCACCTTCAGTGCAGTGACACAGGGTTGTCTTTTTCAGACTTCCCAACTCCGACTCCATTTTCTGAGACTGACTACTGTCTTCCAGAAAATGTAAAGTTGCCATTGACTGTATTAGTCTTTTAAAACTCACAGACCCAGTACAAACTATCTTACATAGAGTTCTGGAAAGGGTTAATACTTACCCCTTGACGTCTGTTTCTCTTGGAACATTGTTTCGTTTCATTTTCATTAAGACTTGGCTGGTGGCAGTGGTAACTAGCCTATTTTCCCTACCGCG
The DNA here is from genome assembly GCF_040938575.1 of Ambystoma mexicanum. Taxonomy (NCBI): domain Eukaryota; kingdom Metazoa; phylum Chordata; class Amphibia; order Caudata; family Ambystomatidae; genus Ambystoma; species Ambystoma mexicanum. The sequence goes on along the minus strand of NC_090927.1, from coordinate 227,971,392 downwards.
GTTATCTTAAATAGCCCTGGTATTGTTTTAGGCTAGCTTGGTAGCTTCAAACTAAAACTCGCTGGACCATATACGTTTTTATACAGTTCCGGCTGGGTTTATTTGCCATTTCTTTTTGTAAAAGTCTTTCTCGTGTTTTACTCTGCGTGCCAAACCAGGTTTGGGTCCTTTGTTCGCTGCCTTGCGCGGGCTTCTGCACAGAAGCCCTCCTTAGGCACCTGTATGTTTGAGGGGGAGTGAGGGAGGGGTTTAGGACTCTCTGCACAGGGTCTCCTTGGAGACCCATGTCGCACTCTTATATGACTGGCTGTGGTGACTATCTCGACGGGACAGCCACTGTGCTGTTTGATTGACAGCCAGGCTGTGTAAATGGGGGAAAACTGCATAAAAAGCAGGTCTCTGGGACTGAGAAGGTAGAGTCGCCACTGAATCGAGAGAGCCGAGGAGAAGCTGACAGAAGAGGACCTCTACCACGACAGAACCGCCTGTTGAAGCCCTGCTGCGGGTCCGAATCTTCAAACTTCGACGTAAGGGAAGATCTGCAAGGAATCTTCTCCCCTTGAGCTGGTGGGAACAACCAGTTTACCAAACTGCTCACCAGGCCTCACTTCTCTGGTCGAATTTGGTGTACAGAGCTACAGTGAACCGGATAGCCAGGAGGAACGGACCCTGCTTGCGTTTTAAGGAGTGCACCTTCTATTTCGTCGCTTTGCTCTGCTGCTGGTTTCTTCCCTAGGCAGTGCAGGACCCTCCAGTCTTCCTTCTTCTTGTCAGCCCGACAGTCGCTTCAGGAACAGTGAGCCTGTAGGACCTGCCAGGAACGTCTGCCTCAGCTACAGCATTATTCTGCTTTAAAGGTACTGTGCTAACCCGGTTGTTTGTTTCATCCAGCCGCGGTGAAAGTGTGTGAAATCTTTTGCCAATCCGAAGGCTTGTCCTTCTCCATTCTTTAAAGTAACTTTTCATCCAGCCAACTTCGTTCTGAACTCTTTGCAAAGACTTAACCGGAAACTACTCTGAACTGTGTGATCCTCTGCAAAGACTTTGGTCCATTGACTTTGGGCTGTAAGTGATTTCAATCTGGCACACACCCAAGTCTCGCCCAGAGCATGTAGTGCGCAAGTGGAACCCTTATTTATGTTTATCTATAAGTTCAATATTCTGAATGACATACCACTCATATCACACCCTTCTCCTGAGACTACCCACCCGCTAACACTGAACCGGGAATCAGGCTAGTTTGCAAAGGTAAATATTTATTTATGTATTTTAGAATTTAAAGCACAATTTATTTTAACAGGTAACCACAATCACAAATGGGTTGACAGAACACTGAATAATATCTTTAATGCACTATGAATGAAGTAATGAATCAAGTAATGAGCAGAAAAACAAATGCAGCAAATAAAAGGATACTTTTGGGTCGGTTTGGAACAGATAGCACTATGGTTAGGGGTTCCCCCTGCAACACCCCTCAACCCACCAATTGACAATTTAAATAGATGTGAGGAGAGAGCAGGTACTCAGGAATAACACAGATCAAACAGAATGTCGCTCCCACATTCCCCCTTTACACACAAGAGAAAAACGGAATTGACTTTTCAACTGTCAGGATGGCTTTGAAATTGGCTGAGCAAAACACCTACTATGGTCAAAACTGCTTAAATTATTTGAAATTTCTACAGGAGCCGCTTTGAACAGATGCAAGCAAACAAAAGAAATGATTTAAGCAAAAGAAAACAATTGGAATCTCAAAGTCAAAGTGGGAAATAATTTAAAGCTATTCACACATGTAAACTTTTAAAAATGTCAATTTGCGGCAAACTTTTCCTTATGCGATTTTGGATATAACGGTCAATCGCAATGTTTCAAGGAAGTTAGGTACAAGTGGGAGTTGAAATTTCGCTTCTAAAAAACTGACGGAATTATGGAGGTTTTCGTGAGAGGCGTTTTTGCAAAATAGGCGCGAAAATGGAAAACAGAAATTCCTGTTTAAAAATGACAGATAGGTTTTCTTATACTATATTAAGGACTACGAAAAAGAGAATGCCACACAGGAATCAGTTATTCACGGCCGATCATAACTATTCATCCGTGATACTCTAGTTTCTGTTTGGTTTGGGAATTACTTTTCTTAATCAAATCAATAAAGAGTTATGGTTTAGTAACACAGATGAGAGAAAAGTCAGCGCAAGGATAGTTCTAACAATACTATGGTCTGAATTAAAGATGGGATGGGTTTGATATTGGGATCATACAATGCAGATATATAATGGGTCACTGTTCTTCCTATTCATACTTACAGTCCTTTGTAATTAAATTGGACCATCAGTTCTAGTCCTTAGATTGGGCAGGTCTACCGGCAAACATGCACCTCTGGAGGGATTTGGATCAGCGACGCGGTTCTGGTCAAGTTTGAAATGCACCTCAGACTGGATTTGGAAGGGCCCCTTCTGGTTACTGGACACGGTAGATAGCTGGATGCAAGTTTTCAGCGGGCAACCCTAATGGTAGCCAGCCAAGCTGAATTCAAATTAAGTCCCTTCAAGTTTGGGATTTTTGCAATGGGGTCAGGCTTACAATTACTTTGCAATGCTAGAATCTGGATTCTGCAAATAAATCTGGATCTTTCAAAGAATTCTGGAGTCAGCTACAAGTTGAAAAGTTCTGCAATAAGGTGCTGCACGGAGATCTGGATGGGTTATGGAAGCAGTGTGTTCTGGAAGAAGTTTGTTCTGTAAGCAGTGTCTTCTGGAAGCAGTCTGTCCTTATGTGTAGTGCCCTTCCTATATTTATCCATCACAAATGTTATGGCGTGGGCAGAACTTCAAAACACACCCCCATGTCTGTGAGTGGCTACAGGCGTGCGCTTTGTTTTGGTTGGCAGCCTAAACAGATCTGTCATTTTATGACAGAATTTAGGAACTCCCAGCTGGATTTTTATCCAAAACATACTTTTGCACAAATGTACATTTCTACCATTATGTACCCTCGTAAAATTAGAATATTTTTCACATTTGATTGCCTACATTTACATTAAATTTCCATCTTTGTGAGAGCTGTATTGGTCATTCTATGGATTTTATCAATTTTAACCATAATAATTTGGATTAATCATTTCTAATTCGATACACCTCTGGGCGCTGATAAGTGGATCGTGTACATACAATTTTAAACTTGCAACATTAATAGTTTTGTCACAATCAGTGTTTTACTGTATCTTTTGTCAGTTTTCCCAGGCCAGGCACTGTCAGATCCGAATTCACATGCGGATTTGCCCCAGACTGGGCTCTTGGACATCAAAGTATTTTAATTTCAAATAAATAAAATATAAGCACAGTCTATGAAGGATTTACATATTTTAAAAGAATTAGCCCTTCACCAACATGCTTCAAATAGCGGCTTTTGCAATTTTTCAGGACAAAGAAAATACATTTAAGCTGAATTTCCAGCCGCTTTCTTTAGGCAGCTGTCAGGCTGTGATGCCTGGATTCCTCTGACTGCCTGGAGGATCCATGATTCCAGCACACTTTCCTTTCAATAATTCACTGGGGAAAATAGCTGAATTTAGCACCAAGACAGCACTTTGAAGATTGCCACCGATTAGGAAACTGTATTTAGGGTCATTTTCGGATTTTAGCCATTTTGCGGGCTTGTTTCCAGTGACAGATGACAGATGACAGCAGTGATGACAGATGACAGATATCAGCAGTGATTCCTGATTTTACACCACTTTGCCAGTGTATGTGGCAGGGCATGCAGCTCTTTTGGTGGGTTATGAACTCTGTGCAATTTTGCAGACTTAGTGCACACCGGGGTTATTGCCTCCATTCTTGGCAATTTCCTTTCCCCATTGGCAAAGGGGTGCAGTGTGGCGCAGTGGTGTGGATACAAATACTCCACATACCCCCCCGACTCCCTCGTGACATCCAGTCGTGGGGGAGTTGGGCAAGTGGTATTATTTTTCTTTCGGTCCATGTGGAAAAAATCTGGTTGTTTCTCCACTCAGCGATAGATGCAACACGCTCTCCTTTCTGGTTCTGGTTGGGGGTGTGGAGCGACACTCCGGGCTCTTGGTTCTTTTTTCGGTCCCCGAGGAGTCCTCCTTGGTGATTCTTGGGATGATTCTTAATTCAAATACTAGAAGACAGAACATAGCATGGTCGTGGAAATGTTCCCACTACTGTCTCCACACATCTTCGTGGGATGTCAGCAGTGGGAAAGACACATGCATTCCTTAACAATTGGCAATATTCCCCCTCTACTATTCAGAGATCCTTTACTCATTTTCTTAGGTGTAATTAATGAAGATTTAATCATTTTTCTTGGTGTCCGGAATTTCCTCCTCCTGGTTTCCGGTAAGCCCTTCTATCTGCTGCAAAGTATGCCTGGGGTGGCAACTCTTTAGCTGCTTTATGTGGAAACACTAGTCTTCCCCTTCTGTCAAACTGCCCTTGGGGATGCATATTCTGTAGGCGACTGGTGAGAGTCTGTCCACAATTTCAAAAGGACCCCACCAAGTGGGGAGGATTTAGCACTCTTTGGCTTGGTTCCTTTGGAAATTGTACAAGTAGACCCGGTCTCCTACTTGATAATCCTTTTTAGTTATCTTAAGGTCATAGTGGGTCATCATACTGTCTGCAGATCTTTCTAGATCCCGCAGAGCACAGGCAAAGGCATGTTAAAGGTGTTTTCTCAGATTTTCAACATACTCATGAGTTGTGGAGGCATTTATCAAGGTCTGCTCTTGGGTCCTGTAGAGCAGATGCTGGGGTAGCACCATCCTTCATCCAGTCATCAGCTCAAATGGAGATATTTTTGTTGCAGAAGAAGGGGTAGATCTGATGGTCATCAGGACAATGAGTAATCAAATGTCCCAACTTGTCCCAGAATCTGCCACAAAGTTTTTTAATATGCTCACAATAGTTTTATTGTACCTCTCAACTCCACCACTGGAGGCTGCCAATAGGCGATGTGTAGTTTCCTTTTTACCCCAAGTATCTCCCACATCTTTGTCATCACTTTGCTAGTGAAGTGGCTACCCCGGTCTGACTCAATCCTTTGGGGTAGTCCAAAACACGAGAAGATGTGATTGATCATCAGGGCAGCTGCGGTTTCTGCCTTGCAATTTGGGGCCATGAGACATTCCACCCATTTAGTAAACAAGCATGTTACGGTCAACATGTACTTGTTCCCCTTAGAGGAGCAAATCACCGGCCCCATAAAATCAACTTGCAAGTCTGACCAAGGCAGTGTCATCCCCCTCTTTTGGAGAGGAGCACGGTGTGTGAATGATGTTGGCCTAAAATTGTGCAGACACAAGACACCCCTTCAAGTATTAGTCAAGGTCCTGCCCCATATGGGGCCAGTGTACAACCTCCCGCAATATTTCTAATGTCATATGAAACCCCCGATGACCGGCTGTGGCCGCATCATGGGTGTGACTTAGCATCAGGCTTCGGAATGAGGTAGGGACCACCCACTGGTCATGGCCAGATATGGATCTCCTCACCAACAAACCGTCTTGGATTCGGAACATTTTTGGACATTTCATCAACACTCTGAGGTCCTCTTTCCCAATGTAATTGGTTTCCATCAGGGGAAAGTTCTCAGGGTCCTCAATGTGTTGATAAAACTTACCAATTATTGGATCACCTTTTTGAGCCATATGTCACAATCCTCGCCCAAAACTCCCTCTAGCAAACCCATTGGCCAGGTGGAGTCAGGACTCAGGCCTCTAGAGCCTGGCATCCTCTTCAAAAGCCATCATGGGGCCAGTCCTGGCGCCTATGGCACCAGGCTCAGACACCATGAACAACAATGTGTTTGGGAACTACTTTATTGTATTGTCAGCCAACATGGAGGCACTTACTTACCACATCATAGCGCTCTTAATGTGACATAATTTACCAGCGGGGCTCAACCAAGCCAGCTCGCCGGGCTGAAGCTCTGCATACCTAAGGGAGAAATAAGAGACATTTTAAACAAAGAAAGGCATGCAGGATAGCAACAAAACTAAAGAACAGCAATAAGACCTAGACCTATCTGAACAATATCAAACGAGCCGGCGTCAGTGAAGTAACTGGACCGCACTCGCCCATGAAAGACAACACGCCCCTGCAAAGAAGGCAGGACGGAGAGCACGCCTAATTCTACCACAAGGTGAGGAAAAACTCTCATGGGGCCAGTCCTGACGCCTATGGCACCAGGCTCATACACCATGAACAACAATGTGCTTGGGAACTACTTTATTGTATTGTCAGCCAACATGGAGGCATCCACATAGCTTGGTTCCTAAGAACCAAGCTATGCGGTCTAGTGTTTTGGGTGTGGCAGGCCTGGAACTACTTTCCCTGGTACTACTTTACGTGAGCTATATAAACCACACCCTGACTGCAGAACATGCTTTGTGTTACTTTGCAGCTTGCAACGTGACGCTCACCGTGTCCAGCTATTCCCTCGAACCTTGGAGAAGCAGTACCTGCAAGGAGACAAAAGGAACATCATTAGCAGCAGCATCTCACCTGCAGTCTTCATCTTTAAACACTTGCAGCTACTGAGAACAGCTTCCTCAAATCTGCACGCCTCCCGGACAGAACGACCTGAAAGAGGAAGATAGAGGCAACATTAAAGAAAGCTGTAGAGACATGTACAAATTACGAACTGCTCAAAAGACTTACCTGGCTGGTCGCCTCTCGGCTGGCACCACTCCGGACATTCCACTAGTGCTGAAGAACACCATGAGCTACAAGGAAGGAAAACACAGGTTAGACAAGGCAAGACTTCGCAGCGCTGCGCATAGCGCTTACTTACCACATTATAGCGCTCTTAATGTGCCATCATTTATCAGCGGGGCTCAGCCAAGCCAGTTCGCCGCGCTGAACCTCTGCATACCTAAGGGAGAAAAAAGAGACATTTTAAACAAAGAAAGGCATGCAGGATAGCAACAAAACTAAAGAACAGCAATAAAACCTACCTGAACAATATCAAACGGGCCGGCGTCAGTGAATTAACTGGACCACACTTGCCCATGAAAGACAACACGCCCCTGCAAAGAAGGCACGACGGAGAGCACGCCTAATTCTACCACAAGGTCAGGAGAGGGCACCTGAGGGACTGAAAGCATACGGGGGGTGGAGGGAGGATACTTACCCCAGTCAGTCAGTCTTGAACACAGTCCTCCTGTATTTTCAGGCAGAACCTTCCCCACAGACCACATCAGGGCAAAGCTGAGAAGCATACCAGCGAGTAACCGAGCTGGGTGGCATCCCTGTGGACACCAGGTGAGCGTAACCGAACACAAAGCCTACCATAACAAATCCACCTGGGTGCCATGGAGACATCAGAAATGGACCAATTGTGCCAATTACTAGGAGAGCTTCATGCGGAGGTTCATTCTGCCGGACAAGAGACAAATGCCCTTCAGAGAGACCTAATAGTGACCAAAGAACGCACTGAAGAGATTAGCAGGCAATACTTGCAATCACAGGCAGGACAGACGCCTCTACCTGGAAGCAATCCAATGATGCAAAACCCCGCCATACCACCCACTCGGGTACAGATCAAGTTACCTGGAACAGTGCCCCTGGCACCACCAGAAAGGTTCTCAGGCGACCCATGGAAGTATGCGGCATTCATCATTCAGTGCTGCCTTCATTTTCTTTGTAGGCCTGGAGCATTTCCAAACGACCAAGCTCGGTAGATTTTGTCTTATCATACCTGAGTGGTAGTGCAGCAGATTGGTCAGTGCCGTTGGTAACCCATAACGATCCTCTATTACATGACTTTGGGGGGTTCCAGAGAGAAATGGAAAAACGTTTTGCTCGCCATACCCAGGAACAAGCAGTAGACAATGAACTCTTGTCCCTCCGACAGGGGAATAAGGACTTGTTAACGTACCTTGCTACCTTCAACAGACTGGTTGCCGAAGCTAGGTGGCCAGAAAACAAAAGAACCACGTTATTCCATCGAGGTTTACGAGGCGAATGAAAGGACAACTTAGCCCAGGTGGTTGATCCACCCAGAGACTGTGCAGAATTCATAAATCTGGTCGTGCAGCTAGACCACCAGTGGCAGGACCGAAAGGAAGACCGGTCTAAGACGGACCCTCGGACCATGTATCTTTGACCAAGGGAAAACACACCCCGTGTACCTGAAAATGCTGCAGAACCCATGCAGATTGGAGGGATACGGCCTCCATTAACAAAACAAGAGCAGGACAAAAGAAGACAACAACAGCTTTGTTTGTATTGTGGGAAACCAGGACATTTCCTGAAGGACTGTCCAGTAAAACCCCCAAGAAGAAGAGTTGGGGCCACAGAGAAGGATGAAGCTAAGGAATCGGGAAACTACCAAGCTCGACAAACGTAGAGGTCAGTTTGTCGAGTGAGAAGAAAGAGTTGCTGACCTCGCACTTTGCAATACCAGTGATCTTAATTATCCACCAACAGTCATCACGAATGCATGCCGTTGAAGCATACATCGATAGTGGAGCAGTTGGAATTATATTGATCAAGAACTGGCAGCAGAGATGGGGCTTCCTTTGTGTTCTAAGCCAACTATGGACAAGGAAACCACCATGGATGGGACAGAAATCGCTTCCGGAGCAGTAACCCAGTGCACAGCCAGGGAAACCTTGCTGTGTCAGGACGGACATCGGGAGTCTATTTCATTCGATCTCATCAAGACACCTCAGTTCAGGCTAATACTAGGGATGCCATGGTTGGTTGCTCACAACCCTTTGATAGACTGGCGGGCACGATAATTAACCTTCCCCGGGGACTGCTCCTCTGCCTGCTATTGCCAAGAGGGGAAACTCGATGTCTGTATCCCCATGACTCCCGGAGCGACAGTATCAACCCTGGGAGCAACTAATACCTTGCTAAGTGAATACCATGATTTCCAGGATGTTTTCCGAAAGGACCAAGCCAACACATTGCCACCGCACAGGCCCTATGACTGTCAGATCGACCTTGTTCCTGGTGCACAAATCCCTTGCGGCAGGATCTATGCTGTCATAGAACCAGAAAACCTTCATTTGAAATCCTATTTAGAGCAGTACCTTGCAAACGGATTTATCCGTCCTTCGAAGTCCCCCGCAGCCAGTCCTTTGTTCTTCGTACCAAAAAAGGAAGGAGACTTGAGAACATGTATTGACTACCGCGCATTGAACCAGATCACCGTGAAGAACCGCTACCCCTTGCCACTTATCCCTGAGATGCTAGACCAAGTTAAAGATGCACATATTTATACCAAATTGGACCTTCGAGGAACGTACCACCTGGTTCGAGTCAGAAAAGGAGATGAATGGAAAACATCCTTCCGTACTAAGTACGGCTTGTTTGAATATCAAGTCATGCCCTTCGGGTTATGCAACGCTGCTGCGGCATTCCAATATTTCATGAATGACGTCTTAAGGGTGTTAATTGATGTGTGCGCCTTAGTGTACATAGACGACATCTTATTATACTCAGCTTCGGAACAAGATCATGTCAGGCACGTTCGTTCAGTCCTCACCAAGCTCCGTCAACATCGCTTGTTTGCAAAGCTTGAAAAATGAATTTTTTCACGTCACCGAAGTAGAATTTCTTGGTTTTATCCTTACTCCAGGAGGCATCAGAATGGACGTGCACAAGGTAGATGCCATTCTGAAATGGCCTTCATCAACGTCTCTGAAAGGGGTACGAAGAATGCTGGGCTTTGCGAACTTCTACCGCCGGTTCATCCCAGACTTCTCTCAGGTTGTGCACCCAATCACAGTACTATTACGAAAAAACAATAAAAAGTTTGCTTGGACCGAAGAAGCAGAAGAAGCCTTCCAGGTACTTAAACAAAGGTTTACCTCTGCTCCAATCCTGTGACATCCTCGTCCAGACCTCCCGTATGTCGTTGAAACTGATGCGTCCAGTCTCGCAATGGGGGCTGTCCTTTCACAGAGAGACTCGGAAACCAGCCAGCTACATCCTTTGGCCTTCTGGACGAAAATGTTCTCACCTCCAGAGATTAATTATGCCATCAAGGACAAGGAACTCCTGGCTATCAAATCTGCCTTTAAAGCCTGGTGGCACTACCGTCTGGGGCCAGACATACCATTACAGTCATCACAGACCACCGAAACCTGCAATATCTCAAAACAGCCAAGGCCCAGTCCTCGCACCAATTACGGTGGGCCCTTTTCTTCACCGAATATGATTATGTAATCACATTTCGACCAGGAGTCAGAAACGGAAAGGCAGATGCCTTATCTCGCATGGGTATAGATGAAATAGTATATACAACTCCAGACTCAGTACCTATTATACCTGAAGACAAACTCTTGGGTATCACAACAGCCTTAACACAAGCAGAACTACGAAAATAAATCCAACGGACAATGAATCCTGCTGCCTACCTCGCATGGCAAACTCAAGGAGAACAATAGAACATCAAGGACCACCTACCCTTTTTAGGGATCGCCTATATGTACCCAAGAAGGAATCACAACAGCATATTATTTCTAACTATCACGATTCACTGATCGAAAGGCACCCTGGGATCGCAAAAACCCTAGCTAAGGTGAAAGAGAACTTTTGGTGGCCTATCTGGCGTAAGGACATCATTCACTATATTCAGTCCTGTGGTGTCTGCCCACAAAATAAATCACAGAAACAAAAACCATCTGGTCTCCTACAACCATTGGACATTCCTCCAGTTCCATGGCACACGCTTTCCCTTGACTTCATCACTGATCTACCTCCAAGCCAAGGGTTCAACACCATCCTTGTAGTTGTGGACTTATCCTCAAAGAATGCCCATTTTATTCCTCTCAAAGGCCCCCCAGACGCAGCCACTTTAGCAAAAGTGTTCCTGGAGGGCGTGGTTAAGCTACATGGCTTCCCTTCGGTTCTGGTCTCTGATCGAGGCAGCCAGGTTGTTTCAAACTTCTGGACAAAATGCTGTGCAATGGCGCAGATAGACGTTCAGCTATCTACCAGTCACCATCCCCAAACGGACGGCCAAACCGAGAGAACCAGTCAGACACTCGAGCAATATTTACGGTGCATGCTGCACCACGAACTAAGGAATTGGAAAGACCTACTATGGATAGCCGAATATGCATATAACAATTCTTTGCATTCAAGCACGGGACAAACGCCCTTCTATATCCTTCATGGCAGACATCCATGTACCTCTAAACTAGACCTTCCAGCCAGCTTGGAAATGCCAGCGGTAAAGACTCTACGCACAACCATTACTCAGGCTTTCAAAAGGGCAAAGGAACACCTTATTCATGCCAAAGAAAAACAAAAGAGATTTGCCGACCAACACCGGAAAAAGGCCCCTGATTATAAAGTAGGACACAAAGTTTGGTTACCTGCTAAATTCGTACCCATCAAGGGAACCCGGACCTTTCATCCTAGATTCTTAGGACCCTATACCATTAAGGCAATTATAAACCCAGCAGCTGTGAAACTGGACTTACCACCTAATCTACACATCCACCCGGTATTCCATGTGTCCCTCCTGAAACCAATGCAACCCGGCACACGGATTGGGACACCACCTAAGCCCATACTTGTTGACGGAGAACCAGAATTCAAAGTCAAAGATATCTTGGACTCTAAATACTCTAGGACCAAGCTATATTATCTTGTCGATTGGAAAGGATTTGGACCACAAGATAGATCCTGGGAGCCCAGTGAGAATATCTACGCACCACGTCTAATCAGGAAATTCCATCGGAACTTCACAACCAAACCTGGCCCAGACAGAAGGAACACCATGGGAGGGGCATTAGGGGGGAGTACTGTCATGACCCTCACCCAAAACCCCCTCTGGCAAACCCATTGGCCAGGTGGAGTCAGGACTCGGACCTCTAGAGCCTGGTATCCTCTTCAAAAGCCATCATGGGGCCAGTCCTGGCGCCTATGGCACCAGGCTCAGACACCATGAACAACAATGTGCTTGGGAACTACTTTATTGTATTGTCAGCCAACATGGAGGCACTTGCTTACCACATCATAGCGCTCTTAATGCGACATAATTTACCAGCGGGGCTCAACCAAGCCAGCTCGCCGTGCTGAAGCTCTGCATACCTAAGGGAGAAAAAAGAGACATTTTAAACAAAGAAAGGCATGCAGGATAGCAACAAAACTAACGAACAGCAATAAGACCTAGACCTACCTGAACAATATCAAACGAGCCGGCGTCAGTGAAGTAACTGGACCGCACTCGCCCATGAAAGACAACACGCCCCTGCAAAGAAGGCAGGATGGAGAGCACGCCTAATTCTACCACAAGGTGAGGAGAGGGCGCCAGAGGGACTGAAAGCATATGGGGGGTGGAGGGAGGATACTTACCCCACTCCACTCTTCCTCATCGTGGGGCGAGGGCAGGAGCCCCCCCAGCACCCCAGCCCAGCAGAGGAACCACGAGGAACACGGACAGGGCCTGCCTGACCCTGTCCCCACACGCCGCCTGACTCGCGCATGCCGGGCGCAGCGCGGCCTGAAACCGAGGCTGAGCCTCGTTAACATCAGCTGTAACCGCCGGCAGGCGGATCACGCCGGCGGCCAGCTCCAAGGCCACTCTAAGGCCTGTTGGGTGCCTGCTCACCCCCTCACTCCACTCTTCCTCATCGTGGGGCGAGGGCAGGAGCCCCCCCAGCACCCCAGCCCAGCAGAGGAACCACGAGGAACACGGACAGGGCCTGCCTGACCCTGTCCCCACACGCCGCCTGACTCGCGCATGCCGGGCGCAGCGCGGCCTGAAACCGAGGCTGAGCCTCGTTAACATCAGCTGTAACCGCCGGCAGGCGGATCACGCCGGCGGCCAGCTCCAAGGCCACTCTAAGGCCTGTTGGGTGCCTGTTCGGAGCCACAGGAGCCAGGGGCCAGGAACTCTGCCCTTACCGCTCCAGCCGCAGCAGCACACCTCGGATCAGGGGCAGGAGCACTAGCCTCCTGAGCCGAGGAGCATCTCCAGCTACACACGGCTCGGCCGTGCGTCTGATCACCCTGCCTCACCGAATTTCCCTCAAGGGCTAGGGTTGCCATTGATCTCCAGTTGCTCGCCGATTGCTAAAGCGCAACGCTTCTTGGAATCGACTGACTCCGTCAGACTCTTCCGCCTGGCCCAGCAATGGCGGGCGCATCGCGGCACCAGAGCGAGGCTCTGGCCGCACGAATCAGCTGTTGACCTCCCCATTCATAATTAGCCCCTCCGCCGGCAGGCGGGAACGCCGGCCTCTCAACAAAGGCCCGCACTAAGGCCCCTGTTCGCCTCCGGAGCCTTGGAGCCAATGTCTACTCGGACCTCTAATCCATTGTGAGTAGAGGGGTTACCCTCAGTCTACACTACTGTGCTTTCTGGTATGTCTTCTGCTACTCCGCAATCACATACATTTAGACTCGGTTTTTCCTCACCTCGATAACTGTTTGCTACATACACTTATGCCGCCAACTCTGTTGCCTCTTTGCGTTACTGCCACCTCTCATTAGTTCAGTCACTTTCTGCCCCTAATGTGGTATGTCTCATGACTGATACTGGCTGTGCCCTTTGGTCGTTAACCAACCACTGCAACTGTGTTGTGCCTTATGGTCATTAACTGACCACTGCCATTGTGTTGTGCCTTATGGTCATTAACTGACCACTGCCATTGTGTTGTGCCTTATGGTCTTTAACTGACCACTGCCATTGTGTTGTGCCTTATGGTCGTTAACCAACCACTGCCATTGTGTTGTGCCTTATGGTCTTTAACTGACCACTGCAATTGTGTTGTGCCTTATGGTCATTAACTGACCACTGCCATTGTGTTGTGCCTTATGGTCTTTAACTGACCACTGCAATTGTGTTGTGCCTTATGGTCATTAACTGACCACTGCCATTGTGTTGTGCCTTATGGTCGTTATCTGACCACTGCAATTGTGTCGTGCCTTATGGTCGCTAACTGACCACTGCAATTGTGTCTTGCCTTATGGTCATTAACTGACCAGTGCTACTGTGTAAATGTCATATGGTCGCCCTCGCTCTCCCTACCATACTACGCGCGCTTAGACTCTACCAGGTCAACATGCCCCCCACCAACAGTCTAACTACTGCAAACTCACCACTGTACTCTTTCAGTACACTACTGACCAGACTGCTGCCTACCCTTCTCATCCTTATACTGCACCCTGGCTGCACCGCACCATACCATACCACCATCTCTATTTACTACTCTTACTTGCATCTTACCTCAACTATTCCATCCCACACTCACCACACCAACCCTTATCTTAACAACCCAGCCCTCTGGATCCAGCACTTCGCCACCAGACCTTTACCTAACCTACCCTGCTCTATCTCCTTGAGAAATGCTAGACTTGGCTCGCGTCTCACCCACGCTTCCCATCACTCAGCTCACCGCATCAAACTGCCTCTCCCTCTGTCACCACCTACACTTTCACCTAATCTACCACCATCTTCCAACTCCCCTAACTTAAACAACATCAAAGGCGCGCTAATCAACGCCAGATCACTCCCGGCTCACGCCCTAGAAGTAGCTGACTTGATCCTCAACCTTGACCTCGACTTCTTAGCAATCACTGAAACCTGGCTCCACCCAGCTTCAGGTCCTCTTCTCTCCCTCGCTATCCCTCCTGACTACAACATTATCAGACATGACCGTAATTCCATCCAATCTAAAGGAGGTGGCATCGCCATCATCCACAAAAACGCTTTGAACTTCCACCTCTCAGCCACACATCACTCCTCCACTCTGGAAGCACTGACTGCTAAACTAGCTCTCACACCCAACCATTCTATCACCTTTCATCTACTCTACCGGCCACCCGGCCCACTATCTACCTTCGCGGAGGACCTCTCCAACATCTTCACACACAGCACCAAAGTTACCTCCCAGGTTATGATACTGGGGGATTTCAATTTAGGCCTCAACGACCCCAAGGACACCGCTGCTTCGTCTATTGACAACATCCTCACTAATGCTGGATTCACTCAGTTCCTAAACCAACCTACCCACAACAAGGGCAGAACCCTTGACTGGCTAGCCGCCCTCAACTGTCCCATCAACATCACCTCTAACCAACAGTGCGCCTGGACAGACCACAACTTAATTACATTCAATATTGAGTCCAAACCTATCAGCCTCCCTCACAACATTGCCCCGGCTATGGCCACCCGTAACAAACGCAACATTACCTGCGATAGACTCCTACCCCTCCTCCTTCCAGCTCTTAATGTTCTGGATCCATCATGCTCTGACCCTACGGCCCTGGTCGACACCTTCAACCGGGCCATGCTTACAGCCTTAGACACCATTGCACCCTCGAAACTGAGAAAATCTAAACCTCGAGCCCACCTAAACTCCTGGTTTACTCCCCATCTCAGAGCACTACGCAAAGAAAAACGAATTGCAGAATCCCACTGGAGAAGCAATCACTCTCTAGCTAACAAATCACGCGTACTCCTGGCCACCCTTAACTACAAGGAAGCTATATTCCAGGCAAAAAAAGACACATATAACAAACGCATCGAGCAAGCCAAATCTAACACCAAAGAATTGTTTAAAATTCTAAAAGAACTTGAAACTCCTGTTACCCCACCTGACACATGTACCAAAGATAGCACCTGGTGCTCCAAAATCCAAGAAGCTCTCCTAGGTAAGATTGCCACTCTCCAAATTAAAATTAACAACAAACAATCTAGCCTTCAATCCAACCCTCTACAGATCCCTATACCTACCACAAACCCCTCTATCACAGACTCTCTGACTCCTTTTAGCTTCTCTCCACTCTCCATTCTCGAAGTGGAAAAGATTATCACTAGCCTTAAACCGTCCAATTGTCAGGGTGACCTCTGTCCTGCACCTATTATCAAGGAAGCTGCTCACGACCTAGCACCTTTCATCACTACGCTCATCAACTCCTCCTTTAGCTCTGGGATTGTACCGGACAATCTTAAGGATGCATGGGTCATCCCGCTTCTGAAAAAACCTACCCTCGATCCCAGTATACCCACAAACTACAGACCAATTACCACTGTACCTTTTTTACTAAAAATCCTCGACCGCGCGGCCTACCTACAAATTCAGGAATACCTTGAATCTAATAACCTTCTGGGACTCAGGCAATCAGGCTTCCGGCCTCGCCATGGCACCGAGACCGCCCTTATTGACTTAAAAACGCAGATCGAAGATCTCAAAGACAAAGGCAAACTGCCATTATTACTCCTCCTGGACCTCTCTGCTGCTTTTGATCTCGTCAATCACAAAATTCTCTGCCATCACCTCAAATCAGCCGCACACTTCTCAGAAAATGCCGCCACTTGGATCAGATCCTTCCTGGATAATAGATCTATGCGTGTATTCTCCCCACTTGCGGCCGCACCACCCGCTCCGGTCGCCTGTGGTGTGCCTCAAGGGTCTTGTATCTCGCCCACGTTATATAACGTGTTTACCAAACCCCTTTTCGATATTTTGGATCACTTGGGCGTCACGTATACCAATTACGCTGATGACACACTGATACTCATCCCCATCACAGGCGATTACACAACTGACTCCCTTGCCATCAACGCCATCTACCAGGTCATCCAAGCGTGGATGGCCCAGCACGGCCTCTGCCTAAATGATGAAAAGACAGAGCTCCTCATTCTTGGTTCACCACAAAAACTCACTAAACTTAACCCTGCCTTCAAGTCTTTCACCATCGACGGGAATACCATCCCGATTGCTAAGGACACGAAAACCCTTGGGATTTACATCGACTCAACCCTATCCTTGACTAGACAATCCAACGCAGTCTCATCTGCAGCAGCGCTTACTTGCAAGCTCATCACCGCCTGTCGCCCGTTCCTAACCACTGCCAACTGCGTAACCTTGGCCAGGACCCTTGTTCTATCCAAGGTTGACTACTGTAATGCCCTCTATCTAGGTACTAATCTCCGCAACTTAAATAAGCTACAAATTGTCCAAAACAATGCGATCAGAGCGGCCCTTAACATTCCTAGGCGCCAGCATATATCTGACACCAGGCGCAACCTGCACTGGCTCTCTATCCCACAGCGCATCTCCTTGAAGTCCTTGGCTCTCACACACAAATGCCTCCACAACCAAGCCCCTCGCTACCTGGCAAACAGATTCTCTTTCCACAATTCCACCAGACCTCGCAGAGCGGCCCAAGCCAACTGCCTTGTCATCCCGCGCTTTAATCTCCTAAGATCTGGTGGAACCAGCTTCCCCATCCTGGCAGCCAAACTTTGGAACTCACTCCCCAATGACCTTAGAGCAGAACCTTCCTTCCTGAAATTCAAATACCTTACCAAAGCATGGCTATCCGCCCAAGACTGCTAACATCAGCTTACTGCCCTACTTGCACTTTGACCTACTCGGTATCCCTTATTAACTATCCTGTAAATCACTGCCTTATCGATATTCATTTGAATGTATATGTTGTAAATTTTGTAAATCTTCCTGCAATAATCTTGTAATACTCTGTCACATTGCCTTGTCATGCTTTCATCTTGTTGTAACTAAGTTAAGCGCCCGGATGCCCCTGGGCCTGGTGCGCTATAGAAATAAATAAAATACTAAAATACTAAATACTAAATACCCCAGTCGGTCAGTCTTGAACACAGTCCTCCTGTATTTTCAGGCAGAACCTTCACCGCAGGCCACATCAGGGCAAAGCTGAGAAGCATACCAGCGAGTAAACCAGCTGGGTGGCGTCCCTGTGGACACCAGGTGAGCGTAACACCGTAATCAAATCAGCATCTCGGGTCTCCTTACTCAATTGGGCAGTTGAGAGTTCATTGTGAGCTTTTGTCTGGGACCTAGTGATAGCAGTGACCTGGATTTCCCCCAACAGGGACTCGATCTCAAGTAAATCCCCCTGGATGGCTCCTGTTTTGGCCAGCTGATCAGCTAGGTCATTTCCAGTTTTGTCTGGTCCCTCTACTTTAGAATGACCCTTAATCTTTTTCCAGTAGATGGTCATCCCATTTGAGGTGACCAGATTATCAATATTCTGTATTAATTTTCCATTTTTCAGTGGTTTATTGTTAGCACATAGCATGCCTCTGGTTTTCCAATTAACCAGGTGCTCCACTGAACCGTTCCGTACATAATCTGAATAAGTGATTATGACCGTACATGGAGTTGGTGTTGGACAACAGTGAGGATGGCTTGATGCACAGCCATCAGCTCTGCCACTTGACTACTCCGGGGACCGATTTTGTACCCAGAGGAGGGTTCTGGGGCATCATTCACCCATGCATTCCCTACGCCGGCCACAAGTTCCTTTTTCCCGTTGTTGTCAACATGGTAGGAGCACCCTCCACATAGACGGTGGGCATTCCCTTACACTTGTTTTCTTCATAGACTCTGTGTGGGGAATTAAGGCATGCCTCCATGTTGTCCTTGATTTTAAGACTTTCGTCCTCGAGACAGTTTTCTCTGGCACAATCATGCAAGTCAGCCAGACCTTGCGCGAGGGGACTCTTCTTGTTTTGGCCATATCTGACCTCCACAGGAAAGCCTTGCATTGTCAGAATCCAGGAAGTAATTCGGGAATTACTCAAATTTCCGTCCCGGATTCTGTCACTTTGAAGATATTACAGAGGCTGGTGTGGAGTCTCCACTATGATATGTTCCCCCTGGATAAACGGGCGGTAATTCTTCAATGCCCACACCGTTGCCAGGAGTGCCTTCTCACAATCGTTGAATTTTTCCTCCACAAAGGATAAAGTCTTACTCACATAGGAGATTACTTTATTGACCTTGTCATGCTTTTGGTATAATACTGCAGTCAAGCATGTATTTGAGAACCCTGTCTCCAAGAAGAACTCCTTGTTGTTGACAGGGTAAGCTAGGCCAGGCATTTGTGAGAGGCTTCTTTTGAGTTGTTTTACTGCCTTTGCTTGTTCTGGACCCCACTCCCACTTGACCCCCCCTTCAACAGATGGATCAGGGGTCTCGTGATCTCTGCGTAATCCTCAATGAACTTTCTGCTGTAATTAGTCAGCCCAAGGAGGCTCCTTAGCTCCCGCAGAGTTGTGGGGTCTTTTAGTTTCTGGAGTGCTTCTACTTTCTTTTCCTGGAGACAGAGACACTCAGGAGTTATCTCAAGGCCTAAGAAATTGACACGGGTCCTGAACCACTGTGCCTTTTGGAAAGAGAGTTTTGCTCCGTCAGCCCTCAACTGTGTCAGAACATAACGGATCTCCTCTATGTGTTCCTCCACAGTTGAGCTTTTGATTAGAACATCATATACATAGGCCAGGTTACCCCTTTCGCCCAAGTCGGGCATGGTCTTATGCAAAAAGATATTAAATTTATTGCCGGAGTTGATGTATCCGAAGGGAGTCCGGGTGCAAGTGTACTGCTACCCCCGAATGTAAAGGCCAGCTTGAATTGGTCCTCCCTACTGACAGGTACAGTCCAGTACCCATTGGTCAGGTCAATTGCAGTGTATACCTTTGACCCCTGGATCTGGGCTAGCCCTTGGTCAATGTAGGGAAGAGGCAATCAGGCAGTATGGACCCGTTTGTTGAGCTCCCTTAGGTCAGCACATAGTCTCCACTGGCCATTTGGTTTCAAAATCCCGAGCACCGGTTTATTGAAGGTGCTGTGGACTGGACGAATTATTCCACGGGACTCATGGTTCTTAATTATTTCTGTAAGGGACTCCATTGATGCGAGAGGCAAGCGATATTGCTTCCCAAACACTGGAGTCATGCCACGGTCCGTGGGAATTGTTGTTGTATGGATATGAGTCCACCGCAAAGAGATCTTGGAAATCTAAGAAAACTTGTTTCAATGTTTTCTTTCGCTCCAGAGTCTCACAGGCATCAGCTAGGTTGACTCTCTTCAACCATCTGCCTGAAGCCCGGATAGAATTCTGGTTTGGCTATCTCAGCGGCCTCCTCCAGCTGGGTGGAGAAGTCTTTTGTCAAATTACTGACTTGAACTGATGGCTTCAGATAGGGAAGGCAGTCCTGGTGGACTTGAAGGATCACCTCATCCCTCCTGAAGTCACAGGTCACCTCTTCCTTACCATAAGGGCAGGAAGAGTACACCAGGAAATTCCCCCCATGCCGGGTAAAGATCCTGTCTGGTGTTTTGTCATTGTAGCTATAGCTGTCAAAACAGTCATAGGGGATTGCTCCTACCAGTTCGTTACCTAAATCTATGGAAAAATGTCAGTCATCAACCGTCATTCCAATAATGGTGCCTGCTCCCAGAGTGATACTCCTAAGGTCGCTGTTATACACCACTATTGGAATGGTGTTGTGCTCTATATTGACTAGTGGTGTTGGGTTTAACCCCAACCCTGGCTGTTGGAAATGGGCATTGAGGTGAACATATGCGTCAGGATTTTTCAATTTCTGTCCTCTTTTAATTTTTACTTTAAGTGAGAAATGTGGGAACGGCGGGATCTTTTGGGAGTTTCCGGAACATGGCCTTGCTGATGAAGCTCTTACCGTTGTTCACGCACACTCGGGCGAGAACAGAGTCCTCCCCCCTATTTAACTGAATGGGTATGAACAACTGTTCTCCAATTTTCTGAATTTCAGCCAAGCTTTTAGTTTTATTCTCCACTTTGGAATATAGGAGTGGGATTTTCTGATTTTGAATTTGTATAGAATTTCAGAGTATTCCCTTCCAGTGTGGAATGCCACTTGACACTGGAAGGAAGGTAGATTTTCAGAAATAGAGAGGACTTCCCATCACCAATTTGTTGTCCTACTGCAATTATTGTCACGTCAGGGATTTGGTGGTTTTGGAAATGGAATTCAATTTGGTCTGGTTTTTGTTCAACCATGTGGCATGTGCCATTTAAACTAACATGGTTGACACTATGTTTTAATTTTTCAGTTAGTCTGGGTCCAGAGGACCTTGTTTATACAATCTATGAGGGGGGACAATCTACGCAGGATGTCATCCCCTAGTAAACATGGTGTGTCCTCTGGTGTAACTATGACCGGATGCTTCACCTTGTGTTGCCCAATTTTAAGGTCTAAATCCGCAGTCCTCTCCAAAGGGATTTCCCTCCCATCGAAGTTCTGAAGTTGTCCAGGAAGAGGAGTGAGAGGGATTTGGTATTTCTCCCCCTTCCTGAATTCAACTGATCACAGGCCCTTTTTGACAGAAGGGTGGCTTGGGATCCACTGTCTGCCAGTGCCAAAAATGTACATTGCCCCTGTATTTGGACCGGGGCATAAAATCTTCCCTCCTTTTCCTCAAGGGGGCAACGATAATGCGTTGTGGGCCTGTTGGTTGGTTAATTCCTTTGCTCTGGATTCTGACAGAGGGGTGATTTGGGCAGGATTTTGTTTGGGATCTTGGGAACATGTAAGAAAAAGGTGACAGTTGGATATGGGAGGAGTTTTGTGCTCCCCTGGTTCTGATTCTGGGCTGCTCCCCCTTTTTGGAGGCAGTCACCAGAATTGGTTTGAGCCAGGGCATTTTCTTGCTGGTCATTATGGGGTTCCATGGTGGGCGGTTTTAACTCGGCCCCACATCTACCCAGTCTTGATCAAGATCTTTCGGGACCCATTTTTCTTTGGAGGAGTTCCCCCATCCCTGAAGGAGAAGATCCTTTTCTCAGAATCCTCTGAGGACCCCTCTCCTTCAAATTGGAAGATTCTAACCTCCTCCACAAAATGGGTCTTTTTAGGCCCTTTACTTCTCCTACCCGCCCTCTGTTCCTTGGGTTGCAGACTTTCAGGGGCAGGAGATTCTGGTTCTGGTTCTAGGGTTTCCAGGGGCTTTTCAGAATTGGGAAGGAAGCTTCCTCTAAGGCTTTACACCCCGTTTCCCCCTGTGCCTTCTCCCTGGAACCGGTGGGTTGTCAAGGTTCTCTGGTCCATCATAGGTTGATCCCAGGAAGGGTAACTGTCCCTTCTCCTATAATACCCTTGGTTGGGATAGTCTTGGTACCCCCTCCACCCTTGGCCTCCCCTCTCCCGAATTGGGCTGTCTGGGCTCATGAAAGTGGGGAAAGAAAGGAGAGTTGTTTTGTGGGTTGAAGTTTTGCGGGTACCGGGGAAAGAAGCTCAACCCAGCATTTGGGGGTTTACTGCCCTCCTGGGGAAAGTTCGGAAGGAAGTTTCCTGGGTTGGCAGCGGCCTGGTTGGATCCCCCCCTTGGTCTGGGGGAGTCCACACATAGCCCAGTATGGGTTTGCTGCCCTTGTAAGAGGGGCTGATATAGTCAGGGGAGTTAGGGGGTCCCCTTTGTGGGGTTGCCTCCCTGACTACCTGTTTGGGATTGGCCCAAGGCCCCCGCATCTCCAGATCTAAAATGGGGGTAACCTTCACCTCCGCCACCTTAGTAGCAGAAGGGGTGTTGGTTGGTTTTGGGCTTTTATTGGCACTTTTATTTTCTACCGGTTTCTGCACTTCATAAATGTGAGTTGCTTGTTCAATGATCCAGTCTAGTGATCTCTTCTCATGAAAGTCCCTCACCAGCTGGGTCATAATGTATTTAGGGAGTGCATGAAAGAAGGTATTGATGAACTCCCTACTGTCTGTGCGCTCCCTCCTGGTGGTCTGCACAAAGGCACGTTTCAGCTCTTGTACAAATTCTTATGGGGCCTGGTCTTCCCCACATTGCAGATTGTAGGCCATCTTGCAGGCCTCTTGAGGATTTCTGTGTATTGAGAAATGCTTTAAGATGGCCGCCCTATAGGTGGACCATCTCGAGTGGTTCTGATCCTCCAGCCCCGCAAAGAAGTTTGAGTATTCAGGGGAAAATGTCCACTTGACATATTGCATGCAACTTTGGCTATCCTTCAGGTGGAAAGTATCCATCATTTGCTCATACAACTCGAGGTGCTCCCAAACTGAATATTTGGCATTTTTATGATAGGGCGTTATGACGCTCCTCATGGCCTTGATTTGCTTCAGGTGATCTTTCAGTAGGGCCCTCTTAATTTTGTTGGCCTTTTTAGTTTTGGTCACTCTTGTCCACTCATCCACTGACTCAGAGGCACTACTACAGGAGGTGGATATCTGATCCTCTAGGCTCTCCTGATTCTGCTGGCTTGGGAATGGCTTGCAGAATGTGGGGGCCTAGTCTCTTGAGACCTGTGGCGCTCAGAAGAGTCTTCTGACTCTCCCTTGCTCCCAGGATTGGCTAAGTAACCCCCTACCCCCACTGCCCTAGCTGGGAAGAGGTTTTTAAGATACTCTTTGTGGGCCTAGTTTCATGGAATTCCCCACCAAATTTGACAGACTGATCCCTTGGTAGGTAATATTTTGGAGGATCCAGTTCGTTGATTCTCCCCTCACTGGAGTCTTCCTGATCAGAGAGGCTAGCCTAATATTTGGGAATCTGTACATAGATGCCCACCCATCCATTTCTGGGAGGCAGTGATCTGTCAGTCCCATATTTCCCATTGTGCTGAACTCTACCATCCCTGTGGCCCTTGGTTCATATGAGCCAGTGGACATGAGGGTGGCAGAGTCCATGGGACTGAAGGGATTAAAGTCCCTGATGACAGGAGTCCTGAGGTTATGCTCAGGGGTTTATCTTTCCCTTCTGACCTCATCTCTTTCAGTCCCTATTCCCTGATGACATGCCAAGATCTGACCCTTTTGCTCTTCTATTAAGGCCTTACTGGTCTCTATGGTTTGTTCTTGCACGGATATCTGTTTATGGAGCCTGTCATTCTTTTCACAGATAGCCTCGTTGTCTTTCTGTTCTTCCTGCCTAGTTTGGAAATACTGGGCCAATGTTTGCTGTAGGGGACTCACCTGCTGAGTTTGGTCCTTATTGGCCTGAGTCTTCTTTTCCAAAGCATCCTCCACCCGCCTGGTGTGCTCTAGTAGCTTTTCATAATCAGTTTTGATTTCACCAAACCCCTGAAGGGCCAGCTTTCCTCCAGCTCAGCGTTGAATTGGCTGACTTCCTGGCCTAAGGCGTCCCTCTCCTGGGTTAGAGTGCCCCTCTGTGCAGCCAGGTTGTCCCTCTGTATTTTAAATGCACTAGATTTCTGGTGCTACTCATCAAACTCCTCTTGAGAATGGAGGTCGTTAATAATTAATTTATTGTTTTCCTCTTTTAATTTGTCTATCTGGTCCTGTATGATGATCACCTGTTCTACGAAAACTCTATTAAAAGTTAATTATTGCGTCAGCTGTTGTTGACTCTGTTGTAAAGAGTCAAACCTTTCCTGACACTCTTGCAGTGTCTGTACTTGGGTATTTTGTTCTGCATTCGCTTGCTGTAAGAGAGACAGATATTCTTGGAGTTTGAAGCTATGCTGCCTCTCCTCTGTTTCTGATTCTTTGCAATCTTGGGGCCTTTGCTCTGCAGAGTCCAGATTGCTCTGGATTTTCTGCAGGGTTTCCCCTTGCCTCTTTGTCAAATCTATATGGTCTGCATGCTTTTCCGGTATGACTCCTATGTGGAGGTACAGGTAGGCCGCTATTTTGGCAATTTGACACGGCTCCTATTTTATTTTTGGGGCCATGTACAGCTAGCTAAGCGCTTGATGTAATGGATCTTTGTTGTTTTATTCCCTGTAGCCATACCTGTCCGTCCTGTTCTGACCATTCACCCCTGACTAACAATTTGTGCAGGATGTTCATTAGCAATATTAATTTCCACTGGGGTCGCCATTCTGGAAATAATTATTCCCTTCAGACTTATCTCAGGGTTAATTTACTTTTGTAAACAGGCCAAATTCCTTTCAGTATTTCTTTTGAGGGGTGCTTGTACAGTGTAGCACAGTATGCAAACCCAACAAGGTGTATGTACCCTGACGGCTTGTATGCTGTGTTAGGCTGTCACAAGTGGTATATCAAATTCAGGATACCGGACCCGAGCCCCCAAGCTGCTCGCCCAGCATGTAGTGTGCAAATGAAAATCTTATTTATTTTTATCTATAAGTTCAATATTCTGAATGATATACCATTCATATCAAACTCTTCTCCTGAGACCCCCCGGTCCCACTGAACCGGGAATCAAGCAAAGGTTTGCAAAGGTAAATATTTATTTATGTATTTTAGAATTTAAATCACAATATATTTTAATAGCTAACAACAATCATCAATGGCTTGACAGAACACTAAATAATATCTTTAATGCACTAGGAATCAATTAATGAGCACAAAAACAAATGCAGCAAAGAAAATGATACTTTTGGGTCGTTTGGAACAGATAGCACTATGGTTAGAAGTTCCCCCTGCAACACCCCTCAACCCACCAATTGACAATTTAAATAGATGTGAGGAGAGAGCAGGTACTCAGGAATAACACAGATCAAACAGAATGTCGCTCCCACCTTCCCCCTTTACACACAAGAGAAAAATGGAATTGACTTTTCAACTGTCAACTGTCAGGATGGCTTTGAAATTGGCTGAGCAAAACACCAAATATGTAAAAACTGCTTAAATTATTATACATTTCTATGGGAGCCGCTTTGAACAGATGCAAGCAAACAATAGAATGATTTAAGCAAAAGAAAACAATTGGAATCTCAAAGTCAAAGTGCGAAATAATTTAAAGCTATTCACACATGTAAACTTTTCAAAATGTCAATTTGCAGCAAAGTTTTCCTCATGCGATTTCGGATATAACGGGACAATTGCACTGTTTTAAACTGCGTTTTGGGTTCTCGAGAT
The DNA here is from genome assembly GCF_040938575.1 of Ambystoma mexicanum. NCBI lineage: Eukaryota > Metazoa > Chordata > Amphibia > Caudata > Ambystomatidae > Ambystoma > Ambystoma mexicanum. The sequence continues at coordinate 227,945,784 of NC_090927.1, read as the reverse complement.
AGCTAAGGATGTTAGGTACAAGTGGGAGTTGACATTTCGCTTCTATCTTAAAATCTGACAGAGTTATGGAAGTTTTCGTTAGAGGCGTTTTTGCAAAATAGGCGCAAAATTGGAAAACAGAAATTCCGGTTTAAAAATGACAGATAGGTTTTCTTATATTATATTCAGGACTACGAAAAAAAGAATGCCACACAGAAATCAGTTATTCACGGCCGATCATAACTATTCATGCGTGATACTCTAGTTTCAATTTGGTTTGGGAATTACTTTTCTTAATCAAATCAATAAAGAGTTATGGTTTAGTAACACAGATGAGAGAAAAGTCAGTGCAAGGATAGTTCTAACAATACTATGGTTCTGAATTAAAGATGGGATGAGTTTGAGATTGGGACCATACAATGCAGATATATTATGGGTCACTGTTCTTCCTATTCATACTTACAGTCCTTTGTAATTAAATTGGACCATCAGTTCTGGTCCTTGAATTGGGCAAGTCTACCGGCAAACAGGCACCTCTGGAGGGATTTGGATCAGCGGCACATTCCTGGTCAAGTTAGGACTGCACCTGAGACTGGATTTGGAAGGGCCTCTTCTGGTTACTGGACATGGTAGATAGCCGGATGCACGTTTTCAGCTGGCAAGCGTAATTGTAGCCAGCCACACTGAATTAAAATTAAGTCCCTTCAAGTTTGGGATTTTTGCAATGGGGTCAGGTTTACAATAATTTTGCAAAGCTAGAATCTGGATTCAGCAAAGAAATCTGGATCTTTCAAAGAATTCTGGAGTCAGCTACAAGTTAAAAAGTTCTGCAATAAGGTGCTGCGCCGACATCTGGATGGGTTCTGGAAGCAGTGTTCTGGAAGCAGTGTGTTCTGGAAGCAGTGTGTTCTGGAAGCAGTCTGTCCTTATGTGTAGTGCCCTTCCAATATTTAGCCATTACAAATGTTATGGCGTGGTCAGAACTTCAAAACCCACCCCCATGTCTGTGAGTGGCTACAGGCGTGCGCTTTGTTTTGGTTGGCAGCCTAAACAGAGCTGTCATCTTATGGCAGGATTTAAGAACTCCTACCTGGATTTTTACCCAAAACATACTTTTGCACAAATGTACATTTCTACCATATGTACCCTCCCAAAATTAGACACATATTTTTTCACATTTGATCGTCTACATTTACATTCAATTTCCATCGTTGTGAGAGCTGTATTGGTCATTCTATGGATTTTTATCAATTTTAACCGAAACACTTTGGATTAATCATTTCTAATTCGATATAACTTTGGGCGCTGATCAGTGGATCGTGTACATACAATTTTAAGCTTGCAACATTAATAGTTTTGCCACAATGAGTGTTTTAGTGTATCTTTGGTTCCTTATGTAGTAAGTACCTCTACCACATCTTCAACTGTCTAGCTTGAGTTCAAAATTATAAGTTTGTATTTTTCACTTGTCTACTTATTTTGGCTGTCAAGTTAAATGTCATAAAGTTCTGAGGCCAAAACAAGTCATTTCCATTCAAAATCCAGTCCAGGTTTTTTTAAGTGAGCAGATGGCCAGCCCTTTGAAGTTCACTGAGAAACCTCCCCCACATCCTACTCCTCCTTGCAGAGGCCAATTCTCAGCATGTCCTTTGTTCTTTGGTCAGCGAGCAGACAAATGTCTAATGCAGCCCCATTGAGAGGCTTGCTGGGATTATGCGTGAACTATTAACAGCCATTATCCTTCCTGTTCTAAAGGGAGTGTGAAACAGATATATCAGTTTTCCCAGGCCAGGCACTGTCAGATCAGAATTCACATGTGGATTGGCCCCAGACGGGGCTCTTGGACATCCAAGTATTTTCATTTCAAATATAAAATATAAGCACAGTCTATGAAAGATTTACACATTTTAAAAGAATTAGCCCTTCACCAACATGCTTGAAATAGTGGATTTTGCAATTTTTCAGGACAAAGAAAATACAATTAAGCTGAGTTTTACATCCAATTTCTTTAGGCAGCTGTCAGGCTGTGATGCCTGGATTCCTCTGGCTGCCTGGAGGATCCATGATTCCAGATCACTTTCCTTTCAATAATTCACTGGTGAAAATAGCTGAATATAGCACCAAAACAGCACTTTGAAGATTGCCACTGATTAGGAAACTATGTTTAGGGGCATTTTCAGATTTTAGCCATTCTACTGGCTTGTTTCCAGTGACAGATGACAGATGACAGCAGTGAGGACAGATGACAGATGTCAGCAGTGATTCCTGCTTTTACACCACTTTGCCAGTGTATGTGGCGGGCATGCAGCTCTCTTGGTGGGTTATGAACTGTGCGCATGTGCAATTTTGCAGCCTTAGTGCGCACCGGGGTTATTGCCTCCAATCTTGGCAATTTCCTTTCCCCATTGGCAAAGGGGTGCAGTGTGGCGCAGTGGTGTGGATAAATTATTCCACAGGGCCAGGCCCCTTGATTTTGATTTCCTCACTGTAGTTCCTTTTTCTAGATTGCCCTGCTTACTCACCTGTTGGTGCTGCTCAATTTCAGTCTAACTTTGTCTTTCCCTCCCTTTTAAATTGCTGGAGTGCCATTTTGCTCAGACTTCATTTTGAGCCTAACTTGTCCAGAATCTGTTGGGTGCGGTGTAGTGTATTAGTAACATGATTTTTCTACTGCTTGATAATAGTGAAATGTTTAATAACTGATGTGTAAATAAATGTATATCCTTTTACTCAGAAACCTTGAGTCAGTGTTTGTTTGAATCATAGTAATTGCTGTCCTTTGCGTAACTATTGATACTGCCCACTTTACTCTTGCGATAAGTCTGGCTGCTCAGCCATCGCTACCACTTTACTGTGTAGTACAGGCTTGTACCAAAAGTGTCACTTGTAGTCCTAATTGTGTGTAGTGTTCCCAAAGGGCACTTCATATAATTCTGCCTAACACCTAGCAACAACAATATTTCAGGAGACTGTTGGAATGCTACATGGCATGTCCCAAACAACCTTCTTGAAAGTGCTGGTGCAGGTGTTTGATGCCCTGGCCTGATGAGACATGCATCAAATCGCATTATATTGTCCGCTCCCCTGAACCGCATGTATCCCATCAAGTCACGTTTCTATGCAATAGTGCATTCACCCAATGTTATTGCTGCACTGAACTGTATGCATGTGGTTCTGGTCTGACCAAAGTACAAGAGTGCCTATACCACAAAATGAAGCAATACATTCAAAACATATACAAATGATCTGTGATGTCGATCTGATGGTGAGGTTCTGCTGGGCCCATTTCATGAGTTCCACCCATGATGCCTTAGTCTTGCCGGACAGCACTCCCACGGGGGATATTGCACATGTATGTTGAGTGAATAACATGACTGACAATGCAAAGCATGTGTGCAGAAAACAATGAGAATGGGATGAGTTGGGGTGGGAGGGTACAGGTGTACTTCCCTACAAATGTTATGCATGGCCAAACCCTTATCAGTACATGATGCATGTGAGTAACAGAATGCAGGCCTGCATGAGGAAGGTCTCTTTAAACACCCAAGTGTTGGCCTAGGTGAAGTGCTTTGTAGGTTCGTACACACAAAAATATGGTTGTAAAAATATTTCCCATTAGGCCGTGCAACATATTAGAGAAATAGTCCATCATTACTGTGACCCACTTTACCGGGCACAGTGTGACATGTCAGGGCATAATAACAGGGAACAGGCACATTCACTGACGGATGTACTCCAATCCCTGACATAACTATCTCACTGTGACACCCAGAAAATATACAAATGACAATACTAACTAACAATACTCAAAGTACGAGTACCATGGGCTGCCGGCAACAGGCCAGGAATTGAGAATTGAGTAACAGCGATGTTACAGCTGGGAGAGTGATAGTGATGTGAAAATGGTGGACTACTCATTGACCATTCAGCTAGATTATCAGTTCTGCGGGGGCAATACCCATTTTAAGACACAGACACCCCTCATGTCATGGAGTGAGAACCTCCATCTATACTTGATGATATAAATGTTGAAAGAGACAGCACTGCAGCACAGTGGAATGATGTCTCTACTTACAATACAAACACTCCCATCATGAAATTCTTCTCTTGCAGGTGATTCTGGCTCTCCGCTGCTTCCTTGGCTGATGACGTGCATCAGAAACCCTGCTATTCCACAGGACGCGGCCTGCACCAGGTACACATATAGAGCAGGGTGTGCATAGAGTGCACACTTGGATTGCTCAAAGGAAGATTCCTGTGCCTCCATCGAAGAGGTGGAACACTCATGCACAGCCTGAGACGATGAAGAAGATTATCATGGTCTATGCAATGCTGCAAAACATGTGCATTGGAAGTTGTGTCCAGAGGATGGAAACACGCACCCAGAGCTAGATTGTCATGATAATGCAAGGGACCACAGGCCACGTCGGGGTGGACGTAATGCTGCAAGGGAAGGATCCATCATCCATCAGGAGCTCATTGAGAACTTATTTTGAACACCTATGAATCTGCATTTCACTTCAATATAAGTCATGACTAAAAGCCCATCTATTACCAAACACTAAACGACCACTGGATTCATTTGTTGGAATGCTAACTGTTTGTTAAACACAGACAACCGCCTCCTTTATACCTAACAGCCTTGCCCACCCAGCTCCCTCACCCACAACACAAATGCCCACCAACTGCATCATCCCCAAAAGAGTGTTGGTGGTTTGGCATCCCCTATTTGCATTGGGTCTTTCCATGCTATGCTTAGCAGGTGGTGAGGGAGGCTGTCTCTGATGAGAGTGCCTCAACATGGTGCCTCAAAGGGATGCTGGGGACAGATCCCTCTGTGGGTGTTAAAGAGATAGAGCTGACTGTGCCACCCTCCAAATATGCTATAGAGTAAGGGTAATGGCTCTCAGCATGGTCTCACTACAGGAGGAATAGACTCAGTAATTTCCTGCACTCTGCCGCAACAAGATCAATGGCATCTGCTGCTCTCCTCTTCTGTTTGTTTGTTTGTTTGTTTATTTATTTGGTAATGCACACCAAACCCTTAGGAAGCTGGGCGCAGCAGTACAAGTATATTTGAAGCTTCTGCCTCTCCCCAGTGAATGTCACCCTCCTCGATGCCCCAAGACAGCATCATGCTTGGCCCGAGAGTCTCCCATTGGTTCCGTTGCTATGGACTCCATACGCTCCTGTCTCTACTCTATCTGGTTAAGTTCCTGCCATATTACATCAAGTGTGTTTTGGGGGTCTGAGGATTGGAAGTCATGGGGCAGCTCCCGTCTGTTATCTGTTTTTGATGGTGATACCTCCAGTGGGACATACCATCACTGTATATTTCTTTTATTTTATTGACATTTGTATGCATGTTCGCCAAAGCGCTGAACATGGTTAAAAAAAATGGTACAATTAAAGAAATATTCATAACAATTTTCATTGATCACAGTCAAATTAGTTAGACGGCAGAGAGGAGAGGTAGTACGATTTTCACCGGGTACGGAAGATGTGAATCGAGGGCAGAACAATATTTTGGGGCTAGAAGACAAAAAGAGCCAAAGCGAGACTGAGTGCAGGGTGGTGTTTGGACTGAAAAAAGAGGTTGATGTTGAGAACGTAGAGCACAAGAAGGAAACACACGAGAAGACAAATACAGAGGAACCCTGCAGTCATAGCATTTAAAGACGTTAGGAAGGAAACGGAACAGGAGACGAGAGTCAAAGGGGAGAAGAGCAATAGAGAGAAGAAAAGAAGTGATGGAAGATCAATGAAGAAACGAGAAAAGAACTTGAAGACCAGAGTTATATATTCAATGGAGAGGACTAAGAGCAAAGAATGAAGACCCACCAGGAGGGCAGAGCAGTAGCCGAGTTGAGAAAAAATAGCAGAAAAGATACGAAGGTTAGGCACATAAAAAGACAAGAACGATCGCAGGTGACGTATATTGTCAACATAGTATTGACAGGTCTGAGCGATAGTAGAGATGTGAGAAGAGAAAGAAAAGGAGGAGACAAAGGTACTCCTCGAGATTCCGAGCACAGGAAGAAAAGGGGAGAAAGGAAGGAGGAAAGAGGAGACCCCTGGGGTTTGTAGGAAGCAGGAAAGAAAATAATCTGCCAGGCCTATTATAGACGAACATGTTCTCGTAATATGGTGGTAAGTCTGCCGGACACATGGTGGTAATAATAATTCCAGCTGCAAGAATTACTGCCAAAAACATCTAACAAATTCTAATTCCACAAATAATTGGAGGAATTACCGTTACCTCAGCAAGTAATTGTTGTAATTACCAACGTTATAGTTACTGCCAAACTCATAATAAGACCCATTGAGAGAATGTGGGCAAGAACATTGTTTCTGCGATTTACCCAATGACTGATTTTTTTTAAACGGAGCTCCCTATTATTCGTGAGCTCCTGTTACTAGCTCTCTAAGTGGGCTTGATAATCAAAAGTAAAAAGGATAATTTGACCACAAAAGCATCAATAATACCATTTTAGTCAAAAGAAATAATCAACCTTTGATGTCGATTAATCTCAAACCACTTTGTTGACTTACACAAATGTTAAAAGCGTATTCATCATGACTGTGAATAGAAGTACTACCTGTTCTTGTCATGGGCCCTCATTACAAGTTAGCTGGTCCGGATTTAACAGTGCCGGTAAAACCGTACCAGCCCCATTTTCCGGACCAGCTAACTACGAGTTCTGTGGCTGTGTGGTGTTACACCCGCCAGGTCTGACCTGGCGGGCGTAATGCCACCGCCCGCAGACAGACGCGGAAACACTGGCACCATTACCACATGGTGGCAGTGTTTCCACTTCCCTATTCCCGTGGAGTCCTCTGGGACTCCACTGGAATGGGGATTTACAGAATGCCGGCTCCGGAATTACCAGATCACCAGGGCTGTAATGCCCCGATAATTCCAGCAAGTCTGGAGCTGGTAAATCCCCACGGGTCCGGTGGCAGCCTGCTGGTTCTACTGGCATGGGTACCACTGGACTCGTAATGAGGACCCATGGTGTGTGATGTGGTACCTTCCTTGTGACAGCATGGACCGCACCCATAATAACTAATGAATGATCTATGCCTTCACAGCAGTTATCAAGAGTTTCTTCACTTATGGCCTGTGGAGACAGTCGCCTCAGGCCATAACTTGGGGAAGGGTCATTATCTGAAGCATGAATAATCCCTCCCAAGGTCTATAAGACTAATAAGGCTGCTGGTGATTATTACCATATAGGTGTATAGCCTTTTTGTGGTGAAATGGAAAACATTGATTGGATAGTGAGTAAAGTACATTAATAAAATGTGCTGGTAAAGTAAATGTGGTTTTACTTTGTAATATTTAAATAACAAAGTGGACTTCGCAAGGTACGCCTTTTAATTGTAACCTTGCTTAAGAATGCATTAGGTTTAAGTAACAGTTTCTCTGTATGAATGTGAAAACGTGGGTCCATGTTTTAGCTTTCACTTTGGTGCATTAAATTGGAGGCTGCCTGTCACGTTATAATAATAATAACTGTTCTTTTACAATACACTTAATACCAGCGAGTAGTTTCTAAGCGTAAGGTCAGGATTTGAACCTGTGTTGCTCTGCATTGTCTTGCTTCCAAACCAAACGCGTTGCCCCTGAGCTATCCTTCCTCCCAGGTCAAAAATGACGAAATGAAAATGAATTCTCGTAGAAAAGGTGCCTCTTGTCGACATAGATGGCATTGTTGTTTCTTGAATACAGAGAAATACTCTCAGTTATTTCCCTGGCTGCTCCTGAAGGCAGGCAAAGTTATTTGAAACTGAACAGAGTGGTATATCAGGGCCTAAGCGCAAGGCGTAATACTTTTAACAAAGGTGGGAGCCCTATACTGAGAACAAACGTGGCCAAATAACCTATTCTATGAGTAGGTTCCGGCTCAGTCAGGTCTACAACCACGTTTCAGCACACCCATTGGGCAGTGCAGCACTGAAATACTGGTCAAACCTCCTCTGAACCTCAATACCAATAGGCAACCCAAGACACATGTTTCAGCCGTGCTGGGGGTCATCCGTGAAGTAAAGCTGTGCCTCCCTAAGCACAGTGGACAAGTGGTTCATGTCTGCATTACCCTGGGTAACTTAGAGTTAAACCCCAAGTATTGGAAAATAAGCAAAGGTGTAGCTGCCCCTCTACTGAGAGTGGACAAAGTCAAATAATGGGTTCTATGGGAAGGGTCCCACTCAAGAGTGTCTACAAACATGTATCATTCACAGAGGAGAAATATCAATTTGCATATCAGTCTGTTCCCACCCACGTCGGCAGTCCAGCACCACAATGGTACGCAATTCTCCTCTGAACAAGAGTACCCACAGCAACCCCAGTGGGCACTTTTCAGCCTTGATTTACCTCTCTGTCCCATTTTCCAGCACTGCCATGTTGGAACAGGGGCATGGAGCGGAGGTAAGATCGTTCCCGTCTTGTGTGCTTCGTATTACGACTGCAGGATATATTCATGCAGGTGTACAGCGCATGGATTCCTATGGAATCCACCTTGGGTTTGCACCTGCTCAAGACCATGCAGATTCCATAGAAATCCATTAATAAATGCAGCATGCAAACATTCATTTGCAGGCATCATATATTTTCTCAAACGATAGAAGGTAAAACGAAATAGTAAAAGCACGTTTTCCTTGCTTCACTCTTTCCTTTTACCCTACACTTTGAGAATTTTTAAAATTGCATGCAGTTGACCCAAAAGCACGCAAGTGCAAAAAATGGTGGTCCCCTGCATCCAATTTGCATATCGTGTAAAGTGACACGGAGGATGTTTGGAATGTTGTCATCAACCATCATTTCTTCATCACAAATTACAAAGTCGTAAATTACACTTCATGGTAGGTTTAACTGTGGTGGAAAAATAGATTTATGTAGCAGGGTAGGAGGCGTAGACGGGTCGGAAATGGGGCATTTGGCGAAGGGAAGGAAGGTTTTGTGGCAATTAAAAAAAGAAAGCCCCACAACTACCACGAAGTTAATTAGCATTTTGAAATGTGTGTGAAAGAAATCACGTAGAACTCCAGTAGTTATTGACTGAATTCCAAGCTTTCCGATTGGTTGAAAGGAGGTCAATTATGATCTCCATGTACTAATATTAACAGGGTAATTCATAGAATTTCGCAGAAAAGTGTTGCAAGCGGCTGGCGCAGAGTGTCCTCGTGCGATTGTGTGCGCCAGGCACGTGCGCTAAAACCGATTTCCGCGCACAGCGTATTCATGGATTTCATGCTCCCAAACCAGCCGTGGCGCAGAGAATCGCAGTGACCCTGCAGCAGCGCCAGTAACGCCCCCAAGAACGCCCTCGCGAAAGGAAAAGCCATCAACATCGCTAAATCATCGCAAAGGGCTGCGCTAACCCTGGACCAGTTTACAGGGCTGCCAAACAAGGAACGCAAAGCGGGCAACCTTCATATCAGGAGTACGCGGGAAGTTTTACACGCGATTAGCCAGGGTACGTGTATTACAGGGGTACGCGGAAAGTTCAACACGCGATTGTCCAGGGTACGTGTATTACAGGGGTACGCGGGAAGTTCAACCCGCGATTGTCCAGGGAACGTGTATTACAGGGGTACGCGTGAAGTCTTACATGCGATTAGCCAGGGCACGTGTAATACAGGGGTACGCAGGAATTATCACACGCGATTTTGGCAGGGTACGTGAATTACAGGGGTGCGTGGGAATTATCACACGCCATTTTGCTGGGTACGTGTATTACAGGGGTGCGTGGGAATTATCACACGCGATTAGGCTGGGTGGGTCCTCACAGGTGTTCCCTGTACACCCTCCACAGCCCCTGCAGGCAGCCCACAAAACAGGGGACTACCCTGCACACCTGCTCATGTCCCCCTGCACCCCCACCCCCCAGCCACCAGGGGCACCCACCACCAGGCCCCCACCCATGTCTCCTACCACCCCCACCCCCCAGCAGTGCAGGGGCAGCCTCCACCAGGCCCCCACTCATGTCTCCCACCACCCCCACCCCCCAGCCACCAGGGGCACCCTCCACTAGGCCCCCACTCATGCCCAACTCATGTCTCCCACCAGCCCCACCCCCCATCAGTGCAGGGGCATCCTCCACTAGGCCCCCACCCATGTCTCCCACCACCCCCACCCCCCCAGCAGTGCAGGGGCAGCCTCCAACAGGCCCCCACTCATGTCTCCCACCACCCCCACCCCCCAGCAGTGCAGGGGCATCCTCCACCAGGCCCCCACCCATGTCACCCACCACCCCCACCCCCCAGCCACCAGGGGCACCCTCCACCAGGCCCCCACTCATGCCCAACTCATGTCTCCCACCACCCCCACCCCCCAGCAGTGCAGGGGCACCCTCCACCAGGCCCCCACTCATGCCCAACGCATGTCTCCCACCACCCCCACCCCCCAGCAGTGCAGGGGCATCCTCCACCAGGCCCCCACTCATGCCCAACTCATGTCTCCCACCACCCCCACCCCCCAGCAGTGCAGGGGCACCCTCCACCAGGCCCCCACTAATGCCCAACCCATGTCTCCCACCACCCCCACCCCCCAGCAGTGCAGGGGCACCCTCCACCAGGCCCCCACTCATGCCCAACTCATGTCTCCCACCACCCCCACCCCCCAGCAGTGCAGAGGCATCCTCCACCAGGCCCCCACCCATGTCTCCCACCACCCCCACCCCCCAGCCACCAGGGGCACCCTCCACCAGGCCCCCACCCATGTCACCCACCACCCCCACCCCCCAGCAGTGCAGGGGCATCCTCCACCAGGCCCCCACCCATGTCTTCCACCACCCCCACCCCCCAGCCACCAGGGGCAGCCTCCACCAGGCCCCCACCCATGTCTCCCACCACCCCCACCCCTCAGCAGTGCAGGGGCATCCTCCACCAGGCCCCACCCATGTCTCCTACCACCCCCACCACCCAGCATTGCAGGGGCACCCTCCACCAGGCCCCCACCCATGTCTCCCACCACCCCCACCCCCCAGCACTGTGGGGCACCTGCCAGCAGGCCCCCACCCATGTCACCCACCACCCCCACCCCCCAGCAGTGCAGGGGCATCCTCCACCAGGCCCCCACCCATGTCTCCCACCACCCCCACCCCCAGCCACCAGGGGCAGCCTCCACCAGGCCCCCAACCATGTCTCCCACCACCCCCACCCCCCAGCACTGTGGGGCACCTGCCAGCAGGCCCCCACCCATTTCACCCACCACCCCCACCCCCCAGCAGTGCAGAGGCATCCTCCACCAGGCCCCCACCCATGTCTCCCACCACCCCCACCCCCCAGCAGTGCAGGGGCAGCCTCCACCAGGCCCCCACTCATGTCTCCCACCACCCCCACCCCCCAGCAGTGCAGGGGCATCCTCCACCAGGCCCCCACCCATGTCACCCACCACCCCCACCCCCCAGCCACCAGGGGCACCCTCCACCAGGCCCCCACTCATGCCCAACTCATGTCTCCCACCACCCCCACCCCCCAGCAGTGCAGGGGCATCCTCCACCAGGCCCCCACCCATGTCTCCCACCACCCCCACCCCCCAGCCACCAGGGGCACCCTCCACCAGGCCCCCACCCATGTCACCCACCACCCCCACCCCCCAGCAGTGCAGGGGCATCCTCCACCAGGCCCCCACCCATGTCTCCCACCACCCCCACCCCCCAGCAGTGCAGGGGCAGCCTCCACCAGGCCCCCACCCATGTCTCCCACCACCCCCATCCCCCAGCCACCAGGGGCACCCTCCACCAGGCCCCCACCCATGTCTCCCACCACCCCCACCCCCCAGCCACCAGGGGCACCCTCCACTAGGCCCCCACCCATGTCTCCCACCACCCCCACCCCCCAGCAGTGCAGGGGCATCCTCCACCAGGCCCCCACCCATGTCTCCCACCACCCCCACCCCCCAGCAGTGCAGGGGCAGCCTCCACCAGGCCCCCACTCATGTCTCCCACCACCCCCACCCCCCAGCCACCAGGGGCAGCCTCCACCAGGCCCCCACCCATGTCTCCCACCACTCCCACCCCCCAGCAGTGCAGGGGCATCCTCCACCAGGCCCCCACCCATGTCTCCCACCACCCCACCCCCCAGCAGTGCAGCGGCACCCTCCACCCATGTCTCCCACCACCCCCACCCCCCAGCACTGTGGGGCACCTGCCAGCAGGCCCCCACCCATGTCACCCACCACCCCACCCCCCAGCAGTGCAGGGGCATCCTCCACCAGGCCCCCACCCATGTCTCCCACCAGCCCCACCCCCCAGCCACCAGGGGCAGCCTCCACCAGGCCCCCAACCATGTCTCCCACCACCCCCACCCCCCAGCACTCTGGGGCACCTGCCAGCAGGCCCCCACCCATGTCACCCACCACCCCCACCACCCAGCAGTGCAGGGGCATCCTCCACCAGGCCCCCACCCATGTCTCCCACCACCCCCACCCCCCAGCAGTGCAGGGGCATCCTCCACCAGGCCCCCACCCATGTCTCCCACCACCCCCACCCCCCAGCCACCAGGGGCATCCTCCACCAGGCCCCCACCCATGTCACCCACCACCCCCACCCCCCAGCAGTGCAGGGGCATCCTCCACCAGGCCCCCACCCATGTCTCCCACCACCCCCACCCCCCAGCAGTGCAGGGGCAGCCTCCACCAGGCCCCCACCCATGTCTCCCACCACCCCCACCCCCCAGCCACCAGGGGCAGCCTCCACCAGGCCCCCACCCATGTCTCCCACCACCCCCACCATCCAGCCACCAGGGGCACCCTCCACCAGGCCCCCACCCATGTCTCCCACCACCCCCACCCCCCAGCAGTGCAGGGGCATCCTCCACCAGGCCCCCACCCATGTCTCCCACCACCCCCACACCCCAGCAGTGCAGGGGCAGCCTCCACCAGGCCCCCACTCATGTCTCCCAGCGTGCTACGTGTATTTCAGGGGTGTGCGGGAAGTTCCACACGCGAATAGCCTGGGCGCGTGTATTTCAGGGGTGCGCGGGAAGTTCCACACGCGAATAGCCTGGGCGCATGTATTTCAGGGATGTGCGGGAAGTTTTACACGCGATTTCAGCAGGGTACGTGTATTTCAGGGGTGCGCGGGAATTCTCACACGCGATTTGGCTTGGTACGTGTATTACAGGGGTGCGTGGGAAGTTACACACGCGATTAGGCTGGGTGGGTCCTCACAGGTGTTCCCTGTACACCCTCCACGGCCCTTGCAGGCAGCCCACAAAACAGGGGACTACCCTGCACATCTGCTCATGTCCCCCTGCACCCCCACCCCCCAGCAGTGCAGGGGCAGACTCCACCAGGCCCCCACCCATGTCTCCCACCACCCCCACCCCCCAGCAGTGCAGGGGCAGCCTCCACCAGGCCCACACTCATGTCCCCTATGACCCCCACCCCCCCGCCACCAGGGGCACCCTCCACCAGGCCCCCACCCATGTCTCCCACCACCCCCACCCCCCAGCAGTGCAGGGGCAGCAGGCAGTCAGGCAGCAGCAGGTGGGAGCGTGCTCGGGGCTCTGGGGGGCAGTAGTTCGGCCTTCCGGGCAGGAGCGTGGTATTCCGTGTGCGTACGCGTGGCCAGCTTGGTACGGAGTGATTTGGCACGTGAAAATCCTGCACGTCAGCGTGAAAACCGAGGAAAGGCCCTCAGCGCGTAAGCGCGTCTGTGACATGACCCGCACAGGTGTTTCCCACACAGCACGTGATGACAGAGCACACGTGGAAAGACTGCACGTCAGAGTGTAATCGCGTGTGATTGGTGGAAATGGCCCTACACGCAGAAGTGACAAAGCGTGTGATTGGTGGAAATGGCCCTACACGCAGAAGTGACAAAGCGTGTAATTGGTGGAAATGGCCCTACACGCAGAAGTGACAAAGCATGTAATTGGCGGAAATGGCCCTAGCGCGTACACGCCGCGTAAGTGACGCTGAACGTGTGGGCCTGTATAAAAGGTACGTGTAGAACACGTTTTCCTTGTACGTGCTTTTCGTGGAGAGCGAGTGGGTGAATTCTGTACTTCTTGTCGTTTCACACGCGATTTACTTCACGGCGTTTCAAGTTCGTATTCCATGTTACCTCTGACAGCTTTTTCTCTTTTTTCTCTTTTACTGGTTTACCTGGGCCTGTTCCCTCAAACAGTGTTCCCTTCTACTGTTGTCCTGTCTCCTCAGACAGCGTACAAATCTTCTTTTGGCAGGGGTGTTGCCAACCAAACGTGCTCCTTTTACACGCTCGTTTACCAGGCAGACGGTGAGTCACGCACGTATCTAACATCTGTGCTTGCCCCGTGTGTAGCCTACCCCTTCAGAGGTCATTCTAGGCTGCGTGTGACACGCATACGTTCATTCTTGTGTTACTGGGTGCTACAGCGTAGTGCAGGTTTTTCTTTCTGCACACGTGGTCTAGGAGGGGTTGCGTGCACGTCATCTCCCTTTTTTGGGGCTCCTGTGCGTAGCGTGACCCGTCATCTTTCCCCAGGGGTTACAATCAGCCTTGCAAGAGCACTAGGGTACAATTACCATCTGGTACCTAACCCCTTTGACCCCCAATTTCCCAGGACAATAGTTTACAGCCACTCCATACGCACATTTACATCAGTGCCATGGCTGGGAGGCGAGGATTCCGTAAGGGTGGCAAAGGTGGAAGAGCCACAAGTGGTGGCCGTGGTGGATCCGGTAGGGGACGTGGTCGTTACTTGCAGGGTGAGCCTGTCCCCCCATGTGTGGAGGACCAGTCAAGGGCACCCATAATCCCCCCCCCTCCCGTTGAGGCTGATGTGGCTGACACCATCCATGCTCAGCCCTTGTTGGACCAGCCCATTGTGGCACCAGATCTTGCTGACTCCATGGCTGACTTCCAGGTCAGCAGGCCTATGACACGTGCGCTGGTGCACGTTGATGTCACCATGCCACGTGCATCTGGGCCAGCAAGGTCATCTGCTGCACCAAGGAGGCAGAGCGGAGAGGCTGCAGGGGCAGCTGCGGCTCCATCCACCCCAGCCCTCACACACCCAGCCAGGACAGTGTCGGTCCTAGTCCATGCTGCTGACATTCCCCCTGACACCATCACACTAGAGCCAATGCCTGCACCAACTCCCATGCTGAGTGTGCAATGCCACACTCCTGATACAGAGTCCACCAGGGCTCCTGCCCCTAGTGTCCAGAGCGGCGCAGGACACTCAGGATCACCACCACCTTCCAAGAGGAAGAGTGCTCGTCCGGCACAGGCTGATGCCCCAGGCACGGCTACACAGTCCTGCCCGTCCAGGAAGCCCAGCTTCACGGATGACGAACTGAATGCACTTGTCGAGTATCTGTCCGCACATGACAATGAGATGGTCATTGTTGCAGGATCCAAGACCACACCTGCACAACGCCAGGCACACTGGCAGACCGTTGCGGACATCGTAAGTGCCCTTGGAATCGTGAGGCGCACAGCCAATGATTGCTATAAGCGCTGGAATGACCTAAAGCGCAGGGCAAAGAGTAAGCTGGCCTCAAGTCATGCCGCAACTCTAGTGACTGGAGGTGCGTCTCCAGTAGTAGACATGGAACTCACTCCACATGAGTCAGTCGCTGGGACCTACGTCACGGAGGAACAGATCCAAGGTGTGGGAGATCTGGCTGATTACGAGGCATTGTCCGGTGAGTGCGTGTGTGCATGTGTGTGTCATCCATGTGCATGGTGTGTGTGTGAGGGCTTCTGTTTGTGTGCCAGGTGAGAGTGTGTGCGCCTGAGTCGTATGGGTCAGCCATGTGCTTCATGCAATCCTTCCTGCGCAGCTGCATTTGGCCATAGCAGTATCCCTTCTGCCAACAGTAGACATCTAGCCCAACTGCACGCCAGTTGCCCTTGAAGTGTCACCTTGCCACAACATAGTTGCTTATTTTTCACTGTTCATTCAGTCAGATTGTTTGCATTCCCCCACTTTTACTAGGCATGTCGCTGTCCACTAGTCACATGTCTGACATGGCTATGGTAAAGTGGAGTGACTTTGTTACCTGGATATCATTTGTACACACATGTCCCTGTGCAAATGGACCATTTCAGACTGGCAGCTCCAGGTGAAAAGTCTGACCTGTTAGAATTAGAAAAGCGATTACATGCGGGAACTGGACTGAATAGGTGCTGCCCTCCTCTCCATCTTCACTCAATAGCAATGGTACATGCCATCTGTGTGATGGCATGTGTGTTTCACCTGGCAATCACAGGCCAATGTGTGATGCCACTGCCAGGCAGCATGCAGAAAATGTGTTCATCTTCCATCTTGGTGTCATCAGTGTGTGCCATTTGCCTGCACTTCATACGCAGTGAGGGTGCATGCATGGGAGGGTTTTAGTCATGTGGGACATGTGTCAATCAAGTACTGGTTCTCTTGCTTCTCAGCCCTCATTGTGTGCCATGGTGCTAATGCCTGTTTCCATTTCTTTGTTTTTATGTCTTTGCAGGGGAAGACGCACCTGATACTGCTGGGGTTGTGGAGATGGTGCAGACCCAGGAGGGGTCCGAGGGCCGACCAACCACCAGTGAGGGACGTGGTGTGGTGGTGGGGGAGAACCCACAAGTGCTGCAGGTCGTGCTCTCAGGGGGTGTCTCTGGCTGCACCTCCCCCGAGCTGTACTCAGGTGTTGATTCGGATGAGACCTACGTGCCGTCGCAGGTGAGTGTTCCAGTGAGGGATTCTGTTCTGTCTCACCCACCTGCACCAGGGTCAGAACCCTCCATGGGGATGTCAGTGTTGGCAGCTACGCCTTTGGTGGTTACGGATGCAGGGACACACTCCGCGACATCTGATCCTGTTCCTGGGCCAGCAGATCAGAGGGGGAATGCAGTCCTGCAGCCTCAGGCAGTGCCGGCACAGCCAGGCGCAGTTTGCCTTGCCCCAGACAGGTGTGGTGCCCGCCGACGTGGTGGCCGTACGCCACCTGGCAATACCGCATGGGAGCAATCCATTTACAGTATGGCAACCCAACAGGCTGCATCATCCGAGATGATGGCTCAGGCCATGGATAGGGTGGCCACTTCCATTGTCCCCCCAGAAAGGCTGATGGAGCGACTAGAGCAGGCAACCAACTCCATCTGCCAGTCACACAGGGAGGACATGTTGGGGTCCAACAGGGACAGGCGGGCGGCACTGGCGACTCTGCAGGAGGCCATCTCCATTGAGTCCCAGGGCCACAGGGAAGCCCTGAGGCAGGAGCTCCTTCACGTCAGGACGACTCTTGTTGAGCTTGAGGCTTCAACACACCAAAGGACAGAACAGCAGCTGGAGCGTCTCACCCGTACGCTCTCAGCTGAGATGCAGGCAACGAGGGCGGAGGTCCGGGCATCCCGTGAGTTGTTGCATGGGGACCTCCGCACACTCATCCTCCAGAACCAGACCTACCACACCCGCATGCTTGCAGCCATGGAGGAGCAGACTAGGGCCTTGCGTGGGCTGCCTCCCATAGTGCAACCACCTCCGGATGCAGCTGCACAGGGTGATAATAGCGACAGCAGTGATACTCCCACAATAGGGTAGCCGTGTGGGCCATGAGCCCATGGAGGTGTTTTTTTTTCCCAGGATCCACGCAGGTGGGTTCTGGTGTGCATCCTGTCCTCGGACCTCCTGGGTGGCCTCCCCAACCCTCCCCCCGGGCCCATCAATGGCCATTTTTGATTGTTTCTTATTTTTATTTTTATTTTAATTTATTTTATTCCCTATTTTTTTGGGACGATTTGTTGGCTTCCGTGGTTCCTGTGGGCATACGCTGCATTGTGGCTGGGCACATGCAGGCTTGTAATGTATTTGGTTCAGATGCTTGGGTTTGAGTCACACACACCCCTCCTGCTTCCCGTTTCCATGGGCTTGCAAAGGGTGTGCCCAAGTGACAGTGAATTACACAGTGACATTGGACTCCCATGAGCTGTGTGGGCAGTCTGTAGTCAATACTGTGTAAACATTCCTAGTGCATATTGCTGTTGTGTTGTACACTGCATGTTGCATTGATGTGTAACTCATCTTCTGTGTCTACCTCCCAATTTGCAGGTCCCTTCCTCATGTCTACACAAGGACCTCTAGTCTGGAGATGGGGTCCATGTTGGCAGCAGTGCACCTACAACTCTATATGGCGCCAACACTGCACAGTTGGTAGTGGTGGGAGTGCAGGCATTTCCAGGTGGTGAGACTACTAATATGTAACATTTGTGATGTCATGTTAATGGTAGTACGTGCTCAAGTATGTTGTTGGTCCGGCATTGCTGTGAGCATTTCAGGTGTTGCAGGTTTCTAATAGGGACACTGTACATAGTGACACTAGTGTCCTGTTGTGGGGATTACTTTGTTTACCTGCAAATAGCATGACATGGCACGGTGTGTCGTGTGGCGGTGCTGGGGTTGGGTTGGCTGACATGGCACTGTCCTCTTGTTGCATTTTGCAAGTGGGTATTCATTTTAGCTGCTTGAATGTGTAACTTCACAAAACTGCATTGGTGGTGTCTGTGTGGGTAGGGATGCACACATTGTGACACTTCCAGGTGAACAATCTCAGGCTGATATGGTATTCACGGTTCATTCTCCAGACATTCAGGATCAGTGTCAGGTTGAGTCATCATTGATTGTCAGATGGAATGTGCCAGGGCAGTGTGCACTCCACAGGGGTGTGATTTCTATGTGAAGTAATTAGCCACTAGCTGTGTACGGGCTGCCTCCCCCCGTGCCCTTTCCCCTCCCATGCGCAGCGGCTGTGCATGTGGTTGGGGATGTGGGGCCACCACCATGTCCACGGCCAGGCCCCGGCGTGTTGCAACGTTGTGCAGGACACATGCTGCCACTATGATCCTGCACACTACTGGGGGAGCGTATAACAGCTGGCCGCCAGAACGGTCAAGGGAGCGAAAGCGTGACTTTAGCACTCCGAATGTGCGCTCCACTATGCCCCGGGTCGTAATGTGGGCTGTGTTATATCTTACCTCGGGTGGCGTGGTGGGGTTCCGAATTGGCGTCATCATGTGGGGGCTGAGAGGGTAGGCACTGTCCCCTGTGGAGGTGGTGATTGGTATCATTGGTGGGGTTGTGACCTTGCTCAGTATCCAACATGCATGCATGTGCAGTGGCATACATACTCACCAAGCAGCCATGTATCGCCATGCCGCCCAGCTTCTAGGTCCCGGCTTAGGGTGGACATTCGGTAAATGAAGCTGTCGTGGGTGGAGCCGGGATAGTTGGCATATACTGAGGTGATGATTCCCTTGGCATTACATGCTACCTGCACGTTGATGGAATGCCAGTGCTTGCGGTTCCTATAGATGTGCTCAGATGCCCTGGGGGGACGTAGAGCCACATGGGTGCAGTCGATGGCACCTAGCACTTTGGGGAATCGTGCCACACCGTAAAAATCCAGGGCGGCAGCATGCCTTTCTGCAGGTGTTCTGGGCAGGTATATGTGCCTGCGGACTGATGGGCGTGCAGTGATGATGTTCAAGACCTGGTGTAGGCAGCGTGACTGGGTGGCCTGTGACAACCCACCCACTATGGCACTTGTCCGCTGAAATGATCCAGTGGCTAAGAAGTGCAGTACATTGAGGACCTTCTCCAGGGGGCTGAGTGCTTGGGAGCACAGGGTGGGTGATGTGAGGTCATCCTCCCACTCACTCACCAGGTCCAGTATTATGTGTGGTGGAAACCTGTACCTCCCATACACCTGGTCATCAGGCATCCCGAAAAGGCTGGTTCTGGGTGTGAATATTCTGGCCCTGACTATCCTCCTCCTCCTCCTTTGGTAGCCCACTGCCACTGCTGCTAGGAACGGTATGTTCATCCTGGCGTCTGAGCTTGTTATTGTTAAAGTGCGCAAATTTATGCTTTGCGCGTGTTCTAGGCGAGCGTGTGACCCGCGCACCCCTCCAATCCAGTTCCCAGTCCATTAGCGTGTGGAAATTCCCACGCACCATGGGATACAGGTGCGCTGACGTACTTGCGTGTGTAAGTGCCCGCGCACCCATGAAATACACGTACATAGGCCAATCGCGTGTATGCGCACTTTTCTCCAATTACACGCGATGACACTCTGACGTGCAGTATTTCCACGTGTGCTCCGTCATCACGTGCTGAGTGGGGAACACCCGTGCGGGTCACAGACGCGCTTACGCGCTGAGGGACTCTGGTCCAATAGAATCGCGTATGCGTGCTGACGCGCTTACGCGCTAAGGGCCTTTCCTCGGATTTCACGCTGACGTGCAGGATTTTCACGTGCCAAATCACTCCGTATCAAGCTGGCCACGCGAAAACACACGGAAGACCACGCTCCTGCCCAGAAGGCCGAGTTACTGCCCCCCAGTGCCCCGAGCAGCCTCCCACGTGCCATCTGCTGCTGCCTGCCTGCCTGCCTGCCTGCTGCCACCGTGCCCTGCCATTTGGTGCCTGCACGTCAGCCATCTGCAGGGGTCCAGTTGCTGTGTCCACCCCTGCTGGAACTGAAGACTCCCGACTGGGATTACATTGCTCCACAGCCCAGCCCCAGGACCCAGTTGCCCACCCACACCTGCCTCTGGGGTTGCCATGTCGGGCACTTCCACATCTGGCACCAGTGGCAACCCCAGGCCAGAGGGGCAGAGGGGCACCAGCTTCACTGCCACCGAAGTTGGTGTCCTGGTGGAGCATGTCCTGGGGCAGTATGATGCCCTCTTTGGATCGTCCCGCGCCAGCAAGGAAGGACGGGAGAGGATCTGGGCCGACTGTGTGGTTGCCATCAACGCGGAGGGGGTGGCAACCCGCAACGTCCTGAAGATCAAGAAGCGCTGGGAGGACTTGAGGTCCTGGACCCTTGTGAAGGCCCGGCGCCTCGTGGAGGGGGGCCGGGGCCGCATGAGTTCCATCCAGATGAGGGTCCTGGAACGCGTACGCCCAGCGCTCCACGCCCAGATCCTTGAGAGGGAGGCCCGTCTGGAGTTGAGCGGTAAGTGTCCAAGCATTACTGTGTGAGACAGGGCATGTTGCGGTGTGCTGGTTCTATGATACTTGCCTGTATGTGTGCCATAGGCCATGTATGCATGTATGTGTGCAGGGACATCATGGTAATGCATGTGCGACCAGTGATGTGTGACCCACATGGTTGTTGCATGTGTTCAAATGCCGCATGGGGAGCCCTATGCAGATTTTGAACATGAGAGCATGCCAGTCTCTGTACCTGGACATGGGTGGGGGTGAGGGATGGGTGCTGATGCCAGGTACATATATGGTAGCCATGTCTGTGTGCCTGACCTGCGTGTCTGTGACTTGTGCATGCCATGGATGCATGACACATGTGTGTGACAATGCACAAATTCAGTGAAGCAGCCAAATTACCCTTGTATCCGCTGTGTTTGGTGTGTTTGGGGCCAGATGGATGTGACTGAGGTGAAGTGTGTGCATGTGATAGGCATGAGCCATGATGCATGTGAGTTACATATCATTGAATGTTTCAAGAGTCCATTGGACATGCATGGAAATGTCCATGGCATGCACCATGCCTGTTACTGTGTGTGTTTTGCCTGGACTGACCCATGTGTTGTGGAGGGACATGATGGAAGTGTACTTTGACAGTGGTGCTCATCTGCTATTGCTTCCTGTCTAGGGGACCATTGTACAGTGCCCTGATGCTTGTGTTCTTTGTCTCCCTCTACGCAGCGGCTAGTGAAGAAGAGGGCGGAGACGGCGCTGTGGAGCAAGGCGGCGGGGAAGCCCCCACGGCTGCAGCGGAAGGGGTGGGTGAGCCCCCACAGGGGCCTGCAACGGTGGGAGACGGTGAGGAGCCATCCAGGTTGGTGGTTTGCACAGAGGAGGAGGAGGCCGCCACTGGGGCACACATCGGGCCTGGTGGGGGCATCCCTGCTGGTGCAAGTGGTGCAGTCCAGGGCCAGGGGCAGGAGGCAGCACAGGTCACCGTGGAGGGGCCTGTGCATGTCGCTGTCCCTGACCCTGTGAGTGCACCACCATGCACCAGCAGGGATGCCCCGTCCCAGGCCCGTCCGCAGGTAGAGGGGATGTCCATGTCACCTGACTCCCCTCCACCTGCGGACGTGGGAACCCCTGGCCGTGTGGAGAAGGTCCTGATTGGGGTCGCAATGCGCACGGCTGTGATTCGTGATGCCGTGCGTGCTTCCCAGGAGGAGCACGCACGTCATCACGAAGTGCACCGTGCCTACGTGGCCCAATTGGGATCGGCCATGTTCGGGGGTTTCCTGCATGTGTTGGCCAATCTGGCGGCCCACTCCTCCTCTGTGCAGGCTATACACCAGTCATTCTCCTTGCCGTCTTCCGGCCCAGATGCCACCAGGGCCCCCTGTGGACCTGCCCCGACCAATGCAGCCAGCTCGGTGGGGATCCCATCCCTGCCACAGTTGGGAGTCGGAGGTCCAGCAGGGGTGGAACACAGCAACTGCACCCCAGCAGATGGAAGATGTGACAACATCATCGGGCAGGGCACGCGCACGACGGCGTCGGTGGTTTCCATCAGCCTGGATGCCGTCGTGGTGGCAGAGGCAGTGGCGTCGGAGGCAGCAGCAGGCTCGACGTGGGAGGCATCATGGCTCGGGGCCATCAAGATCAGAGGGGCAGGCATCGGCCGGAGGGCAGGGCAACCCTGGGATGGTGGTGTCTTCCGTGTGGGAGCAGTTGGTCCAGCGGATAGGTGCGGAGCGGCAGCGGGCGGAAGAGGAGCGGCTCACCATGGTCAGGGCGGAGTTCTCCATGCGTCGGGCGTTGAGGCGGGCTGAGTGCCTCGAGGAAGCTCGCAGGGAGTTTGAGCTGGACATGGGGTTATCCCTGCGAGACCTCGGGGCCAGGACAGAGTCCCGCCTCCAGGACATCGACATGGAGTTCGATGATGCCCTGGCCAGCAACATCACCGAGTGAGCCGCAGGACTTGCCTGCTGCCTTTTTATATAGTTATTTAGTTAGTTAGTGTTAGTTTTTATTTTTTTGGACCGCTCGGACAATGGCCACTTTTTTGTATATATTATTTTCATTAGGTAGTAGTAGGTTTCATTTATGGTGTTGGGCTCATGGACCCTGGAATATTCGTGTATATAGTTTGCTTTTTGAAGAAACATTTTTTTTATTAATTATTGTGTTCACCATGAGGAAATGGTTTTTCATTATTTTCCTTCCACATGATATTGCTTTGGACAACATTTGTTTTTGGATTACTTTGTTTTTTTTATTTTTACATTTGTTCTCGGACATGGACCATTTATTTTGTTATCCCCATTGTTGTATGTTTGATTTGTTTACTTATTTTTCATCTTTAATACATGTTTTTTTAACTTTCACTTGTGGTATTTTCTCATTGGTTTCATACATGTCATGAAATGGGTTTTGACATTCACTTGCACCCATTGTGTATGTGTGTGTGACGGACATGTGTTCATTTACAGACTTGCCATTGGGGTTGTATCATGTAATTGCATTCACTATGTGGGTGGATGCAATCCTTGCCTGGGTGTTTGTGCTGGGTATGCTGCCCATTACTGCCATGATTGAGTATCGTCAGGACCTGGGGGCAGGGGGACATGTGTGGGTGCCTGGTGGAGGGGGGTGGGGGGTGGGTGACATGGGTGGGGGCCTGCTGGCAGGTGCCCCACAGTGCTGGGGGGTGGGGGTGGTGGGAGACATGGGTGGGGGCCTGGTGGAGGCTGCCCCTGCACTGCTGGGGGGTGGGGGTGGTGGGTGACATGGGTGGGGGCCTGCTGGCAGGTGCGCCACAGTGCTGGGGGGTGGGAGTGGTGGGAGACATGGGTGGGGGCCTGGTGGAGGCTGCCCCTGGTGGCTGGGGGGTGGGGGTGGTGGGAGACATGGGTGGGGCCTGGTGGAGGATGCCCCTGCACTGCTGGGGGGTGGGGGTGGTGGGTGACATGGGTGGGGGCCTGCTGGCAGTTGCCCCTGGTGGCTGGGGGGTGGGGGTGGTGGGTGACATGGGTGGGGGCCTGGTGGAGGATGCCCCTGCACTGCTGGGGGGTGGGGGTGGTGGGGGACATGGGTGGGGGCCTGGTGGAGGATGCCCCTGCACTGCTGGGGGGTGGGGGTGGTGGGTGACATGGGTGGGGGCCTGGTGGAGGGTGCCCCTGGTGGCTGGGGGGTGGGGGTGGTGGGTGACATGGGTGGGGGCCTGGTGGAGGATGCCCCTGCACTGCTGGGGGGTGGGGGTGGTGGGAGACATGGGTGGGGGCCTGCTGGCAGGTGCCCCACAGTGCTGGGGGGTGGGGGTGGTGGGAGACATGGGTGGGGGCCTGGTGGAGGATGCCCCTGCACTGCTGGGGGGTGGGGGTGGTGGGAGACATGGGTGGGGGCCTGGTGGAGGCTGCCCCTGGTGGCTGGGGGGTGGGGGGGTGGGTGACATGGGTGGGGGCCTGGTGGAGGATGCCCCTGCACTGCTGGGGGGTGGGGGTGGTGGGAGACATGGGTGGGGGCCTGGTGGAGGATACCCCTGCACTGCTAGGGGGTGGGGGTGGTGGGTGACATGGGTGGGGGCCTGCTGGCAGGTGCCCCACAGTGCTGGGGGGTGGGGGTGGTGGGAGACATGGGTGGGGGCCTGGTGGAGGATGCCCCTGCACTGCTGGGGGGTGGGGGTGGTGGGAGACATGGGTGGGGGCCTGGTGGAGGCTGCCCCTGGTGGCTGGGGGGTGGGGGGGGTGGGTGACATGGGTGGGGGCCTGGTGGAGGATGCCCCTGCACTGCTGGGGGGTGGGGGTGGTGGGAGACATGGGTGGGGGCCTGGTGGAGGATACCCCTGCACTGCTAGGGGGTGGGGGTGGTGGGTGACATGGGTGGGGGCCTGCTGGCAGGTGCCCCACAGTGCTGGGGGGTGGGGGTGGTGGGAGACATGGGTGGGGGCCTGGTGGAGGATGCCCCTGCACTGCTGGGGGGTGGGGGTGGTGGGAGACATGGGTGGGGGCCTGGTGGAGGCTGCCCCTGGTTGCTGGGGGGTGGGGGTGGTGGGTGACATGGGTGGGGGCCTGGTGGAGGATGCCCCTGCACTGCTGGGGGGTGGGGGTGGTGGGAGACATGGGTGGGGGCCTGGTGGAGGATGCCCCTGCACTGCTGGGGGGTGGGGGTGGTGGGTGACATGGGTGGGGGCCTGGTGGAGGGTGCCCCTGGTGGCTGGGGCGTGGGGGTGGTGGGTGACATGGGTGGGGGCCTGGTGGAGGATGCCCCTGCACTGCTCTGGGGTGGGGGTGGTGGGAAGACATGGGTGGGGGCCTGCTGGCAGGTGCCCCACAGTGCTGGGGGGTGGGGGTGGTGGGAGACATGGGTGGGGGCCTGGTGGAGGATGCCCCTGCACTGCCGGGGGGTGGGGGTGGTGGGAGACATGGGTGGGGGCCTGGTGGAGGCTGCCCCTGCACTGCCGGGGGGTGGGGGTGGTGGGAGACATGGGTGGGGGCCTGGTGGAGGATGCCCCTGCACTGCTGGGGGGTGGGGGTGGTGGGAGACATGGGTGGGGGCCTGGTGGAGGATGCCCCTGCACTGCTGGGGGGTGGGGGTGGTGGGTGACATGGGTGGGGGCCTGCTGGCAGGTGCCCCACAGTGCTGGGGGGTGGGGGTGGTGGGAGACATGGTTGGGGGCCTGGTGGAGGCTGCCCCTGGTGGCTGGGGGGTGGGGGTGGTGGGAGACATGGGTGGGGGCCTGGTGGAGGATGCCCCTGCACTGCTGGGGGGTGGGGGTGGTGGGTGACATGGGTGGGGGCCTGGTGGAGGGTGCCCCTGGTGGCTGGGGGTGGGGGTGGTGGGTGACATGGGTGGGGGCCTGGTGGAGGGTGCCCCTGGTGGCTGGGGGGTGGGGGTGGTGGGTGACATGAGCAGGTGTGCAGGGTAGTCCCCTGTGGTGTGTGCTGCCTGCAGGGGCCGTGGAGGGTGTACAGGTAATACCTGGGAGCACACAGCCAAATCGCGTGTGGAACTTCCCGCGCACCCCTGCAATCCACGTACCGTGCCTAATCGCATGTGGAACTTCCCGCGCACCCCGGAAATCCACGTACACGGCCAAATCACGTGTGTAACTTCCCGCGCACCCCTGAAATCCACGTACCCGGCCAAATCGCGTGTGTAACTTCCCGCGCACCCCTGAAATCCATGTACCCTGACAAATCGCGTGTGGTACTTCCCGCGCACCCCTGAAATCCACGTACCCTGACTAATCGCGTGTGGAACTTCCCGCGCACCCCTGCAATCCACGTACCCTGCCTAATCGCGTGTGGAACTTCCCGCGCACCCCTGAAATCCACGTACCCGGCCAAATCGCGTGTGGTACTTCCCGCGCACCCCTGAAATCCACATACACGGCCAAATCGCGTGTGGAATTTCCCGCGCACCCCTGCAATCCACGTACCCTACCTAATCGTGTGTGGAACTTCCCGCGCACCCCTGAAATCCACATACCCAGCCAAATCGCGTGTGGAACTTCCCGCGCACCCCTGTAATCCACGTACCCTGACTAATCGCGTGTGGAACTTCCCGCGCACCCCTGAAATCCACGTACCCGGCCAAATCGCGTGTGGAACTTCCCGCGCACCCCTGAAATCCATGTACCCTGCCTAATCGCGTGTGTAACTTCCCGCGCACCCCTGAAATCCACGTACCCTGACAAATCGCGTGTGGTACTTCCCGTGCACCTCTGAAATCCACGTACCTGGCCAAATCGCGTGTGGTACTTCCCGCGCACCCCTGAAATCCACGTACACGGCCATATCGCGTGTGGAACTTCCCGCGCACCCCTGCAATCCACGTACCCTGACAAATCGCGTGTGGTACTTCCCACGCACCCCTGTAATCCACGTACCTGGCCAAATCGCGTGTGGTACTTCCCGCGCACCCGTGAAATCCACGTACACGGCCAAATCGCGTGTGGAACTTCCCGCGCACCCCTGCAATCCACGTACCTTGCCTAATCGCGTGTGGAACTTCCCGCGCACCCCTGAAATCCACGTACCCAGCCAAATCGCGTGTGGAACTTCCCGCGCACCCCTGTAATCCACGTACCCTGACTAATCGCGTGTGGAACTTCCCGCGCACCCCTGAAATCCACGTACCCGGCAAATCGTGTGTGGAACTTCCCGCGCACCCCTGAAATCCACGTACCCTGCCTAATTGCGTGTGTAACTTCCCGCGCACCACTGAAATCAACGTACCCAGCCAAATCGCGTGTGGTACTTCCCGCGCACCCCTGAAATCCACATACACGGCCATATCGCGTGTGGAACTTCCCGCGCACCCCTGCAATCCACGTACCCTGACAAATCGCGTGTGGTACTTCCCACGCACCCCTGTAATCCACGTACCCGGCCAATTCACGTGTGAGACTTCCCGCGCACCCCGGTATACACGCACACGTTTTTTTTCTGTCAGCGCGTGTCTGTGTTTTTGGGTACCCCTTTGCACGTCATTTATCCTGGAGGGCCACAGTATCGGGCATTCATCATGGCTGTATATAGGTGCTATTTGTTGGCGCACCTTTTGGCGCACATTTCTTCCAGGCGCAGAGACGCTACCGCCTGCTTTCTTGTGGCGGTCGTGTTTGTGCCTGTGCGCTGGTTTGAGCGTGCGCTTTTTTGCCCTATTCTATTCCATGAATACGTGTTGTAGGCGAGCGTGTGGGCGTTCCGCGCACTTGTACCCTGTGCTTCCCCCGTGACGCCCACATTTTGGCAAGTTGTTCCCCATTCCGAGTGGTACGCCCCGTGTTCCGCCTACTTTTGTTGCGTGCGCCGCGCTATGTGCGGTTTTCACTGTGGCCTGTGCGTTTTCGCTGTGACCTGGCGCACGCTGTTTGATGGCCTGTGCGCCAACGTGCGCCGCGCACTTTTTTATCGCACATCCGCTGGTTTTCTCGTGCACGGACTTCCATGAATCGACGTGCGCTGCTTTTCGTGCGATTTTCGCACTTGCACTGCGATTTTCGCTATTCCACTGTGAATCGCACATTTTTGCCCACTTGCGCCGCGCTAATTATTCCATGAATCGGCCTGTCATTGTATCAATGAGAAAGCTATAGACAGTCATGAGATCACCATCATTTTCCTTTCACGCTGTACATCGTGTTTTGCCAACCCAGGCAGAGGAGCCACAGATGGTTTATCATTTTCCTTGCAAACATGTGGAAAGCCACTGCTCAGAGCATCATCCAACAGCCACCAGACCAGCACTGATATCAGGAAAAATGAAGTACTTACTATTACTTGAAATTGGAGCCCAAATTCATCATCATCCTACTGCAACCTGGACAATGTACCTGCAACGGAATCACTTGTAGCCATCTTAAGTAGAAAATAGCAGATAATAAAGGGGGCCGGCTGAACACGTGCAGTATGGCACGTGTCTCCAGTTGTCAGGGAGACAAGCTCAGGTTCGTCAAGCCTCACAATTATGCTGAATTCCTATTCAAACTCAGTCTCCCTGTTGTCCCTCATGTCTTAACGCTCTCCTTGGATTCTGTTGCCCGTACCTCTTTGGTTCTCTGATCCATGGTTCCTGCCTCTTCCTTCCCTTCAGTCATCCTGCTTGATTCCTGCTCTCCATCTTTCTCTCTCTCTCTTGCTCTGGCCTGACTCCTTCTTCCTTCGGCCTGGGTACCCTGCTGGTTCTGGACTCCTGACCAGCGTCATTGCTCCCTTCCTCGCTGTCTGGCATCAGCCTTTGATCACTGAATTCACACCCGACCTCACGATCAGTGCTTAGCACTGTCTCTGTAGCACCACCCGGGGAGGCCAGCCAGTGGTATGGGGAGGTGGTCTCCATGTGCTGGCGCACGTATCCTAGCAGAGAGTGTGCAGAGACAGTCTTCCAGAAGTCACGTACCTCTTCCAGGTCCTAGCAGTTTACTGTCTTCTGGGAAGGATCATCATCCTGGGCGCGACTCACCAAAAGACAGGCATGCACCAGAGAAGGGACAAAGTACTTGGCAGTTTAAAACGCCATACCATCAGTCCAGATATGGATTCCGTCCAAGAACTCAGAGACGATGTTCAGGCCATTCGAGCAGATGTTGCTTCCCTGAATCAGGACACCACCACACTGTGGGATGTTGTAACCAAGTGTGCCATTGCTTCTCTGACCGATCCTTCCTTGGCCCATATGACTGCCATGAAGTTTGATGGTGATCCCAGGGGGCATATGGAACTCTGCAACCATGTCAAGGGCATTTCTTGTTCTAGCCTATTCATTTTGTACATGATAAGGCCAATATTGGGAATATACTCAGTAGCTTGACCGGCACCTTATTGTGGGCAGCACCATACGTAGCCACAAGCAGCCCCATACTGATTATTTTCAAGAGTTTAAAAAGGCATTTATGGATGTTTTTCCATCTCCAAATTGGACGTCTAGTGCAGTAAACCATCTGGTGGAACTCAAACAGGGTCTTCAAGACCTCATTACATACATCGGCCACTTTCGGCAGCTGGCTTTGGATTCACAATGGCCCGAGATAACCCAGCATGGTCTATTGCGCACAGGGTTAAGAGAGGAGTACAAGGATGAACTGGTACATATCCCGGAACCTCTCTCTCTGCAGGGCTTGATTGATCTTGTACTTCCGATTGATAATAGATTGACTGAACGCCGAGGGGAAATAAGAAGGGCAAGAACATGTGAGGTTCCTGTCAGGAATCATCCTTCATTACCGGTTTCCTCTACACCACGTGATCTGAGTGACAACCCCATGCAACTTGGCACTCTACGGAGACCTTTATCTGAAGCCTATTAACACAGACAGAGCCAATATTGATTGTTTCTCTACTGTGGGGGTACAGAACCTTTCCTGGGCACTTGTCCTCAAAGACCACCAAAACCACAGGGAAAGTGATGGCTTGTTGAAGTGCAGGAAGGAATCAACAAGCCCCCCCTGTGATAAAGAACATTCCTTCTTTGCCACCTCCGCCGCTTACGACCTCATCTGCACAGTTTCCAATGAACGTCTATCTTAAGAATGGTCCTGATGTTACTCCACTTTCTTCAGTGACACTGGTGGACTTTGGTGCTTCTGGTAACTCCATACTATTATTTCAGCGAACAACTGCAGTAAACATTACAGTACATTGATGGTACACCTTTGGCATCAGGACCTGTAGAACAGCAAACTGGAGTATTGTAACTGACCATTGATAATCACCAGGAATGCCTAACCTTTGACATTATTCACTAAACTACATTTCCCAATGGTCCAGTAGGATTCTTTTGTTCAGTTCTGAGAAGTGTATTACGATGGGTAATGATTACAGGGGGTTGCTGGTAAGAGGGCTCAACCTCATGAATCCGGTTCACACCTGCAAATAATCGGTACCATTCAGAGCGCCCCCCAAAGAAGAAGAAACCTTCAGAGCATCCATGGACTACCACTAGCTTATCGAGATCACCCGAAAAGATAGATATCCATTACCATTGAGTTGGGACATCATGGAATCTCTTGGGTCATTCGCCGTATTTACTAAGCTTACCACTTAGTTTCTTTCAAGGAAAGAGATGAATGGAAACTGTATTTAAAAAAAGGGTGCCAAATGGCTCTACTTCTATTTATTTCATTTTTTGCAGATTTTTATCCTGAATCTAGCTGACACAAAATGCTCACCCCATTTTACAAAAACGAGACCTACAAATCATTCCTATTTGAGGATGTTAAAGCTCTGAACCGTTCATTCTTTGAGAGGCACAAGGAAGTTTCCTCCATGCTGCACTCCCTATTTCAAACGGAAATACATAGATTCTGAAGCAAATACGTCAGTAACAAGAGACAACTAATCACATTGTTTAAAATGTTTGCAAAGAAATTACTATATGAAAAATCAGTAAAAGATAACACCACTGAGGGGCTCCCTGTTTTGTTGTTTCTTTGTAGAGGGAAGCAAGTACACCCTCAATAAGAATTTGCGGCCAAACCAAGTAGTGCTACTGGCTCAAGTAAACCCCCGCCTCTACACCGTCTGCCTGAATCCAAAGGTAGTAAGTACACTGTTCCTATGTGTCTAGATGTCTTGGAAGTCTTGGCAAATGTACAGGAGAGAGAAATCCCAAACCTGATGTACTGTCCTTGTATTGTAGGAAATGTGTGAGAAGGAGTTCCAACCTGACTTACCCTGAACCAAAATCATGTACATGTCCTGAAGATGGCTCCAACCAGCAACTATGTGAACACAGGGGTACAAGTGCATCACAAATAAAAAAGAGCCGAAACACGTGTCGACTCTAGAAAAAGCCTATCATAAGGGTCTTTTTTTATGTTCCTAAACAACCTATACAAAGAACATGAGCAATTGATTGGAATCTGCAAAAAATTGGTGCAAAAAAAACAACAAATTAAATTAGAGCATAAATGATTTATGAATCTGAATTGTTTTTGTAAGACTGTGTATTTCACTGGATTGTGTATTATCACTGCACGCTAACCCCAGTCACAATGTGATCACAGAAGTGTTTGTTGAATATATGTCTCTAGGGTGGAAGGACTATGAAGGTTTTATTACAAATTTGCAGTCTGCATTTTTAAGATTGTTTAGATGTTTACAGTGCCATGGTAGGTTCTATGTTGCTGTATGGGAGCAGTATTTGATGTTATGCCAATTGCCAACAACTAGCAGTACTACAGAATAAATTGTTGAAAAAATAAACGGTCCTCCCATCGGGTACGCTGAATAGTCCAATACATTTAGAATTGGGGTTCCCAAATATAGTCACTTTCGTGAATCTGAGATTGGGAACTTGTTTCTTAAAGACTCAATCAATTGGCTTAAAAACCCAAATATACAAAATGCCTTGATCGAAATATTAAAGTCGGAAGCCAAAATTAAATATGCATGGTATAGTGAGGGCTGCAAACCTTTACCCAAGTGGGGTTTCCATCAAGCAGAGGATCGTCTCCTCCCTAATTTTAGAAAGTCCTAAAACGAGTTAATACAGAAAGCCCTCCTACATGGCAGGCAAGTGGATAGGGAAAAGGTGGGCAACCTATCCTTGTTGAAGCTGTATAATATAATGCAGTTGTTCCTGTCTGGAGGTAGGGGTGAGATATGCGAAATTAGTAACCAGCACGCTCTGTCCACGCGAAATACTACAGGTGGATTGGCTCTTTTCCAAGCCATACCACACAGTATTCCCGTGGACATACGAGCATGCCGGCGTTTGTTCCCGGCGGGGGGTGTGGCAGCCCCTTAGCCAATGAGGAGGCTCGAAATGGGGCAATCCCTGCTTCGAGCGTCCCCAAGGTTGGAGGCTGCCTTCGTCCCCCACCAGGGACTCAAGTACGTTTTTTTTCCCTCCACCCACCTGCCCTGCAAACTATCCCTTCCCCCCCTCCCAACCCCACTTCCCTTCTTTTTTCTTTTTCTCGGGAGCGAACGCGCTGGTAACACTTCTGTTCCCAGCGCGTCCGCTCCCGATGGCCGCCATGGAAAGGGAAAACGGACTACGTTTTCCTTTCCCGGCGGCCATTTTATTTGACTTTTTTTTCTGTTTCGAAATGCGGCAGCGTTTCGAAACAGAAAAAAATTCCATTAGTACCCCGGTCTAACGGGCCGGGGTACTAATGGCTATAAGACCCTTGGCGGCAGGCCAATACCGCCCACGGTAATGCCCCCGGCGCACTACCTGGGGTGGTATTAGCCAGCCACCTCAGGTCTTATTGCCACATAAATGCACATGACTGTAGGGGACGTATGCAGGTAATCAGGCTTAACATAATGCCCGTACACATTGGAAAGAGGGGTCTTTGACAAGATGTAACTGTGAGTCCATGAAGATCTGGGGGCCTTTTGGTTAATTTCTAAGTGATATGTTGCTCTACGGAAGAAGTGGCTGAAAGCTCACATTCTCAAGTTTAATATTCGAACTTATCTAGAAGCATTGTTTTAATATTGAATAGGAATGATGGGAATTGTATTTGTTTGAGTATGTTAGGGGAGCATTGGCTTGTTGCAAAGAGCTTGCTAGAAGCCATCCTTTTGAATTGTATATGCTTGTTGTTAGGGTCTCAGGTATCTCATGTGTTTTTAATCCTGTGTTGGCATTTCATGTTGTATTTTACTTTAGAACATGATTTTGTATTGTTTCATTGTATATTTAAATCATGTGCATTATATGCTGTTAATGGACAAATATGACATAAACTACAAGTAAAAGCAGGTTCCAGGGCCCATTTAAAAGTAATGTTTGGTGGGACCTTTTCCCACAGGTAGGAGGAACTGTGGCAGCTTCGGGTGCATAGATTATAATTGAGATATGTAGGTACCATCAACGTTTGATACACGTTGCACAGGTGCCCACTTCCTTTTCCACGATAATGGCCTATCCAGAGCAGCCTGCCCCCGTCATCATCCCATCCCATGCCCCACTCCCTTCCTGCCCCGCACCAACCCATTCCACAACCTGCACCCTCCGATCAACAGTTTAACAGATCACAAATGTATCCAAACGCTACGAAGCAACAACACACCTCACTTTTCACCTATAACAACTACCCCAGTCCTCAGTGCACTTAGACGCACCAGACTCAGATCACGGACTTCCACATCTTCCTATCTCACAACGAGAGGACTACCCAAAGTTAATCAACCCAATCATATCCCAATTCTAGGCACATCACGAACCCTAAGACTCAGATCTAGAACCTTTAACCCTCCTCGTAATATCACTCTTACCAATCATGCTAACACAGAAGGCATACCTCTATCAAGAACTCAAGATAAACACCCCAAAAGTCCCATCATAAGCAAACAACAATCTAACGCTACTGAAACTACCAACACTCACCCACCCACCCCAATCCAAGAGCCACCCCCGGCCTCACACCTCAAAGCAGCCCTCATTAACGCGCGCTCCATACATGCTCATGCCACTGAAATTCACGACCTCATTACTGAGCAAGAACTTGACCTACTCATAGTGACAGAAACCTGGCTCCACCAAGCATCTGGCCCCTCGCTCTCCATTGCCATTCCCCCAGACTATACCATTCTCAGAACTGACAGAACAAAATCAGTAGGTGGAGGAGTAGCCATCATCTCTAAAGACCACCTCAAACTAAGAACCTGCCCTATCGAGAGCCCAGACGGTTATGAAGTCCTGCTAGCTAAACTAGCTACGGACCACAAAACCACTATTAATTTAATAACCATCTATAGAGCACCTAACACCTTATCCCAACCAGAACTAGACATACCATTATTGCTAACGCCACTCATAAAACCAAACACAAAATGCTTAGTACTAGGGGACCTGAATCTAGGATTCAACGACCCCCAAGACCACAAAGCAGATGCACTACATAGTGCACTTAAAGACATGGCTTTCACGCAACTCGTGAACACCCCTACCCACATAAAAGGGAGGACTCTAGACTGGATACTATATCTTAACACTACAGTATCCATAGATTCCATCTCCCCGGTACCATGGTCAGACCATCACTGCATAAACTTCACTATCCTGAGCAAAAAGCCAGATGCACCCAAAACGGCCATGAAAGAATCATATGTAACAAGAAACACACGTAAACTCACAGCAGAAAATATCAACCCACTATTAGCCAAAGCCCTCAATACCAAAATCATTAACGCCAAAGAACCGTGTGCCCTGGCAGACTTTTACCACAACTCTCTTACTAGTACAATAGATGCCCTAGCACCCTGCGTTAATAAAACTAAACGTAAAGACAAAAAATCCTCCTTCTGGTTCAATGAGGAACTAGTCGCCCTTAGACGAATTAAAAGATCGCTTGAACACCGCCTAAAGAAAAACCAGACCCCAGAAGCTTTGGAAGAATTCAACTCGGCAAACAAAACCTATAAATCAGCCATCATCGCCCATAAAGCAGATGCCTTCAACACAAGAATCAGTAATGCGTCCTCCGATAGCAAAGAGTTATTCACCATACTCAAGGAGCTGGAGAACCCGATCCCTATAATTAACCCAGTCAAACCTAGCAAAGAATGGTGCACCACCATCCAAGATGCCCTAGACACTAAGATTAAATTACTACAAAACAAAATTATCTCTAAAAGAAACCTCCTATCCGACAAACACTCCACGGCCAACCAAATCTCCACTACCGGAGTAAACACTGCCCCTTCCTTCAACTTCACACCAGTCTCTCACGATACAGTACTTAAGACTATAGCCAAACTCAAAGCGTCCAACTGCAAAGGAGACAACTTCCCAGCACACCTAATTAAACTCTGCGCCCCCATCCTCACGCCCATAATCACCAACTTTGTAAATGCCTCCTTCTCCACCAACCAGGTCCCAATCAGCATTAAAGCAGCCTGGGTCACCCCCCTTCTAAAAAAGCCCACGCTAGACCCACTAGTGCCTACTAACTACCGGCCCATAACAACTGTCCCATTTCTACTTAAAATCATTGATAAAATAGCGTATAACCAACTACAAACTCACCTAGAACAAAATAACTTGCTAGGAGCCAGACAATCAGGCTTTAGGCCTAACCACAGTACTGAGACAGCACTCTTGGATCTAAAAATCCAATTAGACGCTATCAGAGACTCAGGCAAACTAGCCACACTACTGCTACTGGACCTATCAGCAGCATTTGACCTAGTAGATCATGACAAACTATGCAACACTCTAAAAAAAGATTTTAATCTCTCCAACAATGCCACTTACTGGATCAAATCCTTTCTTACGGACCGTACATCCAGAGTTGCCATTGGGAACTTTGCAGCGGACCCCATATTAGTGCCCTTAGGGGTCCCCCAGGGATCCTGCCTATCCCCCACACTCTATAATGCATACACCAAACTCTTATTCTCAGCCCTAGACGATATGGGTGTCATCTACACCAATTTCGCAGATGATACACAGATCCTCATCCCTATCTCAGGCGACTACACCCAAGACACCCTCACCATCAATAAAGTTTATTCCATAATCCAAAACTGGATGGCCCTGAACAGTCTTTGTTTAAATGATGAGAAAACGGAGATCCTCATTGTGGGCTCCCAAAAAAGATTAAGCACCCTCCAGCCGGATTACTCCCACATTAACATCGACGGTACCCGGATCCCAGTACTTAAACAAGTCAAAACGTTAGGTGTCTACATCGATGCCAACCTCTCCATGCACAAACAAATAGCAGCCCTCTCCTCATCCACAGCTTACACAGCAAAACTTATTGCTCTCAGTCGCCAATTTCTCACCCCTGCAAATTGTATCACTCTGGCTAGAGCCCTAATCCTAACAAAACTAGATTACTGTAACATCCTCTTCCTGGGAACATCCAAAACCAATATAAACAAAATCCAATTACTGCAGAATATAGCCCTTAGAGCGGCTCTAGGGATAAAGAAATCAGAACATATCTCTAACATTAGAAGAGAAAATCACTGGCTGCCTATTGAAGCAAGGATCATACTCAAAACCCTTAGCATTGTCTACAAATGCACCACTAACAAAGCGCCCAGCTACCTCAACAACTCTATCAAAAACAAAATGGCTTGCAGATCACTGAGATCCAACAATCTGGCCCTCTTAGAAGTTCCCACATTCAAATATAGCAGAGCAGGAGGAAGTAGTTTCAAAGTTCTAGCCCCTTCGCATTGGAACGCCCTTCCCCTAAGCATCAAAAAGGAGGAATCTTTACAAAACTTTAAAAAAGCTCTGAAAACCTGGTTATTCAATAAATATTGAACTATCTCACCAATTGTAATCTGATTTAGGACCATATTTTCCATTGTAACGTCTGTAAAAATATTACTGTCTTGAAACTGTAACATTATGTATTAATTGACTACCTTCTGTAT
Organism: Ambystoma mexicanum; assembly: GCF_040938575.1. Taxonomy (NCBI): domain Eukaryota; kingdom Metazoa; phylum Chordata; class Amphibia; order Caudata; family Ambystomatidae; genus Ambystoma; species Ambystoma mexicanum. The sequence goes on along the minus strand of NC_090927.1, from coordinate 227,909,053 downwards.
CCATTCGCCGTGATACCCCAGGGTCTGGGCGAGTAACAAATGTATTAAATAAATAAAAAAATAAATAAAAAACGCCTCCTTGCCCCTTTCTAAAGTGTCATAATCCTACATATTGCAAGAGAGGGAGAGGTGAGTAGCTGTATGAGATCACATTATAGGTTTATTGGCCTCTGCACAGCAGAAATAAAAAGCAACCGGTCCGGAGATGAAAGCCTTACTGACCAGTCAGAAAGGTACTAATGCAGTCCAAACCCGCACTAGTGCGCTGCTGGATAGTACAAGAGGGGGGCGGGAGGAGTCAGATGGTCAGAGTGTGCCAGCAAAGGGTGGCCTGTAGCATGCGCACTGCAAAGGGTATTTGATTTGAAGAAGCATTTGGCTTTATGGTACGAATGCCAATATGGAGGAAGCCCCCATGTAGCTAGAGGTCCATTTCAACTGAAAATCTAGATAGGCTCGAACAAAATCGGTAAACAAGAAAGATCCAAACTGTTGCGCTAGAGAAACCTAGTCAAGGATGGTGTCAAATCAACTAACTTAATCCATGAACTAACAAAATAGATTCAAGGCCAGGCTACCTCCTGCATGTGAGGACCAGCTAGGAATCCTCCTGAGTGCTACTCGAGGCCAGGCTACCTCCTGCATGTGAGGTATCCTGAGTGCTACTCGAGGCCAGGCTGCCTCCTGCATGTGAGGACCAGGTTGGAATCCTGAGTGCTACTCGAGGCGAGGCTACCTCCTGCATGTGAGCACCAACATGGAATCCTGAGTGCTACTCGAGGCCAGGCTACCTCCTGCATGTGAGGACCAGGTTGGAATCCTGAGTGCTACTCGAGGCGAGGCTACCTCCTGCATGTGAGGACCAGCTTGGAATCCTGAGTGCTACTCGAGGCGAGGCTACCTCCTGCATGTGAGGACCAGGTTGGAATCCTGAGTGCTACTCGAGGCCAGGCTACCTCCTGCATGTGAGGACCAGCTTGGAATCCTGAGTGCTACTCGAGGCCAGGCTACCTCCTGCATGTGACGACCAGGTTGGAATCCTGAGTGCTACTCGAGGCCAGGCTACCTCCTGCATGTGAGGACCAGGTTGGAATCCTGAGTGCTGAGTATAAGTATAAGTATAAGTCGATGTTCATAAGATATTAGAAGATCCTGCTTCAGGACAGCAACTCCAGAAGACAGATTTCTTGAAAAATTTAAATAGTGGGTTTTGTTATACTTGAATAGAAATCGGAATTTGATCAATGGTGCTTCAGATCATGACGCCAGAATTGTATAGTTCCATGTTTGGAGACAAAGAGTGTCCATACAGCATTGCATGCCAACTCTGCACTTGAAGACACTGGGCACCAAACATTTGCTTGCTATTTTCTCTGCAGTCCTACAACACTTGATTCCCAAGTACAAAATGTTTGCTCCAAGAGCAAATTTATTGAACATACAGCGCACAGCAGACCAAATTTTCAAAGCAAACAATGGTAACACTCACTCGGAATTATTTCATGCTTGAATGATACACTAAAATGTGCTCCTTCTACAGACAGTGATGCTATTGTGGGTTTGTTACCATGTGGGAGGTCGGAGAACCTGATGTTCCAGGTTCACAACGATTGCATTCTCTCTGGTTAGACAAGACTCTTGGGAACTGTGGGTGTGTCTTGCTGCTCCCCTACATGTAGGCCCTATCAGCAATAAACTCAAGTGAACTTATGTGACTCTCAATGGCCCTCAATCCAAATACAGTGTCTGGAAATAAGGGTGCCAGTAGCAACGTACCAGCACCCTTTCCGGACTGCCATGCTACAAGAATGCTGGTAGAGGCCCCGATTCCCCTAGCAGGCCCGACCTTCTGGGGTTTCAGCCCTCTACCGGCATGTCTCTCACCGAAGCACCAGCATCGTTAGCAATGGTACCGGTGCTTCGGTGGCCCCATTTCCATATGGGACGCCATGGAAATTGTGATTTACTTTTTCCATCGCCTGCCGTAATGTCCCGGTGGCAGCAGAAACAGTGTTATGGAGCTACCAGAAACCGGTAACCCGCCGCCTACCGGTGGCTTTTCCAGCAACCCCGTAATGATGCCCATTTTTAAAAAAACTGGTGACAGGTGGAGAGCTGTTAGGGCCCCGACCCCTTGCAGTACCTATGGTCCAGTCTAGGGTAATCAAGTACTGGCAGGGACCCAGCCAACAGTGGCTGCAGGAAACAGAGTGCTCTGAGAGCGCTGTTCAGTGTCTATTATTATTATTATTTGGCTTTTTAGTGATCACAGACCCAGCTTCGAGAAGCAACGGAGCACTTTACAATCATAGGGGGAACAACATGGTGAGGGGTGCAGAGACACAAGGGAGTATGGAGCTAACAACAGGGGAGAGGGAAGGTGGGCAATGTGTTAGCAAGGCTCTAAAAGTAACCAGCGGAGACAATAGTGGGGACAAGTTGTGGCCTTAATCCCACCCCAGGCACAGGAACATTTGTACTGAACAGGAAGCAGTACCATTCAATCAATATACCTATGACGTGTGATGCCGAGCTGACGGTGTGCCATCGCTGTGCCCATTTCCTGGGTTCTGCCCATGACGCCATGGTCCTGAAGAACAGAACCCTGCCAGTATGCATGTGCATGGGTGTTGGGTTTTTTGTTAGAGACCTAGGCTGCTCCTCACGCATGACGCCCAATGAGGCTGATCATGTCTGGGGATGCTTGTGGTCTCATGAAGAAGGGATGTGACCTAGCAGTTTGGGCTGGACTGACACTTTTGGGGTGGGACCAAGCCTGATTTGCATATGGCCTTTCCCCTTTTGTAATGGCTTGGTAGGTGAAGAACGATGGTCTGGAGGGTTGCCCAGAGCAGTTGCCAGAGGTCTAAGATGAATTCTAAACCTTGAAGTCATCTACTCTTTGTTTTGATATTTTTTTAAAGGCAGCCCAGATAAAAAATAAAAAAAGCTCTAAAAGCAATAACAACTGTGTAAATGGTTGTCAGTTGTTTGCTAGGTTCCAATCCACTGTTGTCTTCTTTTCCACCGTTTGGACCCTGTGATGATATTTATGTCTGCATATGAGTTATGGATCAGAAATTAAACTGAACTAAACTGAGCACAAAGGGTGGTCAGGAGGAAGAACGCAGGCATGTTTAAAGACACAGCAAGGCACACCCAACATGTGACTAGCCCTTCCTAGACCCACTGCCATTCACAGAGCCTCACCTTCTAGTGTTGCTTACTCACCTAAACCATTATGTTTCTATCAAAATCATGCATTTCTGACACGTGACTGACTCTACCCAAAGCTGTTTGTAAATCGCCCCGCACATGTCCTCCACATGCATGGTACTCATGTCATCTATCACCTGCAGACATAAAAAAGGGCTGGCTCGTGGGCACCTGACCGATGACCGCTCTGCCCAGCTCCACTGGCTGTGCTAACCCTACTTAGCATAGGTCTGCATGGTTCAGCAGTGGCACGATCGTCTGCTACAGGTCCCGAGCCATGTCCATTACCCAAACAGGGTTCGAAAAAGGTGCAGGCAGATATTTGGGAATCTACATATGCTAATGCCGGGAAAGTTGTACTAATGCAGTGACTTTCAGATTTCAGCAATGGTAATTGACGTGGAAGTTTGAGGGAAATATCCTCCAAAGTCATAATGAGTGGCAAAGATTTTGAAAGTTTAAAAAAATATTTTTTTTCTGATAGAAAAAACCTTGGCACCTTTGAAATGTCTAACATCAAAATGTACCTGTAGTTCTGAAAGGGAGTTAGCAATGATGTGTATGATATGATATGATATGATATGATATGATATATGGCATTTATAACGCGCCTATACACAGGTGTTTCAAGGTGGGACTCATGCCGATCATCATTCTTACAGCAATCATTTGGGTAGCATTCAACTGGATAGCATTTCATGACACTTCTGTGCCCTGTATTACATTGCAGGGGGTGACGAAGTGGGCATCTCAAATGCCGTCTTTCTCGTGCCCTTAAAGGGCCCCTCTCCACATGTTCTTATGTGTATTGGTGTAGGAGCTCATCTATTAATGCAACTTTACATATATATTTATTTTAAAGATTGGAGGGATTTTCAATGTTTACCTTCAACTCTCAGGTGGAGGTACCAATGTGCAGATTTAGTTGGAAGAATTTCACTTCCTAATTAGGTGTCATTCATCACATGTTGTACATAGATGTCCAGTACCATACTCAGGTGGGTGGTAAAAAAACAGCCAGTATCTGAAATATTCTCCTGTTTTCTGTAGTCGCCAAGGTTATAGTGAAGGCCTTTGAAGGACGTTCAGCTGAACAAGTGCCGCTGAAGCAGCTCACACAGAACCCCCGTGTTGCCCCGGGATATACGAGGGGATGCTCTGGGCTCCAGCCTGTGAGGCATTTGGGGTAGGATCAGACTACAAGGGGACAATTAATCTGGATCAGAATTTCCAGACAATCATATCAAGAGATGGATGGAGAAATATATACAGGATCATTGCTTTCTGCGTGTTGGTATGCCTTCTCCAAGTCAGACATTTTGGTGGTTCTTCTCTACACAGTGTTAAGTGATTTTTAGCAGGGTACATTTCGCTCCCTGTGGCTAGCAGGATCTCCGAGATAAAACCCTGTTATGGATCAAAGGGGTGTGTATCCTGAGGAGAAGTGCTTGGAATTCACCTGTATGTGGATGTGTTCGTGTTCTTCCTGGGGGTTCTCCTCAAGCAGATAAATGAGTGACTTACAGGGATGTGCTGTGCTGTCTTCACCTGCCATTCCTTCTTGGATGTAAATGTAGAGGTGGCTAGGAGGGAGATGGCGGATGAGGATATGATATGATAGCTTATTTATAACGCGATTAATACCCAGAGGTTTCTAAGTGCAGACCCGGTGAACGAACCTGTGTTGTTCCGTGTCGTCTTGCTTCCAAGACGAGCACGTTGCCCCTGAGCTATCCTCCCAAGTTCGAATTTGATGCTGCAAAGGAGAAAGGGGATGCTTTAGGGGACCACAATTGTCAGCCCAATCTGAGTGGCCCATTAAGGCGGGTGACATAAGATGATTGGATCCTCAGGTGCAGTTTGATGTTGGTGGCAAGGAATTCTAGCATTGCTGTCAATGTTAGGCCGTTGCTGTGACATGTTGGCCTCAGAGACAGAGCTCATGTCCTGTCTGTAGCGCGGGCCCTCAGATCCTACTTCAGAGTTAGCTGCTGTTATTTTTGAAGGATTATCTTAATATGTGAAACAATGACAAATAGACAAATACAAATGATGGAAATCCATTAATCCTCCACATGCTGGGTACTTATGTTATGGGCACCTTGAATGATTTACCGGAATCCTGATAGACAGATAATCCATCCCCTAGGCAAGAGACCTCACACCTGTCTGGTGCAGCAGTACAACAAGCCTGCCCAATATTTTTGGTAAGGGTGGAGACCCATATGCTGAATTAACTAACTTTAAAGAAGAGGTTCTAAAAGAGTGCTGAAAGGTTCAGTTGCTCCAAAACATTAAAGGGTGTAGCTGTCCTGGATGGATAAATGAAAGTGGCGGTTTGTAGAGGTGAGTTATAGTTCTTATTCTCATCTTCAGTGCATGCAGTCTTAGAAGTGACATACCATTTTTAGAAAAAATAAATCTTGCTCCTTACTATGAATACTTTACCTTCAGCCAATTTCTCAACAAAAACTGTTTACATGTACTGCATGCTTGACATTGTTGTGGGCCCAATTCCTATTGAAGTTGTAGTATTGGAAGATTAGTCTGCAGATTGAGTATTGCAGCAAGGCTGCACAACAAAAGATTGTCCTTATTTTCCTTCCCACCAGCACGTTTACACAGCTATTAATCCTGTCACCTGCAGCAGTGGTGGTAATACCAATAATAGCAGCAGAAGTACCTATAGTAATAATAGTACCTATGATAGCAGTGGTAGTAATAGATGCAGGGATACCCATAGTCGTACTACATGCTATATCAGCAGAAATATTAGTAGTACTAACAAGAGTACTACTATTATTGGCAGAGGCAAAATATGTATTAATAGTAGAAATTCTACTTATAGTATAAATAGTGGTACTAGGACCAGTGCTACTGGCACTATTGCCACTACCACTATTACTAATACGTATACCAGTACCACTACTACTACTACTAATACAGTACTAGTAGTAGAAGTAGTAGTAGTAATAGTAGTAGTAGTAGTGGTGTAGCTTCCACTACTACAACTTCTACAAGACTAAGTACTACTACTGCAGCTGAGAGATTTATACACCAGTAGCACTACTATCAGGAGTACGAGTAGTAGTAGTAATAATGGTGGTGGTGTTAGTGATATTGGGAGTAGCAGTAATAGTGTTTACACTGTTAGTATCACTAATACAACTTTTATTGATTAATACTGTTAGTAATAAGAGGGACTGTTGTAGTATTAGCAGTACTACAAATCAAACAAACAATAATGGTAGTACTGCTGCTAGTACTGCCACTATCGCTCATACTACTTATATTACAGGTTGAAACAATGGTGTTACTAATACAAACACTTAAATTAGTAGTAGTAAAACTACCACTTGCACTGCCACTACTACAACTGCTACTACTACGACTACTACTACTTCTTCAAATACTACGACTGCATGTGTTGAGTTAGGGTCACTGGCATTTAAACTTGTAGGTACAAAGTAAAATAAGGCACATTTTTACACTGCTTCGTTGCTGCTGTAATCTATCTGCAGATTGCATTTCCTCTCCTCATGTGAAGTCACTTCCTGTTTCTGGATTAAAAGTAACTCACAAAATGGAGACCACATTAAGTAAAACACTAACAAAAATGTTAAAAATAAGGTGTTTGAAAAAGTCTCCAGCGGGGCAATTTCACACAATAAAATACTACTAATAAGAAAAGTCATATCCTCCCTACCGGACCCACCACCACTCCAGTGACTCGTAATAATGTATTTGTGTATATTTGTAGGGAACATCTTTTTAGTTGGAAGCACTGTCCCCCATAAATTAATGTTACCTTTGTAAGTCACCTGTTTCTTGCATTTTTTTGTTTGTTTTGTTTTGCTTTGTCCCTGGTGTATGTCCTACCTTTTTAAAACCCTCTTAAACTAGCTCACACTTCTACCCGTCTGCTCAGGTTGAGCTACTCTGTGGTGTCCCGCAGGGGTAGGCTCTCTCCCACCTTCTATTTAATCTATATGTGCGGCTTCTGGCTGAGCTTATCGCTGCATGTGGAGTACTTTTCTACTCCTATGCAGATGATACTCAGCTTATATTCCACCTTGACTCCCCGCATACTGCCCCCCCTGAAAGGCTACGAGATTGCCTTGAGGAAGTGGGAATCTGGATGACAGTCAATTGGCTACAATTGAATGGCACCAAGACGCAGGTGCTGGTGGTGTGTCCCCAGGAGAGAGACCATCTTTGGACCATGCTTTATTGGCCAGAGTCCCTTGGCCCCTTCTCCGCTCCCTGTGCTTCTGCCAAGACTCTTGGAGTCAAACTTCTCCCCAATGGGTCTCGAGAAGCCCAGATTTCCGCTGTCTTCAGTGCAGGGTTTGGGAGATTGAAGGCTTCCGGAAAAATTCTTCCTCTGCTTCCCGCGGATAATAGGATATCCTTCGTGACGTCCACGGTAATAAGTTCATTAGACTACTGTAATGGTATATACCTGGGTCAACTCAAGTATGGTTGCAAGCCTTGCAGAATGCTGCGGCCCATTTGGTACTTGCTGCCCCTTGCCTGACCTCGTCGTTGCCACTGCTTCTCCGCCTGCACTGGCTCCCTGTGATTGCTCGCATTGAGTTTAAGACACTCTGAATTCCATCAAGCCTTTTATGATGCTGGCCCCCACTTTTTGAAACACAAACTGGAAAATATTGTCCAGCAAGAAATCTGCGCTCAAGTTTGCATCTGCTTCTTAAGGTTCCGAAATTTTGTTAGAAATGTTTGAGGGGTCGCTCGTTTTCGGTTTTTGCACCCAGCTTGTGGAATGCCCTGCCTGTTGACTTGAGAACTTTGTCCGACTATGCTGTCTTCAGGAGAGTCTTCTTCTAATCTGTTTGCTTTTACTTTTTTGAACCTGCCCCTCCCGTTCCTGCCAGCGCCTAGACGCCCTTTTCGGCCTTAGTTAGCACTTTATACATTTTAAATATATCTTTGTGCTATTGTACAGGCACACGTCAAAGGAATGGTTTTATGTTCATTTTTCGTCAGTCATTTTATTAATGTATTTGTAATGTATTTTCTCTAAAATAAACATTTAAAAATAGTTGTTTCTTTGTTACCCCCAAACCCCTCTTTCCCAATTAATTTAACTCGATTCCTGGCCCCTTTTAGCCCTTACATAGCCTTCCCCACACACCCTATGTTTTTCGATGGGTTTTTTCGAAAAATCATTTTTGGCTAAAACCCTGTCGAAAAAATGACTGGCGAAAAATGAACATTGTACCAAAGGAATACCCATGTCAATTATTATAAATATTGTCAAGGGTGCTGGCATGGCATTTTTTTCTGGGCATTTTAGATGGCCAGTAAAAAAAGCCATGCTAACCTGCCCACTGGCTATCCCAGGGCATGGTATTTGTTATCTCTCATAGCCCAGAAAAAAGCCATTCCTGATCCCTGCCTCCCCCAGCGCCTCGCACGTAGTCATACCCACATTCATTAGGAATGTAAAGAGGGGCTAGGGGTCCGGCATGGAATTTTTGCTGGGCATCTCTCACCGCCCAGTAAAAAATGGCATGCCCGTCTGCGTGACATTTTATACTGGGCATCTATCATCGATGTCCATTAAAAAATGCCATGCTTGCCTGCACTCCTGGCCCCCTGGTGCCTCATTATGAATGTGATTGTGTGTGAGTGTGAGGTGCTGAGCGATCCAAGGGCCAGGCCTGGCCTTTTTCTTACTGGGCATCTGTCACAGCCCAGTAAAGAATGCCATGCCTACTTGCCCTTCTTTTTTTAAACTGGCATATATTGTGGTGAAAGGCATCATGAAAGTGCTTTGGGAAATGCTCCTGTGCACTGTTGGTGGTTTTTCAGGAGTTAGCCTTCAAAACCCATTGCAAAGTGTCTGGCTCTTTACACAATTTTTCACTTAAATTGTACTGTACCATGTGCCATTTTAACCCATTGTTCAACAATTGTTCTCAGTAGGACAACCCTCACAAACCCGTATTGGGTAGTTCATGCGTTCTAGCTACACTCTGCCGCTCTTGCATTGTTGTGGCCAATAATTATGCCACCCCAATTAAAACATTGACCAGCCACCACTGGTGGATGGTACATGTGGGTGCCAGGGGACAGGCAACATCCCTTGTTGTTACCCTGCATGTAAGCTGTAAGCTTTGATCAAAAAGCAGACTTGCATCTCCCACGGAGTGTAGTGTGTGGCGTGCGCCTGCAGCAGAATGTTCATCATGCACATTGCATATGCGTGGTGGTCCAGGTCAGCCAAGGGTGTGGTGTGGCCTCAGCTTTCTTGAGGAGCTTGGGGGGGCCCACAGCATGGCCCATGGGGGAACCCAAAGTGTGTGCTACATCACTGTTTAAGCCCCTAAAATAAAGTATGCTGATTGGTCAGCGTGTTGGGTGTCCGCCCTGAATCCTGCCAATCACAGATTGGAATTCCAGCAGAGTTGACTCATCGTTTCATCCTTCCAAAGTTGATAGCATAAAGACCAATTAATTATTTAAGCATGCAGAGACAATTCAGTCTGTTGGACGTGGTACATAATTGATCATTATAAAAATAATGATGCAGGCTGGGCACTAAAGTGATTGTATGCCTCATTAATTAGAATTTTGTTAAAAATATGAGCTTACGGTTATACAACAACCCTGTAGTGAAACTGGTAACTTAAAATGTATATAGAATTTGTTGTAATGTTATCTTTTATGTTATTTAATATGTATTGTGTGTAAAGTTATATTTAACTGTATCACAGTAATTCAATAAATAAGTAAATAAATACAAGAAGCCCTGCCCAAATATTGTGAAGCAGTGAGCCCCTCCCTCAGTGTGGCCAATCTCCAGCATTAACCTCCTTGCATATAATCAGCCTCATTGTACAACGCTTCTTAGCTAGGTTCGTGATTATGGATATCACACATACATACATACATGCATACATACATGCATACATACATACATACTTAAATATCTCTTCCTGCAGGCTTTTGAATTTGGAATCCTCATATTTCAACAGACCGACCACTCTGAAGTCACAATAATATGTCTCTTAAATCTAGAGTACCCTGGACAATGTGTGCAATTTCTAAAAAGAAAAAGTGCCATTTTTAATGTGTCATGTCAGTAATTTATCTAAGGTACTGTAGATGCATTCACCACTCATTCCCCTACGGTGACGCGCCACCGCAGTCGCTTGAACTGTTTCCACCAGAAACCGCAGGGCCTGTGATCGGTGTCGCTCTGAGATTCATTTGCAGCCCAGAATGAGGTTGAGGCATGGCTCAGATACCTCTCCCCACCCCCCGTATCTGAAGCATAATTACCAGTTCCTCGGTTTGATTGAGAAGTGGAAACCAACCTGACCCACTTTGACCCACCTTTCGGTAAAAGGTTTGTGCAAAAAACCCTCTGGTGAAAGACACTCTTTACTTCCGGTAGCGCTGTAACTTTTATTGGAAAGTGACATGGCTGTGGTTATGTTCCACAATTTTGAGGAATAAAATATTGCACACACACCACACTAGGAATTGTAGCTACACCTCAAGAAAGGGTAGCACCTTGTCAATTTTACTTTTTAATAATCACACATGAACAGGTCAGTTTGTCTGCATCCTGAAACATTGTGTCACTGCCCCTTTGTCTGTATATTCAGAATGCTTGACATTATTTTATTTTTTACATTTGTATAGCGCAAAGACAGCCCAGGGGCATTTTGGCGCTGTTACTTGCAGCAGGCTTAGTTACATTTTGCATAAGTTACAGCATTGGGTGCAGAGATGTAATACACGTTATGCATAGAAAGGTACACAGTTCAAATATCCATATAGGGGATGAACAGAATGAACGGAGTAAAAGATCAGGCAAATAGACATGTTATCTTAATGTGTTCATATGCTTGTGTCCTGCGCAAAATCATAAGTCGTAGTTTCCGAGCAGCTAAGCCTGTCTATCGAGTGCTGTACTACGCCCCCCACAAGTGATCCAGACCCTAGTCTGCCAGAGGAAAGAAAATGAGTGAGGGGAAGATGAGAGGATGGTGAAGTGGGAAAGAGACGATAAAACCTATGAAGGGAGGGGTGCAACGGGGGAGTTTTGTGATCGCCTGTTTTCATGTCAGTCCAGTTTCATGGCCTGCAGTTCTGCAAAAAGGAGGAGGCAGATATGCCATACATTGTTGCAATGATTAGGATGTGTTTCCCAGGCAGATTTGGAGAATTGTAAGTTAGTACACAATGTAATGTTGGATGCGTGCGGGGCTTGAAGGTGTGCTCGGGCAATAATGAAAGTTCGGTGGCTTATTTACCCCGGAATCCCTATACGTTGTAGCCCAGGGCAAACTTCAAACTGTTCATTTTATGACTGCCGGCCTCATCCACAAATGCCCGTAGCCAAGAAGAGACTGATTAAAGGTGAATGTTGTGGGTAATAGACGGTAGGTTGATGGATTATTAAAATACGGTAAAATTAAACAAACCTGGCAACTTGATGTCAAGTTATTATGAAGAGTTTGTTCTTTGTCATGTCATGTTAGACTTTATTGTAGATCACAGTGTCATTTTTGCAGTACAAAATGACTTTGCACGGACTTTGCAGAGCAAAAATACACTTTGCACCATTCCATGAATCAGGGTTTGTGTCAGGAGTGCAAAGTCACTTTTCAGCAGTGTAAAGTCACTTTGAACCGTGCAAAAAATACCATGAATCGGTTCCTATATGTCAAACGTGTTTCCTTTTTGTTTATAAGTAATTTGTGCTCGTGGGTGATGTTGTTTTGGGGCCATGACAACAGATGTCCAAAGTTACAGCCCAGCATGACATGAAGTCGATGTCAACCAAGCAATGCTTTTAATAGTTGCCAGTATAATCAACTTAGTAAACTTACAAAAATATAGAATGGGTTTGAACAGACAATTGAAGGTTACGAAAGGCAATAGGTCATGTTGATTCAAAGTTTCAAGTGGTCGACTCTTATTACAGAATTTTTGCACAATTGCAAGGGCAATTAGCACCAGAGCAAATATTGTCGTAGTGCAAAAAAGATATTCTTCCAATGCATTTTCGGCACCAGAGCAATGTGTGCCCTAGTCTTAGAACTTTGCTCAAATGCAAACAAGCACTGAAATAAAGTGTTTTGCACTAGGGCAATGTTTGCCCTAGTGTGAATTGCACTTGAAACAGTGCAATGTTTTTTTTATAATACCACCAAGTATTTATATGTGCCCACGTGTGATCTACTGAGAGGCTTGAATATTATTTTGCATGTTATGTAACCCAAATGCCTGTGTTATGCTGTCTACTCTCAGTCGTCTCGGGAGGATAGCTCAGCGGCAACGTGCTCGCCTTGGGAGCAAGATGACACAGAGCAACACAGGTTGAATCCCTGGGTACGTGCTCAGAAACCTCTCAGTATTAAGCACGTTATAAATATCATATCCTGTCATATCCACTCAAGAGCCCAAACATAAATGCAGGGAAGCTGGTTATGTGTTACATTCAATAACTCTGGTGACCTTCTCATCTGGTCGAACTCAAAGCTAAACATCTTCACTAGTAAAACACTGTCCAGAGCACGAGGGTCAGATTGTGAGTGCAATGGTGAACACATACTCTATGTAGAAAGTCCACATATACCCGTTTAATGAGGAGTTAGAGAGAGAAGTATATAAGCTTGGGGTTGGCAACCTTTAGATCCTCAGATGTTTTGGACTACAATTCTCCCTAGCCATAGTCAGCATACTGAATGGTCTGGGATCATGGGAGTTGTAGTCTAAAGCCGCAGGTTGCAGACCCATACGTAGAAAAGCCAGGCATTCATGAGAACAGCCCTAGAGGTTGTGGACTTTCAGATGTCAGGTGGGTCCGAAATCACCCGATGCTTATGTCTCACTGCAGTGGCCAATTATTTACAAGTGAATTTTCATTTTCAATGTTTTGTCATTATTTGTAACATTTTGTACTTATAGATTTGCTTTGTGGACTATATGATTGTGGTATCTTTTCCAAATGGCGGCTTTAAAAATGGATTCTACACAGATTGGTGCACAATAATTGAACTTTAATCAAGTGAGGTGTTCCTGAGATGAAAATACCTTTTAAAATACTACATCAGGTCGACAAAGTATATGATTGTTAAAATCTACATGAACATGTGTTTGAAAGGTTGTTTTTTGGTGCAGAAAGTCTAAATCACAGGATTGGGAAGAAAATTAAAAAACATAAAAACGTACAAAAATGCTGACCAACATCCTGACATGCTATTGAAAAAATGTTTATGAAGAGAAATATTATAGATGAGTACTTCTACAAAACCTTTGAATTAATTAATGCCATAGCATATATTCTGTCCTCTGTGTTTACAATTGTCCCCCATAAGCACGGAACGGAGCAACATTGTGGTTAAAGGGTCTCCTTAGTAATTGATTTTACTTATTTGTATGTTTTTGGTCTGCATCTGAATTCATTTGTTATTTGATTGGCAGCCATTTATGGCACGGTTTTCTTTTACAATTACATATGATCAGGCCAGCAGTGAATTGGTTCATTGGGGGCGTAAATATTGTGGAGGACTGAGTGCCTTCGACTGAGCATAGCGATAGAAAGCCCAACCAACCAAGGAGGATTCATGGAGGAGGGTTCTCTCAACCATGAGCATTTTCTTTTTTTATAGTGGGGTTAAAATAGTGCATCTTACAGCACCATTTCGGGGGCGGGAGGGAGGGGGGGTTCGAGTAATATATTAGGTATAATTTAGGAAATGTGTCTCACTGTTTTCCATTTTGAATGATATTTACACATACATACAGGCAGAAATCAATCTACTTGCTGTCTGTATTTATTTGTAAAAACTGAAAAAAAAATGGAAAGAACGTATTTCTGCTTTGTTTCCCATGCTGTCAATCAAGCAGTGCAGGCCAACGGCATTGCAGTGTGGGAGCAAGGAGACTGTAAACATTGTGTGAGAGAAAGTTTTGAAGTTCTTATTCCTGCTAACATATATCTCAGGTTACCAGCAATCCCAGGAGCAGCCTTGTGCTGTCATGATAGGCACTGATGTGGAGTCCCCTGTGTGTCCTGTACGTCTGCGTGTGGGCTTTAATAAATACACTTATAAAGAAATGCAGAAACATACTGTGTGTAAATTATCCATGTATATGAAAAATAGTAAATGTGGATGAATAGAGTTAAAATGGCAACAAAAAAATATGCATAAATACATAAAGAATATGACGGAAAAATAAATACCAGAAAGCTGAAAGCCTTAAGCATAATAGACAGACTGCAACTTGTGAACACACAATACAAATAATTGGTTAAAATGTTGCATTTTACAGCCCAAATTTTGGGGGAAATTGAGTAATTCGCCAGGCAATTTACAACCGCTTTTGTAGGGTAATGCATACAAAATGCTACAGATGACAGCTCATCAAGAGGGCACAGGAGCGTTTTAAAACACATTTACTTGATGATTTTGCCTACAGTATATGCCAGGTTAAGAAGACATTTCACGTTTGCTGTATGCAAAATATGCTAGTAATGCCACATAAGAACACACTCACGGTAGCTTTGGCCATACTTCTAGTAACGCCACTGTAAGAAAATATACATGCCCATGATGGCTGCTCCAATATATGCCAGCATCCCAAAGTAAGGACAAACTCATGTTGGCTTTGGCATAATGTAGTAATATTGTCACTGTAGAAAAACATGCCAATGTATGCCAGTATCCCACATAAGGGCACACACAGATTGACTTTGCCCATAACGGCATAATGCCAGTTTAAGACCACATGCCATTGCTGGCTGACCCAATACATGTCAGTATCTATTCCCCAAGTAAGAACATGCTCATGTTGACTTTATCCATAATACAGAAATAATGCCACTGTAAGAAAACATAAGCAGGCTGGCCATGCCAATATATGCCAGAAGGTCCATCCAAAGACATACTCAGTCATGTTAGATGTCATTGCTGGCTGACCGAACATATGTCAGTATACATTCCCCAAGTAAGAACATGCTCCTGTTGGCTATGTCTATAATACACAAATAATGCCAATGTAAGAAAACATGTGCACACTGGCCATGCCAATATATGCCAGTATCCCACATAAGGGCAACACATATTGACTTTGCCCGTAATAGCATAATGCCAGTTTAAGAACACATGTCATTGCTGGCTGACCCAATGCATGTCAGTATCAATTTCCAACTAAGAACATGCTCATGTTGGCTTTGTCCATTATAAGAAATAATGCCACTGTAAGAAAACATAAGCAGTCTGGCCATGCCAACATATGACAGAAGGCTCATCCAAGGATATACTCGGTCATGTTATATGTACCCATAATGCACTAATGCCACAGTATTCTATGGTGAGTGGTTGCACGAGTGGCTTCAGATGTACACACACATTTCTAAAAAGTATCTGAAAAAGGTAGGCAGGGCCAATGACCTCAGGATCCCCACCTGACGTCAAATCTGTATTTCAAGCAAACATTTTTACTTTTTGAACAAAGAAACTCCCCAAAGATCATATGGAAAGTGACATTCGAGTGATTGCACTACTGTGAATATTTTTTTCAGAACGTTACAATTTGTGTCATTAACTTATTGCTATATTTACAAGCTTCAGAAACTCCCCGGAATATAATAGACACATGGCAACGTGTGAACACACACGATAGGAATATTACAAGCGTACAATTTCCAATTACCTCACAAAACGGTCGTCAATAGGTGGAAAGTATGTTAGAAAAACGCCTTTGCCTTCTGGCAGGAAATGCATCTACAGTGAAAGCAGTTTTCCTTAAAAGACTAGAACATGTCTACCTGTTCCAAACTAGGCAAACACGGAAGTGTTCTGAAAGAACCTGTCCTTACTTACCGGGCATTACACTACGTAGCCATGTGGCTCCAAGACTGGTTTCATTTCATTAAGAGTCGTAGCCCCTGTAGCTGCGGCGAGCACAAACCCCCTCTTATGCAGCTCGGTCCTGGAGGCGTCCTGTGCCGCGTCTCCTACACCCCCCTCTGCTCCGGCGGCCATGTTCGTTCGCTAAGGGTCACTTTAGTCCAGACACAAGTGCTGTCATGTTCACGTACACTTAGACACGTCTTTCTACACAATCACGGGAAAGGGATGACAGATACCAGGGCATGAGGAATTCCTCCTCCCCCGTCTGTTTTAGATGGAGGTCTCTTTTTTCAACATTGGAAATATTTCATATTGTTAATGTTCAGGTGGGGCGAAAGGAAGAGGGAAAAGTGGGGTTCCTTTATTTGTAAAGGCTGTTTTGTTCTCTTCCCTGAATCTATGTTTGGGAAATGTACAGTGGTCAATTAAAAGAGGTCTACCTATAGGACTGTTGAATTATAGAAACAGGAAGTCAGAAGCCTTAGCGCTCTCATCTTTTGTGGTTATATTGCAAGTGCGCCGCGTTTGAACGTGGAACTAGTAGGGCGCCTGTCAGCGAGGAACTTTATTACAGAACTATAGTGGCAATGAGAATGAAAGAGAAGACCTTGCTTTAGTGATGTCTTCCTTGGCAGATGTCAGAGCAAGGCTATGTGGAAGTCTGACCGGTCCAAGAGCATATACAGAAAGATCAATGTTGGAAGAATTACTATTTAAAGCAGGTTTGTCCTCCAGATCACTGTCGGGGATAGGCTGCCCTCAGATCTGCTCAATAAACTACATAGAATGTGAATGTTACCTTCTTGGCACTACGTTCCCAGTGGCTTGCCGTCTGTTAATGAATTTAGCATTGGTTGCGCTTAAGACTGTACCAAGGTGCCACGTCAGAGCTTACCTTCTTCATCTTCTCGCCTACTTATTTCAAGACAGCAAATCTGTGTTTTTCTAGTCAGGTGGAAGCTATAACCTCCTTTTTTCTCCATTTATCCTATACCACACGGCTGCTCCACAACTCTGCAGGTCTGTAGTTTTTGCTTCGTTTCCCAGTCGTTAAGCCTACGTGGGATAATCGACTCCTCATCTCTAAATTTCTGGATTAATGGATCGATGACAAGTTCAAACAAAACCCGAATCAACAGGCGCCCCTGCGGCAGGCCCTGACCTTCCATGCCACCCTCCACCACACCACATCCCCGGCGAGACCCCTGTCTTCCATTACCTGCGCGGTGAGGGTCTTGCCTTACCTTCAAGATAGAGGGGCCGATTCAGGAAATTATGTGCAGAAATTGTCCAATGGCTGCACACCGAAATGGCAACTGCGATAGCCTGCGCGATTAAGAAAATCTGTGCGCAATTCGTATTCACAAGTCCCAGCTGGAACGCCCCGACACGCCCACACGCAAAGCAGGAAGCTGCCAGATCAGCTACCTTTGCACGGTCCTCCAGGTGTGCCTACACGCACCCTTCAAACAGTGCGTGGGGTCGCCTGTAAGCAAACATGAGACTCCAGGAGCATGCGCAGACTCCCCCGTACCTGTATCCGGCACACCGCGATACAGAAAACACACACCCCTATGTTAAATCGGAACCCCGATTGAACCCCCTTCGGGCGGCGGATCCTATGAAGCACTTGAGTGGGCATTTCCCAGTCAAGATGTTACACAATCAATTCCATGAATACGTCTCTTGCCGCGCAATAGTGGGTGTGCGAGGGACTTCCTGCAGGCCGTACCTCGGAAGCCCACTTATTCGCAAGTTATTCCCAATTTCTGGTGTTCAGCCCCCTTGACAGCCCTCTGTGCAGGCCACGCCCACTCACTGTTCGGAGTCTCGCGCAAGGCCCTCAACAGGCATGCCAGGCCAGCACAAACTCCATGCAAGTCCAGGAAAAGTCCTGCTCATTCGTTCCATGAATCGTCAAACAGAGTTGCATGCACAGATTAGGCGCAAGTAGCCGATTTTCTGGGTGAAATATTCCATGAACCAGCCCCATAATACATTTCCTAATGTCGCATGAGAGCCACACTTCGTCCAAAACATGGTCTAGAAATCACTGCACTACAAAAAGGTATTCACAGCATCACATGTCATAAGAGCCAAAGGGGCTTCATATGCAGCAGTCATATGAACAGTTTGCAAAGGAGAGAGAGAGAGATACTGAGCATATGGCCCTTTAGGAACGTGCATATGTAATGGATGGGATCACACCAGAATAATTCTGAGTCCAAATAATGGAACCAACTCAGGAAGATGGCAAAGTACTGTGTTATTAACAATTATCTAAAACAGGGAGATTACAACGAACATCAACAGACGTACGCTTAGTCTCTCAATGATCTCTACACAAAATATGTTTTTTATATGACAAATATGTCATAGTGACATCATACTATGTGGCAATAATGAAACATCTTATAAAGGGTCGGGATTGCTTAAGGGAGACAGCTAAGTATACTTTTCTATAGGAGCTACAATTGTTATTGGTTGTCATTTATCGGGTGGATAACTTATTCTAACCTCTAAAAACATGTAATTTCAGAAACATTAGAAGCACAGTTTCTTATTGGTCTTCAAACTGTAAGGTCTTTCGTTATATGGACTAATACAGTTGGTTGGCACACTTTGCCACGTCTGGAACATTCGGTTCATTTAGCAGCATGTAAACCAAGACCCAGGTGCAGGGAGATAGGACATAATCTAGATAGGATATCAATCAATTAGCCCAACATCTCTCATCCCCCATGTCATCTGCCATGAAATTGTCTTTGTACTTGGCCTTGCAGAACATCCTTGTCTTTGAGAATGCACCGGAGTCAGGGCACTCGCTATCATGTCTGGGACTTCAAGTTCAAGCTCTATTTCCATCCTTTGCTCACCTGATGGGAGACCACGATTTGGTCCATTTTGCAGCTTTTAAATACTCTAATTGAATTAAAGGTTGGCATCCTCTGTGTTCTATCTTGCACCTTAATGCAAAAAGGTTCATCCTCCGCATTCTTGTTCTTCTTTGGAACAGATAGCTGACCTTGCTTCTTGAATCTTGACTCCAGGCCAGGCAGCCTTGCCCTATTGCTTCATGAGCCTATTATTCTTGCTGCAACAAGGTTTTCTATTCCAGCTTCATGATTTCTGGCCTACTAAATCCATGATACCAATGTCCAATTTCTATACAATGGCAGCTTTGCCTGCATTCTATTCACTACTCATATCCAGCTTCTATGATGACTTAATCTACCATGCGTTCCAGCAACTGTACATTTATTGAATGGTTGTTTTTCTTCAGTACTTCGTGCACGTGTAATCTTCCGTTTTTATATTGGGAAACTCACTTGATTATTTATTTCGCCATTAGTTTCTTCAGGATCTTTTAGCCAGTATCTTGAGACATCGTTCACACTTCTTTATGATGTCATCAATTCATTGGTTAGCTTCTTTTCACACTCCTTCAGGTTATCATCACATTGAAGGTACCTTCGGTAGGGTTGTCTCAATGGGTAGCTTCTTTCAAATACTCGCTGCACTATTGGTATTATGGCTGGTGTTAAGCGTGGCACGATTTCATGTCTCAGTACACAGGAGGTAGGCGGGGCAGGATCTCCTGCAGAGGCACACAGCTGCTCTTCTACAATACAAAGAGAGAGGAGGAGAGGGGGGTGTGTGTGTGTGTGTGTGTTTGTGTGTGTGTGTGTGTGTGTGTGTCTCCACTCCCCTGCTTTCCCTCTGTGTGCACAACTGTTCCCATGTGTTTGCTTAATCTGATGCCTAGTTTGGAAAAGGTTTGGTTCACCAGTCTAAATGGCTGCCATTACCTTCTTTAAATATCACAGATATAGGATTATTTCCATTATCAGGTTATTCACCCCAGGTCCTTGTCCTACTAAAGATCTTATACAACACAGGGGGCTTTACCCACTTTTTATGATGCTAATAGAATTCTGACCTAATTTTGCCCATGCCTGGAGCTTTCCAGTTCTTAAGGTCCCTAATGTGTTTCCTAATAGGGCCGGGAAGATAGTAGCTCAGGGGCCATGCGTTTGCTTGGAAGCAAGAGAATCCCGCACTTATAGACTGGCCATAAAATATGAATGAATTAATTCAACCCCTCTTATTTTATGTCCCCAGCTAAAACGCCATTTGAAGTCTAGACAGATGAAGGGCTCCAAAGTAATTCTTCAATTTGGGCATCCGTAGGTTCAGTCTCCTCTTAGACAACTCTTAGTAAAAAGTCTCTCCATTTCTTAAAATGTTCCCCTCTTTTGCAAGTCTCCACACATTTTGATCCTAGTTCTTTTTTCCATTTGTTTCAACTCCCAAGCCAAATGTGCCCTAAATTTTCCAAGGCTTCCTATTTCCGGACTGTGCAGATTTGCATATATTTCTTCCTCTCTGTCCCATCATTTTGACATATTTTTCCGTACACTATTTTACTCCCCTAAGGAACACATCACTCTGTGCCCCCGATTTAATACATTTTTTGATTGGCCTGTCCAAAGTGATGAGTCTATCCAAAGCTTACCTTTTGCTCCTTACTATGCTAATGTTAATGTTAAAGGACATTTGTACCGCGCACTATCACCACCGGAGTGGTCCCCTGGCGCTCTGGTGGCTCTGAAAGAGGAAGGGAGGGGTGGTTAGTGGGAAGAAGCTGGAAAGAGAGCAGTGATGTGCTGTTGGCGGCCCAGCCCGGTGGGTTTGTTGGCTGGGCCTGGTGTGTTTAGCGGCTGGTAGTCGTCGTGTACTGTTGTGCGAGTCTATGTGTGTTTTTGTTTTGTTGTTGCAATGTAGTGACGATTTTGCAGTTTGTTGTGCTGTAGGCTTGTGGTTGTGTTTGGTTTGGAGGTTGAGAGGTGTATGCAGAGAGGGAAATTGTTAGTGCAATTGGTTAGTTGGCATCTTTATCCTAAATTGAGGCACTGGGCTTCTGTAATCTCCCCAGGTGGGGTTCGGGAGCACCCCTGCGCCTCTGTCCTGATCTGGGTCCGTCCGGCCTTCGAGGTCCCTTTCACATCTGGCCCCCTCCTCCCCAGTCTTCCCTTCCCACTCTTACGGCTAGCGCACCTGCCCATGTCCACAGCTCAGTGTGGTGATTGCTAATATCCCGATAATTCCACTACACTGTGGTACTTGGTGGCAACTAAGGGGTGAGTGCGGGTGTTGAGTGGGATTGGGGTGGGATGTTGACTGTGTTGCCCTCTAACCAGCGTTCTTCGTCCAGGTGCCGTAGGAGCTTCTTCGCATAGGGAGATGTCCACAGTCTGTACTGCGGGTTGTCTGTGTCCACTCCAGTTTATTGATCCCTTTTCCTTTCTGTTGTGATTTGCAGTTCTCGGCCATGCCCCCAGCACTGCCTTAAAGGTATCTCAGACCACACCATTGGATACTGCGTAAGTATTTATTTGAACGTTTTCCTTTGCTCTCTCATCTACCACTTTATTCGATTATATGTCACAGCAATAGTGAAAGCAGGTTGATCTGACAATAGTGAATCCTTAGCCGTCTCTTTTATCTACATGCACATTAGGGTGTACTTTAATGTAGAATATGATCTGAAACTTTACAAGTCAAATAAAAAAACTTTATTTTCTGCCTTGAGCTTAACCCACCAAATGCCTACTGCAGGACCATCGCTCATGGCACAGAAGTGCTGCCTGCCTCCTGATTCTGGGACAACCAGCCGCACATCTCCTATTACCCTAAACAGAGTGAAACAGCAGGAGCCCTGGTCTCGACCTTCTCACAGGGTGGCCTGCTTTCTTCCTGACATGCCTGCCTAAGTTTATCCTCCTTTGGCAAACTCTTGACCTGTCCACATAGAAGCAATTAAGAGGCTGGCAAATGGCTAAAAGGTTAGCGCACCTATCCTTGGTGCCTCCAAGCTGTGTGGGGCGGAAGGCATAAGGGTTGAGATTGCAGAAAGTAAACATCGCTATTTACAACTCTGTTCCCTGTGCAGCACAGGCAATCCATGGCATGGAGGCCAGGGTATAGCACCAGGGGTTGCAGAAGAGGAGACAGGAGTAGCAGGTGATAGTAGCAGGTGATACCCTTGGCAACAACCACATTATGCCCTGTCAGGTCAGGCTTTTAGACAGCACAACGCACAATGGACACTCTTGATATCTTGCACAAAAATCTGGCATCATCAGGAGAGGTAGCGGTTGGCCACCACTGTACTGGCAAGTGAAATGGTGTGCTCACACATAACCACATGACCAGTGCGAAGGATATAGCATAGTTTGCCACTTCAGCTGACATTGATCTTTTTTCCGTTTCACCTGTACCCTCATCCCACTATCTATTTGATAGTGCTTTGTAAACTTCAATCTTCAAAAGTGCAAGAGGCACTAATGATCTGCCAGGGGCCTATTACAAATCCCCTGCAGCTGAAGTCAGAAGAGACTTTTGGTTGCCACCAATGAGCAATTACACCATTTCAGTGGGTCTTTACAATCAGTCACCCGCTAACCTCAGGGATCCGTGTGTCTAGGAAAGGGAAGCCATTTCTACCACATCCTCATTTGCCTGACTCCGATTTCCCTTCATCCCACCCCAGCCGGCTTATGTCGCAAATGTTGAGCACTTATTGGACTGCTACTGATTGGAGAAGTGTTGTTCACACCTAGTTCCAGTGCAGTGCTAATAGTCCTTGTATGGCACATGGACAAGGTTCTAAGACCTCAGAGACCAGATAAAAGGGGAGCTGGAGTTGCCCTGGTCTACCAAGGTAACCTCCCCCTCACTATGATCACTATACATTTCTCTATTTAACAGATGGAATATTTATTTCAAAATATGTTGAACAATGAGCATTCCAATGTTAAAATAATTAGTTTACTCCCTCGTGTTCGGGTGCTAGGGTATTATAAACTCTCTGTGGATGGACATAGGTCCACCCCGGCAAACATGTTTTGAAAAACAAAACAAAAGATACACATCACTAATGCAGGAGGGGACTTTATTAAACGTGTTTTGCGTCTAAGGGCATTATTAAGAATAACATAGGCTGCTGGCAAAACCACATACAAATAAATATATAAAGTCCCAGAATGCATTGCTGGTCATAAAAAGAAGAGTGGAAAGAATTAATGTCTAATCACTTGGTCAGAAGAAAGCCAAGACAAGAATCCAGAGTGGCGCACAGAATAAGTGAGAGCAGAACATGAAATGGATTCCAGAAAAGTAACATTTAAAGAAATTGAGTAATGGGGGTGGGGGGTAAGACCGAAAGACCAGAGAGGTCAAATCTGCGACCACTGCATAGTCATAGGCCTGGGCACATGGAACATGTGCTCTCAAAGTTCAATGGCAAGGATGAAATAATTATTCCTTAACACAGTAAATATAAACTCTATCCCAGTATCCAGGAGATTGCCAGTTAACGCCAGAGTCGGCAGAACTAAAATAGCAACCCCATAGCAGGATGAAACAGCAAGTTGGGAAAGTGGGAGCGGGAAGAGGGACCATGCCAAGCATTAAGAGGGGTCTTAGGGGATGTACATTTCAGTGGAGGAGTTGAAGTGAGCAACCTGCCAGCTGGTAATTAAGATCATGAGTCTGGGTCACGGGCTAAACAAGGTCTGTACTGAGACCCAGTTGGTTTTGAATGGGGAACTCTTGATCTGGTTGGGGCACAGTATGTCAATTAGATTGCAGTTCCTCTTATGGGTTATCTCTGGTAATCATTTGATTAATGGTTCTTTGTCTGGGTCCATGTTGATCATATTCATTTGTTCTTTCTTGAAGAAAATGTAGATTGCATGCCTCTATCTGGAAATGTGGTGTTAAACCGTAATCTTTCACCATCAAAGGCTGAGAATTTGCTTTCGGGTTGCAGAGGGGATGCACTCGTTATGAGGTTATATTTGTTCTGAGCTGCTTCAATGTGGCCTTTTTGAAGCTACTGGGTAAAAAGCTGTCGGTCAAACCCCTGGCTTCTTTCTGGTAATCTGAGTGGGAGAAATTCTGTCTACATTTGGTAAATTGCCCATAGAGGGCAATTTATATGACCTTTCTATGAGGTGTATTTTCTATAGTAAGAATTGTATTGGTAGCGATGGACATTTTGAAGATTCTGCTCTTTTTCATTAAAAGCTAATATTTTGAGGGCAAGGAAGGTGAAAAGCGATTTAATCGTGGTGGCCATAAAGTCAGGAGTATACTGATTCACAGAAAAGTCAGCATTGATCCTGCAAAGTCCCCGCTCTGAAAGCAACCCTGAGCCACCCTAAGCGCAAGTCTCCAATGCGCGGTCCGCGTTTTCATGAAATCCAAATTGCAAAGCGACCCGACCCACAAAGAAAGCCAAGCTGCGCGAGGAATGCCCACAGCATGCCTCCAAGCAAACCAAAACCATCGCCATAGACCAACCTTTCCACAAACCTGCACGTCCACCTCTGACCCACATAGAGCACCCCAGCGACACTGCGCGAGGTCCCCGTAAGTAAAGGCTGCACCCCATCTAAACAGCGTGAGTAAAGGCACCTCAACTAAACTGAGCAAGGTTTCCCGTAAGTAAAGGCTGAACCCCAGCTAAACTGTGCAAAGTCCCACATAAGTAATAGCTGCACCCCTGCGATTCTCTGTGAGGTCCCCCGTAAGTAACAGCTGCACCCCTGCGAATCTGCACGAGTTCCCACGTAAGTAAAGGCTGCACCTATGCGATTCTGCATGAGGCCCCACATAAGTAATGGCCGCACCATTGCAAAACTGTAAACCCTCCACCCTACTCCCAACGCACCCAAACTGCTGGCATATATCCCTACTGCACAGCAGCCACCTCAGACACTACCCACCAGCCCCCTGAACTCTGACACCACCACCAGCCCACCTCACCTCTGACACTACCCTCAAGCAGCCCTGGCACCACCCACCAGCCCTACTCACCTCTGACACTACCCCCAGGTAGCCCCTCGTATACTGACACCACCCACAAGCCCCCCTCACCTCCAATACCAACCCCAGACAGCCCCTCAGGTCCTTACACCACCCACCAGCCCCCTCACCTCCAACACATCCCCCAGGCAACCCTGACACCACCCACCGCCCCCCTCACCTCTGACACCACCCCTAGGCAACCCCTCAAGTCCTAACACCACCCACGGCCCCCTGACCGCTGACACCACCCCTAGGCAGACCACCATGTCCTGACACCACCCACCAGGCCCCCCCTCACCTCTGACACTACCCCCAGGCAGCCCTGACACCTCCCACCAGCCTCCCTGACCTCCGACACCACCCCAAGGCAGCTCTGATACCACCTATCAGGCCCCCACACCTCCGACACCACCCCGAGGCAGCCCCTCAGGTCATGACACCACCCACAAGCCCCCTTCACCTCTGGCACTATCTCCGGGCAACCCCCAGGTCCTGAAACCACTCACAAGCCCCCTTCACCTCTGACACTAACCCTGGCCAGCCCCTCAGGTCCTGAAACCACCCAGCAGCCCCCCTCACCTCTGACCCCCCAGGCAGCCCCTCAGGTCCTAACACCACCCATCAGCCACGGTCACCTCAGACACTACCCCCAAGCAGCCCTGCTACATTACACCCCTACCAGTCCAAAGTTGATCAACAACTTAACTCAACTCCACTGACCTGCCTCCAACATGAGGCACAAAACTAAGATAGGGGTCCAGGGGTGCACAGCCAGTTATTAATGTATCTATAATATATAACAAATTTCCAGATATCAGTCTCTTGAAATTAAATAAATCTCTAGTTGTTGTTTCAGGTGCAGGCGGGCTGAAGTCACAAGGCCACTTGGACGAGAAATTGAAGGGTTTCCCTGGAGGGAGTTATCCGCTCTAAGAGACAATTGTATTCCTATGTTCACTTCTTGTTTGATGTTTTGATATGTTGTTACAAAAAGAAGAATCATGTTGATATCTGCTATCTATTGTTTATTATATTAATTTTGTTTAAAATTAGAGAATTAAAGGGAAGAGATTCTCTAACATTTGTGTTGGGGACTGGTTCTATTGAATGAGATACACTGTTCAGTAAAGCTTATAAAATAACCTTTGATATTCAGTAAGTATTTGAATGAATGTACAAATACAAATGTAAGCCTTTATAGGCTAAAGCCTTATTCAAACATTCACGAATCAACATTGGGTCCTGTACCCAATCAGGAGTGCATTTGGGCCTACTGGGTAGTAATACACAGTTCCGTTTCTTTCCAACATGAAGCACATCAGCCACTTATCCACCCCTAGCCTGAACAACTCTGGGCACTCCTGCAAAATCCATGTCCGTAGCTCATCACAGGGTTCCCTGGTACATCACAACCAGTTGCACAGCAACAGGACAGCAGAATGTAGCACCAGCTACAGTGTGAACAGACCACGTACATGCAACACAGTAAAGCAATGTAATGCAATGTGACATATCATTGTGCCCATGTGCCATTGCAATGGCCTCAAAGTGTAGGTGACACAAGTCCAATACATCACTGAAAGGACAGAGCCCCATGTAATGTGTGTGCACATAGAAGCATGTAAAAATCGATGAATGAAGGGAGTCAGGTAGGAAGAGATAGCAGTCAATGCCCCTGCAAGTAATACACGTTGAACAGGCATGTGTTCGGTTGATTCAAGGAGGTCTGAGAAAGTGTAAGCTAAGGAGATGGATGATGTGTACAGCCAGACTGAAAAAAACCCACAGGTGAAGATGAAGCATTTGAGTGGCAGATGTGCAGCATGACATGAGAGCACCCACTGGGTGATAGCTGATGAACATTGGTAGGTGGCCATGCATAGGGAGCGACACACCTACCGAATAACGACTGCACAAGTGATGAGTGTATCCCACACATCCACAGTGTGGCTCCCAACCCACGTGACAGCCACAGAACAAATGCATTCCAAAACCATAGTAAAAGACATTCAGCACATGAGCAAAGAGACAGCAACAACTGTGTGATCAAGAAACTTAAATCTGTATTCAAAATATGTACGCTACAAAAGAAATGTGGAAGGCGGAAATCTCCAAGGATCAAAAATAAACAAAAGTCAAAAAGGAAAATCGACACAAAAAACTATACACAGGCAGTGGGCTCAATTCTCTCTCATCACGTTCTCCAGGGCTGAGTCGCATTCCTCGTCTTCGACATGAAGGTGGGCCTCTGTTCTTTCCTGGATGGCTTGCAGGCCCCCTAACATCCTCCTCTCATTCTCCTCCGTATCCCTGCAAGCCTCCACCAGGATGGAAGCCTGCCTCAGAGTATGTCTATCCACCACCTCTGCCCTGGCTCTAGCAATCTTTGCATCCCTAGCCTGCTGCCTCTCTGCCATCAGCCGCCTCTGAACTCCATTTGGACATACACCATATTGCAGAATCTCCTCCGTTAGGTGTCAGAACTGTTCCGCCTGACTTTCCTCCTCGATGTTGAATGGCCCTGCGAGGATTGCCTCTGGGAACACCTTATCTTCTGCTGCCTGGCTGAGTGTAGGCTACACAGGTGCCAACACTGTCTGGATGTTGCACGTTGGGTGGGGTACGGTGTCAGCACTGTCCTAAGTTGCCAGCTGTCCCACTACTGCCTGCTGTTAAGCGACTTCAATTCAGTACTCCAACTAAGTCAGTGTCTAGTCTGGGATGCCCAATGAAGCCCTTATTTATATATTTTTATGACAAGTTCATATATATGGATGATAAACCCGTGTATAACGTCCCGCTCTTTGAATCCCCCTGACCTCACTGAGCCAAGAAGTAGGTTGGTTTTGCAAAATTAAAAGATTTATTTGAAAAATTAAACAGGATATATATCACACTTGTATAAATAAATTAATATTTGATAGCACACTTATGAATATGACAGTGATCAACAATGGATAATATTACACTAGCACACTTTTTTAATTACTTAGGAGTTGGCATAGAGAGAATAAAGTAGCTGAGAATGCTTTTATGGTTTCAAGGAAATGCAATGATGGAAAAGAATGCAGCACACAAATAACTGAGATGGTTTCCACAAGAGATAATATGATCACTTTTTCTTTTGACAATTCACTCCCCCCTATGCAAAATAAGGAGATGGAAGGGGAGCACACAATTTTCAGGAATACAATCAAATGCAATACCAATTCAGTTCCCCCCTAGCAAGCTGAGAGCAACAGGCATGATTTTAAAACACAGGCAAAATACTTTAAATGTGATTTGCAAAGAAATGAAAATATGCTAAAAATGATTTTAATTCCCTATAGGAGATTCAGGGTAGGTGATAGCTACTTAAGATTTGTTCAGGTCAACACTATCAGTGATTCATGAGGGATTATCAGGTTGAAAACGGATTTCAGCAGTTGCAAGCAAAAGACAGCGATTTTGACAGGTGGAGACATTTGATTCAAATTGCAATTCGCTGCACTTTTTCCGAGTGCGTCGAGCGAGATTACGGAAAAACTATAAGGAGTAGAAAGTTAGGGCTTGTTGGAAAGCTTAGATTCTTAGCTTTAAAATGAAAGTTAAATCTCGCTCCTAGGACACGCGGTTGAAAAGATACAGACGATTTAATGGAGGTAGATTCTCAGAAATACAGTAATATTCAAATGACAAATGACACTTTCATAGGTTTGAAATCACAGAATGGACACACGATTTCTCTGCAGTTCTAAATAGGTGGAAATGGTTTGAGTTAGATTATTTTAAACTAAGAGATGGGTTCTGCACAGTTCTGGCTGAGTACTCACACTATAAATTTGAAATAGGCCGTCAAGGTCTAGTCAGGTTTGGACTGGACTCCTGGCGGGTGGTTCTGAAGTCACACCTATCTGGTCTGGGTCTGGCACTCAGAACTGCACGGCGGTCTGCATACAGCTCTGCTTTCTGGGTTCTGGCACAGGGTTCTAGGCCAGAATCAAACAGCTCCCCGGCTGTTGAATAGTTTGGTTAGGTTGCTGAATTCTGAGGCCTCTGAAGGATTCAGCTTGTGGATTAGGCCTCTCTGCTACAAGTTCTGAAGTCTGGATTCTAAGTTCTGGTTCTGGAGTCTTCTGGATTTGAAGTCTGGATTCTAAGTTCTGGTTCTGGAGTCTTCTGGCAAAGTGCTTTGCAGGAAATCAGTTTGAAGTGGGAAGTGAGTGTCCCTTCCTGGGTCTCAGTGGCTCTTTTTATGTCTTTTGAAAATGGGTGTGTGCGTGGGCATAACTATGCCTGCACCTCACAACTTATCATTGGCCACGTTCTCCTCTCTCCCTTGATTGGGGGAAGGAAATGGAGTGTCATTGTGATGAGGTATGTTAATGGGTCAGAGGATCCTCCCCTTGTCACTTTGCACACAAATCTATTTTTGATCCAAATGCACATTTATCTATGTACAATTTTTCTAATATTATATGTCCAGTTAACATATTTTCTAATGCACCAAACCATCCGATTCCCGTCTTTGTAGGATGTTGTGTCCACTTCTGACAGAATTCTGCCCTTTTCATCCAGAACACAACCTCTAAACCTTTCCAGAATTTACACAAATGTGCGCAAGGAATATGGGCATCAGATGATGAAGTGTCCAATTTTTAACATACAGACACTGGGAGTAACACCCTATTTTCCGCTACTACTCCTCAGAACATACCACAGAGTCCTAACACCTCTTAAAATGTGCACAGAAAAATCACAGGAATAATGATATTATTTACATAATTTTGACACTTACGTACTATGAATTTTCCATCTTTTTAAAATTATGCTCTGGCTCAGATGGGTGTGGTTTAGGTTCCAAAGCACATGGGGGAATTTCTGTCTGTCCCCGCCTCCAGCTCAGGTGGCTCCCAGAGGCAGTGCCCCTCCCAATTCCTTCTAAGAGGAAGCCATTGTAACGCTCACCTGACTCCCACGGGGGCGCTGGCCTGGTTCGCGCTGCTGTGACCTCGTCTAAGGTGATGCGCAGGGTTCGGAAGACGGACTGGACCAGGCCCCAGATCTGGCTTGTCTGACTCGCAGAAGTATCCTTCTGTAGGTGAGAATAGGGGGTTAACTGTCTGCGGGGTAATGCAATCGGCCTCCCACTTACCCCTCTCACCCTCCTCAAAACCCTTCTGTGCTTCCCCGTAGCGTCTCACCTTAGGGTCTGGAAGGACGAGCTCTCCATCCTGCTTCTGATGCAGGGGCGCGTTGGTATCCAGTTACGTCACTGGATTTTCGGATGGGTGAGAACCAAACTTGCTTGGCTTCCAGGTAAGTTTTTCTATAAGTGGTTCCCCTTGTGTCCATGCATTAATGTTCTAATGCTAGTGACTTTTTCCCCATAGTGGCCGGGGTACGGAATGCCGGGGAACAGGCACCGACCCGAGGTGAGCTGTGAAATCCTTGTGGAAATCAGGTAAGTCTTTAATGAGTGTTTTGGTAATGTCTTTTCATTCACTCATTAACGCTGATGTCTTTTCCCCCTTAGGGGCCGGGGTCCGAAAATGCCTGGATGCGGCACGGACCCGAAATGAAAAGGGAATGACCCAACAGGTAAGTCTTGACATGGAGTTTTAGCTTCCCTTTTCCCTTCTTTCTCTCACCTTTGTTCTTGTCTTTTTCTCCCGAGGCACGGGGGCGCGACTGCGAATCCGGATGGTCGCTGCTGAACATGGAGGCGCCCTGTAAAGGTGAGTAGAATGCGGCGCTGCAGCGATCAATGCGATGTGCTTTTAAAAATAAATGTCTTCCTTTTCAGGATTGTCGGCGAAATGTCTCTGGGATGCAGATTTAGCAGGTGAGGCCTTTTCCTTCTTCTGTTCTCTTGTTCCCTTCCTTTGCAGGTGATTCAGGATGCTGGCAGCTGTGGCAGAAGTCAAGATGCAGGAGCAGACACGGTGAGCGTCCAGCTGCTAGATGCAGAACAACGCGAAGCACGTGTGGCTGATCGGGTGTGGTTTAAATAGCCTTGGAAGAAGTTCCTAGAATGTGTCCTTCCTCCAATCAGGTATGTATCCATCCCCGACCACGCCCGGGTGGTAAATGAGTCCCACAGGTAAAGTAGTTCCTTTCAGGCCTCAAGGAGGCCGGGGCTCTGTAGCATGGTCTGTATCAGGTAAGTGCACCCAAACCCTTTCATAATGAGCCTGGTGCCTATGGCGCCAGGACTGACATTTTCTATGAGCTTGGCGCCATAGGCGCCAGGACGCTGTCCAAAGGGCCCCTATAAGGGGTTGCTGGGACCTTCCCCGGGGACTTGATGTCCGCTTTCGGGGATGCAGGGCCTGAGCCGGCTCCCCGGGAGCGGGCATCGTGACAGCACTCCCCCCCAAGGCCCCTCCCAAGGTTGTTCCCTCCGGGGGTTTTGGTTTCTTTGGGAAGAGTCGGTGGAATTTCCTGACTAATCGAGGTGCATGCACATGGTCACTGGGTTCCCACGACCTCTCCTGAGGTCTGTACCCCTTCCAATCAATTAGGTAGAAAAGCTTTGACCTAAACATTTTTGAATCTAAAATGTTCTTCACTTCGAATTCGGGTTCCCCATCTATTTGAATAGGTTCTGGAGGTTTGAGTAGTCGGGTTCCGGGTACCACTGGTTTCAGAAGTGACACATGAAAAACAGGGTGAATGTGCATATTAGCTGGTAAATCAAGTTTAACCGCTACTGGGTTAATTATTGCTGTAATAGAATAAGGTCCCAGATATTTTGGGTTAAAAGTTCGAGGCCCTTTGAGCGGTAAATGTCTGGTAGCTAACCACACTTGATCCCCAATCTGATACGGAGGTGCTTCACTCCGATGTAGGTCAGCATTCTCCTTGTATTTTCTCTTGGCTCGTTGTAAATGCGTGGTTGCCTCTTTGAAGGCTCGGGTAATGGTAGAATGCAGATGATCTACTGCGGGCACTCCGAGGTTCTGAGGTGAGTCGAGGTTTGAGGTTCGAGGGTGATGTCCAAACAAGGTATAAAAAGGACTATGGCCAGTTCCAGAGTGTACAGAATTATTATATGCGTATTCGGCTATTCAAAGAATGTCTTTCCAGTTGCTTTCAGATTGCTGTAACATACACCGTAAGTACTTCTCAAGGGTCTGATTTGTCCTCTCGGTCTGACCATCGGTCTGAGGGTGGTGACTGGTCGATAATCTTACGTCGATTTGTGCCATTTGACAACATTTGCGCCAGAAGTGGGAAATGAATTGGCTTCCCCGGTCAGAGATTAGTATAGATGGGAATCCATGTAGCCGAACAATATTTTCGAGGAATTCTTTGGCTAGGACAGAAGCTGAAGGTAAACCTTTCAAAGGAATGAAGTGGGCCATTTTGGAAAACAAATCCACAATTACCAGAATGGTATTGTATCCCGAACAAGGAGGCAAGTCCGTAATAAAATCCATTGATAGGGTGTGCCAGGGTGCTGGCGGTATGTCTAGAGGTTGAAGGAGACCGGCTGGTCTTTTCTTTTGACCTTTATTTTGGGCGCAAACACCACAGGACATCACAAAAGATTTAACATCTTTTCGCCAAGAGGGCCACCAGAATTGTCGTTTCACCTTTTCCATTGTCTTGGCAATACCGGGGTGTCCCTCTCTTAATGTATCATGATAACCTGAAATAACTAGTTCGTGTAAATCCTTGTGCGGCAGGAATAAGCGTCCTTGGTAATAAGGTAAACCATTATCTATGGTAAAGTCTGATCCCTTTTGTATCCAATCCTGTAGGACTGTAGGGTCCCGGAGTTGTTTCACTCTGACTTGAATGTCTTAAAGCGTCTGTAACAAAGTCATGCCTAGAATTCTCTGTTCGGGAATTATTGGTACTGGTTCTGAGTTTGTATCAGATTCTCCCATTCCAATTCGGGATAAGGCGTCTGCTTTGCCGGTCTTGCAGCCAGGTCGATAGGAAGTCACGAAATCAAATTCAGCGAAAAACAAAGCCCATCGGAGCTGCCGTGATGACTGAGCCTTGGCGGTTTTCAAATACTGTAAATTCCGGTGATCAGTGATCACCGTGATGGTATGTCGAGCGCCAAGCAGGTAATGCCGCCAGGCTTTAAAAGCAGACTTTATGGCTAACAGTTCTTTGTCAGTGATTGCGTAATTAATCTCTGGTGCCGAGAATTTTCTGGACCAAAATGCTACGGGATGCAGTTGGTTGGTTTCAGGATCTCTTTGAGGCAGAACTGCTCCCATGGCTAGGCTGGATGCGTCAGTTTCGACGACATATGGGAGATCTGGACGTGGGTGTTTCAATATAGGTGCGGAGGTAAACTTAGCTTTTAAATCCTGGAAGGCCTGCTCGGCTTCTTCAGACCATTCAAAACGTTTATTTTTCCTCAAGAGTGCAGTAATGGGTTGTACTATGCGTGAAAATTCCGGGATAAACCTGCGATAGAAATTGGCAAAGCCGAGCATGTTTTGAACCCCTTTTACAGAGCTAGGTGATGGCCATTTGAGGATGGCATCCACTTTTCTTGAGTCCATTCGGACTCCTTTGGGTGTCAGGATGAAACCGAGAAACTCAACTTCTGTGGTATGGAAAACACATTTCTCCAGTTTAGCAAATAGTTAGTGTTTGCGCAGTTTTTCCAGAACTGCCCTAACGTGTTTTCTGTGATCAGATTCCGAAGAGGAGTACACTAGAATGTCATCGATATAGACGACAACACAAACATCGATGAGTTCCCGAAGGACATCATTCATGAAGAATTGGAAGGCAGCAGGCGCATTGCACAACCCGAAAGGCATTACCTGGTATTTGAATAATCCATATTTTGTACGGAAGGCTGTTTTCCATTCGTCACCTTCTTTTACTCACAACAGATGACATGCCCCCCGGAGATCTAACTTGGTGTATATGCAAGCGTCCTTCACCTGGTCAAGGAGTTCAGGAATCCGAGGCAGGGGATAACGGTTTTTAACCGTTATCTGGTTCAATCCGCGATAATCGATACAAGTTCTAAGGTCGCCTTCTTTTTTAGGCACGAAGAACAAAGCCGAGGATGCCGGGGACTTTGACGGGCGAATAAAACCATTGGCGAGGTATTGATCCAAATATTGTCTCAAATGCAGGTTCTCAGGTTCGGTAAGGGCATAAATCCTGCTACAAGGGGGTTGTGCACCGGGCACCAGATCGATTTGGCAATCGTACGATCGGTGAGGAGGTAACGTGTTGGCCTGTTCCTTTTGGAAAACGTCCTGAAAGTCTAGGTATTCCGGAGGTAATTGCATGGAGGCAGAGGTTACAGATGCTAGATTAATCTTCAGGTTTTCTGGGTAGCAGGTTTGTGCACAATCCGGGAAGGTTATTCTCTTAGCTCGCCAATCAATTCGAGGATTATGTGTCTCTAACCAAGGAATTCCAAGAATAACCTGAATTGTGGAGCCTTGATTACATCAAACACAACTGCCTCCCGATGGCCGTCAGGACCAATAAGTGTCACCTCAGTAGTGGAATGTGTTACCGGTCCAGAGGCAATTTCAGTTCCATCGACTGTGGTGATGACATCTTTGCTGGTTTTAGGACGGAGAGGGAGGTTAATCCTAGAGACCAATTCACGATCCACATAGTTTCCAATAGCCCCACTATCGATGTATGCCTTTATTGCATGCAACCGCTTAGGCTTTTCTGGATCTACGAGAACCATTGGCACAATAAAATGCGAGGTCTGAGAGTTAGTTTTCAAGCTCGGCAAGCGGACACCTACGCTTGTCGGGCTGAGTCGTTTCCCGAAACAGAGTCTTCATGGTTTTTATCAGCGGCTCCTACCGCTTTTCGGGGCGGTTTTGCCGGGCAATCTCGTAGAAAGTGTCTAGAGTTCCCACAATAAAGACATAATTTTAACTGCCGCCTCCTTTCACGTTCCTTTTGAGTTAAGGGTTCTTTAACCCCTCCAATTTTCATAGGCTCAGAGACATCAACTCCCTTGGGGTTAGCGTGGGTCTTGACCAACACCCGGGTCTCAAACCTGGACCGATCTGTTTTTCTGTTTTGAAGTCTGTGATCCAATTGGACCACTAAGTCTATATATTCTGTGCATTCTTGGGGCGGATTTACAACTTGGGCCAAGACATCTTTAAGTTCTCCGCGTAGACCTCGATAAAATAACGTGACTCTTTTATCCTCTGGCCATCCCGTTTCCACAATTAGTCTATTAAAGGTTGCAATATAGGATAGGAGGTCCTGATTGCCCTGTCGCAGGGATAGAAGTTCGTCATCCAGAGCCTGCCCCTGAGAGTGTCGAGCAAATAACCTTTCCATGCTTGCTTGAAATCCTTGAAAATCACGGAGAATCAGGTCATCTTGAGTAACCAGTGGAACTGACCAATCGGCAGCGCAGCCGCTGAGATATGACAATACAAAGGCTACTTTGGTCTGATCATTAGGGAAGGCCCCAGGTCTGCATAGGAAGTGCAAACGACACTGATTCATGAATACGGCGAATCGTTTGGGGTCCCCAGCAAAGCGTTCAGGTGGGGCCAGCGGCATGTTTCCAGGTAGATTAATCTGCCTGGGGTCGGGGGTCGGGGTCCGAAAATGCCTGGATGCGGCGCGGACCCGAAATGAAAAGGGAATGACCCAACAGGTAAGTCTTGACATGGAGTTTTAGCTTCCCTTTTCCCTTCTTTCTCTCACCTTTGTTCTTGTCTTTTTCTCCCTAGGCACGGGGGCGCCACTGCGAATCCGGATGGTCGCTGCTGAACATGGAGGCGCCCTGTAAAGGTGAGTAGAATGCGGCGCTGCAGCGATCGATGCAATGTGCTTTTAAAAATAAATGTCTTCCTTTTCAGGATTGTCGGCGAAATGTCTCTGGGATGCAGATTTAGCAGGTGAGGCCTTTTCCTTCTTCTGTTCTCTTGTTCCCTTCCTTTGCAGGTGATTCAGGATGCTGGCAGGTGTGGCAGAAGTCAAGATGCAGGAGCAGACACGGTGAGCGTACAGCTGCTAGATGCAGAACAACGCGAAGCACGTGTGGCTGATCGGGTGTGGTTTAAATAGCCTTGGAAGAAGTTCCTAGAATGTGTCCTTCCTCCAATCAGGTATGTATCCTTCCCCGACCACGCCCGGGTGGTAAATGAGTCCCACAGGTAAAGTAGTTCCTTTCAGGCCTCAAGGAGGCCGGGGTTCTGCAGCATGGTCTGCATCAGGTAAGTGCACCCAAACACTTTCATAATGAGCCTGGCGCCTATGGCGCCAGGACTGATGTTTTCTATGAGCCTGGTGCCATAGGCGCCAGGACGCTGTCCAAAGGGCCCCTATAAGGGGTTGCTGGGACCTTCCCCGGGGACTTGATGTCCGCTTTTGGGGACGCAGGGCCTGAGCCAGCTCCCCGGGAGCGGGCATCCTGACAGCCATTCACGACCCCTGATTTAGCATTTGCCTGAGCCAAGGAAAGTTCATTGTTCTGTTTTCCTGCAGTCCTAGGCACTCCTCCCCTGATTCAATCTGAGAGGTGTGATCTCCTTTTGGTGGGGGCAGCAGAATTGTAAATGCAGTTGCTGGGTAAGTTTCAACTACTGTCGGGGGTAGTTGCCTGGCAGAATTCAATCCCTTTAAGCCAGGCTTCAGCCAAATGTCACTTTTGTTCCCATTTTTCTTCATTCAAATCAAACTTACAATTTTGACACATGCAGCTAGAACGCTGATTCTAAGTCCAAAACTATGACATTTAAACAGTTGCAACCTATGTGACACTCCAAAGTAAATCACTCATTTATTTTAAACATTTCGATTTTAGTGGCTTTAAGTCCAATTTCACTTAAGCTGCTGACATCAACAGCTCAGCCAGTTTTGTTATGAACATTATTTTAGGCTCTTCATCTTTCCAGATTTGGTATGGACACAAGACTTCATTCTACCAGACGTCTGCTGGTGTTCAGTAAGATTTTTGAATATCTTGCAATGTTTGCAATAGGCATTTTGTGCTTGCATTTCAGAGAAACAAATGTGATTTCAAAGCACTTTTTTGAGCTAACAGGCACTGCTGTTTTTCCTTTGGCACCACGTTTCATTCATGGCGCTTCTGGCCCATCATGCTCGCTCTGGTGGGTGGCAGGTCAGGCGACCATTTTGGTGTGCGCAAAAACTGCAAGGCTTTCCTGGATTCTGGCGCAAATGTGGGCTTTTCAGCCATCTTGGATTTTCTAAGCCCACAGCACCAAATGTTGTAGCATAAAAGTTCAAATGTGGGTCAAGACACCTGACAAGCCCCCCCACCCGACTGTACTTTGATTTCGAGTCGAGGGGGAGTCGGGTGCAAAGGATGTTTTGATCCACGCGCTGGGATGTCTGCATCATCTTCTTCTGATTCCGCAGATGGCACAGTTCAGCATCTTTTCCTCCATCAGGGTGGATCGATCGGTTCTCCTCGCCGGTCCTGATGGGAGTTTCTGGCGGTATCCCGGGCCCCTCGGATCTTTGCTCCCGGTCCCCGGGTCGTCCTCCTTGGTCAGTCTCCATGGTTTATCTCTCCTAGGATGACAAAGCAAAGTGGCAGAAACATATTCATAGACATTTCCCCACCACTATTAATGGTTGGGCGAACATATACATTTTATACATCAGGAGACATTTGCATTCAAGAATCATAGGATTTTATAGGCTATATGTGGAATATTTTAGGGTTGGACTTGTATTACTCTGGAGCGGCTCCCTCTGGGATTGCAGAGGACTCCTCCAGTTGCTGCAGAGTGTGCCTGGGATGGCAACACTTTAGCTGATTTATTTGGACCCACTTGTCTTCCCCTTCCGCCAAACTACCCTTGGGGATGCGGATCTTGTAGGCGACTGGGGAGATCTTGTCTACACTTTCAAAAGGTCCCTTCCATGTAGGCAGAAATTTCCACTGTTTGGCCTGGTTCCTTTGGAAATTGTATAGATAAACCCGGTCCCCTACATTGTATTCTTTCCTAGTGGTCTTCATATCATAGTGAGTCTTCATGCTATTGACTGATATTTCTAGGTTTCGCTGAGCATAGGCAAAAGCATGTTGGAGGTGTTTTCTTAAATTTTCAACATACTCATGCGTTGTGGAGGCATGGATCAAGGTTTGCTCTTGGGTCCTGTAGAACAAAAGCACCATCCGGCGTCCAGTCATCAGCTCAAATGGTGACATTTTAGTTGCAGATGAAGGGGTAGATCTGATGGCCATTAGGACAAGATGTAACCGGATATCCCAACTTGGCCAAGAATCTGCCACAAACCTTTTTAAGATGCTCACAATGGTTCTGTTGTATCTCTCCAATGCACCAGAAGAGGCTGGCCGGTAAGCAATATGTAGCTTCTTTTGAACCCCCAGTATATCCCACATCTTAGTCATTACCTCGCTGGTAAAATGGCTACCTCTGTCTGACTCGATCCTTTGGGGTAGACCAAAACGGGAAAAGATGTGGTTGATCATCAGGGCAGATGCTGTTTCTGCCTTGCAGTTTGGGGCTGGGAGACATTCCACCCATTTAGTAAATAAGCATGTCACCGTCAACATGTACTTATTTCCCCTAGAGGAGCGAATCACGGGGCCTATGAAGTCAACTTGCAAATCTGTCCATGGCAGTGTCATTCCCCTCTTTTGGAGAGGCGCACGGTGTGAGGGATGTTGGCTGAAATTGTGCACACACAAAACACCCCTTCAAGTATTGGTCGAGGTCCTGCCCCATGTGTGGCCAGTAAGCAACCTCTCTTAATATCTCAAGTGTTGTATGAAACCCCCAATGACCGGCAGTGGCCGCATCATGGGCGTGACTTAACATCAGGCTTCGGAATGAGGTAGGGACCACCCACTGATCATGGCCAGCTTGGGATTTCCTTACCAACAAACGGTCTTGGATTCCGAACATTTTTGGACATTTCATCAACACTCTAAGGTCCTCTTTCCCAATGTAATCGGTATCCGTCAGGGGAAAGTTCTCAGGGTCCTCAATGTATTGGTAAAACTTACCGATTATTGGATCCCCCTTCTGAGCCGTAATCAAATCAGCATCTGGGTCTCCTTACTCCATTTTTCAGTTGAAAGATCATTGTGAGCATTTGCCTGGGACCTAGTGATAGCAGTGACCTGGATTTCCCCCAACAGGGACTCAATCTCTATTCGATCCCCTTGGATGGCCCCGGTTTTGGCCAACTGATCAGCTAAGTCATTTCCAGTTTTGTCTGGTCTGTCTACTTTGGAATGATCCTTGATCTTCCTCCAGTAGATGGTCATCCCATTCACGGTGAACAGATCATCAATGTTTTGAATTAACTTCCCATGTTTCAAGGGTTTGTTATTAGCACATAAC
Source organism: Ambystoma mexicanum (assembly GCF_040938575.1). Classification (NCBI taxonomy): domain Eukaryota; kingdom Metazoa; phylum Chordata; class Amphibia; order Caudata; family Ambystomatidae; genus Ambystoma; species Ambystoma mexicanum. Next base: position 227,869,764 of record NC_090927.1, on the reverse strand, counting down.
ATCCATAACATCCATCCACATAGACAGTGGGAATTCCCTCACACTTGTCTTCTTCAAAGACTTTGTGGGGGGAATTAAGGTATGCCTCCATGTTGTCCTTGATTTTTAGACTTTCGTTCTTGAGACAGTTTTCTCTTGCAAAATCATGCAAGTCAGCCAGACCTTGCGCGAGGGGACTCTTCTACGTGTTCTTCCACAGATGAACTTTTGATGAGGACATCATCTACATAAGCCAGGTTACCCCTCGCACCCAGGTCGGGCATGGCCTTATGTAGGAAAATGTTGAACTCATTGCCAGAGCTGAGGTATCCGAAGGGAGTCCTGGTCCATGTGTACTGCTGGCCCCCAAAGGTAAAAGCCAGCTTGTATTGGTCCTCCCGACTGACAGGCACAGTCCAGTATCCATTGCAGTGAATACCTGTGACCCCTGGATCTGGGCCAGCCCTTGGTCAATGTAGGGAAGAGGCCATCGGGAAGTATGGACCCGTTTGTTGAGCTCCCTAAGTTCGGCGCAGAGTCTCCACTGGCCGTTTGGCTTCAATATTCCCAACACCGGATTATTGAAGGTGCTGTGGACTGGACGGATTATTCCCGGGACTCAAGGTTCTTAATTATTTCAGTAAGGGATTCTATCGATGCGAGAGGCAAGCGATATTGCTTCACAAACACTGGAGTCATGCCAGGGTCCGTGGGAATTGTTGTTGTGTGGATGTCGGTGCGACCACAGTCATATGAGTCTACCGCAAAGAGATCTTGGAAATCCAAGAAAACTTGTTTCAACTTTTGCTTCTGTTCCAGAGTCACACAGGCATCAGCTAGGTTGACTCTCTCTTCCACCATCAGCCTGAAGCCTGTAAAGATGTCTGGTTTTGCTATCTAAATGGCCTCCTCCAGCTGGGTGGAGAAGTCCCTGGTCAGAGTGCTGATTTGGACTGGAGGCTTCAGGTGGGAAAGGCAGCCCTCATGGACCTGGAAAATCACCTCATCCCTTCTGAAGTCACAAGTCAAATCTTCCTTACCATAAGGGCAGGAAGTGTACACCAGGAAGGTGTAACGCTCACCTGATTCCCGTAGAGGCGCCGGTCTTGACTGAGCGTATACCGTATCTTCAAAGGTGATGTGTAACACACAGCTGACTCTTTGGGCTGGACCTCTGTGCACTGTATGTTTGACTCAAAGGGTAAGATGTCTTAGGTAAGTGAACGCCGTGCTCTTCATCTGCCTCGGGGCAGGGTGCTGTAACCAGTTTCTTCACTGGATAAGGGGAGCAGGCCTCTTGACTTCAGAGGACTGCTGTCCGTCATTTACTGCACGAACGGTAAGTTTCGAGTAATTCTAATGTCTTTAAAGTCTTTAGTAATGATGTCTCTTGTTTTGCAGGGTTCCGGCGATGGTGGATGACGGGCTGAAGTGAGTTGAAGATGGAGCCCGTGTGATGAATAGAAGCGCCTGGAAGCACGTAAGTAAGCGCTTGTTGCCTGCTTCACGATGCGCTCTAACTGTCTTTTTATTTTGCAGGTACAAGTTCGGAGCGGCTGCAGGGTGCCGGAATATCCACTGGGTTAGATGTGGAAAGGAGTAATGGCACGTGAGTATTAAAGTTCCCCAATGTCTATAAACGCACCTTGTTTTGTCTTTCAGATGCGGGATGCAGCGCCAAAGGCCTCCGGAGCGTGCGAAGAGTTGGTAAGCTTTTGTCTTTCAGATGCCGGAATGCAGTGTGAAGACCTCCGGAGCGCACGAAGAGTAGGTAAGCCTTTGTCTTTCAGAATGCAGCGCGAGGCGTTGGTGACAGCCGATGGCCCAGGTAAGTGAAGAGCTGTCACTGAAGACCGTCATGCTAACCTGTTCTTTCTTGTCTTTATAGGTGTTGCTGAAGACTGGATTCAGGATGGTAAGCCTTTTTCCTTAGGCCCAGGATCAGATGCAGAAGACACAATGAACGTTCTGCTGCAGAGGATGCAGAATAATGCAAAGCAAGATTCATCCATCGGGTGTGGTTTAAATAGCCTCCTGTAGTGCTTAGGTGTCTCCTTCCACAGCCACGCCTAGGTAAGAAAAGAGTTCCTGCTTTCCAGAAGAGTTCCAGTGTTCTGAACCTAGGGAGTGGCTCCTGCCCCACCCAACAGGAAAAGTAGTTCCAAACAGAAGAGGATCAGAGGCTCAACTGGCAGGCAAGTAAGCAGCATGGTCTGCTGCAGGTAAGTCCACCCAAGCATTATGAGCCCGGCGCTTCCAGCGCTGGGACTGGGCATATTTATGAGCCTGGTGCCACTGGCGCCAGGACTGGGTCCAAAAGGTCCCAATTGGGACTGGTTGGCACACGGAACCTGGGTTATGAATCTGCTTCCAAGGGAGTTGGGAAAACCCTGACCTTTTGGAAGCAGAGATCATGACAGTACCCCCCCTCAAGGCCCCTCCCAAACTGGGCTTCTCCGGGGGTTTTGGCTTGTCAGGAAATGTTCGGTGAAATCTTTTGATTAGGCGAGGAGCGTGGACATATTCAGCAGGTTCCCAGGATCTCTCTTGGGGGCCGTAGCCTTTCCAGTCAATTAGGTAAAATAGTTTAGATTTGGAGATCTTGGAGTCCAGAATGCTTTTGACTTCAAACTCGAGTTCCCCATCAACTAAGATAGGTTTTGGAGATTTAGTTAGTCGGGTTTGAGGTTGCACAGGTTTTAATAGAGAGACGTGGAAGACCGGATGTATCTTCATGTGCGGGGGCAAGTCCAACTTGACCGCTACTGGGTTTACTATGGTAGTGATGGAATAGGGACCAAGGTATCTTGGGTTGAATGTGCGTGGCCCTTTTAGAGGTAGATATTTGGTGGATAACCAGACTTGATCCCCTACTCGATATTGAGGGGCTTCCTTCCGATGTTGATCTGCTCCTTTCTTGTATTGTTCTTTAGCCCTTTGAAGGTGAGAAACAGCTTCCTTAAAGGCTTGGGTGATTGTAGAATGCAGGTAGTCTACTGCTGGTGTTTCAAGATCTTGGAGGGGATCCAACTCCGAGGTTCGAGGGTGACTGCCGTACAAAAGAAAAAACAGGGTTTTCCCAGTTCCCGAATGGACAGAGTTATTGTAGGCATATTCGGCTATCCAAAGGATGTCTTTCCAAGTTTTTTCAGTTTGTTGCAGCATGCAGTGTAAATACTGTTCAAGAGTTTGATTGGTCCTCTCGGTTTGTCTGTCGGTCTGAGGGTGGTGGCTGGTCGATAGTCTCACATCAATTTGAGCCGACCGACAGCAACTTCGCCAAAAATGAGAAATAAATTGACTACCTCGATCCAAAATTAGAACCGAAGGAAAACCGTGCAGTCGGACGATGTTTTCGAGAAATTCTCGGGCCAGAGTTGCTGCTGTTGGCAAGCCTTTGAGCGGAATGAAATGCGCCATCTTGGAGAATAAGTCCACGATTACTAGAATCGTATTGTATCCGGAGCATGGAGGTAGATCGGTGATGAAGTCCATAGAAAGCGTATGCCAAGGGCGAGGTGGGATGTCAATAGGGCGTAAGAGGCCTGCTGGTCTTTCCTTTTGACTCTTGTTTTGGGCGCATACTCCACAGGACATTATAAAGTCTCTGATATCTTTTTTCCAAGACGGCCACCAGAAGTAGCGCTTGATCTTTTCTGAGGTCTTGGCTATACCGGGATGTCCTTCCATTAAAGAATCGTGATAACAAGAGATTACTTCTTTCTGTAAATCTGTGCTGGGTAGGTATAATCGTTCTTGGAAATACAATAAGTTGTCCTTTACTGCAAAGTCCTTTCCTTGCAGATGCCAATTCTGTATGTCTGCTGGAGTTACAAGTTGCCTGGCTTTATCCTTTACTTCCTCTATGGATTGTGTGGCGATTACACCCAGAATTCTTTGTTCGGGAATGATTGGTACAGGTTTAGGGTTGATCAAGTGTTCTTCCACTCCCATCCGAGAAAGGGCATCAGCTTTACCGTTTTTTGTACCAGGTCGATAGGTAATTATGAAGTCAAACTCGGCAAAGAATAATGCCCAACGGAGTTGTCTAGAGGATTGGGCTTTTGCGGTTTTCAAATATTGCAGGTTTCGGTGATCCGTAATCACAGTAACGGTGTGTCGGGCCCCCAGCAGATAATGCCGCCAAGCCTTAAAGGCAGACTTGATAGCCAGAAGTTCCTTGTCAGTAATCGTGTAATTGATTTCAGGAGGCGAGAATTTGCAGGACCAAAATGCCACGGGATGCAACTGATTGGTTACCGGGTCCTTTTGTGATAGAACTGCCCCCATGGCAAGGCTTGAAGCATCAGTTTCCACGATGTAGGGGAGTTCGGGGCGAGGGTGTTTTAAGATTGGTGCAGAGATAAATTTAGTCTTCAAATCCTGGAAAGCTTGTTCCGCCTCGGTAGACCATTCAAAACGTTTGTTTTTCTTTAACAAGGCAGTGATGGGCTGGACTATTCGAGAGAATTCGGGGATAAACCTGCGGTAAAAGTTAGCGAAGCCTAACATGCTTTGCACACCTTTTACGGAGGATGGTGATGGCCATTTGAGAACTGCATCGACCTTCTTTGAATCCATACGCACTCCGCCAGGTGATAATATGAATCCCAAGAATTCAACTTCAGTCACGTTGAAAACACATTTTTCCAACTTAGCGAAAAGTTTGTGTTGACGCAATCTTTCGAGGACCATTTTCACGTGTTTCCGATGTTCAGATTCCGATGAAGAATAAACGAGGATGTCGTCAATGTAAACAACAACACACACATCTATGAGCTCTCTGAGGACATCGTTCATAAAATATTGAAAGGCGGCCGGGGCATTGCAAAGTCCGAAGGGCATGACCTGATATTCAAATAGCCCATACTTGGTGCGGAAGGCCGTCTTCCATTCATCGCCCTCTTTTACTCGTACCAAGTGGTAAACTCCTCTAAGATCCAGCTTTGTATATATGCATGCTTTTCTGACTTGGTCCAGGAGTTCAGGGATCAAAGGTAACGGATATCTATTCTTAACGGTGATCTGGTTCAGGGAGCGATAATCTATACAAGTTCTAAGGTCTCCTTCCTTTTTTGGAACGAAGAACAAAGCTGAAGAAGCAGGGGACTTGGAAGGACGAATAAACCCATTTGCCAGGTATTGATCCAGGTATTGTCGAAGGTGAAGGTTCTCAGGCTCGGTGAGGGCATAAATTCTACTACAAGGAGGAGTAGATCCAGGTATCAGGTCTATCTGGCAGTCATAAGACCTATGAGGAGGTAGAGAGTTAGCCTGATCCTTCCGGAAAACATCTTGGTATTCTAGGTATTCGGGAGGTAACTGGGGAGTCTCTGAAGAAATTGCTGCCAGTGCAACACCAGGTGGAGGGTGACAAGTAGAGACACATTCTGGAAACTGGACCGTTCTTGCTCGCCAATCGATCAGAGGATTGTGTTTCTCTAACCAAGGTATTCCTAGAATAATCTGAAACTGAGGGGCCTAGATCACATCGAACACGATCTTCTCATGGTGTCCATCTTGACTTATTAGCGTCACTTCTTGAGTGGTATGCGTTACTGGCCCGGAGGCTATCTCCGTACCATCCACCGTAGTAATGACGTCCTTTACAGCCTTGGGACAAAGAGTTAGATTCATCCTCAAAACCATTTCATGATCCACATAATTGCCGATGGCACCGCTGTAGACGTAATTTTCAATTGCATGTAATCGATCCGGATTATCAGGGCTAATGAGGACCATAGGTATCACGAAATGCGAGGTCACGTAACTGGTTTTCACGCTCGGCAAGAGGACCTCTATTCTTGTCGGGTGAGGTCGTTTCCCTGCTCAGAGTTTGTAACTTTGGTAACTGCAGCTCCTACTGCCTTCTTAGCAGGTTTCACCGGACAGTCTCGAAGAAACTGCCCTGAGTTTCCGCAATAGAGGCATAATTGCAACTGTTTTCTCCTTTCCCGCTCCTTTTGTGTTAGAGGACCTTTCAGACCCCCTATTTGCATGGGTTCCCCGGAGTCTACTCCTTTGGAAGGAGTTGGCGGTTTGGAAAATACTCGAGCATCAAACTTGGAACGATCGGCCTTCCTGTTCTGCAGTCTGTGATCTATTTGAACGACTAAGTCTATATAGTCCGAACAATCTTGTGGGGGATTCACTACTTGGGCTAACACATCTTTGAGCTCTCCACGTAGACCTCTATAAAACAGCGTAATCCTTTTGTCCTCAGGCCATTGAGTTTCCACTATCAGTCTGTTGAAAGACGCAATATAAGCCAAAAGGTCTTGATTACCTTGTCACAACGAAAGAAGCTCATTGTCCAAGGCCTGCCCCTGTGAATGTCTTGCGAACAGTTTTTCCATACTGAGCTGAAAAGCTTGAAAATCATGGAGGACCGGATCATCTTGATTTACTAGAGGGATCGACCAGTCTGCCGCATTGCCACTAAGGTACGAAAGCACGAAAGCTACTTTAGCTTGATCAGTTGGAAAGGCTGCTGGCCGGCATAAGAAATGCAACCGGCACTGATTGATAAATACTGCAAACCTCTTTGGGTCACCAGAAAATCGTTCGGGCGGAGCCAGAGGTACATTCCCAGGTAGGTTGATCTGCACTGGCTTCATAGAGGATGTAGAAGGAAGATTTCCCCCAGATGCGGGTAACGGGGTCTGTCCGGCTTGTGACTGTAGCAATTGTCTAGCGAGATCATCTGTTCGCTCCTTGGAAATAATCAGTTCCCTTCTTAGAGCGTTCGCTTCCTGACGGGCTGCATGCACTTCTGCCCTTAGTTCCCCAAGTAACTGGGCTAGTTGGTCGGTATCCGAGGTTTCCATAGCGCCTGGACGGGAGTTTTGTGGTAGGCTTTGCATTCTGTAACGCTCACCTGATTCCCATAGAGGCGCCGGTCTTGACTGAGCGTATACCGTATCTTCAAAGGTGATGTGTAACACACGGCTGGCTCTTTGGGCTGGACCTCTGTGCACTGTATGTTTGACTCGAAGGGTAAGATGTCTTAGGTAAGTGAACGCCGTGCTCTCCATCTGCCTCGGGGCAGGGTGCTGTAACCAGTTTCTTCACTGGATAAGGGGAGCAGGCCTCTTGACTTCAGAGGACTGCTGTCCGTCGTTTACTGCACGAACGGTAAGTTTCGAGTAATTCTAATGTCTTTAAAGTCTTTAGTAATGATGTCTCTTGTTTTGCAGGGTTCCGGCGATGGTGGATGACGGGCTGAAGTGAGTTGAAGATGGAGCCCGTGTGATGAATAGAAGCGCCTGGAAGCACGTAAGTAAGCGCTTGTTGCCTGCTTCACGATGCGCTCTAACTGTCTTTTTATTTTGCAGGTACAAGTTCGGAGCGGCTGCAGGGTGCCGGAATACCCACTGGGTTAGATGTGGAAAGGAGTAATGGCATGTGAGTATTAAAGTTCCCCAATGTCTATAAACGCACCTTGTTTTGTCTTTCAGATGCGGGATGCAGCGCCGAAGGCCTCCGGAGCGTGCGAAGAGTTGGTAAGCTTTTGTCTTTCAGGTGCCGGAATGCAGTGTGAAGACCTCCGGAGCGCACGAAGAGTAGGTAAGCCTTTGTCTTTCAGAATGCAGCGCGAGGCGTTGGTGACAGCCGATGGCCCAGGTAAGTGAAGAGCTGTCACTGAAGACCGTAATGCTAACCTGTTCTTTCTTGTCTTTATAGGTGTTGCTGAAGACTGGATTCAGGATGGTAAGCCTTTTTCCTTAGGCCCAGGATCAGATGCAGAAGACACGATGAGCGTTCTGCTGCAGAGGATGCAGAATAATGCAAAGCAAGATTCATCCATCGGGTGTGGTTTAAATAGCCTCCTGTAGTGCTTAGGTGTCTCCTTCCACAGCCACGCCTAGGTAAGAAAAGAGTTCCTGCTTTCCAGAAGAGTTCCAGTGTTCTGAACCTAGGGAGTGGCTCCTGCCCCACCCAACAGGAAAAGTAGTTCCAAACAGAAGAGGATCAGAGGCTCAACTGGCAGGCAAGTAAGCAGCATGGTCTGCTGCAGGTAAGTCCACCCAAGCATTATGAGCCCGGCGCTTCCAGCGCTGGGACTGGGCATATTTATGAGCCTGGTGCCACTGGCGCCAGGACTGGTTCCAAAAGGTCCCAATTGGGACTGGTTGGCACTTGGAACCTGGGTTATGAATCTGCTTCCAAGGGAGTTGGGAAAACCCTGACCTTTTGGAAGCAGAGATCATGACAGAAGGACCCCCCATGCCGGGTAAAGATCCTGTCTGGTGTTGTATTGTCATCACTGTCACTGTCAAAACAGTCCTTGGGGATTGGTCCTAACAGTTCATTTCCTAAATCAATGGAGAAATGTTGGTCATCAACCACCATTCCAATAATGGTGCCTGCGGCTAGAGTAATACTCTTTAAGTCGCTGTTATCCACCTCTATTGGAATGGTGTCATGTTCTATGTTGACTAATGGTGTTGGGTTTACTCCCAACCCTTGCCGTTGGAGAGAAGCATTTAGATGAATATAAGCATCAGGGTTTTTCAATTTTTGTCCTCTTTTAACTTTCACTTCCAGGGAGAATTGTCGGGTCCTTTCTGGGATGTTGACTTCCTTTTTAATCTGAATTTCAACTGCATAAGGTAGCAATTGAGCTGACCTAAATGCTTTTTCTGGATCATCAAAGCCCATGGGATTATCCGCTAATCGGGACCAAGCTTTGAAGTTTATTAGGTCCAAACTAATGACAAAGCTATTGAGAATGTCACTGCCTAAGTAAAAGGCGGCAGTGACGTCTCGCATGACCCAACAATTATGGACTATGCTCTTGTTGCCAATGGAGATTTTGAGCATACACCTGCTTGGCAGGAGATGTTTGGAATTGGGTGTTTCCAGATCCATTTCCCATTTGTCTATCAGTTTGAATGTTGGAATGTCTGGATCTTTTGGGAGTTGGCGGAACATGGCTTCGCTGATGAAGCTCTTACCGTTGTTCACACACACTCGGGCGAGAACAGAGTCCTTCCCATCATTTAACTGAACAGGGATGAACAACTGCTCTCCAATTTGCTGAATATCAGCCAGGCTCTGAGCTGATTTCACATCTTTCTGGACTATTGGAGTGGGAATGTCTGATTGTGGATTAGTAAAGAATTTCAGAGTGTTTCCTTCCAGTGTGGAATACCACCTTAAACTGGAAGGAAGGTTGATTTTCAGAAATAGAGAGGACCCCCCATCACCAGTCTGTTGTCCTACTGCTATTACTGTCACTTCTGGAATTTGGTTGTTCTGGAAGTGAAATTCTACTTGGTCAGATTTTTGTTCAGCCATGTGGCAGGTGCCATTTAAACTAACATGGTTGAAGCTCTGTTTTAATTTTATTGGCCGGCTAGTATGGGTCCAGAGGACCTTGTTTACGCAATCTATTAGGTGTGACAACCTTCTCAGGAGGTCATTCCCTAGTAAACAAGGGGTGCCGTCTGGAGTCACTACTATGACCGGGTGTTTCACCTTGTGTCGCCCAATTTTGATGTCCAAATCTGCAGTCCCCTCGATGGGAATTTCCTTCCCGTAAAAGTTCTGAAGTTGTCCAGGAAGAGAGGTGAGAGGAATTTGGTAATTCTCCCCCCTTCCTGCATTTAGTTCATCAAAGGCCCTTCTGAACAGAAGAGTAGCTTGGGATCCAGTGTCCACCAGTGCCAAAATTGTACCCTGCCCCTGCACTTGTACCGGGGCATAGTATCTTCCCTCCTTCTCCTCAAGGGGGCACAGATAATGCATATTTTTGGACAACTGTTGGGCTAATTTTTTTGTTTTGGACATTGCGAGAGAAGAGATCTGGGCAGAATTCTGTGGAGAGTCATGGGAATCTGCAAGAAAAAGTTGGCAACTGGAAATCAGAGCCATTGTGGGTTCCCCTTGTTCTGGGCCGCCCCCACCCCCTTTTTGGAGGCAGTCACCAGGATGGGTTTGAACCAGGGGATTTTGATGCGGTGGGTTCTGGGATGAGATGATGGGCGGCGCTGGCTCAGTCCCCACATCTCCCCAGTCGGGATGTGAATCCCTTGGGACCCATCTTTCTTTGGGAGGAGTTCCCCCATCTCTGAAGGAGAAGATCCTTTTCCCAGGATCCTCTGAGGATCCCTCTCCCTCAAATTGGAAGATCTGTACCTCCTCCACAAAGTGGGTCTGTTTGGGTCCTTTGTTTCTCCTACCTCCTCTCTGCTCCTTGGGTGGCAGACTTTCAGGGGTAGGAGATTTTGTTTCCGGTTCCTGGGTTTCCAGGGGCTGTTTACAAGTGGGGAAGGAAGCTTCCTCCAAGGCTTTACACCCCCCCTTCCCCTTGTGCCTCCTCCCTGGGAACCGGTGGGGTATCGGGGTGCTGCCCCCGTCATTGTTCTCGAGCACTAGACCAGAGTTTGGGGCATTCTGCGCTGGCATGCTCATCTGAGGGTTCTGTTGAGCCCTCAGCATGTGACCCAGATCCCGTGCCATATTTTGGACCTGGCGCTCTAACTGTGAATCCCGCTCAGGCTGATACAGGGTTCTATTTTCTCCCCTGGGCTGATCCCGGGAAGGTAGCTATCCCTTCTCTGGTAGTACCCCGGGTTGGGAAAATTTGGGTACCCCTCCACCCTTGGCCTCCCCTCTCCCTGATTAGGTGGTCTGGGCTCAGGGAATTGGGGAAAGAAGGATGGATGATTTTGGGGCTGGAAATTGGGTGGATACCTGGGAAAAAAGTTCTGCCCAGGGTTTGGTGAATTTCTGCCCTCCTGGGGGAAGTTAGGAGGGAAGTTCCCTGGGTTGGGTGCCTGGTTGGATCCCCCCCCTTGGGCTGGAGGAGTCCACACATAACCCAGGATGGGTCAGTTTCCCTTGTAGCGGGGACTTACATAGTCAGGGGAGCGAGGGACCCCATTTGTGGGACTACCTCCTTGACTCCCTGTCTGTGACTGGCCCGAGGACCTTCTGGGCTGAGAATTATTCCGTGCAGGCAGGTTTTTAGGCCCCCCCATCTCCAAATCTAAAATGGGGGCAACCTTTACCTCTCCCAACTTGGCAGCAGCAGGGGTGCTGGTCGGTTTGGGGCTTTTCTGGGCGTTATTTTTATTTTCTACGGGCTTCTGCACCTCATAGATCCGGGTAGCCTGTTCAATGACCCAGTCTAGTGATCTTTTCTCATGAAAATCTCTCACTAGCTGGGTCATGATGTATTTGGGCAAAGCATGGAAAAACATATTTACAAACTCTTTACTGTCCGTGCGTACCCTTCTGGTAGTCTGCTTCAATTCCTGCACAAATGCTTGTGAGGCCTGATCCTCCCCACATTGCAAATTGTAGGCTGCCTTGCGAGCCTCTTGGGGATTCCGGTGAACAGAAAAATGTTTCAAGATGGCCGCCCTATATGTGGACCATCTTGAAGGGTTTTGGTCCTCCATCCCCGCAAAGAAACTGGAGTATTCTGGGGAAAATGTCCATTTGACGTACTGCATGCAACTACTGCTGTCCTTCAAATGGAAAGTCTCCATCATTTGCTCATAAAGCTCCAAGTGTTCCCAAACAGAATACTTGGAGTTCTTGTGATAAGGGGTGATGACACTCCTTATTGCCTTAATCTGTCTTAAGGGGTCCTTAAGCAAGGCCCTTTTTGCCTTATTGGCCTTTTTGGTTCGGGTAACCCTGGTCCATTCATCCTCTGACTCAGAAGCACTGCTCCCAGAGGTGCCCGTCTGATCTTCCAGGTTTTCCTGAATTCTGCGAGCCTGGGAATGGCCGGCAGAATGTGGGGACCTAGTCTCTTGTGTCAGAGGAGTCTTCAGATCCCTCCTTGCTGCCAGGATTTGATGGGTACTCCCCCCCACTGACCTAACTGGGCAGAGGTTTTCAGGATGCCCTTAGTGGGCCTGCTCTCCTGGGGTTCCCCACTAAATTGCACTGTACTTAGGTGCCCATACCCGGATGCCCGCCCATCCATTCCTGGGTGGTACTGGCCTATGAGCCCCATACTTTTAGTTGGATAGTAATCTGCCATCCCTGTGGCCCTGTGCTCATGTGCGCATGGGGACATGGGGGTGGCAGAGTCCAGGGACTGGGAGAGATGAAGGCCTCTGGTACTAGGGCTCCTGAGGTTATGCTCAGGTATTTCCCTTTCACAGCGAACCTTATCTCTATCAGCCCCTGCTCCCTGTTGCCATGCAAGAGCCTGTGCTTTCAGTTCCTCATTTAAGGCCTTACTAGACTCTATCAGTCTCTCCTGCATGGCTACCTGTTGCTGGAGCCTATCATTATGCTGACAGAGAGCCTAATTTTCTCTCTGTGCCTCCTGGTTGGTCCTGGAGTACGGGGCCAGTCTTTGCTGCAGGAGGGGTACCTCCTGAGTACCATCCCTACTGGCCTGTTCCTTTCTTGCCAGAGCATCTTCCACCCTCCTGGTGTGCTCTAACAAAGTTTGGATGCTCTTTTTGGAGGTCACCCAGTCCCTGGAGGGCCAATTGATTCTCTTCAATGTTTTCTTTTAATTGGCAGACTTCCTGGCCTATGGTGTCCCTTTCCTGACTAAGAGCCTGCATCTGTGCCGCCAGGTCGTCCCTCTGCATTTTAAGGGCACCAGCTTTCTGGCGCTCTTCCTCAAATTCTGTCTGGGTATACAGGTCTTTCAGAATCAGTTTGTTGCTCTCTGCCTTCTCCCTATCTAGGTGGCTTTGCAGGGTGACTACCTGCTCTGCTCATGCCCTATTGAAGTCCAGTTGTTGCTCCAGCTTTTTCTGGCTCTGCAGTAGGGCGTCCAAACCTTCTTGGTACTCCTTCTGCAAGGCCAGAAATCTGGTATCCTGGTCAGACTTTTCCTGTTGCAGGATACCCATATCCTCTTTTATTTTAATGATATACTGCCTACTATCATTTTCTGACTCCTGGCTCCTCTGCAGCCTCTGCTCAGAAGAGACCAGGTCAGATTGGGCCTTCTATAATGCCATCTGTTGCCTATTTGCCAGATCTTGGCCTTCAGCACATTTGTCCTGTATGGCTCTGATATATAAATACAAATATGCCGCTATCCTAACAATCTGTTGTGCTCATCTTTGGCCTTAGGGGCCATGTATAGTTCGCTCAGGGCCACATGTAAGGGACCCTGATCTTTTCAGATGTCTAACCCAGTCGCATTGACCTGTTGTGTGATCGCCTGCAGCCACACATTCTGGTCCTGTTCAGACCATTCACCTCTCACAAACAGTTTATTTAAGAGGTGCTCTCTAGCTATCTTCATATCTACCAATGTCGTCATTCTGGAAATTGATTTCCTTGCTGACTTACAGAAGTTAGTATTTTATTTTGCAAAACAGACCGTCTCCCTAGAGCATCCTTCTTTTGAGGGGTGCTTTTAAAATGTAACACAGCATGGCGATTCAACAGGATTTATGAATCCTGTCAGTTAGCACACTGTATTAAGCTGCACAAGTGGTAGATCTAATCCAGACGTCCTGGATCGAGCCCCCTCTCTGTTAAGCGACTTCAATTCAGTACTCCAACTAAGTCAGTGTCTAGTCTGGGATGCCCAATGAAGCCCTTATTTATATATTTTTATGACAAGTTCATATATCTGGATGATAAACCCTTGTATAACGCCCCTCTCTTTGAACCCCCCTGACCTCACTGAGCCAAGAAGTAGGTTGGTTTTGCAAATTAAAAGATTTATTTGAAAAATTAAACAAGATATATATCACACGTTTATAAATAAATTAATATTTGATAACACACCTATGAATATGACAGTGATCAACAATGGATAATATTACACTAGCACACTTTTTTAATTACTTAGGAGTTGGCATAGAGAGCATACAGTAGTTGAGAATGCTTTTATGGTTTCAAGGAAATGCAATGATGGGAAAGAATGCAGCGCACAAATAACTGAGATGGTTTCCACAAGAGATAATATGATCACTTTTTCTTTTGACAATTCACTCCCCCCCTATGCAATATAAGGAGATGGAAGGAGAGCACACAATTTTCAGGAATACAATCAAATGCAATACCAATTCAGTTCCCCCTAGCAAGCTGAGAGCAACAGGGATGATTTTAAAACACAGGCAAAAATACTTTAAATGTGATTTGCAAAGAAATGAAAATATGCTAAAAATGATGTTAATTCCCTATAGGAGATTCAGGGTAGGTGATAGCTACTTAAGATTGGTTCAGGTCAACACTATCAGTGATTCATGAGGGATTATCAGGTTGAAAACGGATTTCAGCTGTTGCAAGCAAAAGACAGCGATTTTGACAGGTGGAGAAAATTGATTCAAATTGCAATTCGCTGCACTTTTTCCGAGTGCGTCGAGCATGACTACGGTAAAACTATAAGGAGTAGAAAGGAGGTTTGTTGGAAAGCTTAGATTCTTAGCTTTAAAATGAAAGTTAAATCTCGCTCCTAGGACACGCAGTTGAAAAGATACGGACAATTTAATGGAGGTAGATTCTCAGAAATAAAGTAAGATTCAAATGACAAATTACCCTTTCACAGGTTCGAAATCACAGAATTGACACACAATGTCTATGCAGTTCTAAATAGGTGGAAATGGTTTGAATTAGATTATTTTAAACTAAGAGATGGGTTCTGCACGGTTCTGGCTGAGTAGTCACACTATAAATTTGAAATAGGCCGTCAAGGTTTGGTCAGGGTTGAACTGGACTCCTGGCGGGTGGTTCTGAAGTCACAGCTATCTGGTCTGGGTCTGGCACTCAGCACCGCACGGCGGTTTGGATACAGCTCTGCTTTCTGGGTTCTGGCACATGGTTCTAGGCCAGAATCAAACAGCTCGCCCGGCTGTTGAATAGTTTGGTTAGGTTGCTGAATTCTGAGGCCTCTGAAGGATTCAGCTTGTGGACTAGGCCTCTCTGCTACAAGTTCTGAAGTCTGGATTCTAAGTTCTGGTTCTGGAGTCTTCTGGATTTGAAGTCTGGATTCTAAGTTCTGGTTCTGGATTCTTCTTGATTTGAAGTCTGGATTCTAAGTTCTGGTTCTGGAGTCTTCTGGCAAAGCGCTTCGCAGGAAATCATTTTGAAGTGGGAAGTGAGTGTCCCTTCCTGGGTCTCAGTGGCTCTTTTTATGTCTTTTGAAAATGGGTGTGTGCGTGTGCATAACTAAGCCTGCCCCTCACAACTTATCATTGGCCAAGTTCTCCTCTCTCCCTTGATTGGGGAAACGAAATGGAGTGTCATTGTGATGAGGTATGGTTGTGGGTCAGAGGATCCTCCCCTTGTCACTTTGCACACAAATCTATTTTTGATCCAAATGCATATTTATCAATGTACAATTTTTCTAATATTATATGTCCAGTTAACATATTTTCTGTAGCACCAAACCATCCGATCCCTGTCTTTGTAAGATGTTGTGTCCACTTCTGACAGAATTCGGCCCTTTTCATCCAGAACACAACCTCTAAACTTTTCCAGAATTTTCACAAATGTGCGCAAGGAATATGGGCATCAGATGATGAAGTGTCAGATTTTTAACATACAGACACTGGGAGTAACACCCTATTTTCCGCTACTATTCCCCAGAACATACCACACAGTCCTAACACCTCTTAAAATGTGCACAGAAAAATCACAGGAATAATGATATTATTTACATAATTTTGACACTTCCGTACTATGAATTATCCATCTTTTTAAAATTATGCTCTGGCCCAGATGGGTGTGGTTTAGGTTCCAAAGCACATGGGGGAATTTCTGTCTGTCCCCGCCTCCAGCTCAGGTGGCTCCCAGAGGCAGTGCCCCTCCCATTTCCTTCCAAGAGGAAGCCATTTACGACCCCTGATTTAGCATTTGCCTGAGCCAAGGAAAGTTAATTGTTCTGTTTTCCTGCAGTCCCAGGCACTCCTCCCCTGATTCAATCAGAGAGGTGTGATCTCCTTTTGGTGGGGCAGCAGAATGCAGCCAGGCCTCTGAATGCAGTTGCTGGGCAAGTTTCAACTCCTGTCGGGGGTAGTTGCCGGGCAGAATTCAATCCCTTTAAGCCAGGCTTCAGCCAAATGTCACTTTTGTTCCCATTTTTCTTCATTCAAATCAAACGTACAATTTTGACACATGCAGCGAGAATGCTGATTCTAAGTTCAAAACTATGACATTTAAACAGTTGCAACCTATGTGACACTCCAAAGTAAATCACTCATTTATTTTAAACATTTTGATTTTAGTGGCTTTAAGTCCAATTTCACTTAAGCTGCTGACATCCACAGCTCAGCCATTTTTGTTATGAACATTATTTTAGGCTCTTCATCTTTCCAGATTTGGTATGCACACAAGACTTCATTCTACCAGACGTCTGCAGGTGTTCAGTAAGAATTTTGAATATCTTGCAATGTTTGAAATAGGCATTTTGAGCTTGCATTTCAGAGAAACAAATGTGATTTCAAAGTGCTTTTTGAGCTAACAGGCACTGCTGTTTTTCCTTTGGCACCACTTTTCACTCATGACGCTTCTGGCCCATCACGCTCGCTCTGGTGGGTGGCAGGTCAGGCGACCATTTTGGTGAGTGCAAAAACTGCACTGCTTTCCTGGATTCTGGCGCAAATGTGACTTTTCAGCCATCTTGGATTTTCTAAACCCACAGCACCAAATGTTGTAGCATATTAGTTCAAACATGGGTCAAGACACCTGACACTGCTCCTGTGTTGGTGCCTGGGCAGACACAGGGACCACCCCTTCTGTAGTAGGTGGGACTTCCACTCAAGGCAGGGACGTGCTTGCCACCAGACTGAGCAGTGTCGATGGGACTTGTGTAGCGGGGGCCTTGATGTTAACTTGCAATGAAGGCTCCCCGGAGGACGACTGGGGCAAACAGGAGTCAGTGGAGGAGGGGGCAAGTGAATGTGCCAATGCACAGAGACCACCTGAGAGTAGTGCACGTGCCAGCTGGCCAGGGTAGAGGCATATCGATTGGTGATGCTGTAACAGCTCCTCACAAGTAACTGTCACAACATCACAAATCGTGCCCATCTGCCTCGCCAGATGGGCGTGCACTTTACTTTACTACTTTATTATATTTATAATATGCACCTCTGACCCAGAGGCTTAAATGTGCAGAACTCAGTGCTGGTCTCCTTGGGCACAAAGGGGGGCTTGGTCTGGGTGGAGGCAACCATGACAGTGGGCAATGCTGCAGCAGTGGACCAGGGACAGGAGGTTGTGTAGCTACCTCCACAGTACACTGCAAATCCTTTGCATCGCTGGCCCAGGGGTGCAGCCTGAACACCCTCCTGGATGCCCCCACCAGACACTGTGTGCTGGCCTTCACTTGTCTCCTCCGCCCCCAACCCACCATCCAGGGTCGGGAGGATAACTCAGGGGCTGCGCGTTTGTCTTGGAAGCAACACTATGAATAGCAACACAGGTTCGAATCCCGAAAACTGATCCCGGAAACTAATCGCCGGTATTAAGTGCGTTATAAAAGAAAAATTATAATTATAATCTCCCTGGTTGACTCCAGAGAGCCTTCCTCCCTGGGTGGCCCCTCTGTGTCTGCACCCTGGCCCACAACCACTGAGGAGTCCACAACGCAACAAACTCCTAGGGTGTACCCCCAGCAGCTCCGCCTGGTGTTACTTGGGCTCCCCTGGGCCAACTCTTCCTCAGATGAGGTGGTCTCAATGGTGGCTGGTTGGGGTGTGCACTTCGGTGTGATGGCCCAGTCCCTGTCCTTCTGCTCCACAGCAATGCCTCCAAATTCTTCACCGACTGCAGCAACTGTGGAAAATGTGGAAACAAGACATTGAGATCAGTTATCGTCGTCAATGCATGAGTGGCATACACAACATTAGCACCACAAATCATGTAGCATGTTGCAGCCCGGAACTCACACACACACACATGTATGTGCTCATGCAAACTGCATGTCAACTGATGCATGAGTGTAGCATGAAGGACGAATAACAGTCATGACACATGCACATGTCAACACGGTACATTGTTCTGTAGCCACCAACACATCACCAAAAACATGCAATGCCATCATACCACTGACCAAACAACACAAGTATGACATGCAGCCAGAGTCATTGGAACTGCACCAGGGCACCTTCCCACACAAACACAGTCACCAACATGCATATGTGACAGCAAGCAAGCAACATGTACCACCACAGATATCTGGGAATCAATTGCTCATGTGGTGTGGCCCAGCATATGCATATTGCATGTACACACTAGCACCTGGGGTCCAAATGCAGTGGGATGAGACCTCACATCTCTGTCCTGTATAAGTCAATGCAAAAAATTGCCATTCACAGAAATCCATGCACATGTGTCACGCTCAGCAGATGTGTCTGCATGTATGCACTTGTAGGTAAGCCACACATGGAGGTGTCCCTCATGCATGTCCCTCACATGCCCACAACATAGCATGCCCACATCCGTACGGTCCCTGCACTTGGTCCATGATCTCACGCAGCATGTGCCTGAATCCAACAAGTCACTGGGAAAAATGTTGCCAATATCCATAAACATGCCATTATACAATGTCTGATGCCACATTGGCACAAGGCAGCAAGCTGCTGTGTCTCAACCACACACAATCTGCAAACAGAATGTGTGATCTGCAAACATGCATGCCTCACATACAATGTAGAGCATTGCTCAACATGGGTACTCACCAGAAGTGGATGACTCATGGAGGGAGAAGGTGAATGCCCCAATGGGCAGGTCAGATGGGGCTGTTGGTTATGCGGCGATGCAGCTGGCTTCATCCGGTAAGTCAGTGGCGGGCCCCATGTCTGCAGTGGTTACGGCTGCAAGGTCACCCTCCTATGAGTTGGTATCAGGTTCTGGAGCTGATGTCCAACGGAGGGTTGCAGACCTGCAGCCAACGATGGAGGCACCACAGCAATGGGCCTGGTCCCTTGCATCACACCACCATGGGCCTCGCACATGTTGTAGATGTGTGCAGGCTAGAGAGACGGTGTGGGATCAGAAAGTGTTGCATAACGTCATCCGCTAAAGCAATGTGTTGGATAGAATTGCAGAGGTATCGATCGACTGGCCAAGAACGTGACCTCACCAGCGGACCCGGATGTGCAATGGCTGCAGATCATGCTATCCTCAAGCCGCTCTTACAGCCTGGGCGTGGAGGCTGACAGGCGGATCTGAGGTGTCTGCAGGAGTCTCTACATGCAGATGCTAGGGCACATAGGCCCAGAGGCGTGCAATGTTGGCATATCGTAGATCAAATTGCCGTGAGATGGAAAGATTGAGGATGTCGCTGCATGATGAACTCTCAGCCAGAAGGACACTGATCCACGAGGAGATGGATTCCTTGAGCAGACACTATTCCAGCAACTTGAAGCATCATGAGTGACCACGCATGCAGACTCTGTATGTATCTGTATCACGATGAATCGCATTGTAACCTTACCACCATTGCGATGCTGGCGCATGCATCCACGTCACGGCTGGCCTTGGCCAAAGAAGACGAGGCTTTAGAACTGCATGGATTAGATCCACCACCACAACCACATACAAATCTACAGCGGGATGTGGGGTCTAGCACACCCACGCCTCCTCAACCACTGTTTCAGTGATGTCCTTGAGCCCATGGAAGGATTCTTTTTTTCATTTTATTTTTTTGTGTCTACTATGGATTCGGACATGCACCCTCTCCCTCCCCTCTCCAGGGTTGACAATTTGTTTACCCCCAGTCCAGGAAGGACATTTTCTTTTTTTTTACCTGACCGGTATGGTCTGATTTTTGTTTTCCATGACCCTTGATGGGGAAGGATGCATTTTACTTTATTTTTAAAACTCGTGTCCAGTATGGAGGCACATGTTGTTTTTTCCCCCAATCCAAGATGGACTTATATTTGTTGCATTTATTTATTTTCCCTTGAGAGATGTTTTATTGCCCTCTCAAAGGATTGATGAGTGCAGTCCTGGAGATGCAGCCATGTGCATGCGTGTCAACTGCCAGGGTTGCCTTGAGAACAACAGGATGACATGTGCAGATAACAGTGGGTTGATGGGCCGTTTCCACATATGTACTGTATGCATGATTTGGCACTATGGCTGCTAACATACCATGGGGGGTCATTTCAAGTTAGGAGGTAACCATGCCGCTATTAGCGGCATGTCTACCCCCTTACCGGGTACAGGATCCGGGTTCCTTGAATAAGGAATTACCGGGCCATTGCGACCTTGGAGGACCCGGTAATTCCTCATTCAAGGAACCCATCCCCCTTCCCATTCGAGCCCCCATAGGGCTCAATGGGAATGGGGAGGGTGCTAACAACGGGCCCGTTAATAATGGGCCCGTTGTTAGCACTCTGGTCTGCTCGTGGGACCCACTAAGGGCGCCTGGTAAAATCAGGTGTCCTTAGCGGGTACTCGCGAGCAGACTTGTAATGAGGCAGTGGGGGGTTGACGGCACTGGCACCTCTAATGGCGCTGTTAACCCCTTACCACCTTCCTCGTAATGGCCCCCCATGTCCCACGTTGTTGCAGTGATCCTGATTCATCCAGTGACTGCACTCCATGGGTGTCCGCACTGCACCCTTTCACCTCCCTAGTCCCCATGCCCTCTGCCAGGCAATGGCCCTCCTTTCACAAATGTGGAGGTACAGCTTCCGGTAAAGGTGATGAGGTAATCACATCAAGACAGCTCTGTCAGCATGTAAGTATGATCACAATCTCTCGTGTTATATCTGTATAAGTCATCACCACGATATTTGCATGTATTCTCATAAATGTTCTTCCTGGTGGTTTTATGTTTGAGTCACAGTAAATGTCAGTGCAGATGTGTGTTTGTCCACATGCGTGTGGAACATCGTCCACTCCCCCCACCTTGTGTTCATCCGTTGTCCCTGTAGGGCCAGTGTACTCTGTGATCCATGCACACTTACAGAGACAGTCACATCCAGGGTGTGTGGTCTGTTGGAGGATGATTATACAGCTGTGCATTGTCCTCATGTCCATTTACAGTGGTGTCCAACCGGGGGGTTGCTGCAGGGTATGGGGATGTGGTTGGAGGCACTTCTTTGCAGGGATGTTGCGGACCTGGTTTAACGGGCCCGTTGTTAGCATCATCACTATTCCCATTGAGCCCTGTGGGGTCTGAAATGGGAATGGGGATGTACCGGGTCTGGGTTCCTTGAATGGGGAAATACCGGGCCCTCCGGAATGGCCCGGTATTTCCCCATTCAGGCAACCCGGACCCAGTACCCGTATTGGGGGTAGCCATGCTGCAAAAAGCGGCATGGTTACCTCCTTCCTCGTAATGAGGCCCAAGGTCTAGGATGATATTTTATTTTATTTTATTTTATTTTTACATTTATATCACGCACATGATGGACCAAACCATATAGCGGTACAGTGGAAAAGAATATTCATGTAAAGCATAGTCAGGGCAAGAATGGAAGGCCAACCAAAACACAAAAGTAGAGAGGAAGAGCCTATCTAAACAGGAATGTCTCCAGGGCCTTACGAAACTGATATAATGATTCAAGGATTCTTATTTCTAAAGGAAGCGAGTTCTACAATTCTGGACCAAAGACAGCAAATCTTCTATCGGCCCTTGATGTGTACACTGAATGAGGGATGAATAGCAGATGACAATCACTAGATTGCAGATGTCTTGTAGGTTGATATGTTGAATCATTTCCCCCAAGTATACTGGGGCAAGGCCGTTAACACATTTGAAACTGAGGCAGGCTACCTTGAATCTAACATGATCTTCTACTGCCAGCCAGTGTAAAGCACAGCGGGATGGTGAAACATGGCCAGTTCTACCTAACTTAAAAATCATCCTAACTGCCGCAATTTGTGCTTTTTGGAGTCTTTTTATTTGTTTAGACGCAATACTGAGCAACTGGCTGTTGCAGTAATCCAAATGTGTATTAGTCAAGGCACCTACCACCGAGGCATGATCCTCCTTGGGGAATATACATTTTGTAGGAGTCTCAAAACATAATGCACCACCTGAACCTTTGCCCCAACCCGGCCTTTGCTGCCCAGATCATCCTGTCAAATGCAGCCCAGGTTCTTCACCCTAGATACACATTTTAAATTCGTTCCCACGAGGGTCGGAATAGGCAGTCTCTTGGCAGCAGATGAAAGGTGCCTAGGTCCAAACAAAACAAGTTTGGTTTTGGCTGCATTTAGCTGAAGTTGATTAATGGACATCCAACTACTGACTTCATCCAAACACTGCCCCAATCTACAGAATGATTAATCAAAATTGACAATCCTGATGAAGATCTGAGTGTCGTCTGCATAGGAATGAAAATTCATCCCATGTTGTCTCAAGATCTCCAACAGGGGACGGATGTATAAATTAAACAGCAACAGTGAGAGAGAGGGATGATCTCTGGGGGGCTCCATAGTTCAACCTAATGGCATCCGACAGGAACTCACAGAATCTCCCCTGCTGATAACGATCTGTCAAAAATGATCTGAACCAACCAATAGCATGCTCAGAAACCCTTCCTAACTCCTGAAATGCAATCGACCTAGAGGAGTATGGTGATTAACCATATCAAAGGCCGCAGACAGGTCTATCATCACCAGAAGGGAGAGCTCACCTTGGTCCACGGTCCTCAGCAGGTCATCCTGTATGGCATCCCAAAGGGGAGTCTCAGTTCCACATCTAGGTCTAAAACCTGATTGCAACTTGTCCAGTAGCAATTCTTGCTCTACAAAGTCCTGCAACTGGCCAGTGACCACTTTATCAAAATGTCTGCGGCCCAGGGAAGTCACACAACTGGTCGATAATTCTGAAGGCTCTCTGAGTCCAGGGTAGACTTTTTCAAAAGGGGTGTAACTACAGAGTGTTTTAAGCTATGAGATAACGTCCTGTGCACCAGATATTTATTGATGAACCTGGTCACAAAAGGAGTCAGATCCAAAGATAAACGATTAGCTGCATAGGCAGGAAGGGGGAACATGGAATCATTAGTGGGTTTAAGAGCATCCAACAATTGATGTATGTCATTTTCTGCTACTTGTTGAAAGTCAAAAACGGGCAGAGGACTCTGCGTCTGTGAATCAATTGAATTCACTGGAGGTTGCTTAATTAACAATTCATATGAAATTGTAATTCCAGCCTGAATTTTAGTAGCAATATCAGCCTTAATACATTCAATTTTATCTATAAAAAAGAATTGAAGAGATTAGCCTTCACAAAAGAGGGTTTGATCAATGTCACTTTACAAGTGGGTTACAAAATTTAGAGACAATGGAGAATATTTCCCTACAGAGGTTACTGGCAGCCTTTACAAAATTTAGAGACAATGGAGAATAATTCCCTAGGTAGGTTACTGGCAGCCTTTACAAAATGTAGAGCCAATGGAGAATAATTCCCTAGGGAGGTTACTGGCAGCCTTTAAGGTTTTGCCAAGAAAGTCTTTTTTTAGCTTGAAAGATAGCCAGTTTATAATCTGTTAACATATTCTTGACCCTATTTGTGTTCTACAGTGTTTGTTTGTCCTGCCATTGTCGGCCAGCCCTACTAACTAGCTTACGCAGAGGAATTAGACTCTGCGTGAACCAAGGCTTAGAGACTCTCATCTTTTTAGATTTTAAAGGGGCCATCTTGGCGCAAATTACGTCCAGGGTCGAGGCTCCTACTGCAAGAAAATCATCGCTGGAGAGCCGAGAGTCAATAGAGGCAAGAGCGTCTTTGATTTCATCACCAGTAATTCTGTCCAAATCCTTGATTTTCCAGGAAGAGACAGTTGGTCTATCCTTAACACT
Organism: Ambystoma mexicanum; assembly: GCF_040938575.1. NCBI lineage: Eukaryota > Metazoa > Chordata > Amphibia > Caudata > Ambystomatidae > Ambystoma > Ambystoma mexicanum. The sequence goes on along the minus strand of NC_090927.1, from coordinate 227,846,079 downwards.
GCCCTTGACCCCCTTAGGCAAAGTCAAAGAAAGAAACTGCACAAAGTGGTCGGACCAGTCAATTGGCAAAGTTTCCTTCAGAAAAGCATAGGTACTCCTGGCTATAAATACACCCAGGCAATGCCCTTTTGTATGAGAGGATTGAATCGCTAAGGGGTGTAGAGCATGAATATCCAAGAGTTCCCATAACTCTTTAGAATCTGGTTTAACAGGATCATCTAACCAGATGTTGAAATCACCCATCAACATTAGTTCCTTGTACTTACTCCCACCGCTAAATAGGAAGGAGTCAAGGTTCTCCAGAAAATGTTTAGATGGGCCAGGTGGGCTGTAGCACAGAATTATATGGATGGAGGCTCTGGAAGATAAACTAAACGTAAGGTGCCCAACCTGAGCATCATCACCCCAATCAAGGGCGTGTAGATGTAAAATATGCAGAGCAGATTTATGAATAACTGCAATTCCTCCACCTCTTTTACCTACCCTATTGATGGATTTGATCAAATAGTCCTCTGGGACTAATTCATGAAAAGAGCTCAGAGACGCCTCTGTGAACCAGATCTCAGTAATCAACAGGAAGTCTAGATCATATTTTTCAATAAGCTATGCTATTTCTATAGCATGGGCCCCCGCTGACCTTGCATTGATAAGTGCAACCTTAAAGCTCACTATATCCCCATCATGCACTGCTTGGGATTATGTTATAGGCCTAATTATGTCTAGCTCCCTGATTTTATTTAGTGTTCTCAGGAAAATGTTACCATGGGAGTTATCTAACTCCTTCAATGAAGAGGAATCATAGGTAAACCCCCCCCATCACTCTCGCGTACCTTACCACCAATGTTGCTAGTTCAAATTTAAAAATCCTGAAAACAAGAAGGAGAAACCGGCAGCATCTCCTGCCGACTGGTGACCCAGGCAAAAACAGGCTAAAACAACCTTTGCATCAGCGCTTTGCGCTGACGCGGGCCAGTTAAAGCCTGTGGCACACCCCGCTTCTGTCAAATGGGTGCGAATCACAAGGAATCTCGGGAGTTGTTGGGGAACAAGTGAAGTCTCCACAACAATGTGCCATGTGCAGTCAGGTAAGTTAATGAACAAACCACAAGCACAATAACAATAATAAAATACTTGCAAGCACGAGCAAGCAACTAAACTCATTTATTATCTGTACTAATTAAAACATTAAGTATATTTAAAAAAATAACATCCCACGAATCAATCCAGGGATACACTGATGACCTCAACAGCTTGACCACGCTGATGCGGGCCAGTTAAAGCCTGTGGTGCGCCCCGCTTCCGTCAAACAGATGCGCGTCACAAGGAATCTCTGGAGTTGCAGGAGAACAAGTGAAGTTTCCACAACAATGTGCAACGTGCAGTCAGGTAAGTCAATGAACAAGCCACAAACACAACAACAATATTAAAATACTTGCAAGCACGAGCAAGCAATTAAAATCAATTCTTATCTGTACTAATTAAAACTTTAAATATATTTAAAAAATGTACGTCCCACAAAGCAATGCAGGTTTAAATTAGTAAGCTGTCACAATATGGGATAAAGCTGCTTTACAAATACAATTGAGTCTGGGTTGGGAACCGGTACCTGGAATACACCTGGTTATCTGACATCCCAAACAGCATGGTGCGTGTAACAAATATCCAGAGCCTGGGCATCCTCCTCCTCCTTCTGTGTCCATGGACGATGGCTCCCACTATAGCAGCATTCATCATGGCTGTGCAATGTTAGTATGGCATGCAATGTGTACTTTATACACATTGGGCCTCATTCCGAGTCCGGCAGTAGCCGTGCCGGAAAAAACGACTGGCTGCCGCCGGACCCGAAATAAATTACTGCCTCTGGACGTGTTGGATTTACCGAGGCATTACAGACCCGGTGGTTCGGTAATTCTGGAGGCAGAATAACGTTACTCCCCATTCCCATGGAGTACCATAGCACTTCATGGGGATGGGGACCATGGAAACACTGGCACGGTGCCAGTGTTTCCATTTCCGTCTGCAGGCGGGTGGCGTTACTCTCGCCTGGTCAGACTTGGCGGGAGTAAGACCACCCACCTGCAGAACTCGTAGTGTGCCGGTTCGGAAACAACGGAGGCTGCGGGTTTACCGCTACCGTTGTTTCCAAACCGGCAGGGTCATAATGAGGCCAATTGTATCCCTTGCGCATTGAACTTTACGCCTGCTATCATGTGGCGGTTGGTTCACAGGGTTTGCGTGTGAGTTTTCCCGATGTAAGGTTGCGTGTTTGTCTCCATAAATTCGTGTTGGTTTGCGGTGGATTGGGCGTGCCATTGCTTTGCATGTCCCGTCACTCAACACGCCCACATTATTCCTCATTCTGCATGGAAAATGGGGCATATGCATATTCCACCCCTTATTTTTGACTCTGCAGAGGCCCCACGCACACTCTGCGAGGAGGCTCACACTATGCGCTCGTCTGCACGTAGAGATGTGCCAGACCAGCGCAGAGTCCCTGCAAGGTCCAGAAAAGTCCTGTAAAGTCGACTCCATGAATCGTCGAAGGGGGGTTTTGTGTCCTTATTTTACCTGCAAAGTATGTTGTGGTACATTCTGAACCTAATTTTTCCTGAATGCCTTCCCAAAGCATGACGATATAGTCAATGGAGTGCAACCAATCCAGAGTGTGATCCAGTGGATTCCAGCCACGCCTTCAAAAATCAACCATAAATAGGTAAACTGTGGGAAGCTTGTTGGAAAAAGGCAGATTTTACTCCACGTTGAACATTACGTTGTTTTTCTGTGGTCTCTGGTTCCGTTGATAACACACTTGTTGGCCAATTTTCATTTGTAAATGGATGACACCCAAATTTACCTGGGGGTTGCTGGAGGAACTTGACCATGTGGGATAGCAAAATATATCTATTTCTAACTGTTGTTATTCCATTTCAGTGAAGTGTTGCTCATTGGTAGTTGTGTCACCCCACAACTGAAATGAGTTTGTAAAAACTCTCTGGAGGATAGCTCAGGGGCAACACGCTCTCCTTGGAACCACGATCCCCGGGTCCAGGCTTCGAAACCTCTGGCTATTAAGTGCGTTATAAATAACCAATTATAATTATAATGCACAGTAAACTTGAATTAATAAAAGCCCTATTTATCACCTACGAAAAAGGCAAACCGTCCAGCCGAGCATTCTGTCCCCATAAGGCATTAGTCAGTACTTAGGGACCTGTATTTTTGTGCAACAGGTAGCTGGGACATTGGTGAAGCGAACACAAGTCCTTGGAAAACTTAAACACAGAAATCCACTGATATACTAGGAATATTAATAAACTTCATGAAACTCAACTAATAGTGCAGTGCCTCTAGCCACATCGAGGCTGGTACCTGGTAGGCATGGGGTCATCCTGTCATGATGGTAATAAGTATGTAAGGAAAGATAAACATTGCAACAAGGAACTTTGGTCCTCTCCCCGGTGGATAAAACACAATTTTGGATTTTTCTTTGGAAAGGTTTTGGTTACTTCTTTGGATTTTTAATAACATGCTCTCTTTATTTCCAATTACAGAGAACACTACAACTTACAATATGCCTTTCTGTTTACAGTGAGTGTGCACTCTCACCTCCTGAGAAGAAATCTGTCTCAGGGTTTGCACATAGGTTGCTTGAAATGTTGCCTCATATTAAGTTCCCTGTCCTGGAAAAATTATACAATGCCCCTTTTTTCAGAGTCCTAATTTGAAAATGGCAAAGTCTATGCAGGGACGACATCAGGGCTTTTCAACGTTTTCAAATGAAAGGGGCCTCGAGCCTCAGGGGGACCCCCAGCAACTGGCCCCATGCTGCCAGTCAGCAGTGTTGTAACACAGCAATATATTAATTTCTCTGTTTCGTTCTGTTAGGCGGAAACCTGTGCAGTTCCCTCTGGGACCACTGCAAAAGATTTAGGACTACAGGTGTTTGGCAGTAAACCCACTTGGTAGCAGTCTGTACCACACAGATTCACTTGGTAGCTGTGGCTGAGCAGTCAGACTTCCCTCAAGAAGAGTTAGACAGTATGTGGAGTATACAAAATAGGACAATTCTTCACAGTAAGACAAGCAAACACGGAACAAGGCTTCAGTGTAAAGATATAAAGGTATTTATTTATAACGGCACATCTATAGAAAACACTTTGGCACTATCACAGCAAATACTTCAATTACAATTACTCTACGAAGAAAACAGATCAATCCCCCTAACAATAGTTCGACCAGCCTAGGTTCTACCAGCATCACTTATTTGCAGACAGAGGTGTATACCTCGACCTAGATGGCACACTAGTATTTGTTAGGACGGGAGAGAAAATAAGCAGGTTACGAAATCAACACGGTCCCAATACTGAACGGACAAATGCAAGGCAAGAAGACAAGAACCACGATAGATTATAAAGTTCAGAGGCCAGGCCCACTCGGAGAGAGGCGAGGCGATATGTCCCAAAAGTATCTTAGTGGAAATGCGTTCGAGTCTTTGAAGCAAATTGTTATCGGCAGATTGGACCAGTTCAGAACAACACGCTAGAGAAAGCTTGGAGGCGACCCTATGGAGAGGCGAGGATTAAGACACCTCACTCTATCCGGCAACAAGGGAAGCCAGGCGGACACAGTACCTTGATTGTGGAGAGACAGCTCCGGTGGGGGCAGTTGTTCCTAGTGGTGGATGCACGTCCGGTCTTTGCCAAGAGTAGAGATGATCTCGTCGTCGAAGGAAAATTGAAGATCGTTACACCACCAGGGAAGAGACCAGCCGCGGAGTGCTCCGTCACAAGGCACCACCTTTTGGTCGCGGTACAGGGGTAGTGGCTATCCAGTTGCTGAGGTGCTCTGCACGGGCAATTCGACCACTGCGTCCTGAGGCGAAGAAAAAGCAAAAGGGGACTGGTTGTTCCCACCAGTCAGGGGAAGATACTCTCCGGCAGGGAGATCTCCTCTGTCGTCGGGAAGTTGTGAGTCGGTTCAGCAGGGCTCCACCGGAGGTGTCGTCATTGCAGGTCGGCTCAGCTTTACCCTCGTCGGATTCTTAGGTCCTATGGCGACTTCTAAAGATCCAGTCCCAAAAGCCCTGCTTTTATGCAGAAAACCCCCATTCATTCAGCCTAGCTGTCAATCAACACATGCTAAGTGGTGAGCGGGGAGGCTCACCACTTGGGCCAATCACACCAGAGTGCGACCGGAGTTGGCAAGGCAACTCGGTCCAGGGTCCCTAAAACCCCTCCCTCGCCCCTCTGGTAACCCAGACAGAATGGCACCACTTTGGAGGGTCTCTGTACAGAAGCCCGCCAAAAGTGGAACAAAGGGCTCGACCTTTGGTTTAGGAGTCACAGACACGAACACAGACGCCATTTTAAAAACCGAGGTCTGGCAGAAAATACCATCCGATAGACTTATTTAAGATAAGTAGACCGGTGGTATGTTAGAGACTAACGAGAAAAAGTATTAATCTCCAACAATGGGAAGAATCCCATAGGGTTATATTCGGGGTCGAACATAACAAGTATTTTCCACTGCCACCAGCCAAAACTCGACGAGGGGGGATGGGACAGTGCCCCCTCGAATAACAGACCCAGGAGTAATCGAATTACCCCTACTAGTACGTCCACAATAGGATGGTTTGTACTAGTTCTGTTAGTAAATTTAGGTCTAGTAAAGCCAATGGTGACTTTACATGTCCGGGGAGACAGTAGTTAGTCCCCGGGTATGGAGTCTAGGACGGTGGTCCGCTAGGACGCCCCAGTGTTACGGCACGTAGGGTGCGGTGTAACACACATAGAAAAACATATGAGACCCTATGGAGTAAAAGACCCCATAGCCCATAGAACACATTGACATTCAAAGGAATTACACACATTCATGTCCAAGAGTGGGAGAAAAAGAGTCTCACTCTTGGCAGGATGGAAAAAAACAAACTCCAGAAATCCAGCAAAGCTGCTGGGGGACTCACTAGGTTAGGAAATTCAGCCTAAACAGAGAATTCTCCCTAACACGTTCTGGGGCTTAAAATGTGCGCTTTGCAGTGCTCCCAGTACAAGTTGCATTTCCTGAAGAGCGTCACTTCCCACTCGATGTACAGAAGTGTTATCACCTAATTGCCTTCTAAAACTGGTTCCTCCATATCAGCCACTTGCTGATTAAGAAGAGTTTATAGCTTTTCAGTCGGCATTTTGTTTTAGCACCCTGCTGGCTGGCCGTCTCGTGATAATCAGCAGCTGTTAACCTTATCCATGTCGCGATTGTAATGTATGCACCACACGGGTGGCTCAGACCATTTACGCTCCAAGCAGGAGGCCCCCAAACATCATGTTGTAATTGGCACCCACACATCTTCAGCCAGGCCTGCTTTTATGATTCTGAGTCATAAAAGTTGAGGTAGAATCGCTGATTGGGGGAAAAGCCTGCCACTTCCCACATTGCACTGGTAGTGTAGAATTCGTTTTTTCTACATGTGGTTTACTCAAATTGGCCTACATTCTACTCAATCCGATAGCCTAAAAAGACCGCCAGAATGCAAACATTCTAGGCAACTTCAGCCAATCACAAGGCTAGAATGTTCCACAATTTCTGATAGTCCGAAATACCTTCCATTCCAGACAGAGTGCATGAAAAAATCCAGCCTCCTGATTGACTGAAATGTGCATGCCCCTGGCACTCCTTAACCACATTAACTGGGTAATTCATAGAAATTCGCACAAAAGTGGCGCACGCGGCTGGCGCACAGTGTGCCCGTGCGAATGTCTGCGCCAGCCGCGTGCGCTAAAATCGATTTCCGCGCACAGCGTATTCATGGATTTTCGCATCCAAAACCAGCCGTGGCGCAGTGTGGCGCAGCGACCCTGCAGCAGCGCCAGTTACGCCCCCAAGAACGCCCTCGCGCAAGGAAAAGACTTCAAAATCCCCAAATAATCGCAAAGGGCTGCGCTAACCCTGGACCAGTTCACAGGGCTGGCAAACAGCAAACGCCAAGCGGGGAACGTGTAATTCAGTGGTTCGTGGGAAGTTCCACACGCGATTGTCCTGTGTACGTGTGCATCAGGGATGCGTGGGAAGTAACACACGCAAAAGCAGCAGGGTACGTGTATTTCAGGGGTGCGCAGGAAGTATCACACGCAAAAGCAGCAGGGTACGTGTATTTCAGGGGTGCGCGGGAAGTATCACACGTAAAAGTAGCAGGGTACGTGTATCTCAGGGGTGTGCGGGAAGTATCACACGCGATTCCATCAGGGTACGTGTATTCCAGGGGTGCGCGGGAAGTATCACACGCAAAAACAGCAGGGTACGTGTATTCCAGGGGTGCACGGGAAGTATCACACGCAAAAGCAGCAGGGTACGTGTATTTCAGGAGTGCGCGGGAAGTATCACACGCGATTCCATCAGGGTACGTGTATTACAGGGGTGCGCGGGGAGCACCACACGTGAATTGCACGTGTAGGTCCTCCCAGGTGTTCCCTCTACACCCTTCACGGCCCCTGCAGGTGGCCCACACCACAGAGGCATACCCTGCACATGTCCTGCAGGCACCCCATCCACCATGGCCATGCCCCCCAGACAACCCACATGTTACCTTGCACTACTGCCCACCAACGCATGTCCCCCTGCACCCCCAGCCACCAGGGGCAGCCTCCACCAGGCCCCCACCCATGTCTCCCATCACCCCACCCCCCAGCAGTGCAGGGGCAGCCTCCACAGGCCCCCACTCATGTCTCCCTGCACCCCCACCACCCAGCCACCAGGGGCAGCCTCCACCGGGCCCCCACCCATGTCTACCACCACCCCCACCCAACAGCAGTGCAGGGGCAGCCTCCAGCAGGCCCCCACTCATGTCTCCCACCACCCCCACCCCCCAGCAGTGCAGGGGCAGCCTCCACCAGGCCCCCACTCATGTCTTCCTGCACCCCCACCCCCCAGCCACCAGGGGCAGCCTCCACCAGGCCCCCACCCATGTCTACCACCACCCCACCCCCCAGCAGTGCAGGGGCAGCCTCCACCAGGCCCCCACTCATGTCCCCTATCACCCCCACCCCCCAGCCACCAGGGGCAGCCTCCACCAGGCCCCCACTCATGTCCCCTATCACCCCCACCCCCCACCCACCAGGGGCAGCCTCCACCAGGCCCCCACTCATGTCCCCTATCACCCCCACACCCCACCCACCAGGGGCAGCCTCCACCAGGCCCCCACTCATGTCCCCTATCACCCCCACCCCCCATCCACCAGGGGCAGCCTCCACCAGGCCCCCACTCATGTCCCCTATCACCCCCACCCCCCACCCACCAGGGGCAGCCTCCACCAGGCCACCACTCATGTCCTCTATCACCCCCACCCCCCACCCACCAGGGGCAGCCTCCACCAGGCCCCCACTCATGTCCCCTATCACCCCCACCCCCCAGCAGTGCACCCGCAGCCTCCACCAGGCCCCCACTCATGTCCCCTATCACCCCCACCCACCAGGGGCAGCCTCCACCAGGCCCCCACTCATGTCCCCTATCACCCCCACCCCCCAGCAGTGCAGGGGCAGCCTCCACCAGGCCCCCACTCATGTCCCCTATCACCCCCACCCCCAGCCACCAGGGGCAGCCTCCACCAGGCCCCCACTCATGTCCACTATCACCCCCACCCCCCACCCACCAGGGGCAGCCTCCACCAGGCCCCCACTCATGTCTCCCTGCACCCCCACCCCCCAGAAGTGCACCCGCAGCCTCCACCAGGCCCCCACTCATGTCCCCCATCACCCCCACCCCCCACCCACCAGGGGCAGCCTCCACCAGGCCCCCACTCATGTCCCCTATCACCCCCACCCCCCAGCAGTGCAGGGGCAGCCTCCACCAGGCCCCCACTCATGTCTCCCACCACCCCCACCCCCCAGCAGTGCAGGGGCAGCCTCCTCCAGGCCCCCACTCATGTCCCCCAGCCGACATGTCACCACAATGTAGATCCCTGGCCCTTATGGTCAGCCTCCAAATGCCAAACACCCACCCGAGTATTGCATCCACCCACTTAGAAATGGCAAAAACATGATAGAAGCCCAATTGCAAGTTTGGAAATGAACACATGTCCCTCACATACACCCAATGGGTGTCAGTGAATGTCAAATCCCATATCATGATATGCATGAAACCAATGAGATGATACTACACATTGTACTTTGAATAAAAAATATGTATTAAAAGCAACATAAATTGAATCAAAAATAAACAAACAATAATAGAAATGTAAAAAGAAAACCAGCAGGTCCGTGAAATAATGCAAAACAACAAATCGTAATGCAAAGGAAAGGTGTCCAAAGTCACAGTCCACAAAAGTAAATCCAATGGAAAATTAAAATCAAAAACCATTGCTCCATGGCGAAATCATAATAAAAATTGAAAATCCAAAAGTCAACTATGTACAGATAAACAATCCAGGATCCATGATCCCAACCGAAGAAATGAAACCTATCTAATAACACTACCTAAAAAAAATAACTATATACAAAAATGTAGCCCATTGTCCAAAAGGTCCAAAAAAAATGCTAAACCAAAGGAAACCTAACACTAACTATAGAACTATTTACAAGGGCAGCGGGCTAGTCCGACGGCTCACTTCGGGATGTTCCGGGCCAGGGCATCATCGAACTCCTGCTCAATGTCCCGGAGGCGCTCCTCCTCCATGGCCCCGAGGGTCCGCAGGGCCGTCCCCATGTTCCCCCCAAACTCCCTGCGGATTGCCTCGAGGCACTCTGCACGCCTCAGGGCCCTCTGCATGGAGTTCTCCGCCCTGACCATCGTGAGCCGTGCCTCTTCCGCCCGCTGCCGCTCCGCATCTATGGCGTGGCCCAACCGCTGCCACACGGAAAACACTTCCCGTCCTGGGTCCTCCTGCCCTCCGGCCGATGCCTGCCCCTCCGATGTGGAAGGCCCCGAGCCATCATGGCTCCCACCACGTTGCTGCTGCTACTGCTGCGCCTCTGCCCGTGCACTGCCTCCTGCTGCCTGCACATCCTCCGCTGGCTGGGGTGCAGTCGTTGGTGTGGCCACCCCTGCTGGACGTCCGACTCCCGACTGTGGCAGGGATGCCTCCTCCACCAGCCTGGCCGCACCGTCAGAGGCAGCTCCACAGGGCACCCACGTGACTGATGGGTGGGAAGATGGCACGGAGGACGACTGGCGCATAGGGGGTTCAGTTGAGGAGGGGGTCGTAGCAAGCCCCATCAAACGGAGGAATCCGGCCTGGGTGACCTGTCCCAGTAGGCCGACGCGGTCAACGAGCCATTCCAGATGACGTGCAGTCTCCTCATGAAAAGACTGCAGGTCACCTCGCATGGCCCGTTCACGCAACGCCACACCAGTCAGGACAGGCTCAACCCGGACCCGGATAGCCACGTCCGCAGGCAGAGGAAGGCCAGTTGTCGTGAGCTCATCCCCTGCCTGGAAACGGGTCTGGACGTAGGCATCCCTGCTGGTGCAAGATGATGCAGTGACAGGATCAGGGACAGGATTGCACACAGGCTCCTCCGCGGCGACCTGTGCTGCCTCCTGTCCCTGGTCCTGCACTGCACCACTAGCACCAGTGGAATCCCCACCTCCAGACCCCGTCTCTGTTGCTTGCACGGCCTCCTCCTCCACCAAACCCCCCACCAACCTGATTGACTCCGTGCCATCTTCCCCCGTTGGGCCCTGTGGGGTCCCAGCTGCCCCTTCTGCTGCCGAGGAGTCCAACTCTGACCTCCGTCTCTTGGACCTCCCCCCGGCAGCTGCGGCCTGGGACGCGGCACAGGACTCCTCACTCCCCGACGAGATCACAACCTGGGAGGGGAGCCGGGCCTTGCGTCTCCGGCTGGCGGTGCGATCCCCGCCGCTGTGCTCCACAGCACCTTCTCCGCCCTCTTCATCAGTTGACGCTGCAGACAGGGAGAAATAAAACACAGGCATCAGGGCACTGTCCAATGGACACATACACACATGACAGTTGCACATGAGTTGCACTGGCAAACCTCAGACATGGCATCACAATCGGCAACACACATGTCATTTCAACTTGCACACATGAGCCATACCACAGCCACATCGCAACTGCCAGCACCATCCATACACATACAACAGCATGAGCAGGCAAAGGTGAGCCAGACATCACATGCAACACAGGGAGTGCACTACACATGCACACACACCACCACACTTGCATGCATGTGTACACCTCAGTCAACTGTCGCAGTGTTCCGATGGTCATCCATGTCACATATGCCAATCAGGCTTCCACATCCCGCTGTCACATGCATCCATGTTGCATCACTGTTGCACCCTTGTCAAATACACGCTCATGCACATGTACACAGTGCTGATACATGCAGCTGAAAACAACATACATGCGTGACATCACGAACATGCCCACTTACATACACATTCATCCAAACATGTGTGCCCACACAACTGCATTTGGCATGCAAGCCTACACACACAAGCACCATCCATGTCTCACACATGACAGCCCTCACATGTGTTAGCCTCACGGTCCTGTACACCCCCACCCATACTCGGCCCCATACAAACAGATGTGCAACCGGCACACTACTGGCACATCACCACACGCACAGCTTACAATCATGATGCATGTACACTTACCGCTCGACTCCAGACGGGTCTGCCTCTCAAGGACCTGGATGTGGAGCGCTGGGGATATGCTTTCCAGGACCCTCATCTGATCTTCCGACAAGTGGCCCCGGCGCCCCTTAGCATCCGCTGCCTTCAAGAGGTGCCGGGCCTTGCTCAGGGTCCTGGACCTGAAGTCCTCCCAGCGCTTCTTGACATGTTGGAAGTCGCGGACTGCCACCCCCTCCGCGTTGATGGCAGTCACGATGTCCGTCCAGATCCGAGTCCGTCCTTCCTTGTCGGCGTGCACACTTCTGTAGAGGGCATCATACTGCCCCAGGACTTGCTCCACCAGGACACCAACTTCCCTGGCACTGAAGCTGGTGCCCCTCTGCCTCTCTGGTCGGGGGTTGTCAGTGGTGCCAGATGTTGCAGTGCCCGACATGACAACCTCAGAGGCAGGAGTGGGTGGGCAACTGGGTCCTGGGGCTGGGCTGTGGAGCGAGGGAATCCCAGTCGGGAGTCTTCGGTTCCAGCATGGGTGGTCACAGCAACAGCACCCCTGGCTGATGTGCAGGCAGCAAATGGCAGGGCACGTGGGCAGCAGGCAGTCAGGCAGCAGAAGATGGCAGGTGGGAGCGTGCTCGGGGCTCTGGGGGGCAGTAATTCGGCCTTGTGCGCAGGAGCGTGGTCTTCCGTGTGCTTACGTGTGCCCAGCTTGATACGGAGTGATTTGGCACGTGAAAATCCTGCACGTCTGCGTGTAAATCGAGGAAAGGCCCTTAGCGCGTATCCACGTCAGCACGCATATGCGATTTCATTGGACCAAAGGCCCTTAGCGCGTAAGCGCGTCTGTGACGTGACGCGCCCGGGTGTTTCCCTCATTACACGTGATGACAGAGCACACGTGGATTTCCACCAATCGCGTGTGAAACTTCCTGCGCACCCCAGAAATACACGTACCCAGGCCAATCGCGTATACGCTCACTTCCCTCCGATTACACGCGATGACACTCGGACATGCAGTTTTACCACGTAAAGGATTCTTATTTCTAAAGGAAGCGAGTTCTACAATTCTGGACCAAAGACAGCAAATCTTCTATCGGCCCTTGATGTGTACACTGAATGAGGGATGAATAGCAGATGACAATCACTAGATTGCAGATGTCTTGTAGGTTGATATGTTGAATCATTTCCCCCAAGTATACTGGGGCAAGGCCGTTAACACATTTGAAACTGAGGCAGGCTATCTTGAATCTAACATGATCTTCTACTGCCAGCCAGTGTAAAGCACAGCGGGATGGTGAAACATGGCCAGTTCTACCTAACTTAAAAATCATCCTAACTGCCGCAATTTGTGCTTTTTGGAGTCTTTGTATTTGTTTAGACGCAATACTGAGCAACTGGCTGTTGCAGTAATCCAAATGTGTATTAGTCAAGGCACCTACCACCGAGGCATGATCCTCCTTGGGGAATATACATTTTGTAGGAGTCTCAAAACATAATGCACCACCTGAACCTTTGCCCCAACCCGGCCTTTGCTGCCCAGATCATCCTGTCAAATGCAGCCCAGGTTCTTCACCCTAGATACACATTTTAAATTCGTTCCCACGAGGGTCGGAATAGGCAGTCTCTTGGCAGCAGATGAAAGGTGCCTAGGTCCAAACAAAACAAGTTTGGTTTTGGCTGCATTTAGCTGAAGTTGATTAATGGACATCCAACTACTGACTTCATCCAAACACTGCCCCAATCTACAGAATGATTAATCAAAATTGACAATCCTGATGAAGATCTGAGTGTCGTCTGCATAGGAATGAAAATTCATCCCATGTTGTCTCAAGATCTCCAACAGGGGACGGATGTATAAATTAAACAGCAACAGTGAGAGAGAGGGATGATCTCTGGGGGGCTCCATAGTTCAACCTAATGGCATCCGACAGGAACTCACAGAATCTCCCCTGCTGATAACGATCTGTCAAAAATGATCTGAACCAACCAATAGCATGCTCAGAAACCCTTCCTAACTCCTGAAATGCAATCGACCTAGAAGAGTATGGTGATTAACCATATCAAAGGCCGCAGACAGGTCTATCATCACCAGAAGGGAGAGCTCACCTTGGTCCACGGTCCTCAGCAGGTCATCCTGTATGGCATCCCAAAGGGGAGTCTCAGTTCCACATCTAGGTCTAAAACCTGATTGCAACTTGTCCAGTAGCAAATCTTGCTCTACAAAGTCCTGCAACTGGCCAGTGACCACTTTATCAAAATGTCTGCGGCCCAGGGAAGTCACACAACTGGTCGATAATTCTGAAGGATCTCTGAGTCCAGGGTAGACTTTTTCAAAAGGGGTGTAACTACAGAGTGTTTTAAGCTATGAGATAACGTCCTGTGCACCAGATATTTATTGATGAACCTGGTCACAAAAGGAGTCAGATCCAAAGATAAACGATTAGCTGCATAGGCAGGAAGGGGGAACATGGAATCATTAGTGGGTTTAAGAGCATCCAACAATTGATGTATGTCATTTTCTGCTACTTGTTGAAAGTCAAAAACGGGCAGAGGACTCTGCGTCTGTGAATCAATTGAATTCACTGGAGGTTGCTTAATTAACAATTCATATGAAATTGTAATTCCAGCCTGAATTTTAGTAGCAATATCAGCCTTAATACATTCAATTTTATCTATAAAAAAGAATTGAAGAGATTAGCCTTCACAAAAGAGGGTTTGATCAATGTCACTTTACAAGTGGGTTACAAAATTTAGAGACAATGGAGAATATTTCCCTACAGAGGTTACTGGCAGCCTTTACAAAATTTAGAGACAATGGAGAATAATTCCCTAGGTAGGTTACTGGCAGCCTTTACAAAATGTAGAGCCAATGGAGAATAATTCCCTAGGGAGGTTACTGGCAGCCTTTAAGGTTTTGCCAAGAAAGTCTTTTTTTAGCTTGAAAGATAGCCAGTTTATAATCTGTTAACATATTCTTGACCCTATTTGTGTTCTACAGTGTTTGTTTGTCCTGCCATTGTCGGCCAGCCCTACTAACTAGCTTACGCAGAGGAATTAGACTCTGCGTGAACCAAGGCTTAGAGACTCTCATCTTTTTAGATTTTAAAGGGGCCATCTTGGCGCAAATTACGTCCAGGGTCGAGGCTCCTACTGCAAGAAAATCATCGCTGGAGAGCCGAGAGTCAATAGAGGCAAGAGCGTCTTTGATTTCATCACCAGTAATTCTGTCCAAATCCTTGATTTTCCAGGAAGAGACAGTTGGTCTATCCTTAACACTGCCCTTCACCCCCTTAGGCAAAGTCAAAGAAAGAAACTGCACAAAGTGGTCGGACCAGTCAATTGGCAAAGTTTCCTTCAGAAAAGCATAGGTACTCCTGGCTATAAATACACCCAGGCAATGCCCTTTTGTATGAGAGGATTGAATCGCTAAGGGGTGTAGAGCATGAATATCCAAGAGTTCCCATAACTCTTTAGAATCTGGTTTAACAGGATCATCTAACCAGATGTTGAAATCACCCATCAACATTAGTTCCTTGTACTTACTCCCACCGCTAAATAGGAAGGAGTCAAGGTTCTCCAGAAAATGTTTAGATGGGCCAGGTGGGCTGTAGCACAGAATTATATGGATGGAGGCTCTGGAAGATAAACTAAACGTAAGGTGCCCAACCTGAGCATCATCACCCCAATCAAGGGCGTGTAGATGTAAAATATGCAGAGCAGATTTATGAATAACTGCAATTCCTCCACCTCTTTTACCTACCCTATTGATGGATTTGATCAAATAGTCCTCTGGGACTAATTCATGAAAAGAGCTCAGAGACGCCTCTGTGAACCAGATCTCAGTAATCAACAGGAAGTCTAGATCATATTTTTCAATAAGCTATGCTATTTCTATAGCATGGGCCCCCGCTGACCTTGCATTGATAAGTGCAACCTTAAAGCTCACTATATCCCCATCATGCACTGCTTGGGATTCTGTTATAGGCCTAATTATGTCTAGCTCCCTGATTTTATTTAGTGTTCTCAGGAAAATGTTACCATGGGAGTTATCTAACTCCTTCAATGAAGAGGAATCATAGGTAAACCCCCCCATCACTCTCGCGTACCTTACCACCAATGTTGCTAGTTCAAATTTAAAAATCCTGAAAACAAGAAGGAGAAACCGGCAGCATCTCCTGCCGACTGGTGACCCAGGCAAAAACAGGCTAAAACAACCTTTGCATCAGCGCTTTGCGCTGACGCGGGCCAGTTAAAGCCTGTGGCACACCCCGCTTCTGTCAAATGGGTGCGAATCACAAGGAATCTCGGGAGTTGTTGGGGAACAAGTGAAGTCTCCACAACAATGTGCCATGTGCAGTCAGGTAAGTTAATGAACAAACCACAAGCACAATAACAATAATAAAATACTTGCAAGCACGAGCAAGCAACTAAACTCATTTATTATCTGTACTAATTAAAACATTAAGTATATTTAAAAAAATAACATCCCACGAATCAATCCAGGGATACACTGATGACCTCAACAGCTTGACCACGCTGATGCGGGCCAGTTAAAGCCTGTGGTGCGCCCCGCTTCCGTCAAACAGATGCGCGTCACAAGGAATCTCTGGAGTTGCAGGAGAACAAGTGAAGTTTCCACAACAATGTGCAACGTGCAGTCAGGTAAGTCAATGAACAAGCCACAAACACAACAACAATATTAAAATACTTGCAAGCACGAGCAAGCAATTAAAATCAATTCTTATCTGTACTAATTAAAACTTTAAATATATTTAAAAAATGTACGTCCCACAAAGCAATGCAGGTTTAAATTAGTAAGCTGTCACAATATGGGATAAAGCTGCTTTACAAATACAATTGAGTCTGGGTTGGGAACCGGTACCTGGAATACACCTGGTTATCTGACATCCCAAACAGCATGGTGCGTGTAACAAATATCCAGAGCCTGGGCATCCTCCTCCTCCTTCTGTGTCCATGGACGATGGCTCCCACTATAGCAGCATTCATCATGGCTGTGCAATGTTAGTATGGCATGCAATGTGTACTTTATACACATTGGGCCTCATTCCGAGTCCGGCAGTAGCCGTGCCGGAAAAACCGGCTGGCTGCCGCCGGACCCGAAATAAATTACTGCCTCTGGACGTGTTGGATTTACCGAGGCATTACAGACCCGGTGGTTCGGTAATTCTGGAGGCAGAATAACGTTACTCCCCATTCCCATGGAGTCCCATAGGACTTCATGGGGATGGGGACCATGGAAACACTGGCACGGTGCCAGTGTTTCCATTTCCGTCTGCAGGCGGGTGGCGTTACTCTCGCCTGGTCAGACTTGGCGGGAGTAAGACCACCCACCTGCAGAACTCGTAGTGTGCCGGTTCGGAAACAACGGAGGCTGCGGGTTTACCGCTACCGTTGTTTCCAGACCGGCAGGGTCATAATGAGGCCAATTGTATCCCTTGCGCATTGAACTTTACGCCTGCTATCATGTGGCGGTTGGTTCACAGGGTTTGCGTGTGAGTTTTCCCGATGTAAGGTTGCGTGTTTGTCTCCATAAATTCGTGTTGGTTTGCGGTGGATTGGGCGTGCCATTGCTTTGCATGTCCCGTCACTCAACACGCCCACATTATTCCTCATTCTGCATGGAAAATGGGGCATATGCATATTCCACCCCTTATTTTTGACTCTGCAGAGGCCCCACGCACACTCTGCGAGGAGGCTCACACTATGCGCTCGTCTGCACGTAGAGATGTGCCAGACCAGCGCAGAGTCCCTGCAAGGTCCAGAAAAGTCCTGTAAAGTCGACTCCATGAATCGTCGAAGGGGGGTTTTGTGTCCTTATTTTACCTGCAAAGTATGTTGTGGTACATTCTGAACCTAATTTTTCCTGAATGCCTTCCCAAAGCATGACGATATAGTCAATGGAGTGCAACCAATCCAGAGTGTGATCCAGTGGATTCCAGCCACGCCTTCAAAAATCAACCATAAATAGGTAAACTGTGGGAAGCTTGTTGGAAAAAGGCAGATTTTACTCCACGTTGAACATTACGTTGTTTTTCTGTGGTCTCTGGTTCCGTTGATAACACACTTGTTGGCCAATTTTCATTTGTAAATGGATGACACCCAAATTTACCTGGGGGTTGCTGGAGGCACTTGACCATGTGGGATAGCAAAATATATCTATTTCTAACTGTTGTTATTCCATTTCAGTGAAGTGTTGCTCATTGGTAGTTGTGTCACCCCACAACTGAAATGAGTTTGTAAAAACTCTCTGGAGGATAGCTCAGGGGCAACACGCTCTCCTTGGAACCACGATCCCCGGGTCCAGGCTTCGAAACCTCTGGCTATTAAGTGCGTTATAAATAACCAATTATAATTATAATGCACAGTAAACTTGAATTAATAAAAGCCCTATTTATCACCTACGAAAAAGGCAAACCGTCCAGCCGAGCATTCTGTCCCCATAAGGCATTAGTCAGTACTTAGGGACCTGTATTTTTGTGCAACATGTAGCTGGGACATTGGTGAAGCGAACACAAGTCCTTGGAAAACTTAAACACAGAAATCCACTGATATACTAGGAATATTAATAAACTTCATGAAACTCAACTAATAGTGCAGTGCCTCTAGCCACATCGAGGCTGGTACCTGGTAGGCATGGGGTCATCCTGTCATGATGGTAATAAGTATGTAAGGAAAGATAAACATTGCAACAAGGAACTTTGGTCCTCTCCCCGGTGGATAAAACACAATTTTGGATTTTTCTTTGGAAAGGTTTTGGTTACTTCTTTGGATTTTTAATAACATGCTCTCTTTATTTCCAATTACAGAGAACACTACAACTTACAATATGCCTTTCTGTTTACAGTGAGTGTGCACTCTCACCTCCTGAGAAGAAATCTGTCCCAGGGTTTGCACATAGGTTGCTTGAAATGTTGCCTCATATTAAGTTCCCTGTCCTGGAAAAATTATACAATGCCCCTTTTTTCAGAGTCCTAATTTGAAAATGGCAAAGTCTATGCAGGGACGACATCAGGGCTTTTCAACGTTTTCAAATGAAAGGGGCCTCGAGCCTCAGGGGGACCCCCAGCAACTGGCCCCATGCTGCCAGTCAGCAGTGTTGTAACACAGCAATATATTAATTTCTCTGTTTCGTTCTGTTAGGCGGAAACCTGTGCAGTTCCCTCTGGGACCACTGCAAAAGATTTAGGACTACAGGTGTTTGGCAGTAAACCCACTTGGTAGCAGTCTGTACCACACAGATTCACTTGGTAGCTGTGGCTGAGCAGTCAGACTTCCCTCAAGAAGAGTTAGACAGTATGTGGAGTATACAAAATAGGACAATTCTTCACAGTAAGACAAGCAAACACGGAACAAGGCTTCAGTGTAAAGATATAAAGGTATTTATTTATAACGGCACATCTATAGAAAACACTTTGGCACTATCACAGCAAATACTTCAATTACAATTACTCTACGAAGAAAACAGATCAATCCCCCTAACAATAGTTCGACCAGCCTAGGTTCTACCAGCATCACTTATTTGCAGACAGAGGTGTATACCTCGACCTAGATGGCACACTAGTATTTGTTAGGACGGGAGAGAAAATAAGCAGGTTACGAAATCAACACGGTCCCAATACTGAACGGACAAATGCAAGGCAAGAAGACAAGAACCACGATAGATTATAAAGTTCAGAGGCCAGGCCCACTCGGAGAGAGGCGAGGCGATATGTCCCAAAAGTATCTTAGTGGAAATGCGTTCGAGTCTTTGAAGCAAATTGTTATCGGCAGATTGGACCAGTTCAGAACAACACGCTAGAGAAAGCTTGGAGGCGACCCTATGGAGAGGCGAGGATTAAGACACCTCACTCTATCCGGCAACAAGGGAAGCCAGGCGGACACAGTACCTTGATTGTGGAGAGACAGCTCCGGTGGGGGCAGTTGTTCCTAGTGGTGGATGCACGTCCGGTCTTTGCCAAGAGTAGAGATGATCTCGTCGTCGAAGGAAAATTGAAGATCGTTACACCACCAGGGAAGAGACCAGCCGCGGAGTGCTCCGTCACAAGGCACCACCTTTTGGTCGCGGTACAGGGGTAGTGGCTATCCAGTTGCTGAGGTGCTCTGCACGGGCAATTCGACCACTGCGTCCTGAGGCGAAGAAAAAGCAAAAGGGGACTGGTTGTTCCCACCAGTCAGGGGAAGAGACTCTCCGGCAGGGAGATCTCCTCTGTCGTCGGGAAGTTGTGAGTCGGTTCAGCAGGGCTCCACCGGAGGTGTCGTCATTGCAGGTCGGCTCAGCTTTACCCTCGTCGGATTCTTAGGTCCTATGGCGACTTCTAAAGATCCAGTCCCAAAAGCCCTGCTTTTATGCAGAAAACCCCCATTCATTCAGCCTAGCTGTCAATCAACACATGCTAAGTGGTGAGCGGGGAGGCTCACCACTTGGGCCAATCACACCAGAGTGCGACCGGAGTTGGCAAGGCAACTCGGTCCAGGGTCCCTAAAACCCCTCCCTCGCCCCTCTGGTAACCCAGACAGAATGGCACCACTTTGGAGGGTCTCTGTACAGAAGCCCGCCAAAAGTGGAACAAAGGGCTCGACCTTTGGTTTAGGAGTCACAGACACGAACACAGACGCCATTTTAAAAACCGAGTTCTGGCAGAAAATACCATCCGATAGACTTATTTAAGATAAGTAGACCGGTGGTATGTTAGAGACTAACGAGAAAAAGTATTAATCTCCAACAATGGGAAGAATCCCATAGGGTTATATTCGGGGTCGAACATAACAAGTATTTTCCACTGCCACCAGCCAAAACTCGACGAGGGGGGATGGGACAGTGCCCCCTCGAATAACAGACCCAGGAGTAATCGAATTACCCCTACTAGTACGTCCACAATAGGATGGTTTGTACTAGTTCTGTTAGTAAATTTAGGTCTAGTAAAGCCAATGGTGACTTTACATGTCCGGGGAGACAGTAGTTAGTCCCCGGGTATGGAGTCTAGGACGGTGGTCCGCTAGGACGCCCCAGTGTTACGGCACGTAGGGTGCGGTGTAACACACATAGAAAAACATATGAGACCCTATGGAGTAAAAGACCCCATAGCCCATAGAACACATTGACATTCAAAGGAATTACACACATTCATGTCCAAGAGTGGGAGAAAAAGAGTCTCACTCTTGGCAGGATGGAAAAAAACAAACTCCAGAAATCCAGCAAAGCTGCTGGGGGACTCACTAGGTTAGGAAATTCAGCCTAAACAGAGAATTCTCCCTAACACGTTCTGGGGCTTAAAATGTGCGCTTTGCAGTGCTCCCAGTACAAGTTGCATTTCCTGAAGAGCGTCACTTCCCACTCGATGTACAGAAGTGTTATCACCTAATTGCCTTCTAAAACTGGTTCCTCCATATCAGCCACTTGCTGATTAAGAAGAGTTTATAGCTTTTCAGTCGGCATTTTGTTTTAGCACCCTGCTGGCTGGCCGTCTCGTGATAATCAGCAGCTATTAACCTTATCCATGTCGCGATTGTAATGTATGCACCACACGGGTGGCTCAGACCATTTACGCTCCAAGCAGGAGGCCCCCAAACATCATGTTGTAATTGGCACCCACACATCTTCAGCCAGGCCTGCTTTTATGATTCTGAGTCATAAAAGTTGAGGTAGAATCGCTGATTGGGGGAAAAGCCTGCCACTTCCCACATTGCACTGGTAGTGTAGAATTCGTTTTTTCTACATGTGGTTTACTCAAATTGGCCTACATTCTACTCAATCCGATAGCCTAAAAAGACCGCCAGAATGCAAACATTCTAGGCAACTTCAGCCAATCACAAGGCTAGAATGTTCCACAATTTCTGATAGTCCGAAATACCTTCCATTCCAGACAGAGTGCATGAAAAAATCCAGCCTCCTGATTGACTGAAATGTGCATGCCCCTGGCACTCCTTAACCACATTAACTGGGTAATTCATAGAAATTCGCACAAAAGTGGCGCACGCGGCTGGCGCACAGTGTGCCCGTGCGAATGTCTGCGCCAGCCGCGTGCGCTAAAATCGATTTCCGCGCACAGCGTATTCATGGATTTTCGCATCCAAAACCAGCCGTGGCGCAGTGTGGCGCAGCGACCCTGCAGCAGCGCCAGTTACGCCCCCAAGAACGCCCTCGCGCAAGGAAAAGACTTCAAAATCCCCAAATAATCGCAAAGGGCTGCGCTAACCCTGGACCAGTTCACAGGGCTGGCAAACAGCAAACGCCAAGCGGGGAACGTGTAATTCAGTGGTTCGTGGGAAGTTCCACACGCGATTGTCCTGTGTACGTGTGCATCAGGGATGCGTGGGAAGTAACACACGCAAAAGCAGCAGGGTACGTGCATTTCAGGGGTGCGCAGGAAGTATCACACGCAAAAGCAGCAGGGTACGTGTATTTCAGGGGTGCGCGGGAAGTATCACACGTAAAAGTAGCAGGGTACGTGTATCTCAGGGGTGTGCGGGAAGTATCACACGCGATTCCATCAGGGTACGTGTATTCCAGGGGTGCGCGGGAAGTATCACACGCAAAAACAGCAGGGTACGTGTATTCCAGGGGTGCACGGGAAGTATCACACGCAAAAGCAGCAGGGTACGTGTATTTCAGGGGTGCGCAGGAAGTATCACATGCAAAATCAGCAGGGTACGTGTATTTCAGGAGTGCGCGGGAAGTATCACACGCGATTCCATCAGGGTACGTGTATTACAGGGGTGCGCGGGGAGCACCACACGTGAATTGCACGTGTAGGTCCTCCCAGGTGTTCCCTCTACACCCTTCACGGCCCCTGCAGGTGGCCCACACCACAGAGGCATACCCTGCACATGTCCTGCAGGCACCCCATCCACCATGGCCATGCCCCCCAGACAACCCACATGTTACCTTGCACTACTGCCCACCAACGCATGTCCCCCTGCACCCCCAGCCACCAGGGGCAGCCTCCACCAGGCCCCCACCCATGTCTCCCATCACCCCACCCCCCAGCAGTGCAGGGGCAGCCTCCACAGGCCCCCACTCATGTCTCCCTGCACCCCCACCACCCAGCCACCAGGGGCAGCCTCCACCGGGCCCCCACCCATGTCTACCACCACCCCCACCCAACAGCAGTGCAGGGGCAGCCTCCAGCAGGCCCCCACTCATGTCTCCCACCACCCCCACCCCCCAGCAGTGCAGGGGCAGCCTCCACCAGGCCCCCACCCATGTCTACCACCACCCCACCCCCCAGCAGTGCAGGGGCAGCCTCCACCAGGCCCCCACTCATGTCCCCTATCACCCCCACCCCCCAGCCACCAGGGGCAGCCTCCACCAGGCCCC
This sequence comes from Ambystoma mexicanum, assembly GCF_040938575.1. Classification (NCBI taxonomy): domain Eukaryota; kingdom Metazoa; phylum Chordata; class Amphibia; order Caudata; family Ambystomatidae; genus Ambystoma; species Ambystoma mexicanum. Next base: position 227,823,152 of record NC_090927.1, on the reverse strand, counting down.
CACTCATGTCCCCTATCACCCCCACCCCCCACCCACCAGGGGCAGCCTCCACCAGGCCCCCACTCATGTCCCCTATCACCCCCACACCCCACCCACCAGGGGCAGCCTCCACCAGGCCCCCACTCATGTCCCCTATCACACCCACCCCCCATCCACCAGGGGCAGCCTCCACCAGGCCCCCACTCATGTCCCCTATCACCCCCACCCCCCACCCACCAGGGGCAGCCTCCACCAGGCCACCACTCATGTCCTCTATCACCCCCACCCCCCACCCACCAGGGGCAGCCTCCACCAGGCCCCCACTCATGTCCCCTATCACCCCCACCCCCCAGCAGTGCACCCGCAGCCTCCACCAGGCCCCCACTCATGTCCCCTATCACCCCCACCCACCAGGGGCAGCCTCCACCAGGCCCCCACTCATGTCCCCTATCACCCCCACCCCCCAGCAGTGCAGGGGCAGCCTCCACCAGGCCCCCACTCATGTCCCCTATCACCCCCACCCCCAGCCACCAGGGGCAGCCTCCACCAGGCCCCCACTCATGTCCACTATCACCCCCACCCCCCACCCACCAGGGGCAGCCTCCACCAGGCCCCCACTCATGTCTCCCTGCACCCCCACCCCCCAGAAGTGCACCCGCAGCCTCCACCAGGCCCCCACTCATGTCCCCCATCACCCCCACCCCCCACCCACCAGGGGCAGCCTCCACCAGGCCCCCACTCATGTCCCCTATCACCCCCACCCCCCAGCAGTGCAGGGGCAGCCTCCACCAGGCCCCCACTCATGTCTCCCACCACCCCCACCCCCCAGCAGTGCAGGGGCAGCCTCCACCAGGCCCCCACTCATGTCCCCCAGCCGACATGTCACCACAATGTAGATCCCTGGCCCTTATGGTCAGCCTCCAAATGCCAAACACCCACCCGAGTATTGCATCCACCCACTTAGAAATGGCAAAAACATGATAGAAGCCCAATTGCAAGTTTGGAAATGAACACATGTCCCTCACATACACCCAATGGGTGTCAGTGAATGTCAAATCCCATATCATGATATGCATGAAACCAATGAGATGATACTACACATTGTACTTTGAATAAAAAATATGTATTAAAAGCAACATAAATTGAATCAAAAATAAACAAACAATAATAGAAATGTAAAAAGAAAACCAGCAGGTCCGTGAAATAATGCAAAACAACAAATCGTAATGCAAAGGAAAGGTGTCCAAAGTCACAGTCCACAAAAGTAAATCCAATCGAAAATTAAAATCAAAAACCATTGCTCCATGGCGAAATCATAATAAAAATTGAAAATCCAAAAGTCAACTATGTACAGATAAACAATCCAGGATCCATGATCCCAACCGAAGAAATGAAACCTATCTAATAACACTACCTAAAAAAAATAACTATATACAAAAATGTAGCCCATTGTCCAAAAGGTCCAAAAAAAATGCTAAACCAAAGGAAACCTAACACTAACTATAGAACTATTTACAAGGGCAGCGGGCTAGTCCGACGGCTCACTTCGGGATGTTCCGGGCCAGGGCATCATCGAACTCCTGCTCAATGTCCCGGAGGCGCTCCTCCTCCATGGCCCCGAGGGTCCGCAGGGCCGTCCCCATGTTCCCCCCAAACTCCCTGCGGATTGCCTCGAGGCACTCTGCACGCCTCAGGGCCCTCTGCATGGAGTTCTCCGCCCTGACCATCGTGAGCCGTGCCTCTTCCGCCCGCTGCCGCTCCGCATCTATGGCGTGGCCCAACCGCTGCCACACAGAAGACACTTCCCGTCCTGGGTCCTCCTGCCCTCCGGCCGATGCCTGCCCCTCCGATGTGGAAGGCCCCGAGCCATCATGGCTCCCACCACGTTGCTGCTGCTACTGCTGCGCCTCTGCCCGTGCACTGCCTCCTGCTGCCTGCACATCCTCCGCTGGCTGGGGTGCAGTCGTTGATGTGGCCACCCCTGCTGGACGTCCGACTCCCGACTGTGGCAGGGATGCCTCCTTCACCAGCCTGGCCGCACCGTCAGAGGCAGCTCCACAGGGCACCCACGTGACTGATGGGTGGGAAGATGGCACGGAGGACGACTGGCGCATAGGGGGTTCAGTTGAGGAGGGGGTCGTAGCAAGCCCCATCAAACGGAGGAATCCGGCCTGGGTGACCTGTCCCAGTAGGCCGACGCGGTCAACGAGCCATTCCAGATGACGTGCAGTCTCCTCATGAAAAGACTGCAGGTCACCTCGCATGGCCCGTTCACGCAACGCCACACCAGTCAGGACAGGCTCAACCCGGACCCGGATAGCCACGTCCGCAGGCAGAGGAAGGCCAGTTGTCGTGAGCTCATCCCCTGCCTGGAAACGGGTCTGGACGTAGGCATCCCTGCTGGTGCAAGATGATGCAGTGACAGGATCAGGGACAGGATTGCACACAGCCTCCTCCGCGGCGACCTGTGCTGCCTCCTGTCCCTGGTCCTGCACTGCACCACTAGCACCAGTGGAATCCCCACCTCCAGACCCCGTCTCTGTTGCTTGCACGGCCTCCTCCTCCACCAAACCCCCCACCAACCTGGATGACTCCGTGCCATCTTCCCCCGTTGGGCCCTGTGGGGTCCCAGCTGCCCCTTCTGCTGCCGAGGAGTCCAACTCTGACCTCCGTCTCTTGGACCTCCCCCCGGCAGCTGCGGCCTGGGACGCGGCACAGGACTCCTCACTCCCCGACGAGATCACAACCTGGGAGGGGAGCCGGGCCTTGCGTCTCCGGCTGGCGGTGCGATCCCCGCCGCTGTGCTCCACAGCACCTTCTCCGCCCTCTTCATCAGTTGACGCTGCAGACAGGGAGAAATAAAACACAGGCATCAGGGCACTGTCCAATGGACACATACACACATGACAGTTGCACATGAGTTGCATTGGCAAACCTCAGACATGGCATCACAATCGGCAACACACATGTCATTTCAACTTGCACACATGAGCCATACCACAGCCACATCGCAACTGCCAGCACCATCCATACACATACAACAGCATGAGCAGGCAAAGGTGAGCCAGACATCACATGCAACACAGGGAGTGCACTACACATGCACACACACCACCACACTTGCATGCATGTGTACACCTCAGTCAACTGTCGCAGTGTTCCGATGGTCATCCATGTCACATATGCCAATCAGGCTTCCACATCCCGCTGTCACATGCATCCATGTTGCATCACTGTTGCACCCTTGTCAAATACACGCACATGCACATGTACACAGTGCTGATACATGCAGCTGAAAACAACATACATGCGTGACATCACGAACATGCCCACTTACATACACATTCATCCAAACATGTGTGCCCACACAACTGCATTTGGCATGCAAGCCTACACACACAAGCACCATCCATGTCTCACACATGACAGCCCTCACATGTGTTAGCCTCACGGTCCTGTACACCCCCACCCATACTCGGCCCCATACAAACAGATGTGCAACCGGCACACTACTGGCACATCACCACACGCACAGCTTACAATCATGATGCCTGTACACTTACCGCTCGACTCCAGACGGGTCTGCCTCTCAAGGACCTGGATGTGGAGCGCTGGGGATATGCTTTCCAGGACCCTCATCTGATCTTCCGACAAGTGGCCCCGGCGCCCCTTAGCATCCGCTGCCTTCAAGAGGTGCCGGGCCTTGCTCAGGGTCCTAGACCTGAAGTCCTCCCAGCGCTTCTTGACATGTTGGAAGTCGCGGACTGCCACCCCCTCCGCGTTGATGGCAGTCACGATGTCCGTCCAGATCCGAGTCCGTCCTTCCTTGTCGGCGTGCACACTTCTGTAGAGGGCATCATACTGCCCCAGGACTTGCTCCACCAGGACACCAACTTCCCTGGCACTGAAGCTGGTGCCCCTCTGCCTCTCTGGTCGGGGGTTGTCAGTGGTGCCAGATGTTGCAGTGCCCGACATGACAACCTCAGAGGCAGGAGTGGGTGGGCAACTGGGTCCTGGGGCTGGGCTGTGGAGCGATGGAATCCCAGTCGGGAGTCTTCGGTTCCAGCATGGGTGGTCACAGCAACAGCACCCCTGGCTGATGTGCAGGCAGCAAATGGCAGGGCACGTGGGCAGCAGGCAGTCAGGCAGCAGAAGATGGCAGGTGGGAGCGTGCTCGGGGCTCTGGGGGGCAGTAATTCGGCCTTGTGCGCAGGAGCGTGGTCTTCCGTGTGCTTACGTGTGCCCAGCTTGATACGGAGTGATTTGGCACGTGAAAATCCTGCACGTCTGCGTGTAAATCGAGGAAAGGCCCTTAGCGCGTATCCACGTCAGCACGCATATGCGATTTCATTGGACCAAAGGCCCTTAGCGCGTAAGCGCGTCTGTGACGTGACGCGCCCGGGTGTTTCCCTCATTACACGTGATGACAGAGCACACGTGGATTTCCACCAATCGCGTGTGAAACTTCCTGCGCACCCCAGAAATACACGTACCCAGGCCAATCGCGTATACGCTCACTTCCCTCCGATTACACGCGATGACACTCGGACATGCAGTTTTACCACGTGTGCTCGCATATGTGATTTCATTGGCCCAAAGGCCACCATGCGCAGCTCTGACGTCACGCGCATGGCCGTAGAGAATGGCGCGTGTAAATAAAAAGAGATACACGTCCGAGTGTCAAAGCGCGTAATTGGTGGAAATGGCCTGATCGCGTATGCGCGTCTGTGACGTGTGTATAAAAGGTACGTGTAGAACGCCATTTCCTTGTATGTGCTTTTCGAGCGAGTGGGTGAAATCTGTACTTCTTGACGGTTCACACGCGATTTACTTCATGGCGTTTCCAGTTCGTACTCCCTGTTACCTCTGACAGCTTTTTCTCTTTTCCTCTTTTTCCTGGGCCTGTTTCCTCAAACAGCGTTCCCTTCTACTGTTGTCCTGTCTCCTCAGACAGCGTACAATTCTTCTTTTGGCGGGGGTGTTGCCAACGCGCACACGCGCATATTTTTCACGCTTTTGTGACTGGCAGACGGTGAGTCGCGCATGTATTTAACATCTGTGCTTGCCCCGTGTGTCGCGTACCCCTTCAGAGGTCATTCTAGGCTGCGTGTGACACGCATACGTTCATTCTTGTGTTTGAGTGCCACAGCATAGTGCAGGTTTATTTTTCCACGCACGTGGTCTAGGAGGGGTTGCGTGCACCTTACTTCCCTTTTTTGGGGTGCCTGTGCGTTGCGTGACCCGTCATCTTTCCCCAGGGGTGACATACAGCCTTGCTAGAGCAATAGGGTACGATTACCATCTGGTACCCAACTGCTTTGACCCCCAATTGCCCAGGACAATAGTTCACATCGACTCCCATACGCACAATAACATCAGTGCAATGGCTGGGAGGCGACCAAGCCGTAAGGGTGGCAAAGGTGGCCGAGCCCCAAGTGGTGGCCGTGGTGGATCCGGTAGGGGACGTGGCCGTGACTTGCAGGGTGCCCCTAGCACCCCATGTGTGGAGGAGCAGTCAGGGACACCCATGCCCCCCCCCTGGTTGAGGTTAACGTGGCTGACACCATCCATGCTCAGCCCTTGTTGGACCAGCCCACTGTGGAACCAGACCTGGCACAGGGTGACTCCATGGCTGACTTCCAGGTCAGCAGGTCTAGGCCACGTGCGCCGGTGAACGTTGGTGTCATCAGGCCACGTGGATCAGGGGCAGCTAGGTCATCTGCTGCCCCGCGTAGGCAGGCTGGGGAGGCTGCAGGGGCAGCTGCGGCTCCATCCACCCCACCTCTCACACACCCAGCCAGGACAGTGTCGGTCCAAGTCCATCATGCTGACGTTCCCCCTGACACCATCACACTTGAGCTAATGCCTGCACCAACTCCCATGCTGAGTGTGCAATCCCACGCTCCTGCCCCTAGTGTCCAGAGCGGCGTAGGACACTCAGGATCCCCACCACCTTCCAAGCGGAAGAGGAAGAGTGCTTGTCCAGTAGAGGCTGATGCCCCAGACACGGCTACACAGTCCGGCCCGTCAAGGAAGCCCAGCTTCAATGAGGCCGAACTGAATGCACTTGTAGAGTATGTGTCCGCACATGACCGCGAAATGGTGATTGTTGCAGGATCCAAGACCACACCTGCACAACGTCAGGCACACTGGCAGACCATTGCGGACATCATAAGTGCCCTTGGAATCGTGAGGCGCACAGCTAATGAATGCTACAAGCGCTGGAATGACCTGAAGCGCAGGGCAAAGAATAAGCTGGCCTCAGGTCATGCCGCAACTCTAGTGACTGGAGGTGGGTCTCCAGCAGACGACATAGAACTCACTCCACATGAGCAGGTTGCTGGGACCTACGTCACGGAGGAACAGCTCCAAGGCGTGGGAGAACTGACAGATTACGAGGCATTGTCCGGTGAGTGCACATGCATGTGTGTGTCATCCATGTGCATGGTGTGTGTGGGAGGGCTTCTGTTTGGGTGCCAGGTGAGGGTGTGTGTGCCTGAGTGGTTTGGGTCACCCATGTGCCTCTTCCTATACATTCTTGGCACCAGCATTTGGGTATAGCAGCATCCCTTCTGCCAACATTAGACATCCAGCCCAACACCACGCCAGTTGCCCTTGGAGTGTCATCTTGCCACAACATTGTTGCTTATTTACCTCTGTTTATTCAGGCAGATTGTTTGCATACCACCACTTTTACTCGGGATTTCTCAGTCCTATTGTCACATGTCTGACATGGCTATGGTACAGTGGACTGGCTTAGTTTCCTGGACATGATTAGTTTAGACATGTCCCTGTGCTATAGGACCATTTTGGACTGGCAGCTGCAGGTTAAACATTTGAACCATTTCAATGAAAAAATCAATTACATGAGCAAACTGGACTGAATGAACAATTGGTGACCTCCTCTCCCTCTTCACTTCATGGCTAGGGTACATGCCATGTGTGTGATGGCATGTGTATTTGACCTGCCAATCACTGGCCAATGTGTGATGCCACTGCTAGGCAGCATGCAGCAAATGTGTTCATCTTCCATCTTGGTGTCATCAATGTGTGCCATCTGCCTCCCCTTCACACGCAGTGACGGTGCATGCATGGGAGGGTTTTAGTCATGTGGGACATGTGTCAATCAAGTACTGTTTCTGTAGCCTCTCAGCCCTAATTGTGTGCCATATTGCTAATGCCTGTTTCCATTTGTTTTCTTTTATGACTTTGCAGGGGATGACGCACTTGATACTGCTGGGGTTGTGGAGATGGTGCAGACCCAGGAGGGGTCTGAGGGCCGACCAACCACCAGTGAGGGACGTGGTGTGGTGGTGGGTGAGAACCCACAACTGCTGCAGGTGGTGCTCTCAAGGGGTGTCTCTGGCTGCACCTCCCCCGAGCTGTGTTCAGGTGTCGATTCGGATGATGAGACCTATGTGCCGTCGCAGGTGAGTGTTCCTGGGAGGGATTCTGTTCTGTCCGACCCACCTGCACCAGGGTTAGAACCCTCAATGGGGATGTCAGTGTTGGCAGGTACGCCTTTGGTGGTTACGGATGCAAGGTCACACTCCGACATCTGATCCTGTTCCTGGGCCAGCAGATCAGAGGGGGAATGCAGTCCTGCAGCCTCAGGCAGTGCCGGCACAGCAAGGCGCAGTTCGCCTTGCCCCAGACAGGTGTGGTGCCTGCCGACGTGGTGGCTGTACGACACCTGGCAATACCGCATGGGAGCAATCCATATACGGTATGGCAACCCAACAGGCAGCCTCATCAGAGATGATGGCTCAGGCCATGGATAGGGTGGCCACTTCCATTGTCCCCCCCGAAAGGCTGATGGAGCGACTACAGCAGGCAACCGACTCCATCTGCCAGTCACACAGGGAGGACATGTTGGCGTCCGACAGGGACAGGCGGGCGGCACTGGCGACTCTGCAGGAAGCCATTTCCATAGAGTCCCAGGGCCACAGGGAAGCCCTGAGGGTGGAACTCCTTCACCTCAGGACGACTCTTGTTGAGCTTGAGGCTTCAACAAACAGAAGGACAGAACAGCAGCTGGAGCGTCTCACACGTACGCTCTCAGCTGAGATGCAGGCAACTAGGGCGGCGGTCCGGGCATCCCGTGAGTTGTTGCATGGGGACCTCCGCACACTTATCCTCCAGAACGAGACCTACCACACCTGCATGCTTGCAGCCATGGAGGAACAGACTAGGGCTTTGCGTGGGCTGCCTCCCATAGTGCCACCACCTCCTGATGCAGCTGCAGAGGGTGAGGAGAGCAACAGCAGTGATACTCCCACAATAGGGTAGCCGTGTAGGCCATGAGCCCATGGAGGTGTTTTTTTTTCGCAAGATCCACATAGGTGGGTTTTGGTGTGCACCCTGTCCTCGGACCTCTTAGGTGGCCTCCCCCACCCCCCCAGGCCCATTAATGGCCATTTTTGATTTTTATTTTTTTTTTTTATTTTTTGGGACAGTGTGTTGCCTTGTGTGGCTCCTGTGGGCATACACTGCATTGTGGCTGGGCACATGCAGGCTTGTCATGAATTTGGTTCAGATGCTTGGGTTTTTGTGTCACACACCCCTCCTGCTTCCCGTTTCCATGGGCTTGCAAAGGGTGTGCCCAAGTGACATTGACGTACATGGTGACATTGGACTCCCATGAGCTATGTGGGCAGTCTGTAGTCAATACTGTGTATACATTCATAGTGCATATTGTTGTTGTATTTTACACTGCATGGTGTATTGATATGTGCCTCTGCATCCATCTCATCCTCCTAATTTGTCAGGTCCATTCCTCATGTCTTCACAATGCGGTCCACCTTGGAACTGGAGTCCATGTTGTAAGCAGTGTACCTACACTCTTGCGTGGCACTAACACTGTATACTTGGAAGTGTTCGGAGGGCTGGCATCATCAGGTAGTGAGGCTAGCAAATTTGTAAGTCTGTAATGTCATGTTTAAGGTAGGTTGGAGGTTGTGTAGGTGATTGGTATTCTTGGTAAGTATTTGGTAATGTGTGTTGTAGGTCCTGCATTACTGTGAGCATTTCATGTGTGGACATGTTTCCATTAGGGACACTGTAGCTGGTGACACTTGGGGCATGTTGTGGGGATTAATTTCTTTCCTCTCACATTGCATGACATGCCATGGTGTGTTGTGTGGCCGTGCCGGGGAGGGGTTGGGTGACATGGCACTGTTTTCATGTAGTATTTTGCGAGTGGGTATTGATTTCTGCAGCATGGATGTGTCTTTTGATGACACTGCATTTGTGGTGTTTGTGTAGGTAGGGATGCACACATTGTGACACTTCCACATGAACAATCTCAGGCTGCTATGGTTCTGACAGTTGACTGTCCCTTTGTTCGTCTTAATTGTCAGGTCGAGTCATCATTGCTTATCAGATGGTATGTGCCAGGGCTGTGTGCACTCCACTGGGGTGTGATTTCTATGTGAAGTAATTAGCCACCAGCTGCGTACGGGCTGCCTCACACCGTGCCCTCTCCCCTCCCATGCGCAGCGGGCGTGCATGTGGTTGGGGATGTGGGGGCACCACCATGTCCACAGCCAGGCCCCGGCGTGTTGCAACATTGTGCAGGACACATGCTGCCACTATGATCCTGCACACTACTAGGGGCGCATATAACAGCTGCCCGCCAGAACGGTCAAGGGAGCGAAAGCATGACTTGAGCACTCCGAATGTGCGCTCCACTATGCCCCGGGTTGCAATATGGGCTGTGTTGTATCTTACCTCTGGAGGCGTGATGGGGTTCCAAATTGGCGTCATCATGTGGGTGCTCAGAGGGTAGGAACTGTGTCCTGGTGAGGAGGTGATGGGTATCATTAGTGGGGTAGTGATATAACTCTGCATCTGACATGCATGCATGTGCAGTGGCATTCATACTCACAAAGCAGCCATGTATCGCCATGCCGCCCAGCTTCTAGGTCCCGGCTTAGGGTAGACATTCGGTAAATGAAGCTGTCATGGGTGGACCCTGGATAGTTGGCATATACTGAGGTGATGATTCCCTTAGCATTACATACTACCTGCACGTTGATGGAATGCCAGTGCTTGCGGTTCCTATAGATGTGCTCAGATGCCCTGGGGGGACGTAGTGCCACATGGGTGCAGTCAATGGCACCTAGCACTTTTGGGAATTGTGCCACACCGTAGAAATTGAGGGTGGCAGCCTGCCTTTCTGCAGGTGTCCTGGGCAGGTATATGTGCCTACAGACTGATGGGCGTGCAGTGATGATGTTCAAGACCTGGTGTAGGCAGCGTGACTGCGTGGCCTGTGACACCCCACCCACTATGGCACTTGTCCGCTGAAATGATCCTGTGGCCAAGAAGTGCAGTACATTGAGGACCTTCTCCAGGGGGCTGAGTGCTTGGGAGCACAGGGTGGGTGATATGTGGTCATCCTCCCACTCACTGACCAGGTCCAGTATTATGTGTGGTGGAAACCTGTACCTCCCATACACCTGGTCATCAGGCATCCCAAAAAGGCTGGTTCTGGGAGTGAAAATTCTGGCCCTCACTATCCTCCTCCTCCTCCTCCTTTGGTAACCCACGGACACTGCTGCTAGGAACGGTATATTCATCCTGGCGTATGAGCTTGTTTGTTGTTTGCGCGCACTTTTATGCTGCGCGGGTCGACGTACGCCGGCTTCATGCTGGGGTATGTGTTTCAGGATTGGACCATTTTTTTTTCGGCACGTCGTAGGCGAACGTGTGAATCTTCCCGCCCACCCCAGGAATACACGTAGCACGCTCTCCCAGGCCCAGTCGCGAGTAAATATTCCCGCCCACCCCTGGAATACACCTACCCCACTCTCACAGGCCCAGTCGCGTGTGGAAGTTCACGCGCACCCCGAAGTACACGTACCCAGGCCAATCGCGTGTGGAACTTCCCGCGCACCCCGAAGTACACGTACCCAGGCCAATCGCGTGTGGAACTTCCCACGCACCCTGTAGTACACGTACCCAGGCCAATCGCATGTGGAACTTCCCGCGCACCCCGTAGTACACGTACCCAGGCAAATCGCGTGTGGAACTTCCTGCGCACCCCGAAGTACAGGTACCCAGGCCAATCGCGTGTGGAACTTCCCGCGCACCCTGTAGTACACGTACCCAGGCCAATCGCATGTGGAACTTCCCGCGCACCCCGTAGTACACGTACCCAGGCAAATCGCGTGTGGAACTTCCTGCGCACCCCGAAGTACAGGTACCCAGGCCAATCGCGTGTGGAACTTCCCGCGCACCCCGTAGTACACGTACCCAGGCCAATCACATGTGGTACTTCCCGCGCACCCCGAAGTACACGTACCCAGGCAAATCGCACGGCTGGGGAGTGGGGGTGATGGGAGACATGAGTGGGGGCCTGGTGGAGGCTGCCCCTGGTGGCTGGGGGGTGGGGTGGTGGTAGACATGGGTGGGGGCCTGGTGGAGGCTGCCCCTGCACTGCTGGGGGTTGGGTGATGGGAGACATGAGTGGGGGCCTGGTGGAGGCTGCCCCTGGTGGCTGGGGGGTGGGGGTGATGGGAGACATGAGTGGGGGCCTGGTGGAGGCTGCCCCTGGTGGCTGGGGGGTGGGGGTGCAGGGGACATGTGTGGGAGCCTGGTGGAGGCTGCCCCTGGTGGCTGGGGGGTGGGGGTGATGGGAGACATGATTGGGGGCCTGGTGGAGGCTGCCCCTGGTGGCTGGGGGGTGGGGGTGGTGGTAGACATGGGTGGGGGCCTGGTGGAGGCTGCCCCTGCACTGCTGAGGGGTGGGGGTGCAGGGGGACATGTGTGGGAGTCTGGTGGAGGCTGCCCCTGCACTGCTGGGGGGTGGGGGTGTTGGGAGACATGAGTGGGGGCCTGGTGGAGGCTGCCCCTGCACTGCTGGGGGGTGGGGGTGCAGGGGGACATGTGTGGGAGCCTTGTGGAGGCTGCCCCTGCACTGCTGGGTGGTGGGGGTGATGGGAGACATGAGTGGGGGCCTGGTGGAGGCTGCCTCTGCACTGCTGGGGGGTGGGGGTGCAGGGGGACATGTGTGGGAGCCTGGTGGAGGCTGCCCCTGCACTGCTGGGGGGTGGGGGTGATGGGAGACATGAGTGGGGGCCTGGTGGAGGCTGCCCCTGGTGGCTGGGGGGTGGGGTGATGGGAGACATGAGTGGGGGCCTGGTGGAGGCTGCCCCTGGTGGCTGGGGGGTGGGGGGGTGGTAGACATGGGTGGGGGCCTGGTTGAGGCTGCCCCTGCACTGCTGGGGGGTGGGGGTGCAGGGAGACATGAGTTGGACATGAGTGGGGGCCTGGTGGAGGCTGCCCCTGCACTGCTGGGGGGTGGGGGTGATGGGAGACATGAGCGGGAGCCTGGTGGAGGCTGGCCCTGGTGGCTGGGGGGTAGGGGTGGTGGTAGACATGTGTGGGGGCCTGGTGGAGGCTGCCCCTGGTGGCTGGGGGGTGGGGGTGGTGGTAGACATGGGTGGGGGCTTGGTGAAGGCTGCCCCTGCACTGCTGGGGGGTGGGGGTGGTGGTAGACATGGGTGGGGGCCTGGTGGAGGCTGCCCCTGCACTGCTGGGGGGTGGGGGTGCAGGGGGACATGTGTGGGAGCTTGGTGGAGGCTGCCCCTGCACTGCTGGGCGGTGGGGGTGATGGGAGACATGAGTGGAGGCCTGGTGGAGGTTGCCCCTGCACTGCTGGGGGGTGGGGGTGCAGGGGGACATGTGTGGGAGCCTGGTGGAGGCTGCCCCTGCACTGCTGGGGGGTGGGGGTGATGGGAGACATGAGTGGGGGCCTGGTGGAGGCTGCCCCTGGTGGCTGGGGGGTGGGGGTGATGGGAGACAAGAGTGGGGGCCTGGTGGAGGCTGCCCCTGGTGGCTGGGGGGTGGGGGAGTGTGGTAGACATGGGTGGGGGCCTGGTGGAGGCTGCCCCTGCACTGCTGTGGGGTCAGGGGGGTGGTAGACATGGGTGGGGGCCTGGTGGAGGCTGCCCCTGCACTGCTGGGGGGTGGGGGTGCAGGGGGGACATGTGTGGGAGCCTGGTGGAGGCTGCCCCTGCACTGCTGGGGGGTGGGGGTGATGGGAGACATGAGTGGGGGCCTGGTGGAGGCTGCCCCTGCACTGCTGGGGGGTGGGGGTGCAGGGGGACATGTGTGGGAGCCTGGTGGAGGATGCCCCTGCACTGCTGGAGGGTGGGGGTGATGGGAGACATGAGTGGGGGCCTGGTGGAGGCTGCCCCTGGTGTCCGGGGGGTGGGGGTGATGGGAGACATGAGTGGGGGCCTGGTGGAGGCTGCCCCTGGTGGCTGGGGGGTGGGTGTTGTGGTAGACATGGGTGGGGGCCTGGTGAAGGCTGCCCCTGCACTGCTGGGGGGTGGGGGTGCAGGGAGACATGAGTTGGACATGAGTGGGGGCCTGGTGGAGGCTGCCCCTGCACTGCTGGGGGATGGGGGTGATGGGAGACATGAGTGGGGGCCTGGTGGAAGCTGCCCCTGGTGGCTGGGGGGGTGGGGGTGCAGGGGGACATGTGTGGGAGTCTGGTGGAGGCTGCCCCTGCACTGCTGGGGGGTGGGGGTGATGGGAGACATGAGTGAGGTGCCTGGTGGAGGCTGCCCCTGGTGCCTGGGGGGTGGGGGTGGTGGTAGACATGAGTGGGGGCCTGGTGGAGGCTGCCCCTGCACTGCTGGGGGGTGGGGGTGATGGGAGACATGAGTGGGGGCCTGGTGGAGGCTGGCCCTGGTGGCTGGGGGGTGGGGGTGGTGGTAGACATGGGTGGGGGCCTGGTGGAGGCTGCCCGTGGTGGCTGGGGGGTGGGGGTGGTGGTAGACATGGGTGGGGGCCTGGTGGAGGCTGCCCCTGCACTGCTGGAGGGTGGGGGTGGTGGTAGACATGGGTGGGGGCCTGGTGGAGGCTGCCCCTGCACTGCTGGGGGGTGGGGGTGCAGAGGGACATGTGTGGGAGCCTGGTGGAGGCTGCCCTGCACTGCTGGGGGTGGGGGTGATGGGAGACATGAGTGGGGGCCTGGTGGAGGCTGCCCCTGCACTGCTGGGGGGTGGGGGTGCAGGGGGACATGTGTGAGAGCCTGGTGGAGGCTGCCTCTGCACTGCTGGGGGGTGGGGGTGATGGGAGACATGAGTGGGGGCCTGGTGGAGGCTGCCCCTGGTGGCTGGGGGGTGGGGGTGATGGGAGACATGAGTGGGGGCCTGGTGGAGGCTGCCCCTGGTGGCTGGGGGTGGTGGTAGACATGGGTGGGGGCCTGGTGGAGGCTGCCCCTGCACTGCTGGGGGGTGGGGGTGCAGGGAGACATGAGTTGGACATGAGTGGGGGCCTGGTGGAGGCTGCCCCTGCACTGCTTGGGGGTGGGGGTGATGGAAGACATGAGTGGGGGCCTAGTGGAGGCTGCCCCTGCACTGCTGGGGGGTGGGGGTGATGGGAGACATGAGTGGGGGCCTGGTGGAGGCTGCCCCTGGTGGCTGGGGGGTGGGGGTGCAGGGGGACATGTGTGGGAGCCTGGTGGAGGCTGCCCCTGCACTGCTGGGGGGTGGGGGTGATGGGAGACATGAGTGGGGGTCTGGTGGAGGCTGCCCCTGGTGGCTGGGGGTGGGGGTGGTGGTAGACATGGGTGGGGGCCTGGTGGAGGCTGCCCCTGCACTGCTTGGGGGTGGGGGTGATGGGAGACATGAGTGGGGGCCTGGTGGAGGCTGCCCCTGGTGGCTGGGGGGTGGGGGTGCAGGGCGACATGTGTGGGAGCCTGGTGGAGGCTGCCCCTGGTGGCTGGGGGGTGGGGGTGATGGGAGACATGAGTGGGGGCCTGGTGGAGGCTGCCCCTGGTGGCTGGGGGGTGGGGGTGGTGGTAGACATGGGTGGGGGCCTGGTGGAGGCTGCCCCTGCACTGCTGGGGGGTGGGGTGCAGGGGGACATGTGTGGGAGCCTGGTGGAGGCTGCCCCTGCACTGCTGGGGGGTGGGGGTGATGGGAGACATGTGTTGGTGATCAGTAGTGCAAGGTGACATGTGGGTTGGCTGGTGGGCATGGCCATGGTGGATGGGTTGCCTGTGGGACATGAGCAGGGGTGCAGGGTAGTCCCCTGTGGTGTGGGCTGCCTGCAGGGGCCGTGGAGGGTGTAGAGGGAACACCTGGGAGGACCCACATGGCCAAATCACGTGTAGCATTCCCCGGCACCACCGAAATACACGTACCCTGCTGAAATTGCGTATGAATCTTCCCGCGCACCTCGGAATACACGTACCCAGGCCAATCGCGTGTGGAACTTCCCATGCACCCCGAAGTACACGTACCCAGGCCAATCGCGTGTGGAACTTCCCGCGCACCCCGAAGTACACCTACCCAGGCCAATCGCGTGTGGAACTTCCTGCGCTCCCCGTAGTACACGTACCCAGGCTAATCGCGTGTGGAACTTTCCGCGCATCCGAAGTACACCTACCCAGGCCAATCGCGTGTGGAACTTCCCACGCGCCCCGTAGTACACGTACCCAGGCTAATCGCGTGTGGAACTTCCCGCGCACCCCGAAGTACACCTACCCAGGCCAATCGCGTGTGGAACTTCCCGCGCACCCCGTAGTACACGTACCCAGGCTAATCGCGTGTGGAACTTCCCGCGCACCCCGAAGTACACGTACACATGGCCAATCGCGTGTGGAACTTCCCGCGCACCCAGGAACACGCGCACACGCTATTTTTCACACAGCGGGTGTCCGTGTTTGTCGGTGCCCCTTTGCACCTCATTTGTCCTAGAGGGCCACTGTATGGCCCATTCATCATGGCTGTATATGGGTGCTTTTTGTTAGCGCACATTTTGGCGCACATTTGTTTCTGTCGCAGGGGCGCTACCGCCTGCTTTCTTGTGGCGTACTTGTTTGGCCCTGTGCGCGTCTTTGACCGTGCGCTGGTTTGCCCTATTCGATTCCATGAATACGGGTTGTAGGCGAGCGTGTGGGCATTCCGTGCACTTGCCTCCTGTACTTCCCCCGTGACGCCCATATTTTCACGCGTTGTTCCCCATTCCGAGTGTTACGCCCCGTGTTCCGCCTACTTTTGTGATGTGCGCCGCGCTATGTGCGATTTCGCAGTGGCCGTGGCGGACGCTGTTGGATGACCTGTGCGCCGGCGTGCGCGGCGCACATTTTTAGCGCACATCCAATGTTTTTCTCGCGCACGGGCTTCCATGAATCGATGTGCGCTGGTTTCCCTGCGATTTTCGCACTTGCACTGCGATTTTCGCACTTGCACTGCGATTCGCACGTTTTGGCACCTCTGCGCGGGAATTTTCGGCGCACATTATTTCCATGAATCGACCCCTAAATATTATGGCCCCGATTCATGGAAAAGTGCGCATTTCTCCCGCAATTGCCACGTGCCGAGAGAAACAAAGCGCAAGCTTGCAGGCAGAATAAAAAATGTGTGCCCCGTGTATTCATGGAATTTACTGCGCAACATAATTGTATTCGCAAGTCGCGCCCGCAACACCCTTGCCCCCGACACGCCCCCACGCAAAGCATAAATAGCCAGAACAACTACCTTTACATCCTCCCCCAGGCATGAAGGCACACACCCTTAAAACAGTGCGTGGGGTCAACCGCAAGTAGGCTTGTAACTGTTGCCAGCACCCCAACAACATGCGTATGATACCTCGTAACTTGGGTTAAACACAGAAAATCGCCATGAGAACCCCCGTAAACCATTTCTGCACCCCGCTAAACTGCGTACGCACACCCCTAAGTTAGATCGGAACCCCGGTTACATACACACACCCCTAAATCTGACATGCAAACCCACCTCCGTGCTGTAATTCCTATGCACAAGTGTCTTTACACCTGCCTTCGGATCACATAGAGATTGAGGGATTTGCGTGGCCTTTTCTATGCTGAGAGGCTGCATGGGTGGTTCCATGAATATGTGTCATTTGGCATAATTTTGGGCGTATGAGGGACTGCATGCAGGCCGTTCATCCTAACGCCTACGTTTTTGCATGTTCTTCCCCATTTTCTGTGTTCCTCCCCCTTCCCAGCCCTCTGTGTAAGCCACTCTCATGCTCTGCGTGGTGTCTCGCGCAAGGCACTCAACGTCTCGCAGAGATGTGCCGAGCCTGCGTGAACTCCACGCAAGTCCTGGAAAAGTCCAGTGCATTCAATTCCATGAATTAACAAACAAGATTTTGTGAGCAGTTTGTCGTGCAATTTCCCTATTTCATTTGCAAATAATTCCATGAATCAGGCCCAAAGAGTGGGATGCCCAGCAATGGATTGGAATTATTGATGGATTAAGTCGATTCTGCTCTGCCAACACTATCACACATCTCTAGTCCTGAGATACCAACCGTGGGCCCTGTTTTAAACCTGCCTAATAATTGGATGTTTATATCTATTGAGGGAACAAAGTGTTTCGCCTAGAAGCAAGCAACAGTCATTGGATCGAGGCAGGCAATGAGCAACTGACCAGCTGATAGTGGGGACTACATGGGACAGAAATCAGGGATGAGACAAGACACATGACAGACAATAGTTTGAAGGAATAGATATGTACACATTGATGTATCCAATGGAGTTGGATACAGGATAGTCAGGGAGGGGGAGTCATGTCAGAGTAAGTACATGGCATTCCTTCTAGGTTGAAGAGTTGGAGCTTTAGTGAAGATTCAAAGGACTGTATGGTAGATGAGTTTTAACGTGGGGACAAAGAGACTTTCAGTGGTTTGGGGCAAAGACCGAAAACAAGAGAAAATGCAGGGAGGTCAGGGAACAAGAGATTATTGAGGGTACTGGACCAAGGGAAGTTTGCAGAGGAGTAGTAGTGGAAGATAGAGTAAACTGGGTATGGGTGTGCAAGCTCTAGCATAGATTTGAAAACAAGTAGTAGGACTTGGAAGCGGACCTTTATTGTGGAAAGGCATTCAGCATGGAGGCCATACATAGAGGTGCAAGAGAAGCAGGGAAGATTGTAGAAGGCATGAGAGGCAAAGTTGAGGACTTTGTGAAGTGGAGATAAAGAGTAAAATATGTTTTGTTAGCAGGTTTAACAAACTGCAGTGGTGTCCCTCGATGGCATTCTGGCGCTATCAGGACCGATCCAAAGATCAGTTCAGAAAGGTTCCTTAAAATTCATGGAAAACTTAATAGAAAGGATTTAATGTGTTTCTGAAAGCTCGGTAAATTAGGTTCTTTACGTAATAATGGTGTGAGAGGGTACCATTGTTTACTTGGCAGTACTGTAAAGGAGCGACCTCCTAACCTTCCTTTCTTGTTGGTTGGAATAACAATCAGTCTGTCCTGGTTGGTTCTCAGAGCATGATTATGTATAGAGAGTTGAACTATACTCATTAGGAGGGTGGTATTTGGCTGCTGTAAGCTTTTATAAACTAAACACTTGCTCTTGAAAAAGATCCTATTTTTTATCAGAAGCCAGTGTAAAGACCTTAATGCAAGAGTGACATTTTAATTGCAGCATGGTTCTAGCAGCAGCATTTTGAATCCTCTAAAGTCTAGAAATAATGGTGGTTGTGAGTCTTAGGTAGATGCTATAATTAAAATACAGGCGGGAAGATATAAAAGTGTTCCTTACTGTGACCTGTCAGGGAAATCAAAGGGGGAGTAAATGTTTGATTTTCCTTACAGAGCGAGACCCACCTTTCCAACCAAGATCCAGGAGAAGGCTCTCACAATATCCAAGGTGACTGATGGTCAGAGAATGAGGATATAGGTACAGCTGCAAGTGAGGTTGGGGCAGGTTTTCCTGATATAAGCAGGTTAATTGTGATGTAGGTCGAAATCACAATTGAACTAGAGGCTTTACAGCCCTTTAAGATGAGGTAGCAATACCCTTGAAATGGATGGGGATGTAGAGGTTACTCAAACATCAATAATCAAAAAGACTCAGGTTGTTGGCAAAAGGATAACTGTTTTAATATCAATTATCTAAAATAGGGAGTACAAAGGACATCAACGGACGTCTCAGCGTAATGTCTCTCAATGCATCTTCATAAAAAAACATTCTTATATAGAAAAAAATCATCATAGGTGACGTTAACCTGCATATTACTATCATCATCCTACGTGTCAAACTGCAAAAACCTAATGGCAAATGTGATAGGCTCTTAAGGAACCTATAAGTATACGATCTATACTCGTCTAATTGAGTGAAGAAAAGTGATAGGCTTCTTAACATCAGGTGGGGCAACTAAGCCATCCCCTAAAACAGGTCACTACGAATGTCACTAAATACACAACGTCCCATTAGCTACACAAACTATAGGACCCTTAATCACGCAGCACCCTACCATTGGTTGGCACTCCAGCCTCCGTCAGTACTTTTCAATGTACATTAGCAGCACACAGACTGGGCTGCCAGGTGCTGGTGAGCTAGTCTTCAACCATGGGTTCCCACCAATTAGCATATTCATCTATCATTACCTCAGTGGTCTGCTGTCAATTAGGGCTTTGAACTTGTACTTGGGAGTGTTCTTTGCTCTGGAGAATTCAGGGGAGTGAAGGCACGCTCTGCCCTCATGCGTAGGTGTGACCATCATGTTCGTCCAACTTCATCCCTCCATGTGACTGAAGACCACAAAATGGAGCCTTAGTGTATTTAAAATACTATTTTCTAATAGACCTCTTACATCTTTCTTATTTTTGTCCATGTCTTCTGAACAGAAGTTTCATTCTTTCACACGATTTGTATCCACCGTCTGCTCAGCCCAGCCTGATAAGACCTTGGCTTCTTGGCTCATCCAGTCTCGCCTTTCTGAGATTAATTTCTTAATTCAGTTGTTTTCTAACTGCGACACACTGGAAAAGAGGCCTTTCTTCTTTAGCCCAGCTCTTATTTATTCACTTATATATATATACATATATATTGGCGCATGCTGCAATCTATTCACTGCTTAGCTAGTCTCAAGAATACTTCATCTGCTTGTGTTTCTTTTGCATCTGTACATGTGTAAACTGGCTTGATATCTTCATCAGTTCTGTAAGATAAGCTTCTTCATCTTGATCCCAAGATGCCACTTATCTTCGATACTTTCTTGATGCCTTATAGAATATCTGTATTCTCTTGTCTCTGCATCTCTTCCATGTATGTCATCTGAGCTCTGTGTGATGATACCATTCTTCAGTTCCATGTCATTTCATCGAGGGATGTTTTTTCGTGGGGTTATTTACCGTGAATTTTTTAATGAAAAAAAACATTGAATTTTTTATTATTTTATTTTTTGGGGGTTTCCCCCTAAACCGTCCATTCCCTTTAACTGTTTAGGTATTGCCTTACACCCACACCACATATATATCATTTCTAACCCCCCCTAAACATTTTGATGGGTTTTTCGTTGAAAAATTTGTGGTAAAAAAAGCCTGTGAAAAACATCCCGCGATTAAAGGACACTGTACCCATTCTTATTGGCCATTCATTTTCTATGCTTCTTAAGGCATTCATTTAAATGGCCATCATACTGTCTCGTATGCAGGTATGACTTCCTCAATGAGAACCTTGCCTCCAGGATTCTCCTTGGTATCGGTATTCTCACTGGTACCGCACATGTCTCATACTCTGGTTCCCAACATATGGGCAATATGGGCGAGGTGGTTGAGGTGGGGGTATTTAGCTCCTCCTGTACACAATCAAAAGGAACCCGAAGGTTTCGGACATGGATGAAAATCCAGTGGAAATGAGATGGGTGACGAAGGAGGGAGGGGCGTTGGAGGCAGGAAGATAGAGTACTCCGGTCTTGGAAGAGTTAAACATTAGAGAGGGAACTGCGATCCAGTGACAGACTGCAGAGATACAAGCAGACATTCATGCAGAGAGATGAGAAGAAAGTGTATGGAACGAGAAGATGATGTTCATGTATCTGTGAGGAGGTGATAGGAGAATAGAAAGAGGAGACCAATTGACAGAGTGGGGATGCATGGAAGGGGAAAAGTGAAGGGCCAGAGACGGAGCCTCAGAGGACACCAACAATGAGCAGGATTGGGTTTGAGGTGCCCATGTTCCAAAGGGTGGAGAAGGATCAATGGGCGTGGTAGATGGCAACCCTGTCAAGAGAGCTGGCCTAAATTCCAATGTTGGCAAGGCTTTAAAAAGAAAGGAGATGAGCATCATATCGAAGGCGACTGAGAGGTCCAGGTGGATTAGGATAGAGGATAGTTTCACTGATCAGCAAAGGTCAGAGAGGTAGAGATGTGTGTGAGGGCTGTTTCGTGGAATCAAGATTGTAGAATATCACAGGGGCCATTAGTGCCTAGATAGGAGGGGATCCTGTTAAAAGCAAATTGATCAATGAATTCAGAGTAATGGGGGTGGAGAGGTAGAAGGTTATAGGTGGCAGGATTATTGGGGTCAGACAAAGGGTTTTAAGGTTTGGCAGGACAGTACCTTCCTGCAATCACGCAGGAATGACCCCAAAGGAAAGAGAGAAGTTGAAGTGGGAGGAGAAGTCAAAGCAGGTGAGAGTTGCAAGTTCCTTGACCGCCTGCAAGGCAACCTAGCCAGCGGGGGTTCCGGATGGGTTGGTATTCCTTATGGTGGCTGCTAATTCAAATGAAAAGGTTGGCAGATGCGGAGGTAGGTGAATTGGTTGAAAGAAGCAAGGAGAGGGAAGCAGAGGAGGGTGCTTGGGGTGGCACACATTGTTGTAATTTTAGATGAGATCTATTGGGCAAAGTTGTTACCGTACCTGGAAGAAGAGATTACACAAGGCCGAGGATGATCTAATAGGGCTTGTGGGTACTGGAGAGTGGGTGGCGGTAAAACAAAGGTTCGTAATTATATTGGTGAAGTAGTATGATTTGTCAGAGCCAAGGTTTGTGATGAAGGAGTGGAGGCCATCCTCGTAGGCACAGAGGAGAGGGGAGATATGTCCCTTGCGCCGCTTGTGAAGATGGTGCTCCATATCTGTATTGAGGAAGTAGATCTGAGGAGAAAAACAGGGTTGTGGCTGTGGGATAGTAGGAGTAGGGGATAGTAGGAGTAGGGGATAGTAGGAGTAGGGGATAGTAGGAGTAGGGGATAGTAGGAGTAGGGGATAGTAGGAGCGAAGGTATAAAAATGATAGAAATAGGGGGCATTTTTGGGAGGTTGATGTCCCACGTGAGTGCTACTGGGGCTTCAGTAGGAATGGAGTCGAGAAGTCAGTCCAGATCAGACAAAAGGGAAATGAGAGAACCCTTGAGTCAATAAATCATGAAAATGTTCAGAGGGGTGGGTGGGAGTAGTTGTGTAGTTGAGTTTAGCAGGGCTGTAAATGACTAAAATGTCAGTTATCAGTTTAAGAGAGCTATGGGCAACCAAAGAGTAGGCTATTACTTTAACGGAACCATAGTCAATCAAAAACAGTTTAAGCAGGTTCATAGGACACCACAATGTGACTTCTCCTTTGAAAGAGGGGCATAGGTCACCAAAAAGCAAGTTATCAGTCTAATAGGGCCACAGGCAATCAGAATGCAGGTTATCTTGTGGTGGTGGTGAGCAAGGTTGCCAGTCTAAGGCGCAATAAAATGCAAGTGAGTCAATGTTGACAATAGGCTGGGAGTACTCACTTTGTGATTTGTAAAAAGGTTCCATTCCTTTGCAAAAGTACATTTACATTGTTATCAACGTTCAGCCATCTAATAGCATTGGTGCGGGGCATCACTTTTATTTTCACTGCAGAAATTGGGAAGACACCCCACTGTGCCCACTATTTTTTGTTTTTCTAAACTATCCCTTTTGCCCCCATACATGATGCACTGCACCAGTGCTTTTACATTGCGTTGCAACCTCTATGGCAATGTCACCGGCATAAAGTCTAGAGAGGTGACACCCCCTTACTCTTATTAGTCATTTTAGTCACCAACTCACAATTCCTGTAAATACTTGAAGTGAACTAGAAAAGAAAAACGTTGTCAGTTTCCCTGCATTGTAATTGACATGTCTACAATGAAAGGTCAATTGCAATAAACCCCAGTTCACCAAAATGCCAGGGGTAGCAGAAGTGACATCACACGAACCTTGTCCGCCTGATGACATCACAGGAAGTGATGTAAATTGACCCACCCCCAAGTGACATCATAGGAAGTGATGGTAATTGACCTTCAGATTTTTTTAGATGCATCTAGCACTCGTGTATCCAGGTGCTCTCATTTCAGCCAGATATAAGAACCGATGCACAGGGGGAGGCATCATTTGTCCACAATTAAACATTTAGGGAATATAATTTTCCAGATTCGACTTGGGTCTTTATGTAAAACATACATAATGCAGTATTTGTAACAGGGTAACTGAAAATCTGTAACACCAGCAAAAGCTAGTGTATGAAACATCTATAGGTCAATGGACACAGAAGTACGTGTTATCTGTGTCGTTGCTGTGTTGAACCAGCAAAAAAAGCACTGACATGGGTAGGTGTGCACTGCTGTTTAACCAGGAGAAAAATGCTGGACGAGCAAGGCCTGAAAATTAAATCATTGACCAGGATTTAGTATCAACAAATTTACCTGGTTATATATGTATCTATGATTCCACTACCACTACGATAGAAGAAACCTATTAGACTGGTCTGCATGCACAGAAGGGAGTGCACCTGATAATGTTATCTTTGCTGGTGTATAATACATGGGAAAAGGTTCTTTCAATATACCCAAGACCCCCCCATAGTTTATATTATTTAAGCGTAATACTGGATGCCAGAGGACTTTAAAATAAAAACATGTAATGTAATATCATTGCTGCACACATAAATCCATAGCACCACACAGTTATTTAAAATTTAAATCACCCACGAGTTTCTACTCACCCGGGGACTCACTGGCAGACTTCAAGGCATGCACTGTACACTACCCCTTTGTCAGACTCAGTGGAGCCCAATGGCGTAACACAAAATTTGGAAGCTCCCTTGCGAGCAGGCTGTGGGGCACCCCCTAAGCTCCTTAACAAAGCACTGGGCATGCCACACACCAGGCCGGTCAAGACAACCACGTGTGCGCAATGTCCATGATGATTATGCTGCTGCAGAGGCATGCACTACTGCAAGTGACAGAAGTAAAGATGTTATTCAATCAAAGCTTAAATCTTTAACGTAACAAAGAGAGAAGGGTGGTGGGTGCCTGGTCCACAAATATACCAGCCACCAGTGGTGGCTGGTGAGTTGTTTTATGGAGTGTGTACATATTTGCCACAAGTATGTGATTGTGACTGAGCATAGCGAGTGAGCCCAAACTAAAGAAAATGGGTTTGTGGGGATGGAGGGTGGTGAGATTCTTCTCCCTCCCCAGAGTAAATGTTTTGAGTAGTGGGTTAAAATGGTGCATTATACAGCACACTGTCTGGTAAATGTGGGTAAAAGGCCAACAATGTGGGTAAAAGGCCAACAATCGGTTTTTCAGGGTGTAAGGTAAACCATGAAAAAAGTGCAATAGATGCAAGTCACCAAAGGTGCACAGGGCATATCCCAATGCATTATCATGCCGGTCCCTGCAATATACCCTGTATAAAAAACATTTTTATGCTGGCTGTGCCCATACATTTCAATGTTGGCTCCACCAACATATGCTAGTATTCCCATATAAGACCATACTTCTGTCAGTTTTAAGACGTTTTTCTATACTATCATTACTGGCACTGGGCAAAAAAACGGGCTCTGCCAGCATATACCAGTACTCCTATGTAAGTACATACTGCCGTTGGTTTGGCCATTAAAAGTGACATGTCACAACATGAAATCCTGCCCAAACAGGTTCCAATGTAAGCCGAGCTAGACCCATAGGAACACTTAGCTTGCTTTATTCATCCTAGATGCTCTGTCAATAAAAAGTCATGCTACAGTGAAGAATATACAGGCTGCTACACCAAAACATCAGTCTAGCGAGGTAACGCTACTTATCATGCTTGCATTTGTAAAGATGCCGAGTAACAAATATCCTGCCACAGTAAGCAATGGCTAGATTGACTGCACCAAAATGCCAGTCTAGCCAGGAAATGGCACACATGAACTTGCCTTTGCCCAAAAAAACAGTAAAACACGCAAAGTCAATATGGATGTGGCAACAATGCACCAGTGATCCCCAGTATTCCAGGCCTTACACACACATGCATCCAGTTTCACCCACCGGTCACTCACCCACACATCTTCTCTCGCATTCACTCACACTAGATTCACCACACATGCCCACACCAGAACCACCCAGAACATTCAAGCACACACTACCACATGTATATGAATGCTCATTCAGTCACCAGTCACTCACTCACACCTTCTCTTACCCGCACTCATTGCATTCTCTACACAGGCACACGACCCACCCACCCAGAACATTAAAAAACACACCATCATATTCACCCTCATTCACCCATCAGTCACTCACTCATACACCTTTTATGGTTACCACAGCAAGAGGCGGCTGGCGTTCACGTTCATCCTGTGGAAATGGCTGTAACCTTCTGTGTCAGAACAACCAACAATCTAGAGAGTATAAATTAAGACATTAAAGAACCATTTCTTCACTTGAGCCTAGTGTTTTGACTCTCTACCAGTATTGTTTGGGAAAGCAGTGGAGAGCTTTGACTCTGTTGATGCGATTCAAGCCACTGCACTGTGTTCAGTCTCACTGGCAGCATCAGATGCCAGACCGATGCGCTAGCGCAATATGCTTGGCTTACGTTGAGTGCCAATTTTAACCTTGTAGGATTTAAAAAAAAAGGTGTAGCCTGATTGCTTCTACTACAAACTCGCAGATGCTTGCCCTTGTTGCACATGGGTTGCACAGCATCCATTTCAGACAGAGAGAGAGAGAGAGAGAGAAAGAGAAAGAGAGAGAGAGAGAGAGAGTGAGAGAGATAGCAGGAGAGCGAGAGAGAGAGAGAGAGGGATTGACAGTGACAATGTATCTGAACCAGTGGTAGAAGTGTACCGAAGAAAGTAGCGGAGCTGTGCTCTCGGCAGGGGAGAGGGTAGGCGGAAGCATAGTCGAACATGTAGCAAGGTGCGGCGGCCAGGGCATTGCAGTAGTCTAAGTGACTAGTAACTAAGGCTTCTATTACAACTTTACACTTGCACAGGGACATGAATGGACAAATCCTCTGTATAGAATGATGAATATGGTCCTAAGAAGTAGAGGAATGGTAAACAAAAAAAATAAACGTAGTGGAAAACTGCTCCCGACTGTTCCCGCTCACTTTGATCACTGGTGTGAACTAGTGAAATGAGACGAGCCTCCAAGAGGCCAGTGGTGAGAGTGCATGGTTGCAGGATATTTGGCCTGTTGGGCCAGCAGCCTGACTAACCGACTCTTCTCTAAGAATGCATACCACTGTAAAATACATACAAGTGGCAGCCACCGGCCTGGCTATTAGCACATCAACACTAACCAAACCATGACAAAGTTCTCCTCTTTAGCGATATCACACTGACCCACATCAGCGGCTATCCAGGCCCAAAGCGCTGTCATTCATCAGATCTTGGGCTTACCCCATGGATAACATACCCACAGATTTCTCTGTCAAATGCATAGAAAGCAGACTGGCACGCAGGAATCGGTTACTTCCGACCTGCACACATCGACGCAGCAGGTTTCGCATCTGCCTCTCCCACTAATGGCACCCCCCTGCCTTTTCTTACAAAGCCAAGCACAGCGAAGCCAACAAAAGTGGCTCTACAAGACCACTGACATCACATTACTTAAAAGTGGAACATGTCAAGTCCATTGCTGAACCGGTCAACTCTTTTTTTAACATACATTTAGCAAAAATAAACTCTCACACAGGGT
This sequence comes from Ambystoma mexicanum, assembly GCF_040938575.1. Taxonomy (NCBI): domain Eukaryota; kingdom Metazoa; phylum Chordata; class Amphibia; order Caudata; family Ambystomatidae; genus Ambystoma; species Ambystoma mexicanum. Next base: position 227,796,463 of record NC_090927.1, on the reverse strand, counting down.
CAAATAGCCTTTTCAAAATGTCTGCATTGCAACCTTACCCTTAGTTTTACAAATTCCTAAATTTGTAGTTTCGTAATTGAATATTCATTGCTAAACTATAAGTGAACATATTTCACTTACCCACAATGTTGCTCTGCTTTGATGAGAGGATAGCTGGGCAAGAGTGAAAATCCTGCAATAGTAATTATTATTTCTTTCAGTATTAGGCAGGGCAGGGCTATCATCGCCCCGATTATCGGTTTCAAAACGACCAATCAAATGCAAATAGCGAACTGCATGATAAGCAAATGTTTGCATGCATATGCGCTGCAGATATCAGGGTAACGTGACTGGATTTTGCCATATGCTGAGTCGACAGCCTAGGGGTACTGTTTGGCAATACTCGGGGGCCCACACACATGCGGGTTTGCACCCATCGAATTGATACATAAGACATAGCTCTCAACCATTTGTGCTGCAAAAGCGGGTGAAATCACCCGATTTTGTTTTTGGTGGGTGAGACGCCCATTGGAATGAATGGGCGTGCAGGAGGCTTGGCGGGTGATTCAGCCCTTTACAAGGCGGGTGACACCCGCCAAAAGCGTGTGAGTTGAGAGCTATGCATAAGATAAACTAGGCGAACCCTATTTACTTAAATATCACGGCGGCATCACAAAGTAAAGCTTGTACTCACAGACTTAGAAAAGGTACGTCCTGAGGGAAAGAACAAGAGCGCAGGCGCCCCAGCTTTCACCACTTCCTGGCTCGCGAGCCAGCCATCAACCTCATGTAATAATGTCAAAACAAACGAATTGTCTATAACTTATTCAAAGTGTGGCTATTTCTTTCGATATGTGATAGTGCAAGTGACATCCACTAAACCAATGCTGGCTGGTGCTTTTGTAGTCTGAGGTTTTCCAGGGCTAGAGGCGGCAGCCGTCTCAGCGCTTTCGTGTGTGGTTTTTAGTTATGTTTTTGCATAAAGCTTTGCGGATAACACATTGGTTTCTAGACAGAACTGTATCTGGTTTCCTGGCGAGAAAGCTAGTTTGCAGATACATTTTAGAAGCTTCGAGAAAAATGTTTTCTAGCTGTACCTTCATTCAAGCACTGCAGAGTACAACAATGTCAGTCCGGGTCAATTTGCATCCCACTGCAGTGGAGTAACTTTGCTGAAAATGTTGGGGGGGACATGACAACTGAAAGAAAGGGCAGGGTGGAGGAAGGGCGGACGGTGGCTCTGAGGGATAACACTAAACTACTACTTTGTTGAGCTACTACTTTGTTGAGCGGAGCGGGTGCGAGCAGTCGTCGGTAGCCCTGTGTGGCCAGACTTCAGGCTAAGCCCTGCCAGGACCCGTGGGCTTCCTGTGAGTTTTTGTGTTTATTTAAAAAATAAAAAAATAAAGAATTGAATTGTTTTACTCGCGCTCCGAGCGTGTTGTACTGCCCCCTGCCGCCTCCCACTGCAGCCACTTCCTGGTCCTCCTCTCCCTTCCCGCATCCCTGCCCGCCCACCCCCCTCTGATTTGGCCTCTCCTAGTCCCTCTGGGACTACTCGACGGCTGCTCTCCCCGCTCGCTTCTTTGTTGAGCGGAGCGGGTGCTAGCAGTCGCCGGTAGCCCTGTGTGGCCAGACTTCAGGCTAAGCCCTGCCAGGTCCCGTTGGCCTCCTGTGAGTTTTTGTGTTTATTTAAAAAAAAGAAAAAAGAAAGAATTGACTTGTTTTACTCACACTCCGAGTGCGTTGTACTGCCCCCTGCCCCCTCCCCCTGCAGCCACTTCCTGGTCCTCCTCTCCCTTCCCACCTGACTGTCCGCCCACACCCCCTTCCCTTCCTCTCCTCCTTCTGCCTTAAAACTTACCCTCCTGGGCAGCCCCTCTGCCCGGCAGCCCCCTCAGCTACGGGCCCCTTAGGCAAAGGGCGGCTCCTACGGTTGCGGCTCCCGTTGTGTCTGCAGGTGTCCACAGGGGATGCCAGGCGCCGTTATCATCACTGTTAGCTCCACCTGCTCTCCCGGCCCACCCCACCTACACCCGTGTCACTTCATTACGCATTGAGCCAATACTTACAGTTGTTTTCTTGCACTGTGTTAACCCTAGGCCTTTTTCTCCCGTCTCAGGATTCTCAAACTTAGGTGGCCTCTCCACCGGTTACCTAATTACACATTTACTGTTGTTTTCTGCTATGTGGTAAACTAGGCCTTTTCTCCCTTCTCAGGATTCTCAAACTTAGGTGGCCTCTCCACCGGTTACCTAATTACGCATTTACTGTTGTTTTCTGCTATGTGGTAAACTAGGCCTTTTCTCCCCTCTCAGGATTCTCAAACTTAGGTGGCCTCTCCCTGGTCCCATATTGAGCACTGTGAGATCTTTAACCCTGAGAGTCCTTCCTACTGCACTACTGGTTTGCCGCTTGCTATCTTGTCCGCTTGCTCTCGTCTGTCTTCCCCCCTCTTCTCCCTCCTATTCTATGGTGCTCTCTATCTCGCCTATCTTCTCTAACTGCTTCTCCATTGACTATCCTGCTCTCCTCACTAAATCTGGTAGGAAAAAGTTTAAAAAGGACATCCTGGTCTCCAACCCAGGCCTCCCTATCGCTGACACCTACACCAGTGCCTCCTCCAATGAAAATCTCACCGACATCCTCTTTTTCGTGCCTTCACCTGACCTATGGACTCTTCATATGGTCTCTGTGCTCTCTCCTTTCTCCTCCTCTCCCATTAATAGTGGCACCCGTTGGGATGTCCTCTTGGCCTCCTTTCACTCCTCTAAGGCCATCATTAATGTCTACTCTAATGGGACCGTATTGGTCCAAGGCCCTCAGGCCAACCTTCATCTCTTTGATAGGCGCTTCCCGTGCCTCATCAACTTCCTTTCCTCTCCTGCTGTCCCCCCTCCTCTGCCCTCAGCTACCTTGCCTTCCCCCTCCCTCCCTGCCCCCTCTCGTGCTCCTTCTTCACCTCCGCAGGGCGTACCTCTGATCTGTACCCCTCCTCGTAAGTCCTTCAAGGATGGCAACCTTCTCCACGTTGCCACTCTTAACTCTCACTCTGCTGTCAAACATTCCTCTGATATCTGTCGCCTTCTTGAGGAACTGGACCTTGATGTCCTCGGTCTCACTGAGACATGGTTCAAGGCCAGCTCTGTCACCAGCTTTGACACACTCCTACCTGACGGCTACAAGAACCTCTCCGTGCCCAGGCCCAACCGTGCTGGGGGGGTGTTGCCCTTATCTTCCCTGAGTGGATTCCTGCCACTGTCACTCCTACGCAGACATACTCCTCTTTTGAATGCCTTGTCTGCCGACTCTCTCTCTCTCCTAGCCATTCCCTTGCTGTGGCTACTATCTATCGGCCACCCGGTCAAATTTCCTCCTTCCTCTCCGAGTGGGCAGACCTCTCCTCCTCATTCCTGTGCTCAACCACTCAACTCCTCTTTCTTGGAGACTTCAACATCCACCTGGATGCCTCCTGTCCCCCCTCTGGACACTTTCGCGACCTCTGTTACTCTCTCTCACTCTCTATTCTCCCGTCTGGGCTGACTTATCCTGCAGGGCACACTCTTGATGCTCTGATCTCTTCTGACCTTCCCCTCTGTCCCTCTCTCTACTCCTCTCTCCTGGAGTGATCACTTTCTCCTATCCTCCCACCTCACTTTCCCTACCCCTCAGGCAAAGCCACCATCATCACTCCCACCCTCCTTCTCGGTCATCCGACCCATGAAGCACATGTCAGTTGAGGCATTTGCTGCCACCTTCTCACCCCCCCTTCCTCCTTCGGGGGACTCCCACCCTGACACAGCCCTCTCCACCCTCCACTCTGCTATATCTGATACTCTTATATCCTTGCCCCTATCATGGGAATCCGCCTGAAGCCCAAAGCCAAATGTAACTCCTGGTATGACTCGGATCTCGTCACCCTAATACGCAAGTGCAGGGTGGCAGAGAGGAAATGGCGTGCTTCATGTTCATCCTCTGACAAAATGGCCTGCTGCCTGCTCCAAAGGCAATACCGGCTCTCCGTTCTCACCAAGAAGAGAGCCCTTATCCAAGCCCACATCTCTGCGGCATCTAACAATTCGGCTGAACTCTTTAAAATCTGCAAGGAACTGGCCAACCCTGCTGCAGTCTCTACCTCTCCTGTCCCCTCCCAGGCCCTCTGCACGGCACTGGCCTCTCACTTCATTTCAAAAACTCAGGACATCCTGTCCTCACTCTCCTCCTTTCACCTCCCTCCCTCTATTCCCTGCTCTTCCTCTGGCCCTTCTGCAGCCACCCCTCCTCCCTCCTTCTCTGCCTTTCCCCTTTTCTTTGCTGACGAGGTTTACAGACAAGTCCGATATATGAAAGTCTCGTTGAAACAGGTTCACCCCTGTGCCTCCAAAACTATCAAGGACCACATCGACTCCCTGGCTCCTGCCCTGGCTGACTTCTGCATTCACTGCTTCACCTCTGGAGTCTTCCCATCACCCCTTAAGCACTCTCTTGTGCACCCACTTCTTAAGAAACCCTCTTCCGACCCCTCCTGCCCGGCTATCGCCCAATATCCATCACTCCCTTCCTGGGCAAGCCCCTGGAGAAACTGGCCATTTCCCAGCTTAATCTCCATGCTGAATCTGTTGGCAGCCTTCATGACCATCAGTCTGGCTTCAGAGCTGCCAGAAGCACGGAAACTGTTCTCCTGAACATCCGTGAAGACCTGCTCTTCAACCTTGACTCTAACACTCCGTGTGTTCTCATTTTGCTCGATCTCTCTTCTGTCTTTGATACTGTCAACCATGCCATCCTGCTCAACCGTCTCCGTGATAACCTGGGTATCACTGGTCATGCTCTGGCGTGGCTGACCTCTTTCTTCTCCAATCGACCCTCCCAGGTCTAACTGGGGTCCTTCCTCTCTGACATCTTTTTCTCTACCTGTGGTGTCCCCCAGGGATCTAACCTCTTCCCTGGCTGTTCAACCAGTATCTGGCACTCCTTGCCCACCACATCACCACTCTCTGCCTCAACTTTCAGTGCTATGCGGATGATACCTAGCTCATTTTCAGCCTACCCTCGGCCTCCTCCTCTCCTTCCCTCATCTCTGACTGTCTGATATGCAGGAATGGTGTGCCGCAAGTGACCTCTGCCTTAATGCCAGTAAGACTGAGATTCTACTCATCGGCACACCCACTCCCTCCTTCCGCGCAGCTCTCTAGCCGGCCTCTCTTGGCCCTCTTCCTGCTCCTACCTGCAAGGCAAAAAACCTCGGGCCATATTCGACTTCACACTCTCCTTCTCTCCTCACATATCTAACGTCTCTAAGAAGTCACACTACCAGCTGCACCTCCTCAGAAGTATTCTTCCTTTCCTCTCCTTCCCCCAGAAGCTCACTGTCTCCAGAGCCCCGGTTCTCTCTAAGCTGGACTACTGTAACAGCCTCTAAATCTGCCTGCCTCTACTCTCCGCCCTCTGCAACTCATCCAGAACAGGACTGCGAGAATTGTCCTTGGCCTCAAGCCCAGGGACCGTATCTCTCCAGGACTAAAATCCCTACACTGGCTCCCAGTGGCTGCGAGGATTAAGTTCAAAACCCTCTGCATTGTCCACAAGGCCTAAAATTCAATTCTAAAGACACTCCCGTCTTCTGAAACATATAACACTACAGTTGGTCTTTAGAATTCACTGCATTGACAACCGTGAAAAAGCCTGTGCCACTTCTACCCAGGGTCGGACTGGGATAAGAAATAGACCCGGTCACCCAAAAATAAGTGGCCCACCCCTCGCCTCAAAAAAGTGGCCCACCCTCGCCTCATGACCCTTTACCTCTGATGAAATCACTGGAAGTGATGTCATTTGAGCCCAACCGCAAAGTGACATCCCGTGAAGTGATGAAACACGACCTTTCACCCCTTGACAAAACAGGAAGTGGCAACAAATAGCATTGTTCCTAAGTACACTAAATTACTGTGAATCCAAGCAGAAGTCCAAGGCTAAATAATAATATGTTATTGTATAGCACTTACACTTAAGCTCTTTTTTTTATAGAACAAATATGCATAGCAAATCACCCAACCTGTGTTTGTACTCATTTATCGACCTAAGGAGGATGAAAGGCTTTTTGAGAAAAAAAAAGAAATTGGGAAATTATTATTATTATTTTTTTCACATTTGTTTTCCAAACCAGCCCAGGCATGGCCAGAAACCGGCCCCCACTCCCCAGGGACGATTTCGGCCCGGCCACGGGCCGAAAGGCCAAGGGGCCAATCCAACACTGCTTCTACCTAAAGACGGCCTGCAAGCAGGCTCAAGGGAGCTGGTATCTGATTATTGCCACCATGGCACTGAATCAAACAGACATATAGACATAATACAGAATGGATGCGTGCAAGATTTTAAAACAGCACATGAGGTTTCTTATTCTGATTTCATTAATTAATTGTAACATTCTGACTCATTAAAATTAAGGTATGTTTTGTTGTGTTCAAATGACCACAAGCAGTAGCGTAACGAGCAGGAGGTCAGACCGGGACATTTGTCAGGGGTCGCCACTCCTGTTCGGCACCTCAAAGAGGGTGCCCAAAGGAAAAGGTGTCCCACTAGTAGAACAATGTGTGCCAAGCAATTCCTGATCAGCACGCTTATTGTCCTGGCAACAGGACACCTTACCTTTTCCGAACGGTAGAGGTGTCCTGCTGCCAGGACAATGTCCCAAGGAGCTCCGGGAAACAGAGTCCTCACGTTGCTCTTTGTTAACAGAGCATTTCAATGTGAGCCATGAGGCACTAATGGGAGGGAGGGGGAGACTATTAGCAGGGACTTTTGTCCCTTTAGAAATGTGTATGGGAGGGAGTGACCAGATGTGATAAGGGTGCCTAATGCTGCAGGCTTTATGCAATAATGGCTATGGCTTTAAAACCCAAGGGGGATTTGTTAGGATCACATTAATCTGCATAATGCTATCGTGGCTTTGCATGCAAGATGGGGAGAATAAAACTAAAGCCATACTCCCATTGCTCAACATATTTCTATGACAATGTATATAGTGTATGGTAAGTTTACTATGAAAGGCTAGCATATTATGTAATGCGGTTTGCTTCCATGGCATTGCCAGGAGTAATTATTTAAGCATATGGAATGTAAAGCAAAACCTTACTAAATATCTATATCAACTAAACCTGGGAAGAAGTGCACAGTTGCTTAAATTGTTCACATCCCAGATTCACCATTTAACCAAAGTGTGTGATCCTGGGCCAGTCATTAAATCACACTGTGGCCCTCATTACAAGTCAGGCGGTGGACCATGGTGCTATTAGCACCATGGTCCATGCCGGATTCCGCCATGGTGGATGGCGGAATTACCGCCCCATTCCAATGTGAGTGGGGCGGTAATTCCCCATTCACCATTTGCCCTTCCCCATTCCCATTTTTGCCCCATAGGGCATAATGGGGATGGGGAAGGCGCTAATTACGGCACTGTAAATTACAGTGCCGTAATTAGCACCAAGGTCGCTTAGCGCCTTGGACTTTAACGCCTGCAAAAAGCAGGCGTTAAAGTGTGAATCAGGCGTTAAGGGTTAACGGTGCTGACGGCACCGTTAAACCCTTAACGTCTGACTTGTAATGAGGGCCTGTGTATTATCTGAAGCTCTGTACTTGATTCTGATTCACTTCAAAGCTTATGTTAATATATCATGATATTATAATAAAAAAGCCTAATGGCTATTGAGTTGTTCCATATATAACAATAGTCCAATATAGGTATTGTGCACCACAAAGTTATTTGCCACTTGGCTTACTTATGGCAACTTATTCTATAGTCGCTTCCATGGTGCCTCTATGTATCAAAGACTAATGATGCTCCTTGCAATGTCACTTTGTGTGAAGTCACTTCTGTTGGTGCAAACCATGTGTAAATTCAGAGGTTTCCATGTATTTTACCCCAGAGGGCCTGGACAGAGCTCTAATAGGTGACATTCCTGCATCTGCAATGACCCTGCAGTTTTATGTTTTTTATCTGTAAAAATGCCATCTGCCACTAATGTTACCAAAAAAATAGATTGGGGCGGGGTGAGCGGTTTGGGGGAGTAAATTCAAATGTTTACATGCACTGCATTTCATGGCTCACCTCAGCCCTCACTCTTGCAATGCTGGATTCTCCCCTGACCCCAAATGTGATTGTCCAAATGTGCCCCCTCACTAAGGTCAGCCTGCAGAATAAACATACGCTCAGCTCGGCATTATGTAATGAGACATTGCAAGCCTGGCTGGGCACCTCAGCCAGGTCAAGCTGTCCCATTACATGATCAATGAATGCGGCCCCTGACCCTCCCACCAAAAGATGGGGGGACAAAAAGGCATGCCACAAAAGTTGGGGGAGATGTGTCCCCCCCGGTGCCCCCTATAATTATGCCCATGTCCCACTGTGGTGTGGGACCCGTCCCAGGGTGTTGCTGCTTTAAGGGAATGTGTCCCTCCCCTGTGTGTTGCCCTTTTAACATGGGCAATGACTGTGTCATGGCCCAAAGGAGCCACTGCATACAAGCCCACCAGAAAGGCTGCAGATTCCCAAGAGGAACGATTGAGTCCGTGTCTCATTTATGTAGGCCTGCATGCCTACACGTGGAGGCACAGGCCAGCATATCCTGATGCCGTGGGACCCTCGCGCCAGGACGTTGGCTGAGGTCAGCATGGTCATGGGCATGGCTGGCTGTGCCCCCACCCCCGATGGTGCTGGAGTCATATAGCACCATGGTTCCTATTGGGTGTCCAGGGCAGGCCCCCACCACCACAGGCCCTGACTGGGCCTGTCCAGTGCTGGTGTCCGTAGCACTGCGGAGGCCTGCTGGATGTCCATAGCGGGCCCCCTGCAACACACACTGCCCCTACATGGTGGCTATTTTGCAGCCTAACCACAGAGTATGTTAATCCCCCTGTCTCCCTGCCACATACCCCCAAACATTTGCCTCTCAGCCACTCAGAAGATTAATCATGAACACCTGGAAAATAGGCCAGTTTCTTATAATGTTGTCAGCAAAGTATAAAGCGTTCACGCCTTTTAAACCTAAAAAGATGTACCTCAATATTTCCTGTAGTGGGCAATATTACCAAGGGATTTCACAGGGCTCCTGCTCAGACACTCAACTGGTTTTGTGGGGAAGTGTTTGGGACCACATAGGATCAGAGTTTCAGTCCCATAAAAGGTGGTGTACATCTGTCCTAAATAAACCCACAGCGGGCAATTTTCGCTCTTTATTTGTTTAAAGGTGTTATCTAATCCTGGCTGATCTTATAATCACTTCCTCTGCCCACACTAGAAGTACAATCTTGGGAAAACCATCTCACAAACGTTCATGAGGGTCAACCAATTGCTTTCATCCTGAGGTGTTTAAAAGCAACAGACCAGAAGATGCGGTTGACAAACTGCCTCTGTGCTATCTCATCCGAGAGTGGAGGTCTTTCCTACTGGTTTCTAGTCATTTGCTCGTGTGGCAGGAAAAGCATTAGTGGAAGTGAGCGGGAACTATTGGGAGCGAAGTTCCACTACTTTTATGTTTTACTGTTAACAGTTCCACTCCTTTGTACAACCATTTTCACCATTCAGGAACTACTTTTCGAAGTCAAAGCACACCTCTTCATTTCAGTGTGCCCCCTTCAGCTGGTACGGATAACATGAAATCTGTTTGACTATACATTTGCTGTGCCCGGATGACATCTCTGCCTGGGTGAACTGTAGCTGGAATCATCTCATCCAGGGGCTAGAGGGGCGGATGAGGTCCTTCTAACACTATTAAGGAATCTCTCTTTTCACTCATCTCCCCCTGATGTTTAGCAAAACTGTTGTTGGTATCCGAGGTTAAATGCTTAGATATTATAGTTGATTATATTACAGTTGATGAAGGTCCAGGCCATTTACAAAGTACGCTATTTTAATATCAGGTGGCTATGTGGGATTTGCCCCTTCATGCCACTGCACACCTGTGCAGGCGTAGTGGGAGCCTGAGTGGCCAGTGGCTTGGCATATTGCGATGCACCCCTGTGGATACATTAATGAAACTTAATCTCAAACTCCAGACCGCTCAATACTGATTGGTTTCTGGGCATAGAAAGAGTGATCATGTCTAAGATGCTGCTGTGGCTTTCAGGATAAACATTTTCTGCATCATGTTCAGATGTATCCTTAGGGCTCCTCCTGTCTACATTAAGGATAGCATCACACGTTATATCCCAGGATGGAACCTTTGATCAGCGTGGGATCATAGACTATTCATCCCTAGGAGTTTGTCAGGCCAGAGAAGACTTGGGACCCAGGCTTTGGAATACATTACCAAATAATTCAAGACATTGCAGGTTCTTCTGGATTTAGGCCCCTGTTAAGAGGCATCTGTTCAGGTAGATGCTAGGTATGGCTCCAGAGGAGGTGAGATCAGAGAGTAGAGGAGATATATAAAGGTTCAAACTAACTGACCAGCTTGGCTTTCAACTTGGCCCGACCGCAACTACTTGACACGTGTTGCACTATGCTACCCCCCAACCCATCCCCACTGAGCTCAGAGTTCCACTCCTTTTTTGGGCCCACTTTGACCACCGTGTAAATGGCATTAGAACCTACCAGTCCCCGGTTCCCATGCCATTACCTTCTTCCTTTGATAAATCCGTACTGTCCACCACCATTCACGATCAGAATGCCGCCCGCCACAAGGAACCTGGTGCCACTACGGCCTGTGCCTGCTTTTTCCTGGCCCAAAAAAACCATGTGCAGTAAGCATGAATAAGGCCATTCTGTGGCTTTCAGAAAACGGATCCCCCATGGACTGGCTTTAGGATCCCCGCATTGTGTGGGAATCCCACATACAAACTCTGCTTCAGGTTTCCTTGCAGGGTTGCCAGAGACTATGAGGGGAATATGATGAGAATGGGATGGCACCGTGAAATACACAGAAAAACCATATCTGCGCTTTTCTACAGCATGTGCCACATGCTCATGCTTGGTGCCACATGCTCATGCTTGGTGTCACATGGTCATTGTGGGTGAACGAAGAAGCAAGACCCATGTTTTCAGCATGCACTCATAACCCTTCCAATTATCCTGTATTGAAGAGATCCAAAGTCATTCTATTGTTGTGACGTCACAGAAATACCCTTGTCAATCTGCGATTTCAAGGAGACGTGTGTTTTGTAATTCTTCATTCGTCTTGGAGGCAAATACTATTGGCAGCACATATCTGCCAGTCGGGGGGTGGGGGGCACAAACCCACCAACCTGAATCAATTCTCTCAGAGGGTCCCTTTCACAGATTCACAGTGTCAGTCCCCATATCCAAGTTTATAAAGTACATCCGCCAGCTGAGACTGGTTGCCATCCCTGCCAAATCCTACCAAAAGTCGCACGACTGAATGTGGGGGGCATCCACTCTTTCTCAACATCGCAAGTCAGAGCAGTGCCCTCACAGACCAGTGGCAAGTAGGAATAGTGAAGAACTGGGAGCAGAAGGAGCTGCGCAATGTAGCGCCTTCTTTACTACCACCAAGCATGACAAGCTCTGGGATTAAGTATTCCATATAGATGGTGATAGCACCTAGTTTAGTAGAAACATTCCACATAGGTGGGGATACCACCTATTTTAGAGGAAACAGTCCACATAGTCCAAGATAGCACCTTGTTTAGCAGAGTTATTCCACATGCGGGAAAGCACCTAGTTTAGCAGATGCATCCCACATAGCTGAGCCAATCTAGCCCTGTACACACTTGTTAAAACTCAATGTGCCCAAAATATATGCCAGTATTACCACTGTAAAACATTTTCATGATGATGCCCACAAAGTATGCCTACATGCCACTGTAAACCCTATTCATGCACCTGATGGCATCCCTTTCTCCTGCCAAACATACACACCCACAAATACAAGTGTTGTACTTGCACACTCACTAATTCACAAACACACAACTCACTCACATGTGCATACTCATTCATCATCTCTTGCGCATACACACATACACACTGTTGAATTCACACACACACACACACACACACACACAGTGAAAGGATAGCACACAATCACCACAAAGAAAGTTAAGTTATAAAAAACAAAACAAAATATAAGAGTTTTTGTTTTGTGAATGCAATATACAAGTATGTGATGTGTGTGTGTATTCAAGAGACTTTCTCACAGGGCCTTACACACACACACACACACACACACACACACACACACACACACACACACACACCACATTGCATTCACAATAAGCATGTAAAAAAACACTTGTGCTTCTTGTAATTTACGTTTCAAAGCAGTAATGGCATCCCTCCTCTCTCCCTCCAGTGCACAGTGAGACTTTTCTCTTGACAGTGATCACAGGAGAGGAATCTTCAGGAAACTGAGGCATCGTATGGCAAAGGTGAAAGGGGAAGTCTTCAGTGGGAACAAGCCAAAGAGGCATTAACTTAAAGCTGTGAATGGCACCAGTATGCCACTGTGTCAGACTCCGCAGCTCAACTATACATACTGGTCTGAGCCGGAGAACATGGCATGGTAGCCCAGACATTGGAATGCATTATGGTTTGAAAAGACTCGTAGAAAGTAGGCCCTCTTTACCAGATCTTGGCCCTCTTCCTGCTCCCACCTGTGAGGCTAAAAACCTTGGGGTCATCTTCGACTCCACACTATCCTTCTCACCTCACATCTCTGACATCTCTAAGAAGTCACACTACCAGCTGCACCTCATCAGAGGTATTCTTCCTTTCCTTCCCCCAGAAGCTCACCATCTCCAGAGCTCTGGTTCTCTCTAGGCTGGACTATTGTAACAGCCTCTATCTAAATCTGCCTGCCTCTACTCTCCGCTCTCTGCAACTTATCCAGAACAGGACTGCGAGACTTGTCCTTGCCCTCAAGCCCAGGGATCATATCTCTCCAGGACTGAAATCTCTGCACTGGCTCCCAGTGGCTGCAAGGATTAAGTTCAAAACCCTCTGCATTGTCCACAAGGCCTTCTGGGGCTTGGGGCCAAAATACCTTCAACTCTCTCTTCCCAAATATTTTCCTTCTCGAGCTCTTTGCTCATCCGCCTCCAACTCCATCAGGGTCAGTCGCTTTTCTAAGCAACAAGTTGGTGGTAGGTCTCTCTCTTCGGCAGGGGCTTCCCTCTGGAACAGCCTTCCTGCCTCCCTGAAACTTGAGGAGAACCATCTCCAGTTCCGTAAGCACCTCAAAACCTTCCTTTTTGCTTCTGCTTTCTCTCCCTCTCTTCCCTGCTGAATTCCTGGCTGAAACTGCACTGCTTACCTGGCCACCCTGTCTGATCTTGGGCGCAGGTACCACCAGTTGCACACCTGCACTGCCTCCCTGGCAACCCCTGCACCTGGGGACTGTGTTCTGTTTCCCTACAGTCCCCCTACCAGCACTTATGTCTGCACTTACCTTACACTTGCCACCATCTGGCTGTTTTTATTTATCGTATTTATTCTACTATCCCATGTCCTGCACTTTCCCCTCTCCCTTCCCCCTCACACTTTTCCCCTTTCCCCCTTCCCATGCACTTGCGCGATCTGAATGACACCTGGCCTAGTAAGATTGCTGTCTGTCGTCCCTTTGTTCCCCCTTCCTTGCCTCGTCGCACCTTGAAACACTTGTGTATTGGGCGCGTTATAAATGCCATATCATATCATCATATCATATCATTTCATATCATATCATGTACTGCACATGCTTTCAAGCTCCCAGTTATGTCACAAATTAGAGTTATGTAATGAGCGGGCCCAATCCAGCCAACTGGGCAGCATGGGTTTTGCACCGGGTATGACTATATGACTACTGCTCTGCAGTAGTACAGTGATAGGTATTGGCTAAACCACATTCTCAACCTCACATTACTACTAAACCAGAAGTGATCTCAACAATGAAGATTAAACAGACACAGCGTACTGGAGTACCTCTGCCTTTTGTAGTAATGTGGGGTGAGGCAGACTCTACTCTCAGACGGATATACTACAAAGATTGAATAATGAAAAAATGTCAAATCAAGGTTCTATAAAAATATAGACTTTTAATGAAACAATGAAAATGCATATAACTACCTAGAAAACACAAGCAAATCCCACCCCTCTGAAAGAGCACCCAAAATTTAGAACTGATGTACAATAGAACTCTGGGTACTTGAGCTGGGGTGCTCGGGCAAGCAATTTCAGCAATATCACTGTTCAAGGATAAAGAAAAAGGCGCATATCGGGCTTAGCTGTCACTATGGTCCCAAAAGTGGACGAGAGGGACAGGGCCCCTTCACAATATCCTATTCTTGTCTTTGGTGTCTCAACAGTATTGAGCCTGGTTTCTAGGAACTCCCTGAGGTGGTGATTCTGCATTGGGTTGGTGAGCCGAGGTGTGGTCCAAGCAGAAAGTCACATGGCACGAGCGAGCTTGGGACAGGCAGGCGATGTGCACGTCAACGTAGCTCACCAGCGGTAAAATGCAGCGATCAAGGGCCAGATTTGTTCCTTAACTTCTGGTTTTCTGGGAACCCCAATCCATGGTCTTCAGGGAAAGGGTAAACCCTTTGGTTGCACACCCACTCCAGGAAGCTGGGCTGACACCTACAGATTATCCTTCACCTTCAGGGCATCCGTCCTTGCTTCCAGTGCAGCAAGTAGATAGCTTTGATCCAACAGCAGTCACCCCACTGTTCCCTGGGAATGGTTAGGAGGCAGAGCTCTCCTCTGCCATGGATTCCTTCTGTCTTCACCTCTATGGTAGATGATTTTGGAACGGACAGCACCCCAACAGAGGTCCAAAAGTGTATCTTTCTTCTTCTCTTGATGGTTGAAATATAAATCAAGGAAGCAGTGGGAGACCCCTTCCTTATAAAGACAAAATGTTACTGGAATTGGAATGGGACAAAAGCAAGCCTGCTGCAAGGGGTTCAATCTCTGTTGTTGTAACAAGTGGCCCTTGCCTTCTTGCAACATGCCAAGGGTGTTTTGTCTTTCGGAAAATGAAGGGGACAGAAAAGATAAGAGCTCCAACAGAAATCCAAGATGGTGAACACTCTTCTCAGGTTCACTTTTCCCTCTCTGGTTACTCTAACTCGACCCCTTCCCATGCCTTGGGACATTCTGTGGACTTAAAACGCCCTTTGGTGTACAGTGCCCTGGTGTGAGGCAGGCTCGAATCAAGGATCACGCTAAGCAACTGAACTAAGGTATTAAGCTCGTTATAAAACACAATTAAATCAAAACAAATAAGATCTCCTGGTGAGAGTCCCTGTGCCCGAAGGAAGGTGTTATCTCTCAGGGGATCAAAAGAGGACAGCATCAAGCCTATTGTCAAACTTGTTTAAGTAGGGACAGGCAGGCTAGCCATGAATCTACAAAGTTTTTGCAAAGCTGGCTTGGCTCACAGAGTTGGCATTTGTATGATCCCAATTTGATGCGGCTTCAATAGTTTTGTGCATTATTAGACAGAATAAAAAAAGCTAGGCATGTCTTATTCTTATTTACCCTGCCACCCGATGGATGAGGCCACAATTATGAGGTTGAAGATGGAGTCCGGGTCCTGAGACAACCCCTCCGTCCCACCAAGTTCATGACGAGATGAAAGGCCAGAAATGCTCATAGTCACCCAGCTTATTTTGGACGGATCCCAAACTCACCAATGATTGACATATACACTGAGCAGTATCCGCTCAGCCAGCCGTAAAGACCAAATACCATGCATATCTCTCCATGTGTGGGAGAAGAGCCTATGACCGTGAACAGAGACACATATATGGACAGCCTGGACTAAGCATCAAGAAGCCATGTTACTGACGTCATTAGTGACACCAGAAACTAGCAGCGTTCGGCCTGAAGCACACATGCAGTCCACACTGCACCACACAAACACACACCCAAATACATGAAGAACATGAGCATATGGTTCTATAGATAGAGGACAGCTACATATACATACTGTCATTGCTTTTATTATTTTGTTATTAGCCAAATGCAGCAACGCAGAACCACAAGGCACTAGAGATCCTGAGCAAGCTTGCAGATGCTTAACGCAAATAACCACATAAAACTGCAGAGATAAATATGGAACCTGGCAGAACCAAGTGTGGCTAACCTATAGATAATGGGGCATACTATGGACAAGGTAGAAACCGCATGATAAGGTTTTAGGAAAGTTACAGCTAGCCTCAAACCCCTGAGCAGGAGACGAGCTGAGCCGATTCAGGCTACAGAGAGAGCAAGACGCGTGGGACAGGCCTGAGGCCAAAGTCAGAGATATAAAGATACATTCCAATCCCCAGACTTAAAAGGGACCAGCTACAGAGAATCTGAATAAATCCTCATAATTAGGAGCTGCAGAGTTTGGTTTTGTGGTCTCAAAACATGTGGTACAGCCAAATGAAACAATGGACAGTCTTCTGTGGTGGTAAAGGGGAGCTGATCCCAGGAGAAGCAGAGACAGGCTGCAACACTTGTTGCAACGTACAGAGAGCTTTCTTATAAGCAATGATGTTGTACACAAGTTAAAATACAGACACATAATCGTTCACATTACCTTGAAAAGGTACACAGCGAGCTGAGAACTCATTCAAGTCCCAGACCTGGGCGGACCAGCTCTAACCAATCACAGTTTAGTATTCCAGAGGTGGATGGCAACGGACAAGAACAAATGGTAAGCCCACTACTCTGCAACAATGTAATAGATGGTGAATTGGGGATGGGAAGGCTAGCTATTAACATGTAAGTTCCAGTAAGATAACACGTATAGGTGACCATATACGTTATTAGACTCTCAATAACCAATCCCTCACACTGATAGGTTTTTAGAGAAGGGCCCAAGTAATGATAGAGTAATGATGTAATTTTGGAGTAAAACTGGCCTGCGAGCCAGGAGACGTTGAGAAGTACCAGACTCCACTGTTGTTCTTGTATTGAATCCTGTTGGTTTTATTTGCAATAAATCACAGTTTGAACTTGCTGTTGACTGAGTCCTCTGTGTATACTGGGGAAGAGAGTTGGCTCTCCAAGACCGCAGACTTCCAGCATCGCTCTACCATCGGAGTTCCACGCAACAACGTGTTGGATCAGAAGATCAGCAGTTTAGTGCAACCTCTGTTTGCAAAGGCTTTAGGTCACAGAATGTGTACATAAAGGGCACATATGGCCCCTGAAGCTTCCCTGTGCCACTGGAGGCAGTGCAGCAGATGTCAGTAGACTGCTGCAGTGCAGCACTGCACATTTACACTGTGCTTTATGGATGGAGCTTTAAAAACGGAGTCTGATTAGCAAACCACCCTTTTTGAGATGAATTACTCCCATCATGTTATTTATTATAAATCAAAAAAGCTTGGGCTGCCTCGCCCTAACCTGATGGAACTACTTCACAATATGTCCTCTTTCTTTAAATGTGTTTGTGTAAATACATAAATGTTCCTGTCATACAAATCTGTTTTTGCTTAAAAGCCATTTCTGTGCCCAATGCCATTCATACAATTCTTTTAAAAAGCAATGACTTCACTTATTAACTCCTTTT
The DNA here is from genome assembly GCF_040938575.1 of Ambystoma mexicanum. Lineage (NCBI taxonomy): Eukaryota > Metazoa > Chordata > Amphibia > Caudata > Ambystomatidae > Ambystoma > Ambystoma mexicanum. Next base: position 227,778,989 of record NC_090927.1, on the reverse strand, counting down.
GCCTAAGAGATGGGGACCAATTGTGTTATGCATTCATATTTGCCAATATTTTTGTGGTGGTGTTTGCGGTGTTGCCAACCTTGAATACATGTGCACTTGTGTGTTTTTTTTATTGTATGCAATAGAGGCATGTCAAGCATTGCAGGGATTTGGACTGTTGTAGTTCTGAGGCAACAATACACACTTCTGCAGAGTAAAGAGCTTTCTCTAAAGGGTGTACTGGTAAAATTGGAAAGTAATCACACAAGTACCATTACGTATGAGTTTAAAGGAAGAATATGTACATGCACATATGGTGCTCAGGTTTCCCCAGCCCATGCATGAACAGGTCATGCAGTCCTGGTGTTAGTCTTTGTTAATGGGAAAGGCAAGACCGCAAGCCCCAGCATGACAACCTTATGGCCGTCTCCTGTGTCCATGGCATCGGGGAGCTGGAGAGCACTGGCGTAACGGGGCCCCGCAGCCCTTGCGGTGCGGGGGACCCCACCAGCACATGTCCTGGGAGGGGGCCCCACTTGGAGAAAAAAAAATGAAAATATTGTTTTTCAAAAAAAAAAAATGTTTCTTTTTGATTTCACTTTGCATTCATAAAGATATTATTTCTGTAACAGAAATAATGCCTTTATGAAGGTAGAGTGACTACAAAAAGAAACTTTCTTTTTGAAGTCTGAGAGATTCCCCCCACCTCATGCAATGGAAGACCCTTGGCTGGAGGCCTCCATCTCATGGGGTGGGGAAACCCTATGACTTCAAAAAGAAACACTGGGCCTCATTATGAGTTTGCCGGTCCAGAAACAACAGTACCGGTAAGCTTGCCAGAACCATTATTTCCAGACCGGCAATAAGCGAGCGGGTGCCTTTCAGCCCACCAGGTCTGACTTGGCCGGCGGAACTGCACCAGCGCGCAGAACTCAATGGATGCACCAGCACCATTTATGAATGGTACCAGTGCCTCCGGCCTCCCCATTCCCATTGAGTCCAATGGGACTCAAATGGGAATAGGGAGTAATATTTTCCGGCGCCCGGGAATGGGCAATTACCGGGTCCGCCGGGGCTGTAATGCACCAGCAATTGCCCATTCCCGGGCACCAGAAAATTCATGAATACGGCGGCAGCCATACCGGTATTTACCAGCACTGCTACCGCCAGCGTCATAATGATCCCCAGTACCTTTTTGAAGTCACTCTGCATTTATAAAGACATTATTTCCATTTTGGTTCAGTCCTTAAAGGAAATCATTTCTTTTTGAAGTCAACGTGACTTCAAAAAGAAATTGTTTCTTTTTGAAGTAATAGGGCTCCCCTTAAACCGCATGACGGGTGCGTGTGTGAGTGTATGGTGAAAGGGTGCACACTTAAATGTATTGGTGGCTGCCTGTGTGAGTCTATGTTGAAAGGGTGCACACTTAAATGTATGGGTGGGTGCCTGGGTGTGTGTTCCTGTATGGTGAAAGGGCGCACACTTAAATGTACGGGTGGCTGCCTGGGTGTGACTGTATGGTGAAAGAGTGCATACTTAAATGTATGGATGGCTGGGTGTGCATGTGTGTATATGGTGAATGGTGTGTGTGCTTGTGTTCAGGGGTGCAACAAAACCTATATTTCGGGGGGCTAACCCTTCAAATGATGGGAGAGGTGCTAACTTCACAGGTGGTGGGAGAGGGGCAAACTTATTTGTGTGGGGGAATTCAATTTCTTTACGCATTTTAATGAGACTATTCTAGTGCAGCTTCAATACTACACGCAGTTAACTCTCTCCCACTTATGGACTGCTGCGAGAATTGAGTGGCTTCCTGTTCCCTCTCTACCCTTCCAATCACTCTCCTGGCATGCAAGTACTAAACCCACATCACGATTTCAATTGGCTAAATAATGTGGCATTTGAATGCAGGTACTAACAGTAAAATGCTTTATGATAGTAATTGCTGGGCTCTTGTTAACAGCAAAACCCAGGTGCCGTTTAACATCTTTGTCCTGTTCTATCCGGCAACTGCTCTGAAGGTCAGCCAGGTCGAGAAAACATAGCGCAACATTTCGGGGAGGGGGAGGAGTGCTGAATCCCAGTCAACTCAATGGTGTTGCACCACTACTTGTGTTTAATGCCTTGATTACTTATTGGTAATCTTCAGTACTCCTAGCCCTAGTCTTCCTTGTCCCACTACTTGTGTATGAGGTACTCTGCCTGATACACAAGTACTGGAATGAGGTAGAGGTACATGGAGGTAATGCCTGACTTAGCTACCTGTAATCTTCATTACTCCTAGTCCCACTCTTCCTCACCCCAGTACTTACCTATGAGTGACAGAGCCTCATATGTAAACTCTGGGACAAGAAAGAGGGACATGGAGGTAATTCTGGGCCAAGGAGCTGATTTTGGAGGTTGGGGAAGGGTGGGAGGGAAAGGGGATGTTTGTGGGGGGGAGTGGATTGTGTGGCAAATCATAATGGTTGTCCATGTCCAGTCTAAGCAGGCATGATATGTGGTATTAGTGGCTAGAGAGGCATTTTGGTGCAGCCAGTCTAGTCATTCCTCAGTTTGGTATGACTTTTTTTTTATAACTGGGCATTTCTGAGAAAGCAGTCCAGCTACGTGTAATTACCTGGCTAGACTGGCATTTCGGTGCTGCCAGACTAGTCGTTTCTTACTGGGGCATTGTATATTTTTTGGGAATCTGTGATAAAATGATATAAGTCATTTATAACACACCTGTACACAAGTGTTTCTAGGCGTGACAAGACACGGGAGGGAAGATAGAGGGAGGACAAGACAAACGATCTTACTAGGCCTTGTGTCATTAAGATCGTGCAGGTGTGAGAACGAGAAGTGCAAGGGGAAAGGGATGGGGGAAGTAGAAGGTAGAGGGGAGGGAAAAACAGGGCAGAAATTCTCTGAGTAAGTGCAGCCAGGGCAATGCAGCTCCAAGTAGTGCAAGGAGAGCAAGTGACTGTAGGGTTACAGGTACAGCCCCTAAGTGTGTGGTAGGCCCTGATGCAGTGCAGGGGTGACTGATCAAGAACGAGTCTGGACATAGTGAGACTCTGAGGGTAGCCCAGCAACCAGTTGGTACAGCAGACAGGTAGGTCAGGTAGGTCAGCAGGGGAAGGAGAGAGCGAAAGCAGAGGAGAAGAGGAACGTTTTGAGCTGCTTCTGGATCTTCAGGTGGTCCGGATAAAGTTTGAGAGAGGCAGGGAGGCTTTTCCAGAGGGAGGAACCTGCATAGGAGTGAGATCTACCCCCCACACCCCACTCTCTGCCTGGGGAAGTGTCTAACCCTTAGAGAGTTGGAGGTAGCTGAGCAAAGGGCTTGAGAAGGAAGGTATTTTGGAAGAGAGCGATAGATGTAGTGTGGGCCCGGGCCCAGAAAGCTTTGTGGACAATGCAAAGGGTCTTGAAATTGATCCTTGCGGCAACCGGAAGCCAGTGGAGAATTTCAGGGCTGGAGAGATATGATCCCTGGGCTTGAGGCCAAGGATAAGTCTTGCAGTCCTGTTCTGGATTATTTGCAGAGGGTAGAGATTAGAGGAAGGCAGGTTGAGAAAGAGGCTGTTGCAGTAGTCCAGCCTAGAGAGAACCAGGGCTCTGGAGTGTTAGGGAGAATTCTCTGTTTAGGCTGAATTTCCTAACCTAGTGAGTCCCCCAGCAGCTTTGCTGGATTTCTGGAGATTGTTTTTTCCATCCTGCCAAGAGTGAGACTCTTTTTCTCCCACTCTTGGACATGAATGTGTGTAATTCCTTTAAATGTCAATGTGTTCTATGGGCTATGGGGTCTTTTACTCCATAGGGTCTCATATGTTTTGCTATGTGTGTTACACCGCACCCTCCGTGCCGTAGCACTGGGGCGTCCTAGCGGACCTCCATCATAGACTCCATACCCGGGGACTGACTACTGTCTCCCCAGGCATGTAAAGTCACCATTGGCTTTACTAGACCTAAATTTACTAACAGAACTAGTACACACCATCCTATTGTGGACGTACTAGTAGGGGTAATTCGATTACTCCTAGGTCTGTTATTCGAGGGGGCACTGTCCCGTCCCCCTTCGTCGGGTGTTGGCTGGTAGCAGTGGAAACTACTTGTTATATTCGACCCTGAATATAACCCTATGGGATTCTTCCCATTGTTGGAGATTGATACTTTTTCTCGTTAATCTCTAACATACCACCGGTCTACTTATCTTAAATAAGTCTATCGGATGGTATTTTCTGCCAGAACTCGGCTTTTTAAAATGGCGTCTGTGTTCATCTCTGTGACTCCTAAACCAAAGGTTGAGCCCTTTGTTCCACTTTTGGCGGCTTCTGTACAGAGACCCTCCAAAGTGGTGCCATTCTGTCTGGGTTACCACAGGGGTGTGGGAGGGGGTTTAGGCACCCTGGACCGAGTTGCCTTGCCAACTCCGGTCGCACTCTGGTGTGATTGGCCCAAGTGGTGAGCCTCTCCGCTCACCACTTAGCGTGTTTTGAGTGACAGCTAGGCTGAATGAATGGGGGTTTTCTGCATAAAAGCAGGGCTTTTGGAACTGGATCTTCAGAAGTCGCCACAGGACCTAAGAATCCGACGAGGGTAAAGCTGAGCCGACCTGCAACGACGACACCTCTGGTGGAGCCCTGCTGAATCGACTCACCACTTCCCGACGACAGAGGAGATCTCCCTGCCGGAGAGTCTCTTCCCCTGACTGGTGGGAACAACCAGTCCCCTTTGCTTTTTCTTCGCCTCAGGACGCAGTGGTCGAATTGCCCGTGCAGAGCACCTCGGCAACCGGATAGCCACTACCCCTGTATCGCGACCAAAAGGTTGTGCCTTGTGACGGAGCACTCCGCGGCTGGTCTCTTCCCTGGTGGTGCAAGGATCTTCAGCTTTCCTTCGACGACGAGATCAACTCTTCTCTTGGCAAAGACCGGACGTGCATCCACCACCAGGAACAACTGCCCCCGCCGGAGCTGTCTCTCCACAATCAAGGTACTGTGTCCACCTGGCTTCCCTTGTTGCCGGATAGAGTGAGGTGTCTTAATCCTCGCCTCTCCATAGGGTCGCCTCCAAGCTTTCTCTAGCGTGCCGTTCTGAACTGGTCCAATCTGCCGATAACAATTTGCTACAAAGACTCGAATGCATTTCCACTAAGATACTTTTTGGGACATATCGCCTTGCCTCTCTCCGAGTGGGCCTGGCCTCTGAACTTTATGATCTACAGTGGTTCTTGTCTTCTTGCCTTGCATTTGTCCGTAAAGTATTGGAACCGTGTTGATTTCATAACCTGCCTTATTTTTCTCTCCCATCCTAACGAATACTAGAGTGCCATCTAGATTAAAGCATACACCTCTGTCTGCAAATAAGTGATGCTGGTAAACCTAGACTTGTCGAACTATTGTTAGGGGGATTGATCTTTTTCTTCGTACCTTAATTGCAATTGAAGTGTTTGCCGTATTAGTGCCAGAGTGTTTTCTATAGATGTGTCATTATAAATAAATACCTTTATATCTTTACACCGAAGCCTTGTTCCGTGTTTGCTTGTTCTACTGTGTAGATTGCCCTATTTTGTATACTCCACATACTGCCTAACTCTTCTTGAGGGAAGTCTGACTGCTCAGCCACAGCTACCAAGTGAATCTGGGTGGTACAGACTGCTACCAAGTGGGTTTACTGCCAAACACCTGTAGTCCTAAATCTTTTGCAGTGGTCCCAGGGGGAACTGCACAGGTTTCCGCCTAACACTGGTGTACAGCAGTTGGATTTGTACCGAGTATACAGTTTAGTGTGCTTTTTGACACTTTACGATAACTAACCACAATGCTTAGCACTAAGAAAAAAGCAACTTTCAAAAACATGTCTACTATGGAAGCTTACAGTCAAGAATCCTTGTCAGGTGAAAATACTGAGAGTTTACGAGCTCTCTGTAGGCAAGAGAATCTTTCTGTAAGGGGCAAGAGGTTAGAACTTATAGAGAGATTGCTGGCGAACCAAAGTCTGGGTACTGGTTCAGAGGAACCAATTTCTCCAGCAAATGTAGATAACAGTGATTGTGTTGATCTAAATCGTAATTCTGATGATAGTGATGAAGAGGCTGAAGAGGAAGGAGATGCTAACGAAACTGTTTCCCCTGCTCCTCTACCTGCCTTACCAGCTGTACCTACGGGGCCCATACCAGGTCCCACATGTAACCCTGCTTATTTTGAACTTGAAAAAATGGAGCTCGAATTAGAATACAAACGGTTCTTGGCTCAATCTGAACAAAACCAAGAGCTCGAGTTCAGACGGATGAATGCCCAGGCTGAGCAGAAGCAAGCCGAGTTAAGACTCAGGGAAATAGAACTTAATCACGAGTTAGAGATGAAAAAGTTGTCTGTGGAAAATGCTTCTCTCTCCTCTGGTTCCTCTAGGAGCTCCAGTCCCAAAAGACCCCGGATGCCGAAGGAATTAGTGGGTATGTATGAACCGAGATTGGATGTGTTGGATTGGTTAAAACTGTTTGAGTACAATCATGGGCTCCAGGACATCACCGGGAATTATTTACTTCCCTGGTTGTTCTCTAGGCTCCCCCCTGTTGCGACTGATGTGGTAATGGAGTTGGGGGAGGCGGATAAGACGGATTACGAAAGTGTGAAACTAGCTTTGATAGCTAGGTTCGGGAAGACCCCTTCCCAGTATCCTAAGAGGTTTAGAACCCTCAAAAAGCATGATGGTACCCCTTGGGCTACCTGGGAGAGTGAAGGGTTGAAAAACTTAGAGGGATGGATTAAGGGTTACAAGGTGAACACTTATGAGGGTATGAAGAATCTTTTTATGTTGGAGTCTATGTATGATGCCTGTTCTCCAGAGCACAGACATCACTTGGCTGATTCGAAGGAATTGGATTCCCGGAAGCTAGCTAAGGCTGCTGACTTATGGGTTGCCAACAGGGCTACTCATAAGGATTCTGGGCCAACTCAGAAAAAGGATGAGGGAAAACAGCCTAAAAAAGACTCAAAAGAGAATTCGAATAACTCAAATTCCAAAGAAGGCCCCAAACAAAACCAGAAGGGTAAGCCACAAGGAAAACCGCAGCAGAATAGTGTGTCTTCTGGTGCCAAACCGGAAGGAGGCCAGAACAAGCCACTATTCCAGAAAGCATTCGGTAAATGCTTTGTTTGTGGCTCAACTGACCACGTGAAAGGAGATCCCAGATGTAAGGGTAAACCTTCAGGGGTCCAGCTTGTCTCCTTAGCCTTCACTCCAGAGGAGGAAGTCCAAATGGCAAGTGGAAACTTTCTACTGCTAGCTGACGAACCCATCGGAGTCTCAGCCAGCGTTTCTTTAGTATCTCTGGAGTTGTGGGAACAACAGAATTTAGATGTCTATAATTCTATCCCCGATAATACTAAAGATTATTATAAGGACAGTGTCCAGGTGAATGGTCAGGAGACTCCTGCCATTAGGGACACTGGGGCCAGCATAACTGTGGTGGATAAATCGTTTTTTCAGGCTGAGGATGTTGCTAAGGCACCCAAATGCCTCACCAAGTTAGCTGGAGGGCCTGTGCAGATGCTTCCCCAATTACCAGTTCTCATCCAGTGTAACGACATGACTGTGAAGATACCTGTCAGCATACAGAGTGAGGTACCAGGAGGCATACTGTTGGGTAACGATTTGAAAACTCTCGGAGTTGTATCGTATACTCCCAGACCTCCTAGTAAACGGTTACAGGAGCTAACCAGACCCGCAAGAGAGAGGACCATGCGCGGTACTCTCCAGGAGATGATGAAGAAAGAAATCACTCCTGCTCCACTGGAATTGTCGGCCGCTGTCTCGAAGAAATCAGAAGCAAAAGAGAAACCTAAAACTCCTACCCCAAAACCAGCAGCCAGCATTTCAGTGCAGCCAACAAGGACTTCCCCACGGTTGTCCAAAGTTACACCCGTAACTCCACCTCCAGCTGAACCTGAGAGGTAGGTACAACCCTGTGTGGTAGAGTTAAACTCTGAGGAAGAGCAAATGGAAGGCCAGGAATTCATTGGAGATCTGGATCCTGTTGACCATCCTGAGCTGCAGTCTTTACTGGCAGAAGGTAGACCCTGCAGGGTAGACTTCAGTAAGGGACAGAGAGAATGTCCAACTCTGGAAGGTCTTCGCCACCAGGCAGAAGCTCAGGCTGAAGGGCAAGAGCCTGGGAAATACAGGTTGCACTGGGAAGATGGCCTTTTCTACAGTGAACCGACCGAGTCTGCACCTGGAGACTACAAACGACTTGTAGTACCCCAAGAGAACAGACCACAGTTCTTGCAGTTAGCCCACGAGATTCCTTTGGCTGGTCACTTGAGTTTCAAGAAGATGAAGGAAAGGCTCTCTCTCTACTTCTATCTGCCGAAGATGGGGGCCGAAGTCGAAAAACACTACAGGAGCTGCCACACCTGCCAGACCTCTGGTAAGGTGGGCTCCAAGAATGTGGCACCTTTAGTGCCTCTCCCAGTTGTGGGAGTCCCATTTGAGCGAGTAGGGATTGACATTGTTGGTCCCCTTGATCCTCCAACCTCCTCAGGCAACAGGTTTATACTTGTTGTAGTAGACCATGCTACTAGGTATCCTGAGACAATTCCTATGAGGACTGTTACCGCTCTGGCTGTGGCTAAGGCCCTCCTTGGTATTTTTACTAGGGTCGGGTTTCCTAAGGAAGTAATCTCTGACAGGGGGTCAAACTTTATGTCCCACTACATGAAAGCCATGTGGAAAACCTGTGGAGTTACTTACAAGTTCTCAACAGCTTACCACCCACAAACCAATCGGTTGGTAGAAAGGTTCAACCGAACCATGAAGAGCACGATAGGTGCTTTAGAGGAACCCCTTAAGCGTAAGTGGGACCTTCTACTGCCATGCCTTCTCTTTGCTTATAGAGAAGTCCCTCAGGAGGGAGTAGGTTACTCTCCCTTCGAGCTTCTCTATGGTCATCCCGTCAGAGGTCCATTGGCCCTGATTAAGGAGGGGTTGGAGAGTGCTCCTTCCCCCAAGCCAGTCAGATTGACTGACTACGTGATAGGTCTCCGGAGGAGAATGTCGCACATGATGACGGAAGCAAGCGATAACTTGAAAGCTGGACAAGCATTGGTCAAGCACTGGCACGATCAAAAGGCTAACATGGTTGAGTTCGCTCAAGACCAGCTCATTCTCGTTATGATCCCAACAAGGCAGAGGGCCTTGCAAGACAAATGGATGTGACCCTTCAGAGTTGTGGGTAAACTCCGAGAGGTCAACTATCTGGTGGACTTGGGCAATCCCAAGGAGGCTCCAACAGTCTTTCACACCAACCGACTCAAAGCGTATGTCTCAAGACCCGATGTAGGAGCATTGCTTCTAGCATCATCCGAGGAAGAAGAAGAGAGTGAAGCTCTTCCGGATCTCCTCAGAGGCTTACCTTTGGACGAAAAAGTTGAAGGAGTAAATCTCTCTTCAAATCTGACACCCGAGCAACAAGAAGAGTGCAAATCTATGTTGAATCAGTTTGCCTCTCTGTTCTCGCTTTCACCAGGCTTGACCCCTTGGGGCCAGCATGACATACTCACTGGTGACTGTCTGCCAGTCAAAAGCAGAGGATACCGAATGTCATAGAACGTACAAACCCACATCAAAGGTGAGGTCAGCAAGATGCTCGATCCCGGGGTAATAGAGCCCTCTACTAGTCCTTGGTCTAGCCCAGTTGTGTTAGTACCAAAGGCCGGATCTAAAGAGCTTAGATTCTGCGTGGATTATAGAGCTCTTAATGCAGTCACCAAGACTGATGCCCACCCTTTGCCAAGAACGGATGAGTTGGTGGATAAACTTGGCGCCGCCAAGTTCCTCAGCACATTTGACTTGACGTCAGGCTATTGGCAAATAGCCCTGACAGACCATGCCAAGGAGAAAACTGCATTTTCTACCCCCGTTGGCTTATACCAGTTTAAGGTAATGGCTTTCGGATTGAAGAATGCACCTGCTACGTTTCAACGGATGGTAAACCAGGTTCTGAATGGGATGGAGGACTTCTGCATGGCATACTTGGATGACATCGCAGTGTTCAGCGATTCCTGGGAAGAACATGTAACCCACCTGAGAGATGTTTTGCAGGCTCTTGGACGAGCCAATCTGACCATAAAGGCGGGTAAATGCCAAATTGGACAGAGTAAGGTAGTCTATCTTGGACATGAGGTAGGAGGTGGAGAAATAAGGCCTTTGCTCAGTAAGATTGAAGCTGTGCAAAATTGGACAACACCTACTACTCAAACCCAAGTGAGAGCCTTCCTAGGCCTCACTGGGTATTACAGGAATTTCTTAGAGAACTATGGGACCATAGCTTCTCCACTGAATGTCATCTCCTTGCCCAAATTTCCTAAAAAGGTTAGATGGAACGAGGAGTGCAATCAGGCTTTTGAAAACCTGAAAAAGGTTCTTTGCCAAGCCCCAGTACTCAGAGCTCCTGATTACCGCCAACACTTCATTGTGCAGACAGATGCTTCAAATGTTGGAATAGGTGCCGTACTCAGTCAACTGGATAGGAAAGGTAGGGAGCACCCCGTTTGCTTCATCAGCCGCAAGCTGAAGGATCCTGAAACAAGGTGGGCAACAATCGAAAGAGAGTGCTTTGCTATCGTGTGGGCTCTGAAGAAGTTTAGGCCGTACTTGTATGGTTCTACTTTCGTCATTCAGACTGACCACCAACCCTTGAGATGGTTAATGCAAATGAAAGGGGAAAACCCAAAACTATTGAGATGGTCGATCTGCCTGCAAAGGTTTGATTTCACCATTGAGCACAGGTCAGGGTGTCACCACCAAAATGCTGATGGTCTCTCTCGGATGTATGTCATCGACTAGAGGTATGAGATTCATCCAGGAGTGGATTAAATCCTCCTGTCCCTTAGTCTGGGGGGGGGGGGCGAGTGTTAGGGAGAATTCTCTGTTTAGGCTGAATTTCCTAACCTAGTGAGTCCCCCAGCAGCTTTGCTGGATTTCTGGAGTTTGTTTTTTCCATCCTGCCAAGAGTGAGACTCTTTTTCTCCCACTCTTGGACATGAATGTGTGTAATTCCTTTAAATGTCAATGTGTTCTATGAGCTATGGGGTCTTTTACTCCATGGGGTCTCATATGTTTTGCTATGTGTGTTACACCGCACCCTCCGTGCCGTAGCACTGGGGCATCCTAGCGGACCTCCATCATAGACTCCATACCCGGGGACTGACTGCTGTCTCCCCGGGCATGTAAAGTCACCATTGGCTTTACTAGACCTAAATTTACTAACAGAACTAGTACACACCATCCTATTGTGGAAGTACTAGTAGGGGTAATTCGATTACTCCTAGGTCTGTTATTCGAGGGGGCACTGTCCCGTCCCCCCTCGTCGAGTTTTGGCTGGTGGCAGTGGAAACTACTTGCTATATTCGACCCCGAATATAACCCTATGGGATTCTTCCCATTGTTGGAGATTGATACTTTTTCTCGTTAATCTCTAACATACCACCGGTCTACTTATCTTAAATAAGTCTATCGGATGGTATTTTCTGCCAGAACTCGGCTTTTTAAAATGGTGTCTGTGTTCGTCTCTGTGACTCCTAAACCAAAGGTTGAGCCCTTTGTTCCACTTTTGGCGGGCTTCTGTACAGAGACCCTCCAAAGTGGTGCCATTCTGTCTGGGTTACCACAGGGGTGCGGGAGGGGGTTTAGGCACCCTGGACCGAGTTGCCTTGCCAACTCCGGTCGCACTCTGGTGTGATTGGCCCAAGTGGTGAGCCTCTCCGCTCACCACTTAGCGTGTTTTGAGTGACAGCTAGGCTGAATGAATGGGGTTTTCTGCATAAAAGCAGGGCTTTTGGGACTGGATCTTCAGAAGTCGCCACAGGACCTAAGAATCCGACGAGGGTAAAGCTGAGCCGACCTGCAACAACGACACCTCCGGTGGAGCCCTGCTGAATCGACTCACCACTTCCCGACGACAGAGAAGATCTCCCTGCCGGAGAGTCTCTTCCCCTGACTGGTGGGAACAACCAGTCCCCTTTGCTTTTTCTTCGCCTCAGGACGCAGTGGTCGAATTGCCCGTGCAGAGCACCTCGGCAACCGGATAGCCACTACCCCTGTATCGCGACCAAAAGGTGGTGCCTTGTGACGGAGCACTCCGCGGCTGGTCTCTTCCCTGGTGGTGCAACGATCTTCAGCTTTCCTTCGACGACGAGATCATCTCTTCTCTTGCCAAAGACTGGACGTGCATCCACCACCAGGAACAACTGCCCCCGCCGGAGCTGTCTCTCCACAATCAAGGTACTGTGTCCGACTGGCTTCCCTTGTTGCCGGATAGAGTGAGGTGTCTTAAACCTCGCCTCTCCATAGGGTCGCTTCCAAGCTTTCTCTAGCGTGCTGTTCTGAACTGGTCCAATCTGCCGATAACAATTTGCTACAAAGACTCGAACGCATTTCCACTAAGATACTTTTTGGGACATATCGCCTTGCCTCTCTCCGAGTGGGCCTGGCCTCTGAACTTTATGATCTACAGTGGTTCTTGTCTTCTTGCCTTGCATTTGTCCGTAAAGTATTGGAACCGTGTTGATTTCATAACCTGCCTTATTTTTCTCTCCCGTCCTAACGAATACTAGAGTGCCATCTAGATTAAAGCATACACCTCTGTCTGCAAATAAGTGATGCTGTTAAACCTAGACTTGTCGAACTATTGTTAGGGGGATTGATCTTTTTCTTCGTATAGTAATTGCAATTGAAGTGTTTGCTGTATTAGTGCCAGAGTGTTTTCTATAGATGTGTTGTTATAAATAAACACCTTTATATCTTTACACCGAAGCCTTGTTCCGTGTTTGCTTGTTCTACTGTGTAGATTGCCCTATTTTGTATACTCCACATACTGCCTAACTCTTCTTGAGGGAAGTCTGACTGCTCAGCCACAGCTACCAAGTGAATCTGGGTGGTACAGACTGCTACCAAGTGGGTTTACTGCCAAACACCTGTAGTCCTGAATCTTTTGCAGTGGTCCCAGAGGGAACTGCACAGGTTTCCGCCTAACATGGAGACAGTGAACCTCTGGGTTAATTGACAAAGGGAAGAGTCCCTTTGAGGATGAGCAGCTGGTAGTGGGACTTATTGGCGATGTCCGGGATGTGAGGAGAGAAAAAGAAAGTAGAGTCAAAGATGACAACCAATTTTTTTGCCTCGCCGGAAGGCGAAAGAAGGGGGCCCAAGGTGGGCGGAGAGAGTGCGAGAGGAAAAGCAGGGGCAGGGGTCCCAATGAGAAGGATCTCCATCTTACTGGCATTAAGGGAGAGATTGGTGGATGCTGAATTGCGGATAGGCAGTCGGGAATGAGAGAGAGCAGAGGAGTCTGAGGGGAGCCTGAAGGAAAGCTGAGTGTCATCTGCATAAGAGGAGAAGGTAGAGATCAGGTGGGCCAAAGGGGCCAAGAAGAGGTTGAAAAACCAGGGTGAGAGGATGGAGCCCTGTTGAACACCACAGGTATAGAGAGATGTGGCAGAGAGAAAGGGACCAAGGTGCACCTGGGAGGGACAGCCCAAGAGGAAGGAGGTCAGCCACTCAAGGGCCTGATCTGTGATGCCCAGGTTCTCATGGAGTCAATTAATCAGGATGGCGTGCTTGACTGTGCCGAAAGCAGAGGAAATATCAAGGAGGATGAGGACAGAAGGAATGCTGTAATCAAGGTTAGTGAGCAGATCTTCACAGGTGTTCAGGAGAACAGTTTCCATGCCTCTGGCAGCTGCTCTGAAGCCAGACTGATGGTGATGCAGACAACCAACAAATTCAGTGTGGAGAGTAAGCTGGAAGATGGCCAGTTTTTTTCCAACAGTTTGCCCAGGAAAGGGGTGATGGATATTGGACGATAGTTTTCCAGGCAGGCAGGAAAGGCAGACGGCTTCTTGAGGAGTGGGTGCATAAGGGAGTGCTTAAGAGGAGAGGGGAACATTCCAGTGGGGAAAGAGTGATTACAGAAATCAGCCAAGGCTGGAGTGAGGGTGTCAGTATGGTCCTTGATGGTTCTAAAGGAGCAGGGGAGCACCTCTTTGGACAACACATTCAAAGATCGGACTTGTCTAGAAACGTCATCAGGTATTGTCAGAGAGAAATAGGAGAAAGCAGGAAGAGAAGCAGAGCTGGCCAATGGGTGGGGGGTCAAGAGAGAAAGAGGGATAGGAAGAGGAGATGAGGGACTGGATGTCCTGAGTTTTAGCAGAGAAGTGAGAGAACAGAGCCATACAGAGGGCCTGGGAGGGAACAGGAGAGGTAAAGACTGCAACAGTACTAGCCAGTTACATACAGATTGTAAAGAGTTTGGTGGTGTTGTTAGAGACCACAGAGACGCAGGCTTGAATGTGTGTTCTCTTCTTGATGAGTGTTATTGCTTCGACTGGCATTTTTGTGCAACCAGTCTAGGTATGTCTAATAGCAAAGCATTGATGTTCCTGTGCTCTGTTGGTGACTTGGATGTATTGGATTGGTGTTAGCCTACAAAACCATTGCAAACACTCTGGCTTTTTAGCCAATTTTTCTCAGAAAGTGTTCTGTATATTGCATTAAAACACATATTTATATCTTTCTCCTAGTGCAGTGTGTGGCATACCCCTTCAACAGCACATTTGTGCGTATTACGCAAGCGTGATAATCTAGGCTGGCCCATAGTGTGGCGTGACCCGTGATTTGTTGCTGAGTTGGGGGGGCCCCCTCAGCATGGCTAGCAGGGGGGCCCCCACATTTTGTGTTACGCCACTGCTCTGCGTGCAGACGGCCGAATGTGCTGTTTATGGCCTACTGTTAGCCAGACCCCACTATGGCAGCAACAGTACAATTTAATGCTTCAACTACATTGTTTGTATTCCCAATGTAAGCATAGTCCCTGTTTTTTCGGGAATGTCCTGATTTTTCGGGGACTGTCCCGGTTTTTGCTGCTGCTCTGTCCCGCTTTCTCAAGATTACGTTTCAATTGGAAACTGCAGTGGTCCCGGTTTTTGGTATTCGGTCTTCATGACTGGCAGGCAAGACTGCACAATCTGACACAGAAGAAATTCTGCATTTTACAAGTTAAACTAGTGTTCGTTTGTGATAAATGAATTATAATATGTGTTTATTTGAACAGTAACACTTAAATCCCCTTCTCCAAATGCTACTGAAGTGTAGTGCCTAGTCCTACTTTTATGTTAATTGCCCTGTCCCGGGTTTTCACTTTTGAAATCTGGTCACACTATGTAAGCCGTAGATCTGTTCCACTGGCGAGCTCCAGCATTCTCAATGTCTGGGGCATCCACAGGCCTCCCAAACAGAGCCATGCCAGGCGAGTGCGGCCTATCCAGACAACTGCCCTCCGTGCCTGTACCCGCTGCTCTGCAGTGAGAATCTGCACGCTGACGGATACCATACTCTGAAATGTGGCAGGCACAATAGGATTCCCCCCTGCACCACGCGCACATGGGCAGGCTCTACAAGTCGCTCTTGCATCAGGGCTGTGGTGTGTGACCCTCCCAAATGTGATGCCCCTTTAAGGGGAATGTGTCTTCCTCTGTGTCATAGCCCAAGCTAATAAAAGGAGCCTCTGCAGACACGTGTGGCAGAACGGCTGCAGACTCCAGAAGAGGAGCTCCTGAGTTCGCGTTTCATTTCATGTAGGCTGCAGGCCTATACGTGGAGGCCCAGGCCTGCAGGCCCTGATGCCGTGGGACCCTCGTGCCAAGACAGTGGCAGAGGTCCGAATGGCCAGGGGCCTGGCACGCTGTGCCCCCACTCCCGATGGTGCTGGTGCCCCATAGCACCAGTGGTCCTGCCGCATGTCCAGGGTGTTGCATGTGAACCCCTCCTGGGAGCATGGTAGCTCCCAGGATGTTGTAATGGGTCACGTGGCAGTAGCCACGCGACCAACACAATAAAAGAGGCGAGCCGCTTCCGGCTCGCCAGTCACTCCCATTCTGGCTCCAGCGTCGTTCCTGTTCTGCACCAGGCTGGTGCTGCGCTGTTGGTGCTGGGCCCACGGACGGGGCCCAGCTTAAGGACGGTGCCCCTGCCGGGCAACGCCGTCCGGACGGTGCCCCTGCCGGGCAACGCCGTCCCTGTGGGTCCCCCAGCCATGTGAGGCGGGTTGGGGATGCGACCCCGGCCTGGGTGCCCCCAGAGCCGGGGCCGCGGTGGCCAGGTGGACCTGGCCACGTGTGTGGAGCTCCGGTGTCCCGGAGCGGGTGGGATGAGCCCCCACCCCTGAGTATGCGGCATGGGTGCCGCCTAAGTGTGTGTGTTGTCGGGTGCCACCCGACCCGAGTACGGGGCTGCCCGGTGATCCGGAGCAGCCCCCAACAATGGCGACGAGGGCTGGAGCCCTGCGTGTGATGCGGCGTCGGCCGCGATGTGGAGGAGCGGAGACGACTCTCCCCCCTATCCCCGTGGGGGAGAGAAGTTTCTGCGGCGTCGGCCGCGAGAGGGGGGAGAAGTGTGCGGCCCGCGCCGCAGTGAAGAACGCGGGGGGCTGCCTCTTTCCCCGTCGGGAGGGAGGGTGCCCCGGCGGCGGCCGCAGCGAGGAGCGGCTGACATCGCCGCAGGAGGGGGATGCCGGTTCCCCTCCCCAAGGAGCGCTGGTGCGGCTGACATCGCCGCGGGAAAAGAGAAGGAGGCGGGCCCAACATCAGCTGGGCCCGCAAGGAAAACATGGTGGGCGAGCGGCCCGCCCGTCCCCCGAGGGACCCGGAAGATGTTCGCGGCATAGGCCGCGTGGGTGGCTGCACCCCTCCCCCACCACCAACAGGAAGGGAGAGGGCGCCCGCGAGCGGTGCAGTGGAGGACCAGCACACGCGGTGTCGCCGGATGGAGAGGTGAGCGGCCCCTCCCCCAGCATGCCAGCTGGCCGCCCACCACAGCGCGGCTGCCCCCATCGGCCCGCAGA
Organism: Ambystoma mexicanum; assembly: GCF_040938575.1. Taxonomy (NCBI): domain Eukaryota; kingdom Metazoa; phylum Chordata; class Amphibia; order Caudata; family Ambystomatidae; genus Ambystoma; species Ambystoma mexicanum. Next base: position 227,762,122 of record NC_090927.1, on the reverse strand, counting down.
AGAGGGACACATGAGGCGGGCCCAAAACCAGTTGGGCCCGCGCGCAAAAAAAAAAAAGAAAAAAAAAATGATGAGATGTTGCAGGCCCGATTCCAACGGGGCCTGCAAATGAGAAGAACAAAGGGAGGCGGCCTGTGTGCGAGCCCCGCACGTTACCCATCCTGGGGTGGGAGCTGCATTTCCCCCACTGTCAGGAGCCGCACGCGATGGTCTCTGCCCTGCCACAATGAAGAGCGGCGCACATCGCCGCATGGGAAAACGGGTGCGGGCCCGACTCCAACTGGGCCCGCGAATGAAATAAGACCGGTGCCGCCCCCCTGCCCCGCTGTGAGGAGGAAGGTGCGGCTCTGCCGCAACAAAGAAGTGAAGCCGTCGGCCCCTCCACCACCCGGGGCAGAGAGCAGCGAGGTGGCTGCTGTGATACTGGCCAAACACAACGCCAGCAACCCCCATGTGAAAGGGGAGGTGCGAAAGGGCGGGTTTGCCCCCTGACTCTGGACTTGGCCGATGTGGCCCCTGGGTTTTCCCAGGTGCGGCTTTGCCGGCCCTAAGTTGTGAACTGAACTGTCCTGAAGAGCTGCCCATGGATGATGCCGGACTGGTCTCCTGCAGACCCGCAGTTGCTTAATGTGGACTCAGTAGCCACCCCCATGAAGACTGGGATCCTGCAGACCCTGGACGTGCTTAAAACGGCCCATTCAAGTGGCGGTGGGAAGCTGTGATCCTGCATATTGTGGCCATGCTTTAAATGGTGCCAGGGGGGATCAACAAGGGTGGCGTTCAGCAATAGTGAAACCACTCACCCAGGTTAATAAAGGGTGTATTAGTAGAGTGGTTGTAGGAGTAGTAGTGGGTAATTAGCGGGATGTGTTTTGTTTTTGTTGTTTATTAAAAAATGGAGTGGTGTTGCATGTGAACCCCTCCTGGGAGCATGGTAGCTCCCAGGATGTTGTAATGGGTCACGTGGCAGTAGCCACGCGACCAACACAATAAAAGAGGCGAGCCGCTTCCGGCTCGCCAGTCACTCCCATTCTGGCTCCAGCGTCGTTCCTGTTCTGCACCAGGCTGGTGCTGCGCTGTTGGTGCTGGGCCCACGGACGGGGCCCAGCTTAAGGACGGTGCCCCTGCCGGGCAACGCCGTCCGGACGGTGCCCCTGCCGGGCAACGCCGTCCCTGTGGGTCCCCCAGCCATGTGAGGCGGGTTGGGGATGCGACCCCGGCCTGGGTGCCCCCAGAGCCGGGGCCGCGGTGGCCAGGTGGACCTGGCCACGTGTGTGGAGCTCCGGTGTCCCGGAGCGGGTGGGATGAGCCCCCACCCCTGAGTATGCGGCATGGGTGCCGCCTAAGTGTGTGTGTTGTCGGGTGCCACCCGACCCGAGTACGGGGCTGCCCGGTGATCCGGAGCAGCCCCCAACACAGGGCAGGCCCCCAACCCCTACAGGCACTGGGCCTGTAATGTGCTGAAGAGAATCGCACCAGGGGTGCCTGCCGGATGTTCATGGCAGGCAACCCCCAACAAGGGCTACAAAGTGAATAAGTTAAACCTTAATGAGACACCTAAGTCCAGGTGTCCAAGTCATTACTAAATGCTGCACGTGTCATGATAGTTAAAATCCAGTACATCAAGTGCTGGCAGCGGAAGCCTGTGCAATGTACACTTCACTGGTTCGACTCTTAGCAGGGCCGGCCCAGCTCCGCTCCTTTCAGGGTATTTACACCTGTTATTACCTCGAGTAGATGCAGGCGGAATCTGGCATGAATCCCTGTATGGATACATGATATCATTATGATAATAGCCTAATAGCAGACAACAGTCATTCCGAAATGTCTGTCTGCTTTGCAAAGTAGCAATCGACCTGCAACTATCTCACCAGGCTTGTGCTCGATTTATCAACCCTGAAAAGGCTGGGCTGAGCAACCCGGAATTGAATCGTGATCTACAAGTTGCACACAGATCTCTGCAACTGATGCATTAACCTAATAGTCTATCTGCTGCATGTATCCAGTTTCATAACTGAAATTGGGGGACAAATAGGTTCTCCCACCAACCACTGTTCTGGTAGCGCATTACCCTTGCTAGATGATCCCCTAAAGCGCCTAACAGCAATGTTGCTTTGTATAGACCGCTTGCTTGGCAAATTTATAGCGCTGTAAAAACAACATGCCACCATTGCTCCGTGCAATGATATTTAAGTCAGTGCCCATAGAAGGATGACTCACTGAGATAACCGACCGGAATTATGATATGTGACTTGCTGTTTGTACAAGTATTTGCATCAGCTACACTAACACACTCAGCTACGCATCGGGGTATTATAAGTGAATCCCATTGTCAATTTCAGTTTGATTAAGCAATGAGCATGTACAAAACACTTTTTGTGGCACAGGTGGCTCTCGTCCAAGTGGCATGCCTGTTAGATTGTATGCACTATTTGCTTGACCAGAGGCGTTGCTGGGGGGAGAGGGGGCGGCTGAGGAGGCTATAGTGCCGGGTCTTTTGGTAGTTGCCCTGGATATGAGCTCAGGAACTACAACAGGAAGGCTAGCTAGCCCCAAGTCCCGCGATTAGCACAGCCCCAGATCTTTTCCAGACCTAGCAACCCCCCCCCTTCCGGGCTTGGCCCCTAAGAAGTGCTTTAAATTACCTGGTTCTACCCTACCCTCAGTACCTGCACATCTCAAAGCCAAAAATACACTACCGATACTCAACTACGTGGAGAGATAAACTGGACCGCAATAAAAGGCTAAGCTCCTGCAACCTTTGCTGGTGAAGGCGGTGCTTGCTCCCTCCTCCTAGCGGACACCATTTCGCTAGTTGGCAATACCTGTTACCCATGGTGTCCCGGATTGATTGGGAAAGCCCGGGCAATTACTTTCTAAGCACTTTTCTTTGTTTTTAGCAGTGACTTTTCTATTATGTAAATGTTTAGGTAATTGGAATTGTGGTAAATGTTTCAGACTAAAAAACCCACACACATCACCATTTCCTAACACATCCCTTTTAAATAATTATAGAATGAGAAAGAGGAATAATTCAACTCCCCTTTTTAAAGCTTAATTTACAATCATGAAGTCTGCTGGTTTGACACACAAAAAGAACGTCCCATTGTATATGGGTGTTCACATGTTCTTAACACAATGCATAACAAACTGGAGGTTTGCATGAAAGAATCCCAGATTCACTGCTTAACCAAAGTGTGTGTCACTTGGCAACTATTTTAATTTCACTGTGCCTTGCCTGCACAAATTGTGAGTACTCCGAGTCTGCCATCATTTGTACATCACATAACGGGACAAAATCAGTCTTTGATTGATGAGCGCCTTTGAGAGATGGTTAACTTAGGCTGACAGAATCAACTTGGGACAAAGGAGCAGTCTGCAGAACCTGCCGGATGAACTGCTGCAGTGTTTCTTTGCTTGCCATTGTTTGGAGGCGTGCGCTTGGAGGCGTGTGCTTTCGGGACTTGGAACTCTTAATCATTCTCCCCCGCGAAGCGGACCGCGAAGGGAGTGGCAAGGGAGCAGTCTGCAGTCTGCGGGACCGAGGGTCGAGTCGAGTGGCTTGGATTCTCAGGTACTGTGTTCTCTGATTTGTTTTGCCAGAGGGTGAGCTTGCCTACGTCTTGAACACACATTTGACAGATTTTCCTCTATGTAGCCAAGAGAGCAGTCGGCAGTCAGCGGGACTGTGGGCCGAGCTGTGCGGCTGGGAATCTCAGGAACCGTGTTCCTTGATTTGTTTTGCCCGCGGGTTAGCCTGCCCACGTTCCGAATAATCATCTGTCGGACTCTTTTTTACTCAGCCTATTAACATCGCCTGGGTTTAGCCGTGAGACGGCGAGGCTTGCCCTTTGATTGTGGCTGCACCCCGGAGGCTAAGATCTTCACCAAGGAATTTAGAACCAGCGGCCATAAGGTCGGGACCCCACAGATACCGCCACCCCGGATAGGGTTAGGAGGGGTCTCCTCCTTTATAAAAAATAACCCTAAAGGCTACTTCTTGAAATTACAAATTGACTGCGCCTGACTAACTGCACAAGTTATATGCCGTTCTACAGGCAAGGTCAACAATCGACCTATAATCTCCGGAAGCGTAACAATAATTTTCCAGACACCAGAAGAAATAGCACAATGGGCAAAGCGAAACTAAAAAGGAAAGAACCTCCAGTTAAAGCGGCAATCACATACTTTTTTCCACCTAATGTACTTCCTGAAGAAAACCCCACTGCAACGGAAGGTGAGGAACCTATGAATAACCCTGCCGTGGCACCTCACGAAGTCACTAATTATGACGACATAGATAACAATTCACTCCTCGATCTCTGCCTGTCAATGCAGCGGGCTATGACTCCAGCCCACCCGTGCCAGTCGGGTAATAATTCACAGATCCCTCAACCAAGTACATCGTCCTTTCAGAGGGATCATGTTGAAAGATTATCTACATCCCCTAACCTAGCTCCGTTCCAAGAGCCTTCTGTCCTTGGAACCAATAGTGAGTCCAGCAGAGTTTCCACCTTGAACACACCGGCCCTGGTTGAGTTGCAATCCTCAGTGGCCTCTCTGCAGTTTGCCCTAAAAATTCTCTTGAAACTGTGTGGGCGTATTCTAGAGACCACTCTCACCTATTCAGCAAGAGAAGGAGTCAAAGATATTCCCGGGGCAGAAGAAAACCTGGTCCCTAGGCCCACGAACAGTTATCCTGTACAACCTTCTACTGACCCTACGCCTTCATCCGAACCTGTAGATGAGTCAGCAGTATACTTCTCACGCAAACAAAGAAGATTGGCTAGGAGAGCAGCCATGAAAAAGAAGCCATGCGTAATTGCTTCTCCTCTACCTGCGACAGCTCCGGTGGGGAAACCAACAAAAAAGGCCAAAAAGAGAGCAATTAGGGTGCTAAAACGTAAAGCAAAGGGACCAGGTTCCCTCGCAAGCTGGCTAATTCCTGATACCATGACTGAGTCCATATGTACAGAAGAAAACCTGTTAGACCTCGAATCATCTCAACTTAACAATGACTTGGAAAATAGCTCCTCTACTCCTAATAAAAGCCCAATCAGGGCTCCTCTGGCAACAAGCATCCCTAACCGACCTACCATTAATGTGCCCCCACAAACTGACTATTCTAATAAACGCATATGTATCATCAAATATTTATACCAGCAACATGAGCGAAATTGGCTCACAAGATCGGCTCTTATGACTAGGCTCCACTCACTACCTCAACTTCGTGTTCTCAGCTCTGCAGACTTTGAATTCGTGGAGCCACTTCATGTTACCAATCGTAATGTCTCTGCGGTTCACTGTAAATTTTTAGCGACAGCTCAATTGTTGCAAAGTTTCAAACAAAATCTGCTGATCGTAGACATCGAGATTGATGCTGACCCTGAGACGGAAGATGATAGCTGCCCACGTATGGCGGTTTCTTCACCGGAAAAATCCCCCTTGGCCACAAATCTACCCAAGACGGACGAAGTATAAATTGCTGACGTCCAAAATGTTTTGAGCTGGCTGGCTGAATCCCTCCCTCTAATTATAAATAAACAATGAGACCATACCATCGCCTCTTGGAACTGTAGAGGTTTCAATAATTTATTATCTTCGGAAGGATCAGCAGATATCTTAACAGACCACCTGAGCATCTGTTTACAGGAAACCTGGCTGGTCTCCCCTGTGATCCTCAATGATTGATTGATATTTTCTTTATTTTATTTATTTCTATCACGCTCGTACAAGTGTTTCAGAATGGCTATACACTGCACCAGTCTTTTGCCAACAAGGGACCCAGGTGCAGACTATTTGGAGGATTGATTGTGGGTGTTAGGCACTCTATTCAATCCTGCCGAATTACCACTAGTCAGCCTGATAACATCTTAGCAGTGGAAATGGCTGTCCCATACGAAGATATCATTGAAAGAATTTTACTCGTAACCTTATACAACCCACCAGGCGCTGCTTGCCGAGAAAAACTACAAGAGGCTGTCCACAAGTTAATTAGCGATTGGTCTATGATACCGGGGGAAAATTCAGTTATTTTCACAGGTGACTTTAACTGCCACATAAAGGGTTCGAAGGGCACTACTCTCAATCCTCTACTCCACCCTAAGGGGCATATGTTACATAACATAGAAGATCCTGAAGTTTTAAACTGGTTACACTTTTTTTCCGACTGTGACTTGGAACTCATTAATGGAAGAACGCGAAGTGACTGTCCCGGAAAACACACCTGGCGTAACGCCGCGGTAACCAGTACCTTAGATTATATATTTGTTAGCCCAAATATAGCTAGCAGAGTTAAAGATATGGAGATCACCCCGAATATTTGCAGCAACCATAGTCTCCCAACTTTGACCTTTGCAGCTGATTGGTTAATTCCGAGCCCCAGCCCCATGGGTAACATGACGACAAATCAAGCTGGCCCCTTATTGGTTGGCACACAAAAAACATCAAAAATGCGGCTCTCTCAACACAAGCCGTCCTGCTCTATGACATCCAAGCCTTCACCAAATTTACTGCTAACGATATTGAATCATGGATCGCGGCTTTTGCATCATCACGTGCTGCCACTCCTATTAACATGATGATTCAAGAAGGAAGGAAGACCATACCTTTTGACAAAAGCATCTGAGATGCTAAACGAGCCCTAAGAGCTTCTATTCGAAAAGCAAAAATTGCTACTGTTACATTCGAATCCTTTGCAGCTCAGCGTAGAATCCTTAAGAACAAATACCGTGCCTGGATTAAGATGAAGAGAAGAGCAGAGAAGTTAAGTCGCTGGCAACAAATGGTTCAAGTTGTATGCTCCAAAAACACTGGAAACATCTGCGGTGTACTAAATGAAGTGAGGGGTTCTACTCACCATACAATGGTTAACCCGATAAGTGCCCAGCAATGGTCTGAATTTTTGTCTGAACTCAATGCTTCACTTACATCGGGCCAGCATGGCAACTGTGAATTAGTCCCCCTCGAGAAACCATTTACTGTGAACAACGAACAACTCCTTGCCAAAATGAAATCTCTAAAATCATCTAGAGCGCCAGGACCTAACGGCCTAGCCAACGCTGTGCTGAAAAGCAATCCTGATTTCTGGGCCAACCTAATTAAGATCCAATTTGACAACGTATTGGAGACCGGTAACATCCCGACCTCGTGGAAAACCTCCATACTGATCCCAATCTTCAAAAGAGGAAATAGACTGGAACCAGGTAACTATACACTGCTGTCTATGTTGGACTGCACAGGGAAGCTATTTGCATCGATGCTTCTGGATAAATTGGAGTTGTGGGCAGACAGAACTGGTATATTGAATCAATTTCAAAGTGGATTCAGGAAAGGATATATCACTACCATGAACCTGACGATTACTGATCTAATTAGGACTAGAGCTAAGACTAGTGGGAAACCCCCTCTCTACGCCCTCTTTATAGACTTCCGAGCGGCCTTTGACACTGTCCCCCGTGACAAACTCTGGTTAAAATAAAAATTACTAGGCTGCCCTGAAGAACTTCTTTATTATTTCAGAGCTTTACATCGAAACACTATGGCTAAACTTAAGTTGGACTCCCAAGGCCATATGACCGCACCAGTAATACAGAATCGTGGAGTTAAACAAGGCTGTGTCACAGCTCCCTTTCTATATAATGTATTTACATATGATCTTCCCATAGCGGTATCTGCAGTACACAATTGCCCCCCACGAATTGGATCTGAGCACTCTCTAGTGCTTGCTTATGCTGATGATCTGATCATCATGGATCACACATTCAGCGGCCTCTCTAGATCGGCCACCGCGCTCTGGGACTATGCTCTTATTAAAAATGATCTGGTCATTAACAGCGAGAAAACCCAGTTAATGGTTTTCTCTGCAAAACATTTTTCCAGACCAAAGTTAGTTATGCAGGGGACTGAAATAAAATATACCCCCACATGCAAATATCTGGTTGTGGAGTTTGACTTTACAGGAGAATATCTCACCTGCATGCAAACAAGAAACACCAGAGCTGCACAACTAACAGCATTAATACATCGCTTTGCAATTAAAATTTGTGGTTATACTTTGTGGGGTGTGCGCCAGATCTATCTGCAGATATTGGTTCCCATGGTTACATATGGTCTGGAGGCACTATTATTCATCAATTTCAGCTGGCTTCAAGTCATAGAGGGTACATTTTGGAGGCGGATACTGGGACTCCCCCAATGTATCCCTATGGCGATCATAAGATTGGAACTGGGGTTAACTTCCCTTAAAGCTACTGTACTTAAACGAAGAGCTGAGATGTACTCGAAGATGATCAACCAACCATCGAACTTCCTTTCAAGATTACATCAAGAAATTTCTAGGGAGGCGACATCTTACCATCTAAAAGCTCATATGGAAAATCTGTACAAGGAGATTGGTTGGATTCCTGCACTGAGGAGCACCAACGACGCATCGAAGAAGGCCCTGTCCAAACGAGTAGATTTATGGGACTGGCTTGAGAACTACGATCACCTGAGCAAACTCACAAAGTATCAGTTTGTGCGGTACAGACTATACACTTTTTTGAAGCCACAGCTGTACCTCAATTTGAGTCCCTCTAGTAAACTCAGACGCTTCCTTCTCTTGTTGCGTCTTGACTGTTTACCGGTATTAGCCAATAAGTGGATCGATAACCATATGCTTTCGCAAGAAAGGCATTGTCAAATGTGCAAACACACTTCCACTAACGAAACTGCTATACATCTTTTAACAGCTTGTCCGACTTTGTTTAAAACCTACGAACTGTGCTGTGGGAAAGTGGTCCATAATCTGGAGCACATAGAGGAACCATAGTTCTGGTACAGCAGCTTAAATTCAACCTCTATAAAAACTCACATAGCTATGTATAGCATATGGCTGAATATCGAAAAATCATTGGGCTTCACCATCTAGCCTATTGTTTTATGTGAAACTGACCTAATGGTTTTTTAACTTTATTGGTTGGGTGAAGGGAAGTCTCTGACCCGGAAAATGAAATGAAATATACTCTTGCATTACGCACTGCCTAGAACTATTAATGTTATCTACTGCTTTTGGTTTCTTGGTGCAGTGGTCTTATATTGTTATGTTGATTGATTGTCTATCCTTGGAAACCTTATGACCAGAATAATCAGTTGCAATTGAGGTCTTTGTCTTCCCAAATTTTGCCTGATCCTATTTCAATTTCAATTTATTTTATTCTTTCTCTATTTTTCTCTTCTTACACTCTTTACTTTTTCATTATTTTTTTTATTATTTTACATATGTGTAAAGTTTATATTTAAACTGTCTCACATTATTAAATACATTTCAGAATCAACTTTAAAGTTGATGGCTTAATAGTAAACCATTAGACTGAGATTTTGGCTGCAACCACTGACATGTTTCAGTGCAGCATGCTCTCAAGGCCAGGCCCAGAACAAAATACAGACTTACACAGGGAGTTGAAGAGAGTGTGGCAACATGACTGAAGTGGGAGGGTGCAGAGAGAGACACATAGAAATGCAAACGACGAGAGAATGAGACACGAAGAGCGAGACACACATTGAAAGTTAAACAAGTGGAGAACTACGAAAATGCAATGTGACACATTGTGAGATTAACTGAAATCGGTCATTTAGACTCTGCGATGCTCTGGCGTTAGACCAACTTTCAGACCGCCCATGCTGAGCCCCGGCCCACTTAAAGCCTAGTTTGGCGAGTACCTGCATTTCTTTTTTTCCATCTAAAGCACTGCTCTTACGGAAGGTACCCATCATGATCAAAACGCTATTCATTCTTCTTGAGGCGACTTCACGAGTATCCCACGCTGAATAGGCTGCACTGGCCTGAGATGGGTCTATAAAATGGCCGACATTGTCCATCCTGGACCTCAGTAGTTTCTTCTCATGGTAGGCGTCAGTTTCTGGACATGGGCCCTGCCTCCCCTTTCAACTTGTTGGCCTCTGTTTTTGGCTGTAGGTTCAAAGGGTTCAGATTAACTTAATGTGCATAATGTGCACTGCCCTGCCTATGCTATTGCCCTGACAGCCATTTTATAATTGTATCTAGATGTGCTTCGTTCGAACGCTTTGTAAATGACCAAAGGCTCACGCCTTCTTCCCGAAGCTCCAGTGTGGAGATTTTCACCTCTCTTTAGTTGTGAGGTTTTGTTACTTTAGATCTTTCATAATAGGATTTGGAAATGTAAGTCAGGGATCTGCAACATTGTTTGGACTGCAACTCCCATGAGCCCAGGTCAACATACGCAATGGTGAGGGGCCATGTGGAATGTAGTCCCACACATCTGGAGGTTTGCCCACTGCAGACCCCTGCCAGGGATATCCAGCTCTGTACAACGGTCCCTCAAGAGGCTTTTCGTTGTTAAGGCTGGCAGAGTAGGACTCGTGGAACTCCACCAAGAGGCACTTTTAATCAGGTTCGGATCTGAATGTGGTCAAAATCGAATCAGGGCAGTGTCATTTGCTGACAGTAAAATTCAAATGGGAAAAAAGGTCCTTCCTGGACCAGGCGCACAGACACTTTCTGCTGTTTTGCAAATGAGCTGAGAGACCACAATGACTCAGAGACGCGACCGCATTCGCAAGTCTGTCACCATATCGCAAAACACCCACTCTGCAGGTAGCGAGAAGCTTCTTTGAAGTACTGCAGTAAACTATGGGGCATCCTGGCACTATGACCCTTAATTGCGGGTGCAGTGCACGACACTTAAGCCAGACCTTTACCAGGATGTGGATAAACAGGATATTCTGATCCAGTTGACATGCATTGCCCTCAGGGGCTGCTAGGTCTATCTCTTGACTGCCTCAATGCTCCCAATCTGACTACCGTCGCAATGACAGCCTTGAATTCAGCTCCTACTTAGGTGATCATGTGTGCCAGGTACCCAACACCATTGTTTAGCCTGCTGCAGATCCAAGTTTCAAGCAAAGATTTATTTGAAAAAGCCATGCTCCTTCACCTGTACAGTCCACGTCAAGTCTTCAATCCGTGACCTGGGACGTGTTTTGCAGGAACGGAGGGATATGAAACCCTGTCTGCCCCAGTGCAAGTACTTTGCGTCTAGTAGCCCACCAAAACAATGCTGCTTTTACGGACACATTGGGCCTCATTACAAGTTTGGCGGTAGCCTTGCCGGTAAAACCGGCAGGCTGCCACCAAACTTGCAAATTTTTCCGGCACCCATGAATGGGCAATTACCGGGTCATTATGGCCCCGCCGGACCCGGTAATTGCCCATTCGCGGGGCCGGAATAACATTCTCCCCATTCCCATTGAGCCCCGTAGGGCTCAATGGGAATGGGGAGGAGGGATGCACCGGCACCATTCTTGAATGGTGCCGGTGCATTGCACATGCTCTGCTCGCGGGTGCCGGTATGCCCACCAGGTCAGATCTCGTAGTTTGCCAGTCCAGTTACAACGGCAAGCTTACCGGTACCGTTGTTACTTGTAATGGGGCCCATTATATTTGAGTACTTGTTTTAGAGGTGAATATGCTCCTTTCTGTAAATATCAGTCAGAGGTGTCTGAAGCATGCCTTACACCAAAGGTTGTCCAGCTCGGGACTCAAGGGCTGGAATCCTGATGGGTTTTCAGGATATCCCTCATTAATATTCATGAGGAAAAATGTGCATACATTTAGAATCATTGTATGCAAATGTATCTCATGAATTTTAATGAGGGGTTTCCTGAAAACCCGGCATAGATCTGGTTCTCAAGTCCTGGAGTTGGACAAGCCTGCCTTACACAATCCTGGCATTGCCATACTGTGCATGCCGCTGCCGCCATGGTAGCACTGCCCTGCCTATGGTCCCACCGCCCTGTACTAGCCACATCTTCTTGAGGTTCATCTAGTTCTGGCAGCTAGCCTCTTGTATATATTGCTCGGAGACATACCAGCAGGCTCGTTGCCACCCCAATAATGCCACCTCAGCATGCTACCACCTTTTCCAAATTGGCAAGATCTGGCCCCTCCTTATATCCCACATGAAAGAAACCCTCATCAATATTTTGGCCCTCAGGATGGAGATCTGAGGAAACAGCCTTCTTGCCTAGCATTTCGGGCCCCGATTGTCCTGATGGGCAGGAACGGGCTGATAGGCGAACCAGTGTCCTCATCTAGTCTGGTGCATAAGTTAGTGCCCGCAAGATTGAGTTCGAACCCATTGGGCAAGCTATGTGCATTTTGCACATTCCATGAGGAGACATTCTAACATTCTTAGCTCATTTTGTTTCACTCAGGGTGAGTTGATCCAAGCATCCAGCCTGGGGGTTGGAGGGATGATCTCACTGCTTAGAGATGCAGCGGCACCTCAGACGCACCGCATTGGTGGCACCAGGGGTGTTGCTAGGTCTGGAAAAGAGCCGGGGCTATGCTAATGTCGGGACTGTCAGGACTCGGTGCTAGCTAGCCTTTCAGTTGTAGCCCCTGAGCTTCTATCCAGGGCTACAATCAAAAGATAGAACCCCGCACCCAGCCCTGTAGCAATGCCTCTGGGCGGCACTAAAGAAGGAAGACCCAGGTCTGCATTTCTGCTGGTGTTCCACCATTGTGGAAGTTTGCCAGGCATTTCAGATGGAACGGCCTACACAGAGAGTTGTAATGCCATTACCCTGCCAGTATGTGGCGTCCTGTTTGTTTTCAGCAGATCAATAACATTGTTGGATCATTTTGTAACAGTCTCATTATTAGTCTCTCACGCCACTTGTTTTTCAACTACTGGAAAACGTCCTTAACTTGCCCATCTTGTTCGACTTTCCCAAATCCTTCCTTGCCTCCTTCCCTTATCTGTCAGCCTGGCTCACAGTCCACAACAGGACGCTATAGAACTGTCTCATCTTTCCATTCACATCTGTGCCTGGTCTGCACTACACCTTTCCTCGCTTAAAGAAAAAAATCTTTTTAGAAGATAGAACAATGATTAAAAGCACATTTATGTTTGCATTATTCCTACTAGAGCTCTGACTCTCAATTTAATTCTGAGCACGACTGAAATGGATAATAGTGACACCTGTGCTATAGCAAGAATATACAAAACAAGCATTGATATAGCCATTAGATGTGGGTTTTGTGCATGCATTATATAGGCTTTTTTCAGCCACTCTCTTTTGTCGCCTGCTGGAAACTAGGGGCAGTCCATTCTTAGATGTTGTGAATCTATAAAAGGAAACCTTAATCAAGGAGCAAAAGATTCATCTGCCCCAGAGCCACAAAAGGACCCGATTCATGGAACTATTTGTGTGGGAAATAGGGAACTTGCCAGCCAAACTGCATGCGAAATCCTGTTTGTTCGTTCATGGAATCGAATGCATGGGACTTGTCGAACACTTTGGAATTCGCGCAGGCTCAGCATGTCTCTGAGAGTCGTTGAGCGCCTTGCATGTGACGCCACCCAGAGCATGGCCGTTGCTTGCGCAGAGGGCTGGGAAGGGGATGGAACACAGAAAATGGGGAAGAACATGCAAAAAAGTGGTCATTCCGAGGGACGGCGTGCAGGCAGTTACGCCAAATGACACGTATTCATGGAACAACCCACACAGCCTCTAGGCATAGAAATAGGCATGCAAATCTCTCGATCTCTACACCACCCGAAGGCAGGTGTAAAAACACTTGCGCATAGGAATTGCAGCACAGAGGTGGGTCTGCATGTCGGATTTAGGGGTGCCTGTATGTAACCAGGGTTTCGACCTAACTTAGGGGTGCATGTGCGCAGTGTGGTAGGGTGGAGGGATGGTTTACAGGGGTTTGCATGCAGATTTTCCGATTTTAACCTGTGAGAAACCAAAGGATGTCCTTCCCTCTAGTCTCCGGGGATCTATCTCTCAGGTGACTAGGGCACAGCGCTGCCTTTAGATCCAGACCCTGCGGGGGACTAGACTCAATAAGATTTTCCAACATTTCCATTAGCATTTTGTGTTATGCAAATGGAAATAATGTTGTGTTCATCCCCCGTTGTAGGGACTGAAATAGGTGATAATGGCGCGGCTGCCCAAGTTATCGGCCCAAGTGAAGCGAGGGCGATAATGAGGGCTCTGCACCGTTATCCCCTGTTCTAGCCCCTGCAATGGGGGTTGAAGGCCATTAGCACCCCAGGTTCCCAAAGCGGTAACCTGGGTGCTAAAAAAAAGTATTTTCCAAAATGGCCACCATGGAAAGGGAAGGCGGGGCTCCATACAGAGCCCCTTTTCCCTTTCCATGGCAGCCTACAGAAGGTGAAGAGGGAACTCTTATGACCACATTACCACAAGCACAGTTTTCTTTCCCTTTCAAACATATCCCACTTTCGAAAAACTTTACCACTTAGCCGGTCCCAGGTGGACATGCCACTTTAACCCCATTTGTCGTCCCTCATGGTCATGGCCAGTAGCCAGTTTGTCCGGGTCATGACCTTATGCCATGACCCGGACAACCTGGGCACTGCCCATGGCCACAGGCTATACCTCAGTCCCTAAAGAATATCACAATTTATTGTACCTACATTATGACATTTGTCATAATATAAAACACGGGCACCTTTGCAAAACCATGCTTTATGGTCCTTGCCAATGCTCCTTGCATGGGTTTGCTGGAAATCCACCCTTGTTTTATTTTTTCAAAAGTGTCCAAATGTATGTACATACAATAATCATATAATTTAGCCCCCACTTGACAAAATGCATTCAGACTTTACACAAACACCCAAAGTTGGGTCTATAATCTTTCTGGAAACTTTTGTCCACATTTGTCAAACTGCAGCAAAGTTAAAAGCCATTTAATAATGTCGAGAGCCCCTCTAATTTAGCCCCCTCTTGTCAAAATCCCAATAAACTTTACAAAAAATATTTATATCTATATCTAAAATGTTTTTACAAACTTTTGTGTAGATTTGGTCAATTGCACCACATTTATAAGCCTTTACAATATTTTAGGAACCCCCCATCTAATTTTGCCCCCTCTTGACTGAATCCCACCAACCTTTGCAAAATCATTCAGAATCAGGTATAGAATAAAATTCAAAAATGTCATGCAGTTTCATTGAGTGGTGCCAATATATCAGCCATCCAAGAATGGCTTTTCACCAACCCTGTAATTCAGAAATAGGCTTAGATGTCCCCAGACATCTGAAGTGTTCGCGAGCATCATAGGACTGTCCTCGAACATCCACGTTTGCGGACTTCTGGGTGTGAAAAACACTGTTTTTTTGGCTTCTTGTGGCCAAATCCCATCCCATCCTCATTACTGCTCACCTCACGGAGATTCTTTAATAAGTTTAACAAGTGCAATATTGAGTGTTTTAATATGTTTTTACTGCGATGTCCGCGGACACCGGCCGCTGTCCACGAATCCAACATGGCAGGTTTTTCCAAAAATCTAACGCACTGCACGCTTTTCACCATCCAATCAGTAGGCGCGTCCGATTTCCGCAGACATCAGAATGCCCTCCAGGCCAATTAAATGCTTGTCTGCGGACTGAACAGGGTAGTGAGTCTGCGGACCGAATCCAGATACCATGAATTTTTTTTTACCTGCTTTTAACCCGTTTTAAAGAAAACTACTGGTCAGATTTACACCTAATGTACAAAAGCACGCTTTTGGGACAAGCCGCCGCTCCTGCTGCAAATATGGTGAAAATCCGTCCAGCGGTTTGGGCTGTAGGCGTGAGCAATTCTTTTCCATTGCTTCTATTAAAAAAAAAATTCTTGGGACCCACCTATAACTTTGCCCCACTCCTTGACGAAACCTCACCAAACTTGCCAAAATAATTCAGACCGGGCCATATACTTTTTTTGCAAAGTTTGGTAAAGATTCGTACAGGGGGAGCAAAATTATAAACTGCCCCAAAAAGTGCTTTTCATTTGAGTTTAGTAACTTAACCATAACTACACGGCCTCTACCGCAGGCCGTGGAATATACATATACATTTGTCATGATGTTTATTTGAGCTATGTAAGTGTGCTGGCTGCTGATTTGTGCCCTCCATCTATGGTACAGACAGTATAGGGATGCAGATCTGTGCACTGCATCTATAATACAGATCCTAATCCTTATTGTTAAAATGTGTCATCTATGTATGATAGAACTAGACAATAGAAAAACAAATGAGCAAGCCTAAAATTAGGAAAAGAGCACCGGCCCTGTATCAAAAGAAAAGTAAGAAACGATCTTTCCTGAACCAATTATTAAAGCTTGATTCACCACTAAATTGCAATTATATATTATTAGATACAAAAATGATTAGTCATGGGCGCCCCTCTACGAGAACGAGCACAGCAAAAATGGCGTGTTCTATGGGATGGTACCCACTCTAGAGTCTGCAGCCACATTTTAGCTCACAGTACCTTTCACAGATGGGAAATATCCATTGGCATATCAATCTTTGTCCCGCCCACATGGGAGTCCAGCACCGAAATGCTATGGCAATTCCCTTCTGAACAACAGTACCAACAGCAACACCATACATGTGTTTCAGCCTGGTTGGGCATCATCAGTGAGGTGGAGCTGTGCCTCTCTGAACACAGTGAGCAAGGGGCCCACGTCTGGATGAACCTAGGACACTTAGGGTGACTAAACAGGCCCTTGAAAAAATCACTTGTTCTCCCACGCTCACCCAAGACCCGTGAATGCACACTGGCCACTGCCAGGGATGTAAGCCTGCACCTGGGTGCCTGAGGACGTCTCTTCACAGTGCCTCATCCTAAGGGCACCACTGCCAAGAAGTCACTTATGGAGCTCCTCCACTAAGACAATGCCATTGACCCATTGGGTGGACACTCTAAATTGCTAATCAGGTACTCCACCACTCCATGACTACCATTCTCAGCTTCTACACTGAGAAGGAGCAAAGTATTATTGTACTGCTTTCCATTACTGACCACTTGTCCATATGACAACGTAGCTCATATGTGTCATGGATTCCTGTGTCCAGGGGGACAGGCATTTTGACACAGATGAAGCATCAAGAGTCATAAGAGCTACATGAAAACATACAAACATCTATCATCGAAAGGTAGCCTGCCCTTTCCGGCACCCCCCCACTTTAGGGTAACGCTTGTACCTTCTTGCTTCTTGGCGAATTTATTCCGAAAGGCTATGAGCTGTATTAATGTGTAGAATAAATCTCCTTGCAGAGACATGACTTGAGCCAAGGATGTTATGATGTGCTGCCTTCGGATAACACCTTGATAGGGCGTTCTTGACCACATGCTTTCTACCCGGCTTGTACAGGGAAGGTATCGTGTGAACGGAACTATGCTCAAAGGGCCTGCTCACCAGGTATGCTCAACGGGTTCTTATAATCGGTATGAATAACAAACCTATACTTAGCGCCTAGATAAAGATGTTGATGGTCAAGACTGTCAGCTATTATGGAATCAATGAGTGTGCCGAGGATAGTAGAACCCACATAGTCTCGGGGAGGATAGCTCAACGGCAACATGCTCGCCTTGGAAGCAAGACAACGCAGAGCACCACAGGTCCGATCCATGGGTCCGCTCTTAGAAACCTCTGGGTATTAAGCTTGTTATAAATAACCTATCATATCATATCAAATTACATGTTCAAGCTAGCAGCTTATATGAAACAACACGGTGTAGGGGCTAGCCTGTAGAGTTCCAGATAAGAGTTGGTTAATTCATCACAGTGGTCTATGAATAATACCAACAAAGCAATTGATGCTCCTACTGCCTGTGTTTATACTGATATTCAGCACAGAGGTTATGTGAAACACAATGTACTGCATTAGTATGCTTACAAATAATTTGATCAGATTTTTCTAAAAAAAAGCAACATAAATTCTTCCAACATGTTGGTAGATATATAATATACTATATATACATATGTATTTACTGTACACACCATCTCTGGTAACACAGAAGAGGGCTTTTGTAGAAAATTGGGAACACCAGGAGATGTGAGTAGTCCCTAGACGTAAATGTTCTACAGACTTCAAAAGGTGGATGAGGAGAACTGGCTGGCTCTCAGCCTATACAGCTTCTCAGTTCAGTGATGTTCTCCACACATGCTTTCATATCTCAACAATCATCAGGTAGGTGGGCCAATTCAGGCCTGCTAGGTGATATCACAATGATTAGGTGCAAGGAATTCTGGTCACTGTAGTTTGACATAGCCAGTCAGGACCTAGCTCTCCCCATTACCTAATGTTTTGGCCTCAGTGGGGGTGAAGGCTGGAATTACCAGCAATGAGGCTCACCTTAGTTGGTCATGGATCATCCCGGTGAAGCCCCTCCTAGTGCAGAAGATCACTGGGAAGGTATAGATAAGGGGCAATACACAATAGCTATAGACATCAGCACGCATGTTTGCCACCCACTCTATGTATACATGCAGGGGGTCATCATCAGGCTCTTAAAATATTTGATTTACTGAGGTAAACGAACAGACTAATGTTACAGAGTATGTGATAAACTGGACATTTTCTATTTAATTTTCTATTTCATTTTGCAAACGCCTAGATCATTCTGTATGCGATCCTTGACTTAATGATGTATACTGGATTGATTGCTAATAGATGCTGCTTATCATGTAATTGTACAATACTTTGCTGGCAGGCATTGCTGTGCAGCCTCTGGTTTGTTGCCCGCTGCTATATTGGTAGTGATTCTGATTTCCTGCCCTCTCTTCTTATTTATAGTGTCAGAAGCTACTCATTGATATTAGGAGTGATTTTGGCGTCCTACCCTCTGTTCGTATTTCCAACGCCAACAGCTACCCACTGCTACTTTAGGAGTGATTCAGGTTTCCTAAAGCTCTTCTGATTCATAGGTTCAGGGGCTACCACTGCTATTTTAAGAGTTATTCTGGTTTCCTGCAGTCTCACCCTAGTTCTAGGAACAGAATATACCCATTGCTTTATTAGGAGTGATTTTGGTTTCCTAGCCTCTCTTCTTATTTCAAGGGTCAGGTGCTTCCCACTGCTAAATTAGGAGTGATTCTGGTTTCCTACCCTCTCTTCGTATTTCTATGGCCAGAAGCTACCCATTGATATATTAGAAGTGATTTTGGTTTCCTACCCTCTCTTTGTATTTCTTGGTCCAGAAGCTACCCATTGCTCCTAGAAACACTTGAGTGCAGGCGCGTTATAAATGACCTATCATATCATATCTTATATTAGGAGTGATTTTGGTTTCCTACGGTCTCTTCTTATTTCTAGGGTCAGAAGCCCCCCATTACTATATTAGGAGTGATTCTGGTTTCCTACCCTCTCTTTGTATTTCTAGGGCCAGAAGCTACCCATTGTTATAGTAGGACTGATTTTGGTTTCCTACCCCCTCTTCTTATTTTAAGGGTCATGTGCTACCCACTGCGACATTAAGAGTGATTTTGGTTTCATACCCTCTTTTCTTATTTCAAGGGTGAGTTGCTACCCATTGCTTTATTAAGAGTGATTCTGATTTCAGACCCTCTCTTCTTATTTCTGGGATCAGAAGCTACCCATTGTTATTTTAGGAGTGATTTTGGTTTCCTACCCTCTGTTCTTATTTCTAGGGCCAGAAGCTACCCACTGCTACATTAGGGGCGATTCAGGTTTCCAAACTCTCTTTTTATTAATAGGGCCAGGTGCTACCCGCAGCTATTGTGAGAGTGATTCTGGTTTCCTACCCTCTCTTCTTATTTCAAGGGTCAGTTGCTACCCACTGTACTAGGGAGACCCCCGGCCGGCCCATAGAGCCGAGGTTTGCTCCAAAGTACTTTAAGAAGAGATAGCTGCAACATGAGATGGATGGGCATGCAGGCTCATTACTCCAACACCAATCAATAAGGACAACTCAATGGTTTGGCAAAGGCAGTCTGTTTAATGACTATTACAAAAAACAGGGAGTCATGGCAATCAGCAGTGATGCAATAGTCCGTCTCACTTCAACTCCAATGAACTTCATACAAACAATAACATTTATACTCAAAACTCATCATAATTGGCGTGTAACACTCAAAAGTTAATAAGCATTTCTATTGGTTAGGAAAAGGTAACTGTAATATAGGTTCTATAGCTATATATGGTAAAAGAGTGAGGGGATGGCATAAACACTGTCAGGTGGGCGTCTAAGCCCTTCCTTCAAATATGACTACTGTGGAAGTCACTAAAAGTATGACGTCCCATTGGTTCTACTATCTATAGGACCCTAGATTATTTGGTTCATTGTGATTGAGTTGGCATCAACCCCATGCATACTTTTTCACTTTGCTTAGCAGCATGCAGAATGGTCGGCCAGGTGCAGGATGCCCCTCAACTCACCCGGCCTTCCTCCAATCAATCATTACTTTAGTGGCTATGTGTCAATTATTTCGCAGTGGTTGGCCTCGAGACTGCATCTTCTGCCTCGATATCGTCTCCTGGCTCACAGCCATGTGTAGGTGTGGGGGTCTTGCTCTGTTCGTTCGTCTGGTCATGTGATTCAGACACCGTGGTTTGCCTTTTCCTCGACAATTCGTGTATTTGATTTTATGTTCACCCAACACCTGCCTTTGCCTTCTTATCTTGCCCCTTCAAAGCAGTATATTGTAGTCTACTACACGTTCATTTTGATGGATACGACCGTGGTTCCTTAGGTACGACTTGCCTCTGCTGAGTTTCGTGTCTGCTGCTCAGCTCCTGATTTCGTTGACTGTGAAACCTTTCTCAAATGGCCTTTGTAATTTTGTTGATTCTGCTTTTTGTGCACAGTGGAAGTATACTTCATATAAAGTGCTTTGTTTGAGGTAGATATGTATATGGCGTTTGTCGCACTATCCCTCTACTAAGCATAGCAAGCTGCATGATTCTCTTAGCTTTCTTGCGGTTTCAAGACTATGTACAGGCGTTAGCTGATTGAACATCTTCATCCTGCTTACAGCTTAAGATTCTTTGTATTTCAACATTGTTTTCTTCTTCTGGGTTCACGATATCCTTATTAATTTCGTTTCGTCTCTCTATGTCATTCTCTGGTCGTCATTTCTTCTACATGTGAGTCCGTCCGGGCCTTCGTGACGTCACCATTCGTCTTCCATTAAGGCCTTTTTGGTTTCTTCCGGGACGGTACTTAGGCAATCTTCATTTCGTCTCATTTGCTCGTATGGTTTTCTCAATGGATACCTTACTGCCCATAGTTTTCTTGGTATTGGTACTTCAATAGGTGCTGTCAGTCTGATAGGTACTGGGCAGAGCCCTGCTGCTGATCTCTGCTGGTTTATTTGCTCATCATACATCACATGTTTTGGTGTGAACGTTCCTGGTACTCCAAAATGGGCGATTGGAGTGCAGACTTTATTTGGGACCTCCTCTACACTCCCCCCCTCTGGACGATTCATCGACCACTTTCACTTCCTCCTTCGGATACATCTTACTTGGTTCCTCTGTATTCATCTTCACTTCATCATCTGTGTTTGTACATGACAGTCTGAAGAAACGTCTCTTTTGGGGTCCATATCTTTATTACTCCTTTTAAACTTCCTGCTGTTCTCACGTGTTCGTCCTTGTTCCACGTCATCAGTTGACACTGTCCATTTGGGCTGCAGTAAATCCATCTTCCCACATCATTTCTGCATTTCCTGGGATAGAGAAACTTTGTACCTTCTGGTGCGTGCCTGCTGGCCTTCAAAAAGTCTTTTATTTTTTCATCAGTCAGATCTCTGGGCTTCCATCCCGGCTCGTCATCAATCATGATCTTTACCCCTATTGCTTTCTTCTCAATTTTCTGGCATTGCAATATTATTATCTTGATAACACAAAATCCTAGAATATCATCACTAGCAGGGCTCCTAAGAACTTGACTGCGTCTGCCATCCATTGTGGAACCCATGAAAACAGTGACCCAAACCAGCTGTCATCATCAACTTCATCGGTTTCGTTGATCATCTGTTTCCGCAGGTTTGTCAGCATACCTATTGCTTCTGTTACAGTTCCATTTTCCTCATCATGAGAAGGTATAAATGTGCAACATGATTCTCCTATTTTTGCACAAACTCCTCCATCCATAGCTGTGATCATGTCAAGGACGGTTCCATGTGATATTTTCGCCGCAAAAATATCGCCATACAAAAATGTTGCCATATTTTGTGGCGAAAATAACACATGGACCCTGCGGGGGACTCCCTCGCAACCCCCGCATCATTTTATTATGTGTGGGGGACACCCCCGTATCCCCTGCACCTAATATTTTCAACACCAAAAATATCGCCTATGGCCGTTCCCGACGACCATATGTACGGCGATATTTTTGGTGGCGAAAATATTACCTGATACCGTCAGGACATATCTGTTCTGGAGAGTCATCAGTCAGATGGCTCTTAACTCTTCCCTAAATGCATTAAATCCTTTTATGGTTGTGTTGATCGTCTGCAGTAACTCCCATTTGGTTATCTGCAACCATTTAGTATTTACTCCAACTTGGATTCTTGGCATAAAAATTGTTCTGAACACTGAAGAGGTGAGGCTGAACAGCCTGTGTTCATATGGGATACCATGAAATGCATCTTTTGTTTTAGCAGAGAAGTAATTTTCTCTCTTCATTCGCATCAGTTCCACAGATCTCTTCTTTCTCAGGTGAGCTTCTGCTTTCGGGAAACTGTCAATGTTCAGGTCACTTTTCAGGATCACCAATGCTGGAATATGGACATTCACTATTGTGCATATGCCTCCCCAGTTTTTCGGCAGTCTGATGTATGCTTTGGGCCCGCATGCCCAATAATGATCCATAATTACTGCAGTTCCATGCACCATTCCTGGAGCATCAACAATGTGTCCACAGTTCTGATTCTCCCCCATTTTCCTTGTGCCATTGTTCCTGAAGCACAATTTTGGGCTTTCTATTGGCACTATCTGCAAGGGTCCTCCCCTGTCTTCGACCCATGTCAGCAGTTTTGCAAGTTTCGGCCATAATGGCTTGCACAGTCTTTGTGAATTTTCAATTGCTTCTTTGCAGGCTCCGAGGACCATCCATGCTCTGCAGATCACTACTCCTTTCTCCCATCCATCTGGTGAAAGCACTGTTCCCCAAATCTACATTTGGCCTCTGTTCTTCCAGATTTGAGCTGGAGTTTTTCCTTGAACATTTAGTCTCGGGTTCACTTCCCATCTTATTCCTGCTCCTTTAACTCCAGGCTTCTCGTACCTGATCACATGATTCCTAGTATGAGCTCTGTTTCTTGTCTTAGTGTCTTGGACATAATCATCTTCATCGGGGTAAGCTGTTTCAGTTGCCCATATCAATGAGGCATCACTTCCCATGAACTGGCCTCTGCTCTTGCACATTGCTACGTGTGAGAGACAGTGTGCTGTTGGGACATCAATTTCTACAGCCACGAAGATTTTGGATTTTCCCATGCTGTATGGTAGAAGTGCACAAACAAAGCATTCCCCTTCGGAATTTCGTCTTCCAACCTCCTTCATTTGCTGGTACCAAATGTTGTTACCTAGATGTGCTGTGCTATCCAGGTAGTCGTTCAGTTCATTGTCATCTTCATGCATGCTTCTCTTGATTCTTAAGGTTTTCATGTAGTTTGCTATTACTACATCTCTGAATGCATCTGTATGACTTTTCCTTGCTGGAGGATTCTCAGGTATTCTGGTCCATGGTGCGGGCCTTCTCATCTGCGCCATTTGAGTGGACAAGAGTCTGACAGCTCTTTCCTTCTCTTCATACATGTTTCTCCTGCTGGTTGCAAATGCCCATGCCAACCAGCCTGACACTTGTCCAGTGTATGGTTGTATTGCAGAACTGATACTTGTCCCTTGCGTGGGAACATATATGCTTGGCAATAGTCTCTGCGGTTTGATTTTTCAGTTCCTCATGCAGCTTCCTTGCTCTGGCTATGTGCGGAAATAATGAATCTACTATCAGTTGCGTCCTTGCAGAGAGTTTCGCATTATTGGCTCTCGATTTCTTAAGAGTTTCTGATATAACTGTCTCTGTTGGTTTTTGCTTTACTTCTCGTTTTCTCACAACCTCTGCTGTGGAGTTTCTTATGGCAGGCAGTCCCTTCTCTGCTGCTTTTGTTTGTGGTTCTTCAGTCATTCACACTAGGCCTGTTTTGTGTGTATTCAGTGTTTGCATGCATGCAGTTGTCAGTGATATTACTTCATTCATTCTGTGCCGAACCTGTCTCCGGCTTTCCTTTTCATTTGTTACCACAGGAGTGTGTGTATCATTGCTAATCACATCCATTTCAAGTTCATTCACTCCACCATCAGATCTTCTAGGGACTGGAATGACTATGTAAGGTCTGGGGGCTTTGGTGGGTTTTATGCGTTCATCATTAGGAGGGTGTACTGAAATCAGAACGCTTTGTGTACCAATAAAGAAAGTAGTTCTGATCGTTAATGACAATAAAATAATGATGAATATGATGCAAAGATACATTATGCCTCTGTAAGTCAGGCGGCAGTATTTTATTCCAGAGAAGCAGGGGTGCCTCTCTTCTTGTGGGAGGACCAGGTTGCTGCTCTGGATCCCCATCTCGATCATTCGCCAAATGTCAATGTTAGTATTCCTTTTCCAAATATCGTCTTTCAAGTTCTGCGTTTGAGAGTGTCAGGTGTTCCACAAGTATTCCCCTCTTATGAGTGACAATTGTCTCTTGTTTTCAGGATACAATTCCTTTGCTAGACTATGGGAAACATCTAATTAAATAACACTTCATTTAGTCCCCTTTACTGTGCATGTTCAAAGTAGGTAAGTTCCCAATTCACTCCTCAGATTTGCTTCAGCCCTGAGGACATGTTGGACACTAATCAGTATGAAGAAATAGGAAAAAATAACAACAGGTACAACAAGTGAAGTTCTATATTCAGCTTCCTCGATCTGTCCCGCGGCGGAAGGCTTTTTGAATCTCCTCAAATAATCCTCTGATGGTTAGAAAGTTCCACTTGAAGCATGATTCCATGCAGGAGCATTCCCATCTGTGCAACATTAGTTGGGTCTCTGATGCAAGTGAGGACGTCAACATCGATTGGTTTCGCCACTAGCTCTGGAAAGTCAGTGACTAGGCGAAAGAGAACATTATGGGCCAACCTTGTGTCTTCTGGCGACAGGGACATCTGTCCTGTCTTTGCTGGGGTTCAGGATTATATGTTTTCTCCTAAACGTGAACAATGTCTGCACTGTCCGGTCGCATGGAGTGCAACCAGAATGACTATCTTATTTAAAATATGGCTTAAATGTTCTGTATTTGCTGGGTCTCGAAGAAATGTGAGTGTGTCTGTTGTTCTCCTGATAAGAGTTGGACAGTCTTCGATTATGCGAAAGAACAGTGTGTTGATGAGCTCATCTATTTCCGCCTGTGTTGGGATCATTTGATTCTTTCTCGCTGTACTCAGGGAGTAGGACAAATTGTTCGGCAATGACAGTGAGCAGTTGTCTTATTGTCTTTTTGTTTTCAGGATCTTGTAGAAAGTCTGTGACACTCGTGAGCCTCCCTACCAATGATGGGTATCATCTTAGCACTAGAACAAGATATGTTATTATGTCCTTTGTGATGTCTCTACTGTGGGACACCATGAGTGATTCCGAAGAGTGTCTCAGTGTTAATCGAATCAGGATCCTGTATTTGCTTCCAATGTAAGTGTCCTCAGTCAAAATGTGGCTTACTCTTTTATCAAGGCTTAAGTGTGTCTTAGTCCAAAGTTCAAAGTCATCCGACTGTGTTGTGGCTTGTGCATGCAATTTTCGTCTTCACCCTGCAAATAGGATGCACAGTGTGTCTGGCTTTTATGTCCTTGTCCCCTTTTTTGCTTAGACGAAGTGTCCAATCTAAGCCACAATTTTCTTGTCTTTGTCTGGCTGGTCATGCTTCCTTCTTCCGTGTCCTGGATCTCGTCTGCACATGCTGTTGTTCTTCCCTGTTGCTCGTCTTTTCCTCTTGTTGGGGTGCAGGCAGGGGGCCTTCTCCGATGTAGGGTTTTATATCACCGAGAAAAATCCAAGCTCTCCTGTCTTGTAGTTTCACTGCAAACGGAGTGCAGACCTCCACTGTGAAAGGACTGTTGAACCTTGGCTCGTCCCACTTTTTCCTTGTATGGTTTTTCACAAGGACGGCATCTCCAGGGAAGACGAGTGGAACATATAGACCTTGAACTTTGTCTGTTGTAGTATCTCCTTCTGTGTTCTGAGCCGCACTGCACCCATTTTGTCGTCACTACAGCTGGTCTGAAATTACAGTAAGGAGAGATGTTGTGCAGTTCAGATAGTTTTGCATTTCAGACCCTTAAATTTCTCCTGTTGACTGGGCATCACATCTAGCTCTATCTCGGGGTATCAAAGGAGTTCACATTCTACTTCCAGTGGCTATCTCGTTTGGCGTAAGATGATGGTCAGAACCTGGTTGGTTCTGAATGGGCATACAGTGCCAGTGGAAGGCAGTGCAACCATCTTTTCTTTAGTGTAAGCTTCAACTTGGCTATCCTTTCCTTTAACAAGCTGTTGAGCTTCTCACAGATCCCATTACCTTGCGGATGATACGATGACGAGAACGTGTGCTTTATACCAAGCAGCAAGCTAATCTGTTCAAATATTGCATTAACAAAGTGAGGGCCATTATCTGATCTCATGACTTCACATCCCCCCACCTGGGGAACACTTTCCTCACAAAATATTTGGCCACACAGGTAGAGTCTGGGTGTGTACATGGACCTGCTTCTGTCCATCTAGAGAATCGACACACTACAACAATTAAATATCTGTACCCGTTACATACTTGAATCATGTCGACGTAATCGACATGCAAGTGTTGAAAAGGCCCATTTGGCCTCTGGATGAATCCTCTCATTACTTTTAATGTTTTCCTCCCTGTAAATTGCTGACAAATCATACATTTTACCAAAAAGAATGCAACGTGCTCTGCTAAATTCGGTATGAAACAGTCTTCCGCGAGCGTCGCTGCTAGATTTTCTTTTGTCATATGCACGGGTAATGTAAATGCTCCAGTGCTATTTTTAATAGGGCTACAGGCATTACTGGTTTACCAGTGCTGTCTTGTTGCCACAAGCTGTCAGAGGGGTTTAAAGAACACCCTCAACGTTTCCACAGGTTCTTCTCTTCCTGTGGTGCCTCCCCTTGGAGTTCCATTAGCTGTGTTTGCCCCAAATTACTGTAACTTTCAGGTGCAGTTCGTATATCCATCATTCGGTCGTTGGCATGGATAACTTCCACTGCCATAATCATCTCACTTTTGAATGCCATACGCTTGGCTTCCGTGTCTGCTGCTTGATTTGCGCATGAGATAAAATCTGTCCCTTTTGTGTGGACCATGCATTTCACAACCACTATGCCCACTGGGAGCTGTAGTGTCTTGATCAGCCTGTCCAATAAGGCTGCGTGCTGCACTGGCGCGCCGTCTGCTCGGAGGTAGCCCCTCCTTTTCCAGTGTGCTAGGCCAGCGTGCACTTTTAATGTTTTCCCCCCTGTAAATATCTGACAAATCATACACTTTACCATAAAGAATGCAACGTGCTCTGCTAAATTCAATGGCGAGTATCAACGCCAATAATTCCGCAGCCTGTGCTGAATAATGGTTTGCAAAGGTAGCGGGCGCCCCTCTCTCGATAGAACAAGGCTTGATAACCTGTTCTGTGGTTATTAACCACTTGAGAGTTTGCAGCCACTGCTGTTTCTCACTGTGCCTTTCACAGATGGGAAATATCCATTTGCATATCAGTCTTTGTCCTGCCCAGGGGCAGTCCAGCACCGAAATGCAATGGCAATTCCAACCTGAACGAGAATACCACCAGCAACCCCATACACGTGTTTCACCCTTGTTGGGGATCATCAGTGAGGTGAAGCTGATGCCTCTCTAAGCACAGTGAGAGGGAGACCACGTCTGGTTACCCCCAGGAGACCTAGTGTTACCAATCCCAGGTTCCTTGAAATTTGGTTTGCAAAGGTAGCGGGCACCCCTCTCTCGATAGAACAAGGCTTGATAACCTGTTCAGTGGTTATTAACCACTTGAGAGTTCGCAGCCACTGCTTTTTCTCACTGTGCCTTTCACAGATGGGAAATATCCATTTGCATATCAGTCTTTGTCCTGCCCAGGGGCAGTCCAGCTCCGAAATGCAATGGCAATTCCAACCTGAACAAGAATACCACCAGCAACCCATACACGTGTTTCACCCTTGTTGGGGATCATCAGTGAGGTGAAGCTGATGCCTTTCTAAGCACAGTGAGAGGGAAACCACGCCTGGTTACCCCCAGGAGACCTACGGTTATCAATCCCAGGTTCCTTGAAATTTGGTTTGCAAAGGTAGCGGGCGCCCCTCTCTCGATAGAACAAAGCTTGATAACCTGTTCAGTGGTTATTAACCACTTGAGAGTTCGCAGCCACTGCTTTTTCTCACTGTGCCTTTCACAGATGGGAAATATCCATTTGCATATCAGTCTTTGTCCTGCCCAGGGGCAGTCCAGCACCGAAATGCAATGGCAATTCCAACCTGAACGAGAATACCACCAGCAACCCCATACACGTGTTTCACCCTTGTTGGGGATCATCAGTGAGGTGAAACTGATGCCTCTCTAAGCACAGTGAGAGGGAGACCACGTCTGGTTACCCCAGGAGACCTAGGGTTACCAATCCCAGGTTCCTTAAATTTGGTTTGCAAAGGTAGCGGGCACCCCTCTCTCAATAGAACAAGGCTTGATAACCTGTTCAGTGGTTATTAACCACTTGAGAGTTCGCGGTCACTGCTTTTTCTCACTGTGCCTTTCACAGATGGGAAATATCCATTTGCATATCAGTCTTTGTCCTGCCCAGGGGCAGTCCAGCACCGAAATGCAATGGCAATTCCAACCTGAACGAGAATACCACCAGCAACCCCATACACATGTTTCACCCTTGTTGGGGATCATCAGTGAGGTGAAGCTGATGCCTCTCTAAGCACAGTGAGAGGGAGACCACGTCTGGTTACCCCCAGGAGACCTAGGGTTACCAATCCCAGTGCTGAATAATGAGATGGTATTCGTGCACTAAGAAGCACTCGAAACTCTCCATTCGTTGTGTGTTTCATCACAGCAACACCTGTGTATCTTTGCCCATCATTTTGGTGGATTCACGAAGACCAGTCTATAAAGACAATCTCTCCTCCTGCCAAGGCATTTTCTTTCACCCTGGGGATTTCATCATAGAATTCTTCATAATTTGCACAGTCATGTATCGGTTCTCCTTCAGTGACTGGCTCTGCTATAAACATAGATGGGTTCACTATCTTACATCAAACTATCTTAATCGATGGATTTGATATGATCACTTCATAAGCAGAAGCTCTCTGAGATGTCAATGTGCCCTTTGGTTGTTCTAGAATGGCAAATAGCGAGTTCTCGATGTACAACTTCATTGAGCAACCCATTACAATAGTTGTAGCCTTCTCTATGGCGAAAGCTGTGACAGTGAAACTTTGTTCGCACTACCGGGTCTCGATTCCCACTGTAGTATGACAGGGGTTTGTACCCCAGCATGGTTCTCTGTGTGAGTACTGCCGTCATAACGCTGCCATTTGTGTGTGAAAATAGGTAAAGTTCCTCTGCATAATTGGGAATCCCGAGTACTGGAGCTGTGCAAATAGCTCTTTTGAGTTCCGAAAACCCTTTCTCCAAGGTCTCAGACCATTCAATCTTTTCTTTCGTCACTTGGGCCTTCTTTAGGGCCTGAAGTAAAGGCTTAGTATAAGAGCTGTAGTCAAAGACCCATGCCCTGACATAGTTGCATAGGCCTAAAAAGCTCTGAATCTGCTTTATTGTGTGCGGCTTAGCCGTGTTCAATATGGCTTCAGCCCTTTCTCTGGGGTCACCTTCTTTCCCTCATGTGAGATTAGCTGGCCTATGTACAGCACTTCTTGTTGGCAATATTGTAACTTTTCTTTGTCAACCTTACATCCTTTCTCAGCCAGTATAGTCAATAGCTGAACAGAATCGTGCCTGCATTGCTCTTTTGTGGGGATGCAAATTAAGATGTCATCCACATATTGCAGGACAATCCTTTCTAGTGCAATATTGCTCTAATCCATCTGCAGGACTCTGTTAAAGATAGATGGAGACTCACAGTACCCGTGGCAGCCTTGTGCTTTTCAGACGCATTTGTCTGAACGTGAATGACGTCAGATCTTGTGAGTCACGGTGCAACATGATTGAGAAAAATGCATTTTTCAAGTCAATCACTGTGATATAACTTGCCCCAACGGGTATGTTACATAGAATTGTAGATGGGTTAGGGACTACAGGGAACTTGGCCTCAACAATATTGTTTATTGGCCTCAGGTCTTGCACTAGCCTCCAAGAGCCCCCATTACTTTTTTTCACAGGGTACACTAACGTATTACATGGCGACTCTGACGTCACTAAGATGCCCTGGTCCATCATGGCAGAAATTGTCCTAAAAATCCCCTCAACTGCTTCTCTGGACATGGGATATTGTCGGGCTCTTGGTAGAAATGCTCCTGGTTTCAATTTAATCTTTACTTCTCCAACCCCCTTCAAGAGGTCTACGTCATAGGGGCCTGTAGTCCATACTGAGACGGGCACCTTTACTATGTCGTCATCAAAATATTCAGGACAATTTAGTGCCAACATCATTCTCTGAGGTACCTATCTCTTAATCATTTTCACCCAAAAGGTGAGATTCACTTCCACCATTGTCTCTCCTATATCTGCTTGTTCTTCAAACAGATCGTCATCAGTGATGTCAGTCAATCAATATCCTTCTTCAATGGCGATCACTGCGCACCATTGTCGGCCCTCGTCGTCATAACCATCAATCAAGGCCACTCTCCCTCTCACTGCAGCTGTATGTATCATCAAGGGAAATTATTGTCCCTCCTCCTCATGCATCGGTATTCTTGGTCTAATTAGAAACTCATCAGGGGTCTCATGATTTTGTATGCGAGGCCTGGCAATCCTGCCATAAGCACACGCATACCATATGCGAATATTTCTGGCTCTAGTGGTATAGCCCCCATGGCTGGGTGTCCCGCTTATGCTCTGATTATCTTGCATACGTTTGAATAGTGCATTCCTGGATTTGAACATACTATGCCCTCCTCCGTGAATGAGATTGTCATGTTTAACTTCGTCATCAAGTCTCGACCCAAAATGTTTACTGGTGTCTGACGCGAGTATAATGCACATTCATTTTGCACTCTCCTACAGAGACTGTGAGTGCATTTGTAAAGGAAACACGACTCGTCACTCCTGTGAAACTCTGAGTATTTATGGCCTAACCGGGCAAAGAAAACTTGCCTTCACGTATGCACAAGCGTGTTGCACCCTTGTCAACTAAGAAGGAATATTCTTTATCCCCTATAATGACATCCACCCTAGGTTCCCTGTGAGGGTCTGGTGTTACTGATAGGATAGAACACATCAGGGTTCCCAGTGAGCTGTCCTAGTTTATATACAAATGCGGCCCACCATGTGTTGGCGCATTTCTCCCATTCCCACTGTTACCCCCCGTTCCAGGGTTTGTGGTCTGCCCTGTGCTCATTGTCTGCAATAGTTGCAGCGGTGCCTGTTAGGATTATCCTTGTGGAAAATTCTTCATGCTTTGCGGTTGCACACCTTGTTGTGCTCCTGGCACTTGTTTGTTGCTGCATTGTGTGATTCTGTGCAACATCCTGTTGTAAAACTGCAGGTGGATTCATCATGCCTGCTCCTGTTCCTTGGCTGTTCTGCATCATGCCTTGATTTCTGCATGTGCGCGTCAAATGCCCTGTCATTCCGCACAGCCAACAAACTGGTGGTGGTCGGATCATTTGCCCATTTGACATATCTTGGTTACCATTTTGCATATTTTGAAAACCTCCTCGACTTTTTTGGAAACCTCCCTGATTGCACTGCCATCCTCTTCCCCTGAATCCTCTTCCCCTGGGATAAAACCGCATATTGCCCTGGTTATTCTGCCGTGGACTAGCCATCTGCTGCATGCTTGATTCAGCTGTGCTAGTTATCATGGCTCCCTCAAGAGCATATTTTGACAATTTCTTTTCGAGTTGCTTCATTTTTGCGATTCTTTTCCTGCAACAGTCTACAATACTGTGTGATGGTCAGCTGTATTTCACCCCAAGGCTTGGCTTCAATTCCCACCAATTTCTTGAGTTGTTTCTGCATCGGCTTTGGCAGCCCTTGGCACAATATATGGTAAAACACAGGTATTGATTTCGTCCACGATTCATGCGTCTCAAGCACCCATGCATCTTGAAAATTCTGTATATAAATTAACGAATCCTCAGAATCCTTCATTTTTTGAGTCATTATAGCTCCCATATTGGAAGTATCTCGGTATAGCACTCGTAGCGCTTTCTATAAAGCGGCTCTACAATTGTTAAATTGAGATCCGTCATGTGAGGTATTAATTGTGGTTACGCCAGGGTAGACTGCTCGTGCCCACACATCGTCTGCTCTCTCACCAAGTATGGCAATTAAGAGACCTTTGATATCCCCTATAGCTAATGTGTTTCCTCCTGTCATTTTTTCTAACTCATGTATCCACTTTCCAGCTCCCGATGTCAGCATTGGAAGCTTGTTTTTCAAATGTTCTCGATTCATGTGTGGCCATGGTATATATTGCAGTCTTACTCCCCCCTTCTCGAGCAATGGAAATTGGAACGTGCAGCCCTCTCTCTCTTCTCTCATTGTTCTCCTGTCTATTGCAGGGGTAATATGTCTGCATCGCCGTCTACCTGGTTATGCCCTTAGTCTGTCCACATAGGGCTGCGAAGATACCCCCCTATGATGTGAGATACTTCTTCATATCGGTCAGGCTGTGTGGCGGGCTCTGATGCCCTTGCTGCAGATTTGCTATTGTCTGACCACCTTATTCCTTTCTCTCTTGGGACTCGTCTTTTGCTCCGTCTCTCTTACTCATTTTCCTTGCGCTCCTCCCTTTCTGAATCGGACATTGTCTGTCCCCAACTGGTGCGACTTCTTGTGTCCTCTTTGTTGCTACTTATTTCTAATCTATCCAGATAGCCCTCTATTCCCACTACTTCGTTAGACATCCTCAGTGGCATACAGCTGAGTGCTCTCTAGGCGCTCTTCTTCCCCCTCCCCTTGGGATATTTGTTCTAGCCCCATTTCATCATATAGTCTATTGATCGTTTCTCCAATGCTTCTGGTGTCGAAGTCATCCTCGACATTCGCCCTAGACGTGCCTGGTACTGAATCGTACTCAGGAAAGAATTCTTCGATGTCTTCCCAGTCTACAACTGGAGCAGGTTTTTTAACCTCTCTCCCCAGATATTCAAGATCGCGTGCTCTCTGTCTTCGCTTACGTTCTACGTCGTCATCAAATTCTTTGCGTTTCCTCGCCTCTTCTCTGACCATTTCTTCTTCCTTTCTCTTTTAATTTCTACATTCATATGCCCTTCGAATTGCGTCATCTTTTCGTCTTCTTATTCTTTTCTCACGTATCCTTTGCTCTTCCTCTAACCTTTTCTGTTTCTGTCTATCTTGATCGTTGGCTGCTCTTGGGTTGCGATTGAGCTGTCTTTCTTGCTCTTCGTGATATAGCTATTATGGCCTATGTCTGTCTTTCTTTCTTATCCTTTCGTCTCGCAACTCCTTCTCTTTCCCCTTTCTCTGTGTCTCATCTAACCTTTCCTTTTGTTCTGCGTCATCAATGCCTTTGCTATCGAGTTTTGATAAAATGTGTCCTCCCATCCATTCGTCTTTTGCAAATACTATCTCATCAGTTCTATCTTTGCTTTCCTTCCATCTCTTTCCTTCGCACTCTTTGTCGAGAGATGTACTTGTTTGTGCCTGATCTCTTCTTTCTTCATCACATCTCCCCTTGTCCCTTGGGACTGCAGAGGTAATATTTTTGTTCTTATCTTTCCCTTGATTTTCGTCACTACTATGTGCAGGTGACTCATAGGCGGGGTTGCTGTACCCCATGGCTGCTTTAAGTTCTCTCAGTGGGTGTAACCCCTCGTCTTTACTTTCTTCAATTTTCGTTTCAAGTGGGGCAGGTGGCGCGGTAGGCGTTTCACCACCCTCTGTGCATACATTAAGTATCCAATCTGTTGGCGGCTCTTCCTCCTTTCCCTGTATATGTGGCATGCAAATATGTCATCATATGTTGTAAGACGGCTTTAGATAAAGGCCCATTTTGTGGCCATGGCATAAACATTTTGTGGGCGGTACCTTTAACCCACTTGGTACTATATTTCTTTAGCTTGGGTGCGTGTTTTGGCAACTGCTTGCATAAGTGTGCCAATAGAGTGATATCTTCCATGCTTAGATCTGTTCCCATTCCTCTTATATAACACTTGTCAACATTTTCGTGTGGTTTAAACAACCTCTAACGATATGAGCGAGCACCAAACACTGCAAGCTCCAATCCAAATTTCCACAAAATTTTACACTTTCTGATTTACTCAAAAACATCAATTCACATGCGATTTATCCCAGCTATTAAATCGCATACAATTTTAAATCAGTTCTCTAAGAAAAATATTTTATTATTATTATTTCTTTTCTTTTACATATGACATCACAACAAAACACGTAAAACAGACGCTTGACAGACTATACGGACACCAGCTGGACACAGATATCTCTGCCTCTAATTATTACCCTTTCATGGAGTGTAAACGTACCACTTTCATGACGTTTTTAAACGTTGTGGTAGTCTAATCATTGCCCATTATGAGGGACGCTGGGTACACATTTCTTGTAGCCGCTATATTAAAGCGTATGAATAAGGCGAATCCTCTCACTTCTTGGGTGGCTGCCCCCGGTAACCTCTCTCTTTTCGGGTGTCCTACCTGGTAACCTCTATTTATTTAATTATTTTTGAGTCATTATCCCCTTATATATAAACAGTCTTCTATACTTCTAACTATATTTTGTTTTCCCTCCTCCCTCCATTACCTTTTCCCTTTACTTGTTCTAAGGCATGCACTATTTGCCAAAACATTCAATTTTTAGTTTCACTCACTCCTCGCATGGTTCATCTATGGACCTTCGGGATCACTGCCTTTGTTACCGCCTTCTTCAGCTTTTCGCCCACTCATCTGCGAAGGGAAGTGTGGGGAACGTCGGACCCTTCAGGCCCACGGGTCCC
Source organism: Ambystoma mexicanum (assembly GCF_040938575.1). Taxonomy (NCBI): domain Eukaryota; kingdom Metazoa; phylum Chordata; class Amphibia; order Caudata; family Ambystomatidae; genus Ambystoma; species Ambystoma mexicanum. Next base: position 227,727,110 of record NC_090927.1, on the reverse strand, counting down.
TTCAGGCCCACGTCTGCAGTATTTCTCTTTAATCTACCACTGTCCACAGGGAGCTTCACGGTCTACTCGGCCGAATGACAAAGGACTCATGATGTTGCCGAAGACTTAGAGTTACTTTATGTCAACGGTCAATAGGTGTCTCACTTTAATCAATAATCGATAGTCGATAACCATCAAATCTCTGCTATCAAGTTTACGGGAGAGTCCCCTGGCCGGCCCATTAAGCCCAGATAGCTGCACCTTGATATGGATGTGGGTGCAGGTTTATTACTCCAACACCAATCAATAAGGACAACTCAATGGTTGGCAAAGGGAGTCCGTTCGATGACAAGTACAAAAAACGGGGAGTCATGGCAATCAGCAGTGATGTAATAGTCCGTCTCGCTTCAACTCCAACAAACTTCATACAAACAATAACATTTATACTCAAAACTCGTCATAATTGATGTTTAACACTCAAAAGTTAATAAGCATTTCTATTGGTTAGGAAAAGGTAACTTTAATATAGGTGCTATATCTGTATATGGTAACGGAGTGAGGGGACTGGATAAACACTGTCAGGCGGCCGTCTAAGCCCTTCCTTCAAATATTACTACTGTAGACATCCCTAAAAGTACAACATCCCATTGGTTCTACTATCTATAGGACGCTATATTATTTGGTTCATTGTGATTGGGTTGGCATCAACCCCATGCATACTTTTCCACTTTGCTTGGCCAGATGCAGGGTGCCCCTCAACTCACCCGGCCTTCCTCCAATCAATCATTATTTTAGTGGCTATGTGTCAATTATTTCACAGTGGTTGGCTTCGAGACTGCATTTTCTGCCTCGATATCTTCTCCTGGCTCACAGCCATGCGTAGGTGTGGGGGTCTTGCTCTGTTCGTTTGGCTGGTCATGTGATTCAGACACCGTGGATTTGCCTTTTCCTCGACAATTTGTGTATTTAATTTTATGCTCACCCAACACCTGCCTTCGCCTTCTTATATTGCTCCTTCAAAGCAGAATATTTTGGTCTACTGCTCGTTCATTTTGATGGATACGACCTTGGTTCCTTAGGCACTAGTTGCCTCTGCTGAGTTTCGTGTCTGCTGCTCAGCTCCTGATTTTGTTGACTGTGAAACCTTTCTCGAATGGCCTTTGACATTTTGTTAATTCTGCTTTTTGTGCAAAGTGGAAGTATACTTCATATAAGGTGCTTTATTTGAGGTAGATATGTATTTGGCGCTTGTTGGATTATCCCTCGACTAAGCATAGCAAGCTGCATGATTCTCTTAGCATTCTTGCGGTTTCAAGCATATGTACAGGCGTTAGCTGGTTGAGCATCTTCATCCTCTCTATGTCATTCTCTGGTCGTCATTTCTTCTACATGTGAGTCCGTCCGGGCCTTTGTGACGTCACCATTCGTCTTCCATTCAGGCCTTTTTGGTTTCTTCTAGGACAGTACTTAGGCAATCTTCATTTCGTCTCATTTGCTGGTAGAGTTTTCTCAATGGATACCTTACTGCCCATGGTTTTCTGGGTATTGGTACTTCAATAGGTGCTGTCAGTCTGATAGATACTGGGCAGAGCCCTGCTGTTGCTCTCTGCTGGTTTATTTTCTCATCATACGTCACATATTTTGGTGTGAACGTTCCTGGTACTTCAAAATGGCGATTGGGGTGCAGACTTTATTTGAGACCTCCTCTACACCACTCCTACATTAAGAGTGATTCTAGTTTCCTACCCTCTCTACTTATTTCTAGGGTCAAAATCTACCCTATGCTATATTCAGAGTGATTTTGGTTTCCTAGCCACTCTTCATATTTCTTGGGCGAGCAGCTACCCATTGCTAAATTAGGAGATATGTTGGTTTCCTACCCTCTATTCTTATTTCAGAGGACAGGTCCTACCCACTGCTACATTAGGAGTGATTCTGGTTTCCTTGCCCTTTCTTCTTATTGCTAGGGTCAGAAGCTACCCATTGCTATATTCGGAGTAATTTTGGTTTCCTATGCTCTGTTCATATTTCTAGGGCCAGAAGCTACCCATTGCAATATTAGGAATGATTTTGGTTTCCTACCCTCTCTTCCTATTGCAAGGGTCAGGTGCTCCCCACTGCTATATTAGGAGTGATTTTGGATTCCTACCATCGCTTCTTATTTCAAGGGTCAGGTGCTATACACTGCTACTTCAGGAGTGATTGTGGTTTCCTAAGCTCCCTTCTTATTTCAAGGGTCAGGTCCTACACACTGCTATATTTGGTGTGATTCTGGTTTCCTACCCTTTGTTTTCTTATTTACAGGGTCAGAAGCTACCCATTGCAATATTAGGAGTGATTTTGGATTCCTATCATCGCTTCTTATTTCAAGCATCAGGTGCTACCCACTGCTACATTAGGAGTGATTGTGGTTTCCTTACCTCTCTTCTTTTTTCAAGGGTCAGGTCCTACCCACTGCTACATTAGGAGTGATTCTGGTTTCCTTAGGCTTTCTTATTATTTCTGGCATCAGAAGCTACCCATTGCTATATTAGGAGTGATTTTGGTTTCCAACCCTCTCTTCTTATTTCAAGGGTCAGGTGCTACCCAATGCTACACTAGGATTGATTTTGGTTTCCTACCCTCTCTACTTATTTCAAGGGTCAGGGGCTACCCACTTTTACATTAGGAGTGACTCTGGTTTCCTACCCTTCCTTGTTATTTCTAGGGTCCGAAGCTACCCACTGCTATATTAGGACTGATTTTGATTTCCAACCCTCTCTTCTTGTTTCTAGGGCCAGAAGCTACTCACTGCTACATTAGGAGTGATATTAGTTTCCTGCCCTCTCTTCTTATTTCAAGGGTCAGGTGCTACCAACTGCTACATTAGGAGTGATTCGAGTGTCCTAGCCTCTCCTCTTATTTCAAGGGGCTGGTGCTACCCACTGCTAAATTAGGAGTGCTTCTGGTGTCCTACCCTCGCTTCTTATTTCAAGGGGCATGTGCTACCCAATGCTACATTAGGAGTGATTTTGGTTTCCTACCCTCTCTTCATATTTCTAGGGCCAGAAGCTACCCATTTCTATTTTAGGAGTGATGTTGGTTTCCTACCATCTCTTCTTATTTCAAGGCTCAGGTGCTACCAACTGCCACATTAGGAGTGCTTCTTGCTTCCTACCCTCTTTTCTTATTTCTAGGGCCAGAAGCTACCCATTGCTATATTAGGAGTGATTTTGGTTTCCCGCCCTCTCTTCTTATTTCAAGGGTCAGGTGCTACCAACTGCTACATTAGGAGTGATTCGAGTGTCCTAGCCTCTCCTCTTATTTCAAGGGGCTGGTGCTACCCACTGCTAAATTAGGAGTGGTTCTGGTTTCCTCCCCTCTCTTCTTATTTCAAGAGTCAGGTGCTACCCATTGCTACATTAGGAGTGATTTTGGTTTCCTGCCCTCTCTTCTTATTTCAAGGATCAAGTGCTACCCACTGCTACATTAGGAGTGATTCAGGTTTCCTGCCCTATATTCTTATTTCATTGGTCAGGTGCTACCCACTGCTACATTACAATTGGTTTTGGTTTCCTACCCTATTTTCTTATGTATATGGCCAGAAGCTACCCATTGCTTTTTTAGAAGTGATGATAGTTTCCTAACATCTCTTCTTATTTCAAGGGTCAGATGATACTCACTGCAACATTAGGAGTGCTTCTGGTGTACTACCTTCTCTTCTTATTTCAAGGGCAGGTTCTACCCATAGCTACATTAGGAGTGATTCTGGTCTCATACCCTCCCTTCTTATATCAAGTTTCAGGTGCTACCCAATGCTACATTAGGAGTGATTTTGGTGTTCTGCCCTCTCTTCTTATTTCAATGGCTGGGTGCTACCCTTTGCTACATTAGGAATCATTTTGGTTTCCTACCCTCTCTTCATATTTCTAGGGCCAGAAGCTACCCATTGCTATTTTAGGAGTGATGTTGGTTTCCTATCATCTCTTCTTATTTCAAGGATCAGGAACTACCCATTACTATATTATGGGTCATTTTGGTTTCCTACCCTCTTTTCTTATTTCAGAGGGCCAGGTGATAATCACTGCTACATTAGGAGTGCTTCTTGTTTCCTATCCTCTCTTCTTATTTCTGGGGTCAGAAGCAACCCATTGCTATTTTAAGAGTGATTCTGGTTTCCTACCCTCTCTTCTTTTTTCTACGGTCAGAAGCTAACCATTGGTATATTAGGACTGATTTTGGTTTCCAACCCTCTCTTCTTGTTTCTAGGGCCAGATGCTACCCACTGCTACATTAGGAGTGCTTCTTGTTTCCTACCCTCTCTTCTTATTTCTAGGGTCAAAAGCTACCCATTGCTATATTAGGAGTGATTTTGGTTTCCAACCCTCTCTTCCTATTTCAAGGGTCAGGTGCTACCCAATGCTACACTAGGATTCATTTTGGTTACCTACCGTCTCTACTTATTTCAAGGGTCAGCGGATGCCCACTTTTACATTAGGAGTGACTCTGGTTTCCTACCCTTCCATCTTATTACTAGGGTCCAAAGCTACCCATTGTTAGGATATGTTAGGACTGATTTTGGTTTCCAACCCTCTCTTCTTGTTTCTAGGGCAAGAAGCTACCCACTGCTAAATTAGGAGTGATTCAGGTTTCCTAGCCTCTCTTATTTCAAGGGACAGGTGCTACTCACTGCTACATTAGGACTGATTTTGTTTTCCTGCCCTCTCTTCTTATTTCAAGGGGCAGGTGCAACCCACTGCTATATTATGAGTGATTTTGGTTTCCTGCCCCATCTTCTTATTTCAAGGGTCAGGTGCTACCCACTGCTACATTAGGAGTGATTTTGGTTTCCTACCCTCTCTTCTTATTTCATGGGTCTGGTCAGGTCCTACCCATTGCTATATTAGGAGCGATTTTGGTTTCCTACCCTCTCTTCTTATTTCATGGGGCAGGTGCTACCCACAGCTACATTAGGAGTGATTCTGGTTTCCTATCCTCTCTTCTTATATCAAGGGTCAGGTGCTACCCACTGCCTCATTAGGAGTGATTCTGGTTTCCTACCCTCTCTTCATATTTCTAGGGCCAGAAGCTACCCATTGCTTTTTTAGGCGTCATGTTGGTGTCCTACCTCTCTTCTTATTTCAAGGGGCAGCTTCCACCCATTGCTACATTAGGGGTGATTCTGGTTTCCTGCCCTATCTTCTTATGTCTAGGGGCAGAAGTTACCCAATTGCTATATTAGAAGTGATTTTGGTTGTATAACCTCTCTTCTTATTTCAAGGGCCAGGGGCTACCCACTGTTACATTAGGAGTAATTCTGGTTTCCCACCCTTCCTTCTTATTTCTAGGGTCAGAAGCTACCCATTGCTATATTAGGACTGATTTTGGTTTCCAACCCTCTCTTCTTGTTTCTAGGGCCAGAAGCTACCCAATGCTACATTAGGAGTGATTCAGGTTTCCCAGCCTCTCTTATTTCAAGGTACAGGCGCTACCCAATGCTACATAAGGAGTGATTTTGATTTCCAGCCCTCTCTTCTTATTTCAAGGGTCAGGTGCTACCAACTGCTACATTATGAGTGATTTTGGTTTCCTGTCCCATCTTCTTATTTCAAGGGTCAGGTGCTACCCACTGCTACATTAGGAGTGATTTTGGTTTCCTACCCTCTCTTCTTATTTCATGGGTCAGGTGCTACCCACTGCTACATTAGGAGTGATCTTGGTTTCTTACTCTCTCTTCCTATTTCAAGGGTTAGGTGCTACCCACTGCTGCATTAAGAGTGATTCAGCTTTCCTACTCTCTCTTCTTATTTCATGGGTCAGGTGTTACCCATTGCAGCATTAAAAGTGATTTTGGTTTCATACACTCTCTTCTTATATCATGGGTCAGGTGCTACCCATTGCTAGATTAAGAGGCATTCTGGTTTGATACCTTCTCTTCTTATTTCTAAGCTCAGCTATATCTGCCCCTCAATAGACTGTTGCTTCCTCTATAGGGCTCTGGGTCTGACCTCATGGTCACAGGTTGGAATGGTGGCACTTCGACTAGTGTAATAGCCAGAATGTTCACTCTGTGTTGGACCTGCATCACATAAACATGGCTTAGTGGTGGGAGACGATAGTTACTTAGCGGGGTGTTTAATCTTGTGTGGATGCTCAGGCAGGCTTAGGCTTGAGGTTCTATACTGGTAAATAACAGACGTTAATATTACTCAAATACATGTAGCTCAGTATATTGCATGTATAATGATGAAAAATTACCTGCATTTGAACAAATGCATGCAATTACATAAAGATCTCAGAGGATCAGAGGACTGCCCATTTCAGCCTGATATTATTGTTTTAATTGCTTGCATTCTATTTTAAACGTGCTACTCCTTTCAATATTCAGTGCATGCGTGTTTGGACTGTGTGTGGGGTGTTTCATTACGTAGGACGCCATTTTGCAGGGCTGTTCTCTTTTTACTTCTGCAGGGGGAGGGCTTAGCCTTCCCTCCTTGCACACACTGGCATTTATGTGCCATTGCCATTACCAGCGCAGTGGACGGACACAGCGGCACGCCGTCAGCGTGCTTAAGGCAAGCCCGTCTGTGCCCGCCCGTGTCGCGGCCAGGGAAGCTCGAGGTATCTTTCTTTTTAAGGCTGATTTATCAGCTCTGCGCCACCTATGACCATATTTCCATCGGGTTGTATCAGTCCCGTGGAGCCTAATCCAACTCTCTCTCACCTGTTTCTGAGAGGGCTGCCTAACTCTGATTCTTTTTCATTACTGCTTCTGAATATGCGCTCACTCCCTACCCATGCTGACCAAATACGATCGTTATTGGAAGATCGCCGTCTGGACCTTCTATGCCTGACAGAGACTTGGCTGCAGGTGACTGCTGCTACCTCTCTTATACAGGCCATTCCGAGGCAGGATTGCAGTCATTTTCAGGGCCGAACTTACTGTAACTCAGCTTAACTGTCCCCATGAAAGTCCCCTAAAGGCTTTTCTTTTTAGATGTGTCATAACCCCTGTCGCCACCTACCATTTTTTGCTCATATATCGCCCCCCTGGTTCTCTTAGCATTTTCTTGAAACTATTAGCTAATCTCCAATTGCTTTATTCCCACCTGGTTGTTCTGGGTTATTTCAATGTGAAAGTTAACCTCCACAGACCCTCAGCTGTCAATCTGTTTGTTGACAGTGTGTCAGACCTTGACTTCTATCAGCACGTGAAAAGTCCAACCCATGAATTAGGTAACACACTTGATTTAATTTTTGCTAAGAAATCATCCCTGACTATTCAGTCAATCAAACCTGTACTGTGGTCAGATCATTTCTTGATTTCCTGTACCATGGAAGCTGCAGGTAGTCCGCCCAAGATTCCAATGTGTAAAACTTGGCAGCGCTTATGGCGCTCTGCAGATACCCAAAGTATGGTCACTCTTATTCGGGCCAAATGCAGCACTGCAAAGTGGCTTCACTATCCCTCCTCTCCCAAGCCTTCCAAGAGGCCCCCAATGTGGCCGCTCCTCTACGTTTTGTCAAAGCCCCGTAGGCTGCCATCTGAGCTGTGGTTTACTGATCATCTTAAGGACACCCGGCTCAAACTGAGACAAGCTGAACGTAAATGGCGGAGAGCTTATGATACCTCTCTAAAGACACACTATAGAGCTTGCTCAGTGGCTTACTCGGCTGCTACCAAAGCAGCTAAAACTCCACATCACACCACTAAAATTGAGTCTGACCTCTGTCAGCCTAGGGCCCTCTTCTCAGCTTTTAAAGCTCTCTCCTCTTCTGAGAAATTGACTCCGAAGGTTACTCCGACCCAGGAGTTATGTGATGCCCTCTCGCAATATTTTATCAATAAGATTGATATTATCCGACAAAACATCTGAATGACCATCACTGCCAACCCTCTCACAGCTAGCAAACTTATCGATCCTGTGGCTTCCTCTCACCTTGCTACGAAGAGTTGGTCCACCTTTCCTAGGTTCAACAAAGAGATAGTCTTGGTGGTTATTCAAAAGATGAAATCATGCTCCCCTTCCAACGCAATTCCTCTTTTAGTCATGAAGGAGATCTCTCCAGACCTCCCCTTTGAGATCACAGCTGCCATTAATGGCTCGTGTCAGTCTGGGCTGGTTCCACAGGAACTGAAACAGCTCGGGTTATTCCCCTTATTAAGAAGCCCACCCTGGATCCTGCTGTTCTCTCTAATTTTCATCCTATCTCTATTCTCCCTCGTTTGTCTAAACTTTTCGAATCACTGGTGTCTCCCCTACTCTCTACATTTCTAAAATCTTCCCAGATCTTGGATTCTGCCCAGCCTGGTTTCCGACTGGAGAAGGGCACGGAGAGCATACTGGTCGCCGTCCAGGATGATATGGCCAGGCTGGTAGATGCAGTTGGAGTGGGGGCCCTGATTTTGTTAGCTCTATCAGCGGCATTTGACACGGTTGACCACTCCATTCTGTTGACCCGGCTTGCCTAGTTAGGCATATCGGGTCAAGTACTGGCCTAGTTCACTTAGTTCCTGGCGGATCGGACTCAGACTCTCTCCATGCCCCCTTTTCTATAGGCTCCTTGTCACCTCAGCTGTGGAGTCCCGCAAGGCTCCTCTTTGTCTCCCATTCTATTTAACATCTATATTTGGGCCCTTGTATGTTTGATCTGCTCCTTCAGCATCAGATGCTACTCATACGCCAACGACACCCAAATCCTGATCAGATTAGACCTTGATCGGGAAGATGTGTCGTCGTGCCTGCGGGAGTGTCTGGCAGCCCTGAGAGAGTGGATGAACTACAACTGGCTCTAATTGAATGGAGACAAAACTGAGGTGATGGTCGTGGGTTGCCCCCCTGATCCCACCCTTTGGGTGTCCTCTTTCTGGCCTTCATCTCTGGGTCCTCATCCGGTTCCGGTGGATAAGGTTAAAAATCTGAGAGTTATTCTGCATCTCTATCAATGGACAAGCAAATGACTGCAGTCTGTCAAGCCGGGCACTTTCATCTTAAGATCTTAAAGAAGGTTTTACCCATGATTCCTGCCCCACTGTGTCCCCCAGTGATGGCAGCCATGGTGTTATCCCGGCTAGACTACTGCAACTCCCTGTACTTAGCACAACCAAAGGGCTTGATTCAGCGGCTACAGTTTATGGTGCTCATATTTCTCCTGTGCTCCAAGCCCTCCATTGGCTTCCGGTGACCCAGCGGGTTGACTTTAAGGCTTTATGTATTGTTCACTGTGCTCTTCACAGCCAGGGCGCTGATCCAAGCTAAGTTCACTCGATACCTCCCCAGCTGTAGTCTGCGTTCTGCTTTGACTAATCGGCTGGTGACTTTTAAGCAGGTCCGGGTCGGTGGTCATGCGTTTTCCATAGCTACGGCTACTCTGTGAAATGACCTTGCGCCTGCTGTCAAGAAAACCACTAACTATCTAGCCTTTAGGAAGGCTGTGAAGACCCATTTATTTTAGGCTGATCTGGCTGGAGTTGTAGTTACAGTCTCCCTCTCTTGACGCCATGATGCCCCCGGGCGACCGTACACTTTAGAAGTGATGTTAACATAACAAAACATCTCCACATATGTGTGTAAATCGACCCTTTTAAGTGGCCTCACCCTCCCCTTGACATTCTCACTCTGATTTTTCTGCCTTTTTTGTGCAGTTGTCCGTTGCTTTCTTGCACAGGTACATGATTTCCATTATGCCATGCAATAGTAATCTGCAGAGAACTGCTGGGTGTGTACATGCTACAGCTAATAACGCAAACAAACCACTACCCACCACTCTCACCCAACTACTTGTTTACAATCTGCTTTATTTTTATTTATTCATTTAGTTTGTTTGTTTGTTTGTTTGTTTTATTCATTTGTAGTGTGCGCCAGACCCAAGGGTATCAGGGCGCAGAAGCAACAAGGATATCTCAGCTTAGTGACAGTGCTGTACAGTAATTTACAGGTATGTACATGGGTAGGTACAGGAACAAGTACCAGGCAAAAACATTGAAATACAATTTACAAAATGTACAATTACAGGGAAGAAACATTGAAATGCAAACTACAAAATGTACATAAGGAAGGCAGGCATGAGTGGGGTTAGCCGTCATTTACCTTTATCCACTGAATGTAGTTGCGCCTAAAGTGGAGATAGGTTTGAGGTGTCCTTAAGGTGGGTGGCAGGGAGTTCCAATGTTGGGCTGCTTTCACCTGGAAGCTATTACCACCAGTTTTGGTTTGTTTGAATCTAGGGACTGTGAGCAAGTTGGAGTTAGCAGTTCTGGTAGGTCGGTTCGGGGTGTATCTCTTAACTCTGTCGACAAGGTAGCGAGGGGCTGCATTATTGAGGCATTTGTGCATCAGGGAAGCTACCTTGAGCATGATTTTGTCGGTTGTGGTGAGCCAGTTGTGGGCTCTCCTAATATTGGAGATGTGTTCTTTTTTGGAGATGCTCAGAGCTGCTCTGAGAGCATTGTTTTGCAAAATCTGGATTTTGTTCATAACATATATTGGCTCCAACATATAGGGCATTACAGTAATCCAGTTTTGACAGGATTAGGGCTCTGGCTAATGTAGTGCAGGTCTGGGTTGAAAGGAAGGGTTTGGCTGCTCTTATTAATTTACAGGTGTAGGCTGTAGAGGAGGCCATGGAACTAACCTCTTTATGGAAGGATAGGGTGGTGTCTAGATAGAACCCTATCGTTTTAACTTCTTTGGCTACATTAATAGGGTTGCCATCTATAATAAAGCTAGCATATTTGTGATTCAGTTTATTTAAATTAGGGGTGGAACCAAGGATGATGAGCTCGGTCTTGTCATCATTCAGGCATAGACTATGAGAGGCCATCCATGCCTGGATGATGAGGTACATCTTGTTCACCAAGGCCAAATCCTTGTCGTAATCTCCCGTCAGCGGGATGAGGATCAGTTAGTGTAGGTGATACCCAGACCATCAAGATCATCGAACAAGGGCTTCGTAAACATGTTGTAGAGGTTGGGGCTGATGCATGACCGCTGGGGAACCCTGCAGGTAATGGGGATCGGGTCGGCAGAGGATGAAGTAGAGAACACACGCATAGACCTGTTGTTAAGAAAAGAGTCAATCCAGCCGATAGCCTCTTGCGAGAAGTGGGCTGCCGAGTCTAGGTGGTTGCAAAAAATGTTGTGGTCTACTAAATCAAATGCTGCTGAGAGGTCGAGTAGAAGTAGCAGAGCAGTTTTCCCATTGTCTCTGGGAGTATCAATTTGTGCTTTGAGGTTAATGAGTGCAGTCTCAGTCCCGTGTTAGGGTCTAAAGCCCGACTGACGGATTCCGAAGAGGTGTTTTTTTTCTAGGTTTTGTTGTATTTGCAGATATGCTGTCTTATTTAGTATTTTGAGCAGGAAGGTGACGGTGGTGATGGGTCTGTAGTTCATGGGTATTGATGGGTCTAAGGAGGGTTTTTTGAGTAAGGGGAGGACCCATGACTCTTTGAGATTGCTGGGGATGGTCCCTGAGGAGAAGGAGGAGTTGATGAGCTTGGTGATATAGTGTGAGAGGTCTCTGACAGCATCTTTGATCATTTGTGAGGGGCAGGGGTCACCCTGGCAGTTCGAGGGTTTGAGGCTAAGAATGATTTTTTCAACCTCTAATGTAGAGTGTTTGGAGAAGCTGAAGCAAAGGGGGGGTTTAGGTGTGGAGCTTTGGGTGGGGGTGTTAGGTACATGGGCAGTGCAGATGAGAGATTCTTTCTTATTGTTAATTTTGACTTGTAAGCCTGCGACTTTATTGGAGAGGGCATTTTGGATGCTGGTGCACCATTGGTTTTCTTTTACACAAGTGTCAGGGACTGGAATGGGTGTTTCCAGCTCTAAGGGTAGTAAACAGTTCTTTTATGCTAGAGTTAGCCTGCAATATTCTCAGGTTATGGGACTCTTGTTTGGCGATTATGATTTCTTTTTTGTAGAGTGCAGTTATTTTATTGAGGTTCAACTTATTATTATCCGCGGGAGATTGTCTCCAATCCTGTTCACTTTTACGTTTTTCGAGTCTGAGAGATTTCAGGTAAGAGGAGAAACATGTTCAGATGTTTTTTAGGTTTGCTTTTTCTGAGTTTTAACAGAGCAATGGAGTCTAGAGCTGATCTCATGATTTTGTTGTAGCCATCTACAAGGGAGTGAGGGTTGGAGGTTTCTGGTAGTGAGTTCAAGGTCGGGAGAATGAGGAGAATGAGTTTTTCAGCTGTAATGTTTTTCTTGTTTCTCATTAGGATGGCTGAGGCTAGTGAGTTGTTAGTTGTAGGGGTTGAGGCCTCAAGGGAGAAGGTGAGGAGATGGTGGTCGGACCACGGCTGGGGCGAGATGGCGGTGATGGAGGCCAAGCAATTATAGTCCGCAACCCAGTCAAGGGTTCTCCCCTTATTATGGGTGGGGAGGGTCACTCTTTGGGTAAAAACCTAACTCAGTTAGGGTGTTGTCAATAATGGTGGCCTGGGGGTCTTTGGGGTCTTGAAAGCCTAAGTTAAAGTCACCTAGGAGAAGGCTCCGGGATGTGTTCTTAAGTTGTTGGTGAGGATGGTTATAGGGTCCTCCTCAAATGAGCCTAGAGGGCCAGGGGGTCTATAGAGTAGATGAATGGTGAGGGTTTGGGATTTGGCAATGGGCAGTTTAGCTATTAGCGATTCACAGGATGTGGAGTTGTCCGAGGTGGCAAGTCTCATGTTAAGGTGAGTTTTGGCAATTATGGTGAGGCCTCCGCCTCTGGATTCTGTTCTGTCGGCTCTGAAGATGGTGTAATCATCCGGGATGGCTAGCATAAGGGCTGGGACAGCAGCTGCGTGGAGCCAGGACTTTGTGATGGCTAAAAAGTCCAGTTTTTCTTCCAGTATGAGGTCTGCTATGTCTGTAGCATGGGCTACTAAGGAGCATGCATTAATTAAGGTGCCTCTGATAGGAGGGGCGATGGTTTTGGTGGGAGTAAGTGGGCGGGGGGGCTATATTGTACAGCTTGAGCTTGATTTTGGTGCTAATTGGGTTGTCCTTGGCACGAGGTTCGTATAGTTTGGGTAGCCTGGCACGTAGTCTGGAGTTTCTGGTAGAAGGACTGCAGGGGATAGACAGGTGGGGTAGTGTGGCTGGGTGGGTGAGTGGTGTCAGTGGACAGGTGAGAGTCATGGTATTGGAGGGTGGGGTGTCTGTGGAGGCAAAGCTGAAAATTGGGCTTGAGTGTCAAAATAAGTGGATTAAGTGTAGAATTACTCTCAGTATGGCTGAGTAAATGCCTGGCAAATACATTGTGTTATTAATTGGTATTACCTGGAAATCTGATCATACAAGTCTAGTGCTTCAGGGCGGAGATATCTGGTCTCCAGGTGGACTTTAGGGATAGTATGTAGGGATGTCAAATAGTTCTAACAAGGGGTTTTCACTGTCAATAGTTAAGCATTATTGACATGAGTTCTGCATACAACAGTGGTGAATTGCACAAAATGGGCTAAATCAGTAATGCAAAAAGTATGTTAGTTCTCTGCCTCTACTCTCCGCCCTTTGCAACTCATCCAGAACAGGACTGCAAGACTTGTCCTTGGCCTCAAGCCCAGGGACCGTATCTCTCCAGGACTGAAATCGCTACACTGGCTCCCAGTGGCTGCGAGGATTAAGTTCAAAACCCTCTGCATTGTCCACAAGGCTTTCTGGGGCCTTGGGCCAAAATACCTTCAACTCTCTCTTCCTAAATATCTTCCTTCTCAAGCTCTTCGCTCATCCACCTCCAACTACCTCAGGGTCAGCCGCTTCTCCAAGCAACGAGCTGGGGGTAGATCTCTCTCCGCAGCAGGGGCCTCTCTCTGGAACAGCCTTCTGCCTCCCTGAAACTTGAGGAGAACCATCTCTGGTTCTGGAAGCACCTCAAAACCTTCCTCTTTGCCTCTGCTTTCTCTCCCTCTCTCCCCTGCTAAAATTACTGAACCTGCACTGAATCTGCAACTGGCCACTCACCGATTTCGGTCCTTGGCCCAGCCACCCTTCCCTGCACTGCCTACCTGCACTACGGGACTGTCTCTGTATCCTACAGCCCCTTCTCCCAGCACTTACCTTGCACTTGCCACCAGCTGGCCCTATTATTTATCTTGTATTCTACTAACCATGTACTGCACTCTCCTTGCACTTGCCACCAGCTGGCCCTATTACTTATCTTGTATTCTACTAACCATGTACTGCACTTCCCCTCTCCCCTTCCCCTTGCACTTTTCCCAGTCCCCCTACCCTTGCACTTGCGCGATCTGAATGACACCTGGCCTAGTAGGATCGTTTATTCCCCCCGCCTCGTCGCGCCTTGAAACACTTGTGTATAGGTGCGTTACAATTGCCATATCATATCATATCAGTTCACATAAGCAGTGATAGGCTAGTTCGGATGTCCCCAGAGTAATCTGATGCTAGTTTGCACATGATAACGAGATCATTCTCATTCGTGCTTCACAGGCTAATTTCAATCACATACATGGGAGCAGGATCAGTGGCAATAAGGTCGTTGCATATACTTTAGTAAGCAGTCCTAAACATTTTTCTTAACGTGGGGATAACACCCACACTAGTCTAATTCAGTGTGGCACAAGGCAGCAGGGTGCAGAGTATCTGAGGGCTATGACAATTCACACGAATCCCCTGAGGGAGGCAGTCATGTAAGAGTGAACTTGGATTTTCACAGGCGCTCAGACAGCATGTAGGCAATGATTAAAAGGTACTGTTGGTGAGCTATGTCACAGAGGTTGCTAGGTACAGTGGTGAAAGAGACAAAAACGATGCGGCAGTTATGCAGTGATGTAGGGTAAATAACGTGGACGTGGTATGCTTCAGGAGCTAAGCATCGAGTCATAGTGGATAAGCATCTGGAGACAGCTACATGAGACATATGTTTTACTGTGCTGATGAAGAGGAATACCTCGAGTCAAATGCATATAGATATACCTGCACTCGCGAACGGGTAGGATGCCTTTTGAGCGGTGTGTGGTAGATAGGCTTCGAGTGGATCATGGGCAATAGTTCTGGAACCAAACGGGCAGGGGTCCTGGCCCTGGTCTCTGGAGGCTCTGGACAGTCTAGGACGGGGGTGTGCCTTCCTTGTGTGCCTTCGAGGTGGGCCGGTGTTCGCCTGCCGGCAACCCTGTTTGGTGGATATGACAGAGGGCAGGCAATCCACGATCAGGTGCAAATTGTAAACAGAAGTCAACCAAATTTAGGCGGCAATTGAAAATGAAAATGGAGTGCTCAGGTGCACTTAAAATGCCTGAGGCAAAGGGAGAGGAATGCAACTTCAGCGCTTCGGGCTTCTGTTAAATTGTGATGGAAATCGATTCTTGTGGCTGCGCTTTCACATGCAGCTCACTGGCTTACCTTCCATCCAGTTCACGGTCCGGTGAGGTGGAAGGCGCAGCAGTGTAAGCAGATTATGCAGAAGGCAATTATGCTAGCAGCATGAATGTTAAGCAATTTGGAGTTAACCAGAGCACAGCCCGACAACGGCGAGTGCAAGTGTACAGATATGGCAAAAGCAATACTAATTTAAATACAGGCTGGCAAAAGGCAATCAGGGTGTTCCCAATATTGAATTGGGGAGAGCGTTACCACAGGGGGGCGAAGGCAAGTGCGCAGTACAGTAAATAGCAGGTTTCTCAGAGAGCAGTACAGTAGCACAGTGCATGCAACATTTGAGTATAGGTTTGTATTACTAACGCTGTTCAGGTGCTTGACGCTTACCATCAGGAGGTGGTTAAAACAGGAGGCTGTGACAGACGATTTGAAGGCGCTTTTTGGTGATCTTGTCTGAAGCAGATTGCAGGTTCAGGATCACAGTCAACAGGTCTAGGAAAGTTAGTGCGGCGGGCAGCGTGTCTGGCCGACGGCGCACAGCGTCTCGGACTGGATCAGACTGAGCCTTTTAAAACAGGCCTTTCAATAATCAGGGCCGGCTTCCGCTTCTGGTGCGGGCGCTCCTGTAATGAACACACGGCTGACCAATCAGCTGTGTTCGGGATTCTTTAGCAGCGTAGCGGAGATGCGGTGGCCATTTTGGTGGTTGCAATGGCAGTGTTGCATGGCACCCCTGCAAGGGGCCATGGTATCGTCCAGTGTGCTGTGGTATGGTCACATGGTTACCCATGTGACCAACTTAATAAAAGGTCCGAGCCGTTTCCGGCTCGGCAGTCCTACCAACGAGACTCCGCGTGTGTGTGTTGTGTTGGTGCCTGGGGGGTGCCTCGCCACGTGTGCTGGGCCCAAGGTCGGGGCCCAGCTGGAGGACGGTGCCCCTGCCGGGCAACGCCGTCCGGACGGTGCCCCTGCCGGGCAACGCCGTCCCTGTGGGTCCCCCAGCCATGTGAGGCGGGTTGGGGTTGCGACCCCGGCCTGGGTGCCCCCAGAGCCGGGGCCGCGGTAAGCCGGTTGCCAGCCGGCCATGTGTGGAGCTCCGGTGCCCCGGAGCGGGTGGAGTGAGCCCCCACCCCTGAGTACGCGGCATGGGCGCCGCCAAGTGTCGATGCTGTCGGGTGCCACCCGACCCGAGTACGGGGCTGCCCGGTGATCCGGGACAGCCCCCAACAATGGCGACGAGGATACGGGCCCCATGTGCCCCAAAGGAGATCTGGTGTGGCAGGCCCATTTCCAACTGGGCCCGCGAACAACGGTGGCGAGCTGCATGCCCGTCCCCTGAGGGGGACGGAAAAGATCCGTGGCCATGCCGCACCAGTGTGCAGTGGCCCGCGGGAGGGTGGGTCTGCGCCCCCCGTGGAGAAGAGTTATGCTGGTGGCTATGCCGCACGAGGGCGCTGCCCCCTCCCCCCAACCATGAGCCGCAA
The DNA here is from genome assembly GCF_040938575.1 of Ambystoma mexicanum. Lineage (NCBI taxonomy): Eukaryota > Metazoa > Chordata > Amphibia > Caudata > Ambystomatidae > Ambystoma > Ambystoma mexicanum. The sequence continues at coordinate 227,710,342 of NC_090927.1, read as the reverse complement.
GTGAAGGGGGGCTGCGCGGCGGCCTCGGCCGCAACGAGAGGTAAGGAGGACGATGCTGCCCCCCCCCCTTTCGGAGCGGCTAGGCATGCGGTATCGGCCGCTGCCTCCCGAGAGGGAAAGACTACCGGGCGGCGCAGTCATCGCCACTGGGCAGAGGGATGGGGATGCATTGGCGTGCACTGCCCCGGCCGCGGCTCTCATCAAAGAGGGTGCTCGTGCGGCCGGGGGCGGTGTGTGTTTGCACCTGCCATGTCAAGGTGCGCAGCGTCCTGCCTACAAAAGGGAAGGACTGCGAGCCCCTCCCAACATCAGGGCCGGGTGATTCCCGGAGGAGGGAGATGCGTCGCGGCCCCGCAATGAGGGGAGTTGTCCTTCTCCCACCCACAAGACGAGGGGGTTAGGAGCGGCGATGGTCGCTCCACCAAAAAAAAAAAAAAAAAGAAACAACAACAAAGGAGAGAAGCATTGGCCGTGTGAGCCGCTGCTGTCCCTCACTGGAGGAGGGGAACTGCGCTACCCTGACCTGCGCCACAATGGGGAGGCGCCGCCCCACCCGCGAGCTGCGAAAGTGAGGAGCGGCAGAAGTGACCCACTGGTGGGAGGCGGGCCCATCATCACCCGGGGCCGCAATCCAGGAAAGTGGGGAACAGTCAAAGAATGGTGGCTCTCCAAACAGCCTGCCCCCCCTTCCTGCAGGTGTAGGGTCGGCTCCGTGCCGGAGTGTGATGTGAGGAGAGGTGCGCCCACAAGATGGACCAGAGGCCCGTGGTGGCCCATCAAGAACCCGGGCCCAGTGGTGGTTAAGGTGGTGTCTCCGCAGGGAGGGCTGCGGCTCTCACGAGTGCTTGTGTGCCCTCCTGGCCCTTTCTCCCCAAACGTCATGTTACCAGTGTCGCCCTGCCTGCTGCCCCAGGTGAAAGGGAGGGAGTGGGTGTGAATCCCCGGTGCAGTTGTGCGGGCACCCCCTTTTTGACCGCTGAGCCTGCCCACGGGGGAGAAGAAGCGGAGCAACGGTCCTGCTGCCAAGGTGCCGGTCGATCATCTCAGGCGCTCCAGACTATGGACTTGGCCGATGTGGCCCCTGGGCCTCCCCAGGTGCGGCTTTGCCGGTGTTTGTGTGACTGTGTTGTAACTGTCCTAAATGAACTCTGGTGAGGGTGCGAGCTGGTTTCCGGCGACTCCATGCGGAAGATGGACATCATGAGTGACGTTCCCCGGAAGACTGTGAGCCGGCAGACATGGACTTGCTTAAAATGGCCCGGTTAGTGGGCAATGTTGTGTGGTGCACACCTGTAGACTCGGAGTGCTTTATGTGGTGCCAGTAGCCCCCAGTGGTGCCGTTTAGTGACATGAGAGCCACTCGCCCAGGTTAATAAAGGGTGTGCAAAGTAGTAGAGTGGCTCAAATAGTAGTAGTTGTGGTTAGATGGGGATTTTGGGGTTTTCTTTTTGTTGTTATGAAAAAGGAGGAGTGTTGCATGGCACCCCTGCAAGGGGCCATGGTATCGTCCAGTGTGCTGTGGTATGGTCACATGGTTACCCATGTGACCAACTTAATAAAAGGTCCGAGCCGTTTCCGGCTCGGCAGTCCTACCAACGAGACTCCGCGTGTGTGTGTTGTGTTGGTGCCTGGGGGGTGCCTCGCCACGTGTGCTGGGCCCAAGGTCGGGGCCCAGCTGGAGGACGGTGCCCCTGCCGGGCAACGCCGTCCGGACGGTGCCCCTGCCGGGCAACGCCGTCCCTGTGGGTCCCCCAGCCATGTGAGGCGGGTTGGGGTTGCGACCCCGGCCTGGGTGCCCCCAGAGCCGGGGCCGCGGTAAGCCGGTTGCCAGCCGGCCATGTGTGGAGCTCCGGTGCCCCGGAGCGGGTGGAGTGAGCCCCCACCCCTGAGTACGCGGCATGGGCGCCGCCAAGTGTCGATGCTGTCGGGTGCCACCCGACCCGAGTACGGGGCTGCCCGGTGATCCGGGACAGCCCCCAACAGGCAGCAGAAAACATGGCGCACTAGCTCTTGCAGATGCCACGTGTGGGGGAGTATTTCAGCAGTGGATTATCGTGGGCACAAAGGTAGCAGATAATGAAGATGGATTCTTCCTGTCAGTGTGCTGCAGGGAGTGTGAGATGAGAGCGGGCAGATGAAATGGCAGCTCTCGCATCTCACCGTCCGGGAACATGCTTCTCCGACGCGGTGTGCTGGGATCAACTGAGAGGGCTCCTGCCCTCTCACAAGTGGTGCTGGGTGTTGCTTGTTAGGCGCTTACACAATAAGAAAATACTGTTTCAAACCGCATATTCTTTAGTCAGTGCCTTAAGTGGCACTACAAAATGAGCCAAGGCCCATCAAGGGGGTGTGGCCTAACGGTGGGGGTCCTTCTGGCCCATTAGGCCACGCCTCCATGACGAGCCACGGCTCAATGGGCTACTGGCACCCCTGCCAGGCAGCCTTTTGTGGAGCCTTGGGGGAGAGGATTCTGATCTCTGTATTTATTTTCTATAGGCATGCCTGGCAGGGGATAACACCTCGCCTATTCAGCCTTACTGGTGGCGCTGGCCCTCACCAGCTGGGGCAGGGGCAGCGCCACCATTAAGGCTGAAAGGGGGAGGCTGCTGGACGCAGAGGCCTTTTTCCTAAAGACTGAAACTCCCGCGAATGCGCGGGAGATTCAGGATTTAGAAAACAAGGCCTCTGCTTCCAGCGTCCCGTTCCTCTCCATAATGGTGGCGCCGGGGCACGGACATCTCTTGCTAAAAGGGATGCCTCGCAGGTGCGGTGCCTCCATTATGGCTGAAAGTCATTTTTTTCTGAAGCCAGAAGCTCTCGCACACGAGCGAAAGCTTCAGGCTATAGAAAAAATCCTTTTCGTGTAGTGGCCGGGGCTGCCAGGGGAGATTAGTGGGCCCCAGCAGGGCCCCGCCTCAAAACGTGATTTCAGAGCGTGCCGCGGCCCAGCCCCGTCAGGCCCCGGCCCACTTAAAGTCTTGCCTTTAGTAAATATGCTGAAATTGGGCTCGCAAATCAAGTTCTGCAAGTACTAGCTGTGTTAGAACATGCCATTTTGCATGTCTATCAAGGCTATATTTACAGTGCTTCTGTCACTAGAATGCAATATGATGTGACGCTAAAGAAAGCAGAACTGGTTCATTATTTCACACCCAGCATGCCACAACTCGAGAATATGCCAAATGAGTTTGACTGCTTTCAAGAGTTAGGCACACGTCAGAACCATTGTAATAAGGTCACATGAGTGTAGTCATTTTTGCAAATGTATGCAGCTTCTTTATATGCATAACATGTGTAACATTTGCTTTTCCACATGTTTAACATGGTTTTTGCACATCAAAAAGCAAAATTACTTGCATCAGCTGTCAGGACTGCTCTGAACACTGCCTATTCATAGCCAGAATCTTATGTTGGGCCTTGGGGCAAAAAGATTGGCATTGCACCTCATGCTGCTCTCTGTCTAGACCTTCCCAGGGCATATACATGAGTACCACTGAACCGGTAACTGCAAACATCTGTTCTTCAATGCCAAGATTCGAGAGGGTGTATGTGTGCTTCACAAATACACGTTATCTTCAGTGGAATGCAATCGATCCCTGTTGCAGCTCCTTGCACACCTGTGTACTGTCATGGACAAAAGTCCCTGTATGATCCTCATAATCAATCAGACCCTCGTGCCGGAGGGTCTGATACACCGCGCAGAATAGCGGAAGAGGAGGCATTTGAAGAATCCCACCAATGACCTTACAGTTAAACATGCTGTGCTGGGCAGTACCGAAAATATAAAAGATGACAAGTCTATGAAACATTTCCTGAAAAGAATAATATCAATGAAACAAAATTACAGTAAGGGCACCTCCAGTGGTGCTCAGTTTTTCGTTGAGTAAGTGTGGGAGAACCTGGAATAGTAGCATTTCCAGGAATGGTTATGCTTTTACTCCTCAAAGCGGAATGGAGCCTCGCTGTAGTGACCCAAAACCAAGAAGATATGACCTTGGCCATGGTATCTCAGAGGTTTATATTTCTATTATGAACTCAACTTCAAATCCATCAATTCAGCCATGCCACTCACTTCCATGACTTGTCGCTCTTCTGTCCATTTTAACAGACTTTCAGGAGTTATCATTCTGTGACTAGTAACACTTGTGTACAAGCGCGTTATAAATACCACATCATATCATATCAGTAATGGCTTGGCAGCTGAAGAATGATGGTCTGGAGCGTTGCCCAGAGCAATGCCAGAGGTTAAGATTAGTTCTAAACCTTCCAGCCATCACCTCTTTTGTTTTGCTGTAGTCACCCCGAGTGGGACGGTTATGCCCAGACGTGGGTCCTGTGCCTGCTGGGCCTAGAGACCCAAGCTACTCCTCACTGATGAGGCCCAACAAGGGTGAAACATGTTTGGGGATCCTTGTGGTCTAGTGCAGAAGGAATGTGACCTAGCAGTTCGGGATGGACTGCCCCCTTTGGGGTGGGACCAATCCTGATTTGCATATGGTCTTTCCCCTTCTGTAATGGCTTGGCAGGTGAAGAACGATGGTCAGCCATCACCTCTTTGTTTTTGCTTTGTCACCCCGAGTGGGACGGGTATGCCCAAACGTGGGTCCCGTGCCTGCTGGGCCTAGAGACCCAAGCTACTCTTCACTGATGATGCCCAATGAGGCTGATCATGTCTGGGGATGCTTGTGGTCTTGTGCAGAAGGGATGTGACCTAGCAGTTCGGGCTGGACTACCCCCTTTGGGGTGGGACCAAGCCCGATTTGCATATGGTCTTTCCCCTTCTGTAATGGCTTGGCAGGCGAAGAACGATGGTCTGGAGGGTTGCCCAGAGCAATGCCAGTGGTTCGAATTCATTCTCAACCTTCCAGACATCACCTCTTTGTTTTTGCTTTGTCACTCTGAGTGGGACGTGTATGCCCAGACGTTGGTCCTGTGCCTGCTGGGCCAAGGGACCCAAGCTACTCCTCACCGATGACGCCCAATGAGACCGACACATGCCTGGGATTCTTGTGGTCTCGTGCAGAATGCATGTGACCAAGCAGTTCAGGCTGGATTGACCCTTTTAGAGTGGGTCCAAGCCTGATTGGCATATGGTCTTTCCCCTTTTGTAATGGCTTGGCAGGCAAAGAATGATAGTCTGAAGTGTTGCCCAGAGCAATGCCAGAGGTTAAGATTCATTCTAAACCTTCCAGCCATCAGCTCTTTTGCTTTGCTGTTTGTGAAAGAAAAGCAAACTGGCGGTAAGAAATGTAGAAAGGATGATATCTTGAGGGTAACATATATATTGTCCAAGCTGTCATGACAGCATAGGTCAAGCAGTTCCTATACAACTGAAGCACATTGTTCCTTTATAAGGAGAACTGTCTGGAGAAGTGACCCTTTTTGTCCTGAAAACATGCAAAAAAAGAATTGCTCTAGAAGGATCACTTGATATCGGTTTCCTTTTTGATCAAAATGGGGAGACAGGCCCGTCAATGCCAAAGACGGGTACTTTTCTTGGTGATGCCAGGAGTAATGTCAGAGAAAAACGTGAGAATTGAACAGCCATGTTGGGTTGCGCTGTCTTTAGGATCCCAGTCACTGAAGAGTGACTCCACAATATATCATAGGTGTATTGAGGGGTAGAGCTGATTGAAACCTTCTCACCATTCTATTTGGGACTGTGTGGATTGAGTAGGCAGGGTGCATAGTAGAGGGAAAAGAGATACGTTGGAACGCCACTGGTGGTTGAGAAACACGGAAGATACAACATGGGAGATACTAGAGACATACGTGAGGGTAAACCCAAGCACCAACCCAAAGTGCAATCATCAGCTGAAGTGGAATCATCTTCTGAAGGCCCAGGGTTATCAGCCCTAAACTCTAGGGAAGAATCTATGTCACGCCTTGAAGAGAAGTTTGATGAGTTCAATTAGCATGTCACAAGATTGATGGTACAATCAGGTCCTCTAAAGACAAGAGTAGTGGTCTCAGAAAGGCACCTAAAACAGACAGATCTATCTAAAAGATGGACAGAAATGTGATCTGATCATAAAAATCAAAAGGAAACTGGAGCCCGGATCGAAGGATTAGAGGTCATAATGCAGCAGAACCAGATTGGCGACCTCGGCATCCCCGCCGGCATTGAAAGGGATTATCATGTTGGGTGTGTTGCCAACTTCGGAAACAGAGTTACTGGACCTCAAAACAGAGGATGACCCTTTCTATGTTTACAAATGTCACGGGATCAAGTCTCAAGTGATGTGCCTAACAATGGCCGGACGGGGCTGTGAAACTGGGAGTACGAGAGGAAGACGATTCAGATGTTTTCAGATGTGTTGCCTGAATCGAGCGAGAAGAAGACCAATCGCAAAGCAAATAAGAAAAAAGGTTCAGGAAAAAGGGGTGGGGGCTGATCTGCTGCAACTGGCCAACCTGCAAGGGTTACCGCAGGGCAAGGAATTGGGACCCAGGAAAGGCACTGGAACGGGGTCAGGGCAGAGTCTCAGACTTAATCTAACCTCGTAGTACAATGTGATGTCAGCTGTTTATATTGATGGTTTCACTGGGCAGGCTGCACTGCAGTGATGTAAGTCACATGCCACGCATAGGCACACTTTAAGCCATCTGAGTAGAACTCGATTGATTGATATCAAGATGCTATCTCCCCCATTTACACTATCTAAAGAGAGGACACTCAGTGGCCCTCATAGTAATGCTAGAGTTGTGCACATTGCTTTTCTCATTTCATATGTGTTATGATCCATGAAACCTTGTCTTCTGTTCTTACTGTTATTATGTATGTGACACAATCCCCTCCTTGAATCTGGGGAGCCACAGGGGTAGAACAAGCATGGCTGGTCCCTTGGAAGCAAGTCGATGATGGGCCTGGTAGTACAGGAGATATGCAGAAGAGCCCCTGCCCGCCCTACCTCGGTCCCTGTCACATTGAAAATGGAAAGATACACCCTCCAGAGCCGAGGGAGCCTACAGCTCACACAAACCAGACTCCAAACCTCCAAAAGCAAGCCGAAGGCACCACTTCAATGACAGGTGGCCTTGTACGCAGGGTACTTCCTCTGCATTAATACTCTTGCTAAATATCCGCAGCAAAGAATAACCCAATTAAAATTCCCAGAGAGTTTCTCCCCGAGCCCATATTCCTATGTGAGGTATAATGTTATCAGTTTGCATTTTTTGGATAATGCAAAGACTTGCACTGTTATTATTACCAAGCCATCAGCAGCTGAGAAAGACATGACCCAAAGTCCCAGAGTGGTCGTCCGGATTCTGCCACAGGATACATTATTGCCAGTTCATGGTTTCCTGGGAGCTCTGTTATCTGCAAAACAAACAAACCTACCATCCAAGCCAAGTCTTCCTTTGCAGAAGAAACACCCTAGCAAGTTTCTGAGGACAAATATTCCCCTCACATTCAGTAGGTTTTGAGTGGATGCACTGCCATTCTTTGAGAGCAGGCTCATATGTTAGGAAAGCAGAGAAGCTATGCCCTTTGCATATAGCTGGCTGAAGAATACAAAGAAGGGAAGTGGATTCCAAAATGGCGGACAGGCCAAATGATGCCTGGAGCTCAGAGTGAATTCAGCTGAATCTGGAGAAGGAGACACACATAGGCCTTTTTCCAATCTGAGCACAGAGGTGCATAGCCTCACAAGGAACCCAACCCAAGGGGAGGAAACACTGAGCTACACAAATTAAAAGCAGTGAGAAAGTTTGGAGAAGGGGGTTGGAGCATATCGTTGAAGCAAGTTGGAGAGAAGTACGAGAGTTGGTGAGAAGGGGTTGTAGTCAAAGCTCTAAGCCAGAGGAGGAGAAGGAGGAGGTGGTATCATCAGGAGGTGGTTGAAAGACAGCAAGGAGGAAGTGGTAACATCAGACAGTGCTCAAACAAGGAGGGCATAGTAACATCAAGAGTTATTTGGATGGACAAAAATGAGGGGGTGGTAACATCAATAGTTGGTTGGGAGAAAAGTAAGGAAGAGAAGGAATAGGTGGTACCAACAGGAGGTGGTTGGCGAGGCAGTATAGAGGAGGCCCAGAGACACAAATAGTAGACAATCCTGGAAGATCTGCTAGTTAGACATATCAGAAAGTCACGAGTAGGCACAGATGGCACAAGGCAAGCTGTAAAGTCGGGAGGAGGAATGATTTGGGGCTAAGAAGGGTAGAAGATATGTAGGCAGATTCAGGAAGGGGGAAATGTCAGAATCTCAGGAGGGCAAGGTGACGAGATCCAGTAAAGTGGATTCCAAAAGAAGGTAGTACAGGAGAGGTTGAAGTTCAATCCAGAGGAGGACCCCCAGTCCATCCCTGAGTCCAGGTGACATGTACAGGAAGTTCGAACCAGAGGAGGACCCCAGTCCATCCCTCAGTCCAGGCGACATGTACAGGAAGTTCTATCCAGAGGAGGAACCCCAGTCCATCCATGAGTCCAGGTGACATGTACTGGAAGTTCAAACCAGAGGACCCCAGTCCATCCCTGAGTCCAGGTGACATCTACAGGAAGTTCAAACCAGAGGAGGACCCCCAGTCCATCCCTGAGTCCAGGTGACATGTACATGAAGTTCTATCCAGAGGAGGAACCCCAGTCCATCCATGAGTCCAGGTGACATGTACTGGAAGTTCAAACCAGAGGACCCCAGTCCATCCCTGAGTCCAGGTGACATGTACAGGAAGTTCAATACAGAGGAAGACCCCCACTCCATCCCTGAGTCCAGGTGGCATGTACAGGAAGTTCAATACAGAGGAGGAACGCCAGTACAACACTGAGTCCATCTGACATGGAGGAGGATCAGCAATACGGTTCAGGGACAATTGTAAACTCACCATGGACAATAAAGAAGGAGAAAGATGCAGGATCCCACACATCCTATACTAGGGTTGAGAAACAAAAGGGTTTGGGATCCCCAGTAAGCACCTAATGAAGCCAGGAGGTGAGACTGTATTACAAACTGACAGTGTGTTCTTTTGAATCTCTGTAAATGAGTTGCTCTGTGTATATAAAGTCTTGTAATCAAGCATGCGTCCAGCCTGTTTATCCTTCCACCCCCCACCCTGAGAAATTATGAAAATAAATGATTTGTTTTAAAAAGGAGGCATGATTTGTGTGAGCAAAGAGGTATTTTGATTGTTCGACATTTGATGTTCAATTTATTAGTTCCATATTTTTTTCTGGAAATAGTACATACACGTTTTTATTGCAGAGGTAGTGTGGCTCTGCTTTAAAGTCAGATCATTTGTTTTTAGAGGAAGTTAAAACATGGGCCTTGATTCATGGATTATTTGCGCTGAAAAAAACGGGATTTGTGCGCCATTCTGCCCGCAAATCCCCATTTGTTAAACAAAATCCATTTTTTTTCGGCGCAAATAATCCATGAATCAGGGTCATGGTTTTGTTCTCTTGATGCTGTTGAAAGCTGCCTTGGATTTCTAATCTCCTTGCAGGGGTGCACTGGGAACAAAATGTGGCCCTCAAAATATGTTAGTAGCATCAGATTACCCCGCACGAGAAAGCCAAACCCCAATAAGCAAAACCTGTGGGTTCTCTGAGCAAAAAACGTCGAGAGAGATGTTTCCAAATAGTGCATTTTAAAGCACATATGTCCCTATGCAAGCATGAAAAAGTAGTTAAACATAACACAAACAATATAAAATATTTGTTAAGATTGAGGAAAAACATTTTTGAAGATGTAGAACGAATGCTTTGCTTCCAGGGTATGTGGGGGATGAGAAGAGAGGGCTGAAAAGGGTTTGGTGTCTGAGAGAGAGGGTAAGAGAAGCAGAAAACCAGGCTACCCACAAAAAAGAGGCCAACAGGAAAGAAGCCCATCAGGAAATCTCCAATGTTCCCTGTAGGCCAGTCTACCACTATCTCCTTGTAAGGTATGGTACTTTTAGTTTCTGTATTGCTTTAAACTAGAGCATGTCAACTAAGAAAGATCTCATCCTTCCAGGAATGTTGTAGTTTGAGGCTTTGAAAATACGAGAAATTAACACAACATTCTTCAAATAGGTCAGTTTTTATCAACAGAACCCATGATAGCAGATTTCTGTATGTTTCCATTCCTCCTACGTAGCCTCCGTTCCACAGGACCTGCACGAGGCGCTGAGTCAGACTGGCCTAGATTTCACGTCTCTGCATGCAGAGCGCGTCAGGCTCGATGTGGAGATAGGCAGGTGAGAGACAGCCGCCGCCACGCGATATAAAGTGCAACGTGGCTTCCACCATAATTAATGCTGTAATTAATTCTGATCATTTGTCACTTTTCCCCTTTGCCCCTGTTTATCAACTGTGACCAATCTCGGGAAAATGGCTCTCCTGGGTACTTTTATCATTATTATCATCATTATTATTATTATTATTATTATTATTATTATTATTATAGTATTTATTGAGTGGGGACCTAGCTTCGGGAAGCAACAGAGCGCTTTTTAATCATAGGAGGAAGAACCCAGTGAGGGAAGCAGAGAAACAAGGGAGCAGGGAGCTAACAGCAGAGGGGGAGGGCAGGGAATTTGGCAGCAAGGGATCCAAAAGCAACCAGGTGAAGAGACAGTGGGGAGCAGATCAGCCAGCCTCAGGTACGGTGCAGACTATAATCTTTCTTACATTTTTTAGGATCTGGGGTGATTGAAAGTACCACTGGCAAAACAACACACAAAAGGTGAAATTCACCTCTACTCCCTCTAGAATGATGCAGCAGTTTCAACATTTCTGGGCGAATTTTGTTGTTTGGGTGGTTTTGTTTGGGCACGTGAAATAACAGCAAATTAGTGGGCCGAAACATTTTGTGGCACCTTAATTGGACACAATGTCAAGCACCCAAAGCAAAACTTCCCTAAATATATTTCAGCCAGGAAGCCGTCAGATTTTGACCAGAATTCTCTCTTTTTTTTTTACCGAGAGGGAAATAGACTATTTCACCCACACCTCCCCCGGATGTCCGAGTCCTCAAAATATCCTGACACAGGTCACAGACATAGAGGAAATGATCCTGATGCGTTTGTCTGTACTTCAGCCACTCCATCAAGGGAGTGTGACTGTGGTCTTTCAAGTTGTGTGCGAGGAAACAACCCACGTTAGTGTGTGTGTGTCAGTCCCTTAATCACAAGATGGAACCTCAATAATACTTCACTGTGGCACTGTTTACCTTAAAATGAAAACACTACTAAAATGTACCGTCTTGTTGAAAATGTTATGGTTGATCCATAAATTTTGAGGCTGATTGACCTGAAAAATAGATTAAAACAGTAATTGCTAATGTGCCATAGTCATTTATTGTACTGAAGCATTACAACCCGCATCAGAGGGTACCATTGTGTAATAGGTGACCTCTGCCAAGGTTTGAAGTGCTGAGCAGAAGGCAAGGGCCTCTAACGAGGGTAATGGTCACCTAATACACAGCGGTGCCTGATGGTAAGGGATCAAATTCTATTAGAGCTTTTGCAGGTGGGTAAAAGGGGATCCTCGCCCGAGGCTTCATGCAAAGGAACATGCCTAGGTTTTCTTGCCCGGTGCACAAACAAGGGGGGTTCTGGAAGTTTCTCTACTACCAGCCTATATCCCGGGTTAGAGTCTCAACCAGAGTCTTTAGCTCACCATCCTTTCACAGAAGATAAATATCCACTACATATCATTCTTTGTCCTGCCCACAGGCAGTCCAGCACCGAAATCCATGGCAATTCCCTTCTAAACAAGAGAACCAAGAGCAACCCCAGACACATGTTTCGGCCTGGTTGGGTCTCGTCAGTGAAGTGGAGCTGTGCCTCTCTAAGAACAGTGATCAAGGGTTCCACGTCTGGATTACTCTCATAACTTAGGGTGAAAACCCAAAGCTAAGCTACTTAATATGCACAAACAAGGGGGGTTCTGGGAGTTGCTCTTGCCCCGTGCCCTGTGTTTGCACATCAGAAAGGGAAGCTTGAAATGCTGCTTTACAGGCAGTTAGGGAGGCCTTTCTTAGCTTGCTGAATGGTGATAGAGCTGGAAGTATTTACAACAAAAAAGGAATGTATTGGTTTATGCTAAGACCAAACATTGTTAATACATTTTTGTTAAAGAACAACAAAGGAAATACATGCAATGCAAGCTTCTATTGAGGTGTTCCAGCCTAAGTTGATGAGTGGGAACGCGTTTTTTCAGCCGACTCCCATGTTAAAGGTCTGTGGTGAAGCTAAGGGTGCTTACCAAAGAAGGCGAGATGATAACATAAGTTACATCTCAGCCAAGGCTGGCTTTCATGCCATTATATTGTAGGCTAGATAGATGAGGAAAAAATAGGGGAGCGGAAAGAGGAACAAACAAAGGGCACGTGACTCACCCTTGCATGGTGCAAATGGCTGCGTATTTTGACGTGTGGGAGCCAAACAGTCCTGCTCCGGGGAATGGGAGGTGGTGAGACGAAGGATGGACTTGTCGGTGGCCAGAGGAGAATGAGGAGCGTAGTAGAGGATGACAAGCTGGCAGAAAGAAGAAGGGAACAGCATGGGAGAGTGTAAGGTGGGCGAGTCGGGGAAAGGTGACAGGCATGGGAAAAATTAATGACTATGTAACGTATAACCTTCAGGCAGAAGACAATGTTAGAAGGCTTGCAGTCTGGATTCTGTTCCCCTCGGAGCCCGGATTGCCACAACCATATTAGTAAAATACCATAGAAGGATTTTTTTCAATGCTGATCGGTCACAGTATTTTCATTGGATCTGACAGTAGAATTTGACACTGTCAACTATGCCATCACGCTAGCTCGGCTTGAATTGGTGCTTGTGGATACCGGCATGATATTTGCATGCCGTGGTCTATTCTGCTCCAGAGAAACCAACAAGTGAATTTGGGCATTTGGGCACTTTAGTTTCAATTGTACTAAAGACACAGGTAACAAGGGCATGGTCGCCTGATGCTGGGTTGTTGTGCGACTGTGCCTCAGACTCAAAAAACAAAAGGGCACCTTGTTTTAGTAGATTTTAGTGGATCAACCCTCTCTGACCAGAAAACAGAGATCTGAGATATCTACAACAGAGTGACTTGAAGAGTAGAGTGTTTGCCGTTAAGCTGGACTCGCCTGGAAGTAAGGCAAGGGTCTGAAACCTTTGGCTTGCTAAATGGTTTCCACTACAAATCCCATCAACCCTAGCCAGCATAGTCAATGGTGATAATTCATGGAGTCATAGTCGAAATCACCTGGAGAGCTTCAGGTAGCAAATTCCTGAGGTAATCTGAAAAAACCTGAAGACTGGAATGAATATGTGAAGACACAGTGAAAACCACAGAGGTGGAGATATGTCCTGCTATGAATTTCCAAACCATAACAGCACAGCACAAGCTTTTCCAGGCTACTCTCCATTAATGCCCAGTGTTTAGCTCTGTGGGACAGAAGCACCACCGTACGCCCCCGATAGATCCACCTGAGAGCCTAGGAAGCTGCATCCAGTGCTTGACCCTGGGCTGAATGATGGTCATATTCATATCAGACAGCCCTGACATTTAAAGGACCACAAAGGGCTGTGCAAGTCCAATCCAGAGACCTTACTTCTTCTCTGTCCATGACACCAGGGAGATTTCAGCTCTTGGACCAAGTGGCACCTGTATCTCCCATCACGAAAGGTCCACTTTGGAGTACCATTTGTGTCAGACCCTTCCTGTGCCTGCCTGCCCCACTGCACCAGGCCAAAAGCTCTGTTGCCCTAGCAGCAACCAACACCACCCATGACTGCTCCACCTAGGAGCATTAACAACAGTATATAATACCTGACCTTTCACCTCCTTTCTTTCTTCCTCTCTTCCTCTAAGCTGCTCCTCCTTCACCCTTCTCTATCCTCCTCTTGTTCACTCTTTACTGGTGTTATAATGTTCTTCCTGGATGCCCCTGTTCCCCCTCCTTGGACTTCTCTCCTCCCCTGAATTGTCCCCCCTCTACTCCCACTCCTAATCTCTCTGGTGTTCTCCCTTCTTCCTTCTTTCAGCTCATCTTAACCTGTGTCCCCTACTCTCCTCCTTCTTACTCGGATGCTCTGCCTTTCTCATCCTTCTACTAATTTTCAAATCATCCACTTCATCTCCTCCACTCTCTGATGTTCTCCACTCCACTTCCTTACTGCTCCTTTGCACCACCATCACCTCCTTCTCACCCTTCATTCCAGTTCCTATCCGCATGATTACCTCCCATCCTCCTCATGTCATTCCTATTCTTCGCCCCATCTATGCTTGTTCCTCTAGGCAACTTTTTCTTCTCCACCATGCACTGAGCTTTACCTCACCCATCCAACTTCTGATTCCCACGCTAGTGAGATTATCTACAATCTTCCTAACTGCTTGAATGACTTCAGGTGTGCATACATGGAAAGTGAGTACAGTAATTGGCCATTTATTTATTTATTTATTTATTTATTTGTTTGTTTGTTTATTTGATTCGCATTTCTATAACGCGCCTATGCCTGCAGGCATCTAAGCGCACACAGAGACACAACAAACAACAAAAAGACAGAACAAATATGCCAGGGTTGAACAACCTGCGTAGAGGACGAAGTAATGGGCAAGGAAGGTCAAATGAACAGAGGAGTCTTTTATCTTTTGCGGAGCACAAGAAGGTTCCTCTCTACATGGAGCTCAACAGGAAGCAAATTCCCTGCCACAGAGGCAAGCACTGGGAAGGAGCGACCACTGTTGCTTGATCTTTTTGTTCTGCTGCAGGGCAACTTGAAAGTCTTAGCAGACCTTTTGGATTGAAGCTCCTGTTGTTGAGTTAAACTCTGCTTAAGATAAGAACGAGCTGAACCAAACAAGCATGTATGTACCATAGTGTTCAGCTTACATTTCCAGGGAACTGCACATAGCCCAGCTATGACTGTTTATTGGGCATGAGTTCTATGCAGATCGCAATCTTTATTTGCCAATCCTGGTTGCAGCTGTGAAGCTGAAGGTTCTGAAGTTCCTCCCTGTTTGGGGTGATAATGCAAGAGATTCATTCCCCCACACAGCCTCGAAAACACAAGGAGTCTAGGTTCACAGCAAGGGGTGGTGGGGCAAAATGAACAGGAGGAGCCGGGAAAAAGCTGGAGTGAAAGGACCCAGCGAGCCACGTGGGAAGAGAGCCAGGAACCGGGAGGGTCCATCTCCATGGGGTCACAGGGATCATGTACCCAGGGGTTGAATCCATGCCTGCTGAGCATCTGGGTACATTAGCTCATGGGGCCATTTAGAGAATAGAATGAAGGTTGCTGAAGCGAGTCAGGGGCCTTTTACCCTTTCTTACAATGTACAAGACATACAGGAAAGAGAAGGAACAACAAGGCACGCAATTCAGATGCAATTCCTAATTCTGTATTGAAAAGATTGGCTTCCTAACCTGAAGACCATATCTGATTTACAATTATTCCAGTCTTCTATCCTCTTACTTCTCATGTGTCATCTGCTTGAAAATATATCAGTTCTCCCATTTCTAAAAAAAAGAAAAAAACAGATATGTTGCATATGTTTAATTCAGGTAAATAAAGATTGCTCTGGCTCACTCTTAGCACTCTTAGCAGGAGTGTCCCTTTGCAATGTATAAAGGCTGTGCGGAAGGATAAATGTCTCAGCCATCACTCTTGTCTGTAGAACCCTAAAAGTTAAAATATAACAATGCATACAGATGAGCATAAAATAAATGTCATCATTACCACAGTTCAATCCCAACAGCGCCCATCCTTTGGGGTGACCCTCTATTTAGCTGCCTTTCAGAGAAGACGTCATGGAGCCAACACCTGCCCTAAGGATACAGATGGTCCCACACTGTTCACATAATTATTTCATAGTATATAGTGATCCACTTCTAGCAGAATTTCATAGAAACGTATTCATGCATGGAGGCCCTCCCTACAATTGGAGATGGAGAATGTGTTCAGCCACTTTTCCAGTGGGCTATTTCCCAATAGGTCGCCTGTGCTAAATGGAGCGCTGTCAGGAAATAGCGCATGCTGCATTTTGCGCATGTGGGCGAAGAATTAGGAAGCGGCTGGCATGACCACTGACGCATGGGGAGGTGCAGGGTGAGGTTGGGGATGGAAGGTAAGGTCGAAGGTGAGATGAGAGGGGGGAAAAGTTTGGGTGTGGATAGGAAGGGCCACATGGGGGTTGCAGAGGAGTGGAAGGAAGTGGGGGAGAGAATGGCAGTAAAATTTGATGGAGATAACCAAAAGGGAGTGGATGGCTAAGTGATGTCTTGGCATAGCGGAAAAGCCGGGCGTGGGAACATAGGCTTCAGAAAACCTGGCCTCTGGCGAGACACCCTGGAACCGGAGAATTCAAACATTTGAAATTAGCACTAATAGAGAATGTACAGTTATTTGCATATTGTGATAAATGATAGTTTCCACTATTTTTCTGCATGTGAGTAGCTGTATATTCTGAGGACCTTGATTATCCGTGTTTTCTACTCCCCTATAGTTCTTCATGAAGGATTGTCGTACTTTTTTCCATCTTCTAAAATAAAAAAAGGGGACAATTAGAGGTTCCCAACACTTTCTCAATAGACAACAATTCCTTTCGAAGAGTTTCTTAACTTGATTTGTTGTTGGGTTAAATATCTAACAGCTGTCTCTCCTTTTTTGGTTTAGATTCCGAAAAGGTTTCCAACAGTATGTATTTAGCTTTTTTTATTTGCATATTGAACTAGTTCCAATGGATAGTCATAGTCCTGTTTTTATAACAATGTCTGCAGATCTGTAAAAATTGGCCATAAGGAAGATTTGGTTTGAGTCCTTTTGGCTAATAGCTACCAAAGCAGAGAAGGGAATTCTTCTCAGTTGATTGGATATATAAAAAAGTAAGAAGCTTGTTATTATGGACCATAATATTCATGTTCCATAATAACATGGACGATTTTGCAAATTTAATTGTGAAATGGAGGGGAACATGTTCATAATATAAGTATAATATTCCTTCCTTATCTTGCAGTGATAAAAGATGTATTTTTCCACAAAGGTTGCATCAATATATCTGTACCAATAACCATGCCTGGGTGCTTTTGGATTCCGTAGGATTCATGGTTATGCAACAGAAAGGTATCCCACCACAGGACAAGTTTGTGACAATGCATTATTCATAGTATGTCAATCATAGTTACACAGGTATAGTAGCTTTGAAAATTGCTATATGCACCCAAGTAAGGAACTCTTTTGGATCAGCAGACACGATCCACATACGGATCGGTAAACAGTGGTAAATTATTATAACAGCTTTATTAAATTTGATATCAATTTGTCTATTAACTAGACCACTTTCATTCGCTATTATCAGTGCGTTATTTGGTTAGGAAAATTATATCTGACATGGTACATGGTAACATAGACATGAAAATACACGTATACAAACGTGGTTGTACTGTGAAACATAAAGCAAATTCTACAGACCACCAGAGTCGATACACAAAAGTCAAAAGAGGTCTAAAACATATTTCACACTTGCATAAACATGAAGACATAGTTCCAATTGTGGATGGTTTAAATTGAGATAACAAGGGGCGCTATCATCAAATGAGTGCCTGTATCCTATCAACAAGGTAGGAATGAAAGTAATGACCAGTCTAGAGGTCAAGTCCAAAAACAGATGGGGTGAGAGATGACCAAACCGTAGGTCTACTCCTCATGTGGAATTTTGGTAGATCTGCCATGAGCGGTAATTAACCTTTTAAATTTGCCTATTTTTAGCGGTACAGTGGAGGATGAACCTCCAGCAAAAAGACGAAGTTCTATGTACATGAACCAGTAGTACAATAGTGTGGTAATGAGGCAGTAAAGTGGTTGTAACGCAATTGCTGTCACTTTACCACCACTTTTTTCCAAATCACTGTACTTAGAATGAGACCCATTGTCCAGCGGAATGACATGTAATGTCAGGTACAGCAACACCATGGGCCCTTTAAGGCAGGTTCAGTGGTGGGAAAAGATGTTATGTTCACAGCTGGGACCATGTAGTTAGGTAACAGCTGTAACTCGGCATACCAAGGCATCAGTTTGGAAGTCGTTTGGACATCCAGCATTGCTGCCGCGGGAGTGTGGATGTTACCAGATGACAAGCACGAAGCTCCGGAGCTTTAGTGCATGCATGGAGCACACTCTGAATCCAGAATGGCAGACTGTCATGAAATAGCTTCGGTCCGAGTAACACCAACAAACTATCTAGCACAGAAAGAGGATCCCACAGTTGTGGATCCCCGCAGGGAGCCAAGGCCACAGATAAGCGAAAGGGACATATATGAGGGTGGCCAAGGGGAGCCTGGGTCTGAGAGTTTGGAGAAGGAGAGGATGTGCATTTGGAGAAGCTGTTGGAGAAGAGGAGAGTGAAAGAGGAGAAGAGGCTGGAGAAAGGAAGGGCAGAGGAGGTGGAGGAGAGAGTAAGAGCAGAGGAGGAGTCAAAAGGTGAAGCAGATAAGGTGGAGGAGAGACTAAGATCTGAAATTAGAAACTGACATGAGGAGCAGAGGAAGTGGAGTAGAGAGTGAGATCAGTGGAGGATGAGCTGAAAGGATGATCTGAGGAGTTAAAGTAGAGCATAAGATCACAGGAGGATATGGTAAAAGGAGGTGCATAAGAGTGAAAAGAAGGAATCAGACCAGAGGAGTAGGTGGAGAACAGAGGTTTGGAGGAGGCAGTTTTCAGAGAGGGAATATTTCACAATACGCGAGAGCTGTGTCGGATTAGTGAGAGGAGGAGGGCGCAGGTGCAAAGTATCAAGTAGGTGTTTAAGAAGGCAGTGAAGAACCAGAGCCCCAGTAGAAGACTTGCAATTGGTACCTCCTAGGCACCAGTTCACACTGTGTGGCGAGAAACGAGGCCAGGTGAATTGGATGGGCTGTCAACCGGGGGCCACAAAAAAGTAGTTAGTTCTCACAGGTGTTACTCATTACAGTTATTAGCAATTATTTGAATACGTTTCTACCAGTCTTTAACAAGATTGTAAGGGTCTTCGCTTCACCGTTTCCATAGCCTTGTGTGTGATGTCACCTGGAATGTTGTGTTTTGGGGATCCCAAAAGGTGTCAGTGAGGAGGTTGCAGCAGGATTTCTGGAGGTACTGGAGTTTCCTCAGAGTAATTTTTGATAGTAAACACCTTCATACCTTACCAGCAGGGTTGGATTGGGCCATAAAATTGTCTAGGGCACCAATGAAAAAGTGGCCCACAATTGCAAATGGCTATTCATTGCTTTTGTGAAACTGTTTGAATAGTAACCAATGGGGAGTTTTTTGATAAAGAGTGATGCAAATTGTGCAATTAAAAAAGTATTTAGCCACAGAGTGATTTAACTCACCAAACTGGCGCAAAATTGGCCAAAAAAGAGGCCCACTTTGACAAAAAAAACTGCCTCACACCAGCATTTTGTGTTTCTGGTTCGGTCATTGCCCAATTGCCCTATGGGCCAGTCCGAGCCTGCTTGCCAGTGTGTGTGGACGCACTTCATATCATTGGCAAGAGACAAGGAGACAACGCTTGAAACCTACAGCCCAGCGTCCCTCCCAGCGGTGGCCGGCAATCCAGGCCAACCACCTATCTGTGGTCTAAGACCGGAACGTCCCACTAGGATACTGCTGTATATCGGAAGTACACCGCTGGGAAGAGTGGCAACAAGAAAACCAGAATGCTTTCCAAAGAGGTCCCGGCACTCAGAGACTTCTGGAACACTGGTCCTCTGTTTCCACCGGATCAGGGTTTAAAGCCTGCGATCCAAATGTTCAAGGCAGAAAAGGCTGAAGTTAATTGTTCCAAAATAATCTTCAATCTTTTCTCCCCTGAACATTTACAACTTGGCCCCTGACCCACCCACACCCCCACCACACCGCTAACCCCCTACTTACCTTGTGTCCCTGCGACACCTGTTCCTTTTCACTTCTGTGATCAGGAACTGGCGCCGCATGGTCCTTTAATTTTTTCTTTTTTGCTCTTTTTTTTTGGAATGGTTGTGAGGGGCACCCCTACAACCCCAGCTCACAATATAGTGAGCAAGGGTGTGGGGGACACCCAAGCAGCCAACTTTTTTGTCTTTTTTTTGGGTGCTTCTTCGGGATCGGCCACGGGGGACACCCCGCAACACTTGTTCACGATATAGTGAGCAAGGGTATAGGGGACACCCCCGCAGCCCCTGCAGCCCTCAGCACCGAATGCGTGATCTGGTCGAACATTTCAGCCGTTCGGAATTTTGTAACGGCTGAAAATTCTGCCAAATCATGAATTTGGCCATTTAAATTCGGTCATTTTGGCTGATTCCGTTTCCACCAACACTAGACAGACCGTAAAGACTGAGAGCAACACAGAATGGCTCAGGAAAACTCTTTAGAGACCTTTATTGTTGTGAGAAGAAAAATATCCTTTAAAAAATCAATCATCATTTACTTGCAATGGATAACATTAATTACTATTTAAATTCCACTTCAATGTTAACGTATAAAAAGCAAGAACAAAAGATTCATAATAAATTGAATAAACATTTTGACCTACAAACTGAAATCCCAGCAATAATCTGCAGCGAATTTTAATTTACCAGTAATTCAGTGTGTTACGGGACGCCTGCGGTGGCATCCTTGTGGTGTGCAACCACAGCACAGGATACAAAAGGTCGCACACAGGTAGTGCTGGGAACCACAGATCGCAGACAAAAGATTTTTAGAAGATTCTTGAGCCAGGACATACCTAACTGTGTTGGGTCCCAGAATGAGAGCATTACTCAAGAGTTGTGAGAAAAAAATGGACCATTATGCTTTTTTCAAGATCAACAGTCATGACAACAAGTAATGTTTTACACGGATTATAATGAACTATTACAAACCTCATATATGCTTTTCAGCATAATATGCTTGTATCCTGAGGTTGATAACAATCTGACCATTACCTATTACTGGAATTGAAAAAACTTTGCGTGATGAGTTTAAGAGTAATTTATCATTAGGCAAACAGAATGGGTACATGAAGATAAAACAATGAGTTGGCCTCACTCCGACTTTAAGGTTGGCTTAGGTAGATGACCATCATGTCATCTAATAGACCTTAAATATATCAATTTGCAATGATATATTTGATGTGGCATTCACCACAGCTGCAGTAATGCAAGTTGAGAGAGGGGTTTGTTTAAATGGGGACAGACGGTGGGGGGAAGATGGCGGGCGGGGGAACCGGCAGTCAAGCGGCTTGGAACGTGAGCTTGATCAGCGGTAACAGCCCGCCTTCCTAGACTCCTGATTGGCTGGCACCCCGTCCAAGGGTGATAAAGGCGTTTCAAAGCTGCAAAGCTTGGTATTCCTCGGAAGTATGTGTATGTCCCATGTAGGAACTCTTTGTTGGTCAGTTACAACAGCTTCTACTAGACCTAATTCAGTATATGTGCTTTTAGGCTTTGGCATTTGCCAATATATGTTCATGGGTTCATGGAAACCAGTGGACAACACTGGCCACCAATCAAAAATCCCAAACTGCGGCTAGAATCAAAAGAAATGTTTTGTTCATGAGTTTGGTAGATTCCCAAATTCCCATATTACACAAATGGATCCACTAGAAAGTCAAGTGACATTTCCATATGGGTCATTGTAATAAATTAAGAGAAGGATACAAAAAGTATCTATGTTTCAGTAAACGTTGGACGCCAAGTTTCACTGAGAACCGTCCGATAGGATTTGGAATCGATTTTCAGGGATAACCACTATCATTAGGATAATGGACTTAATCCCATAATGAGGACCTCGCAGGAGTGGTCAGCATCCCTCAAATTATCTCTGCAAGCTTCACTAATTTAGGTCAAGAAAACCAAAGGAGCACCATAAGAAAAATATTTTGAGAATTGAGTACCTATTCAAGTATGACTCTCGTGTTTTAATGACGTGGTACTAGAATGTGGAAGGTTTGATGCACCAAAATGCAACCTACATATATGGCTGGTGTCACATACAGTCCTTGCATGCTGAGAAATGGTCAATAATATTCTGACATGGTCATCTAGTACTTAAATAGTCAATTGAGACTCGAATTCCAAACCCGACTTTACTAAGTTGTGTTTCCGTGAGTAAATCACCCAATTTCTTTGTTTACCTGTGACCATTGCTTGGCCTTGTCCTAGGAGATAAGACTAAAGGAAGTTCTGTAGAAAAGATCTGCTTCTCCTAGTTAGGAGGTGCTTCAAGAGCACCTGATTAAAGTATATTTGTCTTTGTGGAACAAGAGGGTGCCAGGGCACTGAACCCACTGTTGTTCTTAAGCTTAATTTCAAGGCTTGCAGGAGCAGCAGGGAGGAGAAACCTGCATCCTCACAGTCGTGTCCAGAACCATCAGGTGACCACAGTGAACACGTCATGCATGGCCCAGAGGATTATGGGTTTGAACGGACAAGGGTGGACACTGCAGGGAACAGATCCGGTGACCAGACACAAGGAGCAGGAAACATGTCAGTAAATGTGGGCCTCTCCTAGTCTGCCCACCACCCAAACCAACCTTATTTCAGTACTCACCAGAAAAGAAATAAAACGAGATGCTTAACGTTTAGACCTATTGTGTGGACAGACAATCCAGCTATGCACGTACTGGGATGTTTGAAATCATGGTTGAGTAGTAGAATAATGTTAGTAGTTATTATACAAAGGTCATTATTAGACCTATGAATGATGGTGTTCCTTTACCTGCCAATAGCCTCACTGGTTAATCTGTTCAATAGGTCTGTGCTCCAATAACGTTGCCAGTAAGAATTTTCCCAGTAAACCCCTTCTAATGTACCTTCCTGAAATGACGACAGCCCAAAACACAGCTGAACTAAGGCAACCAGTCGTACTATCACCACGAGGGAGACCATATGAACTAGGGAGACCAGCATTCACGGATTCTTACATGTCCTCCTGCCACGCCAAGCTGCTACAAAACAGTAAAATGTCCCAGGCTTTAAGAAAAGTCTTTCAAGCAAGAGCTTTACGAGAGGACATCTCTGATAAAGGGTGAGTGTAGGCCATGTTCCAGCTGCAGGGAAAGGCTGGCATCAGAGGCTTTTCTAGGGGACTGCGGGCTATAGCCCCAGGTGTTTTGGATAGAAGGGCAGGGGCTACGACCAAAAACTAGCTAGCCCTGAGCCCCGACAGTCTCGACATTAGTGTAGTCCCGGATCTTTTCCAGACCTTGCAACACCCCTGGCTGGCATAAAGTGCAGAGTAAGCATAAACATGATTTTCTGCTGCCACAAAGTCAGATCTCCTCAAGACAATAAATAAATAAATAAACTGGAAAAAGAGGTGAAAGACAGTGATGGGCGAGCGGAAAATGTATGACTGAGGGAGTAAGAAATAGAAGTTGAAAAAATAAACTGTGGAAAGGAAGGCATAAAAGTGAAGGATGTACGCCCAGTCCATGGGACTTTCCCCATCAGAAAGTAACATCATTAGAGCAAACCACCACTCGGCAGAAAAAAAGAAAAAAACATCTCCCTGGACATTTTTAAAGCTTTCAAAATGCCTCTGGGATGATTGTATTAACACGAAAATGGCAGTGAAAGAGTGCAACGATGACCCAAATATCATTGAAATGAAGCTAAGTTATAAATATACCTCAATTTATGGGTTTAGTAGCTTTGTTCTGCCACATATATTCCAGAGCTAAACCTTTGATGTCCACCTTCGTCTATTGTTTTGCTTTTGCAAAATGGTCCCAGTTTGTGTTGTGGAAAATCTGGTCACTGAGTTTGGAGCATTGCTCCAGTCAACACCATGGGCCTCATTACGAGGTTGGAGGTAGCCATGGCGCTATTAGCGCCATGGATGCCTCCAAACTCGTTCCGGCTGCGCTCTGGTGAATGGAGCAATTGCCGGTCCATTCCAAGGTTGGCGGGACCGGTAATTCCCCATTCACCAGGGCCATTCCCCATTCCCATGTGAGCCTCCATAGGGCTCAATGGGAATGGGGAAGGCGCTAATAACGGTACCGCAAATTGCGGTACCGTTATTAGCTCCAGAGTACCTTTGGAAAAACCAGGCGTTAAGGGAGGACCCGTAAAGGGAACTCGTAGTAGGACGGTAAGGGATTACCGGCACCGGTGCCCTTACCGGTGCCGGTAATCCCTTACCGCCCACCTCGTAATGAGGCCTCATGTCTCGAAAATGGCCGCCGAGAATTGGAGCAACTGTGAGAGCTCAGCAAACTCCAACAGTTTTTTCCAAGCCTCACATGTTACATGTCCGTCTACTGGAGCACTCCAACAACAGAAAGGCACATTTATGAAGTTTATTTTTTAAAAAACATAAAGAGACAATCCACATTTCGTGTTCTCACATTAGTTAGTTACAAATCCCGGCAGGGCTTTCTCCGTGGTAAATAATTTAGATACCACTGACTTGGGTAGTAGCAACGTATATATAAAAGATTCAAGACAAAATTCAGTGGTTCTTGGTAGAGCGCTTAGATGCCTACGGGTCGTACCACCATATCGATAACAAGTAACAGTGTGTAATATTTGCTATAAACATGACAAATATTATGTCTTCATTATTAACTCACCTGCCAGAGGTTGGGGGGGTCACCCATCCATAAATAAGCTGCCGTGCTAGCACCCATTCAATGTGGTTTTATTACTGACTTTAGTACTAATCATAAAAGCCTACATTTTTATTTAATTATAGCAAAATCTATTTTTTGCTGAGGTCTCTCTTTTTTTGGCTTTTACAGACCTTAGGATAGCATTTGATTCAGTTAACATATCCAAACTTTGCTCAATATTAAACCATCTTAGGTTTTTTAACCATACATGTCCTTAGAACTCTTTTCCTGACATCTTCGGGGGTAATCCCAACTCTATGTCTTGACCCATACACGAAGCACTTATATCAGCAGAAAGGAATATTTGGCCTCCAATACATTTGGCTAACCAACAGGCCCGGACACCCACAAACAAGTCCCCCCCCCTCGCCTCAAATAAGTGGCACACCCCTCGCCTCACAAAAGTGGCCCACCCCGTGCATCAAAAAAAGTGGCCCTAAAACCATAATCTGTGAATCGCGTCAATTCACGACTTTCCATAAAATGCTACTTATGGAGGGTTCATGTGTCTGTCAAAACACAAGAGGTAATGGCTGGAGGGTTTAGAGTGAATCTTAACCACTGGCATTGCTCTCCAGACCATCGTTCTTTGCCTTCCAAGCCATTATAGAAGGGGAAAGACCATATGCAAATCAGGCTTGGTCCCACCCCAAAAGGGGCAGTCCAGCCCGAACTGCTAGGTCACATCCCTTCTGCACGAGACCACAAGCATCCCCAGACATGATCAGCCTCATTGGGCATCATCAGTGAGGAGTAGCTTGGGTCTCTTGGCCCAGCAGGCACGGGACCCACATCTGGGCATACCCGCCCCACTCGAGGTGACTAACAAAACACAAGATGTGATGGCTGGAAGGTTTAGAGTGAATATTTACCACTGGCATTGCTCTGGGCAACCCTCCAGACCATCGTTCTTCACCTGCCAAGCCATTACATTACAACAAAACTCATAAAACAACATAACTTCACATACAGTTCTGTGACAGGGTCACCCAACCTGTGTTGGTACTCATTTACCGACCTCAGAAGGATGAAAGGCTGACATGGCCTTGCTGGGATTTAAACCTGCAGATCACACACACTTCGTAGCAGCGAGTGCTTAAGCCACTGAGCTACCATATCGGCTATAGTAAAATGAGCAATTATTCTGTAGTGGATACCATTAAACTGGTGAGATTTAACAGCAGACCACTTAAGTTCATCTGGAGGTCTGGTGCAAAGTTGGCCGCATGTCAAGCCTGCGTGCATCTACTTTCAGGCTTCAGAGGTTGGCAAAATAGGGAAAGCAGCGCACTCACAGGACATCCCATACTCTGAGCACTCGTTACCTCATACATGTAAACAAACATCCTGAACAGCATGCCAGGGAGATGGGAAAGATGGACACATTACAACAAACCATTCATTGTGGCACAATGAAGTCAATTGCCACTTGATGTGCTATGGTCAAACATTTCTACACTGTATAGAAGCTTTTAGGCACAAGGATTTTGTCAAGTGACCGAAAACACCGAGATGGAATGTCTTGTGATGATTGTAAGAAAAAAAAAGTTGCTGTTACTGCAACTTGCAAAAAGCAAAACACATAGTGCGAAATGTATGCTTATTCTAATCTAAAATGGATCGTTTATCACTACACAAATGACTTTCGCGTAAATGAAGGTGGGGACTGGTGTCTCTCCCCCTCTCTCTGTCTTGCTTTCTTTCTCACTCCCTCTCTCTCTTAAATTCACCCGCACTTAAGTTGGTCATCCAAAGAGTGTTAGGTACTGTGTATGTTTATACTTTTTCCCTTGCCATTCGTTTGTTTGGTCTTTCTGACTGAGGTGAGAAAACTTTTTTTGGGAGCCATTTCCCTGCTTTCCAAAGAAACTCAAGCAGTTTCTGATTCTGAGCCAAAGTTATCGCTGATTTGTCATTCAAATGAAAAGAAAAAACGTTGGCACCATTAAAATCGAGAGTTTCCAAAGTAAAGGGCCCAGATTAATATAAAGCAAACTAACACCAGATCAAGTGACAGAAAAAAAATGTACCAACATTTTGCAAGACAGAAACAAAAGTACTGTTTCAAACACAATACAGCAACGAGCCAGAAATGTGTTTGTCCCTTTTAGAAGCAAAATATGAAGTGGGTCCAGGCGGCTATTCCTATTGCAATTAGATGGCCAGGCCCAGGTAGGTCTCAGTGTGTACAGGAAAGTGACAGTTTTGTAAATCCGTTAAGTGGATTCAATTGAATGGCTATAATGCCGAGGGAGGGGAGGCCGAACCGGCATTGAGCGGGGAGGAGAGAGCTCGCCAACAGACACTGTGACCCGCACATAACTCCCAGAACACAATGGCAGGGCCAGGTGGGAGGATTTACACACGTTTTGTAAATCCATTTCACAGACAGTGCAGCGCTTGCAAATGAGGATTCCTAAAAAAGGAAAAAATCATTGCAAGCACCGATCGCTTAAGGCAGGCTGTTGGGAATATTGCCTTAATACATATAAATACCTGCATAGGCATGGTTGGGGGTCGCCACGCCCCTGGGTGCTCTTCCTTTGAGCACATCACAGGCCCACTATGGGTGGGGGTTGGGGCCTGCCCTGGACATCCGGCAGGCCCCTAGGCGGTATGGACATCAACGCCATCGGGGTGGGGCACAGCCTGCCAGGCCCCTGACTGTGCAGACCTCGGCCACCATCCTGGCAAGCGGGTCCCACGGTATCAGGGCATGCAGGCCTGTGCCTCCACGTGTAGGCCTGAGGCCTACATCATTAATGAGACACGGACTCAGTCGTTCCTCTTTGTTCTGTCTCACGTGCCTGCAGGAGCTCCTTTTATTACCTTGGGCCATGCCACAGTCATAGTCATGGCCCATCTTAAAGGGAAAAGAAAAAGGAACAAACCAAACTGACTACCCCTCTCTCTACGGCCTGTCGATAACACAGGTGAAAGTGCAATAGAACTGTTTTATATTTTTACAGTCCCACAGACCTTTAGTGAGCCAGTTATGTGACTGAGTCCGATGGATACAAAATTGTAAATCACTTTAATGGTTATATAAAACCTTGACATAAAAACAATCCTTGGATAATTCATTCATCCATCACACCTTTCATTCCAATTCATATATTATATGGACTAGGGGTTAAACAGTTTACAATTTTTTAAGCATATTGGCTGTTTACAGTATGCATGACAACAGAAAACACATTGGAATTTCCTTTAGGTCGACATATGTTTCGGCCCTTCTTTCAAGTACCATCGTAGTCTGCGATGGTCAATATGGTGGGTATTGGGCCATCTTCAGGACAATCGTGCTTATATTGAACTTTAATTTCATTCCCCTTTTCCTCATAGAAAACGACGAATCTAAAAACATAAATTACATATACATTACATTGTGCATCGGGCTCTCCCCACTAGTATTTATTCAAGGTGATGGCCAAATTCATAAACCAAGACAAAAGCACCCACCTATGGTCGACTTGTATTATTGCAGACCTTGGAGCTGTAGATGCCGGATATCTTTCGTATTTTCCAGTCTCTGGAACCCTGTATACAGGGAACACATAGGTTATAGTTAATATATTCGACGGCTAGCCTGGATGGCAATAGTCCCCTTTATATATTGAAGTGACTTACGAATGTAAAAAGGGAGTGGTTGACTCTTCAGAAGGCTTTATTTTCTTTCCTTGCGATCTCTTGTGATCCGCTGTTGTTAGTTTGATTTGGTGTCATCCACGACATCCGGTAACATGCCTATAAATAAGGCACAATCAATTACTTCCTCATAGAGCGAGTGTACTTGCCTCAATGTGCTCATGTTTTAAACTGCTATTTACTTCATTGGCGTCTCCGCTACTATCTATTGTGAAGTTCCAATGTGGGCTTGCATGCTCTGTAAGGGACTTCGTTCGCCGTTATTTTATTGAAACCGAGGATAAAACACGTAAAATATGGGTAGTGCAATTTACATTATACGTGCACCTTAACTGTTTATAAATTAGCCGGTTTTTTGATTTAGGTATCTTCCTTTTCATATAGTTTGGAGATCCTCTTCTTAATCCTATTTACCCGCTGCCATCGTTTTTTAAAAAAAGGTAAATGGTCAAGGGGAACGCTGACTTTTCAATTATAGGTTGCGCCCTCTTTAAGAGCATCTATAGCTCTAAGTTTGCACTGTTAGTTCCTCGTTAGGTTGCCCCGGCGACTACCTTTGTGCCGCGGTATCACAGTGGAGCGGGCGTATGTGCTTTATTAAGATAAAGGAAAAACCCAGTTTCAAATACGATTGATTTCCACGTTCACACTCCCTCAAACTTATCTGCTTACCTGTGCTTTCGTCGGCGGTGTCGAGCTGTAACACGGCGGCGTCCTCTTAGTCGTACGCGCGGTTACATTGTGAGCACGAAGCTCTGATCTTTTTAAAGGTCACCTGATGTTGAAAACGTGCTTCCCGCGCACGTGATCTCACTCATTAAGGTAGTGCGCTGTCGAACCGTACAGGGGAGATTGCCAAATGTAAACACTGTCAAAAGCATGATGAGTGACTACTGGCCTATCGACTAATCTCTTATCACCTAACCCACAACATGTTTTACTGATTATTGTCTGTTGTGAGCTTCTCAAGTTTATTTACAGGAGTCGTTTGGGCACTCTCAGTGTTGATGACAGGTACCTCGCGATCGACAATTAAAAGTTAGGGATGCAATAGCCGAAAAATTGGTTCTAGCAACCTACATGATTTTCAATTTTAGGATTTTGATTTATCAAGGTCATCTTGCACCAAAAATGTGCAGGGACTCGAATATTAGTATATAGGGACTACAACGGTAATGTGGGGTCAGCGGAATACCGTTTAATTTACAGGGTCTGATGAACATATCATTCTTCCTGAATCTGAAAAGGGTGCCTAACGCAGTACACCGCCCTGCCCCTAGTGTGAACCCAATTATGAGTTGTAGTATATTGCAGGGGCTGACTTAGTATAGTACAGCGTTTATTAACCCATTGTGCTTCAAGAATTAATAGACTTGTCAACCTTGTTAGATGTTAAGGGCCACATTGGGTGGATCGTATCAACCAACTTGGATGGTGACTAATGGTGCTCAAGGGGCTAGATTAGTGGATTTTAGTGAGATATTACAGATATCCTACAAAAAAGCACTCCACTCCACAGCTATATTAAGCCCATTTTTGACTGTTTGAAGAGTGTAGATCCATTTTTGTTCACATCTAGTAAGGATTTGATCCCTATTTCCGTTTCTGGGAGATAGTTTAATTACTTGGATTACACACCATAATAGGTCTGTACATTTATGTTGTTTGGTGATAAAGTGGGCTACTAATGGTTTGTTTTCAACCTGATTCCTGATGCACGATTTGTGCTCATTAATACGCTGTCGTACAGGCCGTTTAGTTTTCCCAATATAGACCATATCGCAGGGGCATTTGATGGCATATACCACCCATGGTGTAAGACAATTGGTAAAGTCTTTAAGTTCGATTACCTTATTACAGAGGGTGATCTTTTTCATGGTAGCTGTTTGTGCACAGACTGAGCAGTGTCCACAGCGATGGTGTCCTCCTACCGGGGGTAGACCCCATAATGACGTTTGTGTAGGCTTTATAGATTTTTGATGTTGATACGTGTGTACTAAACTGTCTTTAATGTTTTGTTGTCTTTTAAACGCAAATCGTGGAACCGGGGGTTTAAAATCTTCCGTATAAATCATTTTCCAATGTTTGCGAATGATCTTTCTAAAGTTATTGCTAACTGGACTGTATGTGCTGACACACGTGATCTTGTCTTCTTGATGGCGGTGTGTGGTTTCAAAAATACTTGTTCGATTCACGTGCAACGCTCTTTTATATGCTCTGTGTATTGTTGTTTTGGGGTATCCTCTTTCTTTTAATTTAGCCTTCAGATTTTTGCCATGAATTTTGTACATTTCCACGTTGGAACAGTTTCTGCGGATACGGAGAAACTGTCCGTATGGTAAGCCTTCTTTAAGACTGAGTGGATGAAAGCTTTTGTAGTCTAACAAGGTGTTTCTATCTGTGGGTTTTCTATATAGAACCGTCTCTATATTGCCACTTGCTGTTTTTTGTATCTCTAAGTCCAAAAAAGGTATTTTGTACATATTGCTATGTATCGTGAATTGAATATGTGGATTCTGAAGATTCAACCACTTGTGAAAGTTGGCGAGCTGATCTGATGTGCCCGTCCAAATGAGACAGATGTCATCTATATATCGTAACCAGTCTTTTATATAGATAAAAAAAGGATTGGTAGGGCTATATATGAATTGCTGTTCTAGGTCATCCATATATAGGTTCGCTAAATCAGGGGCGAATGTGGCTCCCATGCTAGTCCCTTTGAGCTGATTGTAATAACGCTCTTTATACAAGAAAAAATTTTCTGTTAGGGCCAGCCTCATGCATTCTAAAATGAATGCTGTGGGGACCTGATTGAGTGTCTCGGTGCGTCTGTCTAGGTATTTGGCCATCACCTTGAGGCAGTCATCTTGTGGAATGCTCGTGTACAAACTCACTACGTCTAGAGTTACTAGAATATCTGATGTATTTAATTGAATCTTTTCCAATTTTTTTAACATGCTGGTTGTATCTTTCACATAAGACCTCATTTTAGGTACAAATGGTTTTAGAAACCAGTCAGTGTATATTGATAGAGGTTCAAGGATAGAATTAATGGCAGCCACAATGGGTCTGCCAGGGGGTCGTTTGTCATCCTTGTGTATTTTTGGGAGGATGTAAAAGGCCGGGGTAGTTGGATGCTGATTGATGAGGAAATCTTTCTCTTCTTTGTCAATCCAGTTTTCTTCCATTGCATATTTCATAAGGCTGTTAATTTCCTCCTTTAAACGAGGAGTGGGATCGTTTGGGAGTTCTCTATATGCAGAGGTGTCATTTAGATGTTTTTGTATCTCGGTTTCGTAGAGGTCCTTAGTCCACAAGACTATTCCCCCGCCTTTATCTGCTGGTTTGATTATTAAGTCATTGTTAGTTTGTAAAGATTTGAGAGCGTCTCTTTCAGCTTTTGATAGATTGTTCTTTGAAATATTTTTGTTTTTGAGTGCTTTTTGAATTTCCCACGAGATTTTCTGTTCAAATGCTACTATTGCTGGGCTACCCATCGCATTGGTAGGCACAAATTTCGAAGGAGGTCTAAGACCCGTGATGGTGGCCTCTTTTGTAGGCGAAGTTGAATTTCTGAAACAATATTTGAGACGTATCAGTCTGTAGAATTTCTGCAGTTCCACTTCAGTTTCGAAGGGTTTCGCTTGTGCTGTTGGAACAAAAGACAATCCCTTTGATAGAACACTTATTTCAGTGGGCGAGAGGACATAAGGAGATAGATTGTAAATAGGAACTACCATGTTTGGGCGGGGCCCTGCCAATTCCTCGTGGGCATTCGTGGGGGGCCTTGCTGTTTGTTTCGGCCGCGTTGTCCCTTGCCCCGAAAAAATTGTTGGGGGGGCGGACCGGGTGGGCCTTGTTGGCTCGTATCAGACCCGCTACTTGTTGATGCATTAGACGAGTTGGAAAAGTTCACAAATGGTCTTCTTCTGTTATTCGGTCTCACTTGACTGGCTTTCTGTATATCATCATAGTAAGTCTCTATGAGATACGGGTAAGTTCTAGTCTCTTTGTATTGTTCCACATCTTTTTTTAATTTCCAGATTTTTTTATCAAGCGTTATTTTCTTGAATTTAGCCATTTCGTCCTCGATTTTGGCCAGTGTTTCTTTAATGTCTGTCATCGTGTTTTCTTGT
Organism: Ambystoma mexicanum; assembly: GCF_040938575.1. Classification (NCBI taxonomy): domain Eukaryota; kingdom Metazoa; phylum Chordata; class Amphibia; order Caudata; family Ambystomatidae; genus Ambystoma; species Ambystoma mexicanum. Next base: position 227,678,029 of record NC_090927.1, on the reverse strand, counting down.
TTGATTTTCGCCTCTAGGGTGTCTATTTCAGTTCTCTGTATAGCTGCTTCTTCTGCTGCCGTGTCAATAATTAGAATCAAAAGATCTCTTGAGCATTTGTTGCTGACACCACTGAACTTACTTTTGAATTTCGTGTTATTAGTAAACACTCGGGGAATATTTTTAATCTGAAGGCCCTCTGGAATGGTTCCGGCTTTAAGATAGGCCAACATTAATTTTCCATGAGATTCAGTGCGAATCAATTTTTTCTTTTTTTGAGTTAAAAGTTCTGCGTCATTTGACTGCGGAGCAGAGGCCACATTATCAACGGTGTCTCCTAATAATGTGGGTTGATTTATGAGTTTTTTATAATACTCATCTGAAAACGATACTAAATTCTCAATATCCATTTTCACACTTCTTAGCACAATACTTTCGTTTATAGTGACAGAAATGAAACCCAACAACCAAGGGTTGTCCTCAGGAAGAAATATAAATGGGTCCTCCCAAAATTTTTTGTTCTCGGGGGGTCAGATATGTAAACAGGGAGGTTTATTGAAAAGAAAAAGGAACAAACCAAACTGACTACCCCTCTCTCTACGGCCTGTCGATAACACAGGTGAAAGTGCAATAGAACTGTTTTATATTTTTACAGTCCCACAGACCTTTAGTGAGCCAGTTATGTGACTGAGTCCGATGGATACAAAATTGTAAATCACTTTAATGGTTATATAAAACCTTGACATAAAAACAATCCTTGGATAATTCATTCATCCATCACACCTTTCATTCCAATTCATATATTATATGGACTAGGGGTTAAACAGTTTACAATTTTTTAAGCATATTGGCTGTTTACAGTATGCATGACAACAGAAAACACATTGGAATTTCCTTTAGGTCGACATATGTTTCGACCCTTCTTTCAAGTACCATCGTAGTCTGCGATGGTCAATATGGTGGGTATTGGGCCATCTTCAGGACAATCGTGCTTATATTGAACTTTAATTTCATTCCCCTTTTCCTCATAGAAAACGACGAATCTAAAAACATAAATTACATATACATTACATTGTGCATCGGGCTCTCCCCACTAGTATTTATTCAAGGTGATGGCCAAATTCATAAACCAAGACAAAAGCACCCACCTATGGTCGACTTGTATTATTGCAGACCTTGGAGCTGTAGATGCCGGATATCTTTCGTATTTTCCAGTATCTGGAACCCTGTATACAGGGAACACATAGGTTATAGTTAATATATTCGACGGCTAGCCTGGATGGCAATAGTCCCCTTTATATATTGAAGTGACTTACGAATGTAAAAAGGGAGTGGTTGACTCTTCAGAAGGCTTTATTTTCTTTCCTTGCGATCTCTCGTGATCCGCTGTTGTTAGTTTGATTTGGTGTCATCCACGACATCCGGTAACATGCCTATAAATAAGGCACAATCAATTACTTCCTCATAGAGCGAGTGTACTTGCCTCAATGTGCTCATGTTTTAAACTGCTATTTACTTCATTGGCGTCTCCGCTACTATCTATTGTGAAGTTCCAATGTGGGCTTGCATGCTCTGTAAGGGACTTCGTTCGCCGTTATTTTATTGAAACCGAGGATAAAACACGTAAAATATGGGTAGTGCAATTTACATTATACGTGCACCTTAACTGTTTATAAATTAGCCGGTTTTTTGATTTAGGTATCTTCCTTTTCATATAGTTTGGAGATCCTCTTCTTAATCCTATTTACCCGCTGCCATCGTTTTTTAAAAAAAGGTAAATGGTCAAGGGGAACGCTGACTTTTCAATTATAGGTTGCGCCCTCTTTAAGAGCATCTATAGCTCTAAGTTTGCACTGTTAGTTCCTCGTTAGGTTGCCCCGGCGACTACCTTTGTGCCGCGGTATCACAGTGGAGCGGGCGTATGTGCTTTATTAAGATAAAGGAAAAACCCAGTTTCAAATACGAGTGATTTCCACGTTCACACTCCCTCAAACTTATCTGCTTACCTGTGCTTTCGTCGGCGGTGTCGAGCTGTAACACGGCGGCGTCCTCTTAGTCGTACGCGCGGTTACATTGTGAGCACGAAGCTCTGATCTTTTTAAAGGTCACCTGATGTTGAAAACGTGCTTCCCGCGCACGTGATCTCACTCATTAAGGTAGTGCGCTGTCGAACCGTACAGGGGAGATTGCCAAATGTAAACACTGTCAAAAGCATGATGAGTGACTACTGGCCTATCGACTAATCTCTTATCACCTAACCCACAACATGTTTTACTGATTATTGTCTGTTGTGAGCTTCTCAAGTTTATTTACAGGAGTCGTTTGGGCACTCTCAGTGTTGATGACAGGTACCTCACGATCGACAATTAAAAGTTAGGGATGCAATAGCCGAAAAATTGGTTCTAGCAACCTACATGATTTTCAATTTTAGGATTTTGATTTATCAAGGTCATCTTGCACCAAAAATGTGCAGGGACTCGAATATTAGTATATAGGGACTACAACGGTAATGTGGGGTCAGCGGAATACCGTTTAATTTACAGGGTCTGATGAACATATCATTCTTCCTGAATCTGAAAAGGGTGCCTAACGCAGTACACCGCCCTGCCCCTAGTGTGAACCCAATTATGAGTTGTAGTATATTGCAGGGGCTGACTTAGTATAGTACAGCGTTTATTAACCCATTGTGCTTCAAGAATTAATAGACTTGTCAACCTTGTTAGATGTTAAGGGCCACATTGGGTGGATCGTATCAACCAACTTGGATGGTGACTAATGGTGCTCAAGGGGCTAGATTAGTGGATTTTAGTGAGATATTACAGATATCCTACAAAAAAGCACTCCACTCCACAGCTATATTAAGCCCATTTTTGACTGTTTGAAGAGTGTAGATCCATTTTTGTTCACATCTAGTAAGGATTTGATCCCTATTTCCGTTTCTGGGAGATAGTTTAATTACTTGGATTACACACCATAATAGGTCTGTACATTTATGTTGTTTGGTGATAAAGTGGGCTACTAATGGTTTGTTTTCAACCTGATTCCTGATGCACGATTTGTGCTCATTAATACGCTGTCGTACAGGCCGTTTAGTTTTCCCAATATAGACCATATCGCAGGGGCATTTGATGGAATATATTAACTATAACCTATGTGTTCCCTGTATACAGGGTTCCAGATACTGGAAAATACGAAAGATATCCGGCATCTACAGCTCCAAGGTCTGCAATAATACAAGTCGACCATAGGTGGGTGCTTTTGTCTTGGTTTATGAATTTGGCCATCACCTTGAATAAATACTAGTGGGGAGAGCCCGATGCACAATGTAATGTATATGTAATTTATGTTTTTAGATTCGTCGTTTTCTATGAGGAAAAGGGGAATGAAATTAAAGTTCAATATAAGCACGATTGTCCTGAAGATGGCCCAATACCCACCATATTGACCATCGCAGACTACGATGGTACTTGAAAGAAGGGCCGAAACATATGTCGACCTAAAGGAAATTCCAATGTGTTTTCTGTTGTCATGCATACTGTAAACAGCCAATATGCTTAAAAAATTGTAAACTGTTTAACCCCTAGTCCATATAATATATGAATTGGAATGAAAGGTGTGATGGATGAATGAATTATCCAAGGATTGTTTTTATGTCAAGGTTTTATATAACCATTAAAGTGATTTACAATTTTGTATCCATCGGACTCAGTCACATAACTGGCTCACTAAAGGTCTGTGGGACTGTAAAAATATAAAACAGTTCTATTGCACTTTCACCTGTGTTATCGACAGGCCGTAGAGAGAGGGGTAGTCAGTTTGGTTTGTTCCTTTTTCGTTTCAATAAACCTCCCTGTTTACATATCTGACCCCCCGAGAACAAAAAATTTTGGGAGGACCCATTTATATTTCCATCTTAAAGGGGCAATACACGTGGGAGGGATACATCCCCTTAAAGGGGCAACACACATGGGAGGGTCACCCATCACAGGCATGTTCATTCATGGTTTAATCATATGTCTCAACGCTGCCAGGCTGTGGCGCCTGACCCTGGCCATCGAGTGCAAGCCGAAGACCGCAGACCACTCTGCACAACCGCCTTCATTTACAGAACTATGCCCCAGCCCCCAGCTCCATCAATCCATTCCAATCTTGACCTGCAGGCAGCACCCCCTGCAATTCCATACTGGGAGGGCATGCAGCTCCACCAATGCACCCCAATGTTGACCTGCAACATCCCCGTTATTTCACAACTGGCACCCACACACAGCTCCACCAATACAACTCATTCCTGACCTGTGGTACCATGTGCTTGCCTGTGCAGGCAGTACGTGTGCCTAAAAGCCTCAAGGCTTTTGCACATTTTCACCCAGAGCAAGACAGCAGGCTACATGAAAACAAAAGTCACAGGCACCAAGCAGAGATGCATTGTGGGAATGAGTTATGCAAATGAGCCTAGTCTCAGCAGTTACTTCACCTTTGTGCAGGTGACCCACTATTAATCTGTTCCTTCCCTGCACACTCGACACATTACACATATACCCTTTATAGTCTCAAACTTTACTCTCACTTTAATGTTTTCCTGAGTGTGAAACGAAAGACCCCAATAGCCAACGAAATGTTCCATGCCATTCAGGGCCTACTAAACACAAAGTCAACGTGGTCTCCAGCTTTACACATATGTCAACATGGTCTCCAGCTTTATATTACCTACAATAAAGAACGATTTCAGCAGACGATGAGTCATGCCCACAGAATCCAGATGTCTGCCCTGGAGCTTTCCCAAGACCCCCAAGGCCCTACCTCCCTACCTCCCTGCCCACCTACACAGCACTCAGGCCACCCATCCAACTATTTAGAATGCCTGAGCACTTCATGTTTGCAAACTTCTATACCATCTAGTTCACTACAGTTTGCTGATTAGCATCAACATGTCACTGTAGTGACTATGCCATACACCCTCTATATGTCTTTTCTGTTCTTATACCGTTTCACTGAACTGAACCATTCTTTAACCTATGGAACAGGTTAGCGAACAGCAGTAAAGCCCCCCTTCCCCGCTCTGCCCCTTAGCATTGTGGCAGGTTTATATCTGGAAAGAGCCCTTCAACTATTCCAGTGCTGTGGCTGTCTGGGGACTCTGGGCTAGAGCAAAATGATGGCAATGCTAATGCGTGCCTCTTAATCCCGACCTGCTGCAGGAGCTGGGGGACACACCACACGGGCCACTTAGGACTCGTTGGGCCGCGGGTGGCAGGGCCGTGGGCCTGTGGCTGTCAGCTGGTTGAGGTCTTGAGAGACTCAACAGTGAATATTAGCCCCCCAAGCTGTTCCTCGCCAGTGTGAACAGCACATCCTGCCATGACTCCTTTCCTTGCACCCGTGACTCGCAGCCCTGCATTTCAATGTGAATAACATGCAACAATGCATAGAGTATAAGAAGCACGACTCGCACCTAGCATAGCGCATAGTCAGATCTCTTTGGGCTTCTAGCTGTGGTACACAGCACAGCTTTCATTGTGCTCTGAAACCTCCTCTGCATATACTATAGGCAAGGCAACTCAAGCTGGGCAATGTCACGCACGAGCAGTGTACACCTTCATTTTCTTGAATTTTGCCACCTGTAGTTGTGCAATTCTTGATCCATAAACTGAAAGTGTGTGTTCAGCAATGCAAATAAACACACAAGGCAGCATTAACTGCTCAAGCCTCACATGTAATTTTCTATATGTGTAGGGTACCTCTCTTTAGTTAGTTGCATTTGCTCCCCAAGATTAATGTCACATTTGTAAGTCATGGTTTCTTTTATTTTCGTTTTTGGTTTGTCCTGCCCTGGTCTATCTTCCAAGCCTGTTGCCTTGCTCTATGTGCATTGGGTAGCCATGATGCTTCGCACTGATGAAGCCCAATGTCGTAGAAACATGCCTCAGGTATCTTTTGTTCACGTGCAGAAGGGATATGGCAAAGTATTTGGGGCTGGGCTGCTCCTGTAGGTGGCAGAATAAAGACTGATATCGCATATGGCTGGACCCCTCAAGTAAGGGAAGATTGGAGATAAAAAATGAGAAATTAAAGCTACCCATAGGAATGTACAGTGGTTATGATTAATGTAACTCCTTCCATGCATCTCTTTCTGCCATTTCAAAGATGGTTTCACTCAGAGAAGGGGAAAGTGGATTGCTGACATCTGTTATTCTTTTAATTGCAAAGCAAACTCTGGGTGTCCACAACGCTATGCGTCCCCTAGGTGACAGAACTGCTAGGCGGTGGGAGTGTGAGGGGGTCTTAAGGCCTTCCTCTTGCTGCTTCATGTTCATGAGCGGTTCAAGACTCTCCAATGACAGGGGGCACACCTAAATAACATACATGTGCGCCAATGTACTACCAAGTGTGTGTGTGCGCTTGCGTGAATCTTTGTGTGTGTATGTGTGTGTGTGTGTGTGTGTGTGTGTGTGCAGACAAGAACAAGCATGTTACAACTGCCACAGCTATTCTAACTGACTTAATTCTTACCTCAGTCAGCAGAACTAGCTCTCAGAGCCTCCAACACAGTGTCCCTCTCAAAACTTCAGTCTTCGACATCGAGCCGGGCTCTGCAGTGTGCGGTGGAGTGACGACCGTCTGCTGCTGCTGGCTGCTTCTACTGTGCTGCACGGTGTCAGTCGTGGGCTGGTTGCCCTCCCGTGGCCAAAATCATCAGACCCAGGGTCAGGGAGGCCCAACTAATATCCTCTCTCTCATGAGAGAGAGAGAGAGTCACATGATGGTAATCATCACGAATTGTAGTGGCATGGAGTCTATGTCGGCGGCTCAGCCGTATCCCCAGCCCCCAGGCACAAATTGCTTTCAACTTTGCAAAGTGTAACAAATTTGTTGTTGTTACTTCCTGAAAAGTTGAAAGCAACTTGTTATGAGAGTGAACTTGGTGTGGAGGGGGAGAGGCAAGACTGTGTGCTGTGCTGGGGGCCCAGCCCCAGCCTGCAGGTAGGAGGCAGCCACGCCAGCCTCAGTAGGTGTTAATATATTAGCACTTCAGTCAGAGCGAGCCGAGGCGGGCCCCGAGGTGAACATGGAGAACCAGTCAAGGCAAGTGGCTGCACCTCTGCCACTGCAGTGGGCCGCGGCCCTCTGATGCATGCATGCATTCATAATTAATTATGATGCATGCATACAAATCAAATCATCAAAGCAAGGTAACAACGTGTGTGTTGTTACCTTGCTTTGAGGAATAATTAAGCTGCACACCCCATCCCCCCCAATGCCTGAGTGCGTACCAGTTTCTGCTGCTAGCGAGAAGATGCTCGGGCCGCTAGTGCAGCCCACAGGCAGCACCAGCGGCTCAGCGCAACCATGTCTCAGTATCTCTAGTCAGCAAACAAAACAATTACATTTTTTTTTTAAACGCCCCAGCTTGGGCTGCGTCACATACCGCAGCGCTGCAGCACTGACAATGTGACTGACTGCTGGCTGCAGGCAGCGCCGCGCAGCGCCGCGCAGCACCGCCAGCGAGTCTAAACATATAATTGTAAACAATTTAATTTTTTTAAAACCGGCCCAGGGGTGGCTTCAAGAAAAACCGGCCCCACGTCCTCAATGTCATTCGGCCAGTGGCCGAATGACCGATACTGCTTGTCCGACCCTGCTAACCAATCATTTGCACATCTCAAAATGAGATCAATGGACACATTCAGATTGCTGAGGTCAACATGCCAATAGACATTAAAGATCAGTATGTCCAAGGGTTTCTCTATTGTACATCTGATGTGAGTAGCCATGATACTAAAGCAGACATTTAAACGTTCAACCACAGACAAAAGTCTACATGATTTTACCAAGGTTTTCAGAACACCGGAAGGACGGCCTTGATTGCCTTTGTGGCTGGCTGAAAATTACAGACAAAGCTGTCCATTACCGGTACTTTTTTAAGCCATATTTCCTGTAAGGATTGTCATGACCACAGGCCCCAGAACACAAAAACCACACCATATAGTGATGGGGGCAATGGGTCACTTGACTCACCTATGTCCCTTGGGGACCCATAAACACAGGGGGCTTTGCTGGACTCATATAGATATGTGAGCAGGAACACTTTATTTCAGGGCAGGAGTGCTTTTACTTTATTTCAGTGCAGGAGTTATTTTATTTTACCAGAACTTTCCAGGAGCTGAAAACCTTTATTCCAGAGAACATCCTCATGTGCTGACTCATTGGGTGTGGCTCCCTAGGCCTGGTCTTCATGTGCTGACTCATCGGCTGTGCCAGGGTGTGGCAGGCAGGCTGAACCTGGTGGGCGTGGCTTCAGAATCTCAGCTATATAAGCTGCTCCATCCTTAAAGCCAGTGCTTCACATTACTGGGCACTCACGTGCAACGTGATGCTCACCGCCGCTTGGACCAGTTTACTTACCTTTGAAACCAGGCGTTCTCCTGCATACTCACCTCCAGGAAACCGGTGCTTCATCTGCAGACTCATCTCCTGACATCCAGTGATTTTGATCCCGACGCCGCAGCACCACACTTCGCATCCAGAAACTCAGACCCTGTGAAGAAGAAGAAAGACAAGGTTAGAACATCCATCCTAGGGCTGTGCTGTATTTGAACCCTGCATGCCCCTTAGTTAACAACTTACCAGCTACTGTACCGCTGCAGCTTCGTTCCTCATTCCCTCCAGCTGCCGCCAGGGGCTCCGCAGCTTCTGTCGGGCCGGCAACATCACCTGCAAGGGAAGAAAGCAAAAGAGCAAACATCAAAAGTGGAACAGACAGCAATACAAGACAACGAACTTAACAATACAACAAAAACCGACGAGGAAAGACAAAGGCAAACAGGAACAATTACCTGAAGTATAGTGGCTTAGTCGCAGCAGGACTGGACTACCACGTGCAAGGGACCAGTGAATGAACTCGGTCCAGATCATACAAGCGCCCCTTCCAGAAGCAGCAGGATAGAGTGCTCGCCAAAACTAATCAACAGGTGAGCTTTCCAAGGACAGCGCTTCCCACGGGTACCACGGTTTGGGAGAAGGGGTCTGGAAGGGGATCAGGCGCACAAGCTGGCATACTCACGCCCCCTATTCTCACGCAGGAGCAGTCCCGAGCAGCATCAACTATTGTCACGAGTCACCACATAGGCGCAGATGGCAAAGTCGGACCTGAGCAACCTTACCCCCGGGAGGGCTGCAACCGTGCCCCAACACCTCTGCAGAGGCCAGGTGAGCATAACAGGATACAATATTATGGCACCTTATAAAATGGCCAATTATTTGGTTGGTTAACAAATGAATATGGCCACCAGTATTCCAAGAAAGGAATGTTAATGAACTAGGACTCATTTTAGGAGGAATAAGGTGCCCTGTCTGGATTGCCAATACATAAAGCGCTGTTTAATCAAAGATCAATCCCTTATCGATTCAACAGAATTCACATTATTCTTAGAAACCTGAATCTTATGATTTTGATCCCTACCATAATCCAAGGAGATTACTATCTCATTTGGCAGGGCACACCCTAACTCCAATTGTTCATGCTGCCCCAAGAGTAACCCCTATCCACATAGGGTGTTAAATCAAAGTCAAAGCCGAAGGCACAGATGGTAGGTACTTCAGTCATGACAAATATCATCTTAAATCAAAAGTGTACAACAGCCATGCCAGTTCTAAAGCGGTCTATAAAATCAATCCTCTCTATGTCTCCAGAAGCGACTGACCTTAGATTTGGAATTGCATTATGGAGATGTAGAGTATTAGATTGATTCAACACCACATGCTTCTCTTCAGATAGTACACATTCTATCAAAGCTTTATAAACCTGGTCATTCTTTGTAGTGTTCACTGGTTGAACGGGTTCCTCAGACCCCATATTCTGTATCCTATCCAGACCCACAGGGAAACAAGAGTCAGAGTATTCAGACTAGGAATCCCTTCCCTTAGATCCCTTTAGGACACTATAGATATTATTAGGCCGTTTCCGGGGTCCCACCTCTCCCAGTTAAAAAAGAATACTAGCAATATCGGTGGTGCGATATTTCCCTGATGACCCGGGCAAGAGTCCAATCGAATCAGCTGCCTTTCGCTCACTCAATTTGGGGGGAATGAAAAAAAGGGTTTCTACACGAGACTGGGGGGCCTATGACCTTATTAGTAAGATCAATCACATGATTAACATTGGCTTTTAGATGATTCAAACCGGGGTCCAAGATCTCTGAACCAAAGTCTGTATGTGACAAATGAGATACTTGAGTTATCGCAACACTAGATGAGGAAACCTTGTTTACAACTGAAGGCGCCCACTCTCTAACACGATATCCAAAAACTCAAATAATGGACACACCCCGCTAGGGAATGAGACCAGGAGATGGATTGCAAGTGGAACACAGTTTATATAAGATAAGTTGTGCATGCAGAGAACTCTGCTGCCCAGAGAGCGCTCTGCCAAACATTACACAGGCAGCATATTATAAGGTTAAACTGTGTCACTAGTGACGCCATGCTATAGGTACCCAACTCTACAATGCAATTGGTGAGACACAATGATACATTATACATCCATAAGAGGTGACCACGCTAGATTGGCAGTTGCTTGGGTGTCGATCCCGCAGCACGTGGGTCAGCTGGGCTCATCTCCATCAGGTGAAGGTCATGTTGGCAAAGCACTACATTGTTAGCTGTCTAATCTACAGTAACAGGACCTGAGGGCATGAGACAAATGGCAATCATAAAGGTTTGACACAAATGGGGTGCTTTCAGAGTTCACTGACAATTTTTATAGGCATTCTCCCATGTGTACCCAGGCACCCATAAACCCAGTGCCCCATACCCAGGTGCCCATCTTGGGGGTTTTGATCTACTGATGCCTCATGATACGAACTGGAATGTGTTTTTTCTGTGGAGGATATATTGGTGCATGAGATTAGGACTATGGAAGGCGTCCTCCTCTGGCCACTGTGAGTGGTCAGATCTGTATCTGGATCAAACAGAGCGGTAGGCATGGGTCCAGTGGACTATAATGAGCTCATTTTCCCCCTGGCCGATACTGACTGTTGCAACAATGAATGGCTGGACTTCCATGAGAACAGGACTTGTGCAGAGCTGAAAGGAGGTGGGGGTGGCCTGGGCTGTTTGTGCGAGGCACTGGGCAGGGTAGAGACAGGTTTCTAGAGATCATTGTGAGGCCTAGTAAAAGATGGCGTCTGGTGTGTCAGAAAATTGAGTCTCTGAGCTTCAATAAGGCTTGGTTACGAGTTTTCCTTTTGTTAGTAATTAGACATTGATTAATCCAGACTACGCATAGGAGAGAGGGGGGACGCCTCCCCCCATTAGCATATGCGAGGTCCGTCTGTGTGGGTGAGGGGGCGGAAAAGACCACCTCTCCCCAACATTCCCCCCTTTCGTTACTCCTTAAGTAACGAATACCCTCCCCCTGTACGTCTACTTTCCTCTGACCTTTTTGCTGCCACATCCGATGCGGGAGTACCTTTTATTGGCATCCAGGCTTGGCACACATTTCTTAAACTTTCCCAACGCTGTGCATACTCTTCAGGAGTGCATGTCATGTAAATACAATCCCCGTCCCCATCCAGGTCGACCCACACCTACTTATAGTTTTCTAGATCTTGGGGTTGTTTGATGGTTGTGCGATAGTAATTATCTACTTCATCCGCTGTGTTGTATGTTGCCACCAGGCAGTTTTTAGGTTAATCACTTTCACTAGTTTGTACTTGGGCTTCGCTAGTATCATGAGGCATCTTCCCATTACTATTTTTGTTGCCTATAGTCACCATCATCATCGAACTACTAGGAATCGCTTCTGCACAGCATCAAACTCCTAACTGAAACACACAGAAGATCAGCAGAAGGAAGATGATGATGGGGACCAGTAGCTTCATTGCAGTCCCGAGCCATGATGGTACACAGTCGAACGCCATGCTGAACCAGCCACTGGGCTGGATACCACCTTCTTCTTTCATTCTTACTCCAAGTTCATGTACTGCTGCAATTACGTGTGAAAGTTTCCTGTTATCATCATCTGAAGAAGGCATGAAAGTGCAACATGCACTGCCGATTTTCCCGTAAACACTGCTCTCCATTGCTGTGATGAGGTCTAGGACATAGCTGTTTTGCATTGTCTCAGCAGTCTTAGTTCTACCTTGATGGCATTGAACCCTTCCTCAGTGTCCTTGGCCAGTTGGATCAGCTCCCAGCGGAATATCTGGAGCCACTTGACGTTTGCTCGTGCTTGTATGCTGGGGATCAGTGATGCAAAAATATTGTCTGTGCAGAGTTGAAAAGTTTGTATTCATCCAGGATCTGTGCCAAGAGGTCACAAGAGTCTTTAGAGAGGTAGTTGGATTCTCTCTTTTTGCGTGGCACTTGATCTTGCAGCTTGTCTTCCGATAGTATGTCAGAGATGCGGCCTCTTCAGTCATGGGTTTGGCTGCCAGTTGCCATTGGTTGGGCACCCCTTCCTCCTTGATGTGCATCTCGGAATCACCAGCAGTGCTGAGGGCAGCGTTGCCAGAGCACAGTAGCCCCTCCATGATGACGGGAGGTGCAAGTATGCTTGTTTACCACACACCCAGTAATGGTCCATCAAAGCAGCAGTTCCTTTTCGCATGTCAGGGATGACAAGTTTTCTGTTGCAGCATGTGTTTGAACTAATGGGTACTCTTCCTTCCCCATGGAAACAAAGTTCATATTTTTCTTCATGCTGGATCTTGATTGGTTTTTCGAGGGCTGTGACCCATGTCAGCTTTGTGATGATTTCGGGCCATATCTGGGCGCACGTGTCTTCCATTCATTGCAGTCTTTCATCCGATAGGCCTTGTAGCACTTCTGCCTTACACTTTACCGTTACATCTTGCCATTTATTGTCAGCAAACTTTGCCCCTTTTATTGCTAAGTACGGCTCCTTAACGCATGTCGCACCTTCAGGTTTCTTTTTGCATATCTTCTCATCAGGAGGAAGCAGTTGTAGTTTTACTGTGTGTGCCTGGAAGGGGCTCCTGATCCTACATAGTGCAAGATGAACGAGACATTGGGCTTCGGCTAGGGGGGATTTCTGTGGCACCAAAACATTAGGCTTCCTTGACGCATGAGGAATCAATGAACACACATAACAGCTACCATTTGTAGCCTGTCTCCCGTGGCGCTCATGTCAGAGTACCACTTGTTAGACTGGTCCGGATGGCGATGGTCCTCTACCTTGTTCAACCCCAACCCATGATATGCATCGTATTTGTATTGCTGTATTTGCCTCTTTCGTCTCTGTATCAATTTATCTCTATCATCAGCAAATGACCTTCTGTACCGTTTGTTATCAACACTCGAGGGTCTGTGTGTACTCAAAAAATACCTGTATCCAAGTTTACATTAGTGTCACTACTAAGCTGCCAGTATTGGGGGCTTGGGAGAGCATTTGGCTTGACAGTGGGAGACAGAATATACACTATTTCAACATTTGAGGTAGGTTCTTTGGTTGTCTGCAAGTCACTTTGTGGCACTGCAAACATTTCTGGAGTAGACAAATCATTGTTTTGTACATAGATTACTTTTTCACTGCCATTAATTACAACTAGCCCAGGTTGTGGTGCTGCCTTTGTGTGATTTGTGTGTAAGGTAGTGAGGTTTGATGATGTGTTGTGGTCCCATATCAGTTTTACACCACCATGCCATATTAGTTTTCCCCCTTCTTGTATTTGGTTTCCCCCTTCTTGCATTTGGTTTCCCCCTCCCCCCTTCTTTTATGTCACCAACAATAAAAGATATACTCCAGTACATCCCTAAGCATAGCCAAATTTTTGAAAACACTATTGCTGTGAAGTAAAGTCCACAGTCGTATGAATATGCCGTAGTGGCGCTTATGTCATTCTTACTGCTATCTGACTGAGTTCTAGTAGTAGACAGTGGCCTTGTCTTCGCCATTGTAGCACCTACAGAGTGGGATATAATGGGTTAAACACACTTTCAGTTTGAATAAGAGATAAGAGCAGTAAGAGAACAGATGCACAAGCTCTCTCTCTCTCTCTCGCTCTCTCTCTATATATATATATATAGCGTCCATGTAGTTATGGTTAAGTTTGTGTTTCCATAGAAAGAGCATTTTTTGGGTGGCTTATAACTTCGCTCCCTCTGGACGAATCCTCACCAAACTTTGCAAAAAACGTATATGGCCCACTCTGAATTGTTTTGCAAAGTTTGGAGAGGTTTGGTCCAAGTGGGACAAAGATGTAGGGGGGGCCCCAAAACTTTTGTTTTTGTCAAATAGACATGATGGGAAAAAACTTTGCGCATGCCTACAGCCCAAACCGCTGGACGGATTTACACCAAATTTGCGGCAGGAGTGGGGGCTTGGTCCCGAAAGCATGCTTTTGGTGTAAATCCGTCCAGTATTTTTTTTTAAAATTACCAAAATGTAAGGCAAAAAAATTTGTGATATCTCCGGACGGACTTCCCGGTTCGCTCCGCGGACAGTGCCCTGATTGGCCGAGCGGCTTGCGCGATGTCCGTGGACATCCAACGTGTTCGCTGATTGGACGGCGTGGGCCGTGGAGCGCGTCAGATTTTTGGTGGTGCCCGACATCTTGCATTCGCGGACAACCGCGGACAGCGAGGTGAAACTTGGTTTTAAAATTGTATTTAGTGGAGTGTGTTGGTGTGTAAGAGTGTTTGGGGAGGGTGGGGGCGTATGAGATAGGTGCAATGTTGCATTTGTTTATGTGCTAGACACTTTTGTTGTGTTCGATTTGTCTGCGGACAACACGGCTGTTCTGAAATGTTCGTAAATAAGCAGAATGAATTCGGTGTCAAGTTGAAAGTATTCTAAGAAGCCTTGTGGGGTCCTGGAATGTTCGCAGGGGGTGTCCTGAAGACGTTGTCTGTATTGTTCGTTGTCAAGCTGAAAGTGTTCTAAGAACACTCGCGGTGTCCTGAAATGTTTGTACATAAAGAAAATGGGGGTGTCCTGAGGACGCGGTCCGTATCGTCCTCTGGCAAGTTGAATGTGTTGTAGGAACTTCCTTGTGTCCGCGGACATTAACCCTTTAAGTGCCAAGGACGAGGTATCTCGTCCTTGGAAGTGCACACGCAGTGCCAAGGACGAGATAGCTCGTCCTTTTCGGCACCTTGTTTTAAGCGATCCCTGCAAAGCAGGGATCGCTCAAAACTGTAATCCAACCCCCGGGCTATGTGAGGGGGAGGTCCCCCCTCACTGCCCGGGGGTTGGATTTCCTTCAGTTTCACGCCGACGTGCGTGACGCACGTCGGCGTGAAACGGAAAGCAATTCCACCGCAGCAGCCATTTTCGGCTGCTGCGTTGGAGAGAGAAGGTGAGTGCCCTTCTTGTTCCGCCTCGATCTCCGGCTGTATTTCAAGCCGGAGATCGAGGCGGGTATCGTTGGAAAGGGGAGATCTTCCCCTTTCCAACGGTACCCATTGTGTGGCTTTGCTGCCCGCGGATCGGGCGCAGGGCGCCTCGATCCGCGGGCAGCAACGTCACGGATCAAACGAAGATCCTTTTGTGACGCGTGGGGGAGTGGGGGCTGCTTACTAGGTAAGCGGCCCCCTTCCCCCGTGGCCCCAAAGCATGGGGCCACAGCGCCAGGGACCCCTGGGGGCAGATGATCACTGCCCCCAGGGGTGGGGGAAAAAAAAAAAAAAAAAATGTCGAGGGAAGGAGGGTGGTGGGTGGGGGTTTTGGGCCCTGGGGCCCACTGGGCCACCAGGGATTGACCTAAAAGTGGTGTCCCTGGAAAGGGGACTTTCTCCCCTTTCCAGGGACACCACTCATATGCCGCATTGCTGGTCACGGATCAGCGCAGAGCGCTGATCCGTGACCAGCAACCCACTGAACCACCATGGATCTGTTTGTGAGTTGGGGGGGAGGGGGGCTGCTTCAGGTAAGCAGCCCCCCCCCGGCCCCCAAAGCATGGGGACACATGAAAATGAACCCTGGGGGCAGATGGCTGACCATCTGCCCCCAGGGAAATATATAAAAGAAAAAAAAAAATAATCCGAGGGATGGGGGGAGGTGGGAGGGGGTTTGGGGTCCTGGGGCCCACTAGGCCACCAGGGATTGAGCAGAAAGTGGTGTCCCTGGAAAGGGGACTTTCTCCCCTTTCCAAGGACACCACATATGAGGCATTGCTGGTCACGGATCGGCGCAGAGCGCTCGATCCGTGACCAGCAACCCACTAGACCACCATGGATCTCTTTGTGAGGTGGGGGGGGAGGGGGCTGCTTCAAGTAAGCAGCCCTCTCCCCCCTCCCAACCCCAAAGCATGGGGGCACGTGCATGTGAACCCTGGGGCAGATGGCTGACCATCTGCCCCAAGGGAATGTAAAATAAAAAATAAAAATGAAATGATGGGAAACAGGGTTGGGGGAAGGGGTGGGGGCCACTAGCCACCATGGATTTTTTACTGAATGAAAGGGGGGGTGTCCCCCCATGGGGGGGCGCCCCCCCCAACCGAAGTAGAAAGGGGGCACCCCTTGTAACCCTCCCTGGGGGCAGATATCTGTTCCTAGGAAGGGGCATCTGACCCCAGGGAGGGATGCATGAGGTGGGGCCCCCCCTATCTGCCCCCAGGGAGGGTTGCATGAGGTGGGGCCCTCCATTTGGGGTGGGGGGGTTGAGGGCCACCCCCCGTTGTGGTACATCATGCGCTGCCAATTTAGGGTGGCCCTCAGCCCCCCCTAAAAAGCAGCCTGTGATTTTGTATATTTTTTTTTGTTTATCCAACTTGGCTTGGTGCAGATGGGCCCATTAGTATGGTTATCTGCCCCAGGGTGCCCAAACCCTACTGCCCCATCTATTGGGGGTCCTGCCCCACCTTTTGGGGTGGCCCTCTCCCCCCTCACCCCAAATGGAGGTGGGGTGTACCTCACGCAGCCGTTTGGAGGAGGCCCAGGGAGGCCTGCATGAGGTGTGTCCCCCAGCCATTGGGGGTGGGGTGGGGTGGCACCCCAAAAGCTGGGGCAGGACCCCCAATAGATGGGGCAGTAAGGTTTGGGCACCCTGGGGGCAGATAGCCACACTAATGGGCCCATCTGCACCAAGCCAAGTTGGGTAAACAACAAAAAAATATACAAAACCACAGGCTGCTTTTTAGGGGGGGCTGAGGGCCACCCTAAATTGGCACCGCATGATGTACCGCAACGGGGGATGGCCCTCAACCCCCCCACCCCAAATGGAGGGCCCCACCTCATGCAACCCTCCCTGGAGGCAGATATCTGCTCCTAGGAAGGGGCATCTGACCCCAGGGAGGGATGCATGAGGTGAGGCCCCCCTATCTGCGCCCAGGGAGGGTTGCATGAGGTGGGGCCCTCCATTTGGGGTGGGGGGGTTGAGGGCCACCCCCCGTTGTGGTACATCATGCGCTGCCAATTTAGGGTGGCCCTCAGCCCCCCCTAAAAAGCAGCCTGTGGTTTTGTATTTTTTTTTTTGTTTACCCAACTTGGCTTGGTGCAGATGGCCACATTAGTGTGGCTATCTGCCCCCAGGGTGCCCAAACCCTACTGCCCCATCTATTGGGGGTCCAGCCCCACATTTTGGGGTGGCCCTCTCCCCCCTCACCCCAAATGGAGGTGGGGTGTACCTCACGCAGCCGTTTGGAGGAGGCCCAGGGAGGCCTGCATGAGGTGTGTCCCCCAGCCATTGGGGGTGGGGTGGGGGGCACCCCAAAAGCTGGGGCAGGACCCCCAATAGATGGGGCAGTAGGGTTTGGGCACCCTGGGGGCAGATAGCCACACTAATGGGCCCATCTGCACCAAGCCAAGTTGGGTAAACAAAAAAAAATATACAAAACCACAGGCTGCTTTTTAGGGGGGGCTGAGGGCCACCCTAAATTGGCAGCGCATGATGTACCGCAACGGGGGGTGGCCCTCAACCCCCCCCACCCCAAATGGAGGGCCCCACCTCATGCAACCCTCCCTGGGGCAGATATCTGCTCCTAGGAAGGGGCATCTGACCCCAGGGAGGGATGCATGAGGTGAGGCCCCCCCTATCTGCGCCCAGGGAGGGTTGCATGAGGTGGGGCCCTCCATTTGGGGTGGGGGGGGGGTTGAGGGCCACCCCCCGTTGCGGTACATCATGCGCTGCCAATTTAGGGTGGCCCTCAGGCCCCCCTAAAAGCAGCCTGTGGTTTTGTATTTTTTCTTTTGTTTACCCAACTTTGCTTGGTGCAGATGGCCACATTAGTGTGGCTATCTGCCCCCAGGGTGCCCAAACCCTACTGCCCCCTCTATTGGGGGTCCAGCCCCACCTTTTGGGGTGGCCCTCTCCCCCCTCACCCCAAATGGAGGTGGGGTGTACCTCACGCAGCCGTTTGGAGGAGGCGCAGGGAGGCCTGCATGAGGTGTGTCCCCCAGCCTTTGCGGGTGGGGTGGGGGGGTACCCCAAAAGGTGGGGCAGGACCCCCAATAGATGGGGCAGTAGGGTTTGGGCACCCTGGGGGCAGATAGCCACACTAATGGGACCATCTGCACCAAGCCAAGTTGGGTAAACAAAAAAAAATATACAAAACCACAGGCTGCTTTTTAGGGGGGGCTGAGGGCCACCCTAAATTGGCAGCGCATGATGTACCGCAACGGGGGGTGGCCCTCAACCCCCCCCACCCCAAATGGAGGGCCCCACCTCATGCAACCCTCCCTGGGGGCAGATATCTGCTCCTAGGAAGGGGCATCTGACCCCAGGGAGGGATGCATGAGGTGAGGCCCCCCCTATCTGCGCCCAGGGAGGGTTGCATGAGGTGGGGCCCTCCATTTGGGGTGGGGGGGGGGGGGTTGAGGGCCACCCCCCGTTGCGGTAAATCATGTGCTGCCAATTTAGGGTGGCCCTCAGGCCCCACTAAAAAGCAGCCTGTGGTTTTATATTTTTTTTTTGTTTACCCAACTTTGCTTGGTGCAGATGGCCACATTAGTGTGGCTATCTGCCCCCAGGGTGCCCAAACCCTACTGCCCCCTCTATTGGGGGTCCAGCCCCACCTTTTGGGGTGGCCCTCTCCCCCCTCACCCCAAATGGAGGTGGGGTGTACCTCACGCAGCCGTTTGGAGGAGGCGCAGGGAGGCCTGCATGAGGTGTGTCCCCCAGCCTTTGCGGGTGGGGTGGGGGGGTACCCCAAAAGGTGGGGCAGGACCCCCAATAGATGGGGCAGTAGGGTTTGGGCACCCTGGGGGCAGATAGCCACACTAATGGGCCCATCTGCACCAAGCCAAGTTGGGTAAACAAAAAAAAATATACAAAACCACAGGCTGCTTTTTATGGGGGGCTGAGGGCCACCCTAAATTGGCAGCGCATGATGTACCGCAACGTGGGGTGGCCCTCAACCCCGCCACCCCAAATGGAAGGCCCCACCTCATGCAACCCTCCCTGGGCGCAGATAGGGGGGGCCTCACCTCATGCATCCCTCCCTGGGGTCAGATGCCCCTTCCTAGGAGCAGATATCTGCCCACAGGGAGGGTTGCATGAGGTGGGGCCCTCCATTTGGGGTGGGGGGGGGTTGAGGGCCACCCCCCGTTGCGGTACATCATGCGCTGCCAATTTAGGGTGGCCCTCAGCCCCCCCTAAAAAGCAGCCTGTGGTTTTGTATATTTTTTTTTGTTTACCCAACTTGGCTTGGTGCAGATGGGCCCATTAGTGTGGCTATCTGCCCCCAGGGTGCCCAAACCCTACTGCCCCATCTATTGGGGGTCCTGCCCCACCTTTTGGGGTGGCCCTCTCCCCCCTCACCCCAAATGGAGGTGGGGTGTACCTCACGCAGCGGTTTTGAGGAGGCCCAGGGAGGCCTGCATGAGGTGTGTCCCCCAGCCATTGGGGGTGGGGTGGGGGGGGGCACCCCAAAAGCTGGGGCAGGACCCCCAATAGATGGGGCAGTAAGGTTTGGGCACCCTGGGGGCAGATAGCCACACTAATGGGCCCATCTGCACCAAGCCAAGTTGGGTAAACAAAAACAAATATACAAAACCACAGGCTGCTTTTTAGGGGGGGCTGAGGGCCACCCTAAATTGGCAGCGCATGATGTACCGCAACGGGGGGTGGCCCTCAACCCCCCCCACCCCAAATGGAGGGCCCCACCTCATGCAACCCTCCCTGGGGGCAGATATCTGCTCCTAGGAAGGGGCATCTGACCCCAGGGAGGGATGCATGAGGTGAGGCCCCCCCTATCTTCGCCCAGGGAGGGTTGCATGAGGTGGGGCCCTCCATTTCGGGTGGGGGGGGTTGAGGGCCACCCCCCGTTGCGGTACATCATGCGCTGCCAATTTAGGGTGGCCCTCAGCCCCCCCTAAAAAGCAGCCTGTGGTTTTGTATTTTTTTTTTGTTTACCCAACTTGGCTTGGTGCAGATGGCCACATTAGTGTGGCTATCTGCCCCCAGGGTGCCCAAACCCTACTGCCCCATCTATTGGGGGTCCAGCCCCACCTTTTGGGGTGGCCCTCTCCCCCATCACCCCAAATGGAGGTGGGGTGTACCTCACGCAGCCGTTTGGAGGAGGCCCAGGGAGGCCTGCATGAGGTGTGTCCCCCAGCCATTGGGGGTGGGGTGGGGGGGCACCCCAAAAGCTGGGGCAGGACCCCCAATAGATGGGGCAGTAGGGTTTGGGCACCCTGGGGGCAGATAGCCACACTAATGGGCCCATCTGCACCAAGCCAAGTTGGGTAAACAAAAAAAAATATACAAAACCACAGGCTGCTTTTTAGGGGGGCCTGAGGGCCACCCTAAATTGGCAGCGCATGATGTACCGCAACGGGGGGTGGCCCTCAACCCCCCCCACCCCAAATGGAGGGCCCCACCTCATGCAACCCTCCCTGGGCGCAGATAGGGGGGGCCTCACCTCATTCATCCCTCCCTGGGGTCAGATGCCCCTTCCTAGGAGCAGATATCTGCCCCCAGGGAGGGTTGCATGAGGTGGGGCCCTCCATTTGGGGTGGGGGGGTTGAGGGCCACCCCCCGTTGTGGTACATCATGCGCTGCCAATTTAGGGTGGCCCTCAGCCCCCCCTAAAAAGCAGCCTGTGGTTTTGTATATTTTTTTTTGTTTACCCAACTTTGCTTGGTGCAGATGGCCACATTAGTGTGGCTATCTGCCCCCAGGGTGCCCAAGCCCTACTGCCCCATCTATTGGGGGTCCTGCCCCACCTTTTGGGGTGGCCCTCTCCCCCCTCACCCCAAATGGAGGTGGGGTGTACCTCACGCAGCCGTTTGGAGGAGGCCCAGGGAGGCCTGCATGAGGTGTGTCCCCAGGCCTTTGGGGGTGGGGTGGGGGGGTACCCAAAAAGGTGGGGCAGGACCCCCAATAGATGGGGCAGTAGGGTTTGGGCACCCTGGGGGCAGATAGCCACACTAATGGGCCCATCTGCACCAAGCCAAGTTGGGTAAACAAAAAAAAATATACAAAACCACAGGCTGCTTTTTAGGGGGGGCTGAGGACCACCCTAAGTTGGCAGCGCATGATGTACTGCAACGGGGGGTGGCCCTCAACCCCCCCACCCCAAATGGAGGGCCCCACCTCATGCAACCCTCCCTGGGCGCAGATAGCGGGGGGCTCACCTCATGCATCCCTCCCTGGGGTCAGATGCCCCTTCCTAGGAGCAGATATCTGCCCTAGGCTGCTTTTTAGGGGGGGCTGAGGGCCCCCCTAAATTGGCAGCGCATGATGTACCGCAACGGGGGGTGGCCCTCAACCCCCCCCACCCCAAATAGAGGGCCCCACTTCATGCAACCCTCCCTGGGCGCAGATAGGGGGGCCTCACCTCATGCATCCCTCCCTGGGGTCAGATGCCCCTTCCTAGGAGCAGATATCTGCCCCCAGGGAGGGTTGCATGAGGTGGGGCCCTCCATTTGGGGTGGGGGGGGGTTTGAGGGCCACCCCCCGTTGCGGTACATCATGCGCTGCCAATTTAGGGTGGCCCTCAGCCCCCCCTAAAAAGCAGCCTGTGATTTTGTATATTTTTTTTTGTTTACCCAACTTTGCTTGGTGCAGATGGCCACATTAGTGTGGCTATCTGCCCCCAGGGTGCCCAAACCCTACTGCCCCATCTATTGGGGGTCCTGCCCCACCTTTTGGGGTGGCCCTCTCTCCCCTCACCCCAAATGGAGGTGAGGTGTACCTCACGCAGCCGTTTGGAGGAGGCCCAGGGAGGCCTGCATGAGGTGTGTCCCCCAGCCATTGGGGGTGGGGTGGGGGGGCACCCCAAAAGCTGGGGCAAGACCCCCAATAGATGGGGCAGTATTGTTTATGCACCCTGGGGGCAGATAGCCACACTAATGGGCCCATCTGCACCAAGGCAAGTTGGGTAAAAAAAAAAAAATATACAAAACCACAGGCTGCTTTTTAGGGGGGGCTGAGGGCCACCCTAAATTGGCAGCGCATGATGTACCGCAACGGGGGGTGGTCCTCAACCCCCCACCACCCCAAATGGAGGGCCCCACCTCATGCAACCCTCCCTGGGGGCAGATATCTGCTCCTAGGAAGGGGCATCTGACCCCAGGGAGGGATGCATGAGGTGAGGCCCCCCCTATCTGCGCCCAGGGAGGGATGCATGAGGTGGGGCCCTCCATTTGGGGTGGGGGGGGGTTGAGGGCCACCCCCCGTTGCGGTACATCATGCGCTGCCAATTTAGGGTGGCCCTCAGCCCCCCCTAAAAACAGCCTGTGGTTTTGTATATTTTTTTTTGTTTACCCAACTTTGCTTGGTGCAGATGGCCACATTAGTGTGGCTATCTGCCCCCAGGGTGCCCAAACCCTACTGCCCCATCTATTGGGGGTCCTGCCCCACCTTTTGGGGTGGCCCTCTCCCCCCTCACCCCAAATGGAGGTGGGGTGTACCTCACGCAGCTGTTTGGAGGAGGCCCAGGGAGGCCTGCATGAGGTGTGTCCCCCAGCCATTTGGGGTGAGGGGGGAGAGGGCCCCCAAAAATGGTGGGACAGG
This sequence comes from Ambystoma mexicanum, assembly GCF_040938575.1. NCBI lineage: Eukaryota > Metazoa > Chordata > Amphibia > Caudata > Ambystomatidae > Ambystoma > Ambystoma mexicanum. Next base: position 227,655,135 of record NC_090927.1, on the reverse strand, counting down.
CCCCCCCAGTGGGTGGGGCAGTAAGGTTTGGGCACCCCGGCACCAGATTGGCACACCAATGTCACCCTCTGCACCAAGGGGAGTTGGGTTACCAAAGGAAAAAAATGAAAATGGTGTAACGCTTTTTAGGGGGGGCGGTGGGGCACCCCAAAGGGTCAGGGAATTTTCTAATGGGATGGGGCGTTGACCCCCTCCCCCCCACCCGCAATGGAGTGGGTGCCAAGTCATGCAGCCCTTCCTGGGACCAGATATCTGCTCCTAGGAACGGACGCCTGAGCCCAGGGAGGAGTGCAAGACAACCCCCCCCCCCCTATCTGCCCCCAGGGAGGGCTACATTTTGCTGGTGTGACCGTAGGTAACACATGTTCTTTGTTTTGTTTACAGCTTTTTCTACCCGAGCAGCTGCAACGTTATGTGAGTACTGTTTTTTATTATTCTATGGTTAGGGCCCACTGTCAGTGGGGTGGGTGAGACTGGGGCTGGATTGTTGGTGGTGTGGGTGGGAATGGCCCGTCTGGGCAGATCACCTCCAACTGTCCTGGAGTTGCGGCTGGGCTGCATTACAGCTTTTCCATTCGGGGAGGTATTGGCACACTGCCGAGACTCCTTGGTGGGGAGAAGCTGTAACGCAGGGCAGCCAGGGCTCCAGCAAAGTCGGCGGTAATATCCCTGGCCTTGGGCACCCTTCTCCCATGTGGGTCTTTGCTGGTGGTTCTGGGTATTACATTCTGGGCCGATTTGCGTAAGTCAGACCTCTGTGGATTCCCACGGGTGTCCTCTTTTGGGAAATGCATGGGGTTCCCTGTTTCCCTTGCTGGCTGCGACACCCTAGGCCCAAATCTGTAGGTTGCCCACATGAACAAAATGGGCAGTGGCGAATGGCTTGGGGTTCCCAGTCGGTTACCCTTTTCCTTTTGCGCCCCTGGTAGGTGCACCCACACATGTGAGGTACCGTTTTCATCGGGACACGTGTGGGGACACAGGAAAGTAGACTACGTGTTGTTGGCGGTGTGTTTCGGTGGGTGGCCAGAGCGAAATGTCTGAGAATTGTCTTCATTTCCGGCCAATTTCAGAGACATTTCCCTGTGTCCACTCACCGAAACACGTCGCCAACAGCAGATGTCATACCTTCTTGTGTTCCCACAGGTGTCCCGACGAAAAAGCTACCTCGCATGTGTGGGTGCACCTACCGGGGGCGCAAAAGGAAAAGGGTAACCCCAAGCCTTTCGCCACAGCACAATTTGTTCATGTGGGCAACCTACAGATTTGGGCCTAGGGTGTCCAAGCCAGCAAGGAAAACGGGGAACCCCATGCATTTCCCAAAAGAGGACACCCGTGGGAAAGCACAGAGGTCTGATTTGCGCGAAGCGGGCCAGAATTTATTACCCAGAACCCCAGACAAAGTGAACATTGTGTTTTTTCTCCACCAAATATCACACTTTGTTGGGTTATTGTGGCTAATAAAAACTGGGGCAATTTGCACAAGGCAGACCTCTGTGGATTCCCACGGGTGTCCTCTTTTGGGAAATGCATGGGGTTCCCTGTTTCCCTTGCTGGCTGCGACACCCTAGGCCCAAATCTGTAGGTTGCCCACAGGAACAAAATGGGCAGTGGCGAATGGCTTGGGGTTCCCAGTCGGTTACCCTTTTCCTTTTGCGCCCCCGGTAGGTGCACACACACATGTGAGGTACCGTTTTCATCGGGACACGTGTGGGGACATGGGAAGGTAGGCCACGTGTTGTTGGCGGTGTGTTTCGGTGGGTGGCCAGAGGGAAATGTCTGAGAATTGTCTTAATTTCCGGCCAATTTCAGAGACATTTCCCCGTGTCCACTCACCGAAACACGTCGCCAACAGCAGATGTCATACCTTCTTGTGTTCCCACAGGTGTCCCGACGAAAAAGGTACCTCGCATGTGTGGGTGCACCTACCGGGGGCGCAAAAGGAAAAGGGTAACCCGCTGGTAACCCCAAGCCTTTCGCCACAGCACAATTTGTTCATGTGGGCAACCTACAGATTTGGGCCTAGGGTGTCCAAGCCAGCAAGGAAAACGGGGAACCCCATGCATTTCCCAAAAGAGGACACCCGTGGGAAAGCACAGAGGTCTGATTTGCGCGAAGCGGGCCAGAATTTATTACCCAGAACCCCAGACAAAGTGAACATTGTGTTTTTTCCCCACCAAATATCACACTTTGTTGGGTTATTGTGGCTAATAAAAACTGGGGCAATTTGCGTAAGTCAGACCTCTGTGGATTCCCACGGGTGTCCTCTTTTGGGAAATGCATGGGGTTCCCTGTTTCCCTTGCTGGCTGTGACACCCTAGGCCCAAATCTGTAGGTTGCCCACATGAACAAAATGGGCAGTGGCGAATGGCTTGGGGTTCCCAGACGGTTACCCTTTTCCTTTTGCGCCCCCGGTAGGTGCACCCACACATGTGAGGTACCGTTTTCATCGGGACACGTGTGGGGACACGGGAAGGTAGGCCACGTGTTGTTGGCGGTGTGTTTCGGTGGGTGGCCAGAGCGAAATGTCTGAGAATGGTCTTCATTTCCGGCCAATTTCAGAGATATTTCCCTGTGTCCACTCACCGAAACACGTCGCCAACAGCAGATGTCATACCTTCTTGTGTTCCCACAGGTGTCCCGACAAAAAAGGTACCTCGCATGTGTGGGTGCACCTACCGGGGGCGCAAAAGGAAAAGGGTAACCCGCTGGTAACCCCAAGCCTTTCGCCACAGCACAATTTGTTCATGTGGGCAACCTACAGATTTGGGCCTAGGGTGTCCAAGCCAGCAAGGAAAACGGGGAACCCCATGCATTTCCCAAAAGAGGACACCCGTGGGAAAGCACAGAGGTCTGATTTGCACGAAGCGGGCCAGAATTTATTACCCAGAACCCCAGACAAAGTGAACATTGTGTTTTTGCCCCACCAAATATCACACTTTGTCGGGGATTGTGGCTAATAAAAACTGGGGCAATTTGCGCAAGGCAGACCTCTGTGGATTCCCACGGGTGTCCTCTTTTGGGAAATGCATGGGGTTCCCTGTTTCCCTTGCTGGCTGCGACACCCTAGGCCCAAATCTGTAGGTTGCCCACATGAACAAAATGGGCAGTGGCGAATGGCTTGGGGTTCCCAGTTGGTTACCCTTTTCCTTTTGCGCCCCCGGTAGGTGCACCCACACATGTGAGGTACCGTTTTCATCGGGACACGTGTGGGGACACGGGAAGGTAGGCCACGTGTTGTTGGTGGTGTGTTTCGGTGGGTGGCCAGAGCGAAATGTCTGAGAATTGTCTTCATTTCCGGCCAATTTCAGAGACATTTCCCTGTGTCCACTCACCGAAACACGTCGCCAACAGCAGATGTCATACCTTCTTGTGTTCCCACAGGTGTCCCAACGAAAAAGGTACCTCGCATGTGTGGGTGCACCTACCGGGGGCGCAAAAGGAAAAGGGTAACCCGCTGGTAACCCCAAGCCTTTCGCCACAGCACAATTTGTTCATGTGGGCAACCTACAGATTTGGGCCTAGGGTGTCCAAGCCAGCAAGGAAAACGGGGAACCCCATGCATTTCCCAAAAGAGGACACCCGTGGGAAAGCACAGAGGTCTGATTTGCGCGAAGCGGGCCAGAATTTATTACCCAGAACCCCAGACAAAGTGAACATTGTGTTTTTTCCCCACCAAATATCACACTTTGTCGGGGATTGTGGCTAATAAAAACTGGGGCAATTTGCGCAAGGCAGACCTCTGTGGATTCCCACGGGTGTCCTCTTTTGGGAAATGCATGGGGTTCCCTGTTTCCCTTGCTGGCTGTGACACCCTAGGCCCAAATCTGTAGGTTGCCCACATGAACAAAATGGGCAGTGGCGAATGGCTTGGGGTTCCCAGTCGGTTACCTTTTTCCTTTTGTGCCCCCGGTAGGTGCACCCACACATGTGAGGTACCGTTTTCATCGGGACACGTGTGGGGACACGGGAAGGTAGGCCACGTGTTGTTGGCGGTGTGTTTCGGTGGGTGGCCAGAGCGAAATGTCTGAGAATTGTCTTCATTTCCGGCCAATTTCAGAGACATTTCCCTGTGTCCACTCACCGAAACACATCGCCAACAGCAGATGTCATACCTTCTCGTGTTCCCACAGGTGTCCCGATGAAAACGGTACCTCACATGCGTGGGTGCACCTACCTGGCCGGCAAGGGGCAAGCCGAAAACGCAAGCAACCCCCAGTCTGTTTGCAGAGGGGAATCTCAGCCATTCTGCCGACCGGCACAACATACAGATATGGGCCTCGGGTGTCCAAGCCACCGAGGAAAGCAGGGAGCCCCATGAATTTCCGAAAAGAGGACACCCGTGGGAATCCGCAGAGGTGTGATTTGCGCACATCGCCCCAGGTTTTTTTACCCAGACACCCCTGCAAAGTCCGAAATGTGGGGGAAAAACACTTTTTCCGCACATTTCGCTCGACGCACCCATCGAAACACGCCCCCAACAACACATGGCCTACCGTCCCGCGTTCCCACAGGTGTCCCGATGAAAACGGTACCTCACATGCGTGGGTGCACCTACCTGGCCGGCAAGGGGCAAGCCGAAAACGCAAGCAACCCCCAATCTGTTTGCAGAGGGGAATCTCAGCCATTCTGCCGACCGGCACAACATACAGATATGGGCCTCGGGTGTCCAAGCCACCGAGGAAAGCAGGGAGCCCCATGCATTTCCGAAAAGAGGACACCCGTGGGAATCCGCAGAGGTGTGATTTGCGCACATCGCCCCAGATTTTTTTACCCAGACACCCCCGCAAAGTCCGGGGCACATTTCGGACTTTGCGGGGATGTCTGGGTAATAAATTCTGGGGCGATGTGCGCAAATCACACCTCTGCGGATTCCCACGGGTGTCCTCTTTTCGAAAATGCATGGGGCTCCCTGTTTTCCTCGGTGGCTTGGACACCCGAGGCCCATATCTGTATGTTGTGCCGGTCGGCAGAATGGCTGAGATTCCCCTCTGCAAACAGACTGGGGGTTGCTTGCGTTTTCGGCTTGCCCCTTGCCGGCCAGGTAGGTGCACCCACGCATGTGAGGTACCGTTTTCATCGGGACACCTCTGGGAACGCGGGACGGTAGGCCATGTGTTGTTGGGGGCGTGTTTCGATGGGTGCGTCGAGCGAAATGTGCGGAAAAAGCATTTTTTCCCCCACATTTCCGACTTTGCAGGGGTGTCTGGGTAAAAAAACCTGGGGCGATGTGCGCAAATCACACCTCTGCGGATTCCCACGGGTGTCCTCTTTTCGGAAATGCATGGGGCTCCCTGTTTTCCTCAGTGGCTTGGACACCCGAGGCCCATATCTGTATGTTGTGCCGGTCGGCAGAATGGCTGAGATTCCCCTCTGCAAACAGACTGGGGGTTGCTTGCGTTTTCGGCTTGCCCCTTGCCGGCCAGGTAGGTGCACCCACGCATGTGAGGTACCGTTTTCATCGGGACACCTGTGGGAACGCGGGACGGTAGGCCATGTGTTGTTGGGGGCGCGTTTCGATGGGTGCGTCGAGCGAAATGTGCAGAAAAAGCGTTTTTTCCCCCACATTTCGGACTTTGCAGGGCTGTCTGGGTAAAAAAACCTGGGGCGATGTGCGCAAATCACACCTCTGCGGATTCCCACGGGTGTCCTCTTTTCGGAAATGCATGGGGCTCCCTGTTTTCCTCAGTGGCTTGGACACCCGAGGCCCATATCTGTATGTTGTGCCGGTCGGCAGAATGGCTGAGATTCCCCTCTGCAAACAGATTGGGGGTTGCTTGCGTTTTCGGCTTGCCCCTTGCCGGCCAGGTAGGTGCACCCACACATGTGAGGTACCGTTTTCATCGGGACACCTGTGGGAACGCGGGACGGTAGGCCATGTGTTGTTGGGGGCGTGTTTCGATGGGTGCGTCGAGCAAAATGTGCAGAAAAAGCGTTTTTTCCCCCACATTTCAGACTTTGCAGGGGTGTCTGGGTAAAAAAACCTGGGGCGATGTGCGCAAATCACACCTCTGCGGATTCCCACGGGTGTCCTCTTTTCGGAAATGCATGGGGCTCCCTGTTTTCCTCGGTGGCTTGGACACCCGAGGCCCATATCTGTATGTTGTGCCGGTCGGCACAATGGCTGAGATTCCCCTCTGCAAACAGACTGGGGGTTGCTTGCGTTTTCGGCTTGCCCCTTGCCGGCCAGGTAGGTGCACCCACGCATGTGAGGTACCGTTTTCATCGGGACACCTGTGGGAACGCGGGACGGTAGGCCATGTGTTGTTGGGGGCGTGTTTCGATGGGTGCGTCGAGCGAAATGTGCGGAAAAAGCGTTTTTTCCCCCACATTTCGGACTTTGCAGGGGTGTCTGGGTAAAAAAACCTGGGGCGATGTGCGCAAATCACACCTCTGCGGATTCCCACGGGTGTCCTCTTTTCGGAAATGCATGGGGCTCCCTGTTTTCCTCGGTGGCTTGGACACCCGAGGCCCATATCTGTATGTTGTGCCGGTCGGCAGAATGGCTGAGATTCCCCTCTGCAAACAGACTGGGGGTTGCTTGCGTTTTCGGCTTGCCCCTTGCCGGCTAGGTAGGTGCACCCAGGCATGTGAGGTACCGTTTTCATCGGGACACCTGTGGGAACACGGGAAAGTAGGCCATTTGTTTTTGGGGGCGTGTTTCGATGGGTGCGTCGAGCGAAATGTGCGGAAAAAGCGTTTTTTCCCCCACATTTCGGACTTTGCAGGGGTGTCTGGGTAAAAAAACCTGGGGCGATGTGCGCAAATCACACCTCTGCGGATTCCCACGGGTGTCCTCTTTTCGGAAATGCATGGGGCTCCCTGTTTTCCTCGGTGGCTTGGACACCCGAGGCCCATATCTGTATGTTGTGCCGGTCGGCAGAATGGCTGAGATTCCCCTCTGCAAACAGACTGGGGGTTGCTTGCGTTTTCGGCTTGCCCCTTGCCGGCCAGGTAGGTGCACCCACGCATGTGAGGTACCTCTTTCATTGGGACACCTGTGGGAACGCGGGACGGTAGGCCATGTGTTGTTGGGGGCGTGTTTCGATGGGTGCGTCGAGCGAAATGTGCGGAAAAAGCGTTTTTTCCCCCACATTTCGGACTTTGCAGGGGTGTCTGGGTAAAAAAACCTGGGGCGATGTGCGCAAATCACACCTCTGCGGATTCCCACGGGTGTCCTCTTTTCAGAAATGCATGGGGCTCCCTGTTTTCCTCGGTGGCTTGGACACCCGAGGCCCATATCTGTATGTTGTGCCGGTCGGCAGAATGGCTGAGATTCCCCTCTGCAAACAGACTGGGGGTTGCTTGCGTTTTCGGCTTGCCCCTTGCCGGCCAGGTAGGTGCACCCACGCATGTGAGGTACCGTTTTCATCGGGACACCTGTTGGAACGCGGGACGGTAGGCCATGTGTTGTTGGGGGCGTGTTTCAATGGGTGCGTCGAGCGAAATGTGCGGAAAAAGCGTTTTTTCCCCCACATTTCGGACTTTGCAGGGGTGTCTGGGTAAAAAAACCTGGGGCGATGTGCGCAAATCACACCTCTGCGGATTCCCACGGGTGTCCTCTTTTCGGAAATGCATGTGGCTCCCTGTTTTCCTCGGTGGCTTGGACACCCGAGCCCCATATCTGTATGTTGTGCCGGTCGGCAGAAATGCTGAGATTCCCCTCTGCAAACAGACTGGGGGTTGCTTGCGTTTTCGGCTTGCCCCTTGCCGGCCAGGTAGGTGCACCCACGCATGTGAGGTACCGTTTTCATCGGGACACCTGTGGGAACGCGGGACAGTAGGCCATGTGTTGTTGGGGGCGTGTTTCGATGGGTGAGTCGAGCAAAATGTGAGGAAAATGCGCATTTTTTCCCACATTTCGGACTTTGCGGGGGTGTCTGGGTAATAAATTCTGGGGCGATTTGGGCATATCATACCTCTGCGGATTCCCACGGATGTCCTCTTTCCGGAAATGCATGGGGTTCCCTGTTTTCCTCGGTGGCTTGGACACCCGAGGCCCATATCTGTACATTGTGCCGGTCGGCAGAATGTCTGAGATTTCCCTCTGAAAAGAGACTTGGGGTTACTTGTGTTTTCGGCTTTCCCCTTGGCGGCTAGGGAGGTGCACCCACGCATGTGAGGTACCGTTTTCATCGGGACACCTGTGGGAACGCGGGACGGTAGGCCATGTGTTGTTGGGGGCGTGTTTCGATGGGTGCGTCGAGCGAAATGTGCGGAAAAAGCGTTTTTTCCCCCACATTTCGGACTTTGCAGGGGTGTCTGGGTAAAAAAACCTGGGGCGATGTGCGCAAATCACACCTCTGCGGATTCCCACGGGTGTCCTCTTTTCGGAAATGCATGGGGCTCCCTGTTTTCCTCGGTGGCTTGGACACCCGAGGCCCATATCTGTATGTTGTGCCGGTCGGCAGAATGGCTGAGATTCCCCTCTGCAAACAGACTGGGGGTTGCTTGCGTTTTCGGCTTGCCCCTTGCCGGCTAGGTAGGTGCACCCAGGCATGTGAGGTACCGTTTTCATCGGGACACCTGTGGGAACACGGGAAAGTAGGCCATTTGTTTTTGGGGGCGTGTTTCGACGGGTGCGTCGAGCGAAATGTGCGGAAAAAGCGTTTTTTCCCCCACATTTCGGACTTTGCAGGGGTGTCTGGGTAAAAAAACCTGGGGCGATGTGCGCAAATCACACCTCTGCGGATTCCCACGGGTGTCCTCTTTTCGGAAATGCATGGGGCTCCCTGTTTTCCTCGGTGGCTTGGACACCCGAGGCCCATATCTGTATGTTGTGCCGGTCGGCAGAATGGCTGAGATTCCCCTCTGCAAACAGACTGGGGGTTGCTTGCGTTTTCGGCTTGCCCCTTGCCGGCCAGGTAGGTGCACCCACGCATGTGAGGTACCTTTTTCATTGGGACACCTGTGGGAACGCGGGACGGTAGGCCATGTGTTGTTGGGGGCGTGTTTCGATGGGTGCGTCGAGCGAAATGTGCGGAAAAAGCGTTTTTTCCCCCACATTTCGGACTTTGCAGGGGTGTCTGGGTAAAAAAACCTGGGGCGATGTGCGCAAATCACACCTCTGCGGATTCCCACGGGTGTCCTCTTTTCAGAAATGCATGGGGCTCCCTGTTTTCCTCGGTGGCTTGGACACCCGAGGCCCATATCTGTATGTTGTGCCGGTCGGCAGAATGGCTGAGATTCCCCTCTGCAAACAGACTGGGGGTTGCTTGCATTTTCGGCTTGCCCCTTGCCGGCCAGGTAGGTGCACCCACGCATGTGAGGTACCGTTTTCATCGGGACACCTGTTGGAACGCGGGACGGTAGGCCATGTGTTGTTGGGGGCGTGTTTCAATGGGTGCGTCGAGCGAAATGTGCGGAAAAAGCGTTTTTTCCCCCACATTTCGGACTTTGCAGGGGTGTCTGGGTAAAAAAACCTGGGGCGATGTGCGCAAATCACACCTCTGCGGATTCCCACGGGTGTCCTCTTTTCGGAAATGCATGTGGCTCCCTGTTTTCCTCGGTGGCTTGGACACCCGAGCCCCATATCTGTATGTTGTGCCGGTCGGCAGAATGGCTGAGATTCCCCTCTGCAAACAGACTGGGGGTTGCTTGCGTTTTCGGCTTGCCCCTTGCCGGCCAGGTAGGTGCACCCACGCATGTGAGGTACCGTTTTCATCGGGACACCTGTGGGAACGCGGGACGGTAGGCCATGTGTTGTTGGGGACGTGTTTCGATGGGTGCGTCGAGCGAAATGTGCGGAAAAAGCGTTTTTTCCCCCACATTTCGGACTTTGCAGGGGTGTCTGGGTAAAAAAACCTGGGGCGATGTGCGCAAATCACAACTCTGCGGATTCCCACAGGTGTCCTCTTTTCGGAAATGCATGGGGCTCCCTGTTTTCCTCGGTGGCTTGGACACCCGAGGCCCATATCTGTATGTTGTGCCGGTCGGCAGAATGGCTGAGATTCCCCTCTGCAAACAGACTGGGGGTTGCTTGCGTTTTCGGCTTGCCCCTTGCCGGCCAGGTAGGTGCACCCACGCATGTGAGGTACCGTTTTCATCGGGACACCTGTGGGAACGCGGGACGGTAGGCCATGTGTTGTTGGGGGCGTGTTTCGATGGGTGCGTCGAGCGAAATGTGCGGAAAAAGCGTTTTTTCCCCCACATTTCGGACTTTGCAGGGGTGTCTGGGTAAAAAAACCTGGGGCGATGTGCGCAAATCACACCTCTGCGGATTCCCACGGGTGTCCTCTTTTCGGAAATGCATGTGGCTCCCTGTTTTCCTCGGTGGCTTGGACACCCGAGCCCCATATCTGTATGTTGTGCCGGTCGGCAGAATGGCTGAGATTCCCCTCTGCAAACAGACTGGGGGTTGCTTGCGTTTTCGGCTTGCCCCTTGCCGGCCAGGTAGGTGCACCCACGCATGTGAGGTACCGTTTTCATCGGGACACCTGTGGGAACGCGGGACAGTAGGCCATGTGTTGTTGGGGGCGTGTTTCGATGGGTGAGTCGAGCAAAATGTGAGGAAAATGCGCATTTTTTCCCACATTTCGGACTTTGCGGGGGTGTCTGGGTAATAAATTCTGGGGCGATTTGGGCATATCATACCTCTGCGGATTCCCACGGATGTCCTCTTTCCGGAAATGCATGGGGTTCCCTGTTTTCCTCGGTGGCTTGGACACCCGAGGCCCATATCTGTACATTGTGCCGGTCGGCAGAATGTCTGAGATTTCCCTCTGAAAAGAGACTTAGGGTTACTTGTGTTTTCGGCTTTCCCCTTGGCGGCTAGGGAGGTGCACCCACGCATGTGAGGTACCGTTTTCATCGGGACACCTGTGGGAACGCGGGACGGTAGGCCATGTGTTGTTGGGGGCGTGTTTCGATGGGTGCGTCGAGCGAAATGTGCGGAAAAAGCGTTTTTTCCCCCACATTTCGGACTTTGCAGGGGTGTCTGGGTAAAAAAACCTGGGGCGATGTGCGCAAATCACACCTCTGCGGATTCCCACGGGTGTCCTCTTTTCGGAAATGCATGGGGCTCCCTGTTTTCCTCGGTGGCTTGGACACCCGAGGCCCATATCTGTATGTTGTGCCGGTCGGCAGAATGGCTGAGATTCCCCTCTGCAAACAGACTGGGGGTTGCTTGCGTTTTCGGCTTGCCCCTTGCCGGCTAGGTAGGTGCACCCAGGCATGTGAGGTACCGTTTTCATCGGGACACCTGTGGGAACACGGGAAAGTAGGCCATTTGTTTTTGGGGGCGTGTTTCGATGGGTGCGTCGAGCGAAATGTGCGGAAAAAGCGTTTTTTCCCCCACATTTCGGACTTTGCAGGGGTGTCTGGGTAAAAAAACCTGGGGCGATGTGCGCAAATCACACCTCTGCGGATTCCCACGGGTGTCCTCTTTTCGGAAATGCATGGGGCTCCCTGTTTTCCTCGGTGGCTTGGACACCCGAGGCCCATATCTGTATGTTGTGCCGGTCGGCAGAATGGCTGAGATTCCCCTCTGCAAACAGACTGGGGGTTGCTTGCGTTTTCGGCTTGCCCCTTGCCGGCCAGGTAGGTGCACCCACGCATGTGAGGTACCTTTTTCATTGGGACACCTGTGGGAACGCGGGACGGTAGGCCATGTGTTGTTGGGGGCGTGTTTCGATGGGTGCGTCGAGCGAAATGTGCGGAAAAAGCGTTTTTTCCCCCACATTTCGGACTTTGCAGGGGTGTCTGGGTAAAAAAACCTGGGGCGATGTGCGCAAATCACACCTCTGCGGATTCCCACGGGTGTCCTCTTTTCAGAAATGCATGGGGCTCCCTGTTTTCCTCGGTGGCTTGGACACCCGAGGCCCATATCTGTATGTTGTGCCGGTCGGCAGAATGGCTGAGATTCCCCTCTGCAAACAGACTGGGGGTTGCTTGCATTTTCGGCTTGCCCCTTGCCGGCCAGGTAGGTGCACCCACGCATGTGAGGTACCGTTTTCATCGGGACACCTGTTGGAACGCGGGACGGTAGGCCATGTGTTGTTGGGGGCGTGTTTCAATGGGTGCGTCGAGCGAAATGTGCGGAAAAAGCGTTTTTTCCCCCACATTTCGGACTTTGCAGGGGTGTCTGGGTAAAAAAACCTGGGGCGATGTGCGCAAATCACACCTCTGCGGATTCCCACGGGTGTCCTCTTTTCGGAAATGCATGTGGCTCCCTGTTTTCCTCGGTGGCTTGGACACCCGAGCCCCATATCTGTATGTTGTGCCGGTCGGCAGAATGGCTGAGATTCCCCTCTGCAAACAGACTGGGGGTTGCTTGCGTTTTCGGCTTGCCCCTTGCCGGCCAGGTAGGTGCACCCACGCATGTGAGGTACCGTTTTCATCGGGACACCTGTGGGAACGCGGGACGGTAGGCCATGTGTTGTTGGGGACGTGTTTCGATGGGTGCGTCGAGCGAAATGTGCGGAAAAAGCGTTTTTTCCCCCACATTTCGGACTTTGCAGGGGTGTCTGGGTAAAAAAACCTGGGGCGATGTGCGCAAATCACAACTCTGCGGATTCCCACAGGTGTCCTCTTTTCGGAAATGCATGGGGCTCCCTGTTTTCCTCGGTGGCTTGGACACCCGAGGCCCATATCTGTATGTTGTGCCGGTCGGCAGAATGGCTGAGATTCCCCTCTGCAAACAGACTGGGGGTTGCTTGCGTTTTCGGCTTGCCCCTTGCCGGCCAGGTAGGTGCACCCACGCATGTGAGGTACCGTTTTCATCGGGACACCTGTGGGAACGCGGGACGGTAGGCCATGTGTTGTTGGGGGCGTGTTTCGATGGGTGCGTCGAGCGAAATGTGCGGAAAAAGCGTTTTTTCCCCCACATTTCGGACTTTGCAGGGGTGTCTGGGTAAAAAAACCTGGGGCGATGTGCGCAAATCACACCTCTGCAGATTCCCACGGGTGTCCTCTTTTCAGAAATGCATGGGGCTCCCTGTTTTCCTCGGTGGCTTGGACACCCGAGGCCCATATCTGTATGTTGTGCCGGTCGGCAGAATGGCTGAGATTCCCCTCTGCAAACAGACTGGGGGTTGCTTGCATTTTCGGCTTGCCCCTTGCCGGCCAGGTAGGTGCACCCACGCATGTGAGGTACCGTTTTCATCGGGACACCTGTTGGAACGCGGGACGGTAGGCCATGTGTTGTTGGGGGCGTGTTTCAATGGGTGCGTCGAGCGAAATGTGCGGGAAAAGCGTTTTTTCCCCCACATTTCGGACTTTGCAGGGGTGTCTGGGTAAAAAAACCTGGGGCGATGTGCGCAAATCACACCTCTGCGGATTCCCACGGGTGTCCTCTTTTCGGAAATGCATGTGGCTCCCTGTTTTCCTCGGTGGCTTGGACACCCGAGCCCCATATCTGTATGTTGTGCCGGTCGGCAGAATGGCTGAGATTCCCCTCTGCAAACAGACTGGGGGTTGCTTGCGTTTTCGGCTTGCCCCTTGCCGGCCAGGTAGGTGCACCCACGCATGTGAGGTACCGTTTTCATCGGGACACCTGTGGGAACGCGGGACGGTAGGCCATGTGTTGTTGGGGGCGTGTTTCGATGGGTGAGTCGAGCAAAATGTGAGGAAAATGCGCATTTTTTCCCACATTTCGGACTTTGCGGGGGTGTCTGGGTAATAAATTCTGGGGCGATTTGGGCATATCATACCTCTGCGGATTCCCACGGATGTCCTCTTTCCGGAAATGCATGGGGTTCCCTGTTTTCCTCGGTGGCTTGGACACCCGAGGCCCATATCTGTACATTGTGCCGGTCGGCAGAATGTCTGAGATTTCCCTCTGAAAAGAGACTTGGGGTTACTTGTGTTTTCGGCTTTCCCCTTGGCGGCTAGGTAGGTGCACCCACGCATGTGAGGTACCGTTTTCATTGGGACACCTGTGGGAACGCGGGACGGTAGGCCATGTGTTGTTGGGGGCGTGTTTCGATGGGTGCGTCGAGCGAAATGTGCGGAAAAAGCGTTTTTTCCCCCACATTTCGGACTTTGCAGGGGTGTCTGGGTAAAAAAACCTGGGGCGATGTGCGCAAATCACACCTCTGCGGATTCCCACGGGTGTCCTCTTTTCGGAAATGCATGGGGCTCCCTGTTTTCCTCGGTGGCTTGGACACCCGAGGCCCATATCTGTATGTTGTGCCGGTCGGCAGAATGGCTGAGATTCCCCTCTGCAAACAGACTGGGGGTTGCTTGCGTTTTCGGCTTGCCCCTTGCCGGCTAGGTAGGTGCACCCAGGCATGTGAGGTACCGTTTTCATCGGGACACCTGTGGGAACACGGGAAAGTAGGCCATTTGTTTTTGGGGGCGTGTTTCGATGGGTGCGTCGAGCGAAATGTGCGGAAAAAGCGTTTTTTCCCCCACATTTCGGACTTTGCAGGGGTGTCTGGGTAAAAAAACCTGGGGCGATGTGCGCAAATCACACCTCTGCGGATTCCCACGGGTGTCCTCTTTTCGGAAATGCATGGGGCTCCCTGTTTTCCTCGGTGGCTTGGACACCCGAGGCCCATATCTGTATGTTGTGCCGGTCGGCAGAATGGCTGAGATTCCCCTCTGCAAACAGACTGGGGGTTGCTTGCGTTTTCGGCTTGCCCCTTGCCGGCCAGGTAGGTGCACCCACGCATGTGAGGTACCTTTTTCATTGGGACACCTGTGGGAACGCGGGACGGTAGGCCATGTGTTGGTGGGGGCGTGTTTCGATGGGTGCGTCGAGCGAAATGTGCGGAAAAAGCGTTTTTTCCCCCACATTTCGGACTTTGCAGGGGTGTCTGGGTAAAAAAACCTGGGGCGATGTGCGCAAATCACACCTCTGCGGATTCCCACGGGTGTCCTCTTTTCAGAAATGCATGGGGCTCCCTGTTTTCCTCGGTGGCTTGGACACCCGAGGCCCATATCTGTATGTTGTGCCGGTCGGCAGAATGGCTGAGATTCCCCTCTGCAAACAGACTGGGGGTTGCTTGCATTTTCGGCTTGCCCCTTGCCGGCCAGGTAGGTGCACCCACGCATGTGAGGTACCGTTTTCATCGGGACACCTGTTGGAACGCGGGACGGTAGGCCATGTGTTGTTGGGGGCGTGTTTCAATGGGTGCGTCGAGCGAAATGTGCGGAAAAAGCGTTTTTTCCCCCACATTTCGGACTTTGCAGGGGTGTCTGGGTAAAAAAACCTGGGGCGATGTGCGCAAATCACACCTCTGCGGATTCCCACGGGTGTCCTCTTTTCGGAAATGCATGTGGCTCCCTGTTTTCCTCGGTGGCTTGGACACCCGAGCCCCATATCTGTATGTTGTGCCGGTCGGCAGAATGGCTGAGATTCCCCTCTGCAAACAGACTGGGGGTTGCTTGCGTTTTCGGCTTGCCCCTTGCCGGCCAGGTAGGTGCACCCACGCATGTGAGGTACCGTTTTCATCGGGACACCTGTGGGAACGCGGGACGGTAGGCCATGTGTTGTTGGGGACGTGTTTCGATGGGTGCGTCGAGCGAAATGTGCGGAAAAAGCGTTTTTTCCCCCACATTTCGGACTTTGCAGGGGTGTCTGGGTAAAAAAACCTGGGGCGATGTGCGCAAATCACAACTCTGCGGATTCCCACAGGTGTCCTCTTTTCGGAAATGCATGGGGCTCCCTGTTTTCCTCGGTGGCTTGGACACCCGAGGCCCATATCTGTATGTTGTGCCGGTCGGCAGAATGGCTGAGATTCCCCTCTGCAAACAGACTGGGGGTTGCTTGCGTTTTCGGCTTGCCCCTTGCCGGCCAGGTAGGTGCACCCACGCATGTGAGGTACCGTTTTCATCGGGACACCTGTGGGAACGCGGGACGGTAGGCCATGTGTTGTTGGGGGCGTGTTTCGATGGGTGCGTCGAGCGAAATGTGCGGAAAAAGCGTTTTTTCCCCCACATTTCGGACTTTGCAGGGGTGTCTGGGTAAAAAAACCTGGGGCGATGTGCGCAAATCACACCTCTGCAGATTCCCACGGGTGTCCTCTTTTCAGAAATGCATGGGGCTCCCTGTTTTCCTCGGTGGCTTGGACACCCGAGGCCCATATCTGTATGTTGTGCCGGTCGGCAGAATGGCTGAGATTCCCCTCTGCAAACAGACTGGGGGTTGCTTGCATTTTCGGCTTGCCCCTTGCCGGCCAGGTAGGTGCACCCACGCATGTGAGGTACCGTTTTCATCGGGACACCTGTTGGAACGCGGGACGGTAGGCCATGTGTTGTTGGGGGCGTGTTTCAATGGGTGCGTCGAGCGAAATGTGCGGAAAAAGCGTTTTTTCCCCCACATTTCGGACTTTGCAGGGGTGTCTGGGTAAAAAAACCTGGGGCGATGTGCGCAAATCACACCTCTGCGGATTCCCACGGGTGTCCTCTTTTCGGAAATGCATGTGGCTCCCTGTTTTCCTCGGTGGCTTGGACACCCGAGCCCCATATCTGTATGTTGTGCCGGTCGGCAGAATGGCTGAGATTCCCCTCTGCAAACAGACTGGGGGTTGCTTGCGTTTTCGGCTTGCCCCTTGCCGGCCAGGTAGGTGCACCCACGCATGTGAGGTACCGTTTTCATCGGGACACCTGTGGGAACGCGGGACGGTAGGCCATGTGTTGTTGGGGGCGTGTTTCGATGGGTGAGTCGAGCAAAATGTGAGGAAAATGCG
This sequence comes from Ambystoma mexicanum, assembly GCF_040938575.1. NCBI lineage: Eukaryota > Metazoa > Chordata > Amphibia > Caudata > Ambystomatidae > Ambystoma > Ambystoma mexicanum. Next base: position 227,638,504 of record NC_090927.1, on the reverse strand, counting down.
CATTTTTTCCCACATTTCGGACTTTGCGGGGGTGTCTGGGTAATAAATTCTGGGGCGATTTGGGCATATCATACCTCTGCGGATTCCCACGGATGTCCTCTTTCCGGAAATGCATGGGGTTCCCTGTTTTCCTCGGTGGCTTGGACACCCGAGGCCCATATCTGTACATTGTGCCGGTCGGCAGAATGTCTGAGATTTCCCTCTGAAAAGAGACTTGGGGTTACTTGTGTTTTCGGCTTTCCCCTTGGCGGCTAGGTAGGTGCACCCACGCATGTGAGGTACCGTTTTCATCGGGACACCTGTGGGAACGCGGGACGGTAGGCCATGTGTTGTTGGGGGCGTGTTTCGATGGGTGCGTCGAGCGAAATGTGCGGAAAAAGCGTTTTTTCCCCCACATTTCGGACTTTGCAGGGGTGTCTGGGTAAAAAAACCTGGGGCGATGTGCGCAAATCACACCTCTGCGGATTCCCACGGGTGTCCTCTTTTCGGAAATGCATGGGGCTCCCTGTTTTCCTCGGTGGCTTGGACACCCGAGGCCCATATCTGTATGTTGTGCCGGTCGGCAGAATGGCTGAGATTCCCCTCTGCAAACAGACTGGGGGTTGCTTGCGTTTTCGGCTTGCCCCTTGCCGGCTAGGTAGGTGCACCCAGGCATGTGAGGTACCGTTTTCATCGGGACACCTGTGGGAACACGGGAAAGTAGGCCATTTGTTTTTGGGGGCGTGTTTCGATGGGTGCGTCGAGCGAAATGTGCGGAAAAAGCGTTTTTTCCCCCACATTTCGGACTTTGCAGGGGTGTCTGGGTAAAAAAACCTGGGGCGATGTGCGCAAATCACACCTCTGCGGATTCCCACGGGTGTCCTCTTTTCGGAAATGCATGGGGCTCCCTGTTTTCCTCGGTGGCTTGGACACCCGAGGCCCATATCTGTATGTTGTGCCGGTCGGCAGAATGGCTGAGATTCCCCTCTGCAAACAGACTGGGGGTTGCTTGCGTTTTCGGCTTGCCCCTTGCCGGCCAGGTAGGTGCACCCACGCATGTGAGGTACCTTTTTCATTGGGACACCTGTGGGAACGCGGGACGGTAGGCCATGTGTTGGTGGGGGCGTGTTTCGATGGGTGCGTCGAGCGAAATGTGCGGAAAAAGCGTTTTTTCCCCCACATTTCGGACTTTGCAGGGGTGTCTGGGTAAAAAAACCTGGGGCGATGTGCGCAAATCACACCTCTGCGGATTCCCACGGGTGTCCTCTTTTCAGAAATGCATGGGGCTCCCTGTTTTCCTCGGTGGCTTGGACACCCGAGGCCCATATCTGTATGTTGTGCCGGTCGGCAGAATGGCTGAGATTCCCCTCTGCAAACAGACTGGGGGTTGCTTGCATTTTCGGCTTGCCCCTTGCCGGCCAGGTAGGTGCACCCACGCATGTGAGGTACCGTTTTCATCGGGACACCTGTTGGAACGCGGGACGGTAGGCCATGTGTTGTTGGGGGCGTGTTTCAATGGGTGCGTCGAGCGAAATGTGCGGAAAAAGCGTTTTTTCCCCCACATTTTGGACTTTGCAGGGGTGTCTGGGTAAAAAAACCTGGGGCGATGTGCGCAAATCACACCTCTGCGGATTCCCACGGGTGTCCTCTTTTCGGAAATGCATGTGGCTCCCTGTTTTCCTCGGTGGCTTGGACACCCGAGCCCCATATCTGTATGTTGTGCCGGTCGGCAGAATGGCTGAGATTCCCCTCTGCAAACAGACTGGGGGTTGCTTGCGTTTTCGGCTTGCCCCTTGCCGGCCAGGTAGGTGCACCCACGCATGTGAGGTACCGTTTTCATCGGGACACCTGTGGGAACGCGGGACGGTAGGCCATGTGTTGTTGGGGACGTGTTTCGATGGGTGCGTCGAGCGAAATGTGCAGAAAAAGCGTTTTTTCCCCCACATTTCGGACTTTGCAGGGGTGTCTGGGTAAAAAAACCTGGGGCGATGTGCGCAAATCACAACTCTGCGGATTCCCACAGGTGTCCTCTTTTCGGAAATGCATGGGGCTCCCTGTTTTCCTCGGTGGCTTGGACACCCGAGGCCCATATCTGTATGTTGTGCCGGTCGGCAGAATGGCTGAGATTCCCCTCTGCAAACAGACTGGGGGTTGCTTGCGTTTTCGGCTTGCCCCTTGCCGGCCAGGTAGGTGCACCCACGCATGTGAGGTACCGTTTTCATCGGGACACCTGTGGGAACGCGGGACAGTAGGCCATGTGTTGTTGGGGGCGTGTTTCGATGGGTGAGTCGAGCGAAATGTGAGGAAAATGCATATTTTTTCCCACATTTCGGACTTTGCAGGGGTGTCTGGGTAATAAATTCTGGGGCGATTTGGGCATATCATACCTCTGCGGATTCCCACGGGTGTCCTCTTTCCGGAAATGCATGGGGTTCCCTGTTTTCCTCGGTGGCTTGGACACCCGAGGCCCATATCTGTACATTGTGCCGGTCGGCAGAATGTCTGAGATTTCCCTCTGAAAACAGACTTGGGGTTACTTGTGTTTTAGGCATTCCCCTTGGCGGCCAGGTAGGTGCACCCACACATGTGAGGTACCGTTTTCATCGGGACACCTGTGGGAACGCGGGACAGTAGGCCATGTGTTGTTGGGGGCGTGTTTTGATGGGTGAGTCGAGCGAAATGTGAGGAAAATGCGTATTTTTTCCCACATTTCGGACTTTGCGGGGGTGTCTGGGTAATAAATTCTGGGGCGATTTCGGCATATCATACCTCTGCGGATTCCCACGGGTGTCCTCTTTTCGGAAATGCATGGGGTTCCCTGTTTTCCTTGGTGGCTTGGACACCCGAGGCCCATATCTGTATGATGTGAGAGTGTGACATTTCCGGTGTGAAAACAGACTTGGGGTTACTTGTGTTTTAGGCTTTCCCCTTGGCGGCCAGGTAGGTGCACCCACACATGTGAGGTACCGTTTTCATCGGGACACCTGTGGGAACGCGTGACGGTAGGCCCTGTGTTGTTGGGGGCATGTTTCGATGGGTGCGTCGAGCGAAATGTGCGGAAAAAGCGTTTTTTTCCCCACATTTCGGACTTTGCAGGGGTGTCTGGGTAATAAATTCTGGGGCGATTTGGGCATATCATACCTCTGCGGATTCCCACGGATGTCCTCTTTCCGGAAATGCATGGGGTTCCCTGTTTTCCTCGGTGGCTTGGACACCCGAGGCCCATATCTGTACATTGTGCCGGTCGGCAGAATGTCTGAGATTTCCCTCTGAAAACAGACTTGGGGTTACTTGTGTTTTAGGCTTTCCCCTTGGCGGCCAGGTAGGTGCACCCACACATGTGAGGTACCGTTTTCATCGGGACACCTGTGGGAACGCGGGACAGTAGGCCATGTGTTGTTGGGGGCGTGTTTCGATGGGTGAGTCGAGCGAAATGTGAGGAAAATGCGTATTTTTTCCCACATTTCGGACTTTGCGGGGGTGTCTGGGTAATAAATTCTGGGGCGATTTGGGCAGATCATACCTCTGCGGATTCCCACGGGTGTCCTCTTTTCGGAAATGCATGGGGTTCCCTGTTTTCCTCGGTGGCTTGGACACCCGAGGCCCATATCTGTATGATGTGAGAGTGTGACATTTCCGGTGTGAAAACAGACTTGGGGTTACTTGTGTTTTAGGCTTTCCCCTTGGCGGCCAGGTAGGTGCACCCACACATGTGAGGTATCATTTTCATCGGGACACCTGTGGAAACGCGTGACGGTAGGCCATGTGTTGTTGGGGGCGTGTTTCGATGGGTGCGTCGAGCGAAATGTGCGGAAAAAGCGTTTTTTTCCCCACATTTCGGACTTTGCAGGGATGTCTGGGTAATAAATTCTGGGGCGATTTGGGCATATCATACCTCTGCAGATTCCCACGGGTGTCCTCTTTTCGGAAATGCATGGGGTTCCCTGTTTTCCTCGGTGGCTTGGACACCCGAGGCCCATATCTGTACATTGTGCCGGTCGGCAGAATGTCTGAGATTTCCCTCTGAAAACAGACTTGGGGTTACTTGTGTTTTAGGCTTTCCCCTTGGCGGCCAGGTAGGTGCACCCACACATGTGAGGTACCGTTTTCATCGGGACACCTGTGGGAACGCGGGACGGTAGGCCATGTGTTGTTGGGGGCGTGTTTCGATGGGTGAGTCGAGCGAAATATGAGGAAAATGCGTATTTTTTCCCACATTTCAGACTTTGCGGGGGTGTCTGGGTAATAAATTCTGGGGCGATTTGGGCATATCATACCTCTGCGGATTCCCACGGATGTCCTCTTTCCGGAAATGCATGGGGTTCCCTGTTTTCCTCGGTGGCTTGGACACCCGAGGCCCATATCTGTACATTGTGCCGGTCGGCAGAATGTCTGAGATTTCCCTCTGAAAACAGACTTGGGGTTACTTGTGTTTTAGGCTTTCCCCTTGGCGGCCAGGTAGGTGCACCCACACATGTGAGGTACCGTTTTCATCGGGACACCTGTGGGAACGCGGGACAGTAGGCCATGTGTTGTTGGGGGCGTGTTTCGATGGGTGAGTCGAGCGAAATGTGAGGAAAATGCGTATTTTTTCCCACATTTCGGACTTTGCGGGGGTGTCTGGGTAATAAATTCTGGGGCGATTTGGGCAGATCATACCTCTGCGGATTCCCACGGGTGTCCTCTTTTCGGAAATGCATGGGGTTCCCTGTTTTCCTCGGTGGCTTGGACACCCGAGGCCCATATCTGTATGATGTGAGAGTGTGACATTTCCGGTGTGAAAACAGACTTGGGGTTACTTGTGTTTTAGGCTTTCCCCTTGGCGGCCAGGTAGGTGCACCCACACATGTGAGGTACCGTTTTCATCGGGACACCTGTGGGAACGCGTGACGGTAGGCCATGTGTTGTTGGGGGCGTGTTTCGATGGGTGCGTCGAGCGAAATGTGCGGAAAAAGCATTTTTTCCCCACATTTCGGACTTTGCAGGGGTGTCTGGGTAATAAATTCTGGGGCGATTTGGGCATATCATACCTCTGCGGATTCCCACGGGTGTCCTCTTTTTGGAAATGCATGGGGTTCCCTGTTTTCCTCGGTGGCTTGGACACCCAAGGCCCATATCTGTACATTGTGCCGGTCGGCAGAATGTCTGAGATTTCGCTCTGAAAACAGACTTGGGGTTACTTGTGTTTTAGGCTTTCCCCTTGGCGGCCAGGTGGGTGCACCCACACATGTGAGGTACCGTTTTCATCGGGACACCTGTGGGAACGCGGGACGGTAGGCCATGTGTTGTTGGGGGCGTGTTTCGATGGGTGAGTCGAGCAAAATGTGAGGAAAATGCGTATTTTTTCCCACATTTCGGACTTTGCGGGGGTGTCTGGGTAATAAATTCTGGGGCGATTTGGGCATATCATACCTCTGCGGATTCCCACGGATGTCCTCTTTCCGGAAATGCATGGGGTTCCCTGTTTTCCTCGGTGGCTTGGACACCCGAGGCCCATATCTGTACATTGTGCCGGTCGGCAGAATGTCTGAGATTTCCCTCTGAAAAGAGACTTGGGGTTACTTGTGTTTTCGGCTTTCCCCTTGGCGGCTAGGTAGGTGCACCCACACAAGTGAGGTACCGTTTTCATCGGGACACCTGTGGGAATGCGGGACAGTAGGCCATGTGTTGTTGGGGGCGTGTTTCGATGGGTGAGTCGAGCGAAATGTGAGGAAAATGCATATTTTTTCCCACATTTCGGACTTTGCGGGGGTGTCTGGGTAATAAATTCTGGGGCAATTTGGGCATATCATACCTCTGCGGATTCCCACGGGTGTCCTCTTTTCGGAAATGCATGGGGTTCCCTGTTTTCCTCGGTGGCTTGGACACCCGAAGCCCATATCTGTATGATGTGAGAGTGTGACATTTCTGGTGTGAAAACAGACTTGGGGTTACTTGTGTTTTAGGCTTTCCCCTTGGCGGCCAGGTAGGTGCACCCACACATGTGAGGTACCGTTTTCATCGGGACACCTGTGGGAACGCGTGACGGTAGGCCATGTGTTGTTGGGGGCGTGTTTCGATGGGTGCGTCGAGCGAAATGTGCGGAAAAATCATTTTTTTCCCCACATTTCGGACTTTGCAGGGGTGTCTGGGTAATAAATTCTGGGGCAATTTGGGCATATCATACCTCTGCGGATCCCCACGGGTGTCCTCTTTTCGGAAATGCATGGGGTTCCCTGTTTTCCTTGGTGGCTTGGACACCCGAGGCCCATATCTGTACATTGTGCCGGTCGGCAGAATGTCTGAGATTTCGCTCTGAAAACAGACTTGGGGTTACTTGTGTTTTAGGCTTTCCCCTTGGCGGCCAGGTAGGTGCACCCACACATGTGAGGTACCGTTTTCATCGGGACACCTGTGGGAACGCGGGACGGTAGGCCATGTGTTGTTGGGGGCGTGTTTCGATGGGTGAGTCGAGCGAAATGTGAGGAAAATGCATATTTTTTCCCACATTTCGGACTTTGCGGGGGTGTCTGGGTAATAAAATCTGGGGCGATTTGGGCATATCATACCTCTGCGGATTCCCACGGATGTCCTCTTTCCGGAAATGCATGGGGTTCCCTGTTTTCCTCGGTGGCTTGGACACCCGAGGCCCATATCTGTACATTGTGCCGGTCGGCAGAATGTCTGAGATTTCCCTCTGAAAAGAGACTTGGGGTTACTTGTGTTTTAGGCTTTCCCCTTGGCGGCCAGGTAGGTGCACCCACACATGTGAGGTACCGTTTTCATCGGGACACCTGTGGGAACGCGGGACAGTAGGCCATGTGTTGTTGGGGGCGTGTTTCGATGGGTGAGTCGAGCGAAATGTGAGGAAAATGCATATTTTTTCCCATATTTCGGACTTTGCAGGGGTGTCTGGGTAATAAATTCTGGGGCGATTTGGGCATATCATACCTCTGCGGATTCCCACGGGTGTCCTCTTTTCGGAAATGCATGGGGTTTCCTGTTTTCCTTGATGGCTTGGACACCCGAGGCCCATATCTGTATGATGTGAGAGTGTGACATTTCCGGTATGAAAACAGACTTGGGGTTACTTGTGTTTTAGGCTTTCCCCTTGGCGGCCAGGTAGGTGCACCCACACATGTGAGGTACCGTTTTCATCGGGACACCTGTGGGAACGCGGGACGGTAGGCCATGTGTTGTTGGGGGCGTGTTTCGATGGGTGAGTCGAGCGAAATGTGAGGAAAATGCGTATTTTTTCCCACATTTCGGACTTTGCGGGGGTGTCTGGGTAATAAATTCTGGGGCGATTTGGGCATATCATACCTCTGCGGATTCCCACGGGTGTCCTCTTTACGGAAATGCATGGGGTTCCCTGTTTTCCTTGGTGGCTTGGACACCCGAGGCCCATATCTGTACATTGTGCCGGTCGGCAGAATGTCTGAGATTTCCCTCTGAAAACAGACTTGGGGTTACTTGTGTTTTAGGCTTTCCCCTTGGCGGCCAGGTAGGTGCACCCACACATGTGAGGTACCGTTTTCATTGGGACACCTGCGGGAACGCGGGACAGTAGGCCATGTGTTGTTGGGGGCGTGTTTCGATGGGTGAGTCGAGCGAAATGTGAGGAAAATGCGTATTTTTTCCCACATTTCGGACTTTGCGGGGGTGTCTGGGTAATAAATTCTGGGGCGATTTGGGCATATCATACCTCTGCGGATTCCCACGAGTGTCCTCTTTTCGGAAATGCATGGGGTTCCCTGTTTTCCTTGGTGGCTTGGACACCCGAGGCCCATATCTGTATGATGTGAGAGTGTGACATTTCCGGTGTGAAAACAGACTTGGGGTTACTTGTGTTTTAGGCTTTCCCCTTGGCGGCCAGGTAGGTGCACCCACACATGTGAGGTACCGTTTTCATCGGGACACCTGTGGGAATTCGTGATGCTAGGCCATGTGTTGTTGGGGGCGTGTTTCGATGGGTGCGTCGAGCGAAATGTGCAGAAAAAGCGTTTTTTTCCCCACATTTCGGACTTTGCAGGGGTGTCTGGGTAATAAATTCTGGGGCGATTTGGGCATATCATACCTCTGCGGATTCCCACGGGTGTCCTCTTTTCGGAAATGCATGGGGTTCCCTGTTTTCCTCGGTGGCTTGCACACCCGAGGCCCATATCTGTACATTGTGCCGGTCGGCAGAATGTCTGAGATTTCCCTCTGAAAACAGACTTGGGGTTACTTGAGTTTTAGGCTTTCCCCTTGGCAGCCAGGTAGGTGCACCCACGCATGTGAGGTACCGTTTTCATCGGGACACCTGTGGGAACGCGGGACGGTAGGCCATGTGTTGTTGGGGGCGTGTTTCGATGGGTGAGTCGAGCGAAATGTGAGGAAAATGCGTATTTTTTCCCACATTTCGGACTTTGCGGGGGTGTCTGGGTAATAAATTCTGGGGCGATTTGGGCATATCATACCTCTGCGGATTCCCACGGGTGTCCTCTTTACGGAAATGCATGGGGTTCCCTGTTTTCCTCGGTGGCTTGGACACCCGAGGCCCATATCTGTACATTGTGCCGGTCGGCAGAATGTCTGAGATTTCCCTCTGAAAACAGACTTGGGGTTACTTGTGTTTTAGGCTTTCCCCTTGGCGGCCAGGTAGGTGCACCCACACATGTGAGGTACCGTTTTCATTGGGACACCTGCGGGAACGCGGGACAGTAGGCCATGTGTTGTTGGGGGCGTGTTTCGATGGGTGAGTCGAGCGAAATGTGAGGAAAATGCGTATTTTTTCCCACATTTCGGACTTTGCGGGGGTGTCTGGGTAATAAATTCTGGGGCGATTTGGGCATATCATACCTCTGCGGATTCCCACGAGTGTCCTCTTTTCGGAAATGCATGGGGTTCCCTGTTTTCCTTGGTGGCTTGGACACCCGAGGCCCATATCTGTATGATGTGAGAGTGTGACATTTCCGGTGTGAAAACAGACTTGGGGTTACTTGTGTTTTAGGCTTTCCCCTTGGCGGCCAGGTAGGTGCACCCACACATGTGAGGTACCGTTTTCATCGGGACACCTGTGGGAATGCGTGATGGTAGGCCATGTGTTGTTGGGGGCGTGTTTCGATGGGTGTGTCGAGCGAAATGTGCGGAAAAAGCGTTTTTTTCCCCACATTTCGGATTTTGCAGGGGTGTCTGGGTAATAAATTCTGGGGCGATTTGGGCATATCATACCTCTGCGGATTCCCACGGGTGTCCTCTTTTCGGAAATGCATGGGGTTCCCTGTTTTCCTCGGTGGCTTGGACACCCGAGGCCCATATCTGTACATTGTGCCGGTCGGCAGAATGTCTGAGATTTCCCTCTGAAAACAGACTTGGGGTTACTTGTGTTTTAGGCTTTCCCCTTGGCGGCCAGTTAGGTGCACCCACACATGTGAGGTACCGTTTTCATCGGGACACCTGTGGGAACGCGGGACGGTAGGCCATGTGTTGTTGGGGGCGTGTTTCGATGGGTGAGTCGAGCGAAATGTGAGGAAAATGCGTATTTTTTCCCACATTTCGGACTTTGCGGGGGTGTCTGGGTAATAAATTCTGGGGCGATTTGGGCAGATCATACCTCTGCGGATTCCCACGAGTGTCCTCTTTTCGGAAATGCATGGGGTTCCCTGTTTTCCTTGGTGGCTTGGACACCCGAGGCCCATATCTGTATGATGTGAGAGTGTGACATTTCCGGTGTGAAAACAGACTTGGGGTTACTTGTGTTTTAGGCTTTCCCCTTGGCGGCCAGGTAGGTGCACCCACACATGTGAGGTACCGTTTTCATCGGGACACCTGTGGGAATGCGTGATGGTAGGCCATGTGTTGTTGGGGGCGTGTTTCGATGGGTGCGTCGAGCGAAATGTGCGGAAAAAGCGTTTTTTTCCCCACATTTCGGATTTTGCAGGGGTGTCTGGGTAATAAATTCTGGGGCGATTTGGGCATATCATACCTCTGCGGATTCCCACGGGTGTCCTCTTTTCGGAAATGCATGGGGTTCCCTGTTTTCCTCGGTGGCTTGGACACCTGAGGCCCATATCTGTACATTGTGCCGGTCGGCAGAATGTCTGAGATTTCCCTCTGAAAACAGACTTGGGGTTACTTGTGTTTTAGGCTTTCCCCTTGGCGGCCAGTTAGGTGCACCCACACATGTGAGGTACCGTTTTCATCGGGACACCTGTGGGAACGCGGGACGGTAGGCCATGTGTTGTTGGGGGCGTGTTTCGATGGGTGAGTCGAGCGAAATGTGAGGAAAATGCGTATTTTTTCCCACATTTCGGACTTTGCGGGGGTGTCTGGGTAATAAATTCTGGGGCGATTTGGGCATATCATACCTCTACGGATTCCTACGGGTGTCCTCTTTCCGGAAATGCATGGGGTTCCCTGTTTTCCTCGGTGGCTTGGACACCCGAGGCCCATATCTGTACATTGTGCCGGTCGGCAGAATGTCTGAGATTTCCCTCTGAAAACAGACTTGGGGTTACTTGTGTTTTAGGCTTTCCCCTTGGCGGCCAGGTAGGTGCACCCACACATGTGAGGTACCATTTTCATCGGGACACCTGTGGGAACGCCGGACAGTAGGCCATGTGTTGTTGGGGGCGTGTTTCGATGGGTGAGTCGAGCGAAATGTGAGGAAAATGCGTATTTCTTCCCACATTTCGGACTTTGCGGGGGTGTTTGGGTAATAAATTCTGGGGCGATTTGGGCATATCATACCTCTGCGGATTCCCACGGGTGTCCTCTTTTTGGAAATGCATGGGGTTTCCTGTTTTCCTTGGTGGCTTGGACACCCGAGGCCCATATCTGTATGATGTGAGAGTGTGACATTTCCGGTGTGAAAACAGACTTGGGGTTACTTGTGTTTTAGGCTTTCCCCTTGGCGGCCAGGTAGGTGCACCCACACATGTGAGGTACCGTTTTCATTGGGACACCTGTGGGAACGCGTGACGGTAGGCCATGTGTTGTTGGGGGCGTGTTTCGATGGGTACGTCGAGCGAAATGTGCGGAAAAAGCGTTTTTTTCCCCACATTTCGGACTTTGCAGGGGTGTCTGGGTAATACATTCTGGGGCGATCTGGGCATATCATACCTCTGCGGATTCCCACGGGTGTCCTCTTTTCGGAAATGCATGGGGTTCCCCGTTTTCCTCGGTGGCTTGGACACCCGAAGCCCATATCTGTACATTGTGCCGGTCGGCAGAATGTCTGAGATTTCCCTCTGAAAACAGACTTGGGATTACTTGTGTTTTAGGCTTTCCCCTTGGCGGCCAGGTAGGTGCACCCACACATGTGAGGTACCGTTTTCATCGGGACACCTGTGGGAACGCGGGACGGTAGGCCATGTGTTGTTGGGGGCGTGTTTCGATGGGTGAGCCGAGCGAAATGTGTGGAAATTGCGTATTTTTTCCCACATTTCGGACTTTGCGGGGGTGTCTGGGTAATAAAATCTGGGGCAATTTGGGCATATCATACCTTTGCGGATTCCCACGGGTGTCCTCTTTTTGGAAATGCATGGGGTTCCCAGTTTTCCTCAGTGGCTTGGACACCCGAGGCCCATATCTGTATGATGTGAGAGTGTGACATTTCCGGTGTGAAAACAGACTTGGGGTTACTTGTGTTTTAGGCTTTCCCCTTGGCGGCCAGGTAGGTGCACCCACACATGTGAGGTACCGTTTTCATCGGGATACCTGTGGGAACGCGTGACGGTAGGCCATGTGTTGTGTTTGTGTGGTTTTCATAACGTTTTGACCCATTTTCTGGAGCCCTTTGTCTCACAACCCTTTCTTTTCCCAAATGTGACCTACATTTAGTCGCTGCTTTAGCCACCATACACTTTTGTAACCTGCACAAGTCACCTACCCTTGAAAAGGTCTGCCCGTGCTCTTTCAAAAAATGTATGGCTGCCGTTCCTCACCACATTGGTTTTCCCAATTTACACATGCTAAGTGCGTCTGGTCAGGCCGTGAGCGTAAAACTCCTGTGTACCATGGCTCAGTGTTTGGCTTGTGGTATTGCTTGTTTTGTACAAACACTACAAAAATGGTATGCTCTCCTAACTGCAAGAGTCGGGGGAATGTAGCGGAGCATTGCTTTTCTCAAAATTCATAGAAGCCATTGCCGTACCAAGCCAACCATGTCCAACACATACCTTTTTTTTCAGTCATTTTCCCGCTTTTCCCCCATTCGATGGCAGTTTCCCCTAACTAGTTGTTGCCTGACCTATACAAATCACCCCTTCCTAAACTTGGAATTTTGTCTACTTTTCAGAAACATATGCCTTTCTGTCCTCCAATTTGGCTTTCCTGCCCTTTTCTTCCATTCCGTCCATGCATGTCCAATTGGCAAAAATGGCAAAAATCGCCTACCTCTCACAAAACGGTTGATATCCCCATCAAAATAATTTTTTTCCATTTCCACTCAACCTGTTCCTGAAAGCCAACACATTGGGGAACTCAGCACAGCAAACCATTTGTTCCTAGCTCTTACAAGGAAAAAACCACAGGCTTCTTTGTACATCATTTTATTGGCATCTTTTGAAAAAACCCAAAATTTTCGCACATTTTCCTTATTTTCTCTCACCCCCCTACAGCAACCTACATGTGGGAAAAAAAGGAGCCAAATTTGGCCGAGATATCTCATGTAACGAAAAAGTTACAAGCCATTGAATGGCCACATACCAAAATCACCAAAAAAGGCTCTGGCACTGGGGAGAAATACCCATGGCACTTAAAGGGTTAAAATGGTTGTAATGCTTGAATCTATGGGTGTGATATGCTGCAGTAGTTGTGGCCAGGGTATAGAATGTTGGGTGCATGGCCATTTGGCCATGCACCCAAGACTCTATGCCCTGGCCACAACCACTGCAGCATATCACACTCATATGCCATGCACCCAAGAGTCTATGCTCTGGCCACAAGCACCGCAGCATATCACACTCATAGTGGCTTATAACTTTGGGTCAAAAACAAATTTATAAGGAACATTGTTATAAGCCAATATGGTTTTGATATGCTGCGGTGGTTGCATTTATCATGTTATACTTATTATTTGGTTTAGTAACGGGAGTCCATGTTTTTCTTGTTCATGTCTGTGATAAAAGAAAATAGCATGTTAGTATTAGTATTTTATAAAGACTTATTCTCCAGCATGGGGTCTGGCATGGATTCACATGCTCATGAACATTCCCCGTCGTCAGGCTGGGAATCCTCGGTAAAGAAAAAAGAACCAGTATCAGTTTCGTTTCTGAACTGTCTTTCGTAGTAATAACCAATCACTGGTCTCTGCGTCATACTGACCACAGCCAATGACTGCCCTCTACCTAAGCACCGCCTCTGGCAGCCATCTTCAGATTTTTACCGCACGTTCATGTGTTGGGATCCTCGTGCTATTTCTCTCGAGCGTTAGTGCTATTTTTTCACGTTTTTTCTCAAAAAACTTCGTTTTTTCGGTCAAAAGAGCCTCAAGCTCCACCGACTCTCCATCCGATCAACGGGGACCCGTGTCGGATTCGTCTGCGCCCCTCAAGGGTGAAGATTTCGTCGAGCTACGCTTTTGGAGGACTCCAGAAGTTTCTCAGGCCCGGACATGGCCCAGGAGAAGGGAAGCTCGACGCCCGGAAAGCTGTTCAGGATCTGCCCTGGATGCCAGCTGCAGAACGTCTTTAAGGAGGACGAACACTCCTTTTGTCTCTACTGCTTACATGAGGACAAGACGCACGTGGAGAAGGACTGTGCGTTTTGCGGCAACATGTCGGAGCGGACCATGAAGGACCGCCATCAACGTCTCGCCAACTGGCTGGAACGGAAGAGCCCGTCAGGCGAGAAGAAGAGGAAGAAATCCGAGCGGTCTTCTAAGACCTTTGAGGACGCCCCGGCGACGGGGGTCCAACACAAGGCCAAGCACCGCGAGTCCGCTGGCACCGGGAGCGCCGAACGGTCGGGCTCTACGGGCGCCAGGCAGGGCGCACCCTCCCCGGCACCTTCAACCACGAGCCAACGCTCTGGGTCGGGTAAGAGGAAGGGCGAGCACCCGGCGAAGCTCCTGGAGAGGCCCCGGTCGAGCTCGAAGGCCCCATCGGAGGGGGAGCGAGGCAGTGTCCCCCCCCTCAAGGATAAGGCGGTGAGCGCTCCTAAGGTGGTGAAGGCCTTAATCCATCCGGCCAAGCCCTCTATCGATACTGTCGCGGCGGCCCTGGCTCAGCCTGTGGAGGCTACACCAGTGGTGGCGACCTCGGGGCTCAGAGTCTCCCTGCCACCTCGGAGGGAGTCCTCTTTTGTGCCCATCGATAGGACCCCCGTGAAACCCCCGGCGGGGAAGAAAAAGGGGGGGCAGGGCGTCGTCGTAGATTCGGCCTCAACCTCAGAGGAAGAGCTGATCGAGGTCTTAAGCCACGGCCTTGGCGTGGAAGAAGACCGGCCCGTCGGGATGGATCCCGACGCAGGTGACGACGACATCGTCGAGGGTGCCGACGGGGCCCCTGATCGCCCGTCGGATTCCCCTCTGCCAGTGCCGCAAGACAACTCGGCGGCCATTTTGTTGGCTATACAGTCCTTATGTTCAGAGATAAGGACGAGACTACCGTTGCCGACGGAGGAACCTTTCCCGTCGGGGGATCCTGAACCGGGACCTTCTGGTTCTCCCCCGCCCAAGAAAAGAAGGATTCACCCTCCACCTCCTTTTCAGCCGTCGCGCCCCGTCCAGCCCTCCTCCCCGTCCACCCGAGGGGATGATACGGGGACTGACACAGCAGCGACGGGTACGGACGACGAGGTATACGACGAGGATTTACCGTCGTCACCTCCCACCAGTGCTTCTCCGCCCGACGAGATTGGATCGTTCCACTCCATGATCGCCAGGGCATCCGAGCTTTTCCAACTCTGCCCTGAGGAGAAGAAAAAGGAAGGATTCCTTTATCAACGGCGCGAGGCCAAGAGGAAGACGGTCCTCGCGGTGCCTCTACTGGACGACATTTGGGATGAGGGCCTCGCCCTCCTCAAGAACCCTTCCACGACGCCAGCTAGAAGAGACCGGTACGAGAAGAAGTACCGGGTCCCGGACGCAGCCCCCCTGTGCCTCCGGGCGCAGCCTACCCCGGACTCCGTTGTCTCCGCGGCGGCCAGGAAGAAAGCGGGGGGGTGCGGCCTCCACATCGACTTCCCCACCGGACGGCGAGGGAAAGAAATTGGACGCTATGGGACACAGGGTCATCTCGTCTGCAGCGACGACGATTAAAGCGGCCAACGCCTTGGCTATCGTGGCCCGCTACGACAGGGAGCTATGGTACAAACTGGCTCCCCTGCTGGACTTCCTACCGGACGACAAGAGGGCGGATGCCCTGGAGATCCTACAGGAAAGCGAGGTGGCGTCGGACCACGCCATCACTATTGCGACGGACATCGCCGACACTGGGTTTCGCCAGTTGGGCAACGGCATTTGCCTTAGGTGGCGTGGATGGCTCAAGGCTACGGACTTCCGTCAAGACGTACAGACCAGAGTCCTGGACATGCCGTTCGACGGGAACAACCTGTTTGGGAAAACAGTGGACGATTCCCTTCAGGCCATTAAAGCGGACACTGAGACGGCCCGGGCCCTTGGGGTTCTGCAGCAACGACGGACGCCCTTTCGGAGCAGCGGAGGCAAGGGCGCCTCCAAAGGTTCCGGCGGCGGTTTTTCCACCTACCGTCAAGCGGCCCGCTCGTCGTCTCAGGAGGCCTACAGAGGACGAGGCAAGTCTGGCGGACCCCGCCGTCGTTGCCAAGGAGGTCAAGGCGGCAAAGCCTCGTCGAAACAGGATTGAACCGGCCGTGGGGTCGGGCCCCCACCGAAGCACCCCGGTGGGAGGCCGGCTGGCGAGCTTCGTCAGCGCGTGGGAGTCCATCTCCACCGACCGTTGGGTGCTGGATGCCTTAGCCCGGGGCCACGCGCTCAAGTTTCAAAGAAGGTGCCCGCACGTCCCCCCCGTGGCCAGGAAAGAGCTTCACGTCCCTCAGCTTCTCCTGGAGGTAAAGGAGATGCTCAGGAAAGGCGTCATCGAACTCGTCCCAAAGAGGCTTCGGGGCTCCGGAGTTTACTCGAGATACTTCCTCGTGAAGAAGAAGACGGGAGGATGGCGCCCCATCCTAGACCTGCGATGTCTGAACAAGTTCATCAAGGCGCAGAAGTTCCGGATGGTCGCCCTCCAGCACGTCCTGGGGCAGCTGGAGGAAGGAGACTTCCTGTCGTCGTTGGATTTGGAGGATGCCTACTTCCATATTCCCATCCTAAAGGGGCACCGAAAATTCCTCAGGTTTGTGGTCCAAGGGCGTCACTACCAGTTCAAAGCCCTCCCCTTCGGACTGCGTTCGGCACCCAGGGTATTCACCAAGTGCCTTGCACCGGTGGCGGCGCAGCTGCGCCGCGAGGGGACCCACGTCTACCCCTACCTGGACGACTGGCTCATCCGAGCTAAGACGAGGGAGCTCGCCGTGGAGCACACGGCAAGGACCGTCCAACTTCTCACGGACCTGGGATTCTCCGTGAACTACGCCAAGTCCCACCTGGTACCCGCGCAAAACGCACTGTTTCTGGGAGCGAAGCTCGACACAGTGTCCCTTCTGGCCTCCCCGTCGGAGGAAAGGACCAGGTCCATTCTGGGCAAGGTACAGCGGATGTTGGTTTCCGACGCGGCCAAGGTGAGGTCCATCAAGTCCCTCCTCGGAATGATGTCTTCTTGCATCTACCTCATTCTCATGTGCAGGCTCCGGATGCACCCGTTGCAGGAGTTCCTGGACGCGCGCTGGATCCAAACGACGGGCGGCTTCGAGGAGAGGATCACACTCGACGAGAGTTTCCGCCGAGCGGTCCGGTGGTGGGGCAACCGCGCGCATCTGACGGCGGGCATGGACTTCCAGACCACCAGGAGACAGTGACCACGGATGCCTCCCTGGAAGGGTGGGGAGCGCACACCGAAAATCTGCACGCGAGAGGCCTTTGGCTCCCGACGGAGAAGTCCCTCCATATCAATGTGCTGGAGCTCCGTGCAGTGTTCTGGGCCCTCAGGTCCTTCCTTCCGTCCCTCAAGGGCAAGGTGGTGAGGATCTTCACCGACAACACCACCACCATGTTTTACATCAGGAAACAGGGCGGAACCGGGTCTCCAGCGCTGTCCAAGGAGGCGCAGGACCTGTGGCATTGGGCCGTCGCCCAAAGGATGTTTCTGGTGCCGTTTCATCTGGCAGGGATAAAAAACACCATCGCTGACTCACTCAGCAGGGAGCTGCGCTCGTGCCACGAGTGGGAACTACGGCAGGATCTAGTGGATCGCCTCTTCCGACGGTGGGGCACACACCAGATCGACCTGTTCGCGACGGCGACGAACTCCAAGTGCCGGAGGTTCGCCAGCAGGTTTCCCCAGGCGAGGAGCATGGGCGATGCCTTCTCGTTCCCCTGGGAGGGCCTGTTCCTCTACGCGTTCCCTCCTTTGCCACTGCTAATCCGGCTCGTCAACCAGCTCAAGAGGTCGCGGTGCAGGATGATCCTCGTCGCACCTGCGTGGCCGAGGCAGATATGGTTCCCGGACCTTCTGGACTTGTCAGCGTCCCCGCCAATCAAGCTGCCGGTGGACGCGGATCTACTCTCCAGGGAAGGAGGCGCCATCCTCCACCACGACCCGAAATCGCTGAACTTGCAGGCCTGGCTCCTGCGGCGCTAGAGTTTGGAGGATACGACATACCGGCCGACTGCAGAGAGGTTCTTGCAAAGGCCAGGGCGTCCTTGACTCTTAAATGCTACGGACACAAATGGAAGAGGTTCTCTGTCTGGTGCCACGCACAGAAGATTAACCCTCTACGGATTACGGCTCCCCAAGTACTGCCGTACCTGCTGACGCTGGCCAAAGCTGGACTGGCACACACGTCCATCAAGATTCATCTTGCTGCGATCTCCCGATACACCAGAACCACGGGCCGGACGTCCTTGTGGTCTCATCGTCTGGTGAAAGAGTTCATGAAGGGACTGTTCAGATCGTTCCCGCCGGTGAAGGCGCCGGCCCCGGCGTGGGAGCTCAACGTGGTGCTGACCAAGCTCATGGGACCTCCGTTCGAGCCTCTGCACTCGACCCCGTTGAAGTTTCTGTCGTGGAAAACAGCGTTTCTTGTGGCCATCACCTCCGCACGACGGGTGGGAGAGATCCAGGCCCTTTCCTGCAAGGCCCCGTACTTGACTTTTCACGACACGAGGGTAGTGCTCAGGACGCACCCCTCCTTCATGCCCAAGGTACCGTCGGACTTCCATCTCAACGAACCCTTGGTGTTGCCTGTGTTCTTCCCGTCGCCTTCGTCGCCGGCTGAGAGGACTTTGCACTCGCTGGATGTGGCTAGAGCGCTGAAGTTCTACGTGGACCGCACAAAGTGTTTTCGGAAGACGTCACAACTCTTTGTGAATTTTGGACCTGTCAATCAGGGGAAGGCTCTCTCGAAGGCTTCCATTTCCAGATGGCTCTCCGGCTGTATCATGTGCTGTCATCGGTTGGCAAACCGACCGCTGCCTGGCCGTCCGAGAGCCCATTCCACCAGAGCGATTGCAGCTACCACGGCGTTCCTTTCTGGTGTGCCCCTGCTGGACATATGCAGGGCTGCTACGTGGAGGTCGACGCACACCTTCACGAAATTCTACTGCGTCGATCGGGATTCCAGGGAGGAGTCCAGGGTCGGCCAAGCAGTGCTGCGCAACCTGTTCGCCTGAGGTGAGCCTGGTGAGGAGGTAAGATGCTTAATGTTGAGTTTGATGTAATGCTTAATGTTGAGCCTTTGCCACCTCCCGTGGTTGTGCATGTGTGTACTGCTATGTATTCTTTATTCATGAGCATGTGAATCAATGCCAGACCCCATGCTGGAGAAGGAACAAGTTACTTACCTGTAACTGTTGTTCTCCAGCATGGGTCTGGCATGGATTCACATGCGAACCCTCCCGCCTACCCCTCTGCGGCTCTTCACTTGGTCATACTGCCACTTCACGTGCTTCCAAATCTGAAGATGGCTGCCAGAGGCGGTGCTTAGGTAGAGGGCAGTCATTGGCTGTGGTCAGTATGACGCAGAGACCAGTGATTGGTTATTACTACGAAAGACAGATCAGAAACGAAACTGATACTGGTTCTTTTTTCTTTACCGAGGATTCCCAGCCTGACGACGGGGAATATTCATGAGCATGTGAATCCATGCCAGACCCATGCTGGAGAACAACAGTTACAGGTAAGTAACTTGTTCCTTACATTGTACAATCAACATTTTCTTCTTTTTTTTACCCTCATATTTAGTAGATGACATACCAGAGTACTGTGCAATTTGCTCAGTTTCTGTGTTTGTTGCTAATGCATGTTGGATTAAAAAAAAACCTTTTTGTGTTATGCTACAGTTTATTTGTTTGTTTGTTTTCAGTGTTTACTTGTTGTTTCTGGCTAATGCTTTATACATTGGATTGGTCCAGTTTTTGAGAGCAGTAGGATATTAGGTATTTGTTTGGATATTGTAAAATTTTGGAGCAGTTAGATACCAGTAGACGTATTCTAACTGTTTATTTTTTTATATAATTTCGTGGTATTGATTTATCTGTTTGGATATTTCTAAATTTTGGGACAGTTAGATACCAATTGGCGTATTCTAACTGTCTGTTTTTTTTCTCTATTTGAGTGGTATTAATTCATCTGATTAGTTGTTGTAGCATCTTTGGGCAGTTAGATAGCTTTTGGAATATTGTGACAGTTTATATTTTTTTACTACAAGTGTACGTAAGGTTCAAGTACAGTTTAGTTATCAGATTTTGGTTTTAAGAACATTAAATAAGCGTTTGTAAGATTTGCTGGTAATCTCTGCTTTAGAGTAATGGTACTATCATTACATTCAAACCATCCACATTTCTTTTTTATATATGCAGTGTAGTGCCCTGAATTGGTTGTGGCTCCTGCGTGGTAGATTATACCTATTGTTGTGAAGGTTTTCCTACCAAGTGATATTTGACCATGTGTGAATCCAGTCAGCTTGCAGTTGTTTTTGGTACCATCTGCATTGTAACGTAGAAGCATTAGTATTACGTATTTACTATGTGTTTGTATTACTAACGTGGAGCGATTATCTAAATTGCAGGTTGAACATAATCTACCATGGTTTGCATTTTGTACAAGTTGCTGAAATGGAACGGATCGGATTCACAATTAGGTATTGATATATACACAAAGCGTACATTGGGGATTTGTTCTTGTGTCACATTGTTGCAGAGAGTGCATGTATGTTTCCACATGTATGAAATCTAGAAGATTTAATTTATAGGTATATTTTTGTTTTCCAGTACTAATACTAAGTACATTACAAATTCTTGTGGATCTTCCTGTGAGTTTATAGTGAATTTCACCATTCCAGCACAGTAGTCCAATTGTTGTCTTATTCCATAAACACTATACATGTTGTCAGGATTGTTTGCTGCGTTTCTGTGAAGTACTAAAATTTGCAAACACAATGGGTCTGTACTGTGTAAGTAAATGTTCTCAACAATTGGTGGTAATTGAAATAGAATATTCATTGCTACATTTGCGTACCAACTTACACCAACGATATTTGAGAGTTTAAATGGACCAGGTAGTTCTGTATCTGACTGCTTTTTTTGGAGTTTGTCTTCCTTCTTTGAAGAAGTACCTGGTTTACTTTCCCTAATTGATTCTTTTTTGCTTGTGGCACTTGATGAAGTATTACTTTCTTTTACTCTCTTTGGAGGATTTGCAGTGACATCCTGTTGCTTTTCTGTTTGATTTATTTTTCTTTTATAATGTTTTACTTTTTGTGGAACAGAATATGTGTTTAGATGGGGAGTGTATAGTGAACGAAGTCTATTGTATTCTAAAATGCAAGGAATATCAGCGTTTATTTTACTTGCATCAAAGTTGATTAGAAATAGACCGTCAAGTGTACGTAAGCGTGATAGTGCTACATAGCTCATGCCTTCTCTAAAGACTGTGTTATCAATGTCTATCATTGCTTTGTCTAGGGTAAGACCTTATGATTTATGAATGGTGACTGCGTATGCAAGAATTAGAGAAAATTGTTCTCTGCGTACATACATGTCTTTGAAGAGAAGGAATCGAGCTGTTGAGGGTCGTATTCTTTTTACTTCTGAAAGTTTGTCAAAGAGAATATTGACAAACTGAATTTTGTTGTCATGTGGGTATGTTTGAAAGCCAACAACTGTACCCAGTGCTCCATTAACTAGTCTTTGGTCCACGTCAAGGTTACGTTTCAGCATTACTCTGCAATTTAAGGATAATTTTGATATCTTTTCCAAGCCTGCTGTGTTTGAGATCGATTTTTCTAAACTATTTAGTCTTGTTGTGGCATGGTCACACATGGGTAGTGTCATTGCATGTACATCTAGTTTGTCTGTGGCGCTAATTTCCATTATTGGTTGCATTTCTTTACTTAACATTATTTAATTGAATTTGAAACAGCTTGCAAGAGTTGGCATTAAGGCCATGCAATTGACATTTTTGTGGGCTAATTGTTCCATAACATCTGTAGCACATGCATTATCACCATAAAGTGCATGAATGTGCCGGGTTTTCAATATTGCTTCTGCTTCTTTAGAAAGTATACCAACTCTGATAGCTTTTAAGATGTTGGCATAAGTGAGATCTGCAGATTGGCGCATGTTTTCTGTTAATTCTCTGTATTGGAAATGTTGCCCAAGGTTGACATTTCCTATGCTGCCAACAGTTTTACGGCAGAGTTTGTGTCCTAATGTTTTAAAAATAGGCTCACCTTTTACTGGTGTCAATTGAAGAAGATCTCCGAAAACAATAATGTGTTTTCCTGCAAAGAGCTCTTCATAGTTTGTTTTGAGTACTTCTTGTAATCTGAGGCGAATCAAAGCCAAAATTAGGTTGGACACCATGCTCACTTCATCTATTAGTAGCATTTTCATTTGTTTCAATACTCTGCGTAGTTCCATTGCAGCTTCTGCAGAAAGTTTGTAATAATCTAATTTGTTTTGGTGTTCTACTGGCAGGAGTAGTAATCGGTGTAAAGTGACACCACCTATGTTGTAGGCAGCTAAACCGGTGGGGGCAGTGACACCAGCTGACAGTTTGTTGTTTGTCAATTGTTGAAGGAACTTACTGATGATTTTGATTAGGAATGTTTTGCTAGAGCCAGCTTCACCACTGAAATACAATAGTATATGTTTGTAATTTTGACAGGTGCATCTTTGTTTTCATGTTGTACACAATGTGCAATTTCTTTTGTTACTTCTTGACAAATGCTACGTTGCTCATTGTTTAGCTTTGATTGTAGTATAGTTAAGTCTTCTTTATCTTCATACTGACACATGGTGTTTTCTACTTCTAGCATAGCTAATTCTGCCTCATTTGTTATTAATGGGTCTCCCAGTGGTTCTTGGCTTCCTGTGACAGAAGGTTGACTACTGTCAGGAGTGTCCTTCTCTAGTTAGGCCTGGAGTTCTTCTTCGTGTTGCTGTTCATTGCGCAACATAGTTTTGTACTGTGCAAAGTTTACATCAGTTATACTGCTTTCATTTGCTTTGAAAGCGTCTTCATATGAGTCATAGTTATCTAGTATTTCTTCTTCTTTTCTCCATGGTTTAAAGAGTTGTAGCAGGGACATCTGATATACTTCTTTATGTTGAGGAGTCTTTAATGACAATTTGATATAATTAATTAAATTTGGTTTGGTGAGTTTTACTAACCTGCCTTCACAGTTTGTCACTTTGTATTTACGGTTTTGTTCATCAGGTTTCATATTATTTTTGTATGTGTAGTTTTGGGCTATGTGGTATAGACACATGGTTTCCAAAGTGGTACTCCTGTTTGGGTAGTATGTGTCCAATAAATTGTATTTTAAAATGTCTTGGCTGTTGGGATCATGTTTGGCTATTGTTTCTATATGTTCATATGATTTTAGAACTCTTTTTCTAGATTTAGCTGGACCAAGACTTAGCCATACTATATTTGCAGATTTACCATACAATGCAGTACCAGTTAATCGATCAGCTGCTTCATAGGATCCACATTCTCTATGGGACAGCATTTTTATGCCGAAGCTGTATAATTTCTGAGACACTGTTTTATCTGATGACAGGTCATTCCAGAGGTCTTGGAGCTCTGTCTTTTCTGATTTGGTTAAGTATGCTGTGACATATCGTGCAATTGCAGTAGAATTGTCTGCAATGTACTGCACATCTATCTTTGCATTCCATAAGTGGGCAATGATTGCATTGTAATCATTGATATATTTTTCTTCTTCTTTTCTTTTTATGCAATATGTATTTTTAGGTGACTTACCTTTAACACTATGTCTAACTGAAGACATGAGGTTGTTCACTTGACCTGTATTTGTAACTGGTCTATGGAAACCAAATCGGCATTTGGTGTAGTATTTCCCTTTGTTTTTGTATTTGCGACGACAATATTTGCCACATTTGTGTCTTTGAAATTGTAAAATGTTTGCATGAAGATCACTATTTTTGGATTCTGATGGAATTTCACAAGTGACATATTTTTCAATAAACTGTAAAACAGTGGCATCACTGTCTTGACCAAATTTAGGAGCATCTTTAATCCATAAAAGCATGTGGGCATGTGGTGCTCCTCTGGCTTGGTATTCTTTTCTCCAAAAGAAGTGTTGCACTTCTCCAAGGGGAGGAACAGTTTAATTACAAATAAAATGTAGCATAGCAATGAAGCGATGGTGAAAATATCTTGAAACATTAACAGGATCCTGAGAACAAAGTTCTCCAGGTGTTAGTATATCAATGTTTGTTTTGTTTTCGTTTGATATGCTTAGGAAAGCATGTAAATCTTCCCATGCATATTCTGCACAACTTAATGTAACAAACCAAGTGGGTGGGCCAAGGTTTCTGATCATACAACGTACATCTCCATGACGTCGAAACCAGTACTCTTTAGTACCACGCATATTTGCTAATAGATTTGTAAGATTTGCTTGTAAAACCTCATCTTTTTGTGGAACTTTTTGTAATAATTGTGCAGCTGTCATATTTTGAAAGTGTGATATGTGTGCAACTCTGTAACATAAAGTTGCTAGTTCACTTTCAAAGAGTAGGTGGAATATGTACTCCACATTTTGTCGAAATCTGGGATCTTCAGAATACATTTGTAATGAGCGATATTCTGATGCTGATATTTGAATAGGTCTATCATCGTTTCTTCCTCCTTTGCCAGTCGGAAAGAGTAGAGGAAAAGCACGTGCTTCTATACTTTTTTCCCATATGCTGATTGGTGATCCTTTTGTTTGACGCATTTGGTACGTTTCCAGTGCATCTTCTATGGTGTCATTAGAGTGCAATGGATGAATTGTATAATGGTCTAAAGTGTTTGATATTGTAGCAGGATCTAGCAGCTCAACGTGGCCAGCTTCTTGTGTCTCTTGAATTATTTCAGTTGTATCTTTCAAGTTTTCTTCAATATTAATTTCTTTGTAATATTCATTATTCTCTTTAAGATATTGCAGGGCTTCTCTAACTTTATGTAAATCTACCAGTTGTTGCCAAATGTTTTTGTCTTTTGTAGGTACTCCATTTACCAAGATAATTAAAGATTGTTGCATTGGACGTTGCACTCCTAGAGTGTGCACATTTTCTTTTAGATCTAATGGTAAATACACTACTTTTCCATGAATACCTTTCACTAATTCAGAGGGAGGTAATTTTGCAGTTTTTGGTTGAAGGCGTATTATTGCTTGAAATGGGTGCACCGTTTGAATTATGATGCTCTCATATAAATTAAGTTGTTGAAGGGGTTTTGGTAGTGAATATAATTCCAAGTTATTTGTGATAGCATGTGAAGGAGTTTGGTTGTTGTCAAGTTTTGTAGTGCAGTAAATGCAAAGAATTATGGGGTCAGTTATTTCATATTTATTTTCTGCTATAAGGTAGAGAGCTAATTCAAACCATTTAGATTCTTCATTGTCTTCTATTTTGTATGATAGGTCTACAGTTTTTGTGTTACTTTTATAAAAAGTTCTGCGGCAACATACACACACGTGGTTTGGTACTTCAGCTGCAGTACTTTCAAATTTTAGTATTTCTTTTTGGTATGTGTGTAGTGAAAGGTTGCCATGTGCAGAATTGTTACGAAGTTGGTTTACAGCTAATTCATCTTGTAAGTGGGTTTCACTTCCAAAATATTTTGTCTGGATATCGTCGATTTCTTTTAGTAGGTCTTTTGCTGTACCATGTAGAAGAATGTTATTTAAATTGGCTAGTGCTAAAGCAGGACTTTTAGCATAGTACAGTTTATAAACTAGATTTCTTATACTTGCATGATGTGTTGATATCTTTTTGATATCATGGAAGGTTGTTTTGCAAGTAGGTCCTGTAATGCAGGCCAATGAATGTCCTTGTAGTCCTGTGTACTTGCGTACTGGACAAGCATCCATATTTTGCAGTAGTTTAATTTTGATTTTGTCTTTGCTTTTCACATATTGATTGAGGAATTGGCGTAAAGACTTGAACATTTTTTTGGGAATGTTACACATTGACGTGCATGGCCATTTGTACACTAGATGTTCTGATTCAGTTGAATGGAGGGGTAAATCTACGTTTTCAGGGCATATTTTTGTAAGGAGTACTTCTTGTTCCATTATGGTATTATTAACTTTTTCATAACTTCGACCACTGCTATATGTGGCAATTGTATTTGTTTGCTTTTGTTTGTACGCTTCTTCATTAAAGTATGGTTCTGTGCTTGTAGTGTGACTCCATTCACCTCCACAGATATTTAAGAAGTTATTTCTGTTGACATTTTTCGTTTATTGAGAAGTCTTTTTTGTAATTTAGTTATTAGTTTTGTTAGTGGTTTTATTCTGTTTAACACTAAAATAAATAACTTTCTTTTGAGAAGAATTGCACTGTCTATCAACGCTTCTAAGATTACTTTTCAACGATAGGTTTGAAGTGTTGAACCTGGTTTCTCTCCTGTTTTCATAAGATTTTGAAGGACTTTGTGACGGAACATTTTGGCTAAAATACTTTTCTTGGTATGCTTACTTTGTACTACATCAAGATTTATAGAAGAAGTTTTATTTATAGTGATAGTTGATTTTCTGTCAATTGTTTTTTGGTTTGTTTTACTTTTTGATAGAGGAGGCAAAGTTTTTGTACTAGAAACTTCTTCTGTTTCACTACATGACTGTATTAGCTGTTGTGTTTCAACTTTTTTTTACAAATTCTGCTATAGATGGATGTTTATGTTGAAGAGTTTTCTGTTCATTTGCTCTACTTCTGCGTTCCTTATTACAGAGTTGCTTTTTGGTAGGCATTCTTTAGGGTCTGTTGAAAAAAATACAGAAGGTATGGGTTGGGGTGTTCTGGAATGCATGTGTGTTGTGTGCATGAGTGTTTGAGTAAGATGATAAAGATGTATGTAATGGTGTGTGATTGTGCTTTGGGAAGTACAACTACTAGGGGTGGGTATTCTTGAATTAATGTGTTACTTAACTGGGGTTCAGATGACAGAAAAAAGTAAGCCAGTGGTTTGGAGAAGTATAAATAATATATCTAAAGCTATAGAATTAAAACAGTTGTTTGTTCTACAACATCTAAATTCTATCGGCTGAGTTGGGTAATTTGTGTGTCGAAAAATAGGAAGTTGTGGGCCATTCTGCTAGTAAATCACTGTTTAAGACGGGGGGATTTTTGGTCAGAATGGTGCAGAATCTCTATTTTTAGGCACAGAAATAGCATGAATTAACCTTACAGTGTGTTTGAGTAATAATTCAAATATTATGGTAACATTTTACTTACTTTTTTTCTAAAATGAGCAGTTTACTTCTTAGTTGTTCTTTGCACTTCAAATTCGGCTGCTTCTTTTCTGGAGAATGGTCTTCACTGCAATTGTAAAAGAAAGAAATTAATAATTTGGTTTGTATATAGCACTGTTTTTAATTTAGACATAGATTTTTTAAATTGAAATGCTCAGCGCCTTCCTCAAAACCATTAAAACTATCTTTTGACTAACTGTAGGAAAGAAAATATCTTTACTATGGCTTGTGAAATTCATAATGTACCACTGTATACCACTATTCCTGTAACTAAGCTTTTCCACGTAATAGTGAGTCAATGTCATAGCCTGCTTTTCCACGTAATAGTGAGTCAATGTCATAGCCTGCTTGGCCTATATAAATGTAAGTAATTATATAAATTGAAAAAATTAAAACCAATTATGTGTTTGTACAAATATTATTGTTTGAGATTTGATCATAGAGTGTGCATGTATTTTTGTTTGATTATATGTAGTCTATATATTTTATTTCAAAAATATTGGTTTAACATTATTTGCGTGTGTGTGTGTATGAAGAAATTAAACGGTATAAAGGTTTGTAAGTCACAGTTCATTTTAGGACAATGAAAAAATGATCCTAGATTCATTTTACAGATTATACAAGGTAAAAGTCGGTTAGAAAATGTGTTCATGTACTGTATAGAAAATATGCATACCTGTAGTTTGTGTTCATGCATATGGATATGGACGAAGCTGCAAGTAGAAATCTTGGAGACTTGTATAGTATTTCTCGTAGATCGTGCTTGCCAATGGTATGAGACTTGTACTCCGAGAGCTTCACTGTACATTTGCAGTGCTGATCTATGATGATGCAGTTACATGTAGAGGTCTTGGATTTGATTGGTGGATGGTCCTGTGATTTCTTAGCTACATCCACTGAGGGAATGGTACAGAGAGTGAAGTGGAAATGGTAGAAGGGCTGTCCATGTTACGATATGTTCGCGGACATGGCGGTAGTTCTAGGACACCGCGTATTACATCCGGGGAATTTGGGGTGGGGAGGCATGCAAATGAGATTGAATGTAGCAAGGGATTGGTCAGTAAAGTTTAGTGAGTGTGTTGTGCTAGAAGAGGTTTTCTCAGATATTCTTTTTGCTGAGAGAAGAACAGATAGCTATGGCTGAGTGTTTCAAAAAACAGATTGTGTGGATTTTGGGAGACTCGTGGTTACATTGGTTGAAGGTGCATGCAGAAAGCTGTGGAGTATCTAAAGATCTTGGATTGCACTGGCATGGAGTGCGTGGAATGAAGTGGTTGGACTTGCTACCTCTCTGTGCAACTTTGAAAATACAGGAACATCCAGACATAATTGTAATTCATTGTGGAGGGAACAATTTAGGACATGTGCCTGGAATGTCTTTGCAATTTGTAATGCAAGAAGGACTTCCGAAGATCATGGACATGTTTCCAAACTCCAAAGTAATTTTTTCACGGATTGCGCAGAGACAAATGTGGCTTCGTTCTTTCTCATGTGGTCCACAAATGGAGAATGCAAAGCGTAATGTCAATAAGGCTGTTTGTGCCTTCCTAAGAGATTTTGGCATGTCCTCTTTTCACAATCACAATGAAAATATTATGTTTCGTAGTACATACATTTTTCGCAGAGATGGAGAGATGGAGTCCATCTTACTTATGCTGGCAATCACAAAATGCATTGCAACCTTTTTTTAGAAATACAGCATCCATTTTGAAGCAGATGTTAAGTATTTATAATTTTTGACATACAAACACCTCCCAAAGGCTCTTTTCAGAGCCACCACTTGCTCACAGAGAAAATGCAATGGTTACAATAGGGTACAACACAATATAAAAAAGTAACTTTATTTGACATATATAAACAATTTATGACTGAGAAGGTGGGGCAGAAACGGAAACAAAAACAGGAGAATTAGGGATTTCAACATAATTGGGATCAGGTGAAGAAGGGATGGAAATGTCATCAAAACGTCTTGGTCCCTGGAGAGGGTTTGGGGTTAAATGAGTGGGATATGGTGAGGGGGGACAAGTACAGGTGGGACAATGGTATGTTGTTGGTAGTTTTAGGTGATCTTCCACAAAGTTCTTTAAATCTTTAAAATTTGCCATAAGTTGGTCCATTTTTTGGTTAATGTGTTCCAGAGTGTTATCCACCGCTTCTTTTTCTGTGGTAGTGCCAATTTTTGTATGGTCTGTAAAAAAAAATGTATATGTTAAATGTATACAAAATAATATTTATTAATTGGTTTATATAGTAAAGTGTGTACCATTAGGTGCACTATCTTCTGACATTTCGTCTTGTGGGAAATGCTCCTCTAGCCACTCCAGAGTACTACACATTTCTGTGAGAAAACAAAAAAGTAATATATTTTTTTTATCTAATATAGAAAGTTTATAAATATATGAGTAAAATGAAGTGCACTTACTATTTCAGGAAAGTATGTGATGAGTAGTCTGTACGTCTGGTCTTGCTCTTAGGGCCTGATCACGACTTGGGCGTTACCGCCAAAGTCATGATCAGGCCCTTAGTTGTGGAGTGTCTGTGAGGTAATTATGTTGGAAGCCACTTTATCTTCTTTTGGTATATTCCATTTTAGAACATATTGTATTTAAATGAATGGTTAGTGTGTTACATATATGGGTTACATTTCTTAAGTATTACTACACATACTTTGTATGTGTGCTGCTTTGTGAATTTATTAAATGTTCCTATGTTATGATATAACGAATTTATTAAATGTTCCTATGTTATGATATAACAATTACACATACCCCCCAGAGTTTTTAGGTGGTGGTACTGTTATTCGAACATGTCCGCGGACAGTCAAATTCAGTAGAAAGGGTTCAGTATGTTCCATATTACATGTACATAAAGTCAAAGTTATTCTTGTTAAGTTGTGCTACTAAAAAACTATGAAATTCAGTAAAAGAACTTTGTTAAAGGGACGTTATGGTTCAGTTGCGCTACTAAAAACCTATGAAATTCAGTAAAAAAACTTTGTTACAGGGACATTATGGTTAAGTTGCGCTACTAAAAACCTATCAGATTCAGTAAAAAAACTTTGTTAAAGGGATGTTATGGTTAAGTTGTGCTACTAAAAACCAATCAGATTCAGTAAAAAAACTTTGTTAAAGGGACGTTATGGTTGAAAGTAAAACTGAAAAACCCTTGAAATTCGGCAGTTATGGTATGGTAAGATAAGCAACCATAACTCGCGCCACCGTGCACTGCTAACACTAACACCCAGGACATCAAAGATGACATCACAAATGTCATTGATGACATCACTGATGACATCACATGGCTGGCTCTCTCTTTTTTTCCTTTACTGACATATCTAAGCCACATAGTTTTCTTCAGTAACAGTCAGGAAGTAAAAATTGAAAAGGTACTATATTTGTAGACTTAGGGTCAAGTCATATCAAAGGAAACATAAATATAGCAGAAGACACAGGCTTGAACGAGAGCAATCCTTTCTGTGCATGAAGATAATCATTAGAGTTATCAGCACTTTCTCATAGTTTTATTTTTATTACTATACCTTCCCTGTATATGTTCATATTTGTATACATTGTACTCACACTCCTTTCCTTAGGGTTCACTGACATCATTTGATACACATACATACACTAGCAGTAGCAGCTTTGAAACAGAGCAGTCATTTCTCTGCATAAAGATAATCAGTTAGGTTATGAACTCTTTCTGCTACTACTTCTGCTTTTTTGCTTACTTCTCTGTCCCTGTATACACTCATATTTGTATGTGTTGTTGTCTCTTTGTGTTTTGTCTGTATTTGTAAAGTGTAATTATGTATTAAGTGGGTTTTATTAGCTACTTATTACATGTTTCACAGTACGTAAAACTCTAATAAGAAAGCAGTTATCATTTCATTATTCTACATGGCAAGATTATGAATATTGCACCTTCATCATGTATACTGCACACAATGCCTAAGTTTCTGCATCAATTGCTTAGTATACTGGATAGAACTTCATAATAGAATGCTATTTATATCAATGCATTGCTTAATGCACTAATTAGCTCATGATATTTATTCAAATGATCCTTGACACTTTTTGGTCAACATTATAAGAATCCCTCCTACAGAGTTTTCATGAAAAGTAAATGCACATGTGATGTCATCAGTGATGTCATCAATGACATTTGTGATGTCATCTTTGATGTCTTGGGTGTTAGTGTTAGCAGTGCACGGTGGCGTGAGTTATGGTTGCTTATCTTACCATAACTGCCGAATTTCAGGGGGTTTTCGGTTTTACTTTGAACCATAACGTCCCTTTAACAAAGTTTTTTTACTGAATCTGATAGGTTTTTAGTAGTGCAACTTAACCATAACATCCCTTTAACAAAGTTTTTTTTACTGAATCTGATAGGTTTTTAGTAGCGCAACTTAACCATAACGTCCCTTTAACAACTTTTTTCACTGAATATATGTACGGTACTTTTCCCTGCAATGCCTTTAGCACACTGCTGCCTCGCATTCATTTTCTTGTGCTGTTTTTGGTGTTACACTATCATGGGCATTTCTAACATCTGATAGGTGGATCCAATATTTCAGGCCCTTCACCCTCACCGCCAAAGGGGTGCAATATGCTACTTCATAAGGGTCATGAAATCTTTGAGCATTCCACCTTCTTACAGAGCTGCAAACCTAAACCAGTTCTCCAGGTATCAGATGCTTTGTTCGGCTGTCTGCTGAGGCAGTGGACATATCTGTTTCACTTTCTCTTGTGAATGAGGGTGCTACTGTTCTTACTGCCCGTGTGAGTTGCGTGAGGTATTCCTTAAATTCCTCTTTAAACACTGTTGTAGTTCTATGTGCATCAGACAGTCTTCTTACAGGTGACAGTGGTGTTGCATAGGTCGACCCGTAACTATTTCCTGAGGGGACAAATGGTGGTCCTTACTAGGTTGTGTGCGCAGCTGGAGTAAGGCCAGTGGAAGACAATAGACCCCGTTCTTTTTGATGGTGTGACAAAGTTTGGACAACCTACTCTTAATGAGGCTGTTTATTTTCTTAACCACTCCATTCGCTTGTGGGTGGTAAATCAAACGCATCTTGTGTTTTAAACCTAGTAATGTTGTTACTTCTTTGATGAGGTTATTTACAAAATGTGTCCCATTGTCAGAGCGTATAACATCGCATATACCCCACCGTGGTAACACTTCTGTTGCTAAAAACTTTGCTGCACACTTCACGTCTGGGTGGGCAAAGGGCCCTGCCTCCACCCAGTGCAAAAAGGGACAAACCACCACGATCAAGTACCTGCTTGCACCTCTCTCCCGTGTCTGCATAATCGATGTGCAGTTCACGGAAAGGTGCGATGGGGCGAGGCAGTGTTCTTCGCAGTGTCCTGAGGGACATTCCGGAATTAAATGTTTGGCATGTGATACATCAATGGTAAATTTAGTAAGGTATTCCTGGAGGTTTGGAATGAACTGATCCTCTTGAATGTCTGCAGCTATCTGCTGTTTTGAGGTGTGGTTGGGAAAGTGTAACTGTTGGAATGCTATTTGCAACATTTCTATTGGCATTACTACCCTTCCTGTTGTGTCCTTCCTCCATAGGAGATCAGTGGGTGTCTGTGTGCATCCCCGTTTTTTTCCAGAGTTCTTGTTCTAACTGTGGTGCTTTCTTTTGGAGCTCTATTATTTGTGCTATTGACAGTGCTTTATATCCTTCTCCTTTGGGCTCTTCCTCTATAGCTTTTAGTACACATTCTGTGGTTGTTTGGTTTTGGAAGTAGGCTGTTTGCTTTGCAGCAGCATCTGCCGCTGCGTTCCCCAATGATATTTTGTCATTGTTGTTGGTATGGGATTGGCATTTTATCAGGGTCACTACACTACAAAGGAGAAACTCCATTGTTGTCTGATCAAAATGTTTTTGTTGATATTTATAGAGCAAAGAGGCATCTTGGATTTTCCATGGAGACACATTGAGATTGCGCAGAGAGGACGTTTGAATAGGACGTGCACTGGCGTGGTGACAAGGGGCGTAATAACCTTAAAGTTAGGGACTACTGATGTAAGCTTGAGGGGCTTGAGGTATGATTTCCTTCTGCCTGGTCACTTGAACTTAGGGCGATTGATCAACAGATAAGATTTACACAAGATGGCGGTTTCTGAGCTGTGTGGTTTGCGTGTCAGAAAATCAAAGGTAAAATGTATTGGAAAAAAAATGTGATCAATCCATTTATGCTCAAAAATATATGCCCTAGCCATTGGCCCAATAAAATTCCTGAGAGAGCTTCTCCTTTCATGCCTAGCCAGTCCTGCGACCCCCTGACACAAATGAAACACCCGTAACCAGAGAAACAAAAATGCAGTCCTGATTTTCCAGCAGCTAAATACCACTGTATGCAAACATGTACATACACGGGGTAGAATACATCTTTCCATGGTATATTTCAATTCCAGGAGCAGGTGTATGGTGCCTACCATGTCTAGTTGGCTGATTCTATTTCCTTGATTGTTGAAGTCTGATCTATAAAGGAATGCCTGCATAATGGCCAATTCCTCAGAAGAAGCTTTGTCAGATATTTACCAAGCAACCACATGGGCCTCCCTTTAAATGTTTTGTGACTCCTATGCCAAGCACTTCCCTATATTCCTAAAGAAGATCATGCGCCTGTGGTTGGTGCCTTAATCAGCACCCACTTGGACTATTGTAATAGCCAAATGTTGGGTGTTCCATCTAAACAACTCTTATGACTTCAAAAAGCACAGAATGCAGCCATCAGGATGATAGTCAAGCTGAGCAGAACCACTCACATGTCCCCATTCTGCTGTGAGTTACACTGGCTTTCAATTGAAGATCGTATAAGTTTTAAGGTAGCCTGTATTATCTATAAGTGTGTAAATGGTACTGCTCCTCTGTATCTGAGAGAGCTGATTCAGCCATACCTATCGGCAAGACCATTGCACTCTAGTGACTGTCATCTTTTGGTTGTCCCCCACTCAGTATATAAATCACAGGGTGACAGAAGATTCTCTGTATTTGGCCCAAAGTTGTGGAACTCATTGCAACTTGAACTAAGGACTTTGAGCTCAAATCTCCAGTTTTAATCGAGCACTGAAGACTGTCTTGTTCAGATAGAGTAGTATTATGTCTACGGGCTTCTATATGGATTTAGCTGTTTTCTATGTTAACTGCTGTTTTTCTTTTCATCCCCACCACGATACAGTTTGGTATGTTTTGTGCGTGTTATAAATATCAAAATACATGTACAAATATTTACCATTCGACCACGTGGACCTCCCTTGTTTTGTGAGGCACTGTAAAATGGTATTGGTGATCCATGTCTGCAAACTTCCTTCACTGGCTAAAGCTGTCAATTTTTCAGTATGGTGTGTTACTTCCTCACCGAGGTTAGACTGTGAGGAGAAATGAGAAAGCAATTAAATGGTAGCTATTTACTGGTAATCTGCATTACTCTTCCTCTATTCGGTGAGCTCTCTGGCTCGCAGGCCAGTTTTGTGGGCACATTGCGTCATGTGGATGTCACAACCTGGGCCCTTCTCCAGAAAACCTATCGCCTTCTCCAGAAAACCAGTCGCCATTTGGGATTGGGTGTTGATTGGTAGTCCCCCTATAGTGGACCCCATACATGTTAGTTCACTGGCTCTCCCAAGTCAGATATCAGGCCTGGCCCATCCCAATATTACTATCACCAAATAATTTTGCAGTGTGAGGGTCTGATCATCGGTTCTTGCCCATTACTACGCAGTCCTGGAGTCCTGAACTGTGATTGGCTAGAGCTGGCATTTCCAGGCCTGGGATCCGAAATGATTCTCAGCTCGAGGTGTACTTCTTCAAGGAAATAAGAACAACTATGTGTCTGCATTGTAACGTGCGTGTACCACCAAAGTCTGTGAGATTGCCCGTTCACATCATGCAACCCTCGTCTTGCAGTAACAACTTTGTTGCAAGCTTCTGCCTAGCAGTGTGAGATTGCTCCTCTTTCCCAGCACCGGTGTCAATTGATCATCCAAGCTGCTGATTCACTTGTTCAGAGACCGTGTTTTGTGCTTCTGGAGCCCCAAATTACTCAGATTTATGTGGATTTATTCATATTTATTGCAGCCGGTGTTA
The DNA here is from genome assembly GCF_040938575.1 of Ambystoma mexicanum. Taxonomy (NCBI): domain Eukaryota; kingdom Metazoa; phylum Chordata; class Amphibia; order Caudata; family Ambystomatidae; genus Ambystoma; species Ambystoma mexicanum. Next base: position 227,603,610 of record NC_090927.1, on the reverse strand, counting down.
CTGCCGTTCAGGGAATTAATTGTCGCTCGTATCTTGGTGGCCTTGGCAGCCGGCCCTGTCCCACACGGTTGCTCTTCTGTTCAATCTGAATTCAGCTCAGCTCTTGATGAGCCATGTGTGGCCTACTGTGGTTTTCCTAAGCCATAGCATGGCTTCTACATGTTTGTGTTATTCTATAGTTCTCCATACGTTAGTAATACATTGGTTCTGTAACATCCAATTGGTGCTCCTGCAGTTCCATGAGGTTATTTGCATGTAAGCGTCTGCAAGCGGCTCAGGATCTCTTGCTTCTTGCGGTTTCTGCGTTGCTGCAGTTTACCTAATGAAAAAATAGTAAAGCTACGGCAGTATGTATATGTATCTGTCCACTAACTTATAGAACTATTCCGCATGTGTTCTTCGTGTATTCGGGTGCGTAGTTTGTGTCCTGATCTGCAAATTGGCACTTGTGCTTCCTGTCTAACGCTGCTAAGTCATGGTGTCTCTAACGACATCAACGCGGCTTCTTGGCACTTTATTGAATACTGTCAATTGAATTCTCCTTGGTGGCAGTTTGAGTCTCCTCATCCACTCTAGGTAACATTTGGACTGCTCCTGGGCTATAGGGTTGCCTGAGTGGCTACCTGTCGACATATTTGTCTATCATAAAAGCACTAGAAATCAGTCCAAAATGGTATGGGTGATCATGGAATCTTCGGTTCTTTTTCTGGGTCATGTCTCTTATGGGAGGTGGACCAGGTACGATTCAACCACCCTTCTGCAGTCCCCCTCTGATCAACTTGTTGACCAAATCTAGATATGTCCATTCTTTTCTTTCTTTTTTTTTCTTTTTTTTTTCTTTTCTCTGGGCAGCCATATCTTCATTATTCCTCCAAGGTGTCCATAATAGTTTGTGTTGGTCATCAAAATACCAGTACATGTAACGGCATACTCCTTCAGGGTTGCACCAAACCCACTTCCCTTCATAGACTTTTGGATCATGGGGATTGTCCAGCTTTATTGTTCTGGCTGGAAATAAGTCACACCATGCGATTTTTTCTCACTTAGTCTGTTTCTTTCTCTGACAATGTGATCCTTCGCTCCCCCTATGTTCACATCCATCAGGATCTGCATCCCAATTGCCTCTTCCGCGCTCCAACTATCACCTTCAGTCCATCAGACAGCCATAATGGCATCCATGACCATAGATATGGTAGCCATCTCTTGTCCTTGTTGGTCCCACATGCTTCATCTTCCATATTCGCATGCATTTGTGGTAATTGTGCAACTGCATAGGAGATAGTTCCATTATCTTCATCATTATCTGGTTTAATTGTGCAACATGAACTCCCTATTTTTGCGCAAATTCCTCCTTCCATCGCTGTGAGGAGATCCAGAACGTATCTATTCTGTAGCGCCACCAACCTTATTGCTCTGAGCTTTTCCTTTATGGCATTGAACCAATTTACTTTAGAATGTATTGTTACCATCAGCTCCCAATGAGTGATCTGTAACCAGTTGGCAATAGTATATGTCTGTATTCCTGGCTTTAGTGATGAGAAGAACATTTGTGTTCTGCTGAATAGTCTGTGTTCTGCTGGTACTTTGTCCCAAGCTACTTCGGATTTCTCTGAGAAGTAATTCCCCCCTCTCTTTTTCTGCTTAGTCCTCTTTGCTTCTCTGTTTTAAGGGTAGCCCAACCTACAGGGGTACCCCTTAATTATACGGGTACCTCTAATCATGCTCACACCAGAGTAAATGCACCCCTCTAGGGAAGCAAGACCAAGAGTCTTATCTTGCAAGGATAATACGTTTAATCTGTACAGAAATGAGGATGGGGCAAAGAACTCTGCTCCCTGAATGGCATATTCTGTCCCTGAACTGCTCCAAGCTCCTGCAGACTGGAGCCAGACAGGAGCTTATATACTGTTGAATTGGTCACTGGATACTGGCATGACCCCATTCAAAACTGTCCTTCTTCCCTACAAGGGGTACTGCAAAGTCTTACTTTTTCATGGTCAGCGATTTTAGACCATGCTACTTAACATATTGCTAACCTATGCAAGAATATACTGTAGCTTCATTTTTCATCATTTTGTTAACATTTATACATAAACACATTTTCCCATCATGCTCTCCCTATTTCACTCATTATACTCATATTTTTATCTGGTCCAGTAATTCCCCTTAAAATATTGTTTTCCCTAATTCTGCATGCTGTGCATTGAGCATGTACAATCTCCTATTCTTAGTCTGCCTGGGCTTTCGACAGACAGCAGACAGCTGATCAGCCACTTTGTGTGCTCTGCCAGAGCGTAGCCTCAGTGACGCAACACTGCATGCTCTGCGATCCATTATTAGTGCAGGCCACATTCCTCCAAGCAGAGAGCTTACCTGTACCATGCTTTTAAACATCTACCAATGTATTCAGCTAATAGTTATTTGCACCTTATATTTAAATAATAACTGCCTCCTGTTAGTGCCCACGCATGTCTGTGTGTGTGATTATATTTGCATGAAAAAAGCTTTTCTCAGTGTTCTTCCTCCCCCTGGCCTCTTTGTATTGCCTACAAACAGTCAACGGAAGTCTTGCCTAATTCTAAAACACTTGGGAATGAAGGAAGGCACTACCTCCTTCCCAACATTCCCCCCTTTCGTTACTTCTACAGTAACAAACTCATCCCTACCCGACATATCTACAACCCCAGAAATATTAGTTTGAGTTTTGCTGTTTATTGTATGGCAAGGTGTTTTAGACCCCCCCCAATTGATACCATCATCTTTGCACTATTAGGGACTATATGAACACAACATCGGATGTGCAGAAGAGGACCAAGAGGAATACAATAACAGGAACCAGTACACTTACTGCTGCCTCCAGCCATGATGGGACCCAATCAAAGGGAAGCGATAGCTAATCCGTGTTCTGAACTCCACCTTCTTTCTTCAATTGAACACCTAGATTGTTTACCGCCTCGATGCGTGGGATAGTGACCTATTCTCAGCATCCTCCAGGTGTATAAAAGTGCAGCAGCTGCTTGTACCCCTGGAGCCAAAAAAGATGAAAAGAAAGTTTCTGCTGAGCTAAAAAGTTAATACTCATCAGGTATTCCTCTTAGCAGTGCGGAAGAATCATTTGAGACATAGTTTGATATCTTCTTTCTTCCTTGTCCTTTTTCTGGCAGCATACCAAATTCTTGTGTGAGCTGCAAGTTTCTTTCTGCTTCTTTAGGTGCTGCAGTGGCTGTTGGCACCTTGACAGGCATTTCTTCTCCCTTCAGGTGTTCTACCAGGATTACTAGTAGCACTGAGTGGAGGGTGGCCAGTGAACGCTTACCCCTCCATGAGGCTGGGAGGTGCAATTAGTCTTGTTGGCTACAAACCCAGTATTAATCCATCACCGCTGCTGTACCTTTCATCATATCAGGGATCACACGAGTGTGGTTGCACTGTGTGTTTGCGCCAAAAGGAACTGTTCCTTCTTTGCTAAAACAAAGTTCATAGTCTATGGCTCCATGTACTCATACTGGCTTCTTCATTGTTGCAATCCATGTCAGCCTTGTGATGTGTCTGAACCATATTTGCACACACATAGGGCCTCATTACAAGTTTGGCGGTAGCCTTGCCAGTAAAACCGGCAGGCTGCTGCCAAACTTGCAATATTCCCCTCCCCCCATGGACCCAATAATTGCCCATTTGCGGGCGCTGGAAAAAAGAAAAAAGATGCTCCCCATTCGGGCCGAATGGGAATGGGGAGGTTGGATGCAAAGGCACTGTTTATAACGGTGCCTGTGCATCTGCCATGCTGTGCTCGCGTGTGCCCTTCTGCCCACCAGGTGCGACTTGGCTGGCAGAAAGGCACCTGCGAGCACAACTCATAGTTTGCCGGCCCGGGAACTACAATACCGGCAAGCTTACCGGTACCGTAGTTCCCGGACCTTGTAATGAGGCCCATAGTCTCTATTTGGGATATAGCTTCTCCGCTGTACTTGATCAGTCCATCTGCCGGGCATGTCACTGCGGTGCCCTGCTATTTGTCGTTGCCATTTGAGTAACCCCCCAAGAAAAAATATGGTACTTGTAGACACTGGCGGTATTTCGTGTTGCCATTGCATAACACTGGGTCTAGATCAATGCTTCTCAACAGCACGCTGTGTGCCAGGAATGTGTCATTTATCCTTCATAGTGCAAGATGTACCAGGCATTGTGCCTGTGTAATTGAGACTGGATGTGGACCTAAAACCTTGGGTGCCCCTGATGCGTGCAGGATAAGTGCACACAACTTTCATTTATTACATTCCTTCCAGCGGTGCGCATATCAGGGCAACAGCTATTCAATGTTTCTAAATGCTGGATGTCAGAAATGGCGTTAAAGCCCAACCCCTTATATAAATCATACTTCATTCGTACTTCCTGTTTCATTCGTCTAAGAAATCTTATAAGGGTGGCCGGCAAAAAGTGGGCCATTTTGTATTTCCTTTTTTTATATATTCATATTAGCATTATTTTCCAACTGTCCATCCCCCCTCTATATGGCCACCCCATATAACAGACATACCTTCATCCATTCCAACAACCACTACCAGTGTCATACAAAACAATATAATACTTAAAATGTATAATATGTAATTCTTAGAACAAATTACTTTTATCTTAACTCTATCCCTTCATAACAGAGAGGTTTGAACACATCGGTTAGGCGTCCTTGCTTAGTCCTTGCTTATTCCTGGAGAGGAGAAAAAAGGTTATCAAGAAAGAGAGAAAGAGAGGGAGAGAGAGAGAGAGAGGGAGAGAGAGAGAGAGAGAGAGAGAGAGAGAGAGAGAGAGAGAGAAAGAGAGAGATAAATCTCCACAACACTCCTTTAGATGTTTTAATTGGAAACACTGTAGTATTGCACCGGGACTCCGATGGCACTAGGATTATATGTTTCAACAATGCTGAGATGGTCTCAAATATGCCTTCATCAGCTTCTTGAGACATGGGTAATGTTTTGCTCAGGGTAGAATTGCTCCTGGCTTGAGTTTTTTGTAACCTTCCCTATTCCCTTCAATAATCCAACATCATATGGGCCTATGGTTCCTTGGCACCTTTTCTTTGTCTTCCTGAAAGAACGCTGGTCTTTGCCGCATCAGTGCCATTCGCTGTTGGATTTCCCTTTTCTCAATTTTGAGCCAATATGTAATGCTTATGAAAAACACTACCTCATCATCTATACGTTCATCTCTATACATATCTTCATCTGATATGTCAGTCAATCTGTATCCCTCTTACAAGAGCTAGTTCTGTTCTCCATGCTCTGCCTTCATCATCTACTCCTTCGAGCATTGCTATGTTCCCTCGTACTATGGATGCTTCCAATTCTATGGGAATAATCGGCCCTTGTTCCTCATCCATGGGTACTTGTGGCCTAAACAGAAATTCATCAGGTATCCTCACAATTTACCCTACTAGTCCAGGTAACCATGTTCATAAAATGCTCACCCCATACATGAAAATTTTCGGATTTACCACAACTCTTTGTAGAGCCATTTGTCCTGTAAATGTCAGTATAAACTCTTCTATGTTTAAATAGTGTATTCCTGGAGTGAAGCACACTATTCCTTGATCAGTGAATAAAATAGTCATGTTAAGGTTTGTCATCAAATCTCTACCCAAAATGTTAACTGGTGTTTTTCGCAAATATAACAAGGGGACAGACATGTCACATTCCCCTATATAAACAGATAATCTATCAGTAGAAGGAACTAAATTTGTAGCTCTAGAGAATCCTTGAGCATTTACATTGGGTATTTTTCCTTCCTTATACAAGAGTGGGTCACCCCAGTGTCTACAAGAAAAGAAAAAGATTTGCCTCCTATTATCACATTGACCCTTGGTTCCTCTGAGGGTCCGGTGTTACAGTCATGATTCCTGCCCCTCATGTCCCCAGCCCTCCAAGATGTCAGGCTGGAGCCAGGCCACGATCACCTACGTGGCCCTCAAGGGCCTCTCCATCCCCCCAAAGGCCTAATTGCACCCACATCTGACGTGTCAACATACTGTACCCTGAGAGCCCTCCAAACATCCACCCTACATTTATTAAATGGCGGTCCATCATGCGCTGGATTGTGTGCTGTCTCACTGGCATATCCTGCTTGTCTCCAAATGTTGTCAGCTCTCTCTCCAAGAATAGCTGCCAATAGGCCTCTTATGTCCCCTATGGCCAATGTATTTCCCCCTGTCATTTCCTCTAATTCATATATCCATTTGCCAATCCCGAAGCCAAACTAGGTAACTTGCATTTCAAGTTATCCTTATCCATCTGGGGCCATGGAACATATTGCATTCTTGTCCCCCCCCCTTTCTCTTTGAGAACCAATCCCATAACTGGACCCCATTATTTGTTTACCCAAGGCAGGGGCAATCGTCCCTATTCGTCTTCATGCTGGTAACGACCTTAACCTAATCACAAGGGTGGGGATTCTCCCCCCACACTACAAAATCGTCTTTGCGAAAGTTCAGGAAATGGTATAGGTTCTGGTGTTCTTTCCCTAGGGTCTTCCAGATCTGACCATCGTACCTCCTTATCCAATTGTTGAATTCCCAAGGGGATGCATGTACCCTCCCCTTCTCTCTCACGACCTGCCTCCCTTTCTTTGGCTAACATTGCTAGACCCCAACTGGTGTGACTATCATCCTCCTCTTCTCTAAATTTAATCTTCTCAGAGACAGTGCTCTGCATTCATCACTAAACATATTTTCCTCCTCATCCCTTGTTATCGGTATCAGGGATCGTCTGCCACTCCCTTGAGTCCCATACTCGCTGTTCTGCCTCATTTTCTGATATATCTTATCAATCCTCTCTTCAATACTTCATCATCATATCTTCCCTCTTCTTGTGCTACTTTAGGCATTTCTTGAGTCATTTCCCTCATTGGGAAACTTCGCTTACCGTGTCCCATCATCCCTGTACTTCATCACTCTGTCTTAATCTTTCTTTAAGAACGAGACTGGCGTCAAGACCTCACTACCTTCTATTCCGTTCTATTCCTCTTTACACTTCCCTTTGCTCTCTCGCATCTCTTCTTGCCCTCTCTTCTTCTTCCTTTCGTGCTTCCCTACTTACTTTTTGTCTTTTTGCTTTTTTCTTAATTGTGTATTTGATTAAGAAAACCTTAAACACAACCATCAAAACAGTATTAAAAGTACAAATTCATCAAGGTTAAGACTATATAAAAAGAATGACATTCAATATTCATTTGTGTAATAATCGAATGTCCAAAGTAAACCGTGTGCATAGTAAAATAATAAATATAATTCATGAAAGTAATTATAAAAACCTAGAAATACTACGATAAAACCTTCTGTGCTTCTTCCCAAATATGAAAGGCAAATGCAGTAATAACTATCGATTCTGCACAATACAACATACTCCAGAAATGGTCAGAAGTAAGGAAGGCCATATTCGATACCAGGTGTCGATATCCTTTCTCATATAGTTGGCTAAAGTTCTGCAAGCTGTAAGTACATGACAAGATGGTTCTATGTTCTGCTTCCATATTCTAGTCTTTCTTTATGAAGGATACCAATCCAACCTCCAAGATACACGTTGGTGGGCAAGATGTTGAAACTTAAGTGAATTACAAATCTTTTCCAGTGTTGGCATCCTGCTTTAATTAGGTAACTCTTGGGGCGATTATGGCAAAAACCATGGGTGACAAATGTGGCATAATTCCTCCTATGATGCAGATAGCTGAGGCTGGAGGTTATGTCCCATGTAATGGTTTTTTGGATTTCTTATCCATGGCTGTAGTGGGCAAGATGATCAAATCTTGCAGGGAAAGCCCTGCTTCGTGGTAGCACTGGTGCATGTATGCCTGTATTTCTACAAACAGTGGGCTACTCAATGTTTTCTGATAATGCTTGGCAATGATGCCAAGTAGTCTGTTGTGATGATTATAAGTCAAGTCGAATGAAAGGATAAATGTACCTTGCTGTAGCAACCATAATAATCTTAGAGATGGGAGCCCAAACTCTAGCCTCAGTGCCTGCCCAGGCACTGACGACCGTACGCCAATAATAGAGCGAAGTAGTTTGCCCTCTAAACGCTCCAACCATGTCATATTGGTTACGCGTAAGAAGTCAGTGCCATATAACATGCAAGATCAAACCCTCAATATTCTGTCCTCCCTTACTACTGACATACTTTTCAAGCATCTGCCATTTCCTCAGTACCTTACTTGTTATGTCGGTGCCATGATCTGATTGGGGATGACAGGTCCTCATGGCAACCCCAAGATACGTGTAATGATTAACTATTTACAAAGGCACTTCATCGAGTTTCCAAACAGACGTATTAATAGCACTGGTACTATGACTAACAATCAAGACCTTAGTCTTTGCCACATTTATGTTAAGATTATTTTCTTTCAAATAGGCTACCAGTGCATTCATGGATAGCTGCAAGCCTAGTGGGGTGTTATCAAGTAATGCGTCTGCATATCCAAGCCAGGGAACAGGCTCACCTCCCAGTTTAGGAGGACAAGTTTGCACACTATTCAAGGCATGTGCCATTTCGGAGACAAGCAAGTTTCATAGCAGGGGAGCAAGAGAGCACCCTTGCTTAAGTTAGCCATGACAGGCAGCGTGGTTTGACCCTCTTGGTTCAGGCAAATCTTTGCATATGTGTCAGTGTACACCTTTTGGATTATATAAAGCAAACACACTTAAATTCCCCAGGCTCAAAGTTGTTCCCATAGCCTTACACAGGGTTCCGTATCAAATGCCTTGCTGAAGTCCACAAAGCAAAGATAAAGGGCCTCATTATGAGGTAGGCGCTCCCGTAATGAACGGTGCTGCTACGGGACTGGCACTGTTCATTACGGGACGCCCTATTACGAGGTTCCCTTGCAGGACCCGGTAAGGACGCCTGGTGAAATTGGTCATAGACACCCAGTTAACATTGGTCATGGAGGACGTATGTGCCTTAAGCCAGTTTTTATAATGCGTGACTAAATTGATGAAGACACTGTTTTTCTCTTGAGCAGAAATAGTGGGATCTCTCTTGATTGATCTTTGCCCTTTCTTGTCTATATTCCCTTTTTCTGCTATGGATAAGGATGTCAAAGGGACCATGTACGTCTGTGGGCCTATGGGTGGTTTGGTTATATAATCCAAGTTGTTGCCCAGGACTCTAATAAACATGCCAAAGTCCCAGTCATGCCTTTCAAACCAGTATAAAAGCGAAAGTTCCTTATCTAGGATATACTTATAAAGCGGACCAAGATTCATCCCTGACCAGATAATACGATTTCCTTGGGAGTTAATTGTCACCCTGCTACCAATGCTACTGCTATACCTTGTCTTATACAACAGCATAGTCCATTTTAGTATAGCATTGTCACTGTAACCTGTGTGCAGTATTGTTAACACATGCCGAGATGGGTGGTGTTGTAATCTGCAAATACATAGTCAATGCAGGAGTTGGTCTTACCATTGGTCCATGTATTGCGAGGAATCTTCCCTTGGCCCCCCCCCTTAATGTTGAAACCAGAAAGATCATGTATTACAGTCAAATTACGCCAGCCCAAACTACGGGACTCAATTTTGTTACTAGTTTCCTTACAGACATCACCACTCCAGTCATCACTGATGTATACAAGATGATCATACAGTGTAGGTGAGTTAAAGTCACCTCCCAAGATTATACTTAGGACACTGCCCAGCCCAAATGGAGAGTAGATTATCTATTGCTTTTATCAAACAAGTATGTCCTCCACTACAAGGGGGAGCATATACATTAATAAGGAGTATAGGCATCCAGAGGCAAGAAGGATCAGAAATAACTGCAGAAAGAATGAATGATTAGAAGTGCCCTTATTGAATGGTGTTAACGTGAGATGTACACGTGTTCCAATAGCAAATCCTCCTGTAGGATGGCTCCTCAGTTGACTAATTGCCATACCACACAGAACCTTAAATCCATCAATATAAAATTCGTAAGTGAGCCAGGTCTCCTGTAACATGAATATCTCGGATTCCATAATGTGCGAGCATCCCTCCGGATACCTCAAAATAGAGGTGTGCCCACGTGTATTGCAACACATACAGTCAATGTTAGATTTAATTTGAGTATGTCATTGGTTGCCAAATCTCAATGAGTCCAGTATCTATTGTGTAACTTGCTTTTGGCTAGACACTATGGTATTATGTTGTGCTAAAGAAACACGAAAACTCTCCCTCTCAGAGGTTACTTTGGCAATGGGGAACGGCCACACTCTCATAGCCTGTATAGTATTAATGGTGTTTTGGCTGGGGTATTAATGATATGTTTCCTACAGACAGTGAGGATGTACCCCATCCTGTTTAATTCAACATTACAGCTACTCAACAGGGGAGAGACCACTGGAGAAATTAATTCAATCATGGCCCAGTTCGTAGAGCTATATGGAGTGTGCAGTTCTATATGCAGCATATCTCCTATGGCGATTCCACTGAATCTCGGGATTTTACTCTGAAATTCGAGCAGAAAAGCTTGATTAAGATATGGACTCCCGTCACTTGGATTAATCTCTTCCAGCTTAACCCATTTCCCAAGAGGAAGATGGGATTCCAGGTCTCCAGAAGACAATACCGACTTTCCATCATTGTTCATAGGGTAGACTGCTTCCTCTTGGTGCTGCAGTGAGGGTGAGGTACTTGAGAGGGTGGAGGTAAGAAAGACTGAATAAGCAGTGGGAACCTCTGTTTCTCAATAGGCATGAGTATGTTGTAATGGGGTTCCTGTATACAGAACATCTGGGCCTGATCGTTACTTAAAGCCGCTGAAATCAGTCTAGAGTTCATCCATGAAACCGGGTTACACCCCGATTCAAGATGATTAACAGGGCCTAGAGAATGGGCCAATGTAGAGGACTGTGGTTGCACATTCATGGTAACCCTGGGACCTCCCCCAACAACTCATACCGATTATCCTGTGCCATCTCATGACAGGACTTCTGGCCAAGCTATGTGTATACATTTCCCAGGTTGGCCTGAGCAGCTAATTATTCGGTTCTGGACATCTTTCCATAGTGTGTGTTTACACTGCCCAAATTGGCCTGCACAGTAAATGGATGATGCAATTGTTGTGATGGTGGTACAGATTGGGGGTCCAGTAATGGCACAGAGGAAATTGTGAAAGCGAAATAAGTGTGAAACCATTTATCCAAGGGACTTCTGAGTGTTACTTGTTTGAAAGTACCATCCCCCTGATCGACCATATAGGTGTTTCCCATATGGGCCCTAGTCTCAGAATCGACAAGGGAGCTCATCTCATCCTGGGCAGTATTCTTGATAGAGTTGTCCACATATTGGCACATCCTGGTCCTGTGTCCCTTGGCTTGTTCCTCAGCTTCTTATTGATATATTTATTTCTATTTTGTTATTTTTCCCCTCTTGGAGTACCAACAGTGGCAACAGCACATCCATATCAGGAACACATCTCTGCAATGTATATGTTCCAGCCATATGTTGTCCCATTTCTAATGACTCAACCGTATCACCAGTCTCTTAATCGTTTGTAGGAGGAGAAATGGGAACCATTTTCTCCACTGTGGAATTAGACCTTTGGGGAGTGGGAGGATTTGTTGCCAATATACAAGGTTTGCTGTTATTATCTCAAGGGCCAAACCTTTGCTGTATGCAAGAATAACATCCAAATTTTGCCTGATATATACTTCTGTTCACATTGTTCATCTCCCATGACTGGAGATTCAATAATTTTGGCCAGTAGTATATTATCACCAGAGGAGGGGGTTGAGATGGCAGTTTCTTCAGTTGTCTTTGTTCTTCTTCTTTGATTCTCGTTTTTTCTGTAATCTTTTTTCCTTCACTTGTTGTTCCTCTTCTTCCTCTCTCCTTCTTTCTCCCCTATCCCTTTCTTCTATTTCTTTCTTCCTACTGTCATACTTCCCTTTGGTCCTCTGCCCGCTTTTCGTCTTTCTCTTGTTCTTCTCTATATATCTTTTCACTTTGTTCACTGCTTTTCCTTCCTTGCTAATCTTCCCTGCTTTTCTCATTACCTTTCCTTCTTTTCTTGCTCGTCTTTGTCTTCCCTTTGCCTAATCTCTGTGACGCTCTTCCCATCTAACTTGAGTAATACCTGTCCACCCAACCATTCATTCTGCACAAGCATTACCTCATTAGCAATATCCTTTTCTCCTTTCCATCTCTTAATTTCTCTGTCTATATCTCTTGATATATTCGAGCTCTCACCAGGTTCCTCTTTACCTCATATGACTCTATACTCGTCTTCCTTCTGTTTGTTCTCTTCTGGACTGTCATTGCTACCATAAGCAGGGCGTACATATGTCGATTAATATACCCTCCTGCTGCTTTTAATTCTTTTAAAGGATCAAATCCTGTCCCCTCTGTCTCTACGTTATTAATTTCAGGCAGAGTAAAAGGAGCTGAGGGCTTGATGCCCTCCCTTTAATGCTGATTAAGTATCCACTCTTCCGTTAACGGGTCCTCTTTCTCCTCTTGGTACATTTTCCAAAGTTCTAAAACTGACAGTCTTTTCTCTAATTTCTTCCCTGTGTATGCAGCGTGCACATATGTGGTCCTGTGTGGTCATACTGCCTTTGACAATGATTCCCCTTGCGGCCATGGCATGAACATTTTATCAGCTGTGGCCTTTACCCTTCTGCACTGTACTGTTTGAGCTTGGGTGCATGTCGTGGTAATGTTTTACAAAGGTGCATAAGAGGAGTGTCCTCCATAATGACAAGTCACAATTCACTGTCAATACTTACCAGTTTGTTACCTTGTTTATATTTAATAAATCTGTACTTATCTCAAGGCTTATTGCTCAACACTTTTAATCTCAAAACAATAAATATGAGCAAGCACCTTCAATTGCCGCTCAATCCTCTTTTGTCCTAACAACCTATTCTGTCTTCTAACTGGGTCTACCTGTCTTCTGACTGGCTTTACCTGTCTTCTGACTGGTGCCAATCATTTACTACACTAAACTACACTAAACTCGAAACAACGTCACTTCCACCTTTCACAATTTATCACTTTTCAGAACGTCATACATCAAATAATATTCAAAATAATAACACACACATTAATAACCCTTGTGATCACCTTCCCTTTTCCCTATAATCATTTAAAGTAAGAGGTATTCTTTCTTCACCTCCAATTATATAACCCCGTGCAGAGTTTAAGGTGTCACCTTCCACGGTCCTGACCATGTGTATTCTCTCGCTTAATATTTGGACTGGAATTTGAGACCTCCTCTTCAATCTCCCTTGAAATAGGATTACCTAGGCATTCTTTTATCCAGAAAAAATTCATGTTACCAAACTTATTTTCATAAAATATCACAATACAACCCTTTTTATGTTGGCATTTCCCTTAGTCTACTTACATCCCTTTAATCGACTTGAGGCCTTCGGTATCGACTCCTCCTTCAATCCGGCCACTTCGCCTTCCATCCGCGGGACCTACCCACCATCTTGTTTCATCTTGCAAGTTTATTTCTATTGGTTGCTCTATACAGGAAACTCCACGATCTTCCAGCTAATGGGGGAGGATGCACAATGGTCCGAAACGCTGAAGCCAAACTAGTTTAGATTGAAACCATCTGCACCACTACCACATGAGGTTATGGCCCTTGGAACGTGCATCTGTATTGGGTGGGATTACACAAGAATAATTCTGAGTCCAAATAACCAGACAAACTCAAGAAAATGGCAAGTTGCTGTTTTATTATCAATTATCTAAAACAGGGAGTTTATAACGAACATCAATGGACGTACGCTCATTCTCTCCACGATTTGCACATGAAATACAATTATATACTCTCTCCATGCATCAGAATGGTGTCATGCTATGTGTCAATAGTGAAAAACCTATCAAGGGTTGGGATTGGTTAAGGGACACATCTAGATATACAATCATATAGGAGCAAAGTTTGTTATTGGTTGCCCGATATCAGGTGGACAACGTATGACTACCTCTTCAAACGTGACATATTAAGACAAATCCGTTACACAGTGTGTTTGTCAAACTATAAGGTTTCTTATTGGTTTCTCAAGTTATGAGGTCCTTCGTTATATGGACTAATACAATTGGTTGGCACGCTTGTGCCATGTCTGGAACATTTGGTTCAATTAGCAGAACCTACACCAAGACCCAGGTACAGATAGGACATGAGGCTCCCCTACCACCCAATTAGCCCAACATCTCTCATCACCCATGCCTTCTGCCATGAAATTCTCTTTGTAGTTGTGCTTGCAAAGTGTTCTTGTCCTCGGAAAGCAACGGGAGTTAGGGCACTCGCTATCATGTCTGGAACTCCAAGTTCAAGCCCTATTTCTATCCACGTGACAGGAGACCATGATTCTGTTAATTCTGCAAGCTTTTAAATGTTTAAATGAATGAAGACATTAAGACTTGGCATCCTTTGTGTTGTTCATTGCACCTTAATGTGATAAGCTTAATCCTCTGCACACATGTTCCTCCCCATTGTAGATAGCTGACCTCAACTTCTCAGTTCTTGACGTCAGGCCAGACAGCCTCCCATAGCAGCTTAACTAACCTGCTATTCTACTGCGACACAACTTCATGATTCTTTGGCTTATTATTTCATGATACCAATGTCCAGTTCCTGTACAATGGTGACTCTGCCTGCATTCTATTTGTAGCTGGCCTATACAATGACTTGATCTATCTTGCGTTTCAGCGTATATAGACTCTTTATACTTTGGTTTCCTGCAGCACTTTTGGCCATGTAATGTTCTTCTTTTGCACTTTAAGGTTCACTTGATTCTTTACTTCATCATTTCCCCTTTAGGATCCATACATCGTCTTCATTCAATATTTCAAGATGTCGTGCACACTTTTTCATTACGCCATCAGTTTGTTTTCTTAGCTCTTTGTCATATTCCTTCAGGGATTTCCTCCTGCAAGCTGTCATCAACTTGAAGGTACATTCGATATGGTCATCTTAATGGATACCGTCTTCCATTTAGACGCTTTGGCATTGGTACAAAAGCTGGTGTTAGACAGGGCACAATCTCATGGCTCCAATACAGGGGAGGTAGGGAGGTAGGATCTCCTGCAGATATGTATATCTGCTCCCCTACACAATGCATGATCATCCTCACAATTCTATCTAGATGTGGCGCTAGGCTAAACATTACAATCCTTTCTAGATGTGACGCATGATCATCCTTACAATCCAATCTAGATGTGGGACAAGGCTAAACATTACAATCCTACCTAGATGTGACGCATGACCATCCTTACAATTCTGTCTAGATGTGGTACTAGGCTAAACATTACAATCCTATCTAGATGTGAAGAATTATCATCCTCACAATTCTGTCCAGAGGTGGTGCAGCGCTAAACATTACAATCCTATCTAAATGTGGCACAAGGCTAAACATTACAATCCTACCTAGATGTGGCACATGATCATCTTCACAATCCTATCTCGATGAGGCTGCTTACAAGATGGCTGCTTTGTATCTGTGAGGTGTATGCTGACTAAGGCTGACAGGCATAGGTAGGCTGAGCGGTTCAAGTGCAGGAAATTACTACCCTACCACTGTGGGCAAACATGGAAATTAGGGAATATGGAATGGAAGAGTTGGATTCAGTTTAGTAGCACACAGTGAATGCTGTGCCCCTGTCTGAACACCACTTACTTTGTCTGTAGCTGCCCGTTGACGACTGCCTGCTTCTGCGGCGGACACGATCAGGAGTTGCGGCTTTGTGAGCTGCCCTTTGCCATTGGGGCCTTAGCCGGGGGGCTGCACAGACAGGAGGCTGCCCTAGTTGGTTGTGATTTGAAGGTGAAAAGGACCGATCAGGGGAGAAGGGGGGACCGGAGCACAATAAGGAAGGGAAAAACAGGGGGGTGTTGGCAGGGCACGGACTACAAGGGGTCAATTTAAAGTGGGAAAGCTATTTAAATGGGCTCAATGGAGCAGAGAATGGGCCAGAAAGGGATACAACTCATCTATGGCTTCGGATGTAAAATCCACTCATAGGTGATGCAAATGAGGGCTGCAAGGGTCAATTTAAAGTGGGAAAGTATTTTAAACAGGGGCAAAGGAGCAGGGAATGTGCCAAAAGGGACAAACACACCACCTACGGCTTCAGATGTAAAGAGCACTCGTAGGTGATTCAAATTAGGGCTGCAAGTGTCAATTTAAAGTGGGAAAGCAATTTAAATGGGCACAATGGAGCAGGGAATAGGCCCGAAGGGATAAAAACTCACTGACGACTTGGTCATGGCATTAGTCACAGACAGAGAGACTGAGGAGACCGTTTACCTCCCAGACCTCTTGCACACTGAAGCCACAGATGGGTCAATTAAAGGTGTCAACTCTGCCACTGACCTGTCAGAACAGCAATTGACAGATTGTTGCCAGATACTGGGACGGTTTGCTGGTCTGTTTTCTCTGACTCCAGGTCATGAAGATTGGTGCACCCATGATGTGGACACTGGAAACAGTAAGCTGGTGAAGAGTAGTATTCATCTGATGTCCGATAAGGTCAGGTACACAATCAAGGAGGACGTTTCCAAGATGCTGTCCCTTGGAGTCATAGAGCCATCCAGCAGCCCCTGGATGACTAAACAGACTGAAGTTCGCTTTTGTGTGGAATAGATGAGGCTCAATTCTGTCATGAAGACAGATGCTCACCCCATTCCTCAGGCAGTTGAGCTCATTGACAAGCTGGGCGCTGTTAAGAATATGAGTACTTTTGACCTCACAGCGGGGTATTGGCAGGTCAGCTTGAAAGATGGAGCAAGAGAAAGGTCACCATTCTCAACCCTGAAAGGACATTATCAGTTCACTGTGATGCCCTTCAGATTGAAGAATGCCCCAGCCACTTTTAGGCGGATGGTCAACCAGGTTTTGTCTGGTCTGGAAAACTTCAGGGCCGCCTATTTAGATGACATTGCTGTGTTCAGCCACACCTAGGAGGATCATTTATCCCACCTGAAACAAGTGTTTCAGGTGCTGCAGAATGCAGGTCTAACTTTCAAGGCCACGAAGTGCCAGATAGTGTAGGGTACCGTGACTTACCTAGGCCACCTGATCGGTGGAGGTGAGAAACAACCTCTCGAAGCTAAGGTATAGCCTGTGAAGAAGTGGGACAGCCCCAACACACAGACGCAGGTGAGAGCCTTTCTAGGTCTCACCGGGTACTAGCAGTCATTCAACAGGGGGTATGGGACCATTGCCATGCCCCTGAATGATGTAACTTCCAAGAAGATGCTGAAGAAGGTAAATTGGACCCCTCCATGTCACACCTCCTAACTGGATTTAAAGGATGGATTGTGCAGGTTCCCAGTTCTGAAAGTGCCAGACTATGGTCAGGAGTTCATTATCCAGACAGATGCCTGTGATTTTGGGATTTGATCAGTGTTAGCACAGCTGAATTCTGAAGGTGAAGAGCAACCTGTCACCAACATTAGCAAGTGGTTGACAAAAAGGGAAAGGAACTGGGCTGTCGTAGAAAAAAAGTTGTATGTGGTCGTGTGGGCCATAAAGAAGCTGAAACCCGACATTTTTGGGTCTCACTTTACGATCCAGACAGACCACAGGCCTCTGTGATGGTTAATGGCCATGCAAGTGGAGAACCCTAAGCTTTGCGTTGGGCCATATCCCTACATGGATTAGATGTGGACATCCAGCACAACCAAGGCTCACAGCATGGAAATGCAGATGGTCTCAGCCGGTACTTTTGACCATGATGATGAACCAGACCCTCAGTAGGGTGCTGGTTCACATGTTGAGGATGGGGGACACGTGAGGGATTCGACCATATACACGGTGAGTGTGCGCTCACCTGGGCTTTTTTTCTATTATTTAGAAAATGGAATGATAGGAGATAAACCTCAGAAAATGTGTGTGGCTAATCCACACACATTTTCTAATGCTCACTACACAACAAACACATAGTCCAGTGTATTCTGGGGGACACAGCCTACAGGTGCAGTCCCCCTTGTCACATTTATTTGACAGGTGACAGCGAGGGGTGCACAAAAACATCCAGAGGAGAAGAACAACATCTTCCTCCTCCCACGGCCAGCCTAATTAAATATCAAAGGCTCCATGGAACTGCCCTGTTCTATTGTCTAAGTTCTGTGTGGTGGCGGCGCATACGGATGAGAGTTAAGTGAAGCAGGCCTGCGAATAGGCCTGATCACAGATCTTAACAAATGGCAGGAAAACGAACACCTCTTTGATATGCAATGTGTCACCTTGAAGCTCGCTCCCGCCCCTCTGAACGAAGGGCAGTATTTGTCATGTCTGGGACAACTGTTTACAGTAGGCTAACTGCCTTTCAGAGGGACGAAGTATATGATTTGAGGGAGACAGAAGTCTATTCTAACCACAAGCTTCAAGGGAGACCTGTGATTTGATTAAGAGCCACAGAGGGCTCACTTAACCAGAGAGAAACTTTGATCTACAACAGACAGGAAGACGGGTAGGAAGTAGGAGTTCATGTTGTCACCTCTTACCTTTCCTGTTGCAAAGCAGTCCGGTCCTGACCTCAAGCATAACAGAAGCTTATTGGTGGGGACCCCGGATTGGTGCCTTAAGGTAGGTTTATCCTGTACCAATCAATGGGGCCCATTTGGCTTTAAAAGAGGGCTGAGCCCCTCACTTAGTTGATCATCCAACAACTTTGAAAGGAGTAAGAAGGACTCATTTGGACCGTGACTGAAGGTACAGTCTGCCTTACATCTTCCGCCAGTAAAGGAAGGCCAGGATTTCCAAGAGGGAAGCAAGTTCCCTACCCTAAAAATCACCCAGGGAACAGAGGGAGATAGCGGACTCAGAGGACCCGTCCAGCAGCTCCAGAACCGGTACCCAGCCAGCACACAGCGTGCCCTGCTAGGTTCTGCCAGCAAGCTTCCTAGGTGGGAAGTGCCAGATAGTTTCTGAACAAAGGACAAGGCCGTCGCCTGCAAACACTCTCCTCAGCTTTGGGCCGTCTGCCTTAAAGGAGGACACAAGCCCTGCGATGAAGCTAGGAGGAGTGCCACAAAAAGCATCAACCAGCATCCATCTTTTAAGAACATCTTCGAGGCAGTTTAGTTGTCATGTGCAGTCATTAGAGCCATCCAAGATACCTCAGCCAGTGTTCTAGATCCACCAACCAGCACAGAGAAAACGATTCTTGACCCTGAGCTGCCGTGTAGGCCAACCTGCAGCCGTCCGTACAGCCTTGCTGGCTGAACTGCCTTCCGCCTGATACCCACAGCTGTCACCCGTCTCAAATTCTGTTGCAGGATCTGCAAAGCGTCCTGGAACCGACTTGACACTGTCAAACATCAAGAACATCTCAAGCACCAGGTACATTGTGGTTCTGTCCTGCGGGTACGTCTCCGAAGACCCCTAGTGACATTTACAACCCCTTGCTTCCTTGGTGCTCAATGCGCAAACCAAATTACCTTGAACAGTTCACACTAATTGCTCTACCGACTACCCTCCTGTCAGTACCCAGAGTACATCCCTTTCCTTTGTGAAAATGTCTGTCCTCTGTGTTCCTTTACAGGGTGGCCTGTATTTTGTAGTGTGCTAGAACGGCCTGTTGTGTTAATAATAAAGCAGATTTTTTTATACAACCTTGAGTGGACAGTCCCTTTTATCATTGGGTAATTATTGTATTTTCGCTGTGTTGCTACTAACCAACGATTCATGACCTTGCAGAGAAAAGCCTGCCGTTGTATCCACGTTACCAAAATTGGACAAGGAGGTTTATCATTTATTTGTGTTGCAATATGTTCAGATCCCTTCTGGTGTACTAGAGGTTTGGGGCTGATTGATGGTTCAGAAAATTATATTCATCCCTGGAGCACTGGTGCCCTGGAAGTTGATTTGTCATAGTTAAAGACCTGTCAACTTGGATGCTTGCACAGCAAAGGATCCCTGCCTCCTATTCTGAGGACCACTGTGCTGACCTTTGTCGACAAACGTTTCATAGGGGACCAGAATCAGCAGATCAAGGACATGATTAACAAATTATTGTGGATGCTCCACCAACATCACTGGCAGCCTTTGCAACCCACATGTATCCCAAATGAATTGCTTCTCACATCTTTAGTCAGCCAAGTGCCTCTCACACCCACCTCTAGAAAACACATATCAATCCTCCCAGACACAGCACAAATGTCATCTCAGATGGATGAACCACCATATAAATGCAGACTCATTTTAGCCTGTATGACTTTATTTACTATATATATATATATATATATATATATATATATATATATATATATATATATATATATATATATATATATATATATATATATATATTCAGTGAAAAAACGTTGTTAAAGGGACGTTATGGTTCCAAGTAAAACCGAAAAACCCCTGAAATTCGCCAGTTATGTTAAGTTAAGCAACCATAACTCGCGCCACCACCGTTCACTGCTAAGACTACACCCAGGACATCGAAGATGACATCACAAATGTCATTGATGACATCACATGTCTGGCTCACTCTTTTTTCCTTTACTGATATATCTAGGCCCGTAACAGTGAGGAACTAAAAATTCACTGTACTATAGTACAAAGTACTATAGTTGTAGACTTATACTTCAAATATGTTTTTACAGTAATTCACGTAGGGTCCACTCAAAGCATATGAAACATATACAAAGGGGAAAACACAGACTTGGAAGACAGCAATGCTTTCTATGTATGAAGTTGAATAGTAAGGTTATCAACACTGTCTTATAGTTCGATTTATTAGATCATGGGAAGCTCCAAGAGGCCCTAGGAAAAGCAGGAAACTGCTCTGATGAAGCCATTGAATGGATATCTTCCTTTTTGGAGGACAGAAATTCCAAAATCACTTGGGGCGGACATTCCACTAGTTCCAACCCCTTGGATTGTGGCGTCCCACAGGGAAGCCAGCTTCTCCCCTCTCCTTTTTAATCTATACATTCGCTGTCTCTGCGCCCTTCTCTCTCAGTTAGGGATTTATTTCACCAACTTCGCAGACGACACACAATTGATCATAGAACTTTGTGGAGACCATGCTACAGACAATAACAGACTGGCAGCCATCTATAACACCATAGAGAGTTGGATGAAGGCTCACTGGATGTGCTTGAATGGTTCAAAAATAGAATTTATGACATTTGGATCCACAAAAGCCCTATCCAACCTAGGCCCAGCCTATTCTACATTTAACATTAAAGACTCCACCATCACAGTCACAAACAAAGTTAAAACACTCGGCATATACCTGCAATCCTCATTAGGAGCAGAGGCACAGGTCTCATACCTAAAACGAAATTGGCAGTATTATCAGAGATTACTTTGTTGCATTAGGCTATATATTAACACCAAAAATAGCGCCACCATCGCTATAGCCACTATCCTGTATGAACTTGATTATGGTAACGCATTGATGCTTGGGTCCAGCAACAACTGCATTAAACAATGCCAAATAATCCAAAACAACGCTGTCAGATCCATCACCGGGAAACCCAAGCGTGACCATATTACCCAAGACAGAATTGGCCTTCATTGGCTCGCCATAGAGGAGCGCATTAAATTCAAATCCTTGACGTTGGTCCACCGCTGCCTATACGGCACGGCTCCATCATACCTCAAAAAGGAATTCAATTGGTACGAGCCAAGCTGATGTTTAAGATCAGCTAAACAAGGGCTACTCAAATCCGGCCATACCAGAGTAAAAGCCACTGGACTTGGGAGGGCCTTTCCCACCAAGGCAATTGCTCTCTGGAATGAGCTTCCGGGCAATCTTAGGCTGGAAAGTAACTACCTTTCCTTTAGAAAGCAGCTGAAAACATTACTCTTTCGGTAATCTGGTACATATTCAGCTTCGGACTCATATTGAGTCCATCTCTTCTCTGTTTTATGTAGTCCTGTGATCTCTGCACCCTTCGTGTTTTTGTCGCGCCCTAATGCTTGCGAGCTGCGGCGCGTTATAAATATATAAATAAAATAAAATAAAATAAAATAAAATAGTTCTGTTGTTTTTTTAATACTGTACTTTCCCTGGATATGCTCATATTAGTACACATTGCACTTACACTACTTTCCTTAGGGTCTAGTCACAATATGTGATAGTTATACATAGGGAAGTAGTAGCTTTGAAGCAGAGCAATCATTTCTGTGCATGAAGATAATCAGTTAGGTTATGAAGATTGTCGGGTAATACTGCTGTTTTTTTGTTTACTTCACTTTCCCTGTATATGCTCTATTTGTATGTGTTGTTGTCTGTTTGTGTTTTGTGTGCAGTAATGCAATAATGTAGTAAGTGGGTTTGATTAGGTACTTATTAAATGTTTCACAGTATGCAAGACTCTAATAAGAAAGCATTTATAATTTTAGTATTTAACATGGCAAGGTTATTAATATTGCATCTCCGTCATGTCTGCTGCACACTATGCCTATGTTACTACATGTGTACTTTAGTATATTGGAAAAAACTTCATAATAAAATGCTATTTGGATTAATGCATTACTTAATGCACTACGTACCTCATGATATTTATTCCAATGATCCTTGACACTTTTTATATTAACATTACAATAAGAATCCCTTGTACAGACTTTACATGAAAGGTAAATGCACATGTGATGTCATCAGTGATGTCATCAATGACATTTGTGATGTAATCTTTGATGTCCTGGGTGTTAGTCTTATCAGTGCACGGTGGTGGGGCGAGTTATGGTTGCTTAGCTTACCATAACTGGCGAATTTCTGGGTTTTTAAAGTTTTACTTGGAACCATAACGTCCCTTTAACAACGTTTTTTCACTGAATTTCATAGGTTTTTAGTAGCGCAACTTAACCATAACGTCCCTTTAACAAAGTTTTTTCATTGAATTTCATAGGTTTTTATTAGTGCAACTTAACCATAACGTCCCCTTAACAAAGTTTTTTCATTGAATTTCATAGGTTTTTATGAGTTCGACTTAACCATAATGTCCCTTTAACAAAGTTTTTTCAGTGAATTTCATTGGTTTTTATTAGTGCAACTTAACCATAACGTCCCCTTAACAACGTTTTTTCATTGAATTTCATAGGTTTTTATTAGTGCAACTTAACCATAATGTCTACGAACATCTGACTTCATTGCAGCCCTTCCGGAGAGTGCCACATGACCATATGGTGTTGCGCGGCATGATGAAGTGTCCAAGAACACGTACGCACTTCACGATAAGATCTGTGCTTCGCAGACAGTTCGGAACTGCATTTTCTACTGATCTAGGAACTTTCAACTTCAAAATTTCCCTTGCACAGCTCCAACACCTATTCCTACTCATCCATTAACAATCTAGTGCACAGTACATACTTTTAGCAAAACTGCTATTTATCTTAAAATAGAATCAGCTAATGCCATCTCTCCTCCCCAAGAGACACCACCACTTCTGTAATCAAGGAGCATGAGAAACACTGCTCCCTACCTTAGAAATAACACACGCTCAACATTTTCCCCTTTCCACCTGCCCCTCCATATTAGTGTTTGGTGCCTCTTCCCTCATTTCCCTCCCCACCTTTCGTTCTAAGCTCTCCTGCCAAAAGAAAATGCATCCAAAAACAAAATAAATGTTCCTTTAGGTGCCACCTTTCACAGTTAAAAAATAGAACTAAAAAAAACAACGTATAGACTCCATCTACTTTATATTTCTCAGTAAAGTACATGGACTCAAAAAGATTTTCCAACATTTCCATTTGCATTTTGTGTTATGCTAATGGGAATATTCTGGCGTTCATTCTCCGTTCCAGGGACTGGAACGGTTGATACCGACCCAGCAGCCCAAGTTATCAGCCCAAGCGAGGCGAGGGTGGATAACGAGGTCTCTGGACCATTATCCCCCCATTCCAGCCCCTGAAATGGGGGATGAAGGCCATTGGCAGCCTAGGTTCCCAAAGCGGGAACCCGGGGTACTAAAAAAAGAGGATTTTTCTTCCTACACCGCGACGCCTGTGGCATCCCGGTGTAGGAAGGAAAATCCTTTTCCAAGATGCCCACCATGGAAAGGGAAGGCAGAGGTTCCATACAGGGCCCCTCTTCGCTTTCCGTGGCAGCCTGTAGAAGGCAAAAAGAGAACCCTATGACCATATTACCACAAGCACGTTTTTCTTCCCTTTCAAATCTATCCTAATTTCGAATAACTTTACCACAAAGCCAGTCCCAGGTGGACATGGCCACTTTAATCCTATGTTTTGTCCCTTGTGGTCATGGCCAGTAGCCAGATTGTCTGGATCATGAACTTATTCCATGACCCAGACAATCTGGCCACTCCCCATGGCCACAGGCTACCCCTCAGTCACTAAAAGTATACTGCTATTTTTTGTAGCTACATTATGACACAAAAAATAAAACACTGGCACATTTCCAAAAACCATGCTTGTAGGTCCTTGCCAATGCTCCTTACGCAAGTTTGCTGGAAATCCAGCCATGTTTTATTTTTTCAAAAGTGTCAAATGTATGCACATACAATCGTCATATAACCTAGCCCCCACTTCACAAAATCCATTCAGACTTTACGAAAACATTTATATCTAGATCTATAATCTTTTTGCAAACCTTTGTGTAGATTTGTCAAATAGCACTACATTTATAAGCCTTTACAATATTTTGGGACCTCCCCTCTAATTTTGCTCCCTCTTGACAGAATCCCACCAAACTTCGCAAAAACATGTATATCTAGATCTATTATCAGTTTGCCAAATGAAGTGTAGATTCGTCAAATGGCACCTCATTTATAAGCCATTTCATTATTTTGGGACCCCCCCTCCAATTTTGCTCTCTCATGACAGAATCCCACCAAACTTTGTAAACTCATTCGGAATCAGGTCAAAGATATACATGCAAAATGTCATGCAGTTCTATTAAGTGGCGCCAAAGTTATAAGCCATTCAAGAACTGCATTTCACCAACCCTGTAATGCTGAGGTGTCCGCAAACTTTTCAGGACTGTTGGCGAACATCTGAACTGTTCACTGACTTTTGCGGCAAAAAACACCTGTTTTTTTTGCTTCTTGCAGCCATATCCCATCCCATCCTCATCACCCCTCACCTCCCCAGAGATTATTTGATAAGTTTGACAAGAACAATGTTGTGTTTTTTAATATGTTTTTACTGCGATGTTCGCGGACACTGGCAGATGCGAATTCAAGA
This sequence comes from Ambystoma mexicanum, assembly GCF_040938575.1. Lineage (NCBI taxonomy): Eukaryota > Metazoa > Chordata > Amphibia > Caudata > Ambystomatidae > Ambystoma > Ambystoma mexicanum. The sequence continues at coordinate 227,578,464 of NC_090927.1, read as the reverse complement.
TGGCCGGCGTTTCCAAAAATCTGACACACTTCATGCTCTTAACCATCCAATCATCGAACACGTCAAATGTCCGCGGACGTGATGCAAGACGATTAGCCAATCAAGACACTGTCCACGGAGCAAACAGGGAAGTGTGTCCGCGGAGCGGACATAGATATCACAAATTTTTTGTAACCTACTTTTTGGTCATTTTTTTAAAAACTACTTGACGGATTTTCACCAAATTTACAAAAGCACGCTTTTCGGGACCAAGCCGCTGCTCCTGCTGCAAATTTGGTGAAAATCCGTCCAGAGGTTTGGGCTGTAGACGTGAGCAAACTTTTTTCCCCATTCAGTCTATGGGAAAAAAATACATTTTGGGACCCCCCCGATAACGTTGCCCCCCCTGGACCAAACCTCACCAAACTTTGCAAAACAATTCAGAGTGGGCCATATACTTTTTTTTGCAAAGTTTGGTGAGGATTCGTCCAGGGGGAGCGAAGTTATAAGCCTCCCAAAAAGTGCTCTTCCTATGGGATTAGCAATTTAACCTTAACTACACAGCCACTACTATGGCTGTGTAATATTGTTTGATTTATGAATAACTGTAATCTCTTCATAAATCAATATCATCAACAAACTCTCCTCTTCTTCTCCTTTTCTGTGCAAGGGAAAAACCTGCAGGGGATGAAAAAGGTTAAGGCAACTATTATCAAACAGGTTTTGAAGAGGAGGTCTGCAGGCGGTGATATGTGGTAAACTATAGCTCCCATCAGCACTTGCTTGGGAAACAGAAAAGCTTGTGCGCATTACCTTCAGTAGGAATAACACCCAGAGTATAATTACAGGCATGGAGGATTTAGTTGTACTCATTGCATCAACTTTGGAAGCGTGAAAGTTCAAGCCCTCCTTGTGCCTATTCAATGTGATGAACTATAGTACCAGCTGCAAACAGATGTCATCAGCATGAGCATTTGACCCACTGAGCGGTTTATGAAGGAGATATAGGAAGGAAAGCTAAATTGATAGGGTCCAATCAACATGGACTTCATTGATACTCTTTGCTGAGACACTTTAGTGGATTGGTGGATCTGCCGCAGGTATCTGTGTGTAACCCGTAAACACTTTACTAAAGACAAACAGGTGATATTACTACTAGTATTTATGGGCCCTGCCGGGTAATTAAAGTCACCCCATACACGTCCACCACAAATGACCCTCCGTTACAGGGCTTCACACAACATTCAGTTGGTATATGAGCACAGCTTCTGAACAGTCAACATTTACAACCCGTATGCCAACACACCTTCCCAAATGCTTCAAGGAAACTCCCATCTCACTTGTATGTTCTACACCGTCTCGGCCAACAAAATCTCTACCAGTATCTCAAAGTACAAGAAGAAAGATGACAATGAATAAGGTGCTGGCCTTTGAAGGCCACCAAGCTCATGCTTCCTGGAGAGCAAAAGAAGGGTACCGATGAAACTTTGAGGACAGCAATGACATTAACAGACGTCTGATATGTTGGCTCCGGACCCTATATCCTCCTCTTCGAAGTGATATGTTAGCTCCTCAACCTATAGCTCCTGACCTATATCCTCCTGTTCGGAGTGATATGTTGGCTCCTGCCCCTATATCTTCCTGTTCGGAGTGATATGTTGGCTCCTGAACCTATAGCTCATGACCCTATATCCTCCTGTTCGGAGTGATATGTTGGCTCCTGAACCTATAGCTCATGACCCTATATCCTCCTGTTCGGAGTGATATATTGGCTCCTGACCCTGTATCCTCCTCTTCGTAATGAGCTGAACACCCTGCAGCGGTACAAGCCTAAGGCTGTTTTGTGGAACTGTGAATGGTCAGTACGAGATGGTGGCTACAGTTGTGTTATGTTGCCGCAATGCTGCACAAACAAACATCAGGATTTGTGGCATTACCATGCAACTGTAATATGTCGTCACAGTTGTGTTCTGATGTCATTGTCGTATTGCATTTGAGTAGTGATTTCACTACTAGAGTGTAATAAGATACATGCATAACGAATGGACTTGTAAAAGGAACGGCTTGAGCAGAAAAATATGTGCTTACACAGTTGGCATTGGATGGTGATTGGGCTAGTACAGGGCACCAGATGAGGACGTGTCAGTGCACACATCATCGCTGGTTCTGGCCATGCAGGCGGAATGGAAAAGTAGACGGTTTCTATGACCGTACGGAGGCGGTAGGTCATGACTTCACGCGCTGTTAAGAGCAGCCTGGAGCCGCCTTTGCATCACGCAACTGATGCAGCCTCGTCATTTGCATACACCACTGCCTCCGCCTCTCTGAGCAGTGCACACATCTTCACCGGTATTTGGGACATGCTTATTTATAACCAACAGCGTCAGCAGTCCAATGGATGACGACCACCCCCTTCTATTTGCCCCCCGCCCCCGCGCCCCTCATGCAGCTCGAAATGCCAGAGAATGTCCTGGACGATATTATTCTGCGTGGGCTTCTCGCCACTGTGCTGGAAATCCAATTCTGAATCCGGGGGTCCCTTACGCGGTGAGCAATCACGACACCCCCAAGGGAAGAATTTAGGAAATTATGCTGAATTTCTTTTACCGTTTTTGCCAATTTCTCCCCACAAAAACGGGGGTAGACCCCCTTTCTATATACCTAACTCAAGTCCACCATTTATCAATGTTTGCAGCAAAAAAGTGATAAGTGTAATTCAGCAAATTGTTGGTCGAAAAAGTGGAGAATAACCCCTCGGGAACAATGCAGCCTGAAATGCCATAGATTGTGATGGAAAATATTGTTTTGCGTGGCCATTTCACTTCTATGCTGGAATATGATTCTTTTTCTGCTGGTCCATTATGCAGTGAGCATTCACGCCACCCCCAGGGAAACGATCTTGGACAAGTCAATGGGCCTCGTTATGAGGTTGGCAGTAACACGCCGGTCCTACTGGCGGGTTGCCACCAACCTTGGTCCTACCGGGATATCACAAGTGGCAGCGGTAAGTTACTCCCCATTTCCATGGAGTAATATAGGACTCCAGGGAAATGGGGTCATGCAACCACCAGCACCATTGCTAATGGTGCCAGTGCTTCTGTGACAACTGTGCCAGTAGGGGCCTGAATTCCCGGCAGGTCAGGCCTGCCAGTGGATCCATGTCCCCTACCATCATCGTTGTAGTATGGCGGTACATTGCTACCAGCGTCCTTATTTCCGGACCGCCATACTCGGAATAAGGCCCATGAATTAAACCTTGAAACACACTGTGTATAGGTGCATTTTAAATACCCAATAAATAAATAAATATGAATAATAGGCAGCTCCCTAGGGCACCGCAAGCAGGGCATGGCAAACCCCCCCACAAGCATCTAACATGGGCTCATTGCCAAGGGATGGAGTTAGCAGGCACAAGGTGTTTCCAAGTTTGTTGGTGTGGTAAAAAATACTGTCCCTTTTACCACACTGGCAAATTCTGACTTTGGAGGTAAAGTGGGTAAAAATCCTCCAGCACTTGTCTGGAGGAATTTCTGACAATTTACCACCAAAAAATGGCAGTATTACCACCAGGAGAATTGCTAGTGGTAATTCCGCTAAACTCCGCCAAATGATCTTGAGTGTCACTTAGAGTGGCAAAAGCCGTTGCATGTCCTTGGACAGCACTGAATGAGTGGTAGCCCGGACATTTTTAAAAACACTTTCCACAACCCGCATGGACTTTCAAAGAGGTGCAGGCCTTGCTGACAAGCACGCTGGATCAATTATTTACAAACAAATATAATTATGAACTACAGATAGAAATGCTAACATATGGGAATACAATTAAACAGCATTATAAAGATGTCATTCCTGTCTTGTCGGCTTCATTCATTTTAGGGTTTCTGGATAACCCCATGTCACCTGGAAAACAATACTCCAGTCCTGAACATTCCTTTTCACAAACCACTGTAATCTGGTGCTTTAGTCAAACGGTTGAGTTGATGCTGCAGGCTAAAACTACAACTCCCACAATGCTGTAGGAAGTCAAAAAGAAATGGTAGAGCGGGATCATTATGTCCCCAGCGATATGGTGATCAGATCCAGTTTGGCTCATAAAAAGCTTGGAGGACTTTTCAAAAACCTTAAAACATATGTTGAACTGATTAGCGCCCATATCCCTGTAGATTCTTGGAGCTAATTGCTGTCTCAGTTGAGACTTGTGATAACAGGTGCTTACATAGAAGATGATATATTTCTCTTAATTTGTGAATTGGGAACTGAGCACGTACTTGTGAGACTCAACAAAGGAAACCATTATTTTAGGGCAACACTGGGGTTTCAGCCATCCTATCATCACACCTAGACTGGCATAACGCACAGGCAGTCCTTAGTCTGCCCACACCAGTCTGTATAGCTCAATGATACAGCCATTGGAATGTTAGAGTGAGTGCAATTAATAATATCACATTCTTATATAATGATTCATGCCGTTCCCCCACTTCTAAGCGCTGTAATAATAGAAGTTGTTTTAATGAACTCAATGGGCCTCATTAGGAGGCTGGTGGTAACAGTATGAACCATTCATACCTTACCGCTGTATTACGTGTTCTGCTCTCGGGTGCCTGACAGCCCGCCATGTCTGACCTGGCGGGCTGTGCGGCACCCGCAAGCCGAACCCATGATTGCACGGCACCGTTATCAATGGTGCCGGTGCAACCATGCTCCCCACCCCCATTCTGCCCTATGGAGCAGAATGGGGATCGGGAGCCCGGCAATACCGCCACCCGCGAATGGGCAATTACCAGCCCATTCACCTCGTAATGGGCCGGTTATTGGCCAATCGCAAGTGGCTGTGCCGGTGGCGAGTTTGGCGGCAGCCATGCCTATAAAACAGACACGGCTACTGCCAAACTCGTAATGAGGCCCATCAATGTATTGATCCCAGAAAGTTGTAGGGTGAGTCAGCCAAGCCAGGATTCAAGCCAGCGATGAGAGAGGCACAGAGCTCTCTATAACAAGCACCTAAGTTGCTGAGCTATCTTACTTGCTCCTACCCACATTCATTTTTTTCAAATTAATATATTTTCATTTATGCTTAAAAATATCATACAACATTCAATGACTGCTAATGAATCATATTCATATACAGTCCTCTGATGAGTAGCAGCTGTCCTTTATTATTACAGGTTAGAATGTTGTCCCGCTGTTTTTTTTTTTAAACTCCATGGAACATGGATCTTTGGATGTAGACTCCTAGTTGGAGTTTGGTGACTAAACCTTCATGCAGCATCTTAAAGTAAAATTAGAAAGTAGTTTGTGCAGAGGGCAGTAGTCCTGGGAGGACTTTCTGAAACAAGCACTGGCAAAGCCAACAGTTTTGGCTTGGGTATAAGTATTATGCATTTGCCAGGCACTGCTATTATATGCCCAGGTACTCGCACTATTTTTCTGCTGCTGCCATCAATGGCCAATTATTACCACTATGGCACCACCTGGCAAATGTCTTTCCCGTGCCTACATAAATGGCAAAACTGTTGGCATTGGCAATGTTATTTTTTTGCTCTCTGTTGTGCAAATGACGCAAATTACACATGATAAGTGGAAAAATAACAGCCCCACCTCCCCCAATGCAATGTACGAGATTTTAGAAAATGCCCTGGGGTAGTTTCTTCATCAATTTCAGAGGGATGTACTCAAGCTAAAACCATTTGCAATTTTTTGGGGGGCTGTTAGGCAAGATTGTGTGCAGTATCATTTGGGAGACTACAGCAACCTTGACCTCCTGGCAATAAGAACCCAACCTTTGGTATAAATCTGTACTACACAGGTTGGTAGTGTGGCTGAGCAGCCAGGCTTATCTCAAGAGGGGTCAATGTGAGCAGTAGGGTTTTTACAAAGAGATTCACAGTGACAAGTATTCAAACAAACCCTTACACTCAAGGTTGCTTGATTAAACAAGTATTAATTTAATTAACAGTCAGTTCAATAATCCTTCTTCAGAAGAGACCAATGTAAAAGCAACACAAAAATACACTTCAAAATACACACTCTTATTTTCTCCAAATCAGCAAGTACCCATTTGGGATGGCACACAGATGGTTCCTACACCTTGAGGTGACTTAAATAACTAGGACACTGTGGACATTAATATATCACTGGTACATTTAGAGCAATACTGAGTTGGTGTTAAAGAAAACGGTTTGGGAAAACAAAGGTTAAACAAATATTCTGAACAGGTAAGTACGTTTTAATCCCCAGTGCAAAGTAAATTAACCCTTTCCTGGAGGAAAGGTAAACCACAAAGTCAAAGGTAAGAAGAGTCTTTCAGCGAACCAGGCCAGCCAATGTCAATTGAACAAAAGTCTAGGTGAGCTGAAGCACTTCTTGCAGTTAGGTAAAACTCTTGCACAATATTTTAGAAGTCTTTGTAGAAATACAGAATCACAGAAGGGCCACAAGCTGGGAGGTTTGTGAAGGGCAAAGCTGCAAGCAACTCTGCAAAAGCAACTAAGACAAGTCTCAACTGAGAACAAGCAAGGCTACACAACAAGAGGTAAGTCCCTTTAGTTTCACAGGGTGTGAGAGTTTCTGTTCCCAATCGTTGTAGAAATGCTCAGAAAATCGTTTGTTTAAAGTAAGTGCGAGACAAAAGTTACATCACAATCAGCAAAAGCAGTGCAGCAAAAAATCTCTGACAAAGGTCACAGAGCGGGCCTCTGTATTGATTGCACGGAGGGTTTCAATCTGAAAAGTTTAAACTAGCTATTCCCCGGGGCGCCTCCAATTACTGGGGTCTCTTCTGCCACTTTTCCAAGACAGGCTGGCACAATATTTCACTGCTAACCACCCTTATCGTCAAGAAGAAATTAGCAGGAATTTCTGCCCAGACAAATTACAAGTGGCCTAATAAAGCTGTGGGTTTTATGCAAGTGGGAGAGGTACCAGGGCCTCCACGGTGGGACAAAAAATACCCTGCAGCCGCCCGTCGGAGGTTGGCTGAAGCAGATGGCAGGCTATTTGCAGAATAAATATAATTCTTCATTCATTTTCCATCTGTTTCTACATCAGGATCACAATGTAGAAAATAAATGGCTGACAAATTCAGCACAGTAAAGAGTGCAAAAAGGGGGCTGGTTTAAGGTGGGAATGGGAGGAAAATCATATGCATGTGACTTACAGATGGGTGTTAAATGGGTGTGACTGTGGGATACATTTAAAGGCCCTAAACAGAAATCCCTTTCGCCTGAAAAGCTGCATTTAAACACTGCCACTAAAAACAGCATGCTTTGCTTTCCCTGTCACATGAGTGGCAAGCATTTAAACACTGCATCCAAAAATGGTCCTGCCTTGCTTTTATTTTACCGGAATGACAAGAAGTTATACACTGCATCCAGAAACGGCCTGCTTTGCATTTATTTTACATGAGTGGCAAGCGTTTGAACACTGCAACCCAAAAACGGCCCTGCTGTGCTTTACTTTACCTGAATGACAAGAAGTTATACATTGCATCCGAAAACGGTCTTATTTTACTTTTTATTCACATGACGGGCAAGAATTTCAACACCACAACTAGACATGGCTTTTGCTTTCCATTTCACTTGAACAGCTGCCCTTCAAACAGTACACACGAAAAGCAGCTTGGCTTTTTCTCCTGTGCAGGTCAAATCAAAGAACATGAAAGGGGGCATACCCCTTATTGTCAATGGACTACCAGCAAATGCAAACTCACTCAAAAAGGAGAAATTAAAGAATCCTGTGACCTCCAAGATCGGATTTCAAACATTAGATGCAAAAACACTTTGCACACGTGTGAAAAAGAAACATGACTCTAAAAAGCCAATGTGAAAAGATAGCCCTGCTTCAGAGAAATATGCTGTGGGGGGTTGACTAAAGCAATGTCCATTATGTTTCCAGCCCCAAGACTTCAGTCACCTTTGAAGAGGCACACAATACTACAAAAACCAGTTGGGCTAAGGAGGGAAACTTCACAATGAAAAGCCCTGTTTCCCACTGGAAGTCGCACCTATCAGTGAACGATTCTGCAGTCAAATGTGATGTTACTGAGGGCGTCATAATTCCCTGCTCTGCCAGACTTGAATGCAGGGGTTCAGGGATTTTAAAGAGAGCAAGCAGCTTAATCTTGACTAGGAGGTCTGAGCTCCTTCCTGCAAAACTACAAAGAACAAACTGACAACTTCAAAGGAGGTAAAAAAAATCTTTGGTCACCGGCTAAGCCAGGGGAAGACAGTTGGCTGTGGGGGATGAAGCGCCCCTCCCACAGAGGGGAAAAGATCCTCCCAATTCACATTAAAGGACGGATTTCATTTTTAGGCATTTTCGCAGCAATTAGAATGAGACATAATTTATTTTTATGCCATGATTTTATGTAATTTCCAGGCGGTTTTTAAGAGATAAAGTGCATTTTCCTAGGACTTTGGAGACTGACATGGCCAGATAGAATGGTTTTCTGGCTGATCTAAAAATGGGACAAATATGACAATTGGGGGAAAGATCAGAAATGGGATTATGAACATGCTTGATCATTTGCAGAGTTATAACTGTTATACATTTTGTGAAAAGGACAAAAATGTGCCACCGGGCCATGCTACATCATACAGAGCTGGCGACTGGCTTACCTAATTCCCTATGACAAATTAAAACCACATAGCTAGATCATATGTCAGGGGCTAGTAGAATTATGAAATTATGAGGCACAACTGGGTTTTGTCAAAAAAAGGCCAAGAGAACAAAGAATAATAATAAAGGTAACCAAATGGTGCTCTCTTCCCTTGAACCAATCATGCCAGGGGGCAGAGAGAGGAATGGTAAACTGTCCTATCCGAATCGTTGGGGTAATTACAGAGTACTCCCCCTAGATTGTAAAGTGAGTGATGTCATTTGTGCTATCTAAGGAGGACTGTACTAAGTCAGAGGATACACAAGAAAATCTGGGGAGACAGGAGAAGGAGGACGTAGAGAAGGCGGCTGAACCAAACCAAGGCAGAGTGCAGTGACTAGATCCCTTCCCTAGCTAGCCAGAGTGTCCTGAGATCCAGCTGGCTTTCCAGAATCCCAAACTAAGGCAGAGTGCAGTGACCAGACCCCTTGCCTAGCTGTCCAGAGTGTCCTGAAATTCAGCTGTAAGTGATTTCAATCCGGCACTTCACCTAAGTCAAAGCCTAGCGTGTAATGCATAACTGAAATCATTATTTATTTTGTGTCTAAAAGTTCTTTTATTTTGAACGATGTACCAATCATATCTTCTGGAACCCCCCAGTCACACTGAACCAGGAATCAGGCTGGTTTGCAAAGTTAAAATATTTATTTATGTATTTACAAATGTATCACACTATGGGCCTCATTCCAGGTTTGTAGCTAACCATGGAGTAATTAGCTCCATGGTTGCCTCTGAAACCGTCCCAAATCCGGCATGGTGAATGGAGTAATTACCGGTCCATTCCAGGGTTGGAGGGACCGGTAATTACCCATTCACCTTTTGCCCTTCCCCATTCCCATTTCTGCATCATAGGGCTCAATGGGAATGGGGAAGGAGGTAATTATGGCACCGTAAATTACGGTACCGTAATGACCTCCAAAGTACCTTTGCGGGTCCCGTACTTAACTCCTGCTAAAAGCAGGAGGTAAGGAAGGACCCGCAAAGGGACCTCGGAATACGGAGGTAAGGGATTACCGGCATCGGCACCCTTACCGGTGCCGCTAATTCATTACCTCCAACCTCGGAATGACCCCCTATTTGTTAATGGGTATACAATAATCCCCAATGGGGTGAGGTAACACTAAGCAATCTCTTTAATCGCAAGGAGCAATAGTGAGCAAAACAGTTCAGCACAGAAATAATACTTTTGTGTGTGTGTTCAGAACAGATAGCAGTGTGGTTACTATTTTCCCCTGCACGCCCCTCAATCCACCCAATAGGCAATGTAAAGAGATAGGAGGAGATTCAAACAAAATGTCAATCCCAATTTCCCCCCAAGAAATCACAAGAGAGAAAGAGAATTGATTGGCAACTGTCAAAATGGTTTTAAAGTTATCTTGGGAAAGGATTGTGCAAAAACACTTACGGGGTCATTCATAGATTTCAGCGCAAAGGCAGCGCACGCGAGCAGCGCAGAGAGGGAGCCTGCACCAGCGTGCGCCAGCCGTGTGCGCTAAACAGCATTCTGGCGCACCGCGTATTCATGGAATTTCAAAGCCATTTTGAGCGCTGGCACAGAGAACATCCCGCAGCGGCAGTTGCTCCCCTAAGAACGCCCCTTGCACAAGGAAATCCCCAATGCAGCGCAAAGGGCTGCGCTAACCCTGCACCAGTTCACAGGGCCGGTACAGTGTATTTCGGGGGTGTGCGGGAAGTATCACACGCGATAGGCCTTGTGCGAGCGGGGTACGCATATTTCAGGGGTGCGCGGGAAGTATCACACGTGACAGGCCTTGTGCGAGCGAGGTACGTGTATTTTGGTGGTGCGTGGGAAGTATCACACGCGATAGGCCTTGTGCGAGCGGGGTACGTGTATTTTCAGGGGTGCGCAGGAAATATCACATGCGATAGGCCTTGGGTGACCAGGGTACGTGTATTTTGGGTGTGTGCGGGAAGTATCACATGCAACAGGCCTTGTGCGAGCGGGGTACGTGTATTTTGGGGGTGTGCAGGAAGTATCACACGCAACAGGCCTTGTGCGAGCCGGGTAAATGTATTTCGGCGGTGCGCGTGAAGTTTTACACGCGTTTACGCTAGCGCAAGAGGGGTACGTGTATTCTGAAGGGTGCGCAAGGAGTTACACATGCCATTTGGCAGTGTGATCCCTCCCTGGTGTGTCCCTACCCCAATCCCCATACCCCGTAGGCAGCCCATCACCCCTGGGCATGCCCCGCAGGCAGGCTGCATGGCACCATGCACCTGGGAGACGTCACACATGTGCTTGACGGGCACCTGCCAGCGGGCCCCGCCTCATGTCCCCCCCAACACGTCATCACGATCCACAATCATGGGCCTTATGGCCACCCAAATCCCACCCCACGCCACCCCAGTCCAAACACACAACCAATTATTACATCCACCCCACATTGAAATCCACATCACATGACACATCCCAAATGGCAAGTATGCACATCAATACATGTCCGTCACACACACACAATGGGTGCAAGTGAATGAGAAAACACACATCATGACATGCATGAAACCAAAGACAAAATACCACACATTGAAGTATGAAATAAAAATGTATGAAACGCAAAAGCAAGGGAATGAAATGAAATCACACAATAATCGAAATAATAAAGAAAAAGCTGCATGTCCAAAATATCCCAAAAAATGTGTGAAAGCAGAATCCAAATCAATCCAAAAGCACATGTGTCCAAAGTGTCTGTCCGTCAAACCAAATCCAAAGTGATAAAATAAGACAAATCCATTGATACATGGTAAAAAAAAACTTAAATGAAGTGAAATCCAGTGTTGAACTATATACAAAGTACAAATCCAGGGTCCATGAGCCCAACCATTGAAAGTAAACCTACAAAAAACCCTACCTAATGAACAACTATATACAAAAAGGTGGGGCATTGTCCAAGCGCCCCAAGTGAAATAAAAACAGAAAGGAAACATAACACTAATTATCTATATACAATGGTGGCGGGCAAGTCCTACGGCTCACTTGTTGATTTCCCGGGCCAGGGCATCATCGAACTCCCGTTCCACGTCCTGGAGATGGGCCTGCTCCATGGCCCGAGGTTTCGCCCAGCTTCCAGGTCCCAGTTTAGGGGTGACATTCTGAATATGAAACTATCATGGGTGGACCCAGGACAGTTGGCATATACTGACTTGATGATTCCCTTGGCATCACATACAACCTGCACGTTACTGGAATGCCAGTGCTTGCGGTTTTGATAGATGTGCTCAGTGGCCCTGGGAGGACGTAGAGCCACATGGGTGCAATCAATGGCACCTAGCACTTTGGGGAAGTGTGCCACCCCGTAAAAGTCCTGGACGAGAGCCTGCCTTTCTGCAGGTGTTCTGGGCATATATATGTGCCTGCGGACTGAGGGCCGTGCAGTCATGATGGCCAACACCTGATGTAGGCAGCATGACTGCGTGGCCTGTGAGACACCCCTGATTATGGCACTTGTCCGCTGAAATAACCCAGTAGCCAAGAAGTGCAGTACATTGAGCACCTTTTCCAAGGGGCTCAATGCTTGGGAGCACAGGGTGGGTGAGGTGACAGCATCCTCTGACTCCCTGACCAGTTCTAGGATTATGTGTGGTGGAAACCTGTACCCATCATACACCTGGTCATCAAGCATCCCAAAAAGGCTGGTCCTGGGTAAAAAAATGTGGGGAGTGGCTATCCTCCTCCTCCTGTGTTGTCCCACGACCACTGCTGCGAGGAACGGTATATTCATTGTAGCATATGTGCTTTTTTGTTGTTTGCGTACACTTTTATGCTGCGCGGGGCCGCTTACGCCTGCTTCCTGATGGTGTACGTGTTTCCGGATTGGCGCGTCTTTTTTGGTGCACAGATTTCCCCTGTTTGATTCCATGGATACGTGTTGTTAGCGTGCGTGTGGGCGTTGCAAGCATTTACCTCCTGTACTTCCCCCGTAATGCCCACATTTTCACGCGTTGTTCCCCATTCCGCGTGTTATGCCCCGTGTTCCGCCCACTTTTCTTGTGTGCGCTACACAATGTGCCCTTTCCCTGTGCGCGTCGCGCACGCCGTTTAGTGACGTGTGCGCCCGCGTGCACCACCCACGGATTTGGCACACATCCCTCATTTTTCAAGCCAGTGCATTCTATGAATCAGTGAATGGCTGCGTGCGTGGCTTTGCGATTTTTACGCTTGCGCTTCCCTTTTCGGCGCACATTTATTCCATGAATTACCCTGCAAATCTGGTTTAAATTGCTGAAATTGTTTAAATTCTTATGGGAACTGCTTTAGATAGTTACAGACAAACACTAGCAATGATTTGATACTAATAAACCATGTGAAAACTTAAAACTGAGATCGGGTGCAATCAAAAGCTGTTTCACACGTGTAATATTTTGCCAAAATGAATATTTTCACCACACTTTTCCGCGCACGGTAATCACGATCACGGGAGAACTATATGGATTCGGAATACAAGCAGAAATTGAAATTCTGTTTCTAGCATAAAAATTGAGAAAGTTATAGACGCTTTAGTGGAGGTCGTTTTTCTGAGATAGGCACAAGAATGGGAAAACAGGGATGCACCTTTCAAAGACAAATGGGATTTCGTTTACACTAGGTTATGAATATAGAAAAAGAGAATGCCACACATGAATCTCCATCAATACTGGCCAGGGACACTTCATGTGGTGGATAATCAATTTCTTTCTGAGATTCAATTTATTTATTCACAACACTATTGATTTATGATTTTAGAATACAAATAAGAGAAATTCCGCGCAAGAAGCGCTCTGACAATTCAAACTACTCCTAACAATATCAGGTTTAAATACAAGATAGGATGGATTTAGATAGGGATTGCTATGGACAGTACATATGCTACTAACAGTTCTATTCTATAGATACTCACTATATGGGTTTTAAATGGAACCGTCAGGGATTCTGGTCCGTCAAGATTTCTGGTCAGGGATTCTGGTTCTGGGACAGACTGCTGTGCATACCGGACTGGACTGGGTCTGCAATCAGCAAAGCGCGCTGGTCACCGCATGACAAGACTGGACAGGATCAGCACAGCACGGCACGAGATGGCACAGCACGGCACAGGATTGGGTTTAATCTGCCCTTCTTGGTTCTGAAGATAATTATTTAGCAGGCAAGCAGTTACAGCACAGCCCAGCTGTTTCTTTGATTCCCCTTAGCTTTGTGGGATTTTTTTTGGTTCTGGAAATTCAAGCCCTAGTTGAAAATGGTTCAACTAATGGAATGGGCCTTTCTGCTTGCCAAGTTTCTGGAGTCAGGTGTAAGGAAGATGAATGGTCCTCTTGCAGGGTGCTATGCCAGTAATCTGTTAGTGGGTGAATCTATATGTCTTTTTTACAGTCTGAGCTGCTCTATTTATGCTTATAATAAAGGGGGTGTGTGCTGGTTTATCCTAAGCGCACCTCTAAAGCAGGTGATTTGCTGGATTCTCTTCTCTCCCTTGATTGGAGAAGAAAACAGGGTGTCACCATGATGATGTGGGTATATGAGTCAGAGAATCCTCCCTTTGTCCCTTTGAACATAAAATCTACTTTTGGTACAATACATATTTACATGGGTGCAATCTTTATAACAATAACATATATAGATTACATATTTTGTGCAGCAGATATTCCTCCAAACCTCGTCGCTGGGATCTTGTGTCTGTTTTTGACCAAATTTCGCCCTTTTTGACCGGAACACAATGTCCAGTTTATCTGAAAATGTGTCCAAATATGCGCGTTGAACATGGGCATAAGGGTATAACGTTTCATACTTCTGGCACAAATACATTTGGTGTAAAACCACCTTTTCCGCCACTTCCTTCTACATGTCACACGGTTTTGCTGCCTCTTAAAATGTACAGTCAGAATTTAGATACAAAAATATGTGATTTTTGTAATTTAAACAATTTTAAGGGGTGAGTTATATGTCTTTAACAAAATGTTTCTTTGTGAATGTCCAGCCCCAAATGGCTGTTTGTCTCCGCCTCCTTCTGACTCTCTGCAGTTAGAAGCAGTCTCCTCCCATTTCCTCCAGAGGCCCAAGCCATTTTATGACTCTTCACACTTAGCCTTCCCTTGACTGGAGGAAGTCCATTGTGTTCTTCCCTGGCAGACCAAATTCTCCTCCCCTAATCTAATCATTACAGAGGTGTGATTTCCTGGTGGAATGAGCAGAAGGGAGATGCCTGGCCTCTGTGCGGGAAGCTGTTGGACTGGTTTAATTCCTTTCAGTCAGGCTTGAATTCAATGTTATTTTGTTACATTTTTTTCTTGGTTTAAAACAAACTTGTAATTTCAAAACAAGCAGCTAGACCACTTATTCCAGATTTTAAACCATGGGATTTAAATAGTTACAACCTAGGTTACTCTCAATAACAGGTCACTTAGATTGCAGACATTAGATTTCAGTTGTATAAGTTTACAGTTTTAAAGCAGGCTTCTGACCGTTGTCATGCAGGCGGCCACGGGTACTGCGCCCAGATTTTGACAGATTTCACAGGCAGGCACATTTTAGCTGTGAATGTCTTGATGACAAATTCAGCTTTTCAGGACATTGTCTGTTCATAATTATTTCTTGAACTAAGTGACTTGTAGCACCCAGCAAGAATATTGGATGTTTGCAGGTGTTTTGTGCTGGCCTTCTGCAGTTTTAGCAACCAAGAAAAAGATTTAACAACAAGATTCTGGATTTCTTTCAGCAAAGCACTGCTTTTCATGCAGGCTTCATTTTCACTTGTTGGGCAGCCCAGTGACATGTTTCAAGAGTGAGATCTCCGTTCCACCACTGACAACATGCATGGGAGATTTGGCAGCCATCTTTTTGTGTTGTAAAACGCGATTTCCATAGGTTTTGGCATGCAGAGGGGTTTTGCAGCCATTTTGATAATTCTGGCACCACCAGCACACAGGTATGCCGCAGGGCAGAGCATAAGTGGGTTAATACATCCCACACAGCTGGATTTCCAGAATCCCAAACCAAGGCTTACTTTGTAAGTAAACAAATAACCCGAGCCCTAAATTTCATAATCCCTTCCTTTTTTTGTAGTATTGCACCCAATTTCCCCCCAAACCACATTGAAAACCACAAATTGCCTGTGTAATTCAGTCACCTTCCCATAGAAGAGTCTGTGTTTATCCTGTGTATGGTAGCATATTCCCTTTGTAAATCTCTCAGTGTCTGTGTAAATCCTTAGCATATTTTTAAATAAATCAATTAATTCCCCCATTGAAATTCACGGTACAAGATGGGTGAAATTCGAAATTAACCACCTTGTCCCTGGTGTCTTTCTTTAAATAGTATAGTCATTAAAGTATTGCCTCAAAAGGATTAGTCTCCTTGTAACTGAAAACCGAATGTGTCCATATATTGTGTGCATTACCGCACAAATTACTATTTGCATCTGTCCAATTGAAACCCAAAAGCGTGGTCCCATGAAGAGCAATCCTTTTTGCCTACAAGCCTTTCTGTTATGTGCCTCTGTCCTTGTCATTGAAAACCGATGTTCATATTATAAGTAAAACCCCTTCCCTGAGCTGCCTGTCAGTGTAAATCCAGTGTAAAACGAATTTCCATTTGCCACTGTATTTCCCCTTTTGCATTTGATTTCTCCCAAAACTGATTTTTCCATTTCATTCTTACTTTGCCCTGGTGTGCTGATTAATATTATCTAAGCTTTCCTATCTCCGGAAGTGTAAGCAATACACATTTCCTTTCATTCTGTCATCTAGCAGTTGTGAGTAATAAGCAAAATCCCATTCTGCCATTTTGCTCCAAAAACGGGTTTTCATTTTCTTTGCTGGCTGCGCATCTTGGGTGGTGGGCTTTATTCCAAATACGATGTTCTCTCTCTATTCCTACTCCTTGCCACTGCCTTCCATTTAAAGAAAAGAAGTTAACAGCTGTTTTGGGGTGAGTGTTGCAGGGGGGAGTGCCAAACCATTGGTGTTATCTCTTTTTCAAATTGTTCTTTTTCCGTGTTGCCATTAAATACTGTGTGAATTGTAATAGGATATCTTAACCTAATTGTTTTGTAGAGATCAGTGCATTTTGTGTGGCCACAACATTGGTGGCTTTTAAATTGTTTGATTTTCATTAAATAATAAATTAATAAATATGTTCTTGATACACACTGGCCTGATTCCTGGTCCATTGTGAAACGGGGTGTTTGTGGAGGTTGGGTCCGAGACGGGTTGGAGGTCTACTCAGAAAAAAGAACCTGTGGTTTATTAAAAATAAAAAGCACTTTATTGTATGGCACATTCATTGTCGGGTAAGGAGTCCCTGGTTGGAGTAATCTGTGTAATAAAACCGTATGCTACCGCAAATATTTAATAGACCTCCCTGATTATTCCACCTGGATTCAGAAGATTACCTCACTCTGAGATGGTGCCAAACACTGCCCTCCCCCACTACATGTACATCTCATTTCTCTACTCCACCTTCTCTCTGACTAACCCATTTCCTTCTGTAATATCCCACCACCTTACACTACAGACACCAATATCCCACCACGCGGACACCTCAGGCCTATTATTTATGAAAACAACATTAAGTGAGCTATGCCTAATCTTACCTCATCTGCCACAAACATCAGCAGCTCAACCCCTCCCAGAGCACCTATATTTATCAGAACCTGGGCTCTCGTCTCCAGATAAACTATTCCCAAGCATCATCGCAAAGCCCATAGAACCAGAGTGCCACTCAGGATGCGGGTACTTCCAACCTACACTCATCAATACCACAGATTTCACATCTGCCTCTCCCTCCATCTCACTAACAACCATCTCTCTTTTATTGAAGGGCCACACACATCGAGACCACCAAAAATGTCAGAAGGGCATTAAAGAAGGCTAGGTTATATTGCATTACATTTGAAAGGCCCGGTTAATTTCTTATTTGTACGTTTTACTATACGATAAAAGGGGCTAATAGGGTGGAACCACAGAGCTGCAGCTAAATAGAGGGAGATGTTTAAATATTTCATTGTTTTGTGTGTGTTTGGTTTCATTACTAAGGCCTTTTAATTTGATCCCTTCTTCCCTTCTTATTTAAATCCTTTTCCTTACTATTACCATTGGTTTAATCTCCGCATTTCCCCGTTCCAATGATCTATTTGCCCTTATTTCCCTTTGGTATCACCCATCCCTTTTTGAGTTCTCCCATTGTTTCTGCAGACGTGGTTTGGCTCAAGGTCATCCTCTGAACGGGAGGAAGTGGATGTGAAGGAGGATGCGCTGGTGGAAGATGTGCAGCCCATTGGCATTGACCATGCCAGCTGATCAGAGGTTGGCGATGTGGGGAGAAGTTTGCCAGTTGTTTTAAAGTTGAGGGCACACACAGAGCAAGTGGAGTGAGAAAAGGGTAAGAGCGCCATGAGGTTTTTGGGGCAAGACTTTGCAGTCAAGGAATTCATGTGGGATCAGAAAGTGACAGCGGTGAATGAAGGGCTATTAAAGGAGAAGACAGGGGAGGAGGAGGAAATGGTGGCTGTGCTGATGGGAGGAAGAGGGAATGGTGGATATGGGGGGGGGGCATCTGGTGGCAGTTGGGCTGGAGGAAAAAAGAGGTGGTGAAAGTAGAGGGACTTGACAAAGATGAAATGAAAGCTCAGAGGATGCAGGATATGGGTTTGGGCAGGTGAAATAATGGAACGTTGTGGCAGCGGCTGTCGGGCTGCTTCAGGGGAAGGGAAGGAGACACATGTATGGATAACAGAGAAGGAGGAGTAGGAGAGGAATGAAATAGTGCAGGAGGAGGAGTAGGAGGGAGTGCTGTGGTTGCAGTGGGGACAAGCTGGGCCAAAGACAGGGAGCCGCCCCATCACTAATGCCTGTCATGTAGTCATGGTGGGTTTAGGATTATAGCACCATGCCAATTCGGAAGGCAGTGCAGGCAGAGTAATTCAGTGTGTGCAATTTACATATAATGTGGGGGAAGAAATCAGTGTCCTGTTTACCAATCATTACTTCCATCATCTGCCCACTCTCACAGAAGGCAAAGAACGCACTGTGAGTCTTTGAGACAGTGTGAGGAATTTGATCATCCGTACAGGGAGTGTGCGCACTCCTGGGCTTTTTTGATTTTTTAAAATGGAAATTAATAATGGGAGATCACCCTCCAAAAATGTGTGGGGCCATTCCGCAAACATTTTCCCTGCTCACTGCACAGCAAACCCATAGTCGAGTGTACTCCAGGAGGACACAGCCTACAGGCGCCGTCCTCCTCTGTCATGTCCAGCTGGAATGTGACAGCCACGGGTACATCAAAGCATCTCAAGAAGCGGGAAGGCAACACCTTCCTCCGGCCATGGGCAGTCTAATTCAAATATCAAAGGCCACATGGATCTGCCTTCCTATTGTCTGAACTGCTGGTGGCAGTTCATACTAGTAGGAGTTAATTGGAACAGGCCTGCATCAAGCTTGATCACAGAATGGACCAGAGGAAGGCAGTACTCACACCGCTTGGATGTGCAATGTGTCAACTTGAAGCTAGTTCCCATCCCTCTGTAAGAAGGACAGTGAATGGCATGTCTGGGTCCACTATTAACCGTAGGCAACCCCTACAGAGCGGACCCCTTTCAGAGGGATGAAGTATGTGATTTGAGGGAGACAGATGTCTGTTCTCACCACAAACTTCAAGTGAGACGTGCGCATTGATCAAGAGCCACAGAGGGCTCAGTTAACCTGAGAGACACTTTGACCTACAGCAGACATGAAGATGGGTTGAACTTAGGAGTACATGTTGTCACCTCTTACCTTTCCTATTGCAAAGCACTCTGGTCCAGACCTCACGTATAACAGAAGATTGTTGGTAGGGATCCAGGATTGTTTCATTAAGGTAGGCTTCGCCTGCACTAATCACTGGGACCCATTTGACTTTAAAAGGGAGTTGAGCTCCTCATTTGTCAGATCATCTGAAGGCTTTACCAAAAGCAGGAAGGAAGAACTCAGAATTGGACCCTGGCTGAAGGCACAGTCTGCCTTACATCTTCTGCCAGTGAAAGTAGGGCAGGATTTCCAAGAGGGAAGCAAGATCCCTCATCTAAACATCTCCCAGAGAACAGAGGGAGATACCGGACTCAGAGGACCCATCCAGCAGCTCCAGAACCGGTACCCAGCCAACACACAGCATGCCCTGCTAGGTTCTGCCAGCAAGCTGCCTAGGTGGCAAGTCCCAGAGAGTCTGAACAAAGGAAAAGGCTGTTGCCTGCAAACACTCTCCTCAGCTTTGGGTCATCTGCCTTAAAGGAAGACACAAGCCCTGCAAAGAAGGTAGGAGAAGTGCCACAACAAGCATCAACCAGCGTCCATCTTTTAAGGACATTTTTGTGGCAGTGGGGCCCTCGAACCATGACCCACTGAACCACCAACTGTTGTTCAGGCTGCAGTCACTAAAGCTGTCCAAGTCACCTCGACCAGTGTCCCAGATCCGACAACCAGCGCAGAGACAACGATTCTTGATCCCGAGCTGCTGTGTTGTCCAGCCTGCAGCTGTCCAACTAGCCTCACTTGCCGAACTACCTGCCGCCTGATACCCACAGATCTCTACTATCTTGAATTCTGTCGCAGCAGCTGCAAACCATCCTAGCTCTGACTCGACGCTGTTGAGGATCAAGATCATCTCAAGCACCAGGTACATTGTGGTTCTGTTCCCTTGGTCCTTCTCCGAAGGTCCCTGTTGAAATTTACGACCCCATGCTCCCTTGCTGCTGAAATCAAATAACCTTGAACAGTTTAGGCTGATTGCTTTACCGTCCTCCCGGTGGTCAGTATCCAGAGTGCATCCCTTTCCTTTTTGAAACTGTATGTCCTCTGTGTTTCTTTACAGGGTGGGTTGTATTTTGTAATGGGCTAGAACTGTCTGTTGTCATAATAAAAATGTAGATATGTGTATGCAACCTTCACTGGACAGTCCCTTTGATCATTTGATAATAATTGTATTTTCGCTGTGTTGCAACTAACCAACAATCCACATCCTTGTGGAGATAACCCTGCAGTTCCGTCCACGTTACCAAAAATTGGACAAGGAGGTTTATAATTGACTTGTGTTCCAATCTGGTGTACTAGAGGTGTGGGGCTGATTGATGGTTTAGAACCCGATATTGATCCCTGGACCACTGGTGCCCGGAAGTTGATTCGTCACAGACAGTTCACAGGGTTTTATATTATTTGTGGGGCCTATGGCTATTCCTCTCTCTCTCCCTCTCTCTCTCTCTCTGCCCACTAGCCTCTTCCCTAACCCAGGCGTCCGTAATCCCTGGTCAGTTCTAGGTAATGGTAACCCATACTGTCTAAAACCTTGTCGATTCCTGTATATGGTTTCCTGTATGCAGGCTCTCTAAACTCCCTCAGGGAGGTCCTAACTATCCTTGCTCTACCAAAGGTTTGTGTTCTAATGGGAGATCGGACAGTGCTGTGCATTAACTCGGTTGGATTCAAGCTAGTTCTAATAATGACACTCCTCATGGCACTACTACACTACTCCTCTACCGACTACACTTTTCTACCCAATACTATACTCTTCCACCCACTACTACTTTTACTCCCACTACTGCACTCCTCCCACTACACTTCTCCTACCACTACTACACTCCTTCTCCCACTCCTACACTCCTTCTCCCGCTGCTGCACTCCACTACCCAATACTGCACTCCTCCTCACAGTAGTGCTCTCCTCCCACTACTGCACTACTCCAACCACAAATACACTCCTCTCTTCAAAATAAACACCCTTCTTTTAGCCACACCACATGTACCCCTCACGCTCCCTCCTTCTACTCACACGTCACACAAAGATGCACAGTCAAACTGCAGATCCCCTTTAACCCCTAGTGCAATACTTCCCCTGCTCCAACAATCTCCCGTACAAGCCGTTGTTCCTTCCTTCATCCTGCTGCTCTCTTAGCCGTCCTATACCTCTGACCTCACCCTGAAAACTCACCCTTCCATCTTGCTGATTTTCCTTTAAGAACCCCTCCCTCCTTTGCGATTGCTCACTTTTCTTTATCCAATCCTGACTGCTCGTCCCTCCTTGGCATGTGACGGTTCATCGAAAAATGGGGTCTAACCCCCACCCACTTTCTCCACTCAGCCTCGCAGTGCAATGTCCATGACATCATACCAGTTTAGTTTAGTTTAGTTTGTTTATTTGTAAAGCGCATCCGAACCCTCAGGTAACTGGGCGCATAGTCATGTGTCCAGCAAGGTTACATATCGTTGCACAAACATCGTATAACAACAGACAGAGCGTACATTAGTCCAAGCTCTGAGTGCTTACATACAAGAGTTGAATATACCAAGAAAAGAGAGGTATGCACAAAGAATATGGGATGAGGAATAATAGTTACAGTGGCTTATGCGGACCAGTTACAGGTTGGTCCTGAGTATGCTGTAGGTAGAGTAAGCATTGCTACAGGCGTAGAGCGGCGGCTAGCAGGTCATGATGGTGTTAATCTGGGTGTTTAGGCTAATAGCCAAGATTTTACCATAGCTCTGAATGGCCAGAATGCGACTCTCTGGTGCTCTCTGGTGGTCTAGGGGGTCTGTTATTCAGAAGTTCCCACCGGTGCTTTCTGACAGCACCGCACCATTTCTCTGACTGGAGTGCCAGCTCACAGCTTTCCACCATGTGTGGCGTTGTCTCCTCCTGGCACAAGAGCATTTCATAGGCTGTGCAGGGTTTCAGCTTCTTTGGTGCTGTTTCTGCCTTTTTGTGTTTGCTTCCCTGGTTATCTTGAACAGCTTCTGGCCTGAAAACACAAGAGAAACACTGGCGAGCATTTGGCTACAGAGGCCTGGCTGGAGATAAGGGTCTGCAAAGTCACATACTGGCACAAGGGGAGTTTGGCAGGATTGTGGGTCCTCTATGCTGCCACCGGCCACCACAGGCATAGGGCAGGTGCTGGATTGCTGTGTGGCAGGCCTCTCAGTTCCCTCTTGGCAAAGTCGGGATAGTGGCCTTATCACACCAACTGTAACTACGTTTTATCCTCTCTGTAGAATGCCCTCCCAGAGCCGTCGTCCATCTTCCTTTACTGACAGCTGACATTCTGACATCAGATATAGCCTGGATCAGGTGTTACAGGCAAGTTCTCATGTCACAAGTTTATCACAGGCTAGTTCTGGCGTGAGAACTATCCAAACACAAAGAAACCATTGTCAGGAGGTTATATGAATATTGCAAGTCACCAAGGAGTTCCATGACAAAATGGAGGAAGGCATCCGAATTCAAAGTTCCTTTATAAAGTCACAAAATTCTAAGGTGCCTCGTTAAATCCTTTTTACGTGCGGTAGTGGCTATTTTATTCATTATAATACATGGCAACACTATCATTCCCTTTAACAATTGGTCTCTTGGTTACACTCATGCAAAAGACCCTCCAGTTGGTCATACATGTGCAATAACAAACAGCTTGAAATGTTTTGCTAACAAAAAAATGTGCTCAAGTTGTTTGATATAATGCATTTAAAAGTGTGTTGTTGTTTATAAGGCGTGATAACCTGCAAAACAGATCCTTGCTCTTGTGCGTTAAGCGTCAGCAGCGCACACTACCATGAACTGCTTCTTATCGAATATTGACTGTACAACGTTGCAGAAAGGTATTTTGAAGAAGAGTAATGTGGAAAGCAAGAGAAGGCTTTAAATAAGGGCTCAGGTGACATATTTACATTCAATATCACCCAACCAGAATTGGTACTCATTGATCAGACTCGGAAGGATGAAGGGCTAAGGTGGCCTTGCCGGAATTCGAACATGCAACCTGCAGATCACTGCTCAGATCGCAGCAGCAAGCGCTCAACCCGCTGAGCTATCTTACCCGCTTGTAGACTTGTGATGTCAATTTCACATTTCAAGTGAATAGTGATGGATCATTTAGGTTCAATGCATTAACAATGGACTTGCAAAAGGAACTGTATCAGTCAGGTGGAATTAGAGGGCCAGACGAGGACGTGTCAGCGCAGACGTCGTGGCTGCTTTTGTCCATGCAGACAAAGTGGAAAAGTAGACGGTTTCTATGACCGTACGGAGGCGGTAGGTCATGACTTCAGGCGCTGTTAAGAGCAGCCTGGAGCCGCCTTTGCATCACGCAACTGATGCAGCCTCGTCATTTGCATACACCACTGACTCCGCTTCTCTGAGCAGAGCACACTTCTTCACCGGTATTTGGGACATGCTTATTTATAACCAACAGCGTCAGCAGTCCGATGGATGACGACCACCCCCTTCTATTTGCCCCCCGCCCCCGCGCCCCTCATGCAGCTCGAAATGCCAGAGAATGTCCTGGACGATATTGTTCTGCGTGGGCTTCTCGCCACTGTGCTGGAAATCCAATTCTGAATCCGGGGGTCCCTTACGCGGTGTGCAATCACTACACCCCACGGGATTATTTTACCAATTTTGCCAATTTATTTCCTGCAATAAGCAGGGGTAGGTAGACCCTATGTACCTCACCCAAACCCACCGTCTGTCCATTATGCGGTTACAAAATGCAGCAAAATCTAATTCACCCAAATGGTTGGTTGGAAAAAGTGGGGAATACCCGCTAGAGCACCAGAATCAAGGGGGCCAAATTCCCCCTACAAGCTTCAAATGTGGCCTCTTTGCGAAGGGATTGGGTTGGCATAATGTGCCTCATTATAGGTTTGGTGGTGTCTTGGCGGTATGTCTGAGGAGATACCACCAAACGGATTTACCGTTTCTACTACTTTGTCGAGTGGAATTATCGCTGTATTACACGTGGTGGTAGGTGGTGTTCGTCACCATTTTTTGGAGTCTGTAGAGTTCAGTGGTAATTGTGCAGATTTCACTGTTTTGGGGCTGTAAAGCAGAGGAATTACCGCCAGCATTCTGCTGGAGGTTTTTCTTGCCGCATTACCTCCAACCCCGTAGTTCAGCGACGTGGTAATGTGTTACCACTGCATTACCACAAATTTTGGCCTCACCGCCGAACTCATAATGAGTCAATTCTAGAGAAGCAGCCCCGAAAGGTTTAAAAACAAATGCCTCAATCCGCATGAATTTGAATGAGTTGCAGGCCTTTCCTACAAACATACAAACATGCTATATCAATTATGCACGAGCAAAAATAATTATGATCGACAGATAAAAATGATGACGGTCTTTAACCTGCCTTTGAATATAATTAAGCAGCACTGTAAAGCAGTCAGTCCTGTCTTGTCAGCATCATTCATTTTAGAGTTAATGAATTACTCCATGTCACCTGGAAAACAATGCTCTAGTCCTGAACTTTCTTTTTTACAAATCCCCATAATCTGATAATTTAGTTAAATGATTGAGTTGATGCTGCAAGCTAATACTACACCTCTGACAATTCTCTAGTCTATCAAAACAATTGGTAGGGCTGGATCATGGAGTGCCCAGCCAAACGGTGATCCTATGTAGTTAGGTTCATAAAATGTTGCTTGGGCTACTTGTCAATAAACCTTAAAGCAAAAACTAAACTGATCAGCCAGCCGCAATAACCCTGTGGATTCTTGCTGCTATTCCGTGCCTCATTTGAGACTTTTAAGTAAAACTGTACAGGTGGTAACATAGCACATCCTATTACAGGGCTCAAGTCGAGGGTACACGCAGGAGGACGGTGTCCACCCACTTTTTTTCAGTGGGTGGACTCAGTCCCCCCTGCTAAAATGATAAACGTTGAATGTCCTTTTTGGATTTATGAATTAAAGACGACCTCAGGGATCGAAAAGCAGTTGTCAGGTTTCCAGGCTGGACCCTTCACCACTGCACTAAAATAACCTGATGAAAAATAACAAACAACTAATGGTGAAATGTCTCATTTCGATGCTGAAAGTCCCAGAGAAAACATTTGCATTGGTTCTTGGAGTTTAAAACATGCACACCTTTTAACGTTTTCAAATACACTATTAGAAGACTATACCCTCTCTTGGTTTTGTGTGTGTGTTGATTTTATGAAAGGCGAATGCCATTCGTCCTCTGCAATTTGGGTGGTTATGCAAAGCCAATTTAATGAAATGTGCATATTTCACCTTGATATGCTAATTTCTGGTAGCATTACCTCCGCTAGCGTTTGTGGATGAGTCTCCCCACTTTAATTCTTAGGACTTGACCGCTGATCCTATATAATTGTTTTCAGATGCTTGTTTATCTTTAAACCATTATTTTACGGCAGCACTGATGTTGGAGCCCTTTTGTCATCCTATCCGGTTGCTGAGCCTTCCTGAATCAGTATGTATGGTGCAATGCTGCAATCAATTTAATGTTAGGGTCAGTGTTGTGGATAATGAAATGAGCACCATGCCCAGTATGCAATATGTACTTAGTGTTTCAATCACACATCCCTTTGATCACAGACATGTGTGTCAAATAAAAAGATCTGTCGCCATTCATTTTACTACCACGATGCTCTTTGATTTTATGCAAAGTAGGCTGGAAGCTTCACTGGCGTTATTTGCCCCCCCCCCCATTCTTAAAGGGGTATTTTGAAGGAGTTCCAGGCTATCCTTTTTTTAATTATAAACTTCTGTCACAGGAAGCAATCATAAGAAATGAACGTTGTAACGTTTTCAAAAGAGACAGTTTACAACATTAATATAATTGCCTTATTTCCCTTTTTAATTTTTAATAGCTGGTTTTGCAACACAAAAAAACCCACAACTCTGCACTCCAAGATATCTGTTTTCTTTTTCTTTGGTCACTCTGCTGGTGTAACTTTAGCAAATGCGCTACAGACAACGCAACTCTCACCAAAATAGAAAGAGACAGACATATAGTGAGTGAGAGAGAGAGAGTCACCAGGAGAAAAGGAGCACAAAAAGAGAGTGCGAGAAACAGAGAGAGGGAGGATCTGTGTATGGTATGCCTGGTACTGCTAGTTACATGATATTAACATTACAATATTTTATTTTATTTTTATTTGAGCTTTATTCAGTGAAAACTGAGTTTTGTCAAAATCTTCTTATTCCAATCTACTTATATTAAAATAAAACATAAAATACCTCCCTCGAAAGGCTGGCCCCGCCTGACGTTCGAGTTCGGCGATCTTATCCCGAAGCCTAGTGGGCATTATTCCTGAGGATCAATGTTCCGTATCAAGGCCACCTCAATCTTAAGGGTATTTATCTGGTCAAAAATCGAATCGATAATTTTGGCCAGAGCCTGAGTCCATCTTGTCTTTTCTCCCGAAATAAGTCTATTCCAGATTTCATCTTCTTGATAGATCCACATATTTTCAGCCAAAGAAGGGAGGTATGCCTTTCTATTTTCAATTGTGTAGGGACACTCGATCATGAGGTGCTTTAACGTCTCGATAGTTTGGCCGTTTTTACATAGCCGGCAATGTTTTTCAGTTCCTGCTCCTCTAATAGTTATGATCTCTCTCGTGGGGAGGAGATTAAGCCTCGCTCTCATGACCGACATTCTCATCTTCCTATTTGGAAACTTGGCACAATACAATAGGGGTTTTTTCCCCTTATTGAAGGTGGGGGGGAGTAACATTACTTTATATAAGACGTGGGGGGGGGGCAACAGTAGTAGGTCCTTTTTTAGTGTTAAAACACAATTTCTTTTTTTGTTTTTTTCTTTCATCCTATCTGTCTTTCCCGGCCCAAACAATTTATTCAACTTCAGAAAGCTAAAAATATGAATGCTCAAGGCCTTCAAACCTTTTTTTGGACTAACCAAAGATCACACACTACAGCAGCAATACGCTTTCAACGTTATGGAGACTCACTGTCCACGCACTACTGCTGCGAGATGAATAGAGAGACGGAAAAAAATGTTTGGTAGCAATATCCGGTTAGTTGCCATCCAAATTTAGACTTTGTGAGTAGTACACATCCCATGGGGCCCAATGTACAAAGAGATCTCCAGATACAAATTCGGTGCTCTGAAAAGATGTGGCATGTATGTGATCACTGCGCCGCCAAAAATCCTGACATGGAAAATACCATCCACAAAAACGGTGAGGTGCAGTGATCACATAGATAACCTATTCCCTTTTCCCCATACCCACTTACCCTTTTCATATCGATTTCCCTCTGTTGCTGCAGCGTCAATTCCCATCGACTCACATGGGTCGGAGCTTGCGCCGCAGGGTCCTTTTATAAAAAATCTTTTTTACTTTCTTGTCCCCTGCTTTCCATGCAATGGGGACACCCCTGCAATCCCTGTCTCCCATTACACCAAAAAAGTGGAACAGGGGACCATTTGAGTACGATACCAAAAATGTGTTAGCTGTCCAAAGGCACATTTCATAGTTACCATACACCAAGAGATATTACGCTTTGCACGTTTCAGGAAAAAGCACTGCAGGTTTGATGCTACTGTAGTCCTTGCTGGTAGATGCACCAAGTGTTGCTTGCAACACGTCACTCACTTAACTAAGTTAAAAGGAAACTACTAGGTGATCCTCCCATGAAAAAGCAAAGCAGAAAACAAGTGATCACCTTACCAGGGCGGGGGGACTGTGGAAGACAGCGAGGGAGTGGAGTGAGATCAGAACGGTAAGACAAGGCGGTGGGGTCATGGCAAATTGTTTCACTTAACAGAGCGGGGTCCTTGTAAGGATTACAATTGTTCTTTTTTTATAACGGATGTGAGGGGTGCTGCTGAGTAGCACGCTAGAATGGAGGAAAATTATTATGTTTTCTACCAAGACGTATTCCTGGAAATAGAAATCAAGCAAGAACGCTGAAGGTCAATTAGCTTGGTTGACCAAACTATGTGCTCAACCTGAGTTGAGACACTTATTAAGGCTTTTGATAGAAAAATCTCTCTAATGACCCCCTTCAGTTGTAACATCTGGAAAGCTGGAGACCACTCTCTTGACTAGCAAGAGAAGGCTTGCTTTTTTTGTTTTCTCCTTCTTACATTTTGTAAAAAAGCAAGTTCCTTGGACACATTTGTCAGGTCCCACAGGTAAGCTTTACTCCAGTTACATTAAGATGTTGGACATGAACCCCTGGGCCCTATCACCCAGGCTAGGCTTCTCCAACTGACAACTCCTGGAACTTTCGACGACAGGCATTCCTGCACTCACAACCAAACACTCTATCAGGCACTCCAACATTCCCTCATGGATTCCCAAGTACCTGCATTTACACCAAGCACAATACAACACAGTTGCTTTGGAGTTTGGCCCCCCGAGATGGTGAGTTTCTCATCTAGATAGCAAAGAGCCTTGGTCATCTTTGTCTTGTTGGTATTACCCAAATTGTTCGTTTACAATTGTTCGAATGAACAATTGACCGAATTTAAAGGGTCACAATTGACCTTTTCACAATTGACCGAATATATATATATATATCGGTTTGGTAATATATATACCCAAAACCCATATATATATATATATATATGGGTACAATTGACCTTCACAATTCGGTCAATTGTGAAAAGGTCAATTGTCATTCGAGCAGTTGTAAAACGAACAATTCGTACACAACCGTCTTGTTTGTGATGCAGGCTGCATTGAAGGTGATACAGGGCAAAGTAGTCAGTACAGTTACATGAGGATGTTGTGATGTGGCTGAAATTCGTCGCTGGACAGGTAGGAGGGGCTTCATGGTACTGGACGACTTAAAGCAGGGCCAAAACCTGCATGGAGGACCTTGCCACTGTTCAGAAAGGGGAGGGTGAAGGCTTGAACTTCAGTTCTACAGTCAAAGGCTGCATTAAAGGGGTCTGTGCTGCTTCCTCCCATCAACGTTTTTACAAATTGGCCTTCTTGGAATCAGGCCATTCCCTAGTTCTCTGAATACAAGTTTTGTACTTGCCTTACCTGTTTCACCGATGTGCTGGGTCCTTCCCCATCCCGTTTCGCTGCACCTTTCCCCTTTTTTACTATATGTCTTCTCAGACTGGTCTGCTTTGGCTCTCTTCCTCGAGCCCCTCCCACTAGCTTTTATTATAATTATTTATGGCAGCTCCACTTGCCTACACAATCAATAATGATGAGTTGTTGTCAATTGTATTCAAATTAGACAATCTCATATCATAATACTCCTACAAACTCATATCACTGTATCACATACTAGAATAGATGTGCGTGTCATAATATACCAATGTATTACTCCATACATGATCGTATCAATATACTTGTATTGCCCTTGTGTCTACACGTGTTTCGACCTTACTATAGGTCTTTCTCAAGGCTGGGCCAATATATGAATGTATCCTGAGATTCACAATTTTTCCTTTTTGGTCAAATGATTCATCCTTAACAAACAATCCTTTTTAGGATTTCCTTTTTGGTCAAATGATTAATCCTAAACAAACGTTCCTTATTAAGGTAAATACAGCTTTTGATCAAATGATTAATCCTAAACAAACTAGCCAGGATACACCATCCTGAGCAGCAGACGCACATAATTACCCTATATCTAAGAGCAGGATTCCGACTGCAGACTTCAACCTCACTAAACACCTCTGGAAGAGCTGGGTGTATATTGATGGTCTGGCTGGCCAGTGTTTTCATGTAGATATTGACAATGGCAGGGGAGATGATGGAACCCTATGGGACCCCAAAGGTACTGGATATGGGTGGATCAGCTGGATGAGTTGATGGTGGTTTGCAAACTAGGACTTGGAACAATGCAGGACATCTTTTTCAAAAGCCAAGCAGGAAACCAGGATACAAATCAGCTGTAGACCAGGCAGTGTGCTGACCCTAAAGGAAATAACGCTGGCAAACATGGTGCCAATACCCTCTTTTTAAGAAAATATAGTTACCAAAAGAAATGTTAAAATAGGTCTTGAAAAAGTATAAGGTAATGTGGATAGGGTCCGCCCTATTTTCACTTTTCTTCTTGCATCTACTGGCATTAATCCACATCACGCTAACTATACACCACCACTGCTCGCGAGTATTTGACTCCCCACTGCAAACCATACTGGCGTAGAAGGCAGCAGAGAAGCCGAGTGCCACTATTCGCCAGGGGAGTCTCCTTTACTGAGGATGCAAAACATGTTGAAGACATTCATGGTGGCAGCCTCTGTGCTGCATCTATGTCTGAGGCCATTCTTAAAGGAGGTTGTATCCCACAATCCATTCATGAAGATGGCTGGCGATGATTTCCTATGTGACCTTTCTCGTTGAAGGGCATGTGCATGGTGGAAGGTGTGAGAAACCAGAGGGTGTCTCACGTACTGATCCATGGGGGTTTGTCATCCAGGTGGCCAGGACACGGCCATCGCTGTTGGATCCAGTTCCTGGGGGGTGGACCAGTGCAGGAGGATCACCTGGGTGAGGGATCCTCGGGAAGTAGGGTAGGGGCCCCGGATGGTGAGACACGGTATCCCCTTTCCTTTCTGACCTCTTTCCCATCCTACTGTGCAAGATTGTCTGACTTTCCAACTCCTCCCCCCCTTTCATGTAAACACTGAGACGAGGAAGAGAGGGACCGGGAGGATGAAGATTGCTGTCTGAAAAGATGGTCAGACACAGAAAACAGACTCTTCCCCTTTGATAACAGACTGTCCCAGTAATGAGGCCAGGCAAAGTCAAGCCTCCCTTTTCAACTACTCACACCTGACTCCACTTTACTCTCCCAGGAAGTATAAAAGGTGGAGAAGTAGAGCACACTTAGAGCGGCTGGATATGCTGAAGAGTGCAGAGATGGCAGAGGAGACCATTCATGCTGGAGAGAACCTGAAAGGCCTGGAGGAGGAAGAGCTGCCCAGACACTGGACCTGTGAGCACAACGGAGGCTGCAGAATGGAGGGAAGCTCTGCCTCCAGGGAGCCAAACCAGGGCAGATGGGGTTACCGTTGTGGCACCCACATCAGAGCTCCTCCCCTGGGCCACAGAGGAGGACCCAGGCCTTTGAGGGGCGATTGGCGAAACCATGACCTAATTTCAACATCCCCTTTTAACTCCTGTAAGAGAATGCTGTTTTGGTGAGCTGTGAAGTGGGAGCAAAAATAACTAGGTGCATTCTGGGACTTGAAGTCCAAAGACATTTTATTTTACCAATGGAAGATAAAAAGAATTTGAAGAAAGGTCGGCTCAAAGCAGAGGGAAACCCATTGAGCAAGGCGAGGAGCCAAACATAAGTCCCAGCAGGAGTGACAGCGAACTGCAGGCCTGCAGGTGAAACCTGGTCAAGACTCTCCTGCGTTACTGAACAAAGCAGGGAGGAGCTGTGGCCGCCAAAGCATCGTCCTATGATCGAGAGAATTGGATGCCAGAAAAGCAACTCCATGCAGCAGGTGAGTTGCTGTCATCCTTGCGATACCGGCTGACATTGAAGAAAAAGCTATGAGCAGAGATAACATTATGAACTGATTGAAATATACTTTGAAGTGAATGGATGGAAGTAGCGAAAGAAAGCCAGAAGGTGAAAGGAAGTGATCCTTTCAACTGGTGGAGATAGATACATTGTCTCAGAGTGGTCAGCACTGTGCCCAATTGAAGGTCTCTGGGAGGACTCACGTAAAAGCAGTACAGTTTATCAAAGTGGTCCTGCACAGGTCAGACGAGAAACCATTCAAAATCGAAAGTCTTTGAACTTGAAAACGTAACAAATTATAAAGAGAAAGGAAAAGCAGGCTTGCGCCTGATTGAGGGGAGTCTATCTTTATGAGAGAAAGGAAATTGTGTGAGACACTCGTTAACACATATGGTCTAAGCCTGGCTGAGGAAGATCACTTGTGTGTTCTGAAGAAAGGGGATCTGAGCCTGACTGAGGGGGATCTGAGATCTGAGCCTAACTGAGGGGGATCTGAGATCTGAGCCCGACTGTGGGGAATCCAGGATCTGAGCACAGCTGAGGGGAATCCGGGGTGAACAGCGAGTCACCCGAAAAGAATATCCTGCGAACATTATGGAAAAGGGATCTGAGCCCGGATGAGGGGGATCCAAAGGGAGCGAACATTGTACAAAAGGGAGAGTCGGAGCCAGACTGAGGGCGATCCCGATATAAAATAGAAAGAGGAAAAGATCAGAGCGAGCTGAGGGAGACTTAGAGAAAAGAACATTAAATTAGTATATTATTGTGTATGGAACAAGACATTGAAATACTAAGAGCCTTAATGAAAAATGAAAGGACACTATGCTGAGAGATCCCGGTGTGCCTTAGAGACTGCCTCCTTATAACAAGAAGTCAGAGTGTGCTCCAGGTGCTACGCTGTTCTGCCTTGTCCCATGCTGAAAAAGTGCAGAAGGGGAAGTTACAGTTCAGCAGTTCTGAACTACCAAGCCCTGTGGATCTTTAATGTGCTACTCACTGTTTCTTTATACACGTCATCATCCCACACCCTTTTGTTCTTTAGAGTAAGGAATGGCAATAGGTTTATTAGTATAGGCCATCTTTGTTTTGACACAACACCACCAGGACAGCGTTTTCTCTATTTGGTGGTCGTAGCTTGCTCCCATCAGTAGATTCAGGGTTAGAGAGGTGTTTATCAAACCTCTTTGAAGAAATTCAATAAACACCCTTGAACTGTCTGGCATACTTCTGGTACCATGCCTGCCTTACAAAGGGTAGTTGGCCACGTCTTCAGGAATGAGTGTAGACTTATTTATGTGTGCGAGGATCTGGAGCCTGGCACTGGATGGAACAAATCTGTATAAAAACTGTCAATAACTGCTTAGGACATGTGCATTTGTATGAGACCCCACAGCGCAACTTGGCCGAACTCCCATTGTGGTCCCGTCTTCACATATTTGGGGGCTAATGCCTCCCTCCACCCATGTCTGAGTGGCTGGGGGCTAGCCGCAGAGGTGGTATACATGTGATGGTTTTGGCATGCATGGAGAGATGTGTCTGGACATCCAGAGGGAGGTGGGGGGAGGTTCCCTTTCTCGGTTTCAACTGAATGAGGGTCCCGCTTGATTTGCTGCAGAAGAACCTAATGTGCAAAGGTTCATGATGAATAAAGCAGGTGTTTACCAAATCTCCTCACAACCCTTCATGTGTCTGTTGTACAGTCTGAACTATGGCTTGTTCAAGCAAATGTGCCTGGATTGCAGTATATGCGTTTTTGTTTCAGCTATAAGCTGCAGCACTAAAGCAGGACTTACTAAGGGCCAGGATGGATGCATTTGAGTTGTGTGACACGTCCAGATTGAAGGAGGGTGCTTGCAAAACCTAGAACCTGAGCAGACAAGTATCCAGCTCCCCCGACTTCATGTTAACGGAAGTAAGTAAGGCATGTGTGTGTGTGGGTATACCTTCTCTCACAAACCTACTTGTGGGTATACTCTATGTGGCCCCCAAACTGCCGATTTCTCCCAGCCTCCACTCCAACCCTCATGAATGTGGGCACTCGGAGTCTCATTATGACTATGGTGGTGCAGTGAAAAATTGGAGGTAAGTTACTTTTTCCAGACTGCCATCTTGTTTGGCGGCAATGCAGAGGAGTTACCTCCAGTACTTTGCTGCAATAGCTGTAGGTATTACCACAGCAGAATCACCACCCACGGTAATTCCCCAAAAATCCCCATGGCGTTATATGGACTATGAAAATGGCGATTAAGCCCATCCTCCTGCCACTTGTAATTGGGCGGATTTTGGTGGGAATCTCCAATGAGTTTGCCATAACACTCACAATGATTCTGTCTGACTTCCACCAAATAAACCAGTCATCAATCGCTATTTCTCTTCACGCTGCTCTCCTGTAGCTCGACACGTTTACTTCTATAGTATGGTCATCTTTATTTAAGTGAATATTTTGGTGGGTGCACCCTTTCCACTACCATGCCACCTTTGCCATGCCAGCTCCTAGTGCCCCTGGCTCGAGTGCTGTAGGAAAAGAAAGACAACTCTCAGTAATAGCTGACATTTGAGCAAGAGATGGCACTTGTGGGATGCCAAAGGTCAAAGGTGCACACTGGTTGTCATGTCATGTGCGTGGATGTGCGTAGAGCAGTGGCGGAAAACAGGCACTTTAATAAACAAGTGCGGCAGCCGGGAATGGCTACGCTAAATAAATTGGCCAAGAGGATCCATTTGAGTCACTGAGAAAACGTAAGCCCCAATGGGAAAGCCCCACACATTTACCGAATGATTCAGGATGTCTAATGAAGGTGCCCCGCACAAACCACCGTGTTTACGTAAATAAAACTCAACACGACGACAGTGATTCACATTTCACGACCCACTTCCCCACGCCAATGTGATGCACTCTATTCAGGTGTGAGTTCATTTGAACCCCAAGAATGGTGGTGCCTGTAGTTTCCATTGCGCACCCGATGTGGTCAAAGGACAAAGCAGCTTGTGTTCCCTTCCTTTTATTTTTACAATCCCATCAGTGCATATGTGTCTATAGGTTACTGCCCATCTGAGACAAACTGCACCTTAGAACGATTTCAGCCGAGAAATTCAAAAATATCGTTTCTGCACCACGTGACCAGCCCTGTGGATGTTATCCACACAAAAGATTAGTTCACACACAAAAATGCCATCACTTGGTCCTACAGACACTTTGCAAACGATACACTCCTCTTCTAGACAATGAAACAATACCCAACGTTATCACACACACACACACATAGACAATGACATACGTATGTTTTTCTGCACACAAAGGAAACGGCACAACATTGCTCTGCACAACGAGAAAATAACACAGTAATGATGACTACAAACAGTAAATGACACGCATTTTTTTTGCGCACAAAATAAATGGGACAGTATTGTTCTACAGTATCTAATGTTAAGATAGAGACGGTTGACTGACAGTACAAGAGGCTCAAAGATACTTCATTGATCTATAAGCTTTTCTAAAATCTATGTATTCTGATACAAAATTATTTTTTCAAAAACATACATATATAGTAACATGACAAACCATTAGTTGTTATATTGTGTATTTCATCAACAGACAAGGGTGAAATGGATAGTGCAAAGACACTGGAGGTTGTCAACTTATTTGAAACATATAGTAGTCAGTTCACATTACTAAGATCTCGGTTTTTGGGTGGTATTTTATCCTCTAGCTCGTCATTTTCTCGTGCTAATACAAAAGCTTATGATCTCAACATGTTTCCGTTCATTGTCTCGTTAATAGCGAACATTCATCAGGAGATTTCACCATATAATCACTTTATGTAGAGGTAATTAGAATGTCACCAGGCTTTGGTAAGTATTTAGTTAACTCTTGATCTGTCAGAATAAAAACAAACAAAAATAGTGTATGCTTTAAGCGCTAATGATCTATTTCAGTTCATAGATTAAACCTAAAACCTGAATTACAGGTAGTTACCTGAACCGGCTCTGCGGGGGCAAAAATTATTGGCTGTTATTGTTAATTGTTTTATAGTCGCCATTTCAACTATAGTGCTACTTG
Source organism: Ambystoma mexicanum (assembly GCF_040938575.1). Lineage (NCBI taxonomy): Eukaryota > Metazoa > Chordata > Amphibia > Caudata > Ambystomatidae > Ambystoma > Ambystoma mexicanum. The sequence goes on along the minus strand of NC_090927.1, from coordinate 227,542,550 downwards.
TCTCTACAATCCTCAGCTAGCAACCTACAAATTATAGGAGTGGTTTTAGGAAGCATAGTACATGGATCCCACCTGTTGGCAGAGTCTTATATGGTCCCTCTCATCCAGAATTCCACATTACGGTTTTGTAGGTTCTCAATCGTGATTCTGAATTGGAATCCAAAGTGCATAGTCTATAAATTCACTGTGATATCGATATAACATGCTATATTCATGGTGTTGGTTGATAGGTTGTTAGGACCAACTTTGCGCTTGCCCTTGGTTGCTCGCGGGCATCTGATGAAGAGTTTGGTCTCGTATTGAGTTATGTGGTGTTCGCGTCTCGGAGGGGCTCAGGGTCTCAAGGCAACATTTCATAATGTTCAGCCCGATAGTTGCCAAACACTGTAACAGAGCTTTTAACATAATCCACACTTTCTGCATGACAGAGCAACTGGTTGAAATGAGGATCCCTTGTTCTACTGATGAACAAAGTCTGGCAGAGATCTCAATGGCAGAGAAGAGGACATGAGAAGGCAGATAGCCACTGATAAACCAGAGCTGGGGGCAGGGGAGGTAAGATAAAAAACTGTCCGAATTTGCTCCGAGTCCTCCAGTTTACATGGAACTGTGGTGCAATACTGCAGTTTTTGCTTACATTGCAAGCAACACTATGGGTCAGTAGGCACCTCTTAAGTGCTAATAAACATTCTGTTTCCTCTATCGTGCCATGGATACTTTAATGGTCAACCTCCACCCCCATCCATTCTAACCGTGGCACTTCCGAGGTTCTGTGTTTCAAATTGGAACACTTATATTGTAAGGCTGTAAAAAAAAAAGAATTTACGATTGACCAATGACTGGTAAACAAAACGTTTTCCTCATAATCTTGCATTGCAATCTATCTGATAGCATAATCCCACAGTGCACTAAACGTGCACTTATGTCAAATTAGGGCTACTCTGAGGGCCAACATCATGGAAAGGATGGGGTTTAAGAATATGGATAGAATTATGAATAGGTTTATGTGATGGTGTTGCTTGCTGGATGGGATCCAATGATGCAGTATGGAGTTTATGATGTGCTAGAATCTTGTGTCTGCGTTTGTGTTCCAAGAATGTTGTTCTATGTTTTGCTTTGGTTGGGGTTCTATGTTGAGCAGTTGGAGAGCACTAGCCTGAGCTGTGGTTAAGAGGGGTTAGGAGAATTGAGGTTGTGTGTTGACCTGCATGAACTTAACAATGCATGTTAGTAGATAGACAACCATTACCCAATATGGGACACATGTTGGCGAGAGTTGGCCAGGGAAAGATGTTTTCAAAACTTGATATGGCTTTGGGCTACGACCAGATTCAGTTGGAGGAGGGATGCCGAAAATGTACTGCTTTTATTACTCATGAGGGCACCTTTCAATTCCGGAGGTTGCCATTTGGCTTAGTGACAACCGCATCCATGTTTCAGAAGGTCATGGACAGGTCATTTACAGGGGAGAAGAGTGTTTTTTGCTTTCAGGACAATGTACTTGTATGTGGGGAATCGGAAGAAGAACATGATAGGGTGTTGGACAAGGTACGCAAAATATTCGAAGAGAATGGAATCGCTTTGAGGGAAGAGAAATGTAAATTTAGAGTGGATAAGGTAGAGTACTTAGGACATGAGGTGTCTAGGAATGGTGTAAGGCCGAAGGAATGCTTGGTAAATGCTATCAAGGAGGTGAAACATCCCCAGAATAAGGCTGAAGTGAGGTCATTCTTGGGGAATTCTACCAGAGGTTTGTTAAAAATGATGCGGGTAAAGTAACTGAAATGAGGAAGTTGTTGAGGAAAGGTGAGGAATTTGTTTGCAATCAGAGGTGTGAAAGAGAACTCCTAGGGATAAAGATGAGATTGATTTGGCACGTCCTTTGGGTTGTTTTGATACACGCCGGATTAGTGTAGTCACTGTTGCTGTGAGTGAGGGTGGAATTGGCGTGGTTTCATCACAATTATGTGAGGGAGGGACAGATGAAATTATTGCACATGCTTCTCGGGGGCTGAGAGGAGCTGAGATAAACTACTCTGTACTTGAAAATGAGGCACTTGCATGCTATTGGGACGTGGAACGATTTTAAGAATTTTTTATGGGATACGGACTTCATCGTCAGAACAGACCTTAAACCCCGAAAGATCATGTTTTAGGATAAAGTACTCGATAACGTTTCTAGGCGGGTGGCCGGCTGGGTCACGAGGTTGCAGTGCCAT